>NC_061129.1:9267462-11767462 GCF_905220365.1 Vanessa cardui
ATAGTTAATGGTAATGATACATTATTTCATAATTTCCATTTAGTCATCTGTAGGCGTGTATCATAATTGCATGAGAAAGAGGTAGCGTGGCCTCTAGACCTCGTGTATATCCGGTTCCGACAGAGGGTCGTTCTCACTGGAACAAAAACATTTTCTGATTTCCGTACAATAATTGTATAATTAGTAAAATAATGCATTACGCATTCAAACCGATGTTTACTTACAAAATGTTACAAGCGTTACATTCGATGTGCACGCTAATATTAATTGTTCTTATAACATTCATTAGTGATGTCCGCTTTCGCAATAACAAATGTACATTACTTCGTCTTTGAACGAACATTTTATTCCTACCTTGATTATAAGGCCACTGTATATAGTTATTTTAAAATATAGTATGTGCAACGCTAAGCCAATGTAGAGTAGTGGCTAGAGTACGTAGATCTTTGCTGAAAATTATATCTCCAAATACGTATGAGCCAATTTGTATTTATTACTCATTTGTGCCCAATGTTGATAATCTTGAGATCACTGGCATGTACTGAATATAAAGCTTGTGACATATACTTGAATAACACGCACCAAAGCAGCGTAATAAAATAAGAAACGGGCCTTAGTCCCGTTTAACAGTAGGACATGGTTTGATACCATCGATAACTAACAAGGAATAAGAAGAACAACTTTTTATTAGTATCGATTACAGTCTTATATTTACTATTTATTTAATATATAATATTATCAAAATTCAATGAAAGCCGTACATTTATATCAAAACGTACATGTTTAACATATTTTATGTAAATTTAGCAATACTCATTTTTAATACAAATATATCTTGATGATTCTAATATTTTTATAATTAACTTAAGCTATATAAAATAGTATGATTAATTTTGTGATGTAGCAATATCCGACTTTGAATATATGAAATTTAATCACATGCTTAAGTTTAAGGTCAAACGGCAGAAGCACCGGCTAAATTGAATATTGACCTTTTTACATTGCTTCTGCATAGATCAATGAAAATGATTAGCAAGTTAATTAGTGCGTAGAGCACACAACCCTATTTACAAGGATATATTTTCTTATCACTGCCAACGATGTAGATAATACTTAATAGACACTTATCTAATGTTGATCCAATCTGGTGCTATATACTATATACTGATCAATGCTCCTCTAGAATCGAAAACAATAGCGAGTTACAACCGAAGGCTCAGGACTAGGGTTGCCAACTATGTATGGCTTTTTACCATCTCTTCGAGTCCAAATATTAACGTGTCCGTATTATCTGGTTTTTGTTACCCTTTTGTCAATAAATTACATAAAATGAAACATAAGCAGACGCAATAAAATGAACTCCCAAAGGAATCAAGTCAATGCCATTAAATGTATCCAGCGTTGAAAAACTTTCTGTGTCATATAAAGACTACGTCTGGTTTAAAAAAAGTCCGCCTTTTAAGACCAAGTTGTTGTATTTGCGATGCCGAATCCGGCTTTGGTCATAAGTCTTTGTTTTTGGTAAGTCTGTTTTCATTTTAGTTACTTGATAAAATTGTATTTTTTAGATTAAATAAAAAAGATGATTAGTGTTTTTTACTTCCTTTATTATCGATGTTCGTAAAAATATATAAAATCTTATAAGTTATATATTTATATTCAGTGTTTATAAATATTGTTAATATCTTCAGTTGATTTAGATATTGTATATGTATTATACATGATCGATTAGAGTTGAAACATTTTCTTCAAGAATCCATAGTCATGTATCACAAAAAGCAGGACAATTAAACTAAATCAGTTTTAAAGTTATTATAATAGAGGGCTTTTCAAGAAAACCCATTCATCATTGTTACTAATTTATGTCTTTTTAATACATTTTTCTGAATCTATTCAAGGAATATTTTATATGCAATGCTTGTTACAAAATTTTACTAATTGATATGGCTAAATACATTTCATGTTTTTAAACTCATAAAGTTATGTTCTTGACAAGATAATTGTTATAATTGTTATCGTTGCAAATTTGAAATATTAGACTTTCACAATAGTACATGCACCGAAACAGTTGTATATTGGTCATTGAAAATAAAATATCACGTATGGCTTAATTGTTCAAGTGACAGCTTACATTTTTGTGTAATCTTATAATCGTTTGATATTCCGGTTTACTAATGGCGGTGTAATTTTGATCAATTTGTTATAATATATTATTTGTTGTTATAATTAAATATTTAATTATAATATTGATTTATTATAACGCGTACTCAACGGATTACTAAAATATGTTACGTACGTTTCGCTTCAACTCTAGTAAAAGACATCAACGCAATCGTAGCGTCACACGGTTTATAATAAACTTTATCTCAGCGCGAGTAACCTAACATATTTATTATAATACAGAATATTACAAACATTGAATCGTATTGGTTTTTTAAATAAGTAAATTAAATAAAGACTAAATATTTTTTTTTATTTCATAAGAAAAAAAAATCGTGTTTTTTCATATATATTTTATACGTCGTTGTTAGTTTTATACTTTTGCTTCTTATATGTTTGTAAAAAATGTGAGAGTGAAACGTCATAACGCTTACTTTCGATTTTTTATTTTAGTTAGCTCATGATCTATCAATGGCCTAGTAATTGCAGTATACTATGTAACTTTATCTTCAACGAGTCTCCGGTGATCTGTAATACAATCATGTAATGCGTAATCATTGATGCTTGTAAACTTATAATCAAACAAAAATCGACTTTATTCGATACGATTTAACAGCGTTTATTGAATATATGTTATTAAATAATGTTGGTCAATAGAAACCTCAAATTATTACTAATCAAATATTAAATCATCCTTTTAACTAATCATTCTTGTTAATATGGTACATAAATTAAGAATAGGTTAATTTTGATAACGTGATTTCCTTTATACAGTAAGGTAATTTTTACTTGATTTATTTAAGTTAATTTTAAGTTTTATATTATATTAATAAAGAATAATTCACTTATCTTAATCAAATTTAGCCGGTGCATATTTCGTATAGGTATAGCTGGCTAGCGAGTAATGAAGGTTAATAACACATCTTGGTAGTTTGAGACTATTTGAGAGCTATTGCTGAAATGATTTACTATCACCGTAGTTGTGTTCCGTGTTAATTGATGAATATTTATTTAAACCATCAAACTACTTACTATAAGTAGATATTTACTTGAACTACAGATTGAGATGGGTGACTACTGGTTATACGTTTCCTCGCGTGTTTGTGTGCACGAAAATACACAATATAAAGCCAGTATTAATAAAAAAAGAGCAAAAATGTCAAATTTAATGAATATCGCCGAACTTATTGCGCTTAATTTATCCATTTTCGTTCCGCTTCTACGTTTCATTGCCAAATCACGAATAACATTAAAAATAGATTCATAAATGACATTTTGTTGACAACTTTGCCCAAAGAAACATGCTGACTAAATAAAAGTATTTTTGTTCGTGCATTATACATTTTATAGAAAAAAATCTGATAATATATTTTTTCTAGACAAAAATGTGACAAGACTAGACTATTGTTTTTAACGATATACCTTATATTTTTTAATTTTACAATTGATCACTAACGTTAATATAATTAAATATTAACAAGTTATAAGCAGATATCATTAGTGCATGATTAAGAGTGAGAGCTCGACAAGAATTCCACATGTAGTGTATTTATTTGGTATAAATGTTGTGCAAACTAAAATGCAATCGACACCAAACTGGTACTTACCTATTTAGTTGGGACTTTAGGTAGAGCGGCTTTACATATACTGAGAACGAATTCTAGGCTACTCAAATTAGTCCAATACGTTTACAAGAAAAATAAAACCAATGAATCACGATTTAAAAACATGCAAGATTGTTTTCAAAACTCGTTTTTGATTGTTTTTTTTACCTGTATTATCATTCATTTAAAATTTTAGTTTTTCCGCGTAGACATTAATCAGTTAAGATTCTATTAACAAAATGGTAATCATATTAGTAAATTTGCCTTTATTAATCAAAATATTATGAATACGATTCCAATAAAAGGCATGAAATTATGTTAATGGACGAGATAGAACATCAACAAATGGTCGAAACTTACGTAAATACCTCATGTTTTGTCGTAACTTTCAAAGGTGATTTCATGTCATTAATTGGTTCCCTAATCACTAGCCCACAAAAACAATTGTAGAACACCGATAAGGCATAGCCTACTCAATATGCATATGCGTGTTAATTGTCTAAGAATAATGATTTCCTCGTGGATTTGTAATAAATATCTTTTCATATCATGCATGTCAGATTCCGACAGTAATGCTTTCGTGGTAGTTTTTGACAACTAACAAGTAAATAGTAGTTTGAAATAACACCCAAATCGGAGCCTAGATCTTGTTTTTTTTATTAATGTAAATAGGATTAAGGAGAGGCAAAGGTTACGACTGAAGAAAACTGTCACCTTTTCTTATCCTAACACGATTATACCTTACTTATAAACTGTAACAAAGCATTCTTTTGAATGTTAACTCTTGCTAATACCCACTCAAACTACAATCTTAGCCTTGAATAAATCAAAGACAGTAAAAGTGCCTAAATGAAATATCGGGCAAGAGTATTTTAGGTTATTTGTTATATCTATTCTATATGTTTAAGGTAATGATTTTCTTATAAATTAGAGAAAAATTATGTGTATTCTTTGAACTAGTTGCGGATAAGCATTCATAAAGTATGGGTAATAATCTGTTACTGGCTAAAGCTAAGAATGTAAGGCAGTGTTGCGTAGTACTAAGGTGGTTTTGAGGCAGTGGCTGGAGGGAAGGGAGGGGCAACAGCTGGCGGCCGCCAATAGTGAAAGTGAGCTTGAGTAGAACTCTATACTCAGTACAAATCTTACGATACTTAGTAGTTACGTGCTAAAATTTTGAAACATGAATAGAACGCGAAATCAACTACACATATGAGAAATGACTATTTGATTGGCAATGACCTAATTAATTAAAATAACTCTAATAATAAAGCCTTAAATAGTATAACCAAAGAACCAACTAAATTATTAGCTATATTTTACTCAGCATTATTTCCGTTTTGTGTGGCATTTATGAAACATTACTAACCATATACAATTCTTACATCTATTAATATGACAAAGATAAAATAAAATTGGTCAAAACAAGTGATCTTAAAACAGCTGTTATCTTCTAAAGGAATCCGGAAACAAACATCATGGCTAAAACTTTTATCCAACGTGCCTTTTCTTGTTTCTTTAGATCAAAATAGTATTATAAATATTGACTACAGTGAGTAGAGGCTGTTTTATTGGCTAGGAGGCGCGGAAGTCGCTGACCTTGCGGCCGTCGATGCCCTCCGCCTCCAGCTCCAACGAACTATGCATTTACTCGTAGTACAAACGAAACATTGCAATGATATTCTCTATAAGTATTTTTTTATAATACACGATCTAATACGAATATCCGGCCTATTCATTATTTTTTTTATTCGTTAATTAGTATATCAACACTGCAATATATAAAATATTATAAAGTGCAATAAATAATGTAATGATTTAAATTCTTATAATTAAAGAAATTCGTTTAATTTATTTTTATTAAACTAATATTTCAATAAGTACCTTGACATCATTGTTTTTAAACATTTATTTAGAAATGTCTTTATATCATTCTTACGTAAAATTACTTTTTAGGACATAAAATTAATAAATTTTTGATAAACGATATTTAGTCTAGTAATAATGGCTACGCCAATCGTAATAGGTACATTTAATAGCTGAGTTAGATTAAAAATTTTGTATTAAAAAGATAAATAATGCCCCCAAAAGATTTTGCCTCAATCTCTATAAATACAATGTAATTTAAATAATAGGAAACGGTTGTCAAATTATGAGAATAAAGTACAAAATGCGTTAGTGACCGAAACATTTACGGGATACGAAAAAAAAAGTCAAAATCCTATGTGATCTACTGTGCTCACATGATCATATCTGAATGGAGTAGAATTTAAACCATCTAAATGGAATAGGCCGTTTCGAGTAATCAGTAGATATACTTATATACATTTATATATAACAACATATAAAAGTGCTTACATTTTGAAGTTAGTAAAAAATTAATTTTTCACTTTTAATAAAAGGTTGTTCATAAATGTAAATAACGCTAAATTATTGCTTGCTTAGTGTAAATAAATTAAATGATTTCCTACTTATTCGATTCAATTCAATTATGTTATTGCTATAAAGGAGAAAAGTCACTAAGATTTCTTATTATCTTTATTATGATAAATTAAAAATTGTAAACCAAATACGCCGAAGTGTTTATAAAAGATGAATGACCGACAAGGCTAAGGGACCGCTCGCAGCGGAATGCGCAGATCGTCTGGAACGTGATTCACTAATTAAGAAGGCCAAAGGGAAATGTAACTTATTCAAACAATTTCTCCGGCTAACTGTATTTCACAGTATTGAAAAAAGGTTGATACTAATTTAGAAAGCATATTTTTTTAATTGCAAACAAGCTTCGATTCTCGTTTTGCTGTAATTCATTGGGTTAGGTTAATGTAGTTTATTATCATGATAGTTTGTGTGAGTTCCCATCATTTAATGGGTAAATTAACTATATTTATAATTTAGTTGTTTGTGATAAATAAGAACTTCGAAACACTTATAACAAGCACGTTTTATTTTAATTTTAAGTGCCCTTATTGTAAATAATTTAACAACTTAAAATGGTTTTTCTAAATATAAAATTCAAATATATATTATGTTAAGAAAGAATTTCAAACAAGAACAGACACATGCAAAACCGCTTACAGATAAATGACATGATATACATACATTATGTCTGAAGCTACAAAAGACTTCAACGCATTCTTTAACATTATTTTTAGTGGATACAGATACGCAAATGTCAATGATGTTCCAGTAAACAAAGTGAAGACTAGAAAACATCCTAATTGGGACGTTTGCCTTTAGTCGTTTTCATCATAATTATGCCAGTAATACGTTATAATACATCATAATACGTTTTACGTAATTAAAACATCTAGTTATCCCTTTTACTTATTGTTTTTATCAAGCTATCCTTTTTTACTTGTAACGAAATGTAAAATAAACAGTCCCCGGCGCGGCACACTTTTTTCTGTTGTTTAGTATGGTTCTAACATATCTGTTTATTAGAATATCATTGCGCAAATGTATACAAAAAATAAAATTCTTATTAATATGTTTCAGAAACTAACAAAATATGGCGACTTCAGGGGGGAAGTCGCGGCGTGAGGAGACGAGCGACAATTCAGATGATGAGCTGTTACCGCTCGCAAACGACACATATGGAGGGAGGTTGGTGTATTTCCTTTAAAGACAAGATAATTGTCAAAAACATCGTAAAGTCCGCTGACGTTTTAACTGGTATTAAAATAAACCTTCCGGCTTAAATTTACGATTCTAATGACGTAATCAAACTTACGACATTTAAGATACTTTTAAAAAATATTTTCATTTTGTTCAATCAATTTTTAGTTTAAATATAGTTGCAAATATTCACACAAATGGCGAAGGTATAACCTTCGTTGCGCTTGAGTGCGTCATATTAGGGAAAAAGTTTTAGTCTTATATAGAGAGTACAAGAACAGCATTAAAGTAATACGAGTTTATTTATTGGCAGTAGGAGACAGTGAGGTATAATATTATTCTATGTGATAAAATATATTTATGTTTTAAGTAACAAAGACAAAGAAAACAAAGACCAATGCATTGTTGAACCGCAGCTTCAAGTTGTATGGGTTTTAATTTAAAACTTTGAATTTTATAAACAGTGTATGGTACAAGACATATTTTTTTTATATATATTAAACATATTTTTCTAATCAAAAATGATTTACTTTGAAATTGAATTTGATCTTTTTTCAATACCTACCTCGCATTTAAATTCGTATCCAAACAAGTAAAAGCAATTAATTTTATTGCACAATTATTATCAAAATTACTTAATACTTTTATTTCATTAGTGTCAGAAATTAATTATATATTAAAATTCGATTTAAGATATCGACTTCATGGTATATATTATACTTTATGACATATATATAACTAATTATGTCAACGCAGTAAGAGAAAACCGCGCGTTATTCTAGCGAAAGCTGGTAAGACAAACACAAAGCATTTATATAAACTGTAGGTTTATAATTGGCAACTTAAAATATGTATTTTTATAATCAAGTTCTAAAATGTGAATGACTTGAGAGAACTTAAGATAGATTTATTTCAATACTCATTTTTATAAAATATTTTATATACCCATTATAGTAATTAACTTCAAATACTTTTTAAGTTCTTAAATTTATTACAATTTGATTAAATAACAGCGGACGTAGGTCATCCGGGAAATTAGCATTAAATACATTTACGAGGATCCCTTTGCGCGATACGGGCGTAAACTGTTATAAACTTTAATTAAGAATAAGTCACGTCTGGTGGCTGCCATGGTCTACTACCTAGTATACGAATAAACGTATTGTAAACTCAAGGTTACAGTTCCAGCTGTCTTCCCAATTCGCCTTAGTCTTGTATGAATTAACATAAACATTAAATGTATGATATCATCGCATCTCTGGTTAACTAGTCACGCTAACAAGCAATCGCTGTTGTGTCAACATTAACTTTTCACGATTTGTTTTGAAAGTAGAAACTTTTGATACATCAAGTTTTCCTAATCGTTTTCGATTGAACATCGAATATTTTGTTGACAAATTATATTAAATATTATCAAAAATATTCTATAGAATAAACTATAACGTGTAATCACATTATTTAATTAGCTACGATAAATTAGAAAGTAAGTTTCCGTTTGTTTGTTAAACGATCTCACTGAACCGTTTCTTTTCGATCATACGTGGCAAGATTTGATTTATGAATTTAGACTTACATTATATTAACATATCATATGTTTGGTATCTTATTATTATCTTCATAGCCTTCATATCTCCTATAGTATACATAAGTTTATTTAAAAATATTGGACAATTATTTCTCTGGCTTCCTCTCTTCATAAGAATAATTTATCATAATTTATTCCCTTGAAGATATATCATATAATTGTAGTAAATAATTGTATTATTGGCTATTCATGTTTGAAATATTCTGTACTTATGACTCAATTCTCAGCATCACTAATGTGAATGTGTTCCGAAGATCGCGTCATAACGAACGCAACTCACTTCCATTGACAACGCTGTTGAGTAATTTTGTTAAAAGAATGCAATAATATAATTACGTGAGAATATACTTTAGAAGAATATATTTTCACTAGTCTTTATAATATATTTAATATTAAAGTTAGAATAAATATAATCGAATTTATTACCTGTAGAGGTCATAAGAGATTGTGAATACAAGCTTGGATCAAGTTTTATATTGAAATAAAATTAAAATATCTGTAAAGGGTTTCATTAGACTAAAAACTTGTTTTTAAAACATACCTAAAGATATATACCTAGTCGGTAATTGTTATTGTATTAGAGTATTGTATTTATTCGTAATTAAATTATATTATTGTCCCAAAAATAGAAATAGAGTTAAGAGTTTTAGTTTTCCAAGAAAAGTTTTGTTAGTTAATTTTAGCAATAAAGCGAGAAAGAAATAGGGAAGAATACATTTAGGAACATTAATTAACGAGAAATATGTTAAATTTTGTGAACAATAGCTACGTTTTATATAAAGCTAGAGGTCGGTTCGCGATCGGTCGCTGCGGCCGGTGCCGGAACCAGCTCAAATGCCAAGGTTGTCAACTCTGACGACACAACTTTCGATCGAGTGCGCCACATTTTTGCGCCCCACTTCTTCCTACAAAGACGGCAATGGCTAAGCCATTTATAATCACGATTGACTTATTTATTTAGAAAACTATGTACAACGGGAAAATTCTGTAAGAATACTGATGTAAACAAATCTAAAAGAAACATTTTTAAGCTTTTAAGGACGTCTATATTGCATTTTAATTCGTTTCCAGTTAATTTGTTCAACACTATTTTAATATATTCAAAGTAGTATATGTAAGTGTAAGCTGGTTAAAGAAGTTAGACATTTATTAATATGTAAATAAAGTGTATAATTCTATAAATGCATTTTGTCTGGTTTTAACTGACGGACTGTACACACCGGGCACGGGGTCGTGCGTGAGACGAATGTTATATAGAAACGGGTCTGGCTAGCTTATTTCTATTTTTTCTTAATAACGTTTTTTTGATTTTTGATTCAATAAATCAAATACAACCAAATCAATTAACTGTTCAAGAATTATGATGTTTTTATAAAATAACATACGCTATATTTAAACGGAAGGTAAATCGGTAAAATCGTGTAAGTGTATGAGTCGTTTTATGACATGGTCATTGACCGTTGGACTTGGGCATGAATTTGGAGAAGGTGTTTCGCATACTAACAGCTTTCCCAGTTGAACGTATTTCGTAATGAGAAATCTTAAGATTTGCTTTACACATCCTTATTTTAATACAAAACAATAAAAATCAATATTATTTAAACGTTATATGTTTCTTTTATGATTTATATACGTGTCGCTGTATTAATTAAAATTGAAAAAAAATATTAATTGAATGAAAATTGTATATATTCTATTGTTTTTATTGCATTTCACTTTCTTTCATAATTTATAAATTGTTTTTAATAAATTAAATGTCAAACGCTAGTCACGTTAAGGCCTCCGTAACTTCTCATGACGTCATAAGTCGATCTTTTGTTTGTATACAGTAAAGTACATAGTAAAAAATTGAGCTTTATAGGCCTAAAGATAAAGGTCATATTAAAGGTGATTAAGTTTATTCGCGTGTAAACGACACGTGTTTATGTAGACTCTACTTTAAGTTATAGAAGTCAGAATCGTGATATTAAGAAGGTCAGGACCTTTTTTATTACGTTTCAGGTATAGATTACATAGGTATTGAATATTTAGTATCAATAAAACTATGAGTATATTTGTGTTTCTTAATGAATACTGGGTGCATTTTTAAACCTTGATTTATGCTTGAAGAAACAAAATTACACAACTTAACATAAAAATGAATTTATTAAATAAATACTATTTTTCGTTTATTTATATATTACTTAATCTAAAGAAGTTACTTTATATTTAGACTTATTATTTTTGAGATGAATTTATAACTTTATGTTTTAAATTGAGCACAATGATTTACCTATATAGGTTATCGTGTAACCTACCTTGTTACATAGTAATATGCAGTATAATGATAATAGTATATTAGATTATGAAATACTCAAAATTTCTGGAAAGCCACTTTCTTTCTCGCGGTACCATACATGTCAGGTGTGTGCGCTACTAATATAATATAATTATCGAGGCGATGTAATTTCGCCTGCGCACTACCGCAGAACGAAGAACTCAGTGCACATTGGTGCTGATTAAACATCGCTAGAAAAAAAATCGTTATTCTTTTTTTTTCATTTTAATTTATATAAATATCAAAATATTATTAACGACCATACCTATTATCATTATTTGGTTTTCTTAACATATTTTTTTTAAGTCGACTAGTTATATTAAAAATAGTTTAAAAAAGTTAATGATGATAGCCTTTTTTAATCAACATACGTAATTAAAATGTTATTGTTCAATCTAATTTTAACGAGTAATTAAATGTTTTATGTCTTGGTGATTGTGAAACAATAAATTAAAAATATATTAAGTAAAAAGATATAAGCTATGTATAACATAATGTTTTTTTATGTCATATTGGATGATTGATATGATTGGAGTAACCGATAGTGTAAGGCTTGTTAGTTTTGTATAAACCATAAATAAACATTGAATTACAATGTCAATTAAATTGATTTATAAAAGGTTGTTTTACTTAAAATAAAAAAAAAACAGACAAGTGTATATGTGGTCAAAAACAAATAAAATATAGTCATAGAAACGTACATAGCATATTACTCATCGATCGAAGATGTCATTCACGTTTTTTTGTTTGCGAATATAAAAATTAATATTCCTATTTTGTCCAGCGCGCAGCACACTGATGCCTTTGGTAGGCGCGTGCCGCCACCAACAGTAGCTATTGCGATCGCACCGTTTGCCGTCCTCGATTGATTGAAACAATGAGTTATTGAATAATATTCGAACAGTCAGGACCCATTCCCTGCTCGTAACTCGTATAAATTCCTTTCTATTGTGATATAATTAGTGATGTGCGACAATAGTGCTCTCTTCATTACGGGACAGTGATGCAAAAAAATGAGTGACCAAGATCGTAAGAGCTATTACGAGAGACAAGATTTTGTAGAAGTCGAACCTGTTTATGTGGCTAATAATAATAACTCGATTTACAGCAATTACTGTAGTATTTACAGGTTTGTTCAAACATTTGATAAGCCTTCATCTTATTTTGATATATGTAGTTATTACCATATTTCCTCTAAAACTGAAATTTACTCCCCTATAAAATGGACAGAAATATTATGTATATATTTTAAATGATGTAATAAATTCGATTAAATATATTGTTGCAATATAATTACGTGGTCGTCCTACTAATGTCTTAAAAGTGTTGTGAGAAAATTAATAGGCGGGACATACTAAGCGTTACAACTTTCTAATGCCGCCGGTGGCGTTACAAATTTTTCTTTAAAATATTAAATTATGAAAAACCTGAAATTGCTTAACATTGAGTGATTTTTATTTACATCATAACAATAATGAATGAACAGCTTGGTAAAGTAATTAAATTAAACAGAAACTTAACTCGAATTGGCTTCACACTTCGCACAAATTTTTACATAATTCAAAATGATACATAAAAGTGGTCGCTACATTCGCAATGTTAAAATTATACATTACCCGCTCATAACTTACGTAAACCCCCTGACACAACAGTGGCTAAGCAAGAACGCTATGTCGAAACTATCAGGCATTGTAACAGATCGACTTGTATACGAAAAAAGAACAACAATTACACTTTTAAATAACAAAGCGTGAATGCGTTCTTAAAATTCTTTACTCTAAATGAACTCTGTATTTACGAATACTAGTTACGTGCTAGTCATATTATACTTAGCCCAAAAGTAGACAACACTGACTAAAGGATGCTGATTTTACGGATACATTTAGCTTTAACTACGTATATTTATAAATAATTATGAAAGGTATCACATAATAAATTGTAGATTAATAAATACGATTTAATAAGGTCATGCATACACTCTTAGGAAGGAAGTCGATAAAATGTGTCAATAAAAACGCGAGAGAATATCGTCTTGTGTTGGTCGCGTGTGAAAGTTGTTTTTCTTGATTTAATATGAACGCTACCTAGACACGTGAAATCTAGAAGTGTAAATTATATCAGGAACACGAGAAAATAATACGATTTGAAAATTTATAATATTTATTTTTTTTAATTGCATTTATTGTCAACAGTTAGATATTACCTAAACTTATCAAATGGTACTTGTACATGCTAGTTTGTAATTCATATAAATTAAAAGTTAACACTAATCTAGCTAAAAGTTTTGGTATAATTATTTACAAAAAAACAACATTCAGTTATGTTATAATTTCAAACAAATTTTCCGTTTTTCTGTGTAGTAATAACATTGTTTTTTATTTCAGTCAAAGAACTGTTCACGAGACGAAAGGATGGGACGTCTTCAGAGAGTTCCCACCGAAACAGGACAGTGGGTCTATGGAAACGCAAAAATGTTTGGACTTCACAGTACGGATACTCAAAGTTTTGGCGTATACGATAACATTCATAGTTGTTCTGGGATCTGGCGTTATAGCCAAGGGCACGGTACTTTTCATGACCTCGCAACTAAAAAAAGATAAAAGACTTGCATATTGTAATAAGAATTTAGGTAAGACACTAAACTTTACTATTATACGTAGCTGGATTTTTTGGATATTTAAATGATGTGGCGTCTGTGATCTGCTTTTCTCATATGTATGATATGTTCAGATTCATGCAATATATGTCTTTCGATTTCAGGTAGAGATAAGCAATTTATAGTTTCACTGCCAGATGAGGAACGAGTTGCGTGGATGTGGGCGGTCCTAGCAGCGTTTGCGATCCCGGAGATTGGCACACTAATTCGCTCAGTCAGAATATGTTTTTTTAAATCTTCGAGGCCACCTACCAGCATACAATTCATTGTGGTAAGCTTGATGTTTAAATAAGTAAATATTTCAAATAAAATGACTACACAAATACATATCAAAAAAATATTATGAAACTTCAGATGGCATAAAATATTAGCTACAATTTATTCGGTAAATATTTAAATAATATTATAGTAAAAAAAATAACTAACACTTAAGAATAATAAAAAACAGATTCGCTTTCTAAACGTACTTCACAAATAAATGTTGATTATATTCAATTTATTTTAGTAATTGTAATCACTTCATTGTTATAATTACAGGTTTTTATTGCTGAATCTCTGCATACCATAGGAATGGGATTATTGTTCTTCGTGATACTTCCAGAGCTGGATGTAGTCAAAGGTGCTATGATAACAAATTGTCTGTGTCTCGTGCCTGCTATTCTTGGTCTGCTCTCCCGGAACTCACGAGACTCGAAGCGCTTTGTAAAAGTTATCGTCGATATGGCTGCTATTGTCGCACAGGTCACCGGTTTCATTGTATGGCCACTGTTAGAAAACAAACCTGTCTTGTGGCTCATCCCGATTTCATCGTTGTGTATATCTTTAGGATGGTGGGAAAACTATGTGACTCGCCAAAGTCCGATCGGTAAGAATTGAAAGAATTATCAAATTGTATATCATATTTAAGATAACAAACAACTTTTTTTAATGGTTTACTTTACTATTTCTCTTTTAGGGATAATCAAGAGTTTGGGAAGATTAAAAGAAGAACTGAATCACACACGCTATTATACATATCGTTTTATGTCAATTTGGAAAATCCTTCTATTTCTAATGTGCATTCTCTTAGCCATATGGATAGAAGGTGACGACCCAGCTATGTTCTTCCAATTATTCAATCCAGGATTTGGACCTCATAACATAGTCGTCGAAGAGGTAAAAATTTATAGTTTCTTTTTAAATTACATTAATTTAATAATAATTATAAAACATTGCTCATTCTTTAAAGTTACGTTGTTTTTCATTGCCAATGAGTTAATTAAAAAAATATATCGTAATATGCTTTCAGGTACAAATTCAACTCGGCAGTACAATTATACCGGATTTAGCGAACGCTACTCTTACAGGAGATTCGGTTGAGGTTGCAGCTGTTTATAAATCGGCTTTCTACGTACTATTAATTCAAGTGTTTGCCGCGTATTTCTGTTACATATTCGGAAAGTTCGCTTGCAAAATCCTTATTCAAGGTTTCAGTTATGCTTTTCCGATTAATCTTGTAATACCATTGGTAGTGAATTTCTTGATCGCTGCATGTGGTCTACGCAATGGTGACACTTGTATATTCCATGGAACAGTTCCAGACTACCTTTTCTTCGAGAGTCCATCAGGTATAACTATTTTTCGATCACTTATACGATACTTTTGATAACCTTCAAATTTAAAATATGTGAGATTGATTAATTTGTTATTTTTTTTAGTATTTTCACTCAGTGATTTCATCTCTCGTCAAATGGCATGGATATGGTTGCTGTGGTTACTTTCACAGACGTGGATTACGATACATATATGGACACCAAAGGCGGAACGTTTGGCGTCCACTGAAAAATTGTTTATTCTTCCAATGTACAATGGCTTATTAATTGATCAAAGTATGGCCCTCAATAGAAAAAGAGACGATCATAAGGATGTAAAAACTGAGGTATAATCATCAAAATATTAACAACTAATAATATCCATTTTTCGTATACTTTATATAATTTAGTGGTAAAATAAATTTCAGGATCTTGCTGAAATCGAAAAAGAGAAAGGCGATGAGTACTATGAAACCATTTCTGTTCACACTGATAACACTGGTTCGTCTCCTAAAACGATTAAGTCATCCGATCAGATCACGAGAATTTACAGTTGCGCTACTATGTGGCACGAAACTAAAGATGAAATGATGGAGTTCTTAAAATCCATTCTACGATTAGACGAAGATCAGTGTGCTCGGCGAGTCGCCCAGAAATATTTGCGTGTTGTTGATCCAGATTACTACGAATTCGAAAGTAAGATTTTTTATTTTGTGATATATTTTCATGAATTGTCGTACAGATCCCAATATGTAATAAATCAATCGCTATAAAATCATACATTGTCGTAATGGATTTACCATAAAACATTTTTCCCTTAAAAATTTCAAGTTATTCAACCTCTCTAAAAATATGAATATGTAGAGTAAAGACTATCATTTTAAATAAAAATTAACATTTATTGTCTGACATTTCCAGCTCATATATTCTTGGACGACGCTTTTGAAATTTCTGACCATAGTGATGATGATTCTCAAGTAAACCGTTTCGTCAAGCTTCTCGTGGATACAATAGACGAAGCTGCTTCGGAAGTTCATCAAACCATCATTCGTGTCCGACCGCCGAAGAGGTATCCCGCTCCATACGGGGGACGATTATCGTGGGTATTACCAGGAAAAACTAAAATGATCTGTCACTTGAAAGATAAGGCAAAGATTCGTCACAGAAAACGATGGTCACAGGTAAACTTTTACTCAAAATCGAATGTTAAGTTGATACTAAAAATTAGCTTAAATATACGTGTATACTACGTTATGTTCTACGAAATCAAATTAATAAGGAAATATCTATTTTGTTATAGGTCATGTACATGTACTACCTTCTCGGACATCGTCTTATGGAGTTACCGATATCAGTAGATCGAAAAGAAGTCATGGCTGAAAATACATATTTGTTAACTCTTGACGGAGATATTGATTTCCAACCGCACGCTGTTAGACTGCTTATCGATTTGATGAAGAAAAATAAAAACTTAGGTGCAGCTTGCGGACGTATTCATCCTGTTGGATCTGGTAATTATTATTTTTAATAGTCACCTTAATGTTGATGTGTTTTTTTTAAATTTCGTAACCTCTTTAATTGTTAAGGTCCCATGGTGTGGTATCAAATGTTCGAGTACGCTATCGGTCATTGGCTGCAAAAGGCGACTGAGCACATGATCGGCTGCGTACTCTGTAGTCCTGGATGTTTCTCCCTCTTCAGGGGAAAAGCTCTGATGGACGACAACGTTATGAAGAAATATACCTTGAGATCTGACGAAGCTCGGCATTACGTACAATACGATCAAGGTTGGTTTAAAATGAACTATAAATTCGTATATAATCCATAAAATTAAGTCTTTAATTTCCTATTCAATTTAGTAATTTAAGATGCATAACTTATCGTAAAAGATAATTAAAAGAGTTATGATCAAATGAATTATTCAAATACTATTATACAACTTTTATTTTTTAGGTGAGGACCGTTGGCTTTGTACGCTTTTGCTACAAAGAGGTTATCGAGTAGAATATTCAGCTGCCTCCGATGCGTATACACACTGTCCTGAAGGTTTCAACGAGTTTTATAACCAACGTCGACGATGGGTACCCTCTACTATTGCTAATATTATGGACTTGCTTGTGGATTACAAACATACGATTAAAATCAACGACAACATTTCAACTCCATATATTGCCTACCAGGTATATTTTCAAACTTTTTTATTAATGATGTGAATTTCGGTAGCAACAATTTTATTAAATTTTAATAATTTTACAGATGATGTTGATGGGTGGTACAATTCTTGGCCCTGGTACTATATTTCTTATGTTGGTGGGTGCTTTCGTGGCCGCTTTCAGAATTGACAATTGGACATCTTTCGAATATAATCTGTATCCTATCGCTATCTTTATGTTTGTTTGTTTCACGATGAAATCAGAATATCAGGTAATAAAAAATATATATATTTCTAGTTGATTGCAGCTATAAAATCTATATGTTATCGTTAACATTTTACTTTTCAGTTACTGGTCGCACAAATATTATCAACTGCATATGCAATGATAATGATGGCTGTAATCGTCGGTACGGCACTCCAATTAGGAGAGGACGGTATCGGGTCGCCTTCAGCCATTTTCTTGATATCACTTTCAAGTTCGTTTTTCATAGCAGCTTGTTTGCATCCGCAAGAGTTTTGGTGTATAGTGCCCGGAATAATCTATCTACTATCTATTCCTTCTATGTACTTGCTTTTGATTTTGTATTCAGTTATAAATCTGAATGTTGTATCATGGGGTACGAGAGAAGTTCAGACGAAAAAGACTAAAAAGGTAAAACCATGTGAAATAATGTATCTATTAAAAATAACTTTTATTGAATTCGATAACATAAACATGATTGTTTTTAAAATATAGGAAATTGAACAAGAAAAGAAAGATGCAGAGGACGCGAAGAAAAAAGCCAAACAAAAGTCGCTATTGGGATTCCTTCCAGGGGCAAACGGTGATGAAGAAGAGGGATCTATCGAGTTTTCTTTTGCTGGATTGTTCAAGTGTTTGCTTTGTACACATCCTAAAGGAAATGAAGAAAAGGTGCAACTCATGCATATTTCGTCTACTCTTGAAAAATTAGAGAAAAAATTAGAGAACGTAGAAAGGTCAGTATCAGGCTTAAACGTAAATTAGTACATGGTGGGTTTATTTTAAAATAATGAAAATTTTATTTTTAAAATAATGTATCGTATCTTTTAATAGGATTGTAGACCCTCATGGCCAATTAAGAGGACGTAAGTTGTCTATCGGAATGAGAGGTAGCACCAATGGAGACCCACTGGTCACTGTGGCCGAAGGCGAAGAAGAACACGACTCTGATTCTGAAACTGATACAATGTCTACAGTACCAAGAGTAAGCAAACTTCATTATAATGTAATGTTAAGTGTTAGTTGTGACGTAAATATACTAATTAAAACTTATTGTAGGAAAAAAGGGATGATTTGATCAATCCGTACTGGATAGAGGACCCAGAATTAAAGAAAGGAGAAGTTGACTTTTTGAGCCAGTCGGAGTTATCGTTTTGGAAAGAGCTTATTGACAAATATCTTTATCCCATTGACGCAAATAAGGAAGAGCAGGTAAAATAAACCCTATAAAAAGAATAGGTAGTTAATATTAAAAGCTTCTACAAATAACGAAATATGACATTTTTATCGTGTTATCTATATTGCTTTAGTAAAAAGTAAATAATAATAAATTAATATGATTTATGATAAGATGATTTTTTACAGTTGATCACAATGACAAAAATATCTTCAAGAAACGTATTTAAACACAAAACTATAATTCTTATATGTTACTAATTTACCCCGAATTTTAGGCACGTATTTCCAGGGACCTTAAAGAATTGAGAGACTCGTCTGTATTCTCGTTCATAATGATAAATGCCCTTTTTGTACTCATTGTTTTCTTGCTGCAACTCAACAAGGACAACCTTCATATTAAGTGGCCACTCGGAGTTAAAACTAATATAACATACGATGAGGTTTCGCAAGAGGTAACGTGTGAATAAACGTGTCCAGAGATCTGCCTTCAATGATGACTTGGAACGACAACACGAGCCCTTTTGCGAAAAAATTAAAATTCCACCCAATGTCAAATTTCGGTCACCATTGAAAGCTGATAGAATTAATGCTTTGTTCTGTGTAATTTTACAGGCTCGAATTGCACGTGATTTAATAGAGCTTCGCAATAAATCAGTGTTTGCGTTTGTCATGTTCAATGCTTTATTTATATTGATAGTATTTTTATTACAACTCAACAAAGATCAACTCCACGTGATTTGGCCTTTGGGAGTAAAGACCAACATTACGTACATCGAGGAAACAGGCGAGGTATAGCCAAATATTACAAGCTATGTGTGTCACTTCACAAGTCTAACGGTCTCCTTCTAACCGATCTGTCTTGGGATGGCACACCAGCATGGAGATTCTAAGTCTACCACACCGAAGACTAAACAACTTGGTTGTAGTATGAAGGTTTTACATAATCCCAAATACGAATCCAAGGCCCTAAACTTCCTGTTTTACTGAAAAAAATATAATTCATGTATAACATAGAAACATTTTTTTCTTAAAATCAATGTACAGAAATTGTACGAGTGGACTTAATGCTAGCAGCATTTTCTCCAAATGAAATTGAATCAGGCATGCAATAATAATTTGATAGGTTAAAAAATCATTGAGTATTGTTTTTTAAAGTACTGTTTCTATGTCCTGAAGTCTCCAAAAACCCCTAATAATATTTGCACCACCCTAAGAATTATGATCTATCTTTCTTTTAAGGTGAAGGTATTCTTCTATTAAATTTCTTGTGTCAGTTAACAGTCACTGGTGTCCTTTGTAAATAAATTCAATCACTGATAATATGGTGATTTGTTTTAACATTAAAATTATGAACTTCTCTAAACCTTTCGAAATAACGTTTTTATGATACTTTTTTAATCCAAAATTTCATTTGAGCACTTCGCATTCATATTGCACCGAACATGTTCATGTTAATTTTATACAAAAAAGTGGCGCGGAGCACATTTTAAATGTTTTTACAACTTAAATACACATTGTTTTTATTTCTTATTATACAAAAAATGATTTTGCTCATTTCATAATTTTTGGAATTGTATACAACGATATATATGTATATGCAAACATAAAACAGACGCATTCAGAATTTAATTTAGAAAGTAATAAAGCGTGATTATGGTATATTTGAACATAGCATTTTATTTTTTGCTTCCGCTTTGCCGCAATTTACACATGGAAATAAA
Source organism: Vanessa cardui (assembly GCF_905220365.1). Lineage (NCBI taxonomy): Eukaryota > Metazoa > Arthropoda > Insecta > Lepidoptera > Nymphalidae > Vanessa > Vanessa cardui. Next base: position 9,288,270 of record NC_061129.1, read on the forward strand.
ACAAAATGTTAAAATATTATTGAATTTTCAGGTACTCATATCAAAAGAATACTTGCAATTGGAGCCAATTGGTCTAGTTTTTGTATTCTTCTTCGCTTTGATCTTGGTTATACAGTTCTCCGCTATGTTGTTCCATAGATTTGGAACTATTTCACACATATTAGCGTCCACTGAATTGAACTGGTTCTGTACGAAGAAGGTAAGACTAATAATTTTATGTCAATTTCTGTCTTTACTTATTCAATATAATGTTGAGAATTTAAATGTAGTAATATAATACCATCGTTTAAATCATATTTGTTTTATAGTCAGAAGATTTATCTCAAGACGCGTTACTGGATAAAAACGCTATAGCAATCGTGAAAGATTTGCAAAAACTTAATGGATTGGATGATGAGTATGATAATGATTCCGGCTCAGGACCCCAAAACGTTGGGAGACGGAAAACTATTCATAACTTAGAGAAGGCGAGACAAAAGAAGAGGAACATAGGAACACTTGATGTCGCTTTCAAGAAACGGTTCTTTAATATGAACGCAAACGATGGTCCAGGTATAAAATGTTAATTTCAAATTCAAACATTATCTCAGTCATATTTTCATGTAATAATTATAACTTTAATTAGGTACTCCAGTATTAAACCGTAAGATGACGTTACGTAGAGAAACACTTAAGGCTTTGGAAACGAGGAGAAACTCAGTAATGGCCGAGCGGCGTAAGTCACAAATGCAAACACTTGGCGCTAACAATGAATATGGAGTTACTGGAATGGTAATGGTTATTTTTTGTGTATTTTATAACTAGAAAAAGGGCAGACTGGAAAATATATGACCGTAACTGATGGAAAGTGGTCATCTCTATACATATAAATTACCATCATGACAATAAATTATGCTTGAATCGCCAATGCACTGTCATAATTGGTCTCATCATTTTACAATTTTCAGACATCAATTTATCAACAAGCTAAATATTTTTTTTATTTACTATTCGTTTAAATTTTAATTGCTTTGGTATAATTTTAGCTAAATAACAATCATGGCGTTGCCCCTCGTCACCGCACTTCAACAGCCAATATATCAGTGAAAGACGTTTTCGCTGAACCAAACGGAGGAATGGTGAATAGAGGATACGAGACCTCATTAGGTGATGAAGACGACAGCAACTCTATCAGACTACAGCCGAGACAAAATCACCAAGTTTCCTTCCAGGGAAGATTTTAGTAAACAAGTGCAAACTTTAGCACAACACCTGAGAGTTGCCAACATTACGAATTAAAATATCTAGTTATAAAAATTGTAGATACTCATTTATTAGAATAGTAATTATTGTAATTTAAATCAATTTGCGAATCGAATATCGTCCTTCTTGTGATATTACATAATTGTATCAAGTGACATCGACGGACTGATGTGAAAACATTGTGTTCTAATGCTTTTCGAATATTTTATATTTTTTTTAAACAATATGGAATTTTACACTGCCACTTTACTTTTGTATTTCTTTTATAAGACATATCCATATACATTTACATATGGTTAACTTGGTTGGTTTTATTTACCCTTTGCTATGAATTTTCTGATGATTTTTAGTTTAACGAATTTTTCAAATGGAGATTTTTTTTTGTATAATCAAAGGAAGATATTATACTTAATTAGCCAGTTTTATTTTTAAATATGCATAAATCTAAATTTAGTTTTCTAAGAATGACACAAATTCAGTGAGCTTGAACAATTGGTCTTCACTCGAGGTGTGTAGAGGGGCTGGTTGAGAGGGTGGAGTTGGTATAATAGTGACCCCATCAGCGTGGATATCCCATTTGCGGTCTCGGCATATTTGCAAAACTGCATCTCGGCTCAGTCCTGTCATTAGCACCACAGTGTCTACAGATATTGAGCTATATGAACGTCCAATCAAATTGAATGCTCTTTCACGAACTTTCTCTGAAAAAAAAAAAACTTTTAATTACAAAATATGTTTGTATAAAAATATTTATTAAGATTTTAGACAGAAATTAATATAAAAAGTACTTATCAATGTTTTTTGATATGTAGATTAAAGTTGTATTGCCTAGTCATAAATTAATACATTTTCAATTGAATATTACCAGTAATATCCTACTGGATATGTATATTACATATCATAATTTTATTAATTTCAATATTTTTATAATTAAAAAGTAATGCTCTATCTGGCTTCTTATTATAAATTGATTAATGTACCATTGCATTAGGTATACCTCAATGTTCTCACCTTGGATCACTCTTATTTAACACTCGTAATAATGACTCTGATGGTATCATTATGATTTGGAAAATATATTAAACTGTTAGTTAATTTTCATACTGTATGATACTGCCGAGACTAAATATATCTATTATGATTTCAATATAAATCATCATGCTTATGTTTCAGTTTAATTGCAATATAAGACTTACATTCTATTAATACAGTAGGAATATACATGCTTATTCATAAAGGTGTAGCATTAATGAAACGTATAGGCATGCTTAATTACGGCATTAACAAATATAATCCAAATACCACAATATCTCTAATTTTTTTAAATTGATAGTCCCCAGGACACATTGATTTTGGAAATTTTTAACTGAAAGTATACCTTTATGTTTATCCCATTTTGGTCCCTGTTTCTATATTAACTATTTAACAATAGTATTAGGTATATAAATAATATGGCTCTAAATATATTGTAAGAAAACAGTGGTGAGCAAGTGGACTGTTGAGTGTTATCAAAAGTTAGAATGCTTTTTCTCTTTTTATAATATTATAAGAGCCCTTTTTTAAATAGTATTTTGAAATAAAAGTATCATATGGGGCCGATAAGGTCTGCATTGGCATAGTTACACCGTTGTGAGAAAGATTGAATGTATACAATTAATATAAATTGTTCCAAGATCAAGTATCTTACCTTCTAGAGCTCTTATTATGTTGGCAACTGGTTCCGTCCATGTGTACGCAGACAGAGCATGGTAAGTGGCAGCAAGGTCTTTTTTCCACAGTTTTTGTCCTATAGCCCATATTGCCATTAATTCAGGGTTGCTGCTAGTAATATTTTGAGGGATTCTTTTCCATAAAAATTTTGCATTACATCTGCAAGAATCATAATAATGAATAAAATATATGTAGTGATGTTTGTAACAGTTCAGTTTATATTAAAAAAATCATCTCAGTATACCTCAATACATAATATAAAAAAAAGGAAAAATAACAGCATTTTTACTCCCGTCTCAAGTTATACACCCAAAAAACACTGAATTGTTATGTGTTTAATAACATTTTATAATTCATCTAGTGCTTTGTGGTCAAAGAAAACATAGAGAGAAAACCTGCATGTGGAAGATGAAAAATTATCATGTATATCCATTAACCCGCATAGGAGCCGCCTGGCTGAGTAGCGTGAAAATTTGTCTTTGATGAAATATAATTATAATTTTTTTTAATACTTACAGATCATTCTGATAAAGGTATATTGCTAATAATTGTGCATATGTTGATATAGAAGCTACTCCATTTGTTGCCTGAAATACATAAACAATTTTATTAAATATTTTACATTGTATTAAAACAAAAACCATAACAACTCAATCTTATGTACTAGGTATGTCGAACAATATATATTTTTATTTCTTTTTTTCCAGTTGTGGGTTAAATCTATTTAAATTGAGCCTAAAATATTCTGCCAATGTCCCTTATGATAGAGCAATATTCCAAACGGTTAGTTTATATGTTATAGACTTAAAATTAAAACAAAGCATGTTATATCAGTAATGTTTATATATGTTGAAGTATTGCTTATATCATATCAAGTAAAGAAATAACGTTCATAATAATAACATATTAAATATCTATGGAAAAAAAATAGAAGCTTTAGATAAGTAAAAGTCCAAAAAATGTACCGGTTAACAATAATCTTATAAATATTACATACCTCCAATTCTTGTTTCTCTAATTCAGTGCAAAGCTTATCAAAATTTGTAATCATGGTTTGAGATAAAAGTATTATTTTGTTCAGCAGTGATTTGAAGCTATTTTTATTAATAAACAATTGTTAACATTAGAACTTTTTATACAGTCACGAATTTTTAACTGCGAAATGTAATGAAACAGAACGTTGACAGTTAAGAATGACAATTGACATAGACACTGACATTTGACATTAAAATCTGACCAGCAACTATATAGAGAAGTACGTACAGATAACATATGATAGAATAGACATTAAGGATAAAAAATAAACTATTCAGTATAAAAATTATTAATTAGTCTAGGACTCCACAAATATAAGATGTTGTATTCTAGACCGGAAATATTTACACAATAATACATTTAGTTTCTCGATTTTTATTGTAGACTATTTATTTTGAAAAAAATGTGCAAAGAAGCAGTAAATAAGGTACTACTAATTAAGAATCACTCCTTTAAATAAAAATAAAAAATAAATTATTTGCAAGAACTTAATTTTTTTATTAAGATTTTCAATATAGGTCATTTAGACGCAGTTACAAGCATTGCATTAGTCTTCGCCGAGCCAAAATAAGTTTCTTTGTTTTAAAGTTAATACTTAGGGCTGAGACTAACAACCGAAACGAGTAATAACAAAGGTTTTTGTACCTTTGTTTTTGTTGCGGTATAATGCAGCGGCGTAGAATCCTTACTGATTGAATCAATACTTGTTTATTTTATAATTAACTAGCGACACGGCCCAGCTTCGCACAGTTTCAATGCCAATACAAAATATACTGCAGAATGTCTCACAATGTTTACAGTTTTTCAGTCATTCTCAGTCATATATATCTAATATTATCTCATATTTTGCATGTATTATATATACATAATTGTAATCCTTCCTCTTGAATCAATCTATCTATTAAAAAAAAAACCGCATCGAAATCCGTTGCGTAATTTTTAAAAGATCTAAGGATACATAGGGACAGACAGCGGTAAGCGACTTTGTTTTATACTATATAATCATTAACAAAATCAGCATTGAAATATTGAGCAATTCAAAAACCTATAAGTAATAAGTATGTACTAGTACTTAAGTAAGTAAGTACTAAATACCCAACGAAATTAGTATTATGTCAATACTTTATTATTTACGTGCGTGCTGAATTTTTAATGTCATAAGTATATAAATACGTTTAAAGAATCATTAGGCTTAACAATTTATAGCATACCTACTAATCGAGAGATATCCGAGTCAGCTTTGAGAACGCGTTTTTAACACGTGCTTAATTTATGGTAATTAATCCCGAAACTATTATTGAGCCAACGATAACATGGTTGTGTCAGAAGAAATTCTAAATCATTTGCAGGTATCCTTTAAACCTCAATAGACCAGTTTGGTGGAATAAGCTTTGATCTAACGTCTTACACAACAAAAGGGTTTTAATCCGGTTTCGAGTCTTACGAGCTTTTAAGTTTTACATCTTTACTTTTGCTTTTAAAACTCGTTTTAATTTAAAAAGAAATATCAAATGACACTATTATGGTTGAAAGTTGAAATGCTAAGATGTTGTTGTTAAATTATAGTTACCTACTTGATAATTATGCTAAATTAAAATTAAAGTCATGCAGGTAACTTTGGTGTCAGAGTATCTATGGAAAGGTTCTGCCCAGGGAAAAGACAATGAATTCTTAAATCTAATCTACTTAGTTTCTTTCGAGGGTGACAAATCTAATCGGCAGAATTGTCGTAACGCGTAATTTGTTTTAAATATTAAAAGCTCATTGTTATATAAGCAGCTCATAAAGTATGTCTAACGTAAATATGAAATTCTTTTAAATTGTAGGTATTGTAGAAAACGTTAGAATATTTTTTAAGTCTATTAGTGTATCGAATTTTTGAGGACCTTCGCATCTAGCTAGGCCCGTGTGGCAGTTCAGGTAACGAGTTGAGCTAATAACATCCGTGTCTTGTCAATGACTGATCAAATGAATTTTTGTACAATGTATCTGTCTGTTATCATTGCATGAGCTGTGACCTGATTTTTATAATTGAATTTCACGGCTATTGATCGAGGGCTTGGGCGGGCTTGCTACAGCTAACTTGTCGACTTACTTGCGTCACAATGAAACCGGAGTTGATGGACTGACTGACGCGCTGAGTCATTCTACAATATTGTCGTTCATAATGCTAATATTCTTATTATGCGTGTACCGATTTGGATTTTAATGCTCTTTGTGGTACAATAATCATATTTGCTTAAAATAGATGCGTTAGTGTTTTTTATTTTGTTCGATTGCTAAGTATAATCGAATGTTTTCAAATGCCAAAAGAGATTGGTTCTAATGGTTAGGAGACGGCAGGCACTTCGGTGTATGATTGGCTGATATTTTATATCGATGGTTATTAAAGATCATGTCAATAATAATCGATTTTGTAAAGTCAGTAAAGGTTCTAAGTCGGTGCGTTTCTAAGTGTAGCTCAAAAACCTTCTATACCTATTTATCTATAATAATACATGTCTTCCTCTTGAAGGAAAGTTAATGCAATCGATATTAGGGCAGATACCTATCGATCTAGGACTGCCATTCCAAGAAATATTTGTATTAAGTAGGTATGTCGCATTTAAATTTTAATAAAATTTACATGATGAAATAGTGAGAGGAATTTCAAATAAATTCAATATAATAAATAATAGAGTGATTCAATTAATAATTCAAATTAAATATTTTCTCGAGGTAAAAAAAGTTGTAACTAAACTCGTTTAGTCATCAATTGATCAACTTTATTCCTAAATTTGTTCGATTAACTCAGAAGGTACATTTAATCACTTATACTTACTCAGAGAGTACGTATAAGTGAGGAGAGAGGAAGGAGAGTACTTTATAACAATGCTCGAACAAATAAGACCTTTTAAAAATTGTAACAATATATTTTATTAATTTTGTTACTTAAATATGTACAAATATAATTACTGGATATATTAATAACGATATGATTAGATTGCTAAGTAGATCAAAAGTATATAAAGCTCCTGTCGTTTGCCATTAATCCTTGGATCGCTTCAATCTGCCGTTCAAAAACAATAGAGTAACTACTTATTGTGAAATAGAATTGCAACTGACCTATCTAATGATAGGTAATTATTTTTCGCAAGGTGTAACATTGACGTCGTCACTTTCACTAGTAGTTTGACTGTCCAATGAGTGTTGTCACGGTCTAGCAGTAACCAATGGGCATGCCTACCGCCCCGCCTTGAGGGATAGGCGTGTGCCGTGGCCCCGGCTAAATAACCACAACAATGACTGTCCCACGACAGCGCTGTCGATCGCAACTTACAACTCCCTTACAAAGATCTTCAAGTTTACCTACGATGAAACATATCAATATATAATACAAATATACTTAAAAAACACAAGCAAGGAAGCTACCTTTTAATGTAGTTCTTATTTAAAGTTTTTTTATTTAGGAACGTTTTTTCTGAGCAACTATGAAAGTATTTATACATAAGTTTTTTTAGTCCAGCTAGGATAGGATAGAAGATAAAACAAAACACCTTACGTGTATATAAGATTAATTTTAAAAATAAATCCTTCGAACTTAAACCGCTTCTTAGTCGTCGAAGACCGTATTACATGATGCAACTCGAGACACGAGACTTGCGACTTGAGTACGAGTGGCCTGTGTGACCTGCGGCGAAGGGTCGCGGCAGCTCGGCCGGTCGCCGCTGCTCGCCGACAGCGCTGTGCAAAATCGCTAATTGCATTCAATAGCGGTTTGTTATTCGCTCGTGTTGCCACATGGATGGCTACACGTGCTCACACGTCCAACAATTCACTTAAACAACATTGTGTCACATACAGCATGTTCCCTTCAAGTTCTATTAAGATATCAAGATTTAAAGGAAATATTAAATTCATCGATAGGAAATATTCCAGGCGTCATTGCTAGTAACATTGTGACGTCAATACGATATGACATGCAGTGTCTGTTAGAAATATCTAATAAATTTCAGATATATTGTAGGTATAACGTTTTAAAATTGAATTAAAGAAGCGATTACAAACAATACTGACGCAATTCCATAATTTGTGCTGTAGTAACAACATTTATAGTTGTTGAAATTCTTAAAATATAGGCAGCATGATAAGTACAAAAGTTCCATCGCATCCAAATGTAATGGGCATTAATTAATACAATTAGCCCTCGGCAAATTGCACATACGACTTAAATAATGAGCGTAAATTGAGGCAACTTTACACTTCTGATTTATTGTCCTGCACTTGCACGATTTCGTCGAAAGAGAAAACGGACCAGTTCAGACGGATATTACGAGCGGTATATAAAATTGATAATGAATATTTATAAAAACTTAATCACAGTTCACCGTATTTTCCTCCGGGTCAACAGGAGACCATTAATCAGAACATTTTCACTTAATCATGTTATTTTTATTAAAAGTAACCTTTTTACAACGATTTTTAAAAGTAAGCCCTTACTTTATTTAATACTGCTATCATTACATAAATACCTACTCCAAGTATATCACGTATGGTTGGGTTTAAGATTAAAACTTAGGGGTAACATTTGTGTGTGTACATTTCACAAATGTTATGTAAGATACACGTAAGACCAATGTACTTAATGTAAGTGACTTTATTAGTTTTAAATAAATATTTAATTGGTTTATTGATTGATCCGAACGAACGTTGACGGATGCTGTCATATGCAGGCCATAAGCTATTCAAATGTCAAGCAGGCGGGCAATGAAAATGACAATTATTCGATATATTGCAGTATGCAACATATCACATATTTGCTAAAGAAATTTGCGGTTAGAAAACGATTTGACAATTATGTAATAGTTGTAATGCAATTTGTTAAGTCTGAAAACATACGTTATCTATGAAGGCTAATATGTAATATTTTATAACGGAATTTTGGATTTATGATTATAACATTTTTTTGTGAGATATAAATGGTTTACTATCTACAATTACGAAGATATCGTAAATCATCGTCCTTAGGTCATAGGCTACCTCGTGGACAAATTTTATTACGATCAGTTCAATGCTTCAATCGTGATGAGGTACTAAAAACACTGACAGACCTGAGAATTACTTTCGCATTTATAATATTTCTGTATAGATATACATATTGAGTTAGATTTGCTCATAAAGAAAGTAAGATAGTGAGATATTTTGTATAACGAGCTATTCAAACATTTAACATTAAATTTTTTGGACCCCAATTTTCGTATCAATATAAAGTATTCAGAAGGTCTGACAGCGAATTTTATCAAATATCTCACAATGTACTTTATCATTGTTGTACTACCTTTTGTAAAATTACTATAATTATGTCATAGAAATGATTTTAAATTATACTGTATTGTTATCGAGACATGTCCGAAGATTTATTTTATTGCAACCTGTTTATATTTTATCTTGAATTTATACATATTTTTGTTCGATAAATTGCTGTTTACTCATTTACCCATCTACATCATAAAATATAGACTGGATTTATCTTCAACGACACTTCAATGTTGTCTAGTTAGTAACGATTTATCTACGTCATTAATCACTTGCTCGATTTAAGCTACTTCTGGTGTTACGCCTCGTCGGTACGACGGTGCCACTAAACATTGCGTATGTACGAGTGTTAGATTACGGTGTCTGGTAACACCGCCTGCGCAAAAATTAACGTACAAAATAATTGGTTTTCAAGATACAATAATACCTATGTTTATCGGTAGTATACTTATTCTAATAATTTATCAATATTTATAGTATTAATTCAAAATCGGTTAGAATCGATAAAAATGTTATATTCTATTTTTAAAAATAAACATTTATTTTTTAAGACAAAATTCCGTTCAAAAATAACAGTCATTCGCTATAAAAAAAATCATAAAATAAAAATACGACATGTGTTTCAGTTCAGATTATAAATTGTTTTAAATCATTAATTTAAAAATTAATTAAATCTGTAACGACCACAGATTAATGTAGGTTATTAAAAAATGACATTAATTAAAACAGAAATTTTGAATGCAACCATTATTGCTTTAATAGACACAAATTCGCCTACATCCTGCATAGATAACTATAAAATTATATAAATTGTAATCTAGATGTAATTTATTGTCGTTGCATCACATATTAAATTATTTTAAGTAATAATAGCTATATTAGTTTATCATTTTATAAGGAATAGAAATATAAAATTCAAATGTGTGCATCTACGGTTAGAGGACGTTGGTGATAATGTGTTTTGCAAATACTGGTTAATTCAAGGCCTGCAACATCTCATTTGTACCGAAAGTAGAAACTTACGTAGCAGTATACCCGTTTGAATATTTAGATTTTGTAATTGATGCAAATATTTATATCGGAATAATACTTTGTCGTAGAAGAATATATTATGAATACCTAGGATCTATATTGTCTATTTTTTTAAATATGACATTTTTGTTTGTAAGCAAGACGCGTGGGTAAAATGACATATTGCGTATGCGTATCTAATTATAGGTACTTCAGATCAATTAAGTCATTGGACCTATTTGTACCTTGCGCGAGAACGTCCTAAGTTATATTTATAAAGAGGTATAAGTACGTAACTTGTATATTATGTATATATTTAGTATCTATAATTTAATAATAAGTATAAGGTCATTAAAAAAGGTATTAATTTTATTTCGTCTGTCTTCTTTTCATTATTTATTTTTTCAGTAAAATATCATTGAAACCAAATGCAAGTATAAGCTTTCGAATTTATAAATACATTATGATTAGATAATTAGTATGTCTATAAAAATGCATAATATTATCATAATATTAATATTTACAGATTTAATAGCTTTATTAATATAAATAAATATTTATAAATATATACTGTAATAATTAGTCGTGTGAATATGTTAAATGTTTTTTTTGTTTTTCTTACTAATTAAGTAAGTTGCAATCAATTACTCTGTACTTACTCATTTGTAGTTTTTTTTTATGCTATTGGTTTGCGGACGGGCTATGGACGGTATATGGGTCACCTGATGGTGAGTGGTCATCACTGCCTATAAACAATGGCCCTATAAGAAACATTATCTTGGGAACTAAGATGTTATGTCCCTTGTGCCTGCAGTTACACTGGCTCACTCACCTTTCGAGACGGACCACAACAATACCACGTGCCTACTATTGTTTGGTGGTACATTATCTGATGAGCGGTCGGTACCCACGCAGCCGGGCTTGCTTTACCACCAAGTCTATGGTATTATATATATGTATATTTACGATATCTATTTTAAATAAAACGAGTGTTATGTAATCATGATATAATTTGTGGCCATATTTGTGCATCGCAACGCAAATTTTTTACTCTTCTTTTTTATATTTTATTCATATTATATACTTTATTTACTTTTTATATACTTTCTTCGTTTATATTTTACATACTATCTCTAAACTGCTGCTTTTAAATACGAACTGTAAATGTCAATTTTTATTTATAGTACTTATTTATGTTAATTACTTTGATGAGAATGATTACTTTGACAAAAAGAGTTTAATTCGTCTGAATATTTTTGAATATTATATTTGTTATTAAATGTGTCATTTTTCTGTAGATATTTTTGAAATTTTTAAAATTTTGTCTAAAATATATATATTTTATTGTATATGTATTTAGTAGACTCAGAGCGTTCGTTTTGAAATCGAATGAACTATAATTTGTCTCTCTAACTAAATCTCTCCAACGATATATTGTTTCTAAAAGTATACAACATATTAAAACTACAATAATTACACAGTATAAAACATAGTCGCTTACCGCTGTCTGTCCCGATGTACCTATGCTTAGATCTTTTAAAATGACAAGATATTTTGATGCTGTTTTTATTAGATATATTGATTCAAGAGGAAGGTATAATACATGCACAATATCCTAGAAAAACACTGAAAATTTTCGTTTCTAAAGTGTGATGTTGTAAAAAAAACATTTTTGCGCTCACAATTCAAACGAGATAATAGATAGTAGTTAAACCCTACGGGATAGGTAGCTCAAAATAATATACTACAATATCGTACACCTTAAAAAATTCTTCAAAAAAGTTCACGATGGTATATATCTATTTCTTAGGGATAGCCCACAGCAACCATTCTCCTACACTTTTTAAGAGAAATATTAAATTCGAAGATTTTTTAGCAATAAAGCATTAAGCTTTATCCTATTATGTGCCATATTCATTGTGCATTTAACATAGATCAGTATGGCCCTTTGCAGCGTGTTTGGCTTTGGATGCATTTTTATAATAGATAGAGTGATTCGAGAGGAAGAGTTTTGTATATAATACATGGACAATATAGAAAAAAAACGGGTAATGTTAGAAGTTTCTAATGTGATGTGAATCGTAAATAAACGAATTCTATAGTATATTTAGTATCAGTTGCACCCGTGCGAAGCCGGGATGAGTCGCTATTACTGTAATAATTATCAAAGTAATCTTATAAATGATGCATGAAGTTACATGTATGAAAAAAAAACTTAAACAATCGACTAATCATATAAAAAATATATTGAGAACAACAGAAGTAAAAAAACAAAACAAGCTTGAACAGATAACAAAATATCCTATCAGTATTTGACGTAGAACATTTAATTTAGCCTCGTTATCAGCAACCATTAAATACAATACGACCATTTAATGCAGATGATGGAACGTCCTAGAGTACATGGCTCTAGACGGCCATTATTCCATGACAGCCTGTGACTGATCGCTCATGTGGTGGACTGCTTCCTACATGATGGCCAACACTAAACAATGGCCACCCAGCTATCTATGATCGTCACAAAATGGCGTCTAATTGGATCCGCAAAACATTGTCAGCATTTTAAAGTGGCTCGTCGGCTGCGATAAAGTAATCATTCAACTCAAGGCTGAGATAAATGGGATTGTGAAAGTTTTAAATGCTATGCACATTTTCGATCAATGCTCACCGATATTTTGTTTATTACTCGCAGTCCATCAAAAATAATTGAAAACTGTGATAATTATTGAAAGAGATAAATTTGATTTTATTCATCATATTAACTGATTCGATAAAGTTATATACTTGAAAGTTTACGTTAACTCTATATGGTGTAGTAGATAGATTTATTTCAAAATGAAAATTTTAAAAGATTATATCTAAAATTTGTGAAGCTACCGCAAATTTGAATGTAATTACCTTAAACCAATTTACTTACAGTGAAAAACTTGCAAGAAACTCGGTAGATAGTATTTTGTTCCGTTTGAATTAAATATATAAGTCATCCTCTTTGGAAGTGATTAATAAGTCCGTGAAAAACTAGGGAATTTTAAAAGATAAAATTTATAATATTCAGAATAAAGTTCTGGCATATTTAAAAAGAGTAGTTATTTAAACATCTTTTAAAATAATTTCATACATTAGCAAGCCTGAAGTAATCGGGGTTGCATTCATGAAAATACAATAAACCTTAAGATGAGTTTTCGTATTTTTTGCGTCGGTAAGTGTTTTTAAATTAATTAACAAAGTTTTGAACCAAAAAGTATTTTATTATTAAAATGAATTGTTTTTTTTTATATTAACAAAAATGTTCAAATCGATACAAAATATTGCCACTGTAAAGGAGTTTGTATTAAATAACAATATTTTGTAGACTTATTGGACTTAGAAGGTCTGCCATTTCTTTATAATGACACTTTTTCTGAAAGAAGCCTATAACTGGTTTATTTTGAATATGACAAAGTTGCATAACATAAGCAATATTTACTGAGAAATATTAAATTTTCTTAAGAAACTTAAGTTAGTAAACTTAAAGATAAACATAATTACAGTTAATTATTTATAGCATGTAGTTAGTCAATTGCATAATATCTTTATTACAGTCAATATATCATTTTAATTCTAAAGCAAATTATAAACTGTAAGCACGTTACAGGCTGTACTGGGAATCTTTATTTATTAGGACATTAAATTTACCTAGATTTACTAGAAAACTATAAATTAAATTCAACTACGTCCTTTCAAACTTATGTATATGCAATAAAATCTTTATCAAAGATTCCTGATCTTACCTAACTGTAACTACCATTTGTCTGCGACTCTGTATATGGTATAAATGAAAGTAATTGTATTAATTGATGAAATGTTTTTAAAAACAATTATATCTGTGTCTTGCTTTTTCACATACAATTCGACCAAAATCTACATCTAATCCTTTTTCTATTGGCATGAGTTTTTTTAATAAGTTTGTATATTGTATGTTAAAAATATTTTAGACCATGTAGGCTCTAACATGTGAATCTTAATATATTATTGAACAGGGCCTGTTAAGAAAACGTGAATAAACCATCATTTCTCGGATGAAAAGCTTCAAGCTTTATCCTCAAGAGAGAGGTGGCCTTGGCCAGTGTTTTTATGACATAAATTAAAAAAAAATCTTTTTATTAAAGTATTTCATGTACACAGACATTTTATTTACTAAACGGGTGTAGGAGGTTGTATATTTACAAGTTTGTCTTTGAATCACATCTCAAAATCTGTCGTAATTTTCATAAAGCTACTTTTTTACTATTCATAAAATAAATTTTACTTATAATATCACAAAAACCATATGAGAAATGTCTTCAAATAAATAAACGATTAGAAACAACACATTTCTCGATGAACTTAGCGCGATAGTGTTGTTTATTTATGTTTGCAGTGAATCGTGTATAAAATCATAATGGCGATTAATCTGACACAAACAATATTTTGTTACTGAGCTAAAACTGTTGCGAGATCCGAACGTGGCGTGAAATGGCCAGTTAGTGAGTAATATCATGTTATTTGGAGGCGACGAGGGCGAGGGCGGTCGTGACGCTGGGAGACCGGTGCCGGCGCTCGGTCACGAGTCGCTCTGCTGACCCTACCCGGCTCTGCCTTTCCTCTTCACATCTCACAATAAATACTTATTTATGACAAACATTCTACGACATTATGGTACACGTTACTTCTCGTTTTCAACATAAAATCTATTATATTCGCTGACTTATTATACTTTTTATGTATTTTGAGAAAAATAATATAAAAAATATATCAGTTAGATTTATATTTACTATATGTTCTACAAGCATACAAGTAATGAAACCGATATTAATTAGTTCATTAATGGTATTGAATAATTGTATAATTTTTTTTTGTGGCAACCCTAGCAACAGTGTTACAAACAAGTGTTTTAAACGATCATATATATTTCGATGTCTTAATATTAAATATTAATGTGTGTGATAAAGTAAATGAAACACGAATGTAATAGACGAAACTCTTCGATGCAAGCTTAACTGGGCGCATTAAAGTAATGCCTGTTGCATACAACTGCAATTTTATTAACATTTTAGTGAAGGCAGTCATGCCGCTGGGAAACTACACAATCGGTAATCAACGAGCACGTAAATTATGTTCCTACTAATGCATTAAATTACATACTTCTAACAGACACTTTTGCCGCGTTAAGATATGAATTGCAACAATTAAATATTACAATGAGTATCCTAATTAAAAAAAATAAGAAGCCCAACATAATCGTGTTTATTAATTAAACAATGTAAATGAATCTTAGTTAATTATTACTATTTTATTAACGAAGTCGTGGACGAATGGTAATTATTAGTGGTGCCGAGTTAGGTTAAACATGCTCTAAGAATGTTGTGCTAATTAAGTACAAAGTTAAGAGAAATTTCCATTTGAATTGGTACATTACCTGTTTCAGCTGTTAGCAAATACCAGTAGAAGTAGACCTTAGTAACCCCAATTTTTAAGTGAATTATTTTACTGTTTTCCTAATGGGATACTAAAATGCATATCAGATTGCATATTTTAGGCAATTTCTTTGTATTCAATGTTGTATCATGTTGAATAACATGTTGAATATTGAGCTATGTTTTGTTTTCATCCATACGTGATATGATTAAAGTCAATGTATTTTCATAATAAGATTACGAATACATATAATTCATATACTATGTTATCATTCAGAAATTATGAGTAATAAAAATATGTAATAATAATAGAACCGGTTCAGCTTCTTGCTAGAAAAGTCATAATATCGTCTCAGTAGACAATAGAATTCCTAAAATTAAAAGTGATTGTTACTGTACTAAAGTTGCAGTAAGATGTTATTGTTTATGCAATATTTAATATAAGTTTAGTAAATAAATATAGTTAACACAATAGATACTATTGTAGTACTAAGTCTAATTTACGTGCAGAATTTCACAATTACAATAATTAGCGTAAATACGATGTAGCCAAAGTGCTGTAATAAGTTGGTAGATATTTAAATAAACGTTTGTGACAAAACAAGAAATCATTACGTTCTTACCGCATAGTACGTAAATTAAACACACATTCTACATTAATAAAATAACCGTGAGAGACTATTGCGTTGCTGCGCCCTGACTGCCATGTTTTGCATACATTTGGTTACATTACAAAGACACCGACACAAGAAATTATTCCATGCTATATTTTCAGTTGTTTAGTTTTAATTTTTGTCAATTTGCAAAAAAATCTTTGGATTTCTAACAATCTTAACAATTGTCTACTTGTTTTTCTATAATACATAACGAGTTGAAAAGGATATTAAATTAATATACCTAATGAAAGCTTACTATAAATAATAACATATTACAGTTAGTGAATATAAACTTCGTTGTTCATTAGTTTTCCGAATATAAAACTACCGACTCGAAAGTGTCTTCTATTTTTGCCGCGTTATATCATATATTATCATTAATACACATGACATTACTGTTCATTATAGGAGCAGATGGTCACGATATTATAGTGGGCCATGCAGAGCACTATTTTACGCGGACCGGTTGTGCGCACGCCGCCTACGGTTTATTCTATGATTTTATCAACAACTTATCACTTAGATCCTGTTTTAGTGTTGAAGTTTTCTGCTGGTCTCTAATGGCATGGGAACCAAACAATAAACAACTTCATCAATTTATTATGTACACTAACAAATGTGTGTTAAAATATCTTTGTAGCTAGCCACGTAATATAAAAATACTAAAATATGTTATTAGCATCGTCTAATTAGGCAAAATACATAAAATGCAAATGATTAATATGTATTTTGCGGCTAAATAAAGGTAATAGATAGAATAATATTTAAAATTCAAACTCGAGGTCGTCTTCTTTCCTAAACGATTGCATCCGTAGGTAGATATGCTAATGACCACAAGAAACTCAATAAATAAGACGTTACTGTATAATTTCCAAAATAAAATTGCATGTCATTCGAGGGCGTGTTGGAATCGAAATTATAATTCATGATTTATATTACGGCGTAATAAAACACAGTTTTTACGTTTTCCACTTCGAAAATCGGTGCAAGTTGAGCAATGGCCATGAATTTAATCTGAATCGTGCGGTTGGTGGGCAAGATGAGTGATACGGTGCTCGCAACTCTTGAAATTGTTTCAAGGGGCGTGCGTGTTATTTGGGTGTTCGATAATGCATTTTTGCAAGCGAAGCGGGCGCGCGGTTGTTACGCAAGGATGCCCGGCGGACTGGTCCGACCGGCTCCAGATCTGGGCCAGAGCCATCTCTCCGCTAAGATATTACCGCTAATAGATATTGAACACCCAGCCGTTAGCTGTATTGCTCCCGCGCTCGCGTTCGATCCCTTCAATTTCCTTTTATAATGTGGATTGTTGTGATTATGCTTGTATAAAATATTTGTAAAGAAAATTTATCTTTTTTAATATATGATCGAATACATTCGTATCAATGACTCGTTTGTGCAGTTTTATCAATGTAGCTCACAGACATCGATTTAAATATTCGATTTTTATGACTGTCATTACCTCTTATTTAAAATTTAATGATGTCTCGATATTTAGCCTTCATCGGTACATTTGATGATCTTAAAAGATTACCGACAGTCATGTATACTGGAGCATCAAGACGAGTTCATCTACCATTTTGTTTTCAGGTTCTTAAGTATATGTAAATGTATATTTCATATAAAAATGTTTATTAATCGTCTATTCTTTGATTTTATTTTTGAATTGTGAAAAACAACCTTCAATACCTATTTATGTATACAGAGAGAAAAAATAAATATGATATCCTAATATAGAGATCGAATTAAATGATCATATGATATTTTTAACTTATTATCAAATATGTATAAATAATAAACAGATACAATAAAGATACCACGACGAAGGTAAGTGAATATACTAAAATGAAAATAAATATCAACTATCTATTTTTATTAAATAGTTATACTTTCATTAATTTCAAGGTGATATTACTTTTAAATGATGCCTTTAATAAAACATCATGTAAAATTTTATGACAACAGACGATTTAAGGACCTACAATTTATAGTAAGTTAAAATAATGATAATATTTAATAAGATTTGTACATAGTACACACATTGCTGCAAAATTATGTATACGATTAATATTTGCAACTAACTCAGTAATATTTACAATGTCTTAAAACCTCAATTTAACGGTGTAGATGAAGAAAAGAGGATTTTCTCACGATCCGCAATATATGAATGAAATAGCTTTTAGTTATAGTTTCATCTTATGTACGATATATATAATCTGTTCCGACTTTCTAATAAATTGTATCACTAAGAAGAATAATTTTATTCGTATTGCACAATTCTTTCACGAGTTCTGACATTTCATTAAAATTATATCGAAATCGTGAAATGGAGCTTGCATCCGATTGATTGAAGCCGTCGGTGATCGTCTGCGCGTGCGTCGGTTACTGCCCGCCCGATATTGATTTGTATAATGTTACAAAATGTTATTACTGTTTATTATTAAGGTGTAACTGTCTATTATTAATCAATCATAATGATGTAATATAAATCGGGGAAAACAAATTCAATGGAAACCCGTGTATTGCTCTTGATGTTTTGTATGTGAAATCAAGTTTTTCCAGTACCATAAAGCTCGAAGGTTCTATAGCTTTATCCCAATATTATTGCCCATTTATGCAATGTGTTCAGAGGGTTCTTTATTTTAACGAGCATTCCGTATAAAATTGGAAATAATAATGTTGTTTATATCGGGTAAATTTATCGAAAATGAATTAAGCTTAAAATAATATAAAAAGTTTGATATGCATAAACAACGCCTTTTCATTTTGATACATATCATGACCTTGAGATTTTACTTTCAAAAACTGTCAATTTTACACCTCAGAATAAAAATAATAATCTTGAATTATAAAAATATTATGCCCAGATTTTATTAAAGCATTATTTTATTGTAGCTACGGAAAATATTTTATATGGAAAGTGTTTACTTTTTCCGAAGATATACACTATAGAAAATATACACAAGTAGATAAATGAGGATGGCGGATACATGAACTTGTTTTCTGTAGTAATAAACTTAAGAAACCCATTGAATTATAAAACAAGACGTAATATCTCATTTGACGTCTCCTAACAAAGCCGTATGTGTGCACTTCCCTTAATTCCCGATAAATCTAATTTATTGGGAGCTCGTGCAATCATGCGCGTGTACCCAGTAAACACAGAGTTTATCTCGGTAAATAACTAGACAGGGGAAGATTCATTAGGCGTCGATCCGTGTCGAGCCGCGCTTTAATCGAAGCAATTGTTCTCCGACGGAAATTCAATTATAAGCAAAGGATCCGCGGTGAAATAGAAAATAAACTATGATGAGACAATGTTGCTTTGTATTATAATGGTACTGTAATAGTAGATATCTTATTGTTTATTATAAATGTCGGCAGAGTCAACTAGCTTACCAATTACAATT
Source organism: Vanessa cardui (assembly GCF_905220365.1). Taxonomy (NCBI): domain Eukaryota; kingdom Metazoa; phylum Arthropoda; class Insecta; order Lepidoptera; family Nymphalidae; genus Vanessa; species Vanessa cardui. The sequence goes on from NC_061129.1 coordinate 9,308,064, forward strand.
AATGCTTTGGTAATTGAAGGAGCATTCGTTGTCTGAGCTACGGGTATAAATCGTTGACATCGCCCTTCGTCCTGTAGCGCGGTGCGATATTGCGGTGTCGTGCTCCGCGCTTGTTGTAATTTTGAAACAAACGGGCCGAGGGTTGTTTACTCTCACGCTTCCAATGAATTATCATTTTATTGCATTCTAAAATTATCTAATTGTAGATTTTTCTTGACAAACAAATAATCTTACACTTTATACTTTTGCTTTAAATATTTTCTATTATATGTATCATATTTGAAATCAGCTCGTGACTGCGACAGGTGCAAAGCTTTCGAAACATCGGAAAACATAATAAAGCGAATGTAATATATGAAAGAGATACGATTTCAGTTATTGATATATTTTGAAGTATAATTTGTTACTCTCATAATATGTAAATTAATGCCTTATAAAGTTAGAGACAGACATACGAGAAATTAATAAATTTGTAGATGATCTTTATTGTCATACCATTCAAATTTATTGCCCAGGTCGAAAGCGATGCTAAAGCGAAGAAAATTTATACAATAGCATTAAATTGAATTATACGAGAGCAACCTCTTAAGGGTCCATAATGGCTCACAATTATGCTATTCCGGCCAACCTCTAAACTCTTCAATAAAATTCCTCACGTGGAATACATAACTGCTCGACAAGACCCCGGCACATTGTAAGCCGCTGGGAATATGGAAAACATGATCCTAACTGTAAATTTATTTGTAACGTATTGCGCTAAATGGTGTGCCTTATAAATTTTGCAATTGTCTATTGTCATTAAATATTCCATAGTATAAATCAAAGCGTTATCAGGAGTCGTCGCAGTGTTACATCGCGGAGGCTTAGAGAAATAATTTAGAGATATCGATAGTCCGGATTACGAACAACGACAAAATAGAAACGACATCTACACCTAAGAAATATTTATCTTCCCATAAGAAAGCTATAAAGGGGTTTAAATTGTATCTCTATCTTCAGAGGACCAACCGTTGCTAGACCATGTTCGCGGGAGCTAATTTGCATTAGAATTATAGAGACCCGCTTTACGATTAAATAAATCTGATATTATATATAGAACTACATTTTTCCGGTTGAATAAATATGAAAAGAAACTCAATCAAGTAGAAACGAATTATAAGGAAAACGTTTTAACTTTTCTATTTTTCTGAGATATTTTTTTATACTAACAATAATGGTAATTAAATTGAAAAAAAAAACCTTTATCTTAATTAATTATCTGCTTAAGATACTATTAAACCATCCATCAAATTAATTTATTACGTATACGTAACGTGTAGTCCTATTAATAAATTTCATCAGAGTGTATAAATTATTACTGTCATTAAGATTAATACATTATTTACGACAAAGAGAGATTTGACATTAGTAATTATTAACTTTTATTTTTTTGTAGTGGAGTGTTTCGGAAAACATTACGGATTATTATTATTATCTTATAGAAATATATTATTTATCCAAATAATAAGTTTTAATTTCAACAGTGGCCGAAAATTCGGTTTCCACTTCGAATTTCAATAATGGTGACGTACTTCAAAGACTTGCTAGGAGTTTGCGAAGCAAACACAGGTGGTTTGTCAGAGTCTGACGTGAAACAGTAATCCAACATGACTGGATTGGTATAAGACACAAGACCAGCTGTATGTGTTTCTCGGACTCACGAGTGTGCGATTTCCAACATCGGGATATATCGCCTTATAGCTTTTCAAACCGAGTGGGTTAAACTATCTTGGGCTGATAATAAAATAAAATTATAGACGTTAACATATCTCCTTCGTAACCCAAGAAATATTAAATTAAGATAAAAAAAAATAATACAAATATTACTATGTCATTTTTGTTTCTACGTATAATCTATTTCAAATGCTTAATTTTTTACTTAATTTTATGTATTTTTATAAGATACATAAATAGTTTTTATAATTAAAATTATCATATTATTGTTTCATTCCGTTTAGTAAAGGGTCAATTAATTTTAAATTTATTAAAAATCTCATAATAAAATATAAAATGACTTTAATCCACCCATCAAAGTCATTATCTCCATATAAATGGTTAAAATTTAAATGATTAATCAATAATAAATATTAAAACATTTTAAAGGGTATGTTGTTATTATTTTTTAATTTATTTAAACGGAAATATGTACGATTAGTAAGACTATTTAATGTTTTTACATAACAAGTATTTTTATTAAATTGATTTGATATATTTTATGAAAATATATGATATTAAGTATCCTGAAACACGAGTAATATTCTAATATTCCACATGTTGAAACAGCAAGTACCAAGTTGGCCAATATAAGGTTTGTCACGACCAGGAACCAAAACCGTGACCATGATACAAAAGATACACAAGTTACTGTTAGAAATGAATTAAAAACAGCAAATTTATTCGATACGTCAGCTAATCCAAAGTAAAATTGTTTGTAACTTCCATACTAAGTAATTCATTTCACTCTTAGTGACATTTTGTTTCATAATTTATTGAGCCGTATCGTCGAGTTGGTCTGAGTAACATATGATATTCTATTGGCATCGGGACGTTATTAGCATATACCTAAACCGTGAGATACCGTTCGAGATTTGGGTGCCATTTTACTTGATAATAATTACGATGTGCGAATATTGCGGTTCTTTAGATTATGCTTTGACAAATCACGACTTTGCAATTCCAATGCAGCAGATTTAATGTATGGGCGGCAGTTTGCATTCTAACCGCGACCCGGGGCCACCTCTTTCCTAATGCACGCTTATTTGAGCTTTTTAACCTTTCATCTATTGCTGAGTTTGGAACATTAAACAATAAACATAAAACCGATAGTTATTGTACCGATCGCGTCTAATTACAAGCACTTGTCTGCCTCCGTGCATATTGTTTACGTCTCGACATTGCGCTAGCATATCGTAAAACTACGGTACGTTTTATTTTATTATTATTAATGACATTTATTACGCAAATGAAACATTGGTTCGTTTTTAAAACAAAATATTGTCATGCAATTATAGTAAATTATTTATATTGAAACTAGGTAAACAAAAGAGTTTTCATGTGTCTTTATATCGAAGATATCGCGTGGTGGAATATAACAAGTAATAGAATAAGCTTTAATATCCAGAATGTTATCCAGGTTATTAAAGTTGAGTTATAGTACGAAAATTACGTAGGCATATAATTAAAACATATTTTTAAATGTTGGTAATAATTTATAAAATGACTGAGTTACAACTAAATAATAATCAAAATAAGCTAAGGGTCAAAATTGAGTCTAGACATGTTTTGAACGCAGAGATTGCTAGCAAACAATAAGCACTTAAAGTAATTGCAACGATAAATTTTCCCAGTTATAAATTGTATTGATCTGCCAAAACAACGAGCATGTACTGTGAACTGTTATTATTAATCGAAGGACCCGGTCTAAAATAATTTAAATTTAACGAACCTCAGCTTATTCAACGCACGATAGTACACGAACATAATTAAAAGATCTCCCATGGTTATTTCATGCGAGAGTCGACAACAAAGCGGTTCCATGTTACTGTTAATTTGTTAAATCGTGACTTCATACAGTGAGGGTAGCACAATTAATACTTAAGATACTATAATATTTTGCAAGTCGGCTGCCCGAATGAGGTCAGCCGCGGGCTCTATTATATTCTGGGGGCAGTAAGGGTTACGTAACTCAGACTGTGCTGGTGGTTAAGGGTGGGAGTAGGCGGCGCAGTGAAAGGGCTGGGCGGGGCGGCGTGTTTCGCGCCGCCCACCACATTTCACCACCGCTTCGCGACGCTCCTCGTGCGTCCTACTTCCATCGGCAGGTTCGCTCTTGGTGTTCTATTGTGTGCCAACATCCTCGAACAATAGTCTTGTGAAACAAATAGATAAGATTTACGTTCCGTATACATTCAGTAAGTGGAGTATACAATTTCTATAGCTAACGGTGGTATCTGAGTGTTATTTAATTTAATGAAAGGTTTTAGGAGTACGAAATGTTATCATTGAAATTAATATCACCTTATCTTTCACATAAAGCATAACTGTTATGTCAAATAAGATTAAGTCAGTCATAATAACTGAAACAGCGATAAGTAAGGATTGATTAACCAAATATTGTCAAATACATCTCATAATTCTATTCAACCGCGTCAACTTAAAGTAGTTTCTAAATAAGACGTTGCTGAATGACGCTATAACAGACTGCATTACTCTCATTAAAGCCGGGGGCCAATATTATCGGCTCGCCGGGGGCGGCCGCGCGCCGTCCAACACACCAGTCACATGAATTTTCCTACAAAATATGTTGTACCTACTAAATCTTTTGGCGATACTATATTTCAAACAGTAATCGAAGTGATTTGTTATACGAAAATTATGTCTATAAGGTTTATTCATAATGTAATGAGGAAATGGTTTACAAGGTATGCAATTTCCTCATTACAATAACATTCAAAATATCCCAAATTACGTACAGTATAAAACCGAATGGAGTTTGGTGATGAGGTGTGTTAAATAGGATGTAAACATTAGCATTTCGAGTGTTGGATGTTAAAATATAATAATGAATTGACTGTAGATTCCGAGAGATCCTGGAATTTGTCTCCAGTTTTTCGTAAATTCGAAATTCTCCGTACCACGTGAACACGTCGTTAGGTTCGGGTCATGGTAGTAAAGCGGTATGAGTATAGAACCTTTACCTATTTGCACACATTTGTACTACAGCACCTCCTACACAATAGTCTAGTGTCTATTGTGCTATACCGTCTTGACCGAAATCGGTCAGGAGGACATGATTAATATCTATTTCTCTAAAATCAATGAATGTAATTTATCGCAAATGTAAACGGATAATGGACCATATTTGTTGGTCATCCTTTTTAATAAAAACAACATTATTCACTATACTACGACAGTTTCTCTAACGACGTGTTGCTTACGACATTAACATTATTATTTCTCACTATGACTCATAAAGAACGTCATTTCAATTACCCAACAAGCAATAACTGTCCTAAGCTTAGAATCTAATTTCGAATTCAACAACAATATCTAATTGAACTGGGCGTATCATAGCACGAACGGTGCGCCATTCATCGCGTCATCATTTATTGTTGCGTTAATACAACACGATATTAAAAAAAAACCGTTATGCTAATTTTCTAAGATAACCAAGTGAAGGGAGGAAAACTCTTCGCGTGACGCGCGCTCATAAATCACGGAACTATTTTATTCGTTATTTAATTACGATTAATTTATTTTATTAATTACTTTTTATATTACTTATTTATTTATGTGTTTACGTCAAAAACTCTGAAGAGAACATATATGATGTATTAATTGACTTAATCTCTCGAAGATGAATGTTTATACTACAGGACGAGTGTTGTGATGTGAAAAAGAGATGGCGAGATGTTGTAGAAATATTAACTATTCCTAACATCGTCAATGCGCCAACAACCATGGGAACTAAGATGCTATGTCCCTTGTGCTTGTAGTTACACTGGCTCACTCACCCTTCAAACCGGAACACAACAATACTGCGTACTGTTGTTTAGCGGTAGAATATCAGATGAGTAGGTGGTACCTACCCAGGCGGGCTTGCACAAAGCCCTACCACCATGAATGAAATGGAGACATAAGTACTGATAGAGATGATTGGAAGTAAAAATACAGTCTGCAAATCCTCCAAATAATTAAAGACATGTATACAACTTCAATTCTTTAGAGACATGTCTCCAAATATATGATTCATTGATGATGAGGATGGATTGATTAAATCGTGATTGTTTTAGAATTTTCTCTTACACACCTACAAATGATCTTATAAGGAAGTGAATCCTTTGGTCGGATGTAGAAAATGAGTTTTGTATCATTGCTATATACAGCTATTAGAAGTAACTACCTACATATATTATAAGTTGGGCAAAAAGTTTTTAATTAAAGACTAAGTGTTGTATGGTATAGAATAAAAGAAAATAACCCTTTATGATGAAACCTCGTCGAGCAAGTGCCGATTATCTTAATGACTGCTATTATTTTGTCAATCAGAAAATTTGCTCGCATCTATTGCAAAATAAATATGAAGTTTAGTGGTAGTTGCTTTTTAAATTGATGTCCATTATGAAATTTCATTAAAACGTTTCAAAACTATTTTTAATCAATATTATTAATTTACGACTTGAATTAAGAGCTATATCAAAAATTTACTGTATATGTACAATTATTCCATAAAATTTTGTAATTCAATGTAATCGAATAAAAATAAGTAAGCCGTTTTATCCAAAATTGATATATTTTGCCAATTTGTTGCGTACAATTTTTATGCTCAGGGCAAACTGACGTGGCTGTATGAAATATCAAAAATCTATTTTAAAGATACATTTCTATCATCGTGTCACGAAGATCAGCTAATATAGGCATGTATGTATAGTGTAGAAACATCTTAAGTACACAGAGTTCTAACTAAGCTATGCTGTGCCCATATTTTCGCGGCGTTGTCACAGATCCCGAAAGGTCGGTGAACCGAAATCCCATTGTTTCGTGTTGCGTCAACGTATCGTCTGCCTCGAGCTACAATGAATTGAATTTGTATCTTACTATTGTTACAGTGATTGCGTGACTAATTTATTTTATTTATTACTATTTTAATATTGCTGAATCTAAGCACCGGTACAGGTGAGGCAGCTGCATATTATATATACAAAATGCAGCATTAAAACATTTTTTTTGTTTAGTTTTTTTATTTTTTAATTAATATATTGTGTTTTTATACGTGTTATAAACGTACTTTTTAAGAATAAATGTACATATTCGTGGGAATATGAAATCTATATCTGTACAAGTCCATTGCCCCATTAACGATTTTCTATTAAACACGATTCGGCTTAGAGCGTTACAGTTACAATAAACTATATTTTGCTCTCACTTTTGTAATTGGAGTAAAAATTGTTTTCAATATCATTGCGATATCTTCAAATTTGAAGGCACTAACAACTAAAATAAGTAAGTAGTGAGCACCAGGAGTCCTTTCAAACAGTTAAAATGTTTAGGAGAGAGACGCACAAGTGGGCACGAATTGACAATAAGATCAAAGTTCACCGCGATTCAGGACTCGGCAAGAATGCCGGGCGCAGCCGCAGGGGAACATTTTGCTAGGTGCCGATACAAAGTTCTACTAAAATCACGATTACTATTTTATGTTGACGTCTCTGCGATACTGCATGAGGTTAATAATATAAGCATTGTTAAATAAACTTATATGAGTGTGGTATTCAAGCCTTGACCTGGTTCTTCTGGACCTGGTGAGCAATATCGTCATATTAATAAATTACTAACATGAATAAATTGTGTACATTATATTTTATTATTATTGAAAATATGTGTGATTTATTTAAATACGTGAATCGTCGTGCAGCATGGCAGTACTTGTTACTGACCTATTTTCTCGCCATTGTTAGAATGATCGCAACTGATTGATGATCATAGTGTCTAATTTACAATAGTCAACCAGCCCGCGGCCAGTACCTGTACCGGCGAAAGTGGTGGAATGCAAGAAACTGTTCTCACATGACCTGTAGGTCAACCGCACACATTCTGACACATGTCAATTAAGGCACTCACCGCCGCCGGGCGCGGATTGAGTGCTTGGACATGTTTGTGGAAACCCTACGTCCGCTAGATTGATTCATTACCTTTCGAAAGCGAAAGACGAATTGCTGATCCTTTAATATTTATACAATTTGATTCCTATCTACTTCAGAATATATTGCTTGCATTAATTTCCTAAATACCATCTGCGAGCTTGTTAAACTGTCAATAATACGGCCATAAATTTTCCCGCTGAGGTACGGATGCAAAAGTACAAATGTTATTGCGGTGTACATGTGCATTCAAAGTGACAATTAGAGTGTTTGTTGAACAAATACACGTTTCAATGATATACAGTTGCTTCGTTATTTCCCAACTATGTCTTAGCAATTTACCGCCTCGGCGATCGATCAGCTCCTATTATTGGAAGAGGTCGGACGTGTACAAACATCGATTTCGTGTCGTTAATCTGGCGCCCCGTCTCCGAGGTGAGAGCCAATACTGCGGCTCACCTCACGTATCGAGGAGATAACGACGTATAACAATCATAATGATACACTTAACCGATAAACAGCTGCTTTTGGGTGCAATTTGGTATGTTTTCATTCACATCTAATCCTTATGTACGAATATTATTGAAGTAAACCTGTGATTTCAAAGCGCTATTAAAGTCGGTAATTGTATAAGCAACTAACTGGCTAAGTGTGTACCAATATCATAATATGTTTAGGGTTAGGCAGTTAATTGTAATATATAATGTTAGGATGTTGGTCTTAAGCGGTTAAATAACTAAATGCCAGTAAATAATAACTCGGTTATTATTTGATTCAAACCGTGAGAAGTAGAAAATTATACTAGGACAAAATTTAATTAAGAAAGAAAAAGAAAACGAATATAGAACTGACAATTAATATCTGAACCATGTAACTGATGATATATAAGATATAATAAGAGACTTTGGAAAAACTTATTCATCAAACAATTTAGACAAACTTAAAAAAAAATCGCAGAAGATCTTAGTAAAATATAATATTTTCACTAAGATATTTTTGGCTTATAACAAGCCGAGCTGTCAGCTTTCCGTTTTAAAAACCAAGTTATAAAGATCCCGACTATAACGCATGTAATATTTATGGCAAATACCAATAAATATCTGTTTCTCTATTCGAGAGAGACTTGATCCTAAAACCATTGAAAGCTGATACGTGGCTCTTACATTCGCTAAGTTTATCTATCTAAACTTTCTGGTACTTTATTTTAATTAAATGTTTAAGAAACATGGAAACATAACCACAGAAGACAGGGCTGAAGCATTTCATACCAAAATGAATATCTGTTATTATTATTATTATTGAACTGTATCTATACTGTGTCTATCGTTAAACTGCCTCGTTAGTCAAATCGTCCGTTTATAGTGCTATAAATCATGAGATACCGAGTTCGAATCTAGGGTTAGGCAAAACTAAGGTGTTGGTTCTTTTGCCAGAAATAACTAAGTAGAAGGCCGGATTTAGGAAAATTGTAATTCCATTCACCCCTCCATCCGAAAGCACGTACGGTTAATAAAGGCTTTTATTATTATGAGTACACCTCTGTTTGCAAATTGTATCAGCAAATCGGCTTCTTTAAGACTGGTCGCCAAGATATAGTTCAGAGGACATTATTTTAAAATTTTAATAAAGTTTTGTAAATGAGACGATTTGTTCAATTTGTTCCGTCAGAATAAAAACAGCTGTATATACACGTGTAATAAACCCAAAAACGTGTTTCATTTTAAAAATATAATATAAATTTTAGGGGTATAAAAATATTTAAATTGTAAATTTTGCATAATCTATTAAGCCGTGTACAAAGCAGTTACTAGTATTAGTATTATCTAAAAGAGATACGTTATCCAAATGTTTACTTGTACAATTTGCTTGCGATATATATTATATTTGCTCAGTATTATTCAAAGCTATTAGAGCGTCAGTCTATTTGCATATTTATTTACGTTTTAATCTAAGCCTTTCCACGCTACTGAGCGGTGTGACTTAAGCTTTAATTGTTGGTTTCAATCGGTCCACAAGGTCAGGATAATTTATTACATCAGTGAATTGATGGAATATATCATTTCGTGATCGACATTAAGGATTAAATTTTAATTCTGAAAACGAGGTTATTCATCATTGAATCCGCCTTGCCAAGGGTAAAAAAAGATTGTAAAACATATTATTTGAATTTTATTTTGAATAAAATACATTTGTACTTTAAATTGAAATTACTTATAAAATAATAAGGAAATAGGTTATATATTATCGGTTTTTTTAAATGGCAACATGGAGAACTATTTTGATAGATTATTATCTATATACTTTCTCTTAAAATGCTTGACTGATAGGATGCATTACCTGTGTGGGGAACGATGTTATGTTTGTGTTCGGGCAAGCGAGTGATTGCATGATTTTTTCGTTATCAAAAAATATTTAGCAATAATTTAAACCATTAGTCAACACTCAATACATTGTTATTATATCTTGTACCAAACATCTTATTGACGCCCTTAAAAGTAGATAATTGTTGACTAATCTATTTTAGATTATACTGTCCGTAAGAAATATTACTAACATGTAGTGGGCTGTGATTAAATTACATTAAGTCATGTCGAATATCTGTGTAGCGATTCTGTTTATAATTCAAAGGTAAAGAGACAGGTCATATAAATGGTTTCCCAGACTATTACTAATTGATTGAACATGCTATGAAATATTGTGCCTTTTATTCAATCCGACCTTTGAGAGGTTTATGTTTCTAGTTCTTTTTATTATTATTTACAGTTAACAAATAACTTTAATAATTTGTTGTATTACATTTGCACGTAATTAATGCGTAGTATAACAAGATGTACAACATTATGTCAAATATTTATAGTGTTCTGTAGGGATTTAAAGTAATATAAATTTGTGGGTTTTAGTTTGTTCTTGTAAGATTAAAGAAAGTATCATATTCCCCGAGCGAGTGACGAGATTTATTCAATATCGGAGTCGCGTATCTTGTCCAGTAAATACCGTCGGCACTGAAAGGCCTAAGGAGCTTCCGCTAGCTAGAGCTTGTAAATCGCAGCTCGCAGGTACCGCCCTAGCACGTTCCTTATACCGCGTGATTGCGGCCAATTATTTTCTGTTTATCTCTAATTACGCATGCGCTGCAGACGTCGACGCTTATCAGTTATCTGCCCTTCGGCCCAAGATTCAATCGCTTTCGCTAATCAGCTCAATCCGTTTGCATAGACCATCTCCGCACTCTCAGTATATCTTAGAACGGGAATTTATTACAAACGGTTTTAGTCAAAACAATAGCATAGATGCCTCTGGCGTCTGTTTATAATAGGTTGGGGAAAAAGTTTCTTCGTATTTTATATGAAAATTCAAAAAGTTTTTTTTATAGTTTATTTACATTTGACTAAAGTATGTAGGTGCCATTTTGTTCCATAACTTTTTGCCATCTTGTTGATAGTGACATGATCCCATTGCTGTAAAAATTTGGGGCTTCTGATCAAAAAACTGCGACAAGTGGTTTTGGCAGTCCTCTCGTGATGTTAACCTGACACTGCCTAAGGAATTCTGCAGAGACCGAAACAGATGAAAATCTGAAGGTGCAAGGTCAGGACTAAACGGCGGATGCATTAATACCTCCCAGCCAAACTCTCGTAATTTTTGTTGAGTGGCTAAAGATGTGTGAGGTCTAGCGTTGTCATGGTGAAAAACCACACCCCTACTGTTGATCAATTCTGGCCGCTTTCTCTCAATTTCTTGCTTCAATCTCATCAATTGTTCGCAATACAGTTCTGAATCGATGGTCCTGCCGGGCGGTAACAGCTCATAATGAATGATGCCCTTCCAATCCCACCATACACACAGCATTACCTTGTTGCGAGTTAATCCGGGTTTTGCCACAGTCTGTGAAGCTTGACCGGCCTTTGACCACGATCTTTTTCGCACGTTCTTGTCGTATGTGATCCACTTTTCATCACCAGTTATCAGCTTCTTCAAAAATGGTTCGGTTTCATTACGTCGTAATAAAGAATCACAAATGAGTACACGGTTCATTAGGTTTCTTTCAGTGAGTTCATGAGGCACCCATATATCGAGCTTTTTTGTGTACCCAGCTTTATTCAAATGTGTCAAAACCGTTTTGTGGTCAATTGCCAGTTCTTCAGCTACATCGTAACTACTAATATGCCGATCTTGCTCCACTTTTTCAAAAATGGCATCAATTTTGTCCGTAACAGGGCGACCAGAGCGAGATGTATCTTTGATATCAAAATTTCCGGCTTGAAAACGCTTAAACCAAACTTGCGCTACTCTCACAGATACTGCATTAGGTCCATAAACATCACAAATTTTTTTCGCGGCTTGAGTTGCATTTTTACCTTTTTTATAGTAAAATTTTAAAATGTATCGAATTTCTTCTTTAGATTCACTCATTTTAACAACAAAAAAAACAAATGAAAATCACACAAATTCCTAATTTGAATTTGGAAGTGCCTTCTTTAAAATTAAAACTTTTTAATGATACAAAAACCAGCCAGATACAAATGGTATAAGCCAAAGAGATTTTATTACAAGTTCATACATACTATATGCGAAAAGACTTTTTCCCCAACCTAATATAATATTTCTCAAATGACTCGAGCTCAGTACTGCGCGATGACGAAATAATGATAAATTTTATTAAAAAAAATGTTGTCACATTTGTACAATGATATCGTATAGTTTTGTCGAATGCACTCCAATTTTAAATTGCGACGTCACGAAAAATTGGTTCCCCGTGCGTCTTATGTCGTGTGTTGCCATCAGCGGCGGGATGGCTGTGCGGCGTCGAATCGTGCGTGTCTCACTCTCGGGAGCACTCGGACAGTATTAATTTATCGACAAGTCGTGCAAACAGTGACGTGCCGGTTTTCGGCATGCATTACTGCGACCGCGGTGAAATTAGGGTGCATTAAGGCAACAAGGTCAATGCGCTCGGTCAGGGTGCGGTCTGATACGCTTTTTTACAAAGAACTGCTTGCGGTTGGCCGTTTCCGTACGAATAAATTATCAATTATTTTTTGATAATACGTTATTATATAGGATACGCTAATGAGTAAATCCGTAATTATGTACGAGTGAGGTCAAGTTATGATTGATGTTTTTATACGATGGACATTCCTATAAAATCAGCATGCTAATTAATTTAAAAATAACCTATAATTATTTATCGATATATTTACAAACACAAAATTTCCAGTTAATATATTTTAATACTAATTCAGTGAATATATTTAGTTATTTTATTTTATTATATTAAAATAATAATCCGATTGATACGGAACTAAAAATGATAAAAAATATCCTCGAAATCGTCTTTAGAAAGGTATAGATTACTTAGTCATCAACCGCAGATTTATCTAGACGCATTTATCTGATGTGAGAAATCCTAAGCCCAGCTCTGTCTGCCGCGTCGACCTAATCCTTGAATACTAAGTCGACTAATAAATAATGTACCTACTGCAATATAATATAACATTTGCGAAAGTCAGTTTGCGAATTAATTGGAATTAGCCGTCAGCATACAAATAACATGCTCTTTAATTTTACTCCATCTAAAAATATTAATAATACAACTCAAAGAAATGTTTAAATTAAATATTGATATTTCCGAGGTAGTAATGTATTTGATTTTCATATGAGAAATATTAGTAAAAGAGTTAACTGCTTTGTTTCTTGTTGGTTTTCTTCAGTACAATTTACGTTTTAAACCCGTGGTAGCTTAAATTTCACTTTAATTGTAAGTATTACTCAAAAATACTTGTAGGAGCCAACTCGAATAAAATAAAATAAATCATTTTGATTTCACAAAATCTCACACATTACCAGAAATCATTAAAAATGTGAGTTTAAGGTAAATACGCACAGAATTAACTTGAGATGTCCTCTGTATATTAATTCGAGGAACTTACATAATGACATCGATGTACAAAATAAGAAATCGGTTTTAATTTGTTATTTTATAGAATCTAATCGAAATATAATCGTTACCGTTTAGCCGTTTTCCTATTCTACAAACACAACGATCGAACGATCCAGTTGTAGTCGAAGTTGCATCGGAATAGAATCGGAAACGTATAGGAGCCAATACGACTATCTAACTAGGATTACGAATAGAATTGGGATTGTATCGAAACCATTATAGTCCAGTAGAATTCGACTCATAATATATATGTTATGAATGATATGTATGGTTATGTATATAATTAAAATTATGCAATGCAAAACTATTTAACATAAGAATAGGCACACATTTGTCAACGTGTTACGAAATTTTTTTAAATTGGACATTTTATAAATCGATCTAGTTCGAATGGATTATTTTGTAAGTCCGAAATAAATTACACTAAAAAGGATTAAATGTTGTATCAATACAATAATATGACAAAGAATATTAACATAATGACATAATTCAAAGCGATTTCATAGTCAAAAGCGAATGGCCGGCTTACTGAGATTCAGCCACTCCCAGCCAGTTCAACGTAGATAGATTCTGAGCATGGAGCGAGTGGTATCGAAGGCTCCGTCCGATAGATTAGATTAGACAGATAAATTACTCGGTTCTCACGGGGCTATTGCCACCGAGTGGTCGCTACTGTTTAGTCATTACTGATATTGTATCATATCACTCATTAATTTAATTAAGAGATGATTAATAGAATTATTTTATAACTGTAATATTCACACTAAATTGATCTTATAGAATTCAATGATGTTAAAACTTTTACAGTAAAACCGTCGAGAAGACCGGAAGTATGTTATGAACGCCTCATGACGCACAGCACTCGTTCGTTGCTTTAGTTTATGATGAATCTTCCGACCGCCGTATTGGGTATGGAGTGACTTGTGCGTAACAGAAGTGACCGCAAAGCAATGATTTAAACGGTTATACTCGTCACGAGTATTTGCTCCCACGATATGCAGATAAGATTGTGGTTGACTGATGCATAGGACAATGTAGTAATAGATAAGTAAGCCTAAAGTGAAACGACTCGCTCTGAATAATAGCTCATTTATCGAGATAAGTGTCCATTGACTGGGCGTTTCTTCGAACGAATAAATCGCCGAGAGAAAGAAATATGCGATAAATATTCTTATTAGTACCTATTTTATATCAATCTAATATTTGTCATATTATATTTGTATTTTATTATGTAAGAGAGTCAAAATATTGCATAATATGTAATACATATATAAATGTTTTTCAAATTCCAATAAAAAGGTACTGGATGTGTACCTAATTATTTCGCAATTATAAAAACTTTGAATGACTCTAAAACTATGATAATTATTACTTAATAACCAAGTCAGTATAAGAAGTAATTGTATTAGCAATTATGTATATTTAAGCAAAGCGCGAGGTTGTAAATTAAGTACTTATATCTAATCTTGTTTTCAGATAGTAACAATATTATTCAAGTGCTTAATATTCAGTCCGAAGAGGAAATGTTTTGACTTATGGAGCAACAACCCAGTACATTTCCATGCGATATACTCAAACTCAAAACAATAAAATATCCATTCAAAAGCGTTCGATCAAACAACCTTTTATTTAATTTTGTAAATAAATTGCATAAGCCGGAGGTAAGGTTCAATTTATTCGTGTACTATTTTAATTTTAATATTTAGATTTATTTTTAGTCTTTGGTAATAATTGTTTATGTCAATTAATTAATACCTATTTTTAAATTTCTTTTTATTTTATCGCTGTTTACCTTGTTTGTAATGTCTGTTTCAATTAAACTTTTCTTATTTTTTTTTCTGTATATTTGCAGTCTACAATTATTCTACCGCCGATAATCATGGTGTTGCTTTGTTCAAATTTGACGCAGCCAGTGTTTTAAAGGCACGTGTTTACAATGGTTTATAACGGCTTTAACGGGCAGAGGTGATCTCTACCTACCTTCTTAATAATGCAAAGAGCACATAAAACGTATTACAAAATTCAACCTTTTAAAATAACACAGAGGTTTTGAAATTTTTCTTTATATTTTTTTGTAAAAAATTCCTTCACAGTAATACCATTACTTGGCAATTCTGTTAATTGATATAACCCTTAAATTATTTCAATCTCGCGTCGATGTCATCATGTACGTAAGTTTGTTTGGCCTCTAGATGATTTCATATTAACATACAAACTAACTTACATTATCTCTTGCCTCACATATACTAAATGTTGTAATTGCGAATAAATAATAATTAAAATTCATAATCTGTTGAATTAAGGTAAATTGTTTTATGAAATATCAAATAACCATACGTTTTCTTGTAAATATTGTTATTATTACCACAACGCACCTATAACTTTTTTAATTAATTTTGAGATAAATTATTAACGCTAAGTCCGAATACGCTTAATATATTTATTATAATCTTTCTCCTTTTGAATAAAGTTTTCTTGGCAATACAAATAATTTGTGCGAAAGAGAGAGCATTATATGAAATACTCGTTTATGCAACAACAACAACAACAACAGCAGCCTGTAAATTCCCACTGCTGGGCTAAAGGTTTCCTCTCCCTTTAAGGAGAAGGTTCGGAACATATTTCAGAATTTCTATGAAATTTGTCACATGCAGGTTTCCTCACGATGTTTTCCTTCACCGCTGAGCACGAGATGAATTATAAAGACAAATTAAGCACATGAATCAGCGGTGCTTGCCTGGGTTTGAACCCGCAGTCATCGGTTAAGATGCACGCGTTCTAACCACTGGGCCATCTCGACTGATGCAAGGTTGAATGAAATACATTTCGCTAGTACATTGATCGAATTGGCCAAAACAAATCTAATATAAAAAAATCTGGTTTTAGTGGGAAAGGTCTTGAGAAACTGCCACTCAACAAACATTGTAAAACGATTTAATAATTAATTTAAAACGCATGCAAATGAGCAAGTAAATATTTCTTTCTTTCGTATTTATAAGTGCTAACATGAATCACTAGATGGAAATCAGATTACATACGAATGAATCGGTGACATTAATATGGCTTGAGGCCACAGATCAACCTCTTTAGTTCAAACCGCGGGTCGGGCCATTAAAAATTTAATTGGTTTTTCTGTCAAGAAAAGCTAAGTAGCAGAGAGTCTGGAAATTGTCAGTATAGATATCACCCATGTTTCTTAAAACAAGTGAAATTCAATTATAAGAATAAGGAAAAAGTAGAGCATCTGTGTTTGAGTCCATACTTATGCAATATAACATGCCCACTTGTCTGTCTCTATAATAACCGGCGTGAAACTGGTCAGGAGGACATCATCATAAATGTATGTAAAAATTAACCTCTTATATGCAAAATCGGGTCATATTTCTTTCTCATTCCTCCTTCGAGTGACAAACTGCGTTTAAATGCTGTTGTTAGGCGATATGTTCTTATGAGATTTATTGAATGATTTAATATATTTTTGGAATTAAAATCCAATTAACCACGTTTCATAATTATTACAAATGATTAAATTTAAAAATATATTCATTCAGATAAATTGCTTCAACATAATCTGTTTAATTTAAGATTCGATTGTGCAAATGAATTTATCTTTATACGATTTATTTCAAAGAATTTTATTTACCTCAATTTTAACGATTATTTTATAGTTTAATATACAATCGATATCAAATAGAGTCTATAAACACCTAATGATATAAAACATTCATAGTTTTAATTAATTACGATATTAAGATGTATTGTTAGACCATTACTTAGTCATCATACAACGCTTCTGTCAACAAGTCATAGTTAGACATTTGAATAGGATTTCAGAATTAAACTAAGAGAAAATTTCATTATGAACAATGATGAATAGGAGTCGTTCGGATATAAAGCGCACGTTAATGTTCCCCTTAATATATAATAGGATCTTGAGTAGTATCGTCGTTAAAATGGCGCTTCAAATACTAGTATCAGAAGATTACCTGCATGTCCGATCTACGGTCATACTATGTACATAATCATAGAGTGGGTGCAACGAACGCTTAACCTCTTTGCGATGATGATGCAAATTCGGCCGAGAAATCGTCGTGTATCGCACACTTTCATAACAAACCTGTGATTGATTACATAAATTTTGAATGCTGACGCCGTTAAAACCAAATTAAATTCATCTGCGGCATCGGATAAAGGACGACGCAACGTCTGATAAATTGCCGGAATAATGGCTAAATGAGTGTTGCGTACACATATCTGACTGTAATGTGTTGTATCGCATACCGTTAAGATACATTATGGTTATTTAATTGATATTATATTACCTAGTAATCAGTTGAAAGTAAATACAGGATTGATATTTACACTATAGTTATAAAATTACATAAATTTTTGTATGTATTGCTTTAGAGATAAGCGTAATCCTTTTTTAAATTTGGGTTAACTTTTGGTGACTTATTTTGTAATGTGGTATAAATACATTTTACTATAAATTGTACGATTAAGTTCATAACGTAATAATAATAATAAAATAAATGCGTATGATTGTTGGTGAACAATAGATAATGTACGTAGTGGTTCCTTTTAAAAATATTTTATGTACTTTATTAGATTCAACAGTGGTCATTTTAATAAAAACTTTTTCTTTTGTAAATATGTTATCGTTTATAGAAAAAGCCTTAAATGTATTGATAAGAAAGAAAACTAACAATTAGTGAGAAATGATATTTCGTTTCGACAATAACTGTCAAAAGCACTTGTCTAGACCACAAAGATATGACTTCGGCTTCATCGAATTTTGGATTAAAAGTTGTGTACTATTAAGGCACATTACATGATGTATTTTTAAAATATATTTTTACGAAATTAATTATAAGGGGTAGTTTCCAGGACATCACAAATTAGTAGAGAGCGGTGAAGCGTATCGAGTAGCCACAATCACCCTTATTATTGTAATTAACTTTATATAAAACCAGCTAATAATTATTTTAATGGTTATTAAACACGTGCGCCGGAGCGTAACGTTCCGTTTTACCAGTCGAGCACAATTATCACCATTGATTCTGTGGTTAGAACGACCGGCTAGAATGCAGGTGTACGTTTTATATCATATGTTCCCATGGCTATTATTTATCATCGCTGTGTTTTTTTTTTTGTGAAATTCGTCAATAATTAGTACATTATAGATTTTTCGTAATGGATTTTTTCCTATCATTATTTTCTATAAGATGAAAGTTTAAAAAATATATTGATATAATGTTTTACGTGTTGTTTAATTTACCATTTACCATTACTGTACTACCAATGTTATGCATAAAAGCCGCACTACATTTCAGTAAATACAAGAAAGGAGAGTAGACCCAACAAACAGCTTACACGAATTGAAGAAATACTTTGTTACTTGTTTATGTATACGTAAGGAAGTATTAAATATAGCGTATATTTATATGTAGAACGTATTAAAAAGTAAATTTGGTTAATAGTGTAAAATAATTGGTAAAAGTGTCGCTAACATAATTATGTCAATATTAACATTAGGTGAAAATATACAATGTTTTTGTTGCTTCTGAGTTATTTACTTAGATTCCGTAGATTTATTATTTAGTGTAGAAAAGAGCCACCTTATTTCCACTCATGATGTAGTAAGTATTGCCTATGTTCTGTTTTCGGTAAGCACAAACACTTAAATAAAATGTCTAGGTTAGCACTTGAGCGTCTAATAGTAAGGGGTGGTACATCGTAAGGTAGAGTGCGATTGCCTAGACGATGTCAATACGCGCTTGATTTTAAGGATTAGCCCGTTGTAAATAATTGCCAAATACATTTACCTAACACCTGATACTCAACTAATAAATAACCTAACTTAAACTCATATAAACAAAACCGTTTTTTATTCATCAATTCATCAAAATTTATCCACACAATAATCGAAAGCTTGAGGTTAAAACATATAATTCCTAATTAGGAGAAACGATAGTTTTCTTCCTTACCAATGTTCAAATTCATATAATTTTTAAACAGTAATTAACACCAGTATTCACTGTTGTGTACCTATATCATTTTTTATACCATAGGATTTAGTATCATTTAATTATCGGGGTAGCTACCATAATTTTTATGAGGTGAATAGTGAGTGAGTCAGTGTATCAATAGAAAAAAGAGGCATAATCATCATTATTTTCATAGATCCCATAACTGGCAGTACATTGACGTTAAGCCTTGTAGGGAGTGGTTATTACCTCATCCAGCACCAGGTGAACACTGACGATCTGGAAAACAATTTGCTCGTACGCGAAACTAAAAAATAAACTATATTTAATATTATAAATTTGAAAGTTACTCTGTCTGTCTGCCTGTCGCTCTTTCACAACCAAACCGCCGAACCTAATTAAATGAAATTTGGTATGAAGCGAGCAGTACGAGCCGAGATGGCCCAGTGGTTAGAACGCGTGCATCTTAACCGATGATTTCGGTTTCAAACCCAGACAAGCACCACTATATATATGTGCTTAATTTGTGTTTATAATTCATCTCGTGGCCGGCGGTGAAGTAAAACATCGTGAGGAAACCTGCATGTAACTACTTTCATTGAAGTTCTGCCACATGTGCATTCCACCAACCCGCATTGGAACAGTGTGGTGGAATATGTTCCAAGCCCTCTCCTTAAAGGGAGAGGAGGCCATTAGCCCAGCAGTAGGAAATTTATAGGCCGTTACTTTACTACTTTACTTTGGTATTAAGCAAATATGAACTGCAAGGAAGGACATCACAGGCTTTTTTACCTAACACATGACAACAAAATATATAAAACGCGAGTGAGGCCGCGGGAGATATCTAGTTAAAAATAATCCTTATAGTAGCATTGAACCTTTGAAATTTACACTGTAACGTAACATGTAGTGCAAACGATGGCACAAGATTTTGTTTCTGAATAGTTGTAATAAAAGTTTTTTTTATAAACATACCGTTCATCTGTTTCGCTATCAAAAGGTACCGAATAAACATGTTATGTTAATTTAGTCGACATCATCCATAAGGAATATAAATTAATATAATTATTTAATTGCACATTCGGATACTCGTATCAGTCTTGTAAACTAGCTCCCAAAGAATTTGCGTCAAAACCGGCATTCTGAAAGCACGAAGATATAAAGCAACTTCCATATTCTCGCCTGAGAGACTAACGTAAGCGTTTATTAAGTGTTCATTTTGTAAAATTCAGGTCTATCTTAATATAGATAAAATAGATAAGTAATTGAAATGTTTTAACGTCGTTAAAACGAGGTTAGTAACAGTCACAGGTGAGGACGCAGCTGTTTACATATATTTCTTTCAATACGTTAAACATTCAAAGTTCTTCTAGACAGATAAGTAAATGCCTTACATAAAAGGCTTTCTGCTTTCATAACAATCATTGTCGGAATGAATGCCTCGTAAAATTTTCTCGCTTATTACATTATGCCCTGGTCGAATTATCTTGATAAAATCCGGTTCGTATTATTTGAAAGAAATTCTTTTAATTTCTTGTAAGTATAAAGGTATGCCGCTTTTATCTTAAATATGATTGATGAAAACAGTTTGTATCTTAAGTAAAACCTTTGGTTTTATGTTTTAAAGTTTAATATTAAGTAAGTACATTGCACATATTATTGTATGCTAAGAGATTTAATAATTACATTTATCGCAAACTCAATTAACGCTGATGACATTTATTTTATTGTTTCTACATGATTCATAAGTAGTGTTTAAATTAATTAACTGTTAAACTTTTGTTACGGAAATTGTGAATATTTCGCCAATATATCTTACAAACTACTAACGCCGATAACATAACTATGTAAACTTGTTAAGCCTTAAGGCCTCTACGTACTCTCTAATTAGGCCTCCAGTTTGATATTTTTATACATTAATTGGTGATGAAACATCATTTAAATAGCATATAACAATAATATAAGTTTAACAACTTTATTGTTTTATTAGCTCGCTGACTTTTTGCGCAAGCGTATCTGGTTAGGTTAGGGTGATCTAGTATATATTCTATCGCCAAACAGAAATTCTATTAGGTTTTCGTTTGAAGGACGAATGAACCCCGGTAAACAAAGGGAATACCATCTTAGTTTCCAAGGATGATTGCGCTTTCCTTACGATATACGATTTCAGGAATGGTTAAAATAACGGCACCCATGTCTATCAGTAGTGAAGACCACTCACTAATTAAAGTTACTTAAAGTAAAGTTGATTTCAGGTTTTAGAAAAATTTGAGCACTGTTAGAAAGTTAGAGTTTCTCTGTCAAAGCTTTTCAATCGCAGCTCGGAATTACAATTATTATAATTCTACAGAGACCATGTATTGTAATTGAGAGAATTATCACCGTTTTTCTTTTAAGTGAAAATACTGTTATTGTTGCCATAGGAAAACCTAATAAAGAGCTCAGGGTACGATAACCACCATGCCAGTAACCGATCAGTAGGATATAATTTATATATCACTAAACGAGCATAGCTCCACATGATGCCTTAAATGAACAGTTTTCATAAAAATACATATATTAAGGTTAATAACAGAATTATATTTATATATAGCACTTGCATGTTTTGTTTATGATTACTGCGGAAACATTTATTTACGTAAGAGTTATTTATATCGGGCAAAATATATATATATATATATATATATATATATATATATATATATATATATATATATATATATATATATATATATATATATATGGATGAAAATACAAAGAAGCTACTATAGTAATTATATATATTTACGCATAAGTAGATTCGTGACATGAAAGCTAGTTTGTATTGTATATATGTATGAGAGAGTGTGTTTGTATCTGTGAGTGTATTATGTTGAATAAAGAATAAAAGTATCTTCATTATTTCTTCAAATTTGTCTTGATTAAATAAATTATCAATTGGAATTGTTACAAGAAATTGAGTTACACGAATGTAATATCTACATAATGTTTACAACGCCAATGGTGTTTATTACACGGCGCGTCGCATTACTTTATTCTGCAACACGTTACTGGACTAACGAATTAACTTCTTGGAATATCTTTACGTCATTAGATGCACTTGTAGCCGCGGAGATTAAGCAAAACTGCAGAGTATTCGCGCAACAATATATGTCTGGACACTAAAGGAATGTTATTTATGCGCCATGCAAATACTTCAATAGGCAAGTTTAATATTCAGAATATAGTTATGTTACAAATACATTGTATATAAGTAGGTTTTTCGCAATAATTATTTTACATAATTATTGTCCATATTTTATTTTTTATACAACAAAATAAGTGTAAGAAAATATTTCTCATATGGAATAAGGTGCGATATATTCTTTTTAAAAAGTGCATACATTTATTTTTAGTGCTCCTTCTTAACAATATAAGAGAGGAGTAATCAATGATAATAGAAAGATTGCTTCTGGGATATTCCTTCCTTAGATGGAATATTAAAAACAATGACGACAGTTTTTACTTTAACTACAAATAATGCACTAACGTGCTCTTATTTATAAAAAATAGAAAATTAAAATGATTACCAAATGGACAAAACAAACAAACATACAAATATTCCATTCATTATTATAATATTAGACGAAGTTCGTTACATTTTACAACAGTGAACATAATACAGTTGATATTAGTTAGTCATAGCTGTACACAGGTGATCATAAAGCAATAATGTCGTTGTAAAGCTTTAACCATCTCTGAGTTTTATGAGATTTAAGATTGGCGTGTTCATTAGCATTGACACGAATAGCGCTATCGACACAAATAAGATACACGATTGTGCCTCTAATGATGAGCTTTGTTCGAGTGCGGCCGTGTTAATTAAACGGATGCCATTTAACCTCGGACTTGCTTTCGTACTTTTGTTTAAAACTTTCTGATTTAACAAAAACACTATTTCACAAACGCTTCTACAAATAATAGAAAATTAAGCTTTTCATACGTTACGAAAATAACATACATAAATATTTTCTATTCAGAAGTAGGTATATTCTTAAATGACTAGAAATTTGAATGATTGTTTTGCACAGTTTTATAACTTAATAAGTCATTAATAACATCAATTTAAATAAAATACTAAGATGAGTGGAAAGGTTAAGGAGTTAATAGTGAAAAAAGTCGATTGCGAATGGTTTCATTCGGCGTCGGCGTTTCATTACGTTTCGATTCCATAAACAACAATTAAGGAATGCGAATGAAATTTGTTTTTATAACTTATCAAATTGGGTAACGCAGAAATGACGGTGAATCAGTGATCGCGAGCAGACACGTCCGTCTAAAACTAGTTCCACCGATTCGTTCTTGTAATATCGCTGTAATTTATTTAATGTTAGAAATAGACCTCGCTCAGCGCCACAAAGAATATTGGCTTTCACAACGTAACCCCGCAAATTTATGTGCAGCGAGATTTTGCCAATACCAAGAACAAAGCGTTACTGCAGTCTGGTGTTATTTTATGAGTTTCTAGGATACAGTTACATTAAAATATCTGTTCCATTGTAAGCCTTAAGCTTTGTATGGTAAGGATCTGCGAATCTAAACTCTTTGTGAGCGTCAGGCGCACCTTCTAACAAAATCTATGCCTATTTCGCCCAACACTTCCTTCTCATTAGCAGTTATTTGAATTACAAGTTCTCTATAATTAAAACTGATAGATTTAGTTGGCTATTTATTTGTAAGATCGACAATAATTATCTACCATACTGAAACGCCGCAACTTTATGATAGTTTACTACAAAATTGACTATTTAATAGAGTGATTAATTATATAAATATTTAAAACGATGCCACAATTATTAGTTTTATTATGAAGGCATCTACTAATTGCACATTGCATGGCAGTAAAAAACAGACAAGTCTATATTAAACAGCGCAGCGTTCTTCCATCATCGCAAACTAGATACGCTTACACAATAAACAATTGCCGTTAAAATGGTCAGGTGAAGTAGCTTAGAATTATACAGAGATCGATTATAGTGAACCAGTAATTTTGCAGCCTACAAGCACGCTTCCCTAGTACAGCCTTAAGCCAAGTCCGTTACTAGGAATTATGAGTTGCTGTCGCAGTTTACACCTGCTCTTGAAACCGTTGTTGTAATTACGCTAATTGTCCCATAATACGGATGCATTTTCTAGACGTAGGTATTCGTAATATGTACTTCAATCAACAGTTATTAGATAGAAACGATGTTTACTCATGAATATATGATATATAATTTCCCTTTTTTTATAATTCTGACTCAGTACCTCTTGCTCGATGTATTAACACTTTAAACATTGTAGCTACGATCATATTTGATTGGTGAAATACGTTTGTTAAATTTACTGAAAGTAATCTTCGTTCTAATTAAAAATTGCATAGCTATTTATAATGAGATACTTTTTGCTACCAATTATTATTTAATACGATCGCGTAATTGTATCAACAAGTCCGACTGGTTTCTTAATATCATCGCTTGCTCTAGACATATGACGGCTTGATTGACGACAGATGAGGCGTTACAATTACACTTCATCGCCTATATAATTGGCTGCATCATGTAAGTTGATGTCAAGTGATCACGATTGAAAAGCTTTTATTTTGATCATTGTTCTTAATATTATTTGAACCAACGATGTAACCCTGATAATATCTTCTAATGTACGTTCTAGTAGTCGCTGTATTGAAATTAACTAAATTAATTTTGATCATACTTTTCTTATTTTATCTCTTTTAAAGAGTAAAAATATAAAGACGAGACAAGTTATTGGAATAACAGTTTATTTAATTATAATTAATATTACAGATGATAAATATAAATAATTTAGCTTGCAATACACGTTTTTGAAGAACACATTAGTTTGAATGTCGTTGACGGTGTTGCAAAGCTTATCGCATACTTATATACTAACAAAAATATTTTCGATAATATTTTGCACTTAATTTTTGTAATAAATGGTATGGCATTGGCATTGAATGAGGATAGTGAAAATGGTTAATAGACGCTCTGACATGACACCGGGTGGGTCCCGCTGAACGCGAGCACGCGCCTCGTCACGCGCATGCGCCGTAGACGTTCGCGTGCGCAAGCGCAACGGATCAGCAGCTGAACCTAGTCATTGTCTTAATTAAAGTCAATAATGCCATCCACTAACAAGTCTACATATTTATGCGACGATAACGCTATTAAATATTTTATATAACGGAACGAAAGCTACACACAATAATTATAATTCAAAATAGCAATTAAAATTATCGATATTTGATACTATATATATTTTAATTTTATTACCGCCTGAATCCTGTTATTTTGTTTTAAAACAGGATGTAATAATTTAAACAGGAATTTAAATACATGGTAGTCAGTATTGAAAATGTTAATTTTGCGCATCTATTAATCGCTTCTGTACTTAAAGATAAACGTGTTAAGAAAATTTTGCATTCGATTGCACTAATGATGCCTGGAATTGTGCAAGTTTCACATAAAGCGATGCGACGGTCGTATATTGCAGGAGAAGGCCGGGTGGGTGCGGGTGCGCCGCAAGCGCCTGCGCCGAGGCACTGTCTAATTAAACGCGGTTCCAACTAATTTGACGCGAGAGTAGTTCGCCGCCGACTAATGAATGGTATCGCACACGTTCATCGCGCCACGTCCTCGAGCCCAGCTCAGCTGCGCTGTGCGAAGCCGACAGCCAGCGACGTGCTCGCCGATAAAAGAAATCATTTTCGCTAATAGCATTACCGATTCAACGTTCCAAACGCTATTACATATATGAGGAAGTAAAGGTACGCGCTTAAATTGGCTCAGCCATTCTCTGACTCCAGAAAAGCGAACCTAATGCTTATTCAGAATGTTTGCATCAGTCGGTAATGTTGATTATAGTCATCGTTACGAACAGCGTAAATGCAGTCACTGCATTGATGTATTCATGTACGCAAAATATTACCTTCAAAGATTAACATCTTGTGTAATAAGGTTTAATTTATTATTGCATTCCACAAGAACATCATTTATAATAGAATGCAATAGCTTTTTACATAAGTGAAAACTAAACGACTATTTCCATTAAATAAGAAAATATCTTAATTATATTGATGACATAAATAATTATATACTGTATTTCATATATCGTTCATTTTTATTGAACGCATCGGGGAATAAACTGCAAAAAACTTAGAAAAAAATGTGCATTTATTCGAATAGTATTTTCAAATTAGCGGAATATTTTGATTGGTATACTAATATAAATTAGTAAACAAAATCCATTAGCAAATCCGCCTGAAACGACAATTTAGCGTCTACATCGAATTACTTTCGAAATTATATTATGTAAATAAGTAATTATTACATTAAATTATACTTTATTTTCAAACTCAAACTCAAATTACTTTATTCAATATGCATTACACTTGCTTCTTGATAGTCAGAAGAATGTAAAACGAAATATTATGTATGTAAGTGTATAAGAAAAAGTATATTCAGTGATTTTTTTATTTGCTTGCTAATAATAAATTGTATTTTCTGTTTTTATTTGATTTGGATGATTGAAAATGCTTGTATCATTTATCACAGACATTAGACATATATATAAACTTATTTTTTAATTACATATTTATTTATGCGTATGTAAGATATTAATGTTATCTACACCCAGATTCGACGAAACTTGGAAAATCGTATTATAATATAATAAATTACTTATAATTTACCGTGTCTGATATTTTAATAGCGAGTCTTTACAGATATATATATATAAGTAAATAGGATCTATTACTGTCATATCATCATATTTCAAGCGCAATAAACTTATTTATAGTTAAAGTAAAGTTAAGTAACAGCCTGTAAATTTCCTACTGCTGGGCCAAGGCCTCCTCTCCCATTAAGGATAGGGTTGGGAACATATTCCACCACGCTGTTCCAATGCGGGTTTGTGGAATGCACATGTGGCAGAATTTCGATGAAATTAGACAAATACAGGTTTCCTCACGATGTTTTCCTTAACCGCCGAGCACAGGATGAATTATAAACATTAAGCACATATGTATATAGTTGCTTGCCTGGATTTGAACCCAAAATCATAGGTTAAGATGCATGCGATCAAACCACTGAGCCATCTCATCTATTTATAGGTGTTTTGTATTTTATAACACATACATAGTTATTCAATACAAAATAATACGCAAACGTTACAAGTACATACGAAATATTAAATAGTAATCACGTCAGGCGTCACGTGGAAGAGGTTTTCGTTACACAATCTGATTATTTATTGATATATAATAAGGGTACTGGTTACTCGTTTTAACCGACATCTCTTACCATTGGTATTGTCATAATGGGTTATTTCATTAAATTTGTTATACGATCGAAAATGAAAAATTTAAACGGTTTAATTTGTCTTGTGAAAAAATAATCACGTCAAAATTTTACGTAGCGAAAAACGAAGCAAAAAATTCTGCTAAGGCTACAATATGGGGTAGGTTAGGCGTTAATACATTAACGGTAGGATAGAAAAGCGATATTGTGGCGCCCGCCGAAAAGAAGGAGGTTACCGCTGGTTTTTCAGTGGGTGTTCCGGTGTAATATATATATATATACACTTCATGAGGGTAAATGCGTTTTTCAAGGGAGAAAAAAAGTAACCAAATTTAAATAGCTTTTACAGGTAAAAGTTTTTAAAAGATCTATGTCTTAATTAAAAAATGCAATTAAGACATGTATTTTTTTTCTAATAATAATTTCTTTGCAAAAGTCTCGTATATCGTAGTTACGTTAACGATTGATTTATTGTTGCAGGTTTATGATGAAGCGCGTTGTCTAGACGTCATTTCCTTTGAAAAAACACAGATTACAATGTACAGGCGCCGTTCTCGTAGTTTTCTTAGTGTTCGCTTGGAATGCGCTCGAGTCAACATATTTCTTGCAGACGAATTGAATAAGCAAAAACTTTAAAAAAATATTCATCAAATAAATTATATATTTTAAAATTTAAAATGTGTTAAAAGTTTCTTTTCAATTCCTTATTCATTTAGCGGTAGGGTTTAAAAAAAAAAACAGACTAGGTGGTAGGTACGACACACAAATCTGATGTCTACCGCCATGTGGCAATATTTATCATTGCTATATTGAGATTTGAATGGTGAGTGGACCAGTGTAACTAAAGGCACATGTTAGTTCCCAAGGTTAATGGCGCATTGGCGACGTAAATAATGCTTAATATTTCTTACAAAGCTAATGATATCCATTATGACACGGTGGTGACCACGTATGATCTGTCTGCCTAAATCTTACCATTAAATAAAAATAAAAAACGAATTCATCCAATCCAGTCCGTATATAAATATATAGCGAACATAAATTACCAGCAACTAAGATTGTCATTTTTCTGATAGCAATAATGTCAACGTATTGGATTAAAGCCAAACTGTAGGATTTTAAATATTGGGCTTAAGAATCTGCTTTAAATATGCTTTTTTATACTAATAATAATCGAGACGATGTGGGGGTCTCTGATTATATATTAAAAATGTATACACTATATCCATGCGACAGCTACTAAAATCATATACTACAGTGTAGCGATTAGTAAATTTCTTGAATTTATTATGTCTATGTGTGTAGTTTTATTGGTCAAATATACCTACTTTAAGATTTATATATTTAATTCATTTATAAATGTTGATTACCGCATACAAGAAAAAAGCTGGAATCTTTTTGATAACATTATATAATACAAAATTGAAATATAATCATTGAGAATTTAGACAGCAGTAAAAATGTTACGAAATTGAATTTCAATATCTCAAAATGTGTGTTCGAACAGTTTATTATTTCGTTGCGTATTTTTTTATTACATGAATTGAATTTCTTGAAGCTAGCAGTGACAGCGTTAATAAATTCGACAATTCAATGTATAATATACTTATCGCGTAATTTGTCACAACATCCAAAAGCTTTTCGTGCAATTACCACAAAAGTGCAAACAGTTTACAAAATAAATGGCAAGGATTTTACTTTAATATCATCAATTTTCGAAAGTGTGATAGGTAGGTATATAAATCTAAAATTTTACATAAAAATAGTTGCTTTCTTTTATTTATTCAACTCTTAATTTACTAATCAGACATACTTCTATGTGTATTACAAGTATCATTACAGTTTAATTGGTTTTTATTTAGTATAAAAGTATTCGAACCATGTTACGTTAGCATTTTTAAAAATTAAGTTAAGATTCGCGGTAAATAGTTTATGATAATTTCATTAGTGATTACACTGCAAGGTGATACAGTAAATTCACCGAGCATATTTATACTGACCTTAGTCAATTAAAATGAAGATAGCATTACAGATAAGGTGCACGCTTATTAAATACTTCGTAAAAAATTAGCTCAGTACTGTTTCGATTCTTTAACCTTTACTTGACCTACAGCTGACGTTATATCACTTATGACTTATTTAAGTGGTTCACTTATAAAACAGCAATAAGTCCTGCGCTAAAATCTCAAACCGGAACAATTTAAATATTATTAGGTTTTTCTCACTAGCAGTCATTTTTGAGCGTTTACAAATGTGCACTTATGTTACGGACATATTTGTGTATTATAATATCTTTTGCACATTTGGTTAGTCTCAATGTCTGCTGACGCTTTATTCAAGTAAGCTTTAGAAGCTCTTCTGAATCTTCATTTTTCAACTGTAGAAAGTGAAGTTAGCACCGGTTCGGAATGTAGATTCTGCTGAGAAGAACCGTCAAGAAACTAAGTAGTTACTCTTTTTCAACATTTGAAAAAATCAAAGTTATGTTACTTAAATACAATTACATATATGTCATATATTCTGCCTGGAAGTCGGCACGTATTAACTCCGCGCTTTTTCATCGTCAGTATAATTTTGTCATCGGTGATATAAACGAATATAATATTAGTTTTGAGTTAAATCGTCATTATGTATGCAGAATATTATGTATTTTTCTAATTCCAGTGTCCGTGTTTGTCGTGGCGGTCACTGAGCACAATCAGTTGCGGTTAATTACTCCAGCGACGACTCACGACTCGACCGCTTAAAAGGCATTAAGCTGTATCATTTGTTTCAATCCATAATGGACTGATACCGATAATGCCTTTTTTTTTCAATGCTTGTCTCTGATTGCGAGATGAATTTCGAAGAAATATTCAAAAGGTTTACATTGCTATCGTTATATAACGTTCGTTATGATTTAAGCTTCACTATATCGAATTACTATAATTTTATAGTTAAATATTACACGTTATTACAAAATAATCTTATAAATTTCTACATCAAATAACAAGATTTTACATATAAATTAAGTAATAAAAATATACATGCTGTAAAAGTACGAAGAGGTTGCGCGGAACATAATAAAAGTTTGTGAACTTAAGATAATTTTCACGTTGACCACAGATATCATAAATATTTACTTTTTTTTTTAAATATTAGTGGCTAAATCTTTGCTTTTTGTTTATTTATTTATAACACTTTACACACAATAGGTGAAAAAACGCGGTCGATTAAATCAATACAAAATGTATTTTAATGATAGGTGATAATTGGACAATAATGCAATCAAAATTTATAACCAATTTCTTTCTCTTTAATTTAAAAAAGAAATATAAATATACCTTTTTAAATTTTCTTATGTAAAACAAAAATTGTAAAGTATAATGTTTTAGCTTAAGCTAGTACCTATAAATATATCTTCTAAATTTGCCTACGCTGGTAGGTGTTGCTGGATTTGCTTATTAAATAAACGTCACATTAATCATATCCTCCGTGAACACTATGAAACCACTTAAGTAATTTACGTGAGAATTGCGCTGACGTACATTTAAATTGAAATCTACATTAATGTTCTTCAAAATATTTTAAGAACATATGAAGCAGCTATTAAAGTACAGACTAAAAATTAAAAAAAAGCAGACATTTTACGAAGGAACGTAATGTTTGGACATCCATTTAAAATGCTAAGAAAATTATAATAATTTCACTTAATTACAGCATTTATTTCGTGGCGAGGCCGCGCGCTCCGCTTTTGTGTTCACACTTTATAGCTCGTTTTGCTGTTTAATCATTGCATATAGAGATAATTAAAAAACTTTACCATTTTAAATTTCGAATCCCAATCATACGCTTTATTCACTCTACATCAATTTAATCAATTTCCGCTGCCTATTCAACTGTCATCTACGAGAACTGTGTTCTCACTCATACGTCTTTCACTTCTATCGTAAATACTCCGAGCTAATAAATTATATATTCCGTATGCAATCATAGTCATGTGTATGCGACAAAAAGTAGAATTGTAGATTATTATATGCGTGAAAGGAAAATGTTCCTTTGTTATAATTTAAATCAATTTAACGTGGTCGTTGGTGGCCTCAATGATATAAAATTATCCTCACAAAACATTTATAGTGTTTTTAATGAAAAAATAATAAATTCAACACGGAAAAGGGACATTGCTTACGAAGTTAAGAGACTGAAACACCAGATTATACGATTGTTTTATTAGACAAGTAGTCGTAAAACGGAAGGTTTTAGTGGCAAGTCTCGCCCGCACCGCCCCTCCGGCTACGTCGTCATCAGAACTGATTTTTGTATCTGGTCACTTGTCGATTAATAAAATATCGATTTTATTACATTGTATTTCTCTCGAGGGGAAAGTTGGGATGCTAAATAACACCTTAAATATAAAATATTTGAACAATATAAGTACTATTAAAAATGCTCGTTTAAACTTTCTACAACGTGCACTTTTACTATAATTCACTGAAATTATCGGACAGATAAAAACCTTACCACAACTAATGTAAATATACACGCCTTACATAACTATAATTAGGGTGAAAATTGCCAACATTATTTTTAATTTACTTTTTTGTTTGAAGTTTAATTTCCGATGTGATATGAGTTATTTTGCCGTACCTCCCCATTTGCGATCAGTCGATACAAGTTATCATTTACTATAAGTAGTATGGCCTTATTTATGTAGTTCCTTATTTTGTATGAAATAAAATAAAATTTTGTTGACCAATAAATACGAGGGACATTGGGAGCACATGAGATTTTGTTACATAAAGCAAATTGCGAAACAAAAGATTTCAACGCGCTCGTGATATGAAGCTAAGGTAAAGTATACGAGAGTAGAGTATATTAAAATGATTATTTCGAATACTTGTAATTAAATAGGTTTCTTTTTTTTCTGCAATTAAGATAGACATATATTTACGACTTAAATTTTTTGTTTGATTTTATAACCAGACGGAGCCGAAACAACGCATATCTAAGCATTAATATATAATAAATAATTCACGATATGGGTTCGATCAAATTAATGGTTAGCATATAAATTATAATAGCACTTATTAGTTTAAGCGATGCAGATTTTGTGCAAAATTTAAATTAAAAGAGAGAATGTTTATTAACAAGGGATAATAAACATTCTATTTACATTTCATTATAACAACAACAGCCTGTAAATTCCCACTGCTGGGCTAAAGGGCTCCTCTCTTTTTGAGAAGAAAGCTTGGAACATATTCCACCACGATGTTCCAATGCAGGTTGGTGGAATACACATGTGGCAGAATTTCTATGTAATTTGTCACATGTAGGTTTCCTCACGATGTTTTCCTTCACCGCCGAGCACGAGATGAATTATAAAAACAAATTAAACACAAGAATCAGCGGTGCTTGCCTGGGTTTGAACCCGCAATCATCGGTTAAGATGCACGCGTTCTAACCACTGGGCCATCTCGACTTATACATTTCATTATATTTAACATAAATGTTTATAAAAGAATAATACGAATTACTTATTACATTATACAAATTTGTTATTATTATAAATATTGCGTGTTACAGTCTATCGTACATTATATGAATCAGTTTAAAAGATTAGATCAGATAATATCGATGTTATTATAAATTCATTTTTCATACGATAGTCATCAGCGTAATCCGGAGACCGTAATGGTTCTCACGTTACGGATATACCTCAATCTCAGATAAGGCATTCAATGCAAAATTAACTGTAACTACTTTAGGCGGAGATGAGTTCCACTCATGATAAAAATTTTGCTGCGTTGGAAACGTTTTAACAATTGTATTCGTCACATCGATATAATTAAAGTATTCGTTACTGTTAATAATTGATAAAATTAATTTAAAATATTAATAATTATTATCACACTTATAAAAAAATGATAAGGAAAATATAAATAATTTAAAATACATACCGAGACAACTTACGTGTTGTTTCAATTGATTCAATTAATTTCTTATTAAAAATCGCCTTGAGCAATATTACCAATAATTTATTAGATGCTATAAAGTCAAATTCATAATGTTAATTAAATAACATTTATTTCTATCAGCATGCACTCTTGTGGATTTTAATGCAATTAGCCAAAATCATTAATTGATGCCATACATAATGTATGCATCGTAAATGGAACTACATTCACTCAGTGATTATTACGAATTATTTTTATTTACAAATAAAATAATAATTTGCTATGATAAACTACTACATAAATACTAATGGCAGAGATATCTTTAATAAGCTTACGTCTATGTGCTAAATCAAACGATAATAATTATTAAAATAAGTAATAATTATTTAATTAATTTATACATATTGCCGGTGAAGGAAAACAACGTGAGGAGACTTCGATGTGTCGGATGTTATTGTGACATGTTTTTATCCATCCGTTTTGCAACAGAATGGTGAAATAAGTTCAAAGCCTCATTTTCAGGAAAAGCTTGTCAGCAATGTAGCATATACAGGGTCATTTATTATATTATAGTATACTAAAAACAATTATTTCATGAAAATATCTCAGCAAAGAGATAAATATTACTTCATCCTATTAAATGTACTTGAAGTTAGCGCAGTGAGCTTTTCTTTTCCTTTCACCTTTTACCTCTAGTTATATGCTCAATAACTGCTCTTTTCACATTTTGCAAGTTTTATGTTTTGAAAACATTATTTTTGTAATGATTAGAGTAACTGTAAAAATTATTACAGCTGAATTTTTTTTTGCTAAATTTTTCTTAAGCAGAAAAAAGCCGAAAACGAAAGTATATTGTATTATCAAATTGCTTTACTAAGACTATTCAGATTCCTCATAAGAAGAAATACTCATAATGTTTTAGGTAATAGAATGTGATTATTTTTTTCTCATTAATATTCTTTGTATTAAATGTATTCACATTGGTTACAACTATATATGTAGGTACGTGTGATAATATTTTAAATTAAATTCTTATCTGTTAATTAATTATCACTATTTTCACCCAATCCGAGGTTGAAATGTGAATCACGATGATTGTCAACAACTCGTATAAATGGTCACTTAATACGACATTCTTCCGCAATAATATATTCTTAAAGAACGTGGAGGCGATATTTGTATGCAGTGTTGTTTAACCAAGGAAGTAATTATTTTTGACCGCTTTAACATTGGATCCAAAAAAAGGAGTTTTTTTCGCGTCCAAGTATGTTAGACTGTATTTTGATTAAACAAACATTCCTTATCAATGATATCCATAGACACACAAAAACTCAATTTACATTAATGGCTATTATAAATCAATGATAATTTAATTGTTGCTAATAATAAATATATGGGCCTTTTGCTTATTGCGGTCAGGCCGTGAATAATAGGATATGGGTATTACAAGGCCAGGTCGCTCGCCATCGCACTATCGAGCGCGGATCCGCAATCACCTCCGAATCCTTGACCCATCCAGAAGAGGCTACTCAAATAGAATGCACCGGTCCTGTCGCCGTACATAGATAAATAGGTATTTAAAATGCCGCTCTCCGTGGGAACTGCGCCGCGCCGGGCGCCCGGACCACGATAACCCTGCGCCTGCGCCGATCGCGCTTGCGCCTCAACTCGAAGAAACCACATCGCGAATCAAACAATGAACTTTGTAATCGAAAACGATTTGGTTGCTTAATTTCGTAACTACCTCTATCTATCTTTTTTATCTATGCTTTTATTTTCAATAAATATTCAAGACGTTTAAAATTAAACCCTAAGTATTCAGGCATAGAAGTGCTTTTGATTGAATCGTCTGTGAGATGTAGGAAAATAAACTTTATTAGTAGAGCACGAAGGTCGTAGGAAAGAGATGTTTAGAATGGCGCACGAGTTTAGAAGTAAGGTTGCACGCTGCGAGATGTCATCTCGATCTCCCGCTGTGACCCGCGAACAATATTGTCTCTGCTATAATGCATTGTGAATTTTAAAATCAATTCATATTGACTTGAATAAACTATTACGTTTTGAAATAGAGGGTCTTAATATTTTATGACTTTTTTATATTATTATGTTAATGAATGATAGTAAGTAATCCTACGAGTTTCTAATCCACTTACAAAATAATAAAGTTTCACATGTTCAAGATAAAAAATATATATAAATAAGATTTTAAATAATTAAAAGCTTGAAACATATCACTAATAATTAGCCAAATATAAATTAAAAGCTTCCTTATTTAAGTAATTAATTGCATTATAAAATTGATTTTATATTATGACGATAAATACGTTTGCAATAAAGTTATTTAACGACATCGGTTGGGGCTCAGGGCGAGAGAATAACTGGTTGTTGAACAATTTTATAACAGAATTGTTCAATAACAATCGTCGTGTTAGCGATAGGAATAACAGTTACCAATAAAATTTCATTACCACTTTACAACTTTTTATTGAAACAATACGTTGATCAATGTCAATCATTTCTGTTACATTGATAATGTAGCAACTTCGCTTCATGTATTTCAATGGAAATAATAAGTCACAGCTTCGCCCGACGAATAATTAAATAATTTTCGGTTAAACCGCAACAGGCACGACTAATCTCAAGAAAAATCTTATAAACGAACATAATATTGCTATACTTGATGAAGTTCAAAAACGCTACCGACAAAAAACGACAATAAACTATTTAGGTACTACCTTCCATCAGCTAAATTACATAATTATAGTTATTTATACAGATATATTAATTAAATGCAATTAGATAAAAATGTTGCATGAATGAATCAGTAAAATACTAAATCCACGCTTCTTTATCGTCTATATCATCTTGTATTGAATAATATGCCTTATTTATTAAGGATTTTCGGCATCAAATTAAAATATTTTGATTAGCTAAGTTAAAAATATCTGTGACGTTTTATTTAAGAAACGAACAGCTTGGAAGGAATATCCCAGTGTTTGATATTGCGAGTTGAAAACTTAGTATTATTAACAACAATTATTTTGAATACGGTTGTTCATATAAAATATAAGTTTGTTTTTGAAATTCAAAACCAACAGATTTTCACACAAAAATTACATTCACAAATTAAAATAACTATACTAATTATATATGTATTAATACTGTATACCTATGATGTATATAAATGATTGGTGTAACAAATATTTTGGGTAACTAAGGATTTTAAGAGACTTAAATTCACCAAGAATATAATTCTGCAAAAACATGTTAAATGGAAGTTAGTCGAAATATTTTAACCGTGATGGTAGGTAGGGCTTTGTGCAGCTTGTTGGTAGGCAACACTCACTCATCAGATAATCTACCGCCAAACAACAGTACTTTGTATTGCTGTGTTCTGTTTTGAAAGGTGAATGAGTCGTGTAACTATCTGTGTAAGGCAGAAGGGACATAACATCTTAGTTCCCAAGGTTGGTGGTGCATTGGCAATGTAAGGAATGGAAAATATTTCCTACGGAACCATTGTATAAAATTAATAATGTTGAATGAGTAGCAGAACCAAACAAGACTTTGATTTTCAAAATTATAGAAGCATAAGTTGAAACTAATATAATATAATTTTAATCTTCTTCTTCTGCCTGGCATTTATTAATCCCGGCTATATCCAGGGTCTGCCTTCCGACTAAGTCTACTCCACTTTGCACGGTCTTTAATATCATTCTGTGTGAGTCCATTGGGTCTCATGTCTTACTTCACGACATCCAGCCATCGCTTCCTTGGGCGCCCGGGAGGCCTAGTTCCAGGTACCAATATATCAAGGATATATACAAATATATAATATAATTTTAATATTATATATAAATATAACTTTCTTAATTATAAGCATATCATTATAAAATCCGTCGATAACACATACATTTATAATAGAATATCTTTATATAGTATAAAACAAAGTCGCTTTCCGCTGTATGTCCCTATGTTTGCTTAGATCATTAAAATTACGCAACGGATTTTAAAGATTTTTATTTCAATAGATAGAGTGATTCGAGAGTATATGCAATATAGTTAAGAGATACTGATAATTTTAGAAGTTTCTAATGCGATGTCGCGAATAAACAAATTCTGTGGTATATTTAGTATCAGAATTGCGTCTTTCTTATAAATTAATATCACTTTTTTATGGTATAGGTTGGCGGACGAGCATATAGCCACCTGATGGTTAGGGCCACCAACCTTGGAAACTAAGATGTTATGACACTTGTACCTGTAGTGGCTCACTCACCCTTCAAACCGGAACACAACAATACTGATTGTTATTTGGCGGTAGAATAACTGATGAGTCGGTGGTACCTACCGAGGCGGGCTTGCACAAAGCTCTACCACCACTACAGGCCTTATTTTAATATTGTAGGTGGCAAACTAGCAGGAGGCTGACCTGATGGAATGATGGAAAGTATAGGCTTTTTTTGAAGATTCCTAAGTCGTACCGCCGTTGAAAGCTGGTTTCACAGAAGGCAAGGCGTCAAAGACTTCTCAATGCAAAAATATATTAAATCTAAAATATTGTCCCTTGTATTTGAACAAGCAAAACCTTCAAACAAAAACTCCTTCTTAATACTTAAACGATAAAATAACAAACAAAATCTCGTGCCAATATAATCGCTCTAGCACTACTTTTTAACACATCCTATTCAATAAGGTGTTCTATTTAAATAAAATAATGTATTCAAAATTTCAGAATTGACTATTGTTTATTTAATAAGATTGCTTTATACTAAATTACAACAACGGCGTCTGCTGATAACGATTAATTAATTATTATTGATCTATTTTTTGGCGTAATCTGCCATAATATCTATTGAATAGATCACTAAAATTAAGACTGCTTCTAAAATTTGCATTTATATATTGTTTTATCTCAATCTATTCTAAAATGAATATTTTATCGAATCGATTCACTAATAATCTTATAGCTCACGTGTTTTGACTTCCATACCTAATCGCAAAATAACTAATAGTAGCAAAAACTTTTTTGGATATTTTAAATGAATATGATGCTGAACTTTGTTTTTTTTTTTATTTTTTAACTTGTATATACTCTTACGAATATTTTATTAATTTTATTTTATTACGAAAGCTGTGAACTATTAAGACAATGATATAAGTGATTAATGTTATATATATATGATGTTTTCAAAATTATTTTACTAAATAAAATTATACCCTACATTTTAATGAAATATTAAATTTAACATTCGTGAAATTGCAAACACCATCATTAATCTATAAACATTAATGTATAATACTTTAATTTATCATTTACTCAGCTTGATTTAAACGAAAGGGGACATGATGCGATCATATTAAGATATGGCACCACCATAGAAAGCTTAATATCATAAACGTTTCGACACGTTCTCCGATCCATATCTTCGTAATCGTTTTTTATTACTTTCTGAATGGATTTATGAAAGTACCATCTGTAAAATTTAAACATATAGTTCACATGACAATGGAAAATAAAATTGCCACCGTCGTTAGTTTGTATGTAACATATGCGATACAAACAGGAATCGTTCGAACCGTAAAGGCGTTATGAACGAGACAGTTAAACTAAAATAACACATCAAAATCGCCGTTCACCTGCGCAATCCCACGATCTGTTGTCTTTATTTATAGATAGGTATCGCAGAATCGAGAGGCGCTTCGTATTTTGCATAACGCTTGTAAGTTGTGTAGCGCAATGCCCCATGGCCCACAATAAATACAGCAAGAGATAAATAAAATGGTTTACACTTACATAGATCTGTATGTACGTAAACTTTCTATTCTCATTAAAAATACTTACGAACCGACATCACGACAATGTAATCTTAGCTTGAAGTATTTTTTTTTTTAATTTAAATACGTCAGAAAAACACATAAATCTTTTGTTGTCGAATTGGATCAACTTCCTGTATGGACCAGTCGGCGCTGGCGCGATCGGCGCGGCGTCAGGCACTTCCAAAACGGCGTTCTGATATTCTTTTTCTTCACGAATAAAAATAGAGCAAAAACAAGACGCCGTTTTTTATACTCGACGACCTTGCAGCTGAGTGGATTCAGATTGTGATACACAGTAAAAACCGGAGAGTGTGATGAATCGCAGCCATTAAAACGGACCAACGATAAAAGATTGTGCAAATAATAATTAATTTTACAGATTAAGCACTTCCTAGATATGCTACTTATACTTTTTGTACATATTACATGTTTCATAAGTTGATAAGCTTCCGTGCCTTTTATCATAACAATCGTAAGATTAAATATGACCATTAAATAAGAGTTAAGTTCATATTGAGACTAGACCTATAAATCTGCTTCGTAGGTATGAGAATTCAATTAAGACGCGAGGCGCATGCGCCCGCCATTAGTCTTTGTGAATTTACTTTTACTTTTCTTTAACAACACCTAAGTTAACTTATAAAATATTTATGAGAACAGCATCAGTCACCGGATATAACCGAACGCCTCATTTTTTACAGCTTATTCATCCATAACCTTCGTGTATTAAATTGACGGACAAGTAGATAACATCGATATTACTTATTTATATTTCAGTGGGCATGTTAGTCGAATATTCTATAAAATTGAATTGTAATAGTGTTACTGAGAGGGAGGTTTCGTTTGTTTATTCGAATTATCGATTAATAACAAAAAATAATCGAATTATAAATTAATTAAAAATTAAATAATCTTTCTGTAACGTTATGTTTGTCTTCACTTCATATTATTCAATACATACTGCAAAACAAAATTTCATTGAACTATATTTATTGATCCTTTCCTTTACATTATGATGTTTCTGACTTCTATAGAGCAGGTACAATTTTTTATTAAAGAAACAGCCGTAATAAAATTTCCTGCAGACTCACATAATCGTACTCAAAATAAATACAGTGACTGATAAAATAAATAAAAAATGCTTATTAATTCGATTGTTTTCATATATATATATGAAAATATAATTTAAAGAGAGTATAAAGAAATATAAAATTGTGTTCACAGTCCGATGATTTTTTACCATTTCTTAAGTTAATATATAATTCAACTATATAAAAGTGACAAAATATCTTAATCTGTACATAAAGTCGGGGCGAGTCACTAACTAGTACCTGCCACTTTTGCAATGTCTAAAAATATTTCTTGAAGATTATTTTTGTGACGTGTCGGCCTTGGTTTCAAAACGTATTAGTGGAATTGCTGCCTTTTTACGAGCAAGAGGAAAAATAACTATTCACAAATATTCTTACTGATAGTTAAATTAATAATATAAAATTTCGATCGAATTATTTGTTTAAGTAAACTTATACTATTACATTAAGCACATAATTGCATGATCGTAAAAAGATCAGGGAGCTTAAAAGTTTTTGCGAGCTTTTAAGGATAAAATTATAGATTAGTAATGTAATAATTGGTGTGTAATTTATAATAATTATGTATTACACCTTCATATAAATATATTTGTATCAGATTTGTTCATGTCATGATAATAATTTAAAATGTATTTTCGAGTGTCAATTCGTTGAAAAATAAAATGATCGATTTGCTACGACGAATTTGAATACATAGCAATTTATTTTTAAATAACTTTATATTGAATATAAGAAATAGTTTAACTTTGATGTAAGTTCGACGGACAACCGTAGGAGCGTATGTCTAGTCTGATATAATTCCGAATCATACACATATATATGTATATAAAATATTTGCATAAACATGATACAGTGTTTAAGAATATTGAATGTTAATAATAACAAAAGTAGGAACACATTATCACAGATCGCTTTAATATTTATGGAATAACAACTAGCTAAGATAAGCAAAAGATATCCTTACAAATTTTTATTTTATCTTTTTTGTCACACACACGACATGTAGCTATTATTATAATAATAAAAATTTAATAGATATGCTATAATAGCCTGTTGAACTCATTAGTATGTTCTAGATCTAATTTAGCGAGCATTTTATAATTAAAAAGTGGTTCCAAGGACTCACCTTATTTGGAGTTCTTACATAAATTTGTTTTATTAATTAATTTCATGAAACAGAATATTACTATATATATAATTTTAAATCCTAAGATTATTTTTATTAATTACTATTCATAATTTACATACTTGCACTTATCATTCTAGTGATTAGCTTATGTGGTACGTGCCTGTGGATCAGTGTTCAAAGCCTCTGAAATTTTAAAAAAGGATTAGAACTACTTATTATTCATGTATCGATATATGTCATATATTTTTTTGTAAAGTAAAAATAAATTTGTAATATTAAATAAATTAACTGTAAATCATGAATTAATTTCTAAGTATAGGAGTTTGTATTTATTTAACTACATGAACTAATTCAGCAATACGCTTACCTTAACGTCATCACTTACCCAATAGATAAAAAAGTTCAACACTTAATATCTACCAGAATATATATATATAATATAATCAGCTTGTTTACCAAAACTCAAGAGTTAACTTTTAAAAACTATAGAATATTATAGACAGAAAAAATGAGGAAGCGCAACAGTTATATTATTATAACATACGCCTATTATTGACGCCTCGTTGGGGTCTAGATATGAGGTCACGGATCTCGAGGTCATGGGTTCAAAACTCAAGTCGGACTAATAAAAAATATTGGGTTTTTCACTCGAAAAATTCTCAGTAACAGCTCGGAAATTTGAATTTTTCCAAGTTGAAAATATGTACATTCCCGTGTCTCGGAATACACGTAAACCGTTGTTGCTGCGTCTAATTTTATCCGGTCGTATCGGATTAGCCGCTCCATCGGATTATGAGGGTGAGGATATAGAGGGGTACACCTGATTTGCGCACAAACTTGTGCACTATAATGTATCCTGCGCAGTTAGCCTTGAGAATGGCTATGTGGCGGAAATCTGTCAAGACAACATTATTATTAATAAAATTATGCGTACATGACTTATTTTGTCATAAGAATGAGAAGGCTTGGCAATAAGTACTTATTCCACGCTAATAGTTTGAGAACCGAAATGCAAACACCATTAAGATGATAAAAGATTTTAGTATCATCACATTTAAGCATATTCCAGAAAAACAAGTGATAGAAGTGGCATAAAAAAAAACATCTAGGTAGCTAAGGATTCGAGACTCAATTATTATTCACCATTTACACAGTAGTTGCAACGACATTATGTGAGACCTAATAAATTGTTATTTACTTCAAGACATAGCGTTTATAAAGACAGCTCTAATACATGCCCTTAGGTATTCAAAATAATTTACACATGTAGATCTGATTTTTTTACAATGAAACAAAAAATAATTGAACATCCTTGCCAATCATTTTTAGTTGTATTCAATATTTCAAAATTCCGATTTCCACTTGACATTAAATTTGTATCTTTATTATGTAATTATAAAAAAAACTTGACAAAAAAGCTTATGTATATGTAGTAACTGATACGGATGCTACACAATGGCATTGTAGTGTGCACCTCGGTGCTTCTAGCTCGAAAGAAAGTTCGCTTATCAATTCAATTGTCTGCCCGCCCGCGGTCACACTGCGACATGCTGGCGCTGCCCAGCTCATTGTTACTACAATCATCAACGCCTATCATTTAAAATACAAAAAAATAATCAATAGCTCGATTTCCCGTTATAAGAAGTACAGTTTTTGCTTGTATTGTATCTACTACGAAGTCATAATCTCGTACTGCAATTCGAATGAATATAGTATTATGTACCATAATTTAGAAGCTGATGAGCTTTTCTTATTGGATATGACATGATTGTATCCTATATATTTAAATGTGTATCTTTATCCTTTCAATAAATTCTAGAAAGGGAAATTAATATTTATTTAGTTCATTTGTACAATAATAAAACTACTGTGAATAGATTCGGCAAACTCTGTCTACTTCTAGATCTCCGTTGGTAACGGTTTCATTTTTCGCATCGAATTGGGTCTCATTGTTTATTTTTGTTTAATAAATAATTTTTAGGTGGCCGTACAGATGGGCCAGCTGGTTATAAATGGTGTCCAACGCCTATTAATATTGGCATTGTAAGAAATATATTCCTATCGTCGCTTATGCACCGTCAGCCGAGCTGTGGCAACTGCTATGTTATGTCTTTTGTTACACTCACCCATTAAAATGGAATATTCCGTATCAAATGAGTGGGTAGCATCTACTCTGATAGTACCTACGCTGATACAATACCTTGCATGAATGAACCCTGAAATACAGTATGGATTACTTTCTTCAATTGTTTGTACAATGCAAGACCGCTTATAGAATAATTTTTAACTGGTTTTGTTAATTTTTACGAAGAAAGTTTCTAAAAATCATATTATCAAATTGAAATTGATTCATTTCGGTTTTTATCCACTTGTTGTTGGTAAGTTATATAATACTAGAAACTATAGTATGAAAATTCTAAAGCCACAATCATCTCTATGACATCGGAGAAATCGGCACATACAGAATACTTTTGGTACTGTCCCGCGTCTGGTGCGACAATGAGGCACATATACGGCAATAGTCTTTCATATGTGAACTTGCAAATACCCCTAACGAGACTGCTACGGGAGCCAACTATTGCTCTGAATGAGTTATTAGCTTATTGACTCAAAATAATAAATACATTAAATTTAGTGTATTAATATATTCCAGGCAGTAGTATCGCAGAATATGATTGATTTTGACAATAGGACAATTTAAAAAATATATTCACGGTCATCGCCAGTCATTTCCTTGTTGTTTATTTGAACTAAAAACTAGTTTTAGAAGTACAATTTTGTGCCAAATGAATACATATTAAATATTTAAGAAGCTACTCGCAGATGCATCAACATTTGTTATGT
The DNA here is from genome assembly GCF_905220365.1 of Vanessa cardui. Classification (NCBI taxonomy): domain Eukaryota; kingdom Metazoa; phylum Arthropoda; class Insecta; order Lepidoptera; family Nymphalidae; genus Vanessa; species Vanessa cardui. Next base: position 9,352,824 of record NC_061129.1, read on the forward strand.
ATTATGTACGCATATACGTTTAATAAAATCTGTATTTTCTTGTACACGGGTTTATTTAGCCAATATTCACCCTTTATTGAGTATTTCTAAAATCGAAAACGAGTCGTTAAAAATTTAACTGAAAGTTTTTTTTTAAGTTAAACAATAGACGATAATTCTTTTTTTTTATCTTTGTTTCCGTTAAACACTTATAAAACAGCAGAAATAAGTAATTCTAACAATTCAAAGAAAAATGTCCATGAAATAAAATTGCACATTTATAGACAGGTGTATAAGTAACTAGTAGATTCCTGACGATAGATAGGGAAAGGTAATATTTTAGAATTTTTATTTATTTATACAATTATTGCAAAGAACTACTCACGAGTTAAATATTTATATATTTACCTTTATAACGGATATATACTTCCTTCATATATATTAATTAATTCAATAATATAATCTATTATGAATTGACAACCGCAAAGAAGGTCGACATTCACATTTTTATCAACAAAACATCTTGTTAGAGACGTCTAACAATACGATAAGGAACATCCTTTCAGTTTCGACACTCAAGGTTTTTATTGAACTTTGGCTATATCTGACATCTTAACAAGGTTGCCTAATACGAGGTCGGAAAAGATATTTACCATAAAACAATTACGATAAATTATATAAAAGCAAATAATTTTTAACGTAATATTTGTTAATTACTTTTGAGGGTCTGGCTTTAAATAATTAAAATAATGGATTCTAGGAATATTCTAACAACTTTTGACAATTCTTTATAAAATTTTAAAATTGCTTAAGTCCTAATGTAGCACACACAGCATTTAGGTTTATGACACGTTTATTTCAAATACGCACACAGATGCAATAATACAAGTTAATATCTTAAGCTACTTAAAAATAAATTACACCTATTTTTTTATAAAATTGGGTGTAATTTACTTTTAAAAAATAGTCTGATTAATTCATAACATCTAGTTGGCGTCATTAAAGCGAATGTGAATTAATGTGCTTATTAAAATTGGTTACGACGCACACCCAAGTTGCTATCGGAACCTGTCCGCAGACAGTCCGTTGTGTAAAGTGACCGTTCTTTGTCCGGATCGTCCTAGACAGCCGCCATCGCCGCCGCCGCATTCATGCATAGTAAATAATTACAGTGATCAGCGGCAGGTGGACGCGCACGCGCACCGCGACGCGCGCATAGAAATAGAAAGGCACATTGCAGTAATTATTTAGTACAGTTATCCCTAATGGGCCGTTTTGCGAAAGCTGTAAAGTAAATAAGCGTCAACTTGTCCCGTAGTTCCTGCCCGGTGCGCGTGCGCGCAACTCCACCCCAGTGCACGCATAGGGCGGTACTTACCTACACGTAACTTATTTCATATTCAGCCAACAAATTATTTTAATACAGACTATAAAACGATTTAGAATTAAATATTAATGCTATTCTAATTTTATATCACAAATCTGTTTGTCTAGGTATGCATAGCTAAATAATTAAATAACTATTCGAAATGAGTCGCAAAGCCGTAAATTATAATTATCAATCACTCTTAATTACATAAACGACCTTCAGAACGATGACAACTGTACTAGATGAACGAGTTATTAAGAACCCAAATTAAGATATATTAGCATACCTAATAATCCTTCTATGTGAATATATAAGTTTTTGCGTCGGTAATATTTTTATATGTTAATACTAGTCTGTGTAAAAATACTGCAATATCGATTGGTGCTCCTTAAACAAAAGAATGACTTCGGACAACACAGAGACGGCCGCGTAGTGCAGCGAACGTGCGGCTCGCGGCAGCGGGTCAGGGGTTAAGCGATACTTTATTTTGAATAATTTATATGTCTTAGCGCGATAGACGGCGTGCCCTCCGCTTGGTACTGTTTATGGTAATGCGGGATATCGCGCATTGCAAATTCGCTGAATGTGTTGGCCGCGGCTGCGCCCGCACCACCGCCACGGCTCGCCTTCGATAAGCGCTCTGAGGAATGTACTTCTGCTTAGAAATTGCCATGTTTTAGGACAAACATTTTACAATGTACTTTCTACATATTCATTGTTTTTCTACACGATACGATTAAATCATTGTTACTTTTCGATATCTTTGAAATACGTGTTTATTATTTGTGTTGTTTGTTAAAAATCAATAAAAACGAAAAATCTTGTAAAAAAGAACGTGCTGAGACTGTTGATACAGATTAAAAAGGAGTATAATCACTTAAAAACAAAATAATTAAAACGTAAAAGGTTCACCGGCATCCAGGGCAAGATATGTCGAAGAACGTGGCGTATACGATGGTTAAGTTAAAAATCACTTTTAAGAAATTGTCATTAATCAAAATTAATGGAGTTATTATCGCACTGGAACTTTCAAAAAATATTTATTGCGCGCATAAATCAGTCTTAAGGGCCGTAACGAAGCAGTTCGGTGAAGTTTCTAGGACGTTGCTCAAAGCAATTATATATCGTACCTACTCCTTTAAACCTTCGAACTGTGACATAAAATACATAAAAGGCTTAATTAGAACATCTTTATACAAAATATTTCATTTAAAAATTGTTGTTGCTCGTGAAGACGTTTTAATCTGATATCATATTTTGGTTGTCATTAAATTATATTTAATTATTAACAATAACTTTCCAAATAAAGCGATTGAAATTTCGTTACGACGAATAACGCTTTTATTGTGTTTCGTAACAGAACATTTCTCTAACAAAACAAAGCATCACAAAGAAGTCCTCTTCACAACAATGCGACCTAATCAAAATATTTATCATAAAGATCTTACTTATTTTGCATATTTAGGTTAAGAGGGGGGGGGGAGCAGTTTCGTAATTATTATAGAAATGATTTATAGGTGTAAGAAGATGTAACAGCGATAGCGCGGTGTAGTTGTCAAAAAGTTGTTTTATTCAGAAAGCGAACAATATGACGTGATATTTTTAATAGATAATGATGTTGATGAACGACAGCGCCCCGCTACGGCGCGCGCGCACCGTGGGAACAATATTTCGACTCTTAACGTTTTGCAACAGTTAACCATTTCAAATATATCTAGTTAAATATTTATGGTTCATCATCTAGATACTGGAGATATATGCTTCAATTTATGATATATGGATTAATATACCGACCTATACGGCATTAAACGTTCCCCTATAGCCGTCTTCTTGTACGACCATAATTATAATCAGACGTGTCGTTAAACATAAAACGGGTATAAATTATCTTATTAATTATATAATGGCTGATGAGACAAAATTAATATAGAGGTGAACATTGGTTTTTACCGGTTAATTACCTACGTGCTTAAATTAAATTACGTGTATAATTAAAAGCGCAATGTTTCTTACGTTGTCATCCGATTTAAATAAAATCATAACGTTAAAATGGAAACGTAAACGTTAACAAGTTTGCACGCGAAAACAAAAGTGGCCAAAGAAATGTATTCCATTTATGGATTAAGAAATTGGCGACTGACAGTGGCGAGTACGGTTTGATTATAATTGGCAGTATATTAACAAACACAGTGGTACCAGGGGCGAGCTGTCGACATATTTATGTGCGACGAAGCGGGCTGACCTGCGTGGCGGCGACTTAACGAAAGCTCACGGAGGTCGAGACACTTTCTACGACCTGCGAACCAACATTTTTATTCATCGATCACGTTCATAATTTATCTGACATTTTTGTACCGTTCAATTGCTTCAGGGCTCTTTGCCGAAATTATTTCCAATTTTAACAAAGTGTGGAGGTTAATGGTTCGTCTTATCACACCGTGATTTGCTTTTCCAAGTTTTTTGCTTTACTCAAACTGTTATATACAATTAATTACTCATATAAAAAAATAACAAAAAACTTAAATATATGATGACTTATATGTATAAGCATTGAGATGAAACAAGAATTTCTACGGCCATCAATGTCTACGTGAAACCGAGGAATCGTCGTCGCCATGAAAAATATTTTAATGTTTAAACTTGTAACTTTTTGTGTAAATATGTATCACTTTCCTAATCCCTAATATATGTAAAAATATGTTTATAACTTTCATGTCGTTAACATTATATACATTTATCATTACCATATATACTTTAAGGAAAATACTGTGATGAAACATTACGAAGAATTAATAAAAATAACCTTTTATTTTAAAATAAAATACCTCTTGTGTTTTTGTTTATTGAAATGAAATGGAAAATTAGTGTTTCATACATTACGGTTTCGTATTTAATTTATACCTTCTATTACGCAAAAGAATTCTTTGTCAAGCATCGCTCTGCCTATATAAATATAAATTCCAAATTACATTATTCCGCTATTTATAGTACGTACATCGTTAAATAACGATATTATTAAATACGCAAAATTGTATAAGAAGATACGAAAATAATTGACAATTAAAAAATAATTTTTATTGCACAACTTTTATTTATATCAATACACTGGGCTTACACAATTACACGCGGTAATCAATTGAATTATATTCACGTAATCCAGTTACGATTGAATATGATTACTGATGCAGGTTAAATTAAATTCAAATTCAGACATTTATTATTAGCAATAACTTTAACCTTTGTGCAAGACATCAGTATTAGTTTAATTCTTATATACATAGTTACGCTATATATTTATAATCATTGAATCATAATCCTTAATTAAGAATGCTAGTTTTTTTTTCTTTAAAATTTCATTAAGTCAGGACCACATTTTAAACTGGCTACTAAATTGCTTCGTTGGTCATCACAAGACTTTATAATAATCTTACTAGGTCGGTTGATAATTCAGAAGATCTCAGGGTTCTGAGTTTGATCTCCTCGAATCAATGATATTTGTTGAGCTGATCTTTCAAAATAATTACAGTAATAACTCGGTAAGAAGTAGAGAGTCGCTATGTGCGTTTATCGAGAAGCACACAACGCGATTTGACCTGTATCTTTGTTCTCAACAACAACAGCCTGTAAATTCCCACTGCTGGGCTAAAGGCCTCCTCTCCCTTTGAGGAGAAGGTTTGGAACATATTCCACCACGCTGTTTCAATGCGGGTTGGTGGAATACACATGTGGTGCTTGCCTGGGTTTGAACCCGCAATCATCGGTTAAGATGCACGCGTTTTAACCACTGGGCCATCTCTGCTATCTTTGGTTTCGATTCGTGTCAAATTGCCAACTCATCGGATTATGAGTACGAAAAATAGATAATACGCCTCTCTTAAGCGCAATGTTACCTAACAATAATAATCAACTCTTTTTCCTGTGCGTGGATGGATAATGTTTAAAATTTATCACGGTGGCAAATTTAAATAAAATTCATGAGTCTTTCTTAAAGTGTTTAAGGAGTTAGGACATGCTTTGCTGCAGCGGCTCTCTCTTATTGAAGTCCTTGAAAATTTTCGTGATGATAGCAAGAGACCTGATGGACTAAAATAGGTACTCTGTGGGACACTACATGAGACCCTGATCCCCGATCTCACATATCAGAGAAACATAAGAGCCGAAATCATCGCGAAAAATCATAGTCTTTTATTCCAAATTATGTCTTTATTCCTTTTAAAGCCAAATTATTTGGCTCTTGTAATATGAGTGGAAAAACTTTTATTTAAAATTAATACAATTAATTGTAGTGCCTCCTTTAGTGCCGGGAATCCCGATCATTTTTTTCCTTGAAGATCAAATTGTGATTCAAGACGAATCTGTTAGCACCAGTCACCATTTTTCACGATCATGATTTGTGCAATTGCTATTTTTAATTTATGTGTAGATAAATAATAAAAGCCATTGTGTAAATAATTCTTATGTAGATAAAAAGAACGAATAAGGTAAATAACATTTTAACAAATTTGTTTCTATTCACTAATTAATACGACCAAGTAACTTTCTTAGTTATTAACTTTTTGGAAAGTCAAAACTTTTATTAACTCTACAAAGAAAAAGTTACCATAAAGTTAAGTCGACAATTACTGTACCGTTCTCAATAAGTGGTTGTCGACGAGTTTACATGAAGTAATTATTCATTATAACAATTACCGACATCTAAAATTACAATCCGTAAGTTAGCAAAATAGAAATAAATCATCGTCGGCAAGGAACATGTTGAAGATAAGCGCGCCGATGAAATACGGCCTGTGTCTATGTCGTTTAGCGAACAAGTAGACAACACAGCGTAGTGTTTCCCGACGAACGTCGCAGCCCCACCTGCAGGATTCAACAAGCTGACATCTGTAAACATAAGAAATTACCGTTAACTTATAAGCTTCGAAGTAATATTTTAATTTATTGCGAAAAAATCAATCGAAAATAAATGATGCTTGTCCGAGTAGCTTAGTTTTTACGACGCTCTGTAAGTACATTCTCTGTGATAAATTATACGTAATTTAAATCATAATTTAATCACGACAAATTATTTCGATAAAGTCAAGTGCTATTTAAACGAACGATCAGTTTAAGACATTATATTGTAAGAATGCCAATTTCTCCAAAGTGAAGTAGGTCAATCTGATATAAAGAGGCTATTGAAAAACGAAACCAATAGCAATAATCGCAGCATGCAAAAAGGCCTCGAATCTTGCGGCAACATGCCACAGCGAGCCCGCTCGCCATATTGTATTTGCTTGAATATGTACTTTTGTACAGAAATGATCAATAAATTTGTGCCGCCAATAAAGATATCGATCAAAATTACAGGGTTCTGTTGATTTAACAAATATAAGGAGATCGCCTGTGTGCTGCATGCGGGGTGGCCGAGTGACTCTTCCGTGAAAATGTAATATTATGGAATTAAACAATAATTTGCTTTGTCGGTTAAGGCTGGACCAATTGCTTTAATTATAATTCGAATTGAACTGTTGGAATCACATTATTGAAGACAAGGATCTCAATAGCATATAGTTAACAACAATTCTTTTAACCCATTCAAACTCAATACGAGAAGCAAATATTGCATAACATGAAAAAACTGTCTTAAGATACTTTAAATACAATAATAAAAATCGAATATAAATTTATATATTTTATATACATCGCTTTCAGAATGAGTTTAATCCATGTTAATAACAAGTCTTTTAGGATTTCAAAATTACTTCACTGAAACTTAAATTTAAGTTTTGAGAGTCCAGTTTATATGTAATCTTTATTTGAATAAATTTAATAAAGCAATACAATATATGCCTAATATAATAAATAATATACACAGTGCGAATACACAAGTACAGGAAGATCGGTAATGATAAAATAAAATACATAAAGACTTTTATATAAAATAGTCCTCTTAAGTCATTGACTTATGTGTATTCTTAAGTACTAATTAAAACATAACTGTAAGAAATAAATGTCGTTATTTGTAATATGGAATCTCTTAAAAATCTGGAACTGCGTCACATCTGAAATAACGTTGACAAAAGTCTCATTATCGTTTTGCGTAAGCTCGAAAGCGGCCCTTGGGCCACTCGTTGCCAGAGACAAGCAACGCAAATTACTTTGGCACCGTTTGACGGCGGGAAATTTCATTACCACGAGCACATATCATTATTATCTCGTTGGCAATCTACATATTTTACTTGGTAATAAATGCTCGGGTAGTTTCACTTTCGGACACTGGTTTTCGAAAATGACCCGACTTTATAAATTTGCGGCGCGGCTCTCTCGAAGGGCGTGTTACAGTTTTAAGTGAATTTCTTTTTGACCTCTCGTTCCAAGGTGCCGGTCGTAATTATTCGAGACCCGCGTGACATGTAATTCCGCGTAAATAACATCAATTGACATTTACGCAGTTTACGTTCGAACGACACCTGTAGGGGCAGGGCTGTGACAAACTCTTGCAGAGATTTGTGAATATAACATCTTAAAATTATGATCATCATTTCTCGAGTTAGTATGAAATCAATTAATGTTATGCAATGGTGCTTTTGTGAAAGGATATAATCGCTGGCTGTCTTCAACTATAATGAAGTTTGCCGTCTCAACGTTTATTTCAAAATAACACGGCACGTGACGTCATATGTTGGAGATATGTCAATATAATTATTTTAAGAAACACTTAGTCTTATTTATACACTATATATAATAAATATCTACAAATAGATATTATCCAACGTTATTTACGTTGGCCACAAATACTTTAAAAACTGAAGATTTCATTTAATTTATTCAGATTAGTATTATTAAACAAAAAAAAATATTAATAAGAGGTTGCGATGTTGCAAAACCTGCGTAAGTAAATAATAATTGTCATATTCCTTATATGTATTTCAATAAAGTTCAAATTTTCGAATAATAAATTATATATAACGGCTGTTTAATTGGTTCAAGTGGATCTGGAGCTCTTTAGCTACCAGAGCCGGACAAGGTAATGACAGGGAGCCGCCTCCGTAATCAGCCACGAATTTACTCCAAAATCACACCTTGAAATCATTTTACAATTTCTTTTGGATGTTATCAAAGTCGTCACACGTCCAAGCTCGCCAACTTAGTATATCATTATTTCTCTTGCCCTCTATAATTATCTGTTCCCGTTGAAGCAGAACGCTTTTCATAAAATCTTTACTTGTAAAAGATTTAAATTTTTCTGTATAAATCGTACGTGGATATCGATAAATTTATTTGTACTTGAATTTATGTTGACAATAAAATTTCGTTTCGTATTTAAATATTGTAAGAAGGACATTAATACGATTAGCTGAACGATAATTGAATGAATGTACGGAATATAATATTTTAGATTCTACAGTAGACAAATAGGCTGATTCTCATTTTTTTACAGTATCAATTTCTGTGAGTGAAGAAGATCACTTAAAAAATGATTTGACTGAAGTCATGCTCGCTATGAACTGTATCATAAAAAGAGGCACGAAGGATAGTCTACCGAAACTATTGAAACTGTTTGGTTCAGTTGATAAGCCTATAAATATGTTACGTCATTCTGAAAGCGATGAAACAAAACTGACGTCGATAAAATAAGATTTGGCTACTTATGTCTACTGATTCTACTGAAATCAAATTAAGATCGTTTTCTGAAAAGAAGTTTTAAATTAGACAAATATGTATTCCAAATGTAAAGATTCTTAGAAACATGCACAGGTTCGTTTCGATTGGATTGCTGAATTACTAGGCTGAAGCACTATTTTTTGATGAAGTTAAGTATGTAAGTTGAATTAAATCCAATGTGATCGGAACATCTCTCATTCTTTTGACTTATGATATTGTAAAGATGAGCAATTTAAATTTAATTAAGTCATCGTATTTTATGTCAGGGGCTTCAGTTAAAGATATTATCTATACATATAATAAAATTGGAATGTCTATTTGTAATATTAAAATAATCGCGTTTTACAAAATGCAGTACTTATACCAATATAACTTTATATACAATTTTTGTCTGTTTGTCAGTTTGTTCCGGCTAACCTCTGGAAAGGCTGGCCCGATGTATGGACGCTTGTTTTATTTAGATGAAGCGACGGCTATTAGCGAAGGACACGGTCTACTTAGTTCTATACACTTATCTATACAGATGCTACGTAACAACGTTTCTGTTAGTGAGACAGTGGATATTTGTCTCAACAAAACCCATTACTATTCGAAGTATATTCTTATTTATCTCATTGACTGACTTCGACAATCCTAAAATTTTATCCTGTTCAACATAGGTGCTACCAACACATGAGCAAACAATTACTTCAAAAATACATTTACATCCCATTCGATTATGAAATCTCTTAAAAAGCAAAAAAAGCATTGTGATATTATTATTACCGCTTATTAATTTTTGCTTAAGAATGTATATTATTTAATTATTTTAATATAAAAAGTTTCAAACAGTTTATTTATATTGCAGTAGGTAGGAACAAATACGAATGCTTCAATGAGATGTGCTGAATAGCTACGAACTGCGGGCGGGCTGTTAACGACTAAACAATAGTACTATTGAGAGCAAAATCTTGAAACAATTATAAGCGTCTATTTGTAGAAAAAGGATAAAAACAATCGTAGACATTTATGAAATTTACATAAATTCAAATATAACACCATTATTTATATATACCAGAATTTAATGTGAAATTAACATTGATTATTGACATATGGTTGCATATTGTTTTTTTTTTATTGAATTGCATCGAGATTTAATTTATGATAATAAATTTGGACAATATATATTTACACCTACATTAATATATCTTGTATTAAAAATAATTTTATCTCTTTGTATTTTGATGTCCAAACATAAAAATAAATTAAGTACGTGATCACAAATACACAATCTCAATTAATTTAATTAAGTTTTAATTATTACTAAAGCAATATTTACAATACTTTAATAAATATTTTTAATAATTGTGATTTAATTATTTAATTAAAAATGTATTTTTTTATCCTGAAATATCAGATACCTACGCAGCGCACAACTGTCATCGAAAGCTTGCCGCGTGAACAAATTTGAGTCAGTAATTATTACACATCGCCGAAATATTAAGGCACAGATACGATATATCCAAGTATTATGTGATAAAAACCGCGAGGGAACAGTTTGAGCGGAACGCGATGTCAACGGAGCTGAAACGATGTCGCTGAAGGCAAAGAGAAATGACGGCTCAGATGTTGTAAGGCCGAGAGAAATGACGGCTCAGTTGTTGTGCCTGTACCGTAAATCGATTAAGCTTTATTTTCTTTTCTCACATTTGCGTGACAAGCTTTAATTACTAGGAGGTGTCGATTCGGAAATCGGTACAGCGTCCACTTAGCGTTTCTGTAAATAATTATTATTACTGTCCTGGTCGGTATTTATTCAGTTTATTTGATGGAAATGATAAAGACAAATAATATATCTTTCAATGCTATATGTGCAGTAGTATCTTACACAAAATATATCCCAAAATTAATTAAAATAATCAACAGCTTTTTTTAAATTAGAATTTTTTAAAAATTATTTTAAAACGAAATTTAAAACTGCCCTTGCTTGCATATTTCATAAAATTGTTACGGTTTTTTAATGGAGATAAAGAGTAAAATTTGACATGACATGACTCTTATGACATTACTCTTTATCTATATATGCATAGCTTAAGCAAATTAAATAAATCTTTTTAAGTTTAAATCATAGAATACGATTTAATATTAAGCACTTTTACTGCGGTACATTGTTACAATAAGTATTACTATTAATAATTTCGTTAGTATTATACCACTAGACACTAGGCTGTAGAGACAAAGAATAGACAAGAGTCAAGTTTCGTTAGGAATGGCGAGGCGCGAGGGCGCGGGGCGGCGCGTCGGAGCCGCGGACGGTATCGGCCGTTCTATCTCACGCCCTGTTACCACGTTTCTCACCTCCAGACGCCACCTCCGAGCTCGCCGCTCCGATGTTTTATCTCTTGCAATCACACCACTCATCTATTACCCAAGCCTCACCCACTAAACCGAATGTCGATGACCTACATAACCTTATTTGGTAATTAGTGTTCACCTTTGAGCCTAATACAAAATGACGGTACGATAATATAATTACAAACGAATACCATCTATCTATATTATCCAAAATAAATACGTAGACTATAGATGGTATTTCTATTAAAACGATTACAACATTCAAACAGGATATGCATTTTATTTATAACATTTTTATGTTTTATTTTTCTAGAATTTCAATGAAATCTTCACACATAATCGAATTAATAAGCGACCAATTTTAATTGCCGGATATTATTAGCGATTGCCACTAAAATGGCACTTACGAAGCAGCTTGTAATAGGATTAAATAAGGTTAAATAATAAGTATTATTCGTGCATGCTATAGGTATATTTGAACTTAGCTACTGGGAATCTGGCATTTAATTTGCCGCAATATCTAGGCTGATCAGTCAAGCGGTAACATCTAGATTGCTAAGCGGTTTTATTGGTCTAATCCCAATTTAGTTTTTATACGTCTAGGTCTAGTCTAGCCTTCCGTTTGACAAGCTAAAAATCACAAATATACTTTCACTTGCTAATTGTTTATAATGGTAGCGTCATGCAGTCCGATAACAAAATGTCAACGTGTCTGCCCACATTTCAGCCAAGATCGTTATTCATCTGTTACACTTTTATTAAATACACCAAGGTGAGTGTGCATTTAGCCGTCGTGTTGTTTATTATCTGGCACTTTAGATTCATCAATGAGACAGTTCTAATGGTTGAAAATATCTTAAAAGCGGTAGTTCCTACTTATATAATGAATTCTAATAAATCAACAGATTGGCCTTTAAGCTTCTTGCACAGACATCCTGGCTACACTTCCGTATGCGAGGATCTATTTGCATTTATGGGTTTGGCCCAAAGGTTCTAGTACTAGTAATGCAAATCAATTATATTAAAATAATATCTCATTTTTATGAATACAGTATTACGTTAACACCGATACTTCGTGAGATTTCATAGCATTTGTGAAAGGAATTGAAAAGAAATAAATCATCATCTAATAGGTGAAATATACGAGTGGGTACGTCCGCAATTTTGTTTCTTATTGAGTCGTAATTTTTACGCGTTTGCTTCATGATCGGAAACCGTAATCTTAACATGTCGAGAATTTCTTGATAAATTAATATAAATGAAACATGAACATTTATTAATAATAATAAGTTGCCAACATTACAAATGATGCCGTTTTAAAATTTATCTTATAATTTATCATTACCCGAACTGTATTGCATTGTCTTATCTTCTTAATGTATTTTTTAACAGTTATTTCAGTCGCATTTTTAACAATCTATTGTAAGATTCCTAAACATATTCGAAAAAATATATTAATTGTTTACATATTAAGATTACATTGAAATTATACATAAGTATAACGCAACTGTACGCCTACAATCTACATATACTCGTTGCCATTGAACAACAATAAATAATTAAATCGTCTTCTAAGTAAATATGCTATTAAAATGCCAATAATAATACACAACAATATATACAGATGAAGTCTAAGTTATTTTATTTTAACTTATTACTCCTGTGACACATAAAGCAGCTGTCATCGTTTATCAAGTTATAGTCGAAGATACGATACGATGCCTGGGATTACTCAGCACGATACGAAATAAACAAATGCACGCAACTGTGAATTGTAATTAAACACGTCCCTCGTAGTTGCTATGAATGTTTTGCTACTATTTAGACTTGGAACACCTTACACGATGTTTCCGATAAGGACTTGTCTATAGTACTATTTTACACAAAACACACTCGCTGTCTCCATCATCAGGTGTAATTTTAATTACAATTTCAAAATATTACCGATAAAACTGCAGGATTATAAGACCGAAGTAGTCAATTAAAATTTATGGACTCGATCGAAATTGCAACATGTTTTTATGTTAATAAAGCATGAGAATAATAATATGTAATAGTAATATATTATATTATGTTTTGACTGCTACTTTTTTTTTTAATATAGTTTTAATTATATAAATTTTATCTAGAAGGCGTTAAATTGTGTTTTATGCTGCTACAAAAAGGACAGCTTATATAACTTATTAGTCAGAATTGTTCCGTACATATTATAATAGAGGGAAACGTCTATTCAAGGCGAAGTCGTTGGTTGGTCAGGATTTAAGCTGCCTACCTTGTTCCTACCTACCTCAACACGCGTAAATAATAATATAATTAACTATTTATAAGTTAACATATTAAAATATTTTTTTTTTAAATAAATAGGTAACATAAGGAAAAATATTTGAAAAATTGCATACGTAATTATAAAGAGTTAGATAGTTACTTAATATTAAAGTTAGGACAAGACATTCGTAGACAATGTCGAAATATCGAGCTCCACCGAACAAAAATAAAAAACATGGTAAATATCCCGAAATTAATAACTTTAATAATAAAAAAATAACCATGTTAATTTAAAATCTTATATTGATAGTTACTGATGATCTAGTCGATCTCCTGTGTTCTAGACAGGCTAAAAGTACAACTAATTCATCTTTAATACGGTTTTAAGTAGCTGGCTTGAATTCATACGGTCTAAATACATCGACCATCACAATGCATCAACGCAACAACGAAGTGAAGGGCACTTGGAATTCTCGGATTATTTCAAGTTGTCTTTTTCAATGTCAGCGTTTAAAATAATTGCATCACAATTTTTAAAACGCGAGGCTTTTATGACAGTTTAAGGAACAAATAATATTATTTCCTGGAAACTGTTACATATATATGTTATATCAAATTCTTGGAGCGATAATCTACGTTACATAAATTCTATCACAAATACGCCATATTATTGAACAATGAATTTTTTTGAAAAAAGAAACAGGTGTGTTGCTGGACATCAGAATCGTTTTTTTTTTTATTCATTAAGTGTCGTTAACTTTGAAATTTTATAATTCATATTTTATAATCCCTCACCTTAATAAGTTTCAGTCCAAATTAATAACCATTCTAATCTTCAACCTCGTGATCTAAGTTCGAAAATTGTATGCCCATCTGTAGTAACGTTAGCCAATAATAAATCGACGGTTAACTTAACAAACTTTATTAACAAGAACAATGGATGTCAGCTCGTAGATCAGTTTCTGTATGAAATCTACAATTTATACCTATTCATATCCGAAAAAATTAAGTATTTCGTACCCTTTATAAATACATTTTTTATTATTAAATTGTTATAAATTATCTGTTTTAAGGCCTTAAAAGCTTAGCAGTTTTTATTACAAATGCCCAATATTCTATTATTTAAATAATCAATTATATATTACCATTGTTACTAGGACCTCATAAAAACAAAGAGAAATTTAAATAATAAAGTTTACAGATAATATAATGAATGTCAATTTATCGCGACGTTTTAAATTTTATCAATCTATAATACAATTTCGTTATTGTGACGAATTTTTTTTTATTTTTTTTTTATACCATGCTTATCTTAAATATCGGTATATACAAATATGATCACTATTTACTTCCAAATAACATCCATTTTTTTTAATACATTAATAATGAACAAAGAGTGGCAATTAGAATATGTATATTCCTTATGTGAAATTTAATATCCTGTCGTCCGTACGTAATCCCAATACAATATAAGGCTTTATATTGTAATTGCGAGATTGAATAAGCTCAAACTTTTAGAATATCACAAAACTGTAATGTATTTAAATATCTAAAATGTTATATAATTATTAAACATTGGTTTTAAAGCATATTTAATAAATAAATGTCTGCTTTAATATGCGAATAAACTAGTATTACGAGAAAAGTTGATGATATCCACTAGTGTAAGATCATTTGATGCTCGCGTGACCGGATCGTGACCTCCTTCTCAGGCAGACCCAACAATGCTTATTTATAATAAGACTATATGAAAAGTATTACCCTACTCTCTACAGTAGGTCATTATAAAACGGAATACTGCAATGATAATAGTTACTTTGAAATTGGAGATAGTAATACTTTCTTCATATTAATTTTTATGTTCAACTATGACTTCACGTATGTAAACTAAGGAGGAAAATCTTACCGGATACGATGTTCTTGTACAAGTAACTTTTTTGCGATTAATGACTAAGCGTAGGCTGTACTCTATTGTGTTACGATCAGACCATTGGGTACTTAAATTCCGGCGACATTGAATGCTTCTCCGAAATAGATTCTGATTAGATAGGCCGGATGTTCTTCGAATACAGTTATGAAATTATGATCATTTAAGATGCAAATCGAATATTACGAAATTCTCTATTACCCGTCATTTATATAATGGACCAATTTGTGATATTAAGATTAGTTGTTCAAATCCATAAACAAATGATTGCAATTTTTGGATACGCGTAACAACAAAGATTTTATCTTTAAACTATAAATAATATACACGCTATAAGTTTCTTAAAAATAATAACAAGAATTTATAATGATACAAATGCAGGTATCGTGTAGTTAAGATAGTAATAATTGTAGTTACATCGTTAATTTAAGCCGTCAGTTTGTGGTGAGCGGCTATGAGACGTAGATTTCGGACGAGAACCGCCGGAGGCCTGTGTTGCATGGCTTGTTCTTGTAAAAACAACAATAGAAAATCACTTCGCGCATCACAGAATGTCACACATGCAGAGCTTATCCCTATATACTGGTTGCCGCTTCTGGCCTCGCTCGTATTTTGGGGATTCTTCGTCAGGTGGTAGGCATATAGAAGTACCCTTTATCCTCCCTTGGATTTCCAGCTAGCTGCATACTAAAATCCGTCAGATTCGATTCCGCAGTTTGACCATAATGAGTAACAGACATTACACTTACTTTCACATTTTTAACTTTGAAAACTACATATATTTTGGATCATTTTTGTTATAATGGGTACATTCTTACTATTTGCCTAGGGCACTAAGTTTGCTCGGGCACGTTTTGCACACATAAGCCGTTTAATACACATTGAGGTAAAATTTTCTATAAATATAGTATACAATAGCACTATTGTTAAATACTATAATTAAAAAAAATAACTTTTTATGTTTATATGTATAGATAGACAAAATATTATAATTTTGGTACTACATTGGTTTACCCATTACTGAAATTAATTTACAACAAAGATCAAATTATTAAAACCGATTTTAATATAATAACGTTAAGATACGAAGATATATCCACTAACATAGTCATAGTAAATTGTTCTCGTAATAAGGAAAAGTCGTATCTTAAGCGATAATGATCCTTAAACTTTAACCTCCGAACAGAAAACTATGTTTCTATCAATATATTTAGCGTGTACCACGAAGGACGATAATATCTTTAATATAACTCCATGTAAATAAAAGCTATGATGTAAATTAAATTTACCATACACGATAATTTTGACAGCCGAGATGTTTAACTAGTCGCTTGTTCCTTTTCCCCTTACATGGGCGAAATAGGCTTATCTTAATAAGCCTGCTAAACAAAGAGCTTTACTAGAGAGAACAGACATTTACGTACAATACAACTAACGAGACCTAAGTCGGGTCATGACCGAAAATAACTTTAGCGCTATTATAATAAACATTTAATTTTTACTTGACACTATTAATATTTATGCCGACTCAGTGTTCTTATGATTCCAGGTTCAAACCCAGGCGAACACCATTTCATGTGCTTAATTTGTGTTTATAATACATCTCGTGCTCAGTGGTGAAGAACAACATCGTGAAACATGCACGTATCTAATTTTAACGAAATTCTGCCAAATGTTTATTGACCAATCCGCATTGGGCATTGTGGTGGAATAATGTCCAATCCCTCTGATCCGAAAGGGAGAGAAGCAGGAGGATTAGGAGACAGCCTACAAATAAACTATATTTACTTTAAATTGAAAGTTAAAGTTAACATATACATGATATAAAAATGATCACTAATAATTTAAATAATGTTTATAATTAATAAATGTTTTAACTTAAATGTGATTGAATTATTATGCGTTTATAATATTCAATTTATATTAATATAATATGTCATGTCATGTCATGTTATATCAAAAAAAAAAATCTTTGATAATACGTAGTTTTATTTGTAGACATGTTTATGTGTTATTTGAATGTTAAGTTTACTAATTTGGGTGTGATTCAAAATTTATTGTTATTGATAGCTAGAGGATAACTACACAACTACTATTTCACAAATTTTAATGTGTTTTTTGTATGTTATTCGTATAAGGATATATTTTTCATAAGATTCTTGTTATATTATGGTACTTGTTTTTTATTTTTTTTTATAATAATATAAAATTTGCCATAAAAGCTATTTAGAAGAACCCTTGTTAAAGCTTTTACTTTTGAGTAAATTTTCGCTAATGCCGCTACTAATTTATTGCTGTTTTTCCGTTTGAAGGGTGAGTGAGCCAGTGTCATTTAAGACACAAAAGACAACATCTAATCTACCAAGATTGGTGGTGTATTGGCGATGTAAGGAATACTTAATTTTTCTTACAGCGCCAATGTTTTTGGGCACTTTGGGCAAGTGGCCCATATATATCTTCCTATATCATAAAATAAACAGTAAGATAGAAATTTTCTGCACGCATCACATTGAAACCAATGTAAGGAATCTTCATTAAACACAACGTTTCACACGATAATCAATAAATAGCTTACATTGCAATATGCAATACAAGATACTAAACAAATTGAATTTTCATGTCCGATTTAAATTCGAATGAAGTAGTTGGCACTGTTTGTATTAATAACGTTAGTTTAGACACTTTATTCTATCAAACATGATAATTAATATATGTTTTAAGCCAATCGTCGATTAAAGGCTGTAATTTATAATAGGTACGCGTAAGCGTGGGCTTACTCACAGACAAGAAGCCACTTCCGAACTGTTATAACCGGTCAAGTGTGTGACGAATCAGCCATGAAAGTTTCTAATAATAGAGTCATAATCGCTAAACCATGAAGCAATTAAAACATTGCATTAAACTATAGTATAATCTGTAAAACTTACAATATTATCTCCATTAAAATTTATCGAATTATGTTAAACACAATAAATTAATAACTATTGAAATAAATGTATTATAATATCTCTTAGGTGACTCAAAATCATTTACCCATAAATCTCAATGTACATAATTGAATTAAATGGTATCCATATTTCTTTTATATTGAAAATATTAAACGTAATTTTATATATTTAAATTATATCCTCGATCATCTGTCAAATGTAAGACCTTCATATAATATTGCTGGTTCTTTAATTCTTAAAAATAAAATTTAATTGCGGCAACATTAAATTTCGAATTTCAGATTTGTGTATTTTTAAACTTATTTATGTAATCCATTGATAAGATTCAATATATGCATTATGGTAAATATAAATAAATATCTAAAACGAATTTTATAAAGAAAACTAGTAATTTAAAAAACGTTCTTAAGGCATTAAAAGTCTATTATTTAAATTGAGAATATAAAAAGTAATAAAACAAATGATCTTCAATTGGTCACGCTCTTGATGAGGCTGTCTCTTTTCGAGGTTATATTGTATTGTATACAATATGGATTATATTCAAGTTTTAAAGGAATGAAAAATACTACCAAAGCTTATTAGTGATGGTAAGTTTATATTCTCATTGTTCAAATTTATCATTAAATATTGACAAGTATTATTCAATTTTTATAGCTGGCAATTATTGCACTTGACGAAGCAGAAAAATTGAATTTATTTCTTTGATTAATCAGCTTATCGGAGCCACCGCCACGGCGAACGCAGATACAAGAGTAGTTATTTTGCAACCTTTTTTATGTCGGCTTAATAGGTGTAATATTGAGTTGCCCACCTTTGAGTATTTTTGACGCTAATATATATTTTATCTGTATTATAATATTATTACTTAATACAATAAACTCTATGAACTACTTAAGAAGTCTAGGTATAAATTAGAAGAAAACGATACTCAAAATAAATTAGTACGTGCTTTTTAGAAATTATACAAAAAATATTTGACTAATTTAAAAAAAAATAAAGCATAAGACACAACGCCTCATCAAAATGATATTGTACTAATCATAATAAACTTTTTCGTGTTGGTCATCAATCTTCATTTCCGTATGTAAGCGGCGCCTTACGATTTATTTTAGATGTTGGTAAGTGAAAGTTGAATCATTACCGTTAAACAAACGCAATAATATTCATAGAAAAATGATTACAGCATTCAAGTTTTAAGGGATATATTGTTTCAGCAATATCTTAATACAGCTTGTACAAAGTGCATGGTACACAAAAGTACTCAATATATTACCAGCGCCATAATACAGTTTTGATTATTATTAAAACCAGATTCGCATTTGCCAACCGACACTGTGTCTTCGGTCCGTGCCCGTACGCGGGCGCCTTTCACCGCAGGTCGTAGGTCAGGGCGCGCTCAGGTGCTCCGCCCTCGGCCGCGTTGTCGCCCCCTCCGCCCCACCACACCGCACCTCAACCCCTCGGCACCCTTCGCGCCGCACAAACAGTGCAACATTGCTCTATTCAGCTGTCGTCGCGCAAGCAACATCGCCGTCCCTACGAACAACGACGCTTATGAATTATTCCAACGCTCTATAGTACTCACCGTTTTGAAACAATTACTAAACAATACGAATTCATATCATAAATTTCAAAGCCCTTTGTAAGCTTTCAGCTCAACACAGCCATATCTTATCTACCTCACATAGACGTCGTGCGCGTGATATAATATATATTACAAGTGACTATAATATCGATAGACGTGAGAAAACATATCACAGGCGTGCATTGCATAATCCTTCATTTTGTTGATTATAATGAAATGTTACTGCGTCTCGCAATCAAACATATAATTATTGTTCGAAGATTTTATTCACATCACACTAATTTAGCGCTAATAGTAAAATTGTGAAAAGTAACCGGCATGAACGTTTTTTGTTTTATTTCCTGTTTCTAAAGATAATAACCGTTTTATTGTAGTTGTGTACGGTTACCGTAGTGTGTGATGCATCGTTAGTTTGATTCGGGCGTAGCGGCGGAAGCTGGGCATAGCTTTCGGCGGTTCCCACGGCTCCCCTCCTCCCAGCGGTTACACAATGAGAGGTGAACGCGGATCTAAGCAATCGCTTAACCTCGCCCACTGCGCCTCTATGCTCTGTACCAGTGCACCTTCGATGCGCCTTCTATTTGTTAATTGCGGAATGATAAAATCGAACAATCGATTTAAAATTTATGTGTATCGATTTGTCATTTATATTCCGACTTTACCGCTAATAACAGTATTTATGTTACTGTTTTATTTTAAATAGTATATTTGCAAGATAGTAGATGTTAATTAAATACACCGAGTTTCCTTATGTATATTAACAGAGGCGAAAGTTTGACAAAGTACCATTGTGAACTGTTTATAATGCGCCTACGCAAGCTCACATAGATGTAGATATTTGTTCAATTAGAAATATTAAGTGTCACATAACTCAAAATTGCATTACGGAGATAGCCGCAGGCCGTCGTGATGAGCACTTTCGATACATCCGGCAGGTCGACAGAGGTCACGTTCTTTTTGTACGATACTAGCTTTGTCCGAGCACGCGACGTGATTATGTTCGATGCGCATAATTATGCTGTCACATCGTCACTTGATGGGTAATAGTGAAAGCGAACGATACTCGCCGTAATGATAGAGGAAAAAGATGCATTGTAATAAAAGTATGCCTAGAAAAAGTATACATTGGGCGTGAACCGTGACACGAAATTGATGCTTAACGGTATGTAAAGCTTCGATATTATATAACGCGTGAAAATTATACAGTGAATTAAGTTTTATTTATGAGACTTTTGAGTCTGCGGACTTGTTCTCACCGTTTCATCGCGTAATTCTCATTTTAAAATGTGAACCTTATTGAATATTTAGCTTTCCGTGACATGAGTTTTACAAAATACGCAATATTAATACTTTAGCAATAACAGTGGAACTGGTTGTATGAAATAAACCCTTCAACTAGAACATGCGTATTATTAATAATTGATTTAACAAGTAAGATTATAATTTAAAAATTCGTTTAAATCATAAATAACAGAGACACAATTTATTACACGGTAATAAAGAGAAATCCCAGATATTTATGATAAGCGGTATCTGATATCTCTATTTATGTGATTCAAATGTACACGATTGTTTCCTGAATATACCTCGTCTTATATGTATACGTTTTCTGTAGGTGTGTATGTAACTGAATTATTTGTATACACTTACTTTGATGATATTTTTGTGAATATTTGAGTGGGTCATTAGATGTTATTGTTTTGGCCTGGTAGGTAGATTGCAAAGTAAATGAAATTATTATGTTACACTGACGATGTCAGGATGTACAAATAGTATACTTATATAACATTAAAAGTTTCTACATTTGTTCTGTATGTTTCCTGTATCATTCAACCGGTTGAGTTGAAACTTTGCATATTTGTTATTGATACTTCAGACTTCAGCGTACAATGGGTGATACGCGGGAATCATATCGTAATATTGTTTACAAAGAAATGCGAATCTTGTAACTCGCATTTAAACCCACCTTTTTTATTTTTGCTTGCCAGAGGAAACACCGCTGAATTTTCATGTGCTTGATCGTGTACGTAAACATCGTGAGGAAACCTACATGTTTTCAATGTGGTTGGAAAAATTGGCTGGTTCATTCACGAACCCTTGAATGAGTGTACTAGAATAAGCTCCAAATTTCCTCTCAAACGGATATGATGCCTTAGACAAATTGTGGGACTTTTGAAGCTTGTTACTTTTACTTTTATTGCTACGTGCGTTAGCGTGAAACACAAACTTTAATATTGTATATTTTTATAGAATTATATTCTTAGTGATTTTTTATCAATTTTTGGGTCTAAACCCCCTCAAAATTATACGTAGATCCATAATTTTAACGACTAAATAATTTCGCATGATATAAAAATTACCCAATAGTTTTGTGATAGTAATAAAATAAACTTAACTTATTAAAGAAATTAAACAAATAAAATAATTATTGCGAATGATTTATTGTTCCGTGAACAATTTGTGAATATTAAATTTGATTTGTTTATGAGTTTATTTTTTAAACCTTTCTAAGTTAACCTTCGATCATATTCATTTTTAAAGATACTCGAAATTAAAAAGAAAGATTATCTGCAGAAATCTTAGTTAAAGTTTTTGGACGCTGTTTTATTATATATCAAGCCAGTTATTGGTTCATATTTCGAAACTATGCTTTTGTTGCAAGCGCATTCTTCGACGAAATAAATCTTAAAATATGTTTAGAAATTAGCATTTTTATTACACTATTTCTATAATTTAGAAAAAAAAAACTAGATCAATTTATAAAAGGAAACAAATTTGAATAACAGCTATTTTAATGATCCAAGCATTATACTAAAGTGTGATACAGAAACAAGTCGTATGACGGAAAGCGTCCAAGTCTATAATATATAATGAAACGGTATCGAAGAAACTCATTGAAAATGTTTTATTATATATTTCGCGAAGTCTCGATTATGCTGGTGAGCGATATTCATGTACGAGTCGGTTCCGGCTCAAGAATGGCCCGGTCCTCCTTGAGCGACAGACCGACGGGCTCGACCGAGATCTTTAGATCATCGCGTTTTACATGTGTAGGTACGCTGTACATAACTGGACTGATTTTTTGTTTTTTTTTTAATATTTTAAATTAAGAATCATGTCTGTGATTTAAACATGTAAACAGAATCCAATAAACTTGCCTTTTTAATTACAATTTTTCATTCCATCGAACACATGCAAATAATACGTTATTTATAAAACTATTTTTTATTTATAACGATATTGTAATTTAAAGAACCACGCATACGTTGTTTAATCAGTAGTAATACAGGATTTTTCTTTATGATAATTCCTTGGTAGACTTGCAAATTTTCAGCATATCATATGTTGGTAGCATTGTGTGCCCCACGATGGTACCAACATGGTGGTGTCTAGTTAAACTGGCTGAGACGCTTATCAAACCAGAACACAATAGGTTTTGCTATTTTGCTGTAGAATGATAAGTGAATTATACGCACTCAGACAGGATTGAGCGAAGGCCTATAACCGTTTATTTTAAATTTAATAATAATGTATAATATTTTTTGTAAAGTATATTTTATATCGCCGAAACGCAAATCTTTATAATCATGGCTCTCGTCACTCGTCTCGTAAACAATATCATATGTCATTAGTGTCATCGTCATTTTGCCGTATTGATTATACGTTTAATGATTATACAGTGTGTGTTTTTCTTAATTTATCCTTTACTTTATAATAAGCATCTTATTTGTGAAAAGCTAATTGAGGTGAATCCATACAAAACAATCTTTACCGGATATTGTAGATTTAATATGAATGTTTAATGAAGGATTTTTATATGTGATATTATATATTAATATATACAGTAGGTTTTAGCTAAAGAATGATTGACACATATATCACGCAAACGCTGGCGATGACAGCATGCAATCACGCGCCTCAATTAAACTTTATATCGAGAATATTATAAGTTACGGGAAATATTTATTTTAAGCGGTTTTTTTTTCGGTATTAATGATTCCAAATTACGTTTACATTAACACAAGTGTCCATAATAGCCGTATAAAGTTTCGACTCTCTCATATGTATGATATGGAACGCATACGGAACTAACAAACAAGCATCTGTTATATAGATACTAACTGTTCCCCACAAATAAATCCGCCTCTGACAATTTTTACCGTATATGAAGTTTCTTTCATCTTGGAATGTATATCCCTATATCAATAACTACGTTTCTGGCTGACTATATATAATAATACAATTATAGGCTTATTTGTAGTGTGTGTTTTCTTGATTGTGTAACAAACAGACAACCCGATATTTTTTTAACTTTAATATAATAGAGTTAAGTCTGATAAATTTTAGTAATGTTAAGTAAAATAATACTGCGCATGTTATTTTTTTTTATGGTATACGTTGGTAGACGAGCATATGGGCCACCTGATGGTAAGTGGTCACCATCACCCATAGACAATGACGCTGTAAGAAATATTAACTATTCCTTACATCGTCAATGTGAAACCAACCTTTGGAACTAAGATGTTATGTTCCTTGTGCCTGTAGTCACACGGGCTCACTCACCATTCAAACCGGAACACAACAATATGGAGTACTGTTATTTGGCAGTACTGATGAGTGGGTGGTACCTACCCAGACGGGCTTGCACCACCAAAGAAAATAAATTTTCATGTTAAAGAATTTTTCATCTGAATAATTAAGTTTTTTTTTTTGAATGAAATAATTTTATTACATTATTGATTATTAGTATAATACATAAATAGAATAAATAAAGCGTAGACAGTTCCTAATTAGGTATTGTCAATGCTAATAGCATAAATAAAAGTGTAATTTTTTTTTTTTTGAGATACCTACTACTTTAATTCTTTGTCTGTATCTATAGGCTGACGATCATAATGAGACCTTTTTCAAGACGATATATCTTCCGTTTTAAAGTTATATAGTATAACAAACAATTACTTCGAAAATTAAAAAAATATGTACATTATTTTTATTACTATATGACGTAACATACCAGAATATTGCGATATTACACTTTCTTTACGGTTATAATATTATTTGCAACGTTAAAAAGCACATAAATGTATTGTTTTATGGATATATACAATATAGGATATGCGTGAGGCGATTTGTCATGACAATACTGATAAAGGCACGTGTTATAATCAATGCCTTCACGGAAGTACAACTGTGTACGTTCTTACTAATTCAATAACACTTTTTTTCCACTGCATGCTTATTCATATATATCAAATCACAGGCCTGCATTTAACTTATCAGGTGATCAGTTATGAATCGCCATGCACGTCTATAACCTTATTGGCATAGATAATATGTGTCAATGAGTGTTACCGGTAGATCTAAAGTGATACGACTTTATTGTATCGATAAAGGATTTCCATTGTGAGTGTTTCGCTTTTTGCAACGTTTACTAGTGATCTCAACATCCTGTCTAACAATTGTACGGCAAATGTACAAGTTAAACGCAATTATTATAAACATACTAATATTATACAGACGTATTAATACGATTGATATGGAACTTTCAGAGCAGATCGGAAATATATTATATGTACCTAGTTAGTTGTATTTTCAAAATGCTTTTAATAAAGTCACCTTACTTCTTTTATAAGCACCTCGTAATCTTTGTTTTTAAAAAAAGTGAGGCAACTAACGACGACTATTTTTAAGATTTATTGTAACAAAGCACGCCTTATCAAAATAAATAACATATTAATTTTATGTATCTATCTAATTTGCTTAATAACTTTAAAATTCGAACTGGTAGCTGTTGAAATATTACAAGATATTTCATCAAATGTGTATAAAAATAAGCGGGCATATTGTACGATGGACACGTTTTCTCGTTGGTAGTCCGTCTGTAGGTATCGCCCACTCATCAAATATTCAACCGCTAAGGAGCAATACCAACTTAGTTATGTTCCGGCTTTGATGGGTGAGCCAGTGCTTACAGGCACACAGGACATAACACCGCAGTTCTCAAAGTTGGCGGCCCATTTGTTATGTAAAAAATGATTAAAACTTCAGATTGCGCTACATGCTGTGGTGACCACTACACCTGCCATATAACGGGTGAATAAATCAATTGACGAATGCTTAAATTGTCATTAGTTAATATATACATATATATAAATATAAAATGCCTAGTTTACCGGTACGAAGTCTAGACGGCCAGCGCGTTCAATTTGAAAAATAATATTATTCTATTGATAACCATACAATAAATGCAAATGAAACAATTAATCAATATGACAACTGATATTGATATTAAAAAAACTCATTTAAGATTAGGTGACAGACTAAGAAGCGAGGACACGTTATTTAATATTCCATGAATGTCAAATTAAAGCGTAATAAATTATAATCAAGCTCACTTCTAAATTCGTACGAAGCGCTGTAATAGCGCTGGTACAGAGATTCATATCAAGAGCCTTAATATTTATACAGCGCTGTCAGATAGTTAAGATCTGTTAAGATTAGCGCCAGAGGAGTGCCAAACGTCGGTCAACTTCTCAGACTAGTCGCACCTAACGAATGCAGAAATAGGTAAATTAAAAATTTTAAGTTATAGATAAGACAGTCTATTCAGAAGTATTAATAAAAAGTAATGGACTTCTTATTCATAAAATTGACTATTGTATAATTTCAGTAATATTCTTAGTCAATTCTTTATTGTATATTTCTTTTTATCACGCTTTTCCTTTGATCGTAATTAATAAAATAAAAGATCGTATGACGTTCTTTTAAATATTTGCATTGAATCAACAAAACTTAACTTGGAGTGGTTATTAGGAATAGTTTTGATAATATTTCTGGAATTTTCTAAATTAAAAGACGAGTAAAGTCACGCTAATATATTTATAACAGATATATCAATCATCACAGGAGCAATGTTGTCATATCAAAATAAACTAACAATATTTCATATTGTTCACCAAACTATTGATTCCTCTCTTTCTGTAGTAATTAATCTGACAGTTAAAATAAATCACAGGATTTATCAGTTGATCACCCTCTGGCGTCTAATGAAATGGTAACAATAGATAAAGCAGTAACTCATTTAAATAAATAAACTTAGCCCTAAGATTATCTATGCTATTCGGACGACATAATATACTACATTCTATGCATATATAATTTTAATAATGAAGCTCATATTCCAGTAGAATATTAACCATTTGTGATTAAGCTGATACTAGCTTAATAAATAGTGTCTCTTACAACTAATAATGGCATATGAATAGACGATTTATGATATTGTGCAACATTGTTTGAATGAAGTCACTACGCATAACAACGTTCGATCATTCCATTATACATATATCTAGTGCGTCAAACAAGCTTACAATTGATATGTTGGCTAGTGAGCAGCCTATTAAATAAAAATCGATTTCATAAATCAACCAATCAAATTAAGATCCGCACGTGACAACGTGGGCTGAATAATGCAAGCCTAATCACTCTCAACCATTCGTTCAATAGTGATGTGACATTATCTTCTACATAATTTTTATTTTAATTAATAACTTTTTATTCATTTTATTTCAAGGCTATTGTCAATCTTTTTCTATAATGTTTAATCATAGTTATATTAAAGTAGACAAGTAAACGTTTTACGCACGTAGTTTAGCCATCTACTAATATTTTCTTCCAATAATCAGAACAGGCTTTCCTTGTTAGATCTTCGAAAGGCTGTGCCAGTCACTTTGCTGAATCAGTACCAGGAGGATTGACCTTTATGCTACCAATGTTGCGTCGTGCATTTGCAATGTCCGACAAGCACTTTGAAAAGTACTTAATAAGATATCGACGACGACTTCCACTTCGATACATCGAGAGAACCTATTGTAATAAATCTGAATATTTATGTCAAATTTTGTATCTATATACAACAACAACAACAACAACAACAACAGCCTGTAAATTCCCACTGCTGGGCTAAAGGCCTCCTCTCCCTTTGAGGAGAAGGTTTTGAACATATTACACCACGCTGTTCCAATGTAACCCGCTGGAATTCACATGTGGCAGAAATGACATAATCGATAATATTTAATACATACTTTAATCGATTCAATATCGCAAATTATCTTATCATATCGTCGCCTATTAATCGTTTTCGCATTAAGCTTTACTTCCTCGTCGTATTCGGGTTCAAGAAAACATATTTTTTCGAATAATTATCGTCAGAGTTTAAAATACAGGAAGTGCTTTATAGTTTGCAAGAAGCGACATAATAATATCGATATATGTTTAATATAGATATATATAATAAATGATAAATATCTCCTTTGTTTGATACGAACTGATAAGTTCCTATAAACATTTATATGTCACTTTGTTGTAAGATATCATGTTAAATAGAACCCAAAAGTAAGCTATCCTTTTTTGTGAAAGCTTTTGTTTTATTTTCAACGTTTTAATCATCACCATAGGTAGCACACCCATTACTATTTACTTACTACCCATACTTTTATCTACCTTTAGCAATAAATATAACTGCAAATACCGTTAAATTATAATGTATACAAGTAAATTTATATTAAACAATAAAAAGTCTAAAATAACTAATCACTAAGTTATAATTATAACGGTACATATTTACAAATTTTACAGTGACATAATATGTATGTGTGAATATATATGTAATATTTAAAATGTAACGGCATCCATATTTTAAGCTACATATAAAAATTACATTGTTTCATATTATTTTATTTATTATAATGATTATTATCTCATGATCGAATTAAGCGGAATAACCCTCGCCTTTAGTCAGTTCCTTGAACAACACAATTTCTCTGTTATTTAAAGCCATTTTGATATCGTTATTCCTTATAGCTTTGTTTGAAGGTTCAGTGTGTGACAATATTAATTTTTCTTTTACAAGATAATTTCTTTAGACATATTTATTGGGTTAAGGCAGCAATATACTTTTATGAACAAGCTTACCGCCACAAATGTGTTGTTCTGAAACTCACGTACACACAGCGACAAAATATATTTGTTGGAAACAAATCATGAATTTGATTCCTTACACGAAGTTAAAGAAAAAAAGATGCAATGCAACCTGAACATTTTAAATTTCTCTAAACTTTTCTTCAGGATCTACCTAAGGTTCCTTTTATGTTTGGTATTAAGTAAAAGTTCGTCAAAGCTAACATTCTACCTACCGTTTCGCCAAATTGTCCTTCTATAAAACTGACTATTTTTATCAAATTTGTTTGGTTATGCAAAAAAATATTGAATACCTACTTTCTAATTTTTTGACGTTAAATTGATATCTAAATATACAAGTTACATGGGAACATAACTGAATAACTTTGGACGATCATAATACAGCCATAAATTGCGGACAAACAGAAGTTACGATCAGGAATATCTAATTAAAAGACGCCACCTTCGACTTAGTTAGTTTCTAGAATACTATTATTAGTAAATGCACACTTTCAAATTAGAATAATAGCCATTATAGCTATTATTATTTTGTTTGAACTAATGAGAAAGATAGGTGGGGAGTGCTATTGTGAAACTGTAGTTTTGTATAAATTAATCACAGGTACTGCTCATAATGTAACACCATCTTTTCGGTACATATTTAGTGTCCAGCTCTTAGGACCATATGCAAGAGTGGGATGGACACATATCACACACTTTTTCTTATATGTTCTACCTCTTTTGAGTTCGTGTGTTTGTATAACAGCTGCTACTGATTACTCTGTTTATCTGTGATTAAGTTTGGACTACTAAAAATGAATTTGAATAATTGAATGCTACCGGTTGATTTCGATAAATTGCTACTGATTGATGTCGACATTAAGCGAGGCCTTCATCGCATCAGTAATCTTTAACGTCCATTTAATAGCTTTAGGGTATTTAACATGAAGTTCGGCCAAAATCAAAGTGTTTTTTAGTCTTTGAGGTCACTTACAAATACAAACGTCAACGAAAGATGTTTGCAGTTGTTACCGATACATTACTAGCTTTTTTCAGAATCATTAACGAATGAGGTTTCTGAGATAATGAGGTTTCGTAGGCTGTCATGATTCTTGTTTTGGTTCTACTACTCAAGTCAAACCTTTAAACTTTACCAATTTATATTATGGAGGTCCACCAACATGCTACTAATTAAAACTTATCTTTATAAAATATCACAGCAAATATTTGAGAAATGTTTACAATATTTTCATTAAAATGTATTTAACTATATTAAAAAATACTGTACCTATGTTACAATATTAAATATTAGCTACATATTGGTTATGATTTATACATATTTGTAGTTATATACAAATAACAATAAATATAGGCCTCGGTGTGACCTGGCCTGGCCAAGGTCTATACTAACTATAGCCTAAAAGTGTTAATTTTTTTATATATTTACTTTCTTACACAATTAAGTTTGCAAGATTAAGTAAGGTGTCGAAAAAAATCCCGAAAATACTTAATTAAATATTCTAAAAATTAATTAAATTTAAACAAAAATATAATAATTATTCATTTCGTAACTAGTGTACATATACATTCTTTATATATATTTTTAATCAAACTTTTTTCCTCGACTATTTGCCTATAATCGCAGATATTAATTGACCGGAAATATGTAATAAAAAAATATATGTCAGATCAAATCCTTACCTAACCTAATACATTTTCTTACGCCATTAATAAACTATGCCACTCATAAATGTATTGTATTAAACTGTACAATGTCCATTATAAAAGTTCCATAAAAGGATCGATCAGGAGTTTGTAAATGCGAGATATTTATATCAAAATGCAATAATCGCCTCATCCAATAAATACAAAAGCTGAGTAAGCTCGGAGCGTAATTGTAACAATTTACAATTAAATCGAAGGCTTTGCTATGACATAGATAAAAGCAAATAAATAGAAAATATGATAGATTAGTTATTTTTATATTGCAAATAGACGGATACAATGGCACATAAATATTGGCACCGTAAAAAAATATTAAGCATTCCATAAATCCTTATATTGATATCCCTTGTACCTGTAGTTACACTGACTCAATTACCCTTAAAGCCAGAACACAACAATACTGAGTATTGTGTTTGGCGGTAGATTATTTGGTAAGTGGTACCTACCCTACCCTTTTGCATTTTTCACTTTCATGTTAGTGTTTGCTTTCACTAATTAAATTTATATTTATGTTTTGGGCAGCATAAAATAGTATACTTCCAACTGTAAAAGGAAAAAAAGCTAATATAACCAAACAATATTTGACAACAACATTGACGATATGATTGGTTGAAAGATTGATTAATAAAACTACAATTTTCACTATGGATTTGCGAAAAATTTACATATTCGTTTTTACGAAACTGCTATTGGAATTTTAGAAGTAAAATAAGAGTAATAGTAATTTTATTACAAATAAAGATATAGATATTGAGCTGAGATGGCCCAGTGTTTAGATCACGTGCATCTTAACCGATGATTTCGGGTTGAAACCCAGGCAAGCACTATATACAAGTAAACACTATATATATGTGCTTAATTTGTGTTTATAATTCATCTCGTGCTCGGCGATTAAGGAAAATATCATGAAGAAACCTGCATGTGTCTAATTTCATCAAACCCTCTCCTTCATGGAAGAAGAGGCCTTAGAATTTTGCGGGCTGTTACTTTACTTTATTATATACATATTAATCAAAAACTTAAGTTTTAAGTCTTAGTACTTCACATTATGGCTGAGTTATTAGCACATCGCATGAAATACGTGAATTTAAGATTTATTGATCTTTTAATTTCCATTCCATTGGAATAGGTAAAGATAAGGTAGGTAGGTCTTTCAAAATATTAAATGAACATCTTAATCTAACAAACATGTAAAAATGACACCTGTAAACATTTTACATAAATAATATACATAGTTTCATACAGAATATAAATCTATTCCTTACAAACTAAAGAGAACAAAACCGGTGAAAGATACTCAATTACTCAGTGAGTTTTTTTTTTGTCTATTTTATTATTTACATATATTAAATACGAATAGAAATCGATCGAATCGCTTCAAGCTTCGCTCGTTAAGCATGCATTTAAATTTGGCCTGAGACTTGCACTTATAATGATTATAATGAACTTCGTAACTAATAATGTAATAACACAGATAGGTAAAGATAACGATCACAGGATAAATTTTAAAATTTTATGAAAGTTCAGAAATAAGTACTCGTTAATCTACACATATTAACTATACCAGTTCAATGTGAAAATGTTCTTTAACGATCACACTTATGTAATCTTAGTAAAATGTACGAGCTTTTTATTGCACATCTTTATTTATATCTTAAGGTGGATTAGCAAATGTGCCACTGAATAGTAAGTAGGTGAAGACAGGCACTGAAAGCAATTCTGTTGGCTAAAGTTGAAGATTTAGTGAGTGTTTATGCGTTTTATGCGCACCATGTTTGTCTTATTTATTAACTATCATGTGTTTGAAAATAATGACAGTTCAAACGGTTTTATTAAACGTATTTGTTGATTTATTTGTTTGTTTTTTGTGTGTCATGTTTGTGTAATGAACATAACGTATATAATAGCCGAGATGGTCCAGTGAGTAGAACGCGTGTAGCTTAATTGTTGATTGGAGGTTCAACCCCAAGCCAGTTTGCATTGTGATTTGCATTGTGCTTAATTTTTAATTATAATTCATTTCGTGGTTAGTGTTGAATAGAAGGAAACTTGCTTAAGTCTAATTTAAATGAAATTTTGGCACATGCGTTACCATCTGTACTTGGTTCTAGGACTTAGTGCTTGCTCGTCTGCGTAAACACCACCCATACATATACTCTACCGCCAAAGAGCCTGTATTGATGTGTTTCAAAGGTGAGTGAGCCAGTGTTACTACGGGCACAAGGGACACAACATCGTAGTTCCTAATGTTGCTGGTGCATTGGCTATGGCGGGAATGTTTAATATTTCTTAAAGCGCTATTGTCTTAGGATGGTAGTGATCCTTTACCTTCAGTTGGCACATTTGCTAGTCCACCTACTCTACTTATATTATAGAAAAAAACAAACCCATTATTTTTGTTATGCTAAGAAAGATTAAGGTAACTAAAAGTTACTGACCTCTTCCCCCCCATTAAAATAAAAAAGTCCTGAAATCCTTAAATTTCTTACTTCAATCGATTGATGCACGAATGCATGGAAGTACTATTACAACTACTAATTTATTCGAAACAACTCGCACGCCATCTACTTAAATGTCAAACTTATACACACCCGCCAACTAAAACGGTAAGAACTTACAACTCAATTCAATTAATGATTTAAGAAACCATAGAAGACAAACAGACAAATATTACTTTTACATATATGAACAAATTCTAAGTGTTTTTTTTGGTATTTGGCTGCGATTACAAAGACATGTTAAACGAATGTTAACGCTTTTAATCTATTTATCTAGAACTCAAACATTGACATCGATTTTGATGTACATTACAGCCTTTACGAAATTTCTTTGAAGTAATAAAATCTATCAATTGAGACTAAATATTGCATACCAGCAATAATACTATAAATATTTCAATATACTATTGTAACGTTTGCAAATGTAAAAACTATTCAAATAAAGAGACTTTTGTAAACTATTAAGCAAATAACAAACACCTTGCATAAGTAAAGTAAAGTAACAGCCTGTAAATTACCCCTGGGCTAAGGCCTCCTCTTCCATTAAGGAGATTGTTTGGAACATATGCCACCACGCTGTTCCATTGCGGGTTGGTGGAATGCACATGTGGCAGAATTTCGATGAAATTAGACACACGCAGGTTTCCTCATGATGTTTTCCTTCACCGCCGAGCACGAGATGAATTATAAACACAAATTAAGCAAATATATATAGAGGTGCTTGCCTGGGCTTGAACCCGAAATCATCGGTTAAGATGCACGCGTTCTAACCACTGGGCCATCTCAGCTCTTCTAGCCATAACACGTCTCAATATTTGTAAGTAATTGAATGTAATAAATTCAACTTTCTCAAATTTTATTTTGAAATAATGACATTTATTTTTTGCTGTATGTAGAACTTGCAGATCAACAAGGTGCAGTATTTTTTAATATTATTTCAAAAATATTCGAATTTCAGTTAAGCGCGATTAGTATACACTGCACGTATTAATTTCGATACTAGGTATAACTTTCAAAACATATATTTAAATGAATATTATGTTTACTTAGTGCTAAAAGTACCCACTATATATCAGGAACGCTTAGAATGATTGCAAAAATTCTAGCAGCACCTTCCCGTTACATCGAGATACTGATTCTCTTGGCAAAGAATGAATCAGTTTCCTTTCTTCAATTGACCTCATACTACCATCTTGACCTCAACGTAAAAAAGTTTTTGCTGTATTATACCACAATCTTATTTTTTTTTATATGTGTAATGTAACAAAAACAATCGCTAAGGCATCAAAACATGAAAAAAATCGATGTTATTGTGATAATATTAAAAAAAGTTTGTCTCTTATATCAAAAGAAGCCGCGGTCTGCGGTTTCACTCGTGTTTAATTTGGTTTATAAACTTATTCGTACAAGATAAGTACCTACTCGGCATTTATAGTTGATGTTTGATACTCCTAAAACTAATCCGGCTTTATCACACATTTAATCGGTAAATTAAATAAGACACCTCTTGAATAGGATAACATATGTATAATACACAATACAATACACATACTAAGTTACTTATTTAGCGATAAGTAAAAATATTAAATTACATAATAGGAAATATTGATTGTTTCATTCATTAACATAATATACTGTAATACAGGTGTACCTACTTAAGAAGGTGTGTATGTTGCACTTTGCAATGAAACAGTTAATTAAAGAAAGAGAAGTGACAATAACAGGTGACAATAAGGATGTATCCTCATTAATAAATAAAACGGTTGTATACAGAACCCTAAAAATAGAAACAATAATTATTTTTAAACATTTATAAGGCTACTTTAAGACCAAATTAAATGCCAATTTAATTTTTCAAAGTCACGATTTCATTGTGCGGGCTCAATATTTCTTTGATTGGCCCGGTCCGACCTACAACAACAAAAATGCGACTCACGCGAACTTCCTTTAACGAGTTGAAAAAGTATTAACTTGCAAAATTTGCTTACAAATGTTTGATATTTATATAAATTAATCTACATATTTTATTGTATGACTATCGAATATTCTGGAATGTTTTTAAGTATTTATTATGAAATCAATTGGTAGTGGCTAAGTTTTGGATCCCAAAATGTCTCGAGTTTCGAGATTTTTCAAAATTAGCATTCTCGTTAAAATTAAATCATGATGGTGTTCTCTTCATATAATAATAATATTTTGTTCTTATGGTATAGATTGGCGGACGAGCATATAGGCCACCTGATGGTAAGTGGTCACCATCACGCATAGACAATGAAGCTGTAAGAAATATTAACTATTCCTTACATCGTTAATGTGCCACCAACCTTGGGAACTAAGATGTTATGTCCCTTGTGCCTGTAGTTACACTGGCCCACTCACCCTTCAAACCGGAACACAATGATACAGAGTACTGTTATTTGGCGGTAGAATAACTGATGAGTGGGTTGTACCTAGTACCTACCCAGACGTGTACCACCAAGTAAATTCCTATTCTGTCACTGAAATTCTTCATTATATTTATTTAAAAAGTATTTGTTAGAAATACCAATGCACAATGAGGTGAGGTGATAAATAATTTATAAACAGAATGAAGAGAACCTTATACCCAATGAGTACAAAAATACCTGAAATAGCTGCATGACAATTGGATAAAATCCTCATGTTTAGAGTTTGTTTACATCTTAACATCGAAAAGAGACATAGAAAACAATAAATAACAAAATACATATATAGACCTCTGGTAGTGGTTTTTGCGTCTCTGGGCGGAAAATAAAAATATTTTGTAATTTTTTTTTGTGAACTTTTATTAACACTCCACTGTTACAGACTTAATAAGCTTAGAAGTGAAATTATATTATTTTTATTATTTAAAATAAAACTTCAGTTACTTACTACTATTATATAAACAAATAATAGCAAAATTAAAAGATTTAGAAATTAATGAAAATTGCACTTTACATCTCTGAAACCTTATCTGCAGGTAACATCAAAAATATAGATCGAATATAAAGTATACAAAAAGTAAATCATTAACATAGACTATATAAAATACACAAGTTAAGGCTTACACGGTAAACAGTTGTTGTTTACAGTTACTACATTAAAGAGAATTACACTTATACTAAAACAACAACAAACTTTCTACTCCATAATATATCAGTATATTAATTTATTTTTTTCACTATTAATATGTATGTAAAAACTGGTTCTGCTAACTGTATTGTAACGTTGTAAGCTTACATTGTTACACGTTGTAATGTTTGTGCAACATACAATGTTTGCATTTGTTTGCAATAATAATGTTACAGAAGCCGGTTGCATGTCTTGTTGGAAAAAATTTGATCGTTTTTTGTCAAACTACTTATTTTAATTGATGATAATCAATATTATCTACAATAATGTGTGGAAAGACTTTGTTTTGTAACTAGCTGTGCCCGAGACTTTTAATTTTAATTTGCCGCATTCTCCCATTCTCTCCCGCGCATTTTAATTTGACAATAACGTTATTGTTGAAGCCTGAGTTACTACTTATTCCATCAGCTATTTGCCAGTGAAAGTCCCATCAAAATCGGTACAGCCGTTCCAGAGATTAGCCAGAACAAAAAAAACGAAAAAATATATATGCTTTTTTATATGTACCGTGTCTGTTTGCAATAGCAAAATAACCGCTTTTTACTAGATACATATGCATTTAGTAATAAGCGGTTATTTTAATATTACAAAAAGGCACTCCAATTTTATCATATGTGAAGATAACTTATTAAAAAATTAACTCAATTGTTTTTTATGATATAGGGTATCAGACGTGCAAATGGGCCGACTAAGGGTAATTGGTCCCCACCGACATAGGCATTGGTGCGCTAACAAACATAAACCAGGTACCCAGATACCAGATACCCAGAGAAGGTTGTTTAATTTAATTAAACGATTGCATCGCGTTTTATAGAAGGTTAGTGTATATTACTTTATACATTTCATTTTTCTTGTTAGTATAGAATATTATCGTATCTCAACTAATCAGCTAGTGACATGCGTTAATTTCATGTTCTTGTCAACGAATATAAATAAAAATATGAAATGATTTAGTCATTCATTAAAAAGAAAAGCGTATAAAGCTTAAATAGGTAATAAGAACATTGTTAATATATGTCACTGTGTAAAGATCATGCGTCATAATGTAATAATAATAATTTGTTAAAGACAATTAAAGAAATACCTTTTTCTGTATCATGTTGATGGAACGTTACACTTAATCACATGAGAAATATGCTTGAACGGTACTTATTCTTCAGTGCAAAAAGTAATAATCAATTTGTCATAAAATAGAAAAAATATACATCAACATTATTATATTTCTACACACATTGTGTTCCTACTAAATGAACTACAAAAAAAGTCGCAGTTTACATTTGTTACATATTTTATACATAAATTTTATATATAAATACAGATTTTATGTTATTGTTTTATCACAAAATATTGATATTTTATGAAAGTAAGTTGTAACGTCTAAATATAAGTGATATTTAGACGTTACAACATCAAAATTACGTGATACTATTCTGGAATATGTTTATATGAGCACTTTTACCTGCTCAGTTTGCAGGTAAATTAAATGTTTATTTGTTTACTATCAGCAAACATTACACTTACATAGGTTATTTATACTTAATATAAAGACTATTTAGAAGGCCGCAATTTACTTAAGATATTGTACCTCAAAATGCATATTTTAATGTACGGCACTCAAGTATATACTTTTATTTTCAAAAACAATGCAATAAATATTATAATTAACAAGTGTAGAAATATAATTTATCACATTAGTAAAATATAAAAAAAACAGTAAATATCAGCTTTCACAGTTTATCATTAAATCTCATCTAGCTTTTAAACCTCAAATATTCTTATTCTTAAGACATGCCTCCTGACATTACTTAACTGTGTTGTATTTCTAGGCTGCTAAAATTTAACATAAACATTTAACACACACCCATTGGTTTACTTTCAAAGTATATGAGTTTTTCCACCGATGCCTAAGACTCATATATAAAAAGGCTACAATAGCGCAAGTTAGTGATTAGCTCAAACCTGCCTGCCCAGGCGCTGCTGTTTAAACATCTTGATATACCTGCATTCCATCAAGTCAAATGAACAAATAGGCCCCCTGAAAAAAGTATTAACATCTCCAGCGCTCGCGTCGAAAACACAGGCCGCATGGGCTCGCATTTAAAAATCAAACATAACATTGAGGGTATAACTACAGTTAGATGACAGAATAATTGATTAGAATCCCGCATTGTACTTACCACGCAGGACACGCAGTACTGGAGAAATTCAATGATAGTGGCTTAATGAAAATAAATTTATAAACCGTTAGCAATTGAAAAGTGTTTTTTTTCCTTTTGTAACATAATATATGCATATAAAGTTTTTCTTTAGAATAATGACATCACAATTCATTAACACTTTGGTATTAAATTCTTATATCAAACTGCAAAAACATTCGTAAATTATATAAACAAACTTCCTTATAAAATACAATGATACAAACAAGGTGTTCCGCATAAATATATTTTGTTTCATATTTAATGAAGTATTTTAAGTACATACATTTAGAGACTAGCATTCTAAGTTAGGAAAACAACCAGACATGGGGTCCTCGAGAAAATATGTTGCTAATGAGTCCTTGGTACACGAAGTAACATTGAAAAGAAAAAAATAATAAATCTCGCTTATTTATAGTCCTACTAACGAGTAATAATAATAATAACATAAAATTTAGGTCAACTTACAATAAATAATTTTGTGCTAAATATAATTTAAATTAAATAAGAAAACAAAATATTTTTTAAATCTATACTGGGCTGTTACAAGGTTGTCAACTGTTTATTTTTGTTGTTTACCTATCACTTGTCATAAGCGACTGACAGGCGTCAGGAAAACATTCTCTTAACGGTCAGACTTACCAAACAATGATGATAAATGTTTCAAACCCAAAAAAATAAAATAATAAATATAAATGTTCGAATGTCTGGTCTATGCATTATTTTTCGACTTTCTTTTGGACGCAACATCTAATCTCACGAATAGCTTCAAGAGAAAATATTTGATCGTTTGCCTTTTACCTGTGATTCGCGTAAAACTTGTTTCATTAATATGAAACTGAATTTAAATTGCAGCTTGTGTTATATTTTTTAGAATGTTATATTGATCAAGCAACCATTAATAAAAGTAAATGTCTTACTGGTGTGCAAAAAAATTCCATGCTTCTGTTTATGTTTATAAGTAAACATAGCATTTCATCCAAGACTCACATATACCTAGATTTGCTTGGGATATCAAAGACAGTAAGATACGATATGAATTATATATAAATAAGTATAATATAAACTCGTGAAAACTTATGTGATGCTTAGATTTGAATTAAAATCCAAGCGTTCTGTCCATTCGGCCTTTCTTACCTCATTATTTGTATAAAGTACGTACCTTACAACAAGATTAACATTTTATTGTAGTTAATAATATCATATACCGCTGTTGTTCCAGAAAAAATTGTAGCATCTAAAAGAAAACCTCTGAAGTTATAGACTGAGGGCGACTTCCTGTCCCGATTCCGATAACGGTGACCATCATCACCGGAGTCTTGCCAACTCCGCAGGAGGAATTAAAAGGAATGGCGGAAAAATCTTTATACAACAATATTTTATTCAGAAAATTCCAAAGCTCATCCAAACATATTAAGTAATCAATAATTACTGTTTAAAATTTTTTTAGTTCATCAATTAAGTTTTTTATAAAACTTGTATTCAACTTACGGAACTCTAAAGGATATGAAAATCGGCCTCCCGCCTTCTAACTCTCAGGCGTTGAGTACCGCAGAGTATTATATCATCAGACGTTTCTCTCGTTGTTAAACAAAATTACATTACGTAAATGGGTATTCACTACCTGCATATTGAGTTTTAACTTCCTCAATACACTATAAAATTTGCTAATAATAGACCTACGAATCGCTACTGTTTATACCTCGTTCAATTATTTAGAGCTTACGCGTAAAGTCTTTATTTGTTACACAAACCAACATACATTTCCAGATTAGAATGATTTTTGTAATTGCTAGCACAGCCTTTCTATGTCGAATTTAAGTGAAAACCGACCTGCTCATAATTTATGCAAATAATTTACTCAAACAATCATTAGCTCTAAAGTAAGCATTGTTCGATCCATTGCCAAATAACTACATAATGCTTGAACTTAAAATGTTAACGTTTTTATTATAATTATTTTTTTATAAATAACAAGTTATTTTAATTTTTATCATTTATTGATTAAACTGAATAGATATAAAAGAAGGAATATTAACTTTGTAGTATATAAAACATCAGTATGTACTACAATTATTTTTGGTAAATGCTACATATATGTTAGTATCACACACGCTCACACAGCAATTAAGAATGTTTACATTGTTGCGCCAAAAACATTGAATTAGCAGTTTGCTATTTATATTCTTATCGCGTAAATGTTTAATTCAAATAAGCAAATTAAAGCTAATATGCAAATTAACTGAATTATCAATAATGTAAATAGTAATGAAGATATTTTAATCGGTGATTACTACTACAAATTATTTTATAAAATATTTTTTTATTTTAGTATCATGATCGTTATAAATAGATAAGTTTATGTGGTGGTAGATGATGTTATGTATTATATAAAATAGATAAACATATGGCACGACACATCAAAACTGTTCGTAAGTGTATTTCAATTTACTCCGTCGTAAAGCACTAGACTGAACCTCAACATGTAATTACAAGCAACATCTTATCGTATCTTGTATCGAATTAACGCGTCGGTCACTGTCTATCCTAGGTGCATGCATATAACGACCGTGTCAAGAGGTCATCGACTGGCTCCCAATCTCTATGACATCAGCCTCACTACTTGCGATTACAAAATGCTCACTCTCGCTGACGTAACACGACAACTTAGATAGGTTTTGAGCGTAATAATTTGGCTGAATTTAACAATCACAGTAAGCCACGTTTGTAAATAACTCTTAATTTTAGTGACATCTTTGATGTAACAGTTCCACTATCAAAACCTTGTAATAAAATCGCTAGGAGAAGATCAAATAATATTAAATATGTATGTCTAAATTTTGATATAACCGATAGATCCAAATTGTATTATACATATTCAACACCTGTTAACTCCTGTTAATGAAACGGTTATGGTACGGTCTACCACGCTGTTCCAATGCGGGTTGGTGGAATACACATGTGACAGAAATGTATTCAATCACGCTTTTCTATTACAGGGATTATAAGTCTTAATTTTATACACATGTAGATCTTCTTCGACGTTTTCTGTTACCGACCACGATGTCAGTACGAAAATAGTGCAAACCAAGAGTCTTTGATTTGAACCCACAATATAACTATTCCATGTGATTTACTCATTTGACCAAACATAGCAGATTATTATATTCGTACTATTTATACATCGCAGTTCAATTGTTTTTGTTCAAACAACATTCGTATTTATAATATTCATCGAGTCAATTTTTAACTATTTAATGTTGGCTTGATATGTACTTAATGTTATAAAGGATTATTGCTAATTCATTCGTATGGAGGTTTTTCTTTTATTTTAAATTATTTATATATGAGCATATATAACAATGAGTTTCAATAACATCCTATTACCAATGGAAACAGCTATTATACCGATTGCCTAGCGCCTGTTTGTCTCAACTGAAACTGCACCTGCCCTTGGCATTGCACGTAAGACCAGTTCTTACCTACCTATTTGTATTTATGAGCTCGTTGAAGGGATGACTTGAAAGTAAACCAGGCTGTTTAGTTATTCATAGCATGCTATTACTAATTAATTCAATAACTAATAATAATAAAAAAAATATTTATTGTTTATTATTAATATTTAACTAAAATACTCGCATGATACGACACAAAGTTTGGTCTGGAATAAAAACAAGTTTTAATAAACAACCGAAACAAAATGCTAAATTGCTGGCCAGTTTCGAAAGCAAACGTCTGTTGTCAACTTTTAATATCGCACCTTTATATATTTTTATGCAAAATAAATGTGATGTCTAAAAATTAACAGCGATCATTAATAAAAAAATTCGAGAATGCTAGTGTCCAAGCCTTAAGGCATTTTAGTTACAAGCAAAATAATCATAGAACTTAAAAAGTAATCAATCCATTCTCTTTGGCAACGTTTACAAATTGTGTCTTCAATGACTTGTAAAATCTTGACGCTCTCGCCCAACACAAATTGTGAAACATTTTTAACGATGCCCGAGTAACTTTAATGTGCGCTTACTTTCAAACGATTTTATGTGAACATGTCAACGCGCTACCTAATTATGCATGAAAATAATACCTAGTCCAATATCACATATGTAAAAATAGTAAACATTGGCTAATAAAAAGATACTATTTTTTTTATAAAAATTCCGGTATCCAGCTGACTTGTTACAATAATTAAAGCCTAATATGTCCTTTTGACCAAATTACATCTCCGGTAACCATACTCGAAGATTAGTAAAAATATCAGAGACCAAAAAATGAAACACACCTGTGTTTCCTCACCATTCCTATAACCCCGTAATCTGATAAGAAAACACTCACTTGCAAAACTAAGTAACGTGATACGATCTAATTTTTCAGTGTCGCTATTATTGAAAGTATCTTATAATAGTAATAGTAGTAATACCCAATCGATTTCATTGACCCTGTCCGGGATTCGAACCCAAAATGTCTACTACGCCTCTGAGTAATTGAATACAATATAATAGCCTAATAAATAATAAAATACTTACATTTCATTCGTATATTTTTTACTATGTAGAGTACATCATTATGAACATTTTGAAATATTCCGTACTACTATGAAATAGTTCTAATCAAACAAAAACGAAATGTGTTTCATTATTACATACTTACTGCTATGTAAACGACAATTATTATACACAGTTCTACGAATCATAGGCATACAAAAAAACTTGTTAAATTTAATAATACATATACAAGGTAAAACGATGAATTATCTAATTCAAATCATACGATTTCATTACCGTTTAAGTATATGTATACAGTAAATAGTTGGTCATACGCATCACTAAAAATATCCGGTAAAGTAAAAATAGGCCGGGGATTTACCTCTTATAATTTCGTTGTGTGATTGCTAATTGTTTTATTTGAATTCCATTTGATTTTTTTTTAAATCAATAGTTATCAATAAAAACTTAGGAAGATTGTATTAAATAAAAAAGTGATGTTACTGTTTCGTTTATGTAATAATTCGGTTGTATTTTGTTTTTTGTTATAACTGTAAAGTGATCGGACAAATAGGTTACTTGATGTTAAGTAATCTTAGTCCATAGACATCTCAGCAGTGGCATCACAGTTCATGCGATAATGTAGTACAAACAAAGTTATTGGTATTGATATATTATATTAGTATGTACTTTAGTATTTACTTTTACTAGTTTTCGCTCATTACTTAAAATTTGAGGAAAACTAATATGAATATTCTATGATGTTTGTATTTGTGACTTTCGTGCTCATCAGCTAGCAAAAAAAGTAATTACTTTACAAACGGAAGGCAACATGGTTTTAAAATGTTTATGTATAAACGAAGGGCACTTCGATTTAGTTTGCCATACTCTGGGTTACATTAGTGGTACGGCTTTGTGAAAGCTTGCCTCGGTGGTACCATATAATCATCATATGTTCTATTTCCAAGCTGTAATACTTTGGATTGCTGTTTGAAGGTTGAGTTAGCTAGTATAGGTACTTATAATAACAAGAAATATAAAATTTTACTTCCTAAGTATATTCCCATAATTCATTAATTTATATTGATAAAAACTCAGTTTTTTGATTGAGTTTTTGAAACCATTTTGATATGTAAAATTTATACCGTATTGCAGTTATTGTTTTTGTTTTTGTTTTTGTTTTATTTTTAAATTCTACATTTTCAACCTTGGAATCGAAATTGAATCAAAATAAAAAGTCAAAAAGTTTTTAAATAACTTTTCCTTGATACCAAGACGGTAAGTGAAAAAATCCTTTAAAAAAGGTGTTGAAGAAAACAGAACGAGGTAATACTTATACTTTTCCAATTTATATTTTTTTAATAACACAAAAAAGTATTTATTTATAAATTAGCTTTTGAATGCGATGACTTCGAAATCATGCACTAAAATT
Organism: Vanessa cardui; assembly: GCF_905220365.1. Taxonomy (NCBI): domain Eukaryota; kingdom Metazoa; phylum Arthropoda; class Insecta; order Lepidoptera; family Nymphalidae; genus Vanessa; species Vanessa cardui. Next base: position 9,397,296 of record NC_061129.1, read on the forward strand.
GAAGAAAAAAAAACATTTTTTTTATATAATTATAATTGGAACAATAATTTATTAACATATTTTAATAGCTTTTATTTCGGCATATTATAAACAACAACTCAATAATTAATATACCAAAATAAAAATATTAATTCCGTGTCAGAATATATAAGCTTTATATTTATTAATTGTTCTTGACTAACAAATCGATCCCAGATTTTAATGTCCTGCGGCTTTATTCAAATTAATTCAAACATTTCCGAAATAAAGACTAAGATTTATAAAATGATTTAATATAAGAATCGATTTGATAAAAATCGAATAAGCAGGTAGAATACAATGTCCTTGATATAACACTGACTGAAATAATATCTATCTCGTCTTTTCTAATTGTACAAATACTTGTATATTGTGTATAATTCCGATTGAACAAATATATTGTGTATAATATATTTGTAAAATCGGAATTTGTTTTCATTTAATGTTTGTTGGTTAAGTGGTTTTCTTGTTCGGCTCAGGTATATCGTGGTTTTAAATTTAATCACGGGATCGTGCCAATAGAAAAATGGTACTTTCTGACACTTTTTTTCAGAAGCAAGTAAAGTATGTATGTCATCCTATAGGACTATAAGAATGTGACTGATTGAATTAGTAGATTACACACTTTTACTAAATACCACGTTTAAGTGGTTATAATCCGACAGGAAAACATCATTATGAAGTGCTGTAAAAATGTAAATGAAATTCGACCTACACTCAACAGCGGTTACTGGGTAAGCTAAAAATACCCCGGCCCATGTATTCTATTCATGTTATTCCAATTATACTACTTTTATTTGTCCTTCATATTTATTGGACCACTTATTTCCTATTCTGCTTTAAAAGTAATCTTAGTTTTACATAATTGCAGCACATATGTACATATGCTTATAAGATAATTAAATCTTCATTTAATTTATTTATCTTATGGACTCCTTACCATCGTTCCAAGGTCCAAGGTCGTGTCATCGTACCAAGTCGATGTTGTTATTTTTCTTCTATCATTTATTACACTGTGAAACTAATATGTTATATTTATGATTGCAATGTATCTTCATGTTATTGTGGTTATGAAATAGTTTCGAGCCAAATATACATTATAAATAAATTTCAAGCAATTAAATTAAAGATACGGGCGCTTGGTCTTTGATGATTTAATTAAAATTATTAAAAATTAAAAGATTTCATTGAAATGTAATTAATTACATATTCATATTAAATATATTTACTATTCGTAAGGCTTTATAAAAACATATGTAAGTGTTAGGAATGTGTGTATTAGGTTCATAAAAGTAGAGATTGTCTATAAAACCATCTTATAGCCTTTGATAGGATTAGACTTCATAATACTGCGCTTCCATACATAATGTAGAGACTCATTGTGCATAGATGTCATCATCTGAAATTTCATGGTTGGGAAAACATTACTCATATATGAAATAGCGTGTACTCCCTGTCTCTGTGCAGATGTGCATTTAGATATCCCATATATCTTTCACATTATAAATATATATAATAAATTTACCAACAACAATTTAAAAAAATATATCTGTATGTAAAATCGTTATAGTTTTATGCATCGACCGCCAAACGTCAACAGACTGGGCAGTGCCGGTTGCCGTTGTGTAGGCAGATTTGTCTCACAATCGCGCGGCAAGCTTCCATATTTATTTTGCCAGTGTCAAGTGACTTACCGGTTTCACACGAGTGGGCCGCTACTGATTCTTATTCGTATGTTAATTTGAATAGAATGAAATGCCGTCACAGTACTCTCTAGTCCTAATTTTTACAAGCATACGTAACACTATTATTTAGAAAAGTATGTTATATAATTAGATATTGGTCCCAATTCTGTTGTGCAAATTCTCTAATCTAATTTGACAGCACTCAAAACATAACTCTCATAAATATCTTTCTCATGTGCATGATCGGAAAGAATAGCAAATCTATTGTCCTGTCAAATAATATCAACATGGTAGACGTCAGTTAGACTAACTAAAATATTCGAGATTACAATTGTAGAAATATTACGAATATACAAAGTTGCGATATACGATACGACTGGGTAGATACAGTAATCCATTCTGCTTTAAAGATACAGTGCAACCTTGAGACATAGTGGTTTGTTCCGGGTTTGGTCCTGCACCCGCGACCGGTCGCTGCGTCTCTCCGCCGCGCCATGCAATCGGCTGCACTCATAAAATTGTCTACACATAATAAACCGCTTTTGAGTTTGTATTTTAGGGATCCGTTTTAAAATTTACTCCAAAAAAATATTGCAAGTGGATATTGAGTGGGCCCTGTCTGTCCTTGACAAAAATCCTTCTTCCCCGTGCCTCATGCTTATATGGAGCGAGATTATCGGCTTATAAATATAAAAATAAATATCAATATAGATTAGACGTATGAAACTCATTACGATTAAAAGTAACAAAAATTTAAGTTTATACTAACGGTATGATGACACAAATTACAAACAAAGTCATTCTCATAGTTATGCCCCATTTCTTCATGAAAAGTAGGAGGTGAATCAAAAGAAATCGATATTTCAGTCAACTTTGGGAACAACGGCCGTAGACGTAAATACATTAAATCAGATTGTATTTAATGTTAATCTTGCAAATAATATATTTAATGTGCTAATTTATTTTAATACATATGTAAGCCTAATAAATAATGGTTATTTGATATAGTAATTCAATGATAATTTCGGCTATACTGATTTGTATTAAACATATATACGGTATACTATACAACATTAGTATCTTAAGTCATCGCGATTGTCCTTGTAAATATTTTAACAGGTTTCTGCACCACCTTGTTGACCGCTTCAAGTTCGGAAACAACAAACGAAGCTCGTATATTTTGATGCAGTGGTACACAGCTCTCTGAATAAAATATTTCTTGAAATATGATCCTTATTAACATAGTAATAAGAGACGCCCTCGCTGCGATGGCACAGACAAATTCATTAATCATACATAATAATAATAACCAAAGAATTATTGCAAAAGTGAGCATCATGGTCACATTGGAGATTTGATTACTTTATGATTTTACACATTCTGTTTTATTTGTAACTACCTATAGTCGCGACTTCGTTGGATGAGATTTCGCCTTTGTAATACTATTCCCATAAAATTACGTCATAAATGAACTGAAAAAACTTCATATATTTTTTTAACGAAGGCATGTCCTACCCAATTTCAGTTACTTAATAAAACTGTGACAAGGAATCACTTACCGACTAAGATTCTAAGCATGCCTTTACTTGCATATAATCTCTATTATGTATGCTTCTAACTTACTATAAACTTCTAACTTAGACATATACTAAGAAAATATTTTAACCTAACAGGAAGAGCGTGTTCTGCATGTCTGCATGGTTTGATTTAAACTACTAAACACATTAAAAATATTTGACCATAAAAACACAACATCTGTGGGGGATTTAAAATAAATATAATATTTAATAACTTATTTTTGAAAATCCATCGACTGAGGGGATTGAATCATTTAAAATTATTTATGTGGCAGTTCGTTTTTTAATTAGAAAATGCTTAGTTAGAGTACGTTTCTCAAAAACACTGAATTGTCGAATCTCCTGACAATACCTAATGCTATGCAAAATCCCATTATTCTGACAAATAATAAATATTAATTGTTGTTTGTACGTTACGTTACAATTATATAAAATTAGTCGTGTGCAATTTGATCTACCCACATGATTAACTTCACAGTTGACATACACACAGACAAGAAAACTTGTTTTTTTTTTCAATTCCCATTTTATTTAACATGTAATTTAGTTGGTTTTCAAGGTAAGTTACAGCCTAATAAAATAATTAATAAATACATAAACACATACAAATACGAACGGCAGACGTACCTCTATTAAAATCAAATCTCAATATTCTGTAGCAATCTTTGTTTGAATTATAAGCGAAAATTATTTGTCCTGAGGGGTCTCTTTCTAGTCAGAGTCTCAGTCTGTCAGATTGCCTTCCCATTAGAGTGAGAAGTGATAGACTCAGTGCTGCCATGGGTGCATGAGAATATTACTAAATAGAATCAACTTTTGAATAAACATGTCTTTAATAATAATAATATATACAGTTTTTATATATTGTCACTTAATATTAGCACCCTATAAAGATGTATATATTAGATTATTTCGCACATCAGTTGGAGAAAGAAACTCCTCTCAAAATTACGGTCTATTTTTTTACAATAGCGCAATCGGGCCGACAAAAAAGGCGACCTTGGTTTAATATTTCAGGGTCTTGATAATTTGACTGTCAATAATGTGTGCAAAAAGTATGTATATGATTACTATTTCGCATAGTTTCTTATGCAAATATTTTAATTAAATTTGGGACAAAGGATACAATATCAATGATAGGAAATGTTCTTCGATATTGAGCATTTACGAATGGTATCATATGGCTAGGCCGTATGGTGATGTTTTTTTTGTACAATAAATAAACTTACTGGCAAAGAGATGTAAATTGACACTTTAAGAAATATTAAGTAATTATACAATCGTGAAAGCGCCACCAACTTTTGGAACTAAGAAATTATGTCCCTTATGCCTATAAATTATAATTATTGACTTACTCATCAGATCAAACCAGAACAGCGGTAATAAGTAGTGTAGTTTAGTTGTAGAATAAGACATGAATACCAAAATCAAACCACCTAAAATAATTTGTTTATTGTTTACAGGTAAGTACTATCCGTATTTAAAAATATAATTTCAGATTTAATAATCCATTCAGAGTTAGTGTTAACGTTAAAGAAAATATACTTTTCTAAGTGTTCAGATTCTGTCTCTGATATAACTTACAGTTTATAAACACGTTTCGGATAAAATAACTATTATGTGCGTTCAAGTTCATGATTATTTAGTGTCATTTATTAGATATAAATCATTCTTAAATAAAGCTGTTTAAAAATCGAACAGCATGTTTTTATTGTTTTATAATAAATGATTTAATTAACGAAGTGGTCATATAAACTATTTCTCTTTGTTTTCATCTTACGTTTAATGCTAAATGACAACATTGTGTGAGCATTTTCTTTATTGATTATATTATAAGTTTTCCATTTAACTGTTAGAGACTTTACTATACTACTCAGTTTAAAAGTATAAGACTACTACATTTTTGGAAGTAAAAAAAAAATTAGATTTTCCTTCTTACTGTAATGTTTAATAAATGATGTAAACGGTCTTTACGTATTTATCAATAGCCTCACATACGGATTAAATTATACATCTTATCAATATAGTCAGATTTTATTACATTAGATTAGAAATTCAAAGTAAAGTGACATATTAAATTTAATATACTTTAAAAGATTATTAATATTTTACTGGACTAAATAAAAACATACAGAAATGCTGCTAAAATATTTTATTAGGTTTTTAGCGATATATTATAATGGGTTAAACAATAAATAAGGCATTCACGTGGTATTGATTGCTACTATTAACAATTAAGTAATAAGTTAATTTACAATATCATAAGTTACAAGCAGAAAGCATATTTGAGATGAATACACTAATTGTATTTATATCTTTGGAATTATTTAAAATTACGAATCATCATTTTTTATATCTACGTTCGAATGAGATTGTGGTATGTTAGCTGACTTCGTAGTATCAATATCTGTCTCACCATTTGGACTAGTGTCTTCTACTTCAGTCTCCAATTCATTAGTCATTACTTCCTTATCGTCATCTGTAGAATTATGTGACTCACAAATGGCTGTATTTGCCTCAGGTACATTTTGCGCTCTTATATTAGGTACAGTAAGAGTTATGACTTCATTCTCACTTTCTCTTAATGCTTCGGGTACTTTATTTACTTCCAATGGCCTAAATATTTCCTGCAGTGATGAAACTTTCTTTTCGGTCGGAATTATCCTATTTAGGTAAACTAAAATATCTGACAGTGAAACAATTCCTATAAGCTTATCATCCTTATTTACTAATAATAATCGATGACTCTCGGTTCTAACTATAATTTCTAAGGCCTCATATAAAGTAATACTTGAAGGACATTTTTGTAACTTTTCTTCCCAGTCTTTCTTTTTGTTTCGTACGTCACCTATGGTTAACGATAAATTCAAATATAACTTTTCACTCACCAAATTCAACACTTCGTATTTAGCGTAGACATTAATAAGAACACCGTTTTCATCTAAAATTGGTAAAGCTGAAACATCTTTCTCTAATAACAGTTGAAAAGCTTCTTTAATATTTGTGTTATCAGTAACAGATATTATATCTTCATATGTACCTATTTTTAAATCAAGCAAATTTTTGTGAAAAAACGTTAATTCTGGAAATTCATTCAAATATACGAACAAGAATCGTAATATTCTTTTATGTGATAATATATACAATACATCTCCCGTTAATGGATCGATCATTAAAAGGCGGTGAACTCTATTTTTACTAAGTAAATTTATAGCATCATGTAACGATTGATCAGGACTTACACTACATAAAGGCTTACGCGTAGGCCTTAAAATTTTCTTCCAATTATGAAGAGTGTGTTTCTCTAATTCATCCATAGACCCGTTTTCATTTTCAATGTGTAAAAGAATTCTAATGAAATCAGTGACAGTAATCATACCTACGAGTAATTTTTTAGAAGCATCCCACAACGGAGCCGATCGGATGCCATGGGAAACCAAAGTAGGAAACGTTTTCCTAACTGGGAACATAGTATCAAATATTATCACTTTTGCTGACTTGGGAAGAATTTCATAACACTTGTGGTATTTGAAAAAATTCAAAAGAAGTCTTGTTTTGTCACGACCACCTAAAGAAATTTGCACAATTGATAAGTATGGATCATACTTCGGTAGCCCACGAACTTCCCTAAACAATTGTTTAGCTTGCACAGGATCTAAGGAAGCGTACGAATTTTTATGATAAGTAGGTGAAGTCGTTCCTATGGAGGATCGCCGAGCTTGTTTCGTATTCTTTTTCTTAACAGTTTCAGCCGCATTCTGTTCCGGCTGCGGTTGGGGCTTACTTCTGAATATATCCATGACTCTAGTGATGGGACTAGACTTCCTTGAGGAGACTCCTGTTACGGTATAATAATATTTTTTATGAGACTCTTTTGTGTCTTGTAAATTTGGATCTTCTTTAGAATTTTCTGGAGCTTCTGCAGATTTGGTGGTCCCACCCAAAGCACCTTTAACATTTTGAATAAGCGATTGGTGCTTTTTGGAATCACTTTTCCTTCTTATTCGAAATATATCAAATATAGAACTTCTTGGACTAGACGATGTTCCGTGAAAGGTTTCGTATTCTTTTTTATTCGCCGTTTCCCTTTCTGCACTTGACGGCCTCGATGATTCAGCAGGTCTATCTCTAAAAATTGATCTTACATTGGGCCTCTGCGATTCAACGCCACGTGTGCCAAAATGAATAGTATGGACATTGCTTTGCGGTAAATGTTCAGAAGGTACATTTTGATCATCCGAGGTGGTTAAAGTCGTGACAACAAATTTTTTCCTTTCACCAACAACTGTCTGACTTTCATTATGAAATTCTAATTGATTTTTTTTCTTTTTATTTCTATGTTTAGATTTTCCATGTTTGCTTCCTGATTCCGAAGTTGCTGATTCATTTTCCAATATAGGATCCATTATTGTTATTAATATTCTTTACTATATATAATTTTTAAATTTATTACACAAACCAAAATCCAAAAGAAACGATGTTACCTGTAAAGAAAAAAAAAAAACATATTGTTAATAACACATTTTAGTATCTTAATAAAGCACAGTAAAATCATCATCAAACTAAAATTAGAACGAATTTTCAAGGTTACGTCGTTGCTAAGCAACGTGGTGAAGTTTAATGCGTCAATTTAATGCACCACTATTAAATTTCTGCTGCAATGGACATAATCAATTTCTGAATGGTAACGATTGATGAGACAAATGATAATTAAATTTTGTAATAAGATTTTACCGTCGAAATACACAAATAAATAACAATATTCACTGTTTCACGCGTGATAACCGGTTCACTAATCAATACTCAAGAGAGGAGGTGAGCCAAACACGCCACTATTACGTAAACACTTTACGTACCTGTTATAAATTGATATAATGTATCCGAAATCATTGTAACAAAGAAACAGAACCTTTTTGTTTAAACTAGAAACAAATAAGGAGTATTAAAATAAAATTACTTTAACTAACATCGCGTGTAATTCACGGCGACTGTGAATGAAACGCCATATTGTTATTTGGCGGTAGGGAACTCACGCCATCTGCTGACGGGTGGTGTAAAACGAGGGGAGTTTGAGCATTGGCAATGAAAAGCTTTATGTTGTGCACATTGTGTTCTGTAAATTTTCGCAGAGATGTCATGGGCGAAGTATTAGATGTTATAAAAACATATGTTTTCATAAAATAATTTCCGTTTTATTATTAATATTTAAGAAATATAAATTGAATTTCAATAAACACATACACTCGAATTTTTTTTTTTTAAATTAGACATGACAAAATTTTAAAAATATGTATTTCGTTAAAACAGAACTGAATTTTAATTAATACAAAATTTTACATATAATATAGAATAAACATCTATATTTAGAAAGAAGGGACTAGATATCTTTACACTGCGCATGCGTGGTAACTATGACGTCATATTTCGTCACAAATTCATGACGTACTAATGCGGGGGCGCGTGGCTAACGATGACGTTAAAGAGAGTCGGGGGAATCTGCGATCAATACTCTCCCGATATTAATAATATTCAGTCCAATGACGCTCGATTAATGACGGCACGGGAGTAGAAACGGCCTTTCAATCAACTACGGGTCGGTAGATCACGTGTTAGCCCCACTTGCGCTATAAAATAATATCGAATACACAGGTCAGCCGCTCGCGAGTAATAAGATGTGACATTCTTATGTTCAAGTGTAACAAATAGTTGACCCGTGAAGGATCAATGAATTTAAATTTTATCTCCCACGCTTTTTTTTTACCGCACAACAATGTTGCAGTGATAAACAAGGTTTAATAGTTTAACAGTAAGCCCGCGTAAAACGCATACATATTCATTATATTGTTTTACTTAAACTGCAAATTTTGATAAGCTTCGTAATTATAATTTCATGACGACAAAAGATAAACATTGAATGAAACAAGTACGTTCTGTTAATAGAGATTTGATTTTCATTTAAATATAGTTATTGTAATTTTAGTTAAATTTAACCAATGAAATAAGATTAAAATATTCTTACTTGCTCACAAATATAACACAGAACTTGTTTTATTTTTCAGAACTTATTTTTAGATAAACGTTAGATACAATCGAGATTGCTTAACAGATAAACTTTTAACCTTAGAAGGAAAGATTCTTCGCAGATACAAATTCGGATAAGCACCGGGTTTAGGTCGATATATTTTTTTACAATACATATTACGTTTCCGTTAGGATAAACTCGTAAACGAATACGATAAGAATTCAGAAAGAAACATCTAGTCCGTTATTGGCGTTGCTTGAAATTACTACCCAGCAGTTACTATTATCAGGCCGCCGCTGTTATTCGTTCACTGTAATTAATTGTATTACTTTCTAAATGAGAAATTAGATACTTGTAACTTAATAAGTGTCTAACGCCATACTATTGTAAAACTTGTTCAATAAAAAGCAAATTAAAATAATACGACCATCATTCATAGAATTTTTCAACCCTTGTCAATAAAGTACTCATATTTAAAGATATTCAATATTTTAAACTCGTTCATTTGTTTTTTTTTTTTTGTCAACACAGATAACATCGTCTGGAACAGTAAAACTAATGTATACAACTGGTCATTCCAAAATCGCAGCTAATAACTAGTTAATCCTGACATCTCAGTGATAAATAGCTCTTAGGTAGCCACTTATCTTTGAAGCAGTCTCGTTGATAAGATAAAATTCATTTTTGAGTCGTTGAAATATACTTAAGTAGGACTAATATAAGTGTTTCTACAAACTAGCAGCAGATTGATCGTTCGTTCTTTTGACTTATGAGAAATTTTATGCAGCCTCCACAAAAATAATAGTTGTGCTAATTGTATCGGTTTTTACAGAAATAAAATATCGCTATCCCTTTATCGGATATTGGAATGTTAAGGACATGGAATCTTTTGTGTTTTAGAATAAGCGGTAGTTGTTTAAAATACGATTATTTAACTACTTATTGCCAGTGACATTTAAGGCATATTCCAGACACTTATTAAACAATAGAAAAATCGTCAAAATCGGAAATTTCCGATCTCAATACTGTTTCCAATTCTCGTATCCATCTTTACTCAAGTTGAAAACCTAATTGAATAATTGATAAGGTAAACAATATGTATATATAAACTAAGAAACATATTATTGCTTTTACTTGTTGCTTGTTTTCACTGAAAGGTAACATTATCGTTCACTGTATATTTTTTTAAATATTGTAATCCAAACGTTCTTGGGTTTAATCTTATCTTTAATTTCGAAGTCATTCGATAAATTTATCGATTGTTTAGGCAATTAATTCGTGCCCTCAATCGTCTTGCATACAATCAATTATTTACAAGGTCAATAATATATATAAAACAGGCGTACTATGTAATTGGAACAAGACAACAAGTAATAAACCACATCAATATTCATGATTAAATATTATAATTAAAGATTACTTATTACATATTTAAAGCAAATATTTTAATATATTTTTCAAAATCTATACTTGATATCGGCTTAATTATTCTAGAACGTAGGTAACATCTTTATTACATTTTGCACAGAAATTAAAATACATTTATATTACTCGTATATTACACATGAATCGAGCCCAGAAAATGATGTCCCTTATTTAATCGTGACGAATTTAATTGTTGGTATAGTGCCAAATGAACAATGTACCTATATGAAAATTTATTTATTAATTATTGGCATAAAATGTTCCATGAATGACTATATGGCAAGGCAAAGGCGAACTTGTTTTTAACAAAATGAAACATATCCATAATCATTACACAACGATAATATAACGCCTCCGTCTCAATGTTAAACATAACCTCAAAATGTATCATCTCGTTCGATTGTAGTTATATTTACTTACAATAGTGATCATTCCGAACCCCTTTCGCACCGACTATTTGTGAACACTTCACGCACACATACACTTGTTACATGCATAATGCACCAGTCCTAGCAATAGTCTTGCTCGCATATGATTATAATTATTGTACCACTGGTTTTTGTTTTACAGGGCGAATGCGCGGTTGTTGTATAATATTGCCACTAGGATAGTAATTGTTGAAAGCACTGTTTTATCAGTAAAGACCGCCATGCCCAATTAGTACAATTTACAATCGCACTCAATGTACAGACATATGCGCTGACGGCATCGAAACAAGCTAGTCGCGTTCACGTAATAATTCTCTCGCGGCCCGCTGATGCCGCTGCGTTCGCGCTCAAATATGAACCGCACGCACACTACGATTCTCTCTCATGCATGAACTATAAACATCCAGACGCGCATATCGTATCGTAGGTGCGTATCAAATATAGACGAACGCGACTCATACTTGAGTTGCCTATGCTTGACAAATAATTATCATTATGGTAATGTTTATAATAAATATAAATATTTTTTTAAAAGTTATTATAAAAAAAAGTGTATATATGTATATTTTTCTTTGACAAATCGAATTACAGTGATATTAATTAAATAATTTAAAGAACATAATAGAGTAGTCATAGTATTGTTTACTGTCATAATTATTGTGTATTTGCTAATTACATTACATACCCGTCAGGTCCAAGCTTTATCTACATATTTGCCATAAGCAACATTTGTATATCCACACATTATATAATACCGAGGAATCAGGTTAAAGGTATGCTTACTTTTACATAATGAGCTAGGCTGAATTAGAATTAAAAAAAAAACAGTTTAGAAGTCTTCATGTACTTACGTAATTGTGTTGTCAGTTTTTCAAATAAATGGACTATATAATTTAGAATGTTTTCATCATCACATAAATATAAAATAATTATACGCATTTGCTATTAATTATCAAATACCGAGATTATATTATATAGCTATGTATGAGATAATAATATTTTGCAATAATTTAATTACAATTCGCAGTTCACAGATCACACAGCGGCTGTAATCTCCGAGCCGATACGCAGCGATAGTGACTCACTGAGATTACTGAACAGACATTAAGACCTCAGAAGCTGAAATCAACAAATTAATGTTTATAAAAAATGTGTTTTAATGTGTTCAAATAAACATTTTTAGACCCTTGTTATCCAATCAGTTTATTATTTATTATCAAATATCCTTTTTATATGGCATTATAATTTATAAACAAGAAGTAGATAAGAAAAGGAAAGCTTCAAAAGTAAGGAAATAAAAAAAAATATTAAATTTTTTATATTCAAATTAAGAAACGGACATTTTCCAACATGGCAGCTTTACAATCTCATTAAAAGTTTCGCTGGTATCTCAAACCTACGTATAAATGTTACTGTAACTGAATGTATTAACAAATTAATATATTTCTTATGACGCTTTGAGTTATAATAATCCGTAAATAAGCGCGCTTGCCTGAATGAAGGGATGATGATCCTACCTAATGGAAGTATTACGTCACATAACCTTGTTTAAACTCTCCGAACAAAAGATATAAAGGACTAATAAGTAAGCTATTTTGGGACGATACATCGCCGATGAGTCTACTAAAACCACTAAATAAAGTGCTTCAAACTGATATTTAACTGAGTCATTCCAATTCCATCCGGTGACTGCAATACTTCATACAACCGAACCGAGCCTTATATCAAGCATTTTTAGTAGTTTTTTTTTCACGAAGGATCGTTGAAATATACAATAACAAAAAGAAAGCATGACATGAGAAGTGCATGCTAAAAAAGCTAGCGTGCTAACTGCTAAATACTTTAAAAACGCATGACATGTTAAGGCAGGTTACCTAACCTAACCTTACATGCCAAAAGCTTACCCGTCTGGCTAAACTTTATTCTGCTTTTTCAATACCGTTGTCCCGAATGCATAAAGTTAGAATAAATATATATTACGATCTTGTTTAAAGCAACCGAAACATAATTTGATATAAATCTCAATTATAAAACCTTTGATTCGAAAGCTCTGAAACACTAATTGCATAATACTAAGGTCGTAGGTGCCAGAAGCTTCCATAGTTCAGAAATCAACTGACAATATTCACTTAATCGTACAACACTTAAGTCAGAAGTAAAAGTTGTCGTGTGTACTTGTATTTGTGATAGTATTCATGAGATTTCAATGAAAGATCTAATTTGTCTTATAGGATAAAGTTTTATACTCGGATAGTCCAGTTACACAGAAATGACGTAAACATTTTTGTCAACCGAGAAAGGTTGTAACACCGGTAAATGCAAAATGTATTAAAACACCTAATTCATCATCCATCTGCCCTTATCCCAATTTTATTTGGGGTTGGCGCAGCATGTCTTCTTCTTCCGTACTTCTCTGTCAGACGTCATCTCACAAGTAACATTCTTTCTAACCATATCGTCTTTCACACAGTCCATCCATCGTTTCCTTGGTCGTCCTCTACCTCTTTATCCATCCACATCCATGCTCAAGGCCTTCGTCACAATATGTTCCTCGTTCCTCCGCATTACATGCCCATACCATGATAGCCGTATTCCACATAACTTCTCGACTATCGGTGTCACTTTCAAACACCTAATTATAGAGAGTAAAAAAAATAATTTACTTACTTTCTATATAATAACGCAGAGCTGTGTTATCGTAATAAAATTCTTTTTTACCCTTAGTGTCATTGCTTATATGAAATGATAGACTACAATATCAAATTAAGCTTGTCTAATCCAATATCTAAAAATCAGCATGTTTTACACGCATTTTGAAATACATATATGTATATAAGATCTTTATAAGTGAGATACGCATTTTTAAGTTATTTGCATATCGACGCGGAAAATATTTATTAGTCGCATATGTATGGAGACTTTCTTAAATAACTTTAGTTACTTACTTTTTAAATTTAAAATAACATAAATAAAATAATAATATTTGTTAAATTAAAGTCATACAATATCAATATTTTTTTATTGTAAAAAAGTTATTAGTGCCTTTTTCTATGAGAATAATTTATTAAATAATATTTAATGTTTTGTTATTATTCAGGACGTCTCGTCTTCCATCTAATTTTATTCCATAATATTATAGTCTTTAGCTAATTTATCTAGCCTTTTAGTAGATTTAATTCGTCAAACCCTAGTAGTTTTCATCAATTTCTTCAGCTCACATAGGGTTGCCCATGCAAAATAAAACTTTATGAGGTACTTCATTTTAAATAGTAATTGCAATGTGGAATGCAATGTGTTATTTATGTAATTTCATTTTCTTTTATTGTATAAATAATTTCATTAATATATCTTTAAAAAATGTTATGCTCACTATTTACAAAAATAGCAGTTTAAAAGTATTCCGCTGCAGGCCTGAGATCTTTCTCTAGAGTAGACTACCACGCTACTCCTATATAGGTTGGTGTACACAAAAATATTCGAATTTATTTATTAGATAATTGTCATTATCACCAAGTACACCTACACTATTAATCACGTGAAAGCTCAAAGAAGTTTGCTTGGATTTAACTCAATGAAATACTAAGAGTTTTGAACCTAAGTAATTTAGATTACTTATGAGATTTATTTGTATTTTAAATGCGTACCAAGTTTTTTTGTCATTTTGTATTTTTTTACCAATATTCAATACAACTAGAGATAGCAATGAGGTGATCGTTTTATGCTCAAGGTGTGCTATCTTCTTCATGTATATCCATACAGTTACACTCCTAAAACATATTTCAATAAGGTTATTAAGTCAACTATTAGTTCTCTGGCAAATTGTTACTATAAAATTAAGAGTTTTATTTCATTGTTATGAAATTTCTTATGTGGTTCTTAATAATTAAATCGTATCAAAACCAATTAAAATCTGTTATATTTAATAATTTTTGGTTTTCTGTAAAAACCTAAGACAGAATCGGAATTAAAGCATTTTTGAAGGGAATTGGCTTATATCAGCCGGATCAAAAAAAAATCGTAATTGGATATAAATAAAAAAAAACGTTGTTATTATGAAACGTGATAGAATAATTTATACGTTTATGAAATCCAGAGCCTACAGGTTATACAACTTGACACGTATCTCGGCAGTCTTCGACTTTTGATGGACGAGCACATCTTTCGTCGGTGAGACGGCGTAGCGATGGCATCGATTATAAGTAAAATTAGAATAACTGGACGTGTGCCCGCCGAGCGAGCAGCAAATAGTACTAGGGCATGCGACCAATCGTAACAGCCATAAATATATGCAACGTGCTGAATGCGGACACATCGCGGAAGAAACAACCCTCCTTAGCTAAAATTAATACCATAACGAATTAGAAAAATATATTGATCTTTCATTAATATCGAATTCATTGCCTTTTAATAGAAATTTAATTAAATTAGACTGTATTCAACTAAGTTTTTTAAAAAAAAAGTTGTCGCCCAGTATTTTAGGAGGTTGATAAAAAGCCTGTGTTCTTCCTTTTGTTATGAATCAAACTTGAACCTCAAGTTTATAGTATGCTTAGATCTATAAAGTTACAAAACGGATTTTGATATGTTTTTTTATTAGATTGAGTGATTCGAGAGAATTATTTTGCGTATAAAACATGTAACAATATAGTAAAGAAACACATAACGACTAAAAAACTGTGAGCAGTGTAGGACATTCTGTCGTATATTTACTGACAGCATTGCACGGGTCGTTAGTATAAGCACCGATTATGAGAAGCTATGATTTTGTTTAGTACTTTGTAAAAAAAATATACTGTTAAAATATATGTCTTACTGTAATTGTCAATCAGGCAAAAACCACTTAATGAATTTTAATGAAACTCTGCCGATCAGCTCGTTAATTATGGAATTATATATTACCTAACAAATTTGAATAGCTAAGTTATTTCCAAGAATATTTAACGAATGTTATCGAAAGAAACACGTTAATATTATTAAAATCTTAAAATTATTGAAAATAAGTTATTGATAGGCGTTATGGTTTCGTAGATGGACGTAGGTTAATAAATAATAATCTCGAATAAACTTTGAGGAAAATAACGTGCAAATTATATAATCTTATGTGTACCATAGTAGTATGTAACCACAAATATATTGTAGTAGGTGCCAGCATGTATAATATTGTAATATTAATTTGTCATATGAATAATCAAAAAATATAATGAAATAAAACCTCTTTTAGTTTTTATAATATAAAATAATAACGAAACATCAACATCAGGTAAGCTCGCTTACGTTTCTGTGATGAAACACAATAAGTTCGTCGAGTTTTACAACGTGTAGGCGTTGCTTTAACACATCAATATCATAATATTACGCTTGCCTACGTAATAAACGAATCCGCACATTATATAAGCGATAGAATACATATAAGTAGCGTTAATAAAGTAACAACACTTGATTGTAGAGATTAAATATTTTAAGTTACTGTATAGAAAGACATATTAAACGTGACTTTTCAACCGACCTCAAAAAGGAGGAGATTATCAATTCGTCTGTATTTTTTTTTAAATAAAAATAGTCTTCATAGCAAACATATTTATGCTATGATAGACATAAACTATGTATATTTTTTTTAAGTGCAAAATATAACTAATAAGCTTTAACACTATAGCATGTATGCTCTTAAAATATATTTTAAGAGTCAATATTATCGTTATCGAAGTAAAACTTCTTTGGACGCTATAATAGGCAAACTCGAATCTTAGTGCTTTAATTTTTATATTCAATAAAGTTGCATACATTTGATTGAAATCTTTCTGATTGACGTCTTTCACTTGTACTGCTTTGCATACTCCTAATTTTTTTTTATAATATCATAATTATCTTAATTCAAGCCTACCCATCCACCAATAATGATCGGATCTATTTCTGGTCCTGACGTCATATTGTAGACAATATAATTATCAACAGGTAACCGCTCAATACCGAACCATTAATTTAGGTTTGTTTTTAATTATCGTTTTACTATAGACAAAATAATTAATACATGAAATTATATGTGTATCATAAAAGCTTTTTTAATTTGCATTTCATAAATTTATCATATAAATAATATCATTAATTTATTCTTAATAGTAACCCAAACGCTTACAATGTTAGTGTAGTAAATAAAATTAGCAAGTAGGGTCAACAAAGCTTACCTCATGAAAATTATAGGACGATAAATAATTATTGGCAGTACACCTACACACGTAGAATAATATTCAAACTTTCGTTGTGTATGTGTGTGTGTTTAGTTAAAAGTATGCGTATTACATCTTACAATACTTATTTAGACGTTCAGAAGATACAATCTCTTTTATAATAAATAACAAAGGCTTTTTACAAAGACTGTGTATGACGATGCTGTGAAGGTTCCCTCTGATATAATTTAAAAACTATTGAGTTTTGAAGGACGTGAATAAAATTAAGTATACTATTACTATGTTATTTTTATACCAAATTATTATTCGACACTAGCAAAAGTAATAGATATTGAGTAACGCGTAAACGCCTTTTAATACATGTAATATTGAAAACATTATTTAAAATTAAAAGCTGTTCCATAAGGGAGACAAAACGATGTATGCCTATTTAAAAAGAGGAGAGAACTGGGGCGAGCAGCTAGTGATGCGAGTAAACTGAAATAGCATACTAGTGCATTCGATCTGGCGCTGCTAGCCGCCCTATAGATATCCTGTGACGACTGGCGCAATCAATGCGGAAGCGCGAATGAGAGCGGGATGCGACCGTCTTCGCCGCTGCATTTGTCTACCGATGCTTTGAAACTAGCGCGTATATCATTTAAATTATATCTAGGCTACAAATTTATAGTAACATTTTCTATAAATTAAACTTTCCTTTGCTGTGGTTTACCTCATATTTAAATAAAACGAACGTATGTAGACAAAATATATTTTGTATGTAGAGAATCCTTGCTAAATGATTACGGTAGACACTTTGTTTGTTCACATTTATGTTTCAAGGTCAAATTTTCATATAACTTAACACAAACAGTTTTTAAAACGGAATGAAAAAGTAATCGTATTTTTCTCTCGAACGATTGGGTATAATTATTCTATAAAAGCGAAACCGCGACTAAAAGCGTGTATTGTATTTCATTTTAAACAAAACGGTCTTATAGGCACTAAAACATTTCACTCTCAGCGGTTTCGCTTTTTTTTACTTCCTTAGCAATAAACTACTTGTCATTTATTCAAAGCAACACTGTAAACTTAAGCTTTTGATAAGAGAGCTTTTAAAATTTATTTCGTTGACTGTAGTCTGCATCAATATTTCTTTAATTTAATTTTAAACGCTGTTGAAATACGTAACAGTCATAAGTATAAAAAGCCATCGCTTTAATTATTTTTCTAAAATTTCAGTTTATTAATATAATTGACTAATTCTGAACGAAGATTGCGAATTAAAAGCATGTTAGGCATTACTGAGTTTTCATTTTTACAATTCATCCTCTACTTAAGAGTGATGGAAAACATCGTAAGGAACAAGTAACACATGATATTCTGCCACATTATAAATAATTATGGGAGTTCCCATTGGAACAGCTGGAGAAATAAGTTACTAAACTTTTAATCGATATTTCTCTCGGGGACTTTTGTTAAGCAGTAAAAATTTTAAAACAGGTTTTTTTAAACAGAAAACACATTTACTAAAAAGGGGTATTAAGATTATTAGTTAAACAATATATGAATCGATCGATAATTACTTATTTCTGAAACCTGACTTTTAAGGTCGTTTTGTTTTATTAAAGTAAACATTTCATGAAAAATTTAACAATAGTAACTATAATAGTAGTTACATACATTCGCTTCATGTGTAGCTTAAAATATATTAAGCAAATTTTATACTTATTATAATATAATCTAACCAACTCGTGAAAAAAATACTTTTACTATTAAATTATTTTATATACGAAGGATGGACTTTCGATTTTTAATTGGTTTTAGTTTCTATGTGCAACGTTAGATATCACATTAATTTTTATTGCTTAAAGTGTTCAAAATTCAAATTATAACATAAAGCTTTGATTAAAATACAACACATTTTGTTTGCTATAATTTTTTTATCTTTACGTAATATAAAAAACAATTTAAAAAAAATAATTTTATAACGAAGAAAGCCAATTCCATAGTATAAATATGGGGCACATATTTGACCGTGAAAAGTGTTTTAGACGAGAACCTCGAAACGTGGCGGGTAGCTGCGATAGCAGTGGCGGCGGCGCGGGCGTACGAAAGCTCCACTCCGTACTAGCGATGCCGTTAGCGCAGGTTCGGGCGGGCGGCGAGGCACGAGGCGGCGGGCGGGCTGTGGGAGGTACCGTTAGTGACGTCACTACTGTGACGTCGCAGTCGTGACGTCAGGCAGCGCGATATAGCCACCAGCCTCGGCGGCGGCGGCCTCAGTATCGCACCGCCCGTCCGCCAGCGCGTACTTCCGCGCGCTCCTTCGCGACTATCTCTACTACCGACTGACTGTGAGTGAGTGCGCGTGCAGTGAGTGCAATGTGCTCGGCCGCATGAGGATCCTGCTAAGCGAACTAGGACTGTCTGGCGCGTGCCTCGGTCTGACCCTGGAGTCGCGCGCCGCTTCTCTGGATCCTGACAAGCCAGCGCCAGGTCAGCGCCCGCACGACGATACGCGTCCTTCCATTTCTGTGTTTATTTTCGCTTTCGTTGTGTAGAGCCTCTGGGTGCGTAGACTTTGTGTGGAACTGTCGTGACGATGGCCATCGGCTAGAATGCGAGGTGCGTTGCTGACGCCCTCCAGCCAACACTGTGGCCTTAGACAATTCCTTAACACACGTATGTACCTTTTATTTTGTTTTATTTTATTTAGTTCTGTTTTAATTATTTTTTCTCCCTTAATTTACTAATTTTATTTATTTTTATTTTTGTGTACACAATGCATTTTGTCGTAATAACTAATTATTCGTTGCAAGTTTTAACTTGCGAATGAAAAAACTTATACGTACAAAAAAATTTAATCACTAAGGTATTGGGAACAATACTTAAGAAACTTACGCGCATTTTAATCAATCAATAATAAACCTACTTAAATATAAACAAAGCACCTTTACAGTTCAGCTCACCGTTACCCGTTGACCCATAACTATAGTGTGTAACCTATTTGTAACCCATAGTAAAGGAGAAGTTCGATTAACCTAATAACATTTTATAAACTCTATTTTCTTAAACTATTTTCATTTGACATTTTCAGTTTCATGGTTAAACTTTTATTTCTTAGCAAAATTAAAGGAAACTTTTTTATTATATTAAAATACAGGCACTAATTTTGTCTACAGCCCAATAAGATAACATAAAATTTACTCTTAAATTTAAGTTGCCAAAAATATCTAATATCCATCGATATTTTTTTTAAATAGTCATAACAATAATTTACGTCCTTTTAAAAATAACGTATTTATAACAAGCTTTTTCGGTTAAAGGACAAAAGTTGTATTTTAATTAACGGGAAGATAAAATTTTAACAACTTTAATTAAAACGTTTCGCACATTTAAATTAATCAGAAAAAAGCAATTTACATATACCTTAAAATTCAACGGCACTATTATTGTTTTTTAAGCCATTTAAATAGTTGAGTTTGAAAAAAAAATTATTGTAACCTAAAAAAGATATCGCGATTTCGTTTTCGATTCTTAATCCTTGCAAACTATTATGACTAAATATTCCTACACGAATTTCCTCATAATAAATTAACAAAACAAAATGCGTAATATGCATTTGCAAAAAATATTAAATGCGTATTTACTTATGCAAAAAGCTAGTTATCAAATAGACAAAAGATAAACATTCGAGACAAAATAAATTTCAACATATAACTATGATGGAAGAAGACATATGCTCCTTTGTTTTATTCGTATTCATTATATATAGCATGTTATGACTTCGTATAGTAAATATTACAATTTCGTACATAATTAACATAAATACTAGACAATAATCAATGTAATTATTTGCTTTGTACGTTTTGAAATTTAACGAAATCCCATAGCAAGTTAACGTAATCGTTTCTTAGTGTAATATTAAGTAAATTTTGTAATTTTCAAATAGTTAACTTGACAAGAAGCATTTTAATGAAACTTTAACTCAGTGGTATAGCGAAATTAATATTGTTTTTGTTATGCTCGCGGCAAGTTAGGTAATGTTAGTATAATATGGGATGCTTGTGTCGCGATCGCCTCCGGTTTGGAGCCGTTGGCCTCAGCCGAGTTGCCTTCCACTTGCCCAATAGGTTGTCGCAACCGGCAGACGTTGCACCTGCCAATAAGATGTGCCTCCGCAAATTTTCATTTGATCATATCGCATCACGATCTCATTGTTTAAAAAGCTTATGTACTACGCATACTGTCGTACTTTTACCGTTCTCTATTTCGTGTTCGACTAAGTGATAAACGATTATGAACACTAAACAAACACCGGTTTCCGAGAGATTCCGCGCGGCAAAACATCACTTTCACTTTTGTTATCACTCGATAACTGGTAGACATAAAAGGCATTACATATTAGATGATTTAACAGAGGTATTAAGTGGTTCTATAAAATAAGAAAAAAAAACCGATTCAAATAAAATAAATTACTAATTTATGCCCGTCCAACGAATATATTTGGGGCCGGAATGCAAATTTTGTGACAAACGTGGTTGTATCATTGCTATTTTGGCTTTATATAAAATAAATATAATATATATATTTATATCGCTGAATAGCAGTGATTTCGTTTATCGCATTCTATTAGGGGTAAGGATACAGTGATAAGGCACGCTATCACTCGTCAGCTGTAATGACGTCAGGGCTCAATAAAGTCTCCCTCCCGCTTACGTCACGCCCACACCGCCCCAGGGAAAACTATTTATGGCTTAATTTATTGAATCTGTAAAACGCGTTAAGGTCTTATATAGTTAAATATAAGAATAAAACTTATTATTAGTATCAATGTAACTAATTTAATATCAAGTAATTTCCTTAATAATATTAACAAGTATAAATTATGGCACCCGAATAAGTTTTGTAG
This sequence comes from Vanessa cardui, assembly GCF_905220365.1. Taxonomy (NCBI): domain Eukaryota; kingdom Metazoa; phylum Arthropoda; class Insecta; order Lepidoptera; family Nymphalidae; genus Vanessa; species Vanessa cardui. Next base: position 9,419,530 of record NC_061129.1, read on the forward strand.
CACATTTAATAACGGTAGAACATACGTAAAATCTGCCTATATCTCATTAAGGTGTATTACATTTTAATTTGCTTAGCAAATATGTCCTTACATGTTCTATAAACAATACGATTACCCGCTGTTTTGCGGGAAATCGAACTATCAGTCATAATAAAAAAATGACTTTTAATTAATTTTACTACATCAACAAATATTTTTCAATGTCTATAAAATATCCAAGAAATATTTCAATCCAGTCAGATGCATTAATAATGCAAAACAATATGTCATTGGTGCAATTTATTAAACATATCTTAAAATCGTCTATAAGATGTAAAGTCATATTACCTCTAGGTTTGATATCTGTTATACTTTCACAAATTCAGGGATATAAAATATATTTAACTGACATTAAAAGTTGAAAATTCTTCAGGGGAAAATTCAATAGCACTCATTTATACAATATTAAAGTATGTATGTAACGAAAAAAAAAAACAAAATTGAGGAAAAAAAAGAGTTATAGATAAATATTTTTTATTTAGCTTTGCGCTAATTTACAGCGTATTTTTAGCCACACTTTTAGTCTTGCTCTATCGCTTTTTGTGGCGGAATAACGTCACAGTATCTAAAAATACACGGGTGGTGTGGAAAAGCAGCAGTGAGGGGTGTTGAGGCGCGGGCCCTCGGCCCCGGCCTCCGCATCGAGCACCGCCCGTGACGTCACGAGCGGCGTTACGTCACGCATCGACCCGCGCCCCGTTTCAAGGACGCCCTTGCTTACCGGCTACCGACTTCCTTAAACTTGTTACTTCTTATTACAACAGTTTGCTAGACATCCATACTACGGTAACGTAGACGTATTTGTAACCACTACTCTAGATATTTTTTTTTAAATTAATAATGTTTTAAATACTCATCAAATCCATGTTTGAAAAAATCTTACATGAATACTACCTGAAATGCTACAAAAATCTCAAAGAACTCAAAAATTCAATAGATATAAAAGTTTGTGTATTTCGAGTATTCAGTTAAACGTTACACGAGTATGAAATATAAGTTTTTTATCAGTAAACTCGCATTAATACAAAATTATATAATAAATGTAGCGAATAAATATCCACCCCTATCTCTCTTTACTTCAAATTAAATGGATATAACTAGCAAAAATATTCATGATATAAGTTTTCGAAATATTATTTCATAGTTTTAAATTGTCGTCAATTAACACATTGCTATGACTATGGGCTAAACCAAAAAAAAATAAAAAATTATATTACAATATTTTTGAGCCTGAACAACACTGTAATTTATATTTTTTATTGATGGAGTAAAATTTGACTGGATTGACATTAATTAAAACAAAGAGTAGGTAACCACTGAGCTTTTTGACGACGATTTTCAATCTTACATCTACTTTACTAAATTCGTTACTATTAATTGGTATTCCAAAATTACTATACATATGTGTTTTAATAGCACACTAACAGTAAGTTAAAGTAGTAAAATATTTTTTATTATATTTATTTAAAAAATATAACTTTGGCGATAAAGGCAATATGAGACAAAGATGATAAACTCCTTTCATGCATTTATACAATCTATAAAAAGAAGGTATTACACATAAATTATTAAAAGTTGAATGGTATTATTTCTACCATTCACGAGATTACACTAATCATTACCTAATGACTCGTTTCTATGTAGAACAGACATGCGTATCAATGTTTTATTCGATTTTAGAATAAAGTCAAGAAATTATATAAAACGAGTTCCCCCTTATCACGTTCTTAGATGATTAGACACATAAATAAATTCAAATTTATTCTTCTACAATCTTATAATGTTCTTAAATATCCACTCGTAGCGGCGGCCAGTCCGACATCAAGGTCGTTATTAATACAACTTGATAAATTATTTTTAACGTTTTATTAAATATTTGTACATTATTTTTATTATATGCAATATTTTGTAATTGATTTTATAACAGTTAACCTTATAGATGATACAATAAATCATTTATACTAATTTGTTTATCAAAATTTATGTTATTGAATAGAAACGTAAAATTGATTTAACATATTTATTATTAAATTAATTGTGCTAGCAACATTTGTTCAGAAGTTTATAACTACTAGATTACTTACGGTTTTACTTTTACGGGCGCTTTAAGCTACAAGTAAGTTCCGTACATGTAAAGCTTTAAAGGCATACGTAAAAAACCTCATTCAATATATACTATGGACTAAAGTTCAGACAATTTCGTCTGTACGTTTATATGCATGTATATTATTATAGTAGTAGTAATATTGATTTCGTAGGCTCGTATAGCGTCATAACTGCATTATAAAATTCCAAGACTATCACTGAACATAAATCAATTTTAGTGTGTGGAAATTAAAATTTCTACTAAAAGTAAATAAAATATATTTCTAAAATTTCACAATTCGACTAATTTTAACTAGAACTAGTTAGAATTACCATATTTGACAGATCTTTACAAAAATATCAATTAATGTATGTATTATCTGTATATAAAAATCAATCAGATAAAGAAAATATGAATAAAATTTCATTTAAAATAGTGTTTGTTAATTAAAAATTACATGTTGTACCACTTACAACTATTTATAATCTTATATACATAAAACATAATACATAGTTAAGTATTAAGTGGCGCCTTAAATACAAAATGGTATAATTTTGCGACAACATATTGATAATTTGACCGGCTCGAAACAGGTTTTATTTTACAATTATTATAACTAAATCTTAATATTATAAAATATCTGTACAATGAGTACAATCTAATTATAGATTAAATCTGTAGATTGCAAAGTATAACAGAAAAAAACATTTTCTAGATGTGTGTGTGCGTCATCTAGGACATTTTGTTTTTTTAACTAATTTTTTTTATTCTTAAAAACATCTATTACTTTTTGTAGAAGCAAATATCCAGTAAACAAACTGAATTCCAAAATATATTTTATATATTCCAATATTATAATCAAATTTTCATGTAGGTATATCGGTATTACAGAATGTCGAAATAAAATCATTGAAGTAGTATTTTTTTAAAATGTCTCAATATTTATTTAAATCTCTATGACCATAAAATTTTATTAATCAAATGAAACTTTCATTTCACATGATTAGCAAAATGTAAGTATTAACTAATCAGCAATAAATATATATAGTGTACATAATCCGTTGCAAATACATATATAAATTAGCCGCAAGAGTGAAATGCAATAAGAGATTGATGTAGTAGGTGTTTCATGAAAATTTTACGATGTTTTAATGTCCTCAGTGACGTATACAGTCGCTTTCACAATATTCAGCTGTCGGGAACGAGACGCTATACATCTATGTAGCGTCGCTATGACGTCACGCGACGCGCGCCACCGTCCGCATCTCCCTTACCAGCTGTGAGATCGACCGCCCAAACACGTAACTTATATATTATAAAGCATAAGGTTTTGCAGATTGAGAAGCTATATTGTCTCTTTACAAAGTATTGATTGAATACGCTATATACAATACTAAAGGTTATTTTTATTTAATGCCAATATTATCGAGAAATAAGTTTTTTCATCACCAAAATACATTTTTCAGCACATAAAAAAATCATATATTCATTATTTATTTTAAAAAACAATAAAATATAATAAGCAATTGAACTAATCGTTCGTGCAAATTTATAAAGCTCTACATAGAGTTCCAAAATGAATTCATCAAATCCGCACTATATTCACAGTTTTATTGTATATTTATCTTAAAACTATAAGGATTAATACGTGAATTTCAATCTTTACCCATGTGTTGTGTTTGTTTCAATCTTTATTTTTATTTTTTATTATTTGGGTACTATAGAAGATGCATCATTTTTTAGTATAATATAGTACAAGAGGTAAAAGTAATCTTCTTCAATAATTGTAATAAAAAAAAAACAGTATCCTCAAGAGGCACTCTAAATAGATTTCTCTGAATTGGAACATTTTGTATTACATGCTAATATTTATGTTAAGCCGTTTGCCTTGAAAACGTTATCCAAAGAATTTTTTTAACACCAAATTCATCATCACTGGTAGAGTAACACTTTTTTATTGCTCATTAATGCTGTAAAATACGGAAACACGTTGTTTGTCACTAATAGGTTCTTCCCCCTATAATATTTTTTTGTTAGCAGAGCCACCTATTGAAAACTTGTACGACTATGCCGCGACTAAGCGCCCTACGAACCTTTTCCAAGCAAACGCCTCGCTCCCTCAAATAACGAAATTCATCTCTATTGATAGATGTCGTTGCAAGCTTACTATTTGTTATAAAATCAAATATATTTGAAACGACAAATATAAGGTTTTATAAACAAGAATAAAAATTACTAGTTCGTAAATGTGCTTAAACTATTTATACATATAGGTATTTATTAGTATCGGTTCGCATGCAGATTTTTTTCCTGTTATTTTATTATTGAAATTAATTAATTCCGTCAAATAAAAAAAATATCAAGGTAATAATAATATTATTATCGCAAGTCGACTGTTCGAACTAGCCTTGTTTTCGAAACCGACTGTTCTTAAAATAATTCAATAAAAAAATTACTATAAGGATACTTGCACATACAAGTTACAACTGAGCAGCGCTTAATTTATAAACAAACAAAATAAATCTGATAAATGTTTTTCAAGAAATATATTGTTTTCCGATTTAAATAGTGAGTGAGCCAATGTTTGCCAATGACACCATGGTTAGCAGTGCCCTGGCGGTGTAAGGCGGGGTTTATATTTGTATTTCTTGCACTGCAAGTGTGTATGAGCAGGTTAAATAAAATTGCTCGTCTTAGATCAAATTATACCAATATGTAATCTTAAAATATGAAAAATTATTAGTTTTAGAAAAAAAAAGCTTCACATAATATACGCGTATATATGATATTACAACTGATTTATTAATTAATAAATAATAGTAGATCAGTCATGGATACGCAAAGATATTAGGAACTCATACTATTTTGTCCCCACGCGGGTAATATAATTATTATGTTAATGTATTGAGAATTTTAAGATAATCAGATCGATCGATTCAAACTTGCAGGATTTTAAATAATTTTCCGTCAATTTTTATTACCAATATTGTAATTAATGATTCAAAAGTGGTTTGAATAGTTTTCTTCTTTAAATTTTATATTTAGCAAATCAATAATCAAAGTAATAAAACCACTAAAGATGATTGTGTCACACGTTTTTTTATACATTCAAAAATATTTATCGTTACTTGTATAATATTCTATACACATGAAATAAATAACCTCAGTGGACGTGACCAAAGGCAACACGGTCAGAACGTACAAAGTATACTGCAATTAACCAATTACATTACTTATTTAAAAAAAATATTGCGTGTTTCTAACTTTAAAGTTACTTTAAGTTTACATCTTAAAAAAATATTATTCGGTATGTGTCCGGCAGAATAGACTAGATCCACTTCATTTCAAAACATAAGTGTCGTAATAACAAACAATTTTTTTGCCATCCATATAGTTTTTCCAACACGTCCATAATCACACATATGGTGGCTTCGAAACCCACTACCAAGAGCACTCTCAACGTGAGTCAGACCGTCAGGTTATTTCCATTCAGCTTACATAGTGTTACGTGTTACCCTAAATAAATAGGATGCGAGCGAGCGAAATATTATTTTTTTACTTTAAAAATGAGTAAACTCAGTTATTCAAAGAATACAACTTAATGTCAATCAAAAGATTGAAAAGAGCTTTTTGTATTAATGTTCCATTGCTGCTTTAAGTCTAAGTGAGGATCGTTATTTTTATCTCATTCCCAAAGAAGTAGTTTTTATTATTAATAATTTTATCGATAGAGGGACTGCGGAAATAATTTGATTTATTAAATTCAAAAATAGAAACAAATTTAAAAATGGATAACAAAAAGGTTTTTATAAAAAACGTCTACACGTTTGAACTTGTTTATTTCATTATCTTTAATATTAAATAATAATAATATTAATATATAATTAAGTCAGTAAAATAAATATATTGCACGTTATAAACACGTATCTAGTCCGGTTCTCTCAGTTAAAATAAGGTTTGTTTTTATTATTAAGGTTATGAGCTGATTTGAGAATAGAAAACCAACATATTCATACGCACACATTTATATGCACATAAGTACATACACTCATTCGCTTAATAAAACATATTTTCTAATTAATTAATTATTTAAGCAAAGCGTATTTTAATATAATTACCTTTACTTTTCTTTAACAAAATATGAATGAAATTTTACAAACATTCTGCAACGTGATCAAATAATTTAAAAATATATAACAATAATATTATTTTGCCATGAAATTAAAATACTTATCGATTTTAATATTAATGAACGAAAACCTTATAGATACAATTTCCTCAAAGAAATAAACATAAATTAGTGTAACATAAGTAAATTGGTAAGTCATTTACTTATGATTTGTGTTAATAAGAATTTGCTTTCCATTCTTTCTTTCAAGTTAATTATATAATTTAATGTTTTTTTTTCATAATCCGTTTAAAATTAAGTTGATGTTGGATATGTAAGAACTAAGAAGTGACTTGAAATAATGACGTCACATTTATTATTGATAAACTTAAAAATATTACATATGAAATTAAAGTCCGAGTAAAGCACCATTTACTTTTTAAGTGTTTATTCGTCTCTAGTTAGACTTTCAGGCAGAATATCGTGATGAAACCTGCTTATATTTGATTTAAAAAAAACCGCTCGTTTTTATCCACCAACAATGGCACATTGTATGGAATAAGTTCCAAACCTTCTGTTTTCCAAGCCTTCGTCCGATTGTTGGACATTTACATTTAACTTTAATTTGGAAAAGTACTTAAATATAAGTACTTTTGGCGATATTTTAAATTGATCCACATTCATTACAAGACGAAACTACGGTAAATTAGACTTCGTGTCGTGATATCATCTAACAGTTTAAGCCAAATACTTAGAGCGGGTTTGAACAAGTGTATTTTAAAACTGTATTTAGATATTAAAATACTTTAATATGAATCACTTCAACAAATGCTTTGCATTATAAAAACAACACAAACTGTAACTAAATGGATAAAGAATTACAATTAACTAGACGAGACTAGGAAATAACGTGACGGGAATATCAAATGATAAATTCATCCAACGTTTAAAATTATAAATATAGCATAGAATTTCCCACAAAACTTTGAAAATGAATGCTTCTTAATACAATTAAAAAAAAATGATTTAAAAATTGTCTAAGGTTGTTATCGAATATTTATCGTATTAATAAAAACCAAAATACATTGTTAACAAAACAAAATATCGAAACATAAACGTAGAGATTGTTTTTCAAACCTTAGTGCATGTGAATAAATCTTTGTGGATTCAAGTTTGTTAAAAAAAACTAGCTTGAGTTTTTGCCTTTATACGTACGTGTCAATGATTGATAAAAAATATTGCTTTATTAATATTGTTTGTAGAACGATAAAAATAATAATAACAAAAGATTTAGCGTTTTGTCTATAACTTAATAAGACTGAAATTAATGGTTCTTAACATAATAGAAACTGCAAATGCCAGTGATTTCATAACCTCCCAAGGGATCTATCGCCTTTTCGCCCCAAAAACTTGCTAGCAGTGATGCTATGTAACTTTGTATCCTAAATTTGTTATTCTACGGTTGAAATTAAAGTACGACTTAGAGAATTGTTGTAACGCTTGCAATAGACATGGTTGAGGTGTATACATAGGATTCAATTTTCGGGGCGTGGCGAATCAAGCACCGTGACACAATGTATTCAAACAGGCAATATTGGGCTGACAAAACTGCTGTATAAATTAGGAGACCTTTCTTTTTCGTCGCCATTGCTAATCGTAGAAGGGTAGCGTTCAGTCATCAATTCAATCCCGCAGAAGTTATCGATTTGACAATTACGTGTGCCTGTGTTTAAGTCGGAATCAAAGTATGTTCGCCGAGGGTAAATATAAATCATGCATGGCTTGTATAGCGTGATAGTTCAAAGTCCGGTGCCGTCAACACGCTGACCATACGCCTTCGGCGGCATTTACAATCAACCCTCTTTAGTTGTTGCTCTTGTAGTTCAGATTACGTAGGCACCTCATGTTGATAAAACAAACATCTATGTAATTTAATTTCATTATAAAATAAATACGTATTGTAATGTAAAAAAACTAATAAATCTTTTTTTTTATAGGGCCGAGCGCCATTGAGCCGCGCTCGCCAAGCGCTTTCACGACAAACTCCTCCAGCATGCTACTGCTGCAAACACACGTAAGTTTGAATATTTTTATATAATTGATTTATCAAAAAGTAAACAATATCAGTGCTTTAATATATTTACGAAGGATGCCCCTGATTAGAACACCTGCACTTGAAATAGGCGGTGTCACCATTAAAGAATCATTGTGAAACGATTGATTCAAATTGCACGCCATTGGTGCGTCGTGACCGCCCCTGTATTGTTCCGCCTACCGTAAGTGTAACGCCTTATACATCGTTTTTTTTCCATTACAGAGCAACTACGGTTCGTCCTTCACTGATTTACTGTCACCGCAATACCAAGAAGACTCTTCTGAAATTTTAGAAGAAAACTTAGATCCATTTCCCGACGTCGAATTTCATGCACCTATTCCACCTGAAGTTAAATCTCAACGAACAACTCCAGTGAGTGAAACTCCGTCACCTACGCTCGGACCAGCCTTACCCAGTTTTGAAGAAACGTATTCAGTTCGCTACCCGAAACAAGAAATGGCGGAATTTGGATTAAAAATGGATGAAGATTGCTACAATGTTAGCGCATATTCCCACCAAGGGCATGCGTCAACTCAGTTGCTATATCAATATCATCAACCCCCTTTACCATATGTACCATCACCTTACTACGCACAGGCTCAGCCGTGCTCTCCAACATTTGATACTGGTGGAGTTACGAATACTCAAGATTCTTATTCATTGCCACCTTTTCCAAGCTCGGTGGATTTGCACATTACCACTGACCAAAATAGGCAACGAAGGTCATCGTTACCCGTTCAAAGATCAGAATCTAGTAGTTCTAACGAAAGTCCTAAGCTACATGGCAGCAGAGTGCACTGTATGCAAGCTTCGGCACCAAGCTCTGCCTCTAGTTCACCTGGCGGCCCGCCACAAGAGAATACCGCGTCACGAGCCGCGCCACCCTCACCAAGTCAACTCTGTGCCGTTTGTGGAGATACGGCTGCATGTCAACATTACGGCGTAAGAACTTGTGAAGGGTGTAAAGGATTTTTTAAAAGAACTGTACAAAAAGGTTCTAAGTATGTTTGCTTAGCTGAAAAATCTTGTCCAGTTGATAAAAGAAGAAGAAACCGATGTCAATTCTGCAGATTTCAAAAGTGTCTCGCTGTGGGTATGGTTAAAGAAGTAGTCAGAACTGATTCATTAAAAGGAAGACGAGGTAGATTGCCATCTAAGCCGAAATGCCCGCAGGAATCTCCTCCAAGTCCGCCAATTTCTTTAATAACTGCCCTAGTCAGAGCCCATGTTGATACGTCTCCTGATTTTGCCAATCTTGATTATTCACAATATAGGGAACCCAATCCTATGGAACCTCCTATTTCAGATTTGGAAGTTATTCAACAATTTTACTCGATACTGACTACGTCTATTGATATGATTAAAGTTTTTGCTGAGAAAGTACCTGGATATGCAGATCTATGTCCCGAGGACCGTGAACAGTTATTTGCTTCGGCACGACTTGAGTTATTTGTGTTACGCCTTGCATTCCGCACTCGTCCTGAAGACACGAAGCTAACTTTCTGCAATGGACTGGTTCTTGATAAGAGACAATGTCAGCGATCTTTTGGAGACTGGTTGCACGCTGTGCTTGATTTTAGTAACACCCTGCATTCGATGGATATCGATATTTCTACCTTCGCCTGTCTGTGTGCACTAACTTTAATAACAGGTATGTATCAAGCATTATTAATTTAGATTTATCTATACCAAAATATATATATTGTACTTATTAACATATGCATTCTTTACTTGCTTATTAATTAATTATATACTGTTCTATACAAAGCACTGAGTGTTTGCTTATGTGATGACAATAACCAAAAAATATTACCTACTATTCTTATTAGTTCAAAAATATTAATGAGGATAGATAATTATTTATTTTTTTTAATTTGCAAGGAATTTTATTTTTGTAAAAATGAAGTAATCCACGTAATTAATTTTGTTCATCAGAGAGACATGGCTTAAAGGAGCCTCATCGGGTTGAGCAGCTTCAGATGAAGATAATCGGATGTCTGCGTGCCCATATGCCAGGCGGCGGAAACACGAACGCAGCCGGCGCCCCGCACTTCAGTCGTGTCCTTGGAGCTCTGCCCGAGTTGCGATCACTTTCCGTACAAGGTCTTCAGCGCATCTTTTATCTGAAATTAGAGGACTTAGTGCCAGCGCCGCCACTTATTGAGAATATGTTCCGCGCCAGCCTGCCGTTCTAGGCGCCTCGCACGCTTTCCCTGCTATGACATCCTGAGGACCACTCCCGCCTTCTACGCATTCTCTTCTAGAGCCGACTCCATTATTTTTATAAGTGTTTACTTAGATTAAAAATATTTTTCTAGAGACTAGTAGAACTCTACAGGACACGATCTCCACGGAATCGGTTTATGCTTGTTGTATGAAATTATGAATAATATTATTAATTAATTTTAAGTAAGAAAAATAATCTTACCGCGTAAGTCCTAATATATTGGGCACTTATAGTTAAGCTTAATTTATTATAAATGTATATTTGTGTGTGATTCCGTTTTATCTTATAAAGGTATCTATTTAGTAGTCTGCATTTAAGTTACCGTTCGTAATCAATGGCATCTCGTCGTACAAATATTCCTACGTTATTTACTTGTGTATTATTAAATAAGAAAAATCTAGTCACAAGACTTACAAATGTTAAAAATTTGGCTCGTAAACACCGAATTTTATAGAAAATTTATGAATAATTAAGGTATTTGTTGATATCTAAATAAGTGTGGTGTGAATGAAAGAAATGAGGATTTGAAAGTCTCGCTGACCGCGCTCGGCGCTCCCGCTCCGTGCGTATATTACGCGAAGGGTAGTGTCGGACCAGACCGCAGATGGCAGTTACCTTTTAGGTTTAAATTATTTTATAACTATTTCATAGAATGTTAATGTGAATTGTTAAAATAAAAATATACATATAAAGTAAGAGAAAAAGTTCAGCATTTCTATTATAGACTCTCAACTCCAACGTGTCTTAAAGAGTACCTTCTTAGATATGTAGCTAATAAATTCCCTGGTATAATTGATACTTTTAAAAGTAAAACTGTAGAGCTAGTTACCCTAAACATATCAATGTACTTATTTAGAATGCTACTTGGTGTGCATGTAGGCAATTAAAAATGTTTTTTTTGATACGCATAAATGCTAATTCGACCAATAACATGCTGAATATAGTGTTTTTATATAAAGGTACTTATAATCCAAAAACAATTTCAAAATATTGAAAAAATCCTCTATATTAATTATAGCGTCAGAAAATCATTTATTTACAAAATTCAATTCAATGCTATAACAAAGTTATACATTATAATTTAAAGAAACTAAAATAAAGACATTATAAATAAATAAAAGATTTAAAATTATTATAAACATTTTGTACGAAAGGGAATAGTAAGTCGTAGGTTTAACGTTGTTAGGATAAAAAAGAATGCGTGATAATTTTATACTATATTATTTTGTACTTATATATATCTTGTAAACAATGCATATGCTGAACTTTTTGCTCGAAAATCAATGCTCCTTTATATGTATTAGTTAATTTTATAGATTTATAAGAATAATTAACTTTTTTCTTTCATAAAATATTGTGGCGCCATTACTGTTAAACACATCATAATCAAACTGTACGAATCAGATGCCTACCTACTTATATTAAAGAAAGACATAATATATTTAAATATATAACATTTGTTCAAATTTGCTATATGAAAACGTGTCACACGACCTTTCCTAGCTTTTGCGAAAAACTTGGTTGTGCTTTCATATCATTACAAAACATATACAAAACTAGCAATAAGTATTTATATGGTGCATATCATAAAAAAAGGTAATACTATAAGATATAAAATACAGATTATATAAAACTTTATAAACTTTTGAAATACATTCCGAAAGTCATTTATTATTTTATTTAGATTCATGGCATAAATATGAAATTGTTGTTTCACTAATATTTTTAAAAGTAAATCATAAAAATGTAATAACTAATTGTTCATTTGCATCCATGTCATAAAGTAGGTAAGCTCTGAATTAACAAAGTAATTAATTATTTTGAAATAAACATAGATCATTTAGTCTTACATTTCTAAATATTGTAAGCATTCAATAAACTTCCGATTTCAATTGCATTTCTTTTGTCTCGATATAAATTGATGTGCTTTTGTTATATGTTATACTTTTTCTTTGTAAATATTTCGTCACAATTATATTAACGCGTAAGCGTTATTTAAAACTTGTTTTTTTATTTTCATGTACCTATTCGTTTTTTATACTGTAAAGCTAAAAGTTTTACTCTAAATTATACAATATGAGTGCTTTTTCATATAATTATCAACTAACGAAGTCTAACATTCTGCAATGCACTGCATATTTCATTTATATATCTGTCCTATATGCAGCGCTGGATTTAAGGCCAGAGCAGAAATTTTTCTGGGGTGGCAAAATTAGAACAGTAAAAGTATTTTTTTACGTAACCGAGGTTTTCCCTATCTTTCAATAAAAAAATATATCATAAATTTTGTGCTATGAATGAGTAATTACATTTTATTTTATTTTTTTAATAATCGTGTGTCGCAAGTTTCTACAGTTTATGCAAAATTGATTAAAGGAACGGCATTTTTTAAACATGTTGTCTTTCCATGGGATAAACGTTGAATTACGATTTAATAAATAACAGTTCAAAGAAACATTGATTTACACATAAATATCAAGATGTACTACCTAACCCAACTATTTCTCGCAAATTAAGTTACCTCCTAGCGTGCAAGTAACTACTTTCTTCCTAGTAGTAGTTATCCTATTATTTCAGGCTATACTCGTAGTTTCTACAATAACAGATAATCGAAAAGAAATTGGTGTTTACTTGATTATTTTGTATTTTTTAAATACGTATGCAACGCGTTATTATCCAGATCAGCATTTTATTAAATGAAATTTTAATTCTAAATACCTTATAGAAATACAATAAAACGTATTGAATTGGTATTATGTGGCATGTTGTAGTGATTATATATAATTCTTGGAGTGGCATCAATAACGGTGCTAAAATTATAAAATATATTTTTTAATTCAAACCGATAATTAAGTGACGCTTTTCACTAATTAATTTACAAATACGTATTATATAATATTATTAAATCAAGTCGGCCGAATCAAATCAAATACATAATGATCCATCAAGATGAGTTAATATGGCGAAATATTTAACTTTCAAAACTAGTGAGGGTCGGTCTATCTAACCGACTTATTTGAAAGAACTCTGAACTTTTTTTATGCAAGTCTCCGATGTTGTAGATGTCTGCGGGTAGTAGTAATCACTTCCCATCAGGTGAGACTCCTTCTCGTTGGCCCCTCGTATAACATTTAATGAAAATGTTAGAATGAAGAAAATGTTTTTCACAATCGCAAGAATAGCTATATTATCAACTTTTCAGTGTGGTGGTGTGATCTCCAATAAATTACCTCTTCCCAAAAACAAAGAGTAGACCTTACAAAACCTAACCAGTTATGGGAAGGTCCCACGTTAATTACGTCAATTTATTGTTTTTCTGTTGAAACATGCTCAGGAGCAGTTTCGAATCTGGATATTGGAAGTGTTTACAGTCCCGTGTTTCGATAAACATTTCAGGAGCCTTGGCGTCTGTACCTACTCTTTGCAGTCTTGTCGGATACTTGTGCACGTCCTTCTACACTATAGTATGTCTTGCATCATGCGTCGTCAGAAGAATATTATTAAGTAAACATTTATTATTTAAATATATTGAAAAGCATTTTTGGTAGTTAAAATAAAATATTAAACACCATGAACACACAGATAAGTACATTATCATTTTTGAATCCTATATCTTTTACTTAATTCAAAATAAGAAAGTACAATCACGATTGTTTTCTAAAAATTTAATTCCATATAACCTAATACAAAAATATAAACTTTAATTGATATAAGTATACACTTTACTGTAAATCTACATAAATATATAATATATACAAACAAATTTTTAATGATTAATTATTAACTTTATATTGGTAAATGTAGCGAAAGTAACGCCATCTATACAATTTTATATAATAACTTATATTCAAATAGTTACTTATATCCATGTAAATATTTCAGATATAGATATAATTTCTGCAACTATAAGTCATACCTAACTATTAATTATTACTGCGTATTAATGCAAACGCATACTTTAAGTAATTAATGAAATTTTGTGTACAACGAAACGTAAGTCGTGACTTACTATAACTGACTAGTCAAAGTCATGTCAAATTAATTAAATGACATGAAGAAACAAATGAAACTTGTTATGTTGTTTAAAAATATGTGATGATTTTCAATTACTGAAAATCCTGAAGTAATATTAAATTGTTTCTTAAAAATAACAAAAGATGAGTGAAACTACAGACATGACCGTAATCCTAGATAAAAATCTAGAAGATTTGGAAATTCAAGAAGTACTGAAAAATGGAACTGATTTAAGGGAATACGCTTTACAAATCGATAAGAGTATAAAAGAAGCAGAAAAAAATTCTGTAGCTGATTATTTAAAAGAAAGTGAGAATATTGCATCACTTCACAATCAAATTGAGGATTGTGATTCGATTCTGGAAAAAATGGAGAGCATGTTACTAGTTTTTCAGGTAAGTAGTGAATACTAATAAAATATGTTCCAATTGTAATTAAAAAACTAATACCATTTTAAATTAAAAACTCATTAAATTTTCTAGAATGATTTGGGAAGTATAAGTAATGAAATAATAAGCTTACAGAAACGTTCTGTAAATATGTCTGTTCAACTTTCTAACAGACAAGCTCTGAAAGGTCCACTATCATCATTTATAGAAGATATGGCAGTATCTGAAACACTTATTTTGTAAGTATAGTAAAAGTAATAAAAATAATTGCAAATAGTTTAGATTATGTTCCTGAAATTGATATATGTAGGTACTTTTATTCATCACTATCATATCTTTATGTTACAAAATTTAATAAAATGATTTTGAACTGTTTCCCTCGGAAAGTATATGAAAAATAAACAAATTAAGTTATTGTTTTCAGTGGCATCAATAATGTTCCTGTTGTTGATAAAGAATTTATGATTCAATTAGCCATTTTAAATCAGAAATTAAATTTTGTTAAAGAACAAGACTTTAAGGAAACCAAGGCCTGTCATGATGTAAAAGATGTTTTAGAAAAACTAAAAATTAAAGCGGTATCCAAGATCAGAACCTACATCCTGGAACAAATATATAAGTTTAGGAAACCAATGGCTAATTATCAAATACCACAGAACGCTATGTTGAAATATAAATTTTTCTTTGAATTTATATTAGCAAATGAACGAAATGTAGCACAAGAAATTTGCAATGAATATATTGACACTTTGAGCAAAGTTTACTATTCATATTTCAAATCTTATGCATCCCGATTAGACAAGTTGAAATATGAAGAAGTACCTACTAAGGATGATTTAATGGGAATTGAAGATGGTTCAAAGGGAGGATTCTTTCAAAAGTCCAATTTAAAAAACAAAAGTACAATATTTACAATTGGCAACAGAGGAGATGTTCTGGCCCAACAGCTAGAAGCACCAATAATTGTACCTCATGTACAACAAAAAACCAAGGTGAACTTTATTTAAAAATAAGTGGTTCAAAATTACTTAATTTGTAATATACTATTTTGTAACTATTCTTAATAATTTTCAGTATTCATATGAGGCATTGTTCAGAAGTCTACAATATGCTCTGGTAGACAACAGTTGCCGAGAGTATTTGTTTACTACAGAATTCTTTCATGTTAAAGGAAGCCATGCACAGGAGTTATTTGACAGAATTCTTGGAAAAACACTTTCCTTGCTCGTAGTAAGTATTTTTGAAAATTATGTTGAAATATATATTATTATTATTATATATCATGGTTTTGATATTAAACAATTTCCGTGAAGCTTATAAACTATTATATAAACAATGTTTTAGTTGTATTTACTACTGACTGATACTACTGATTTGAATAATTATTGCTGACCAAAAATTTGTAAATATTGTATTAATTAAATTTTCAGAAAAATGTCGAAAGCTATGTTTTAGAATGCTATGATTGCCTTGCACTGTTTCTGTGCATACAACTTATAAACAGATATCGCTGGATGTGCCACAAAAGAGCAGTGGCGGCATTGGACAGGTAAATTCATAGCATACCTCTCAAATACCTTCAGATAAATTCAAAATGAATATATTTTAATTATTTTGTAGTTATTGGGATTCATTATTATCATCATTGTGGCCAAGATTGGAATTTGTATTAAAATTAAACATCCAAAGTGTTAGAGATTGTGACCCAGCCAAATTATCTAACAAAGAAATGGGACCACATTATGTAAGTATTTATTTGTTATTAAAAAATCCAGAACGAAACTTATCAAAAAAGTTTCATTTTATTTGATTATAAAAATTATAAAATTCCTTTTATAAATATTAAAATTATCAAATTATATTTCAGATCACTCGGAGATATGCAGAATTTTCAGCAGCAATGCTTAGCTTGAGTGAACAGTTTCCTTCTGAGGAACTCAGCAATTTACTTTTGGTTTTACAAGATGAAGTCCATTGCTTCTTACTGAAAATGGCAGCTGAATTTCCGCAACGTATACAACAACTGATATTCCTAATAAATAATTACGACATGGTCTTAAGCATATTAATGGAGAGAACCAGGGATAATACAAAAGAAGCTGAAAGTTTTAGAGAACAGTTACAAGCCAGAAGTTCCGAGTATGTTGAAGAGATACTTAGTCCACATTTTGGAGGTCTGATGCAGTTTGTTAAAGAAGGGGAACAGTTACAGGAGGGTGGTAAAAAAAGTGAATTGGCAAATTTAGAAAAGAAGTCTTTATCACTTGTCGCTTCATTCACATCAAGCTGGAAACAGAGTCTTGAAGAAATACACAGAGAAGTACTTGTATCATTCCCAAATCTCGTGACTGGGTCAGGTTTACTACAAATGGCTCTCACTAACTTTGTACAGTATTATCATAAATTTGTTAAACTATTAACACCAAATGCTCGAACTCAACTTGTTAATATTCATGTTATTATGGTAGAAATTAAGAAATACAAGACAAATTATTAACCAAATTAAATATATAATCCTGCAATACAAAATGTTAAACAGTTGTTTTTATTTTAGTAAATTTACTAACTTGATCAAGATATTGGATAATTATAAAATATGGTTATTTTATAATTTAAATTCTTTAATGCTAAATTACGCCTTATCTTATTATCCTTTCTGATTTGGCTGAGATATGAAGTTTTTTTTTATTTATTTGTTTTATGGTAACTAAAGATGTCGCTTAAAAAGTAAAATAATATACACGACCTGTAAATGTCCCACAACTCACCCCATGCTGTTCCGATGTGGTTTTGTTTTTACACATGTGGCAGACTTTCATTTGAATTATACATGCGGATTTCCTCGGGATTTATTCCTGATAATTCACGAGATAAATTATGAACGCAAATCAAGCTCAATACACGCATTTCTCGTACTTGACATTAACTTGTACAATAGAACAAGCATACTTAAATATAATTTAGTATTTTTTAGTATTGCTACAAATACTTATATTCTTTTTTTAAGCTATTTACTAGTTTATTAATTTTTTGAAAATAAAATGTATTGAATTCCACAACTGATTTCTATAGTATAGGAATAGCTTGTGTAGAAATTAAGTTGCAAATTGGGTTTTCAGAGAAATTAAACTACAGAATAAATGGTACTTTTTGTTTTCAATACAAAACTTCTAAAATGAAGTAAATATTACACAAATCACAGAACACATGGAAAGATTGAGATACCTTACCATTACAGTTATACTCTTAAGACAATAAAATAAAGTCCTTAAAACAAAATTGAATTGTTTTACAATAACTTAGACCTTACGTAAATTAAAATTTTATCACCAACATAAAACTTAATAGTTATTTTTACATTATTTTACAAAGCCGTTCGTGTTAGGATACCTTTCCATACTTTGAGTGGTTTCTCTCGAACAAAATCTCTCATTAGTTCTTCAAATTCTGGCGACACGCGTTTCGGCGACCATGAAAGTAGTGATTGGGTAACACGATTTTGATTGTGTTTATTCATGTAAATTAAACTCGTGAATATTGATTCCTTCATGCTATCTGGAACTGAATTAACAAAATTAAACATATGTTAACCAAAACAAAACCTTTTAAATATTTTAAAAATAAAAAATCATTATAAAACATTAATATGTCAATAAAAAGAATAAATTTTAAAATTATGTTTTAATTCTGCATGAACCCATACAATAAAAAACAAATATAATAATCAAATAGATTTACCAAACAGCACTTTTTATTCTAATTAAAACCAGAATATTTAGAATATTATGCTAACCTATATTATATTTAACTAAATATTACTTACTTTCTTGTTCTAGCATATCAAGTAACTGATTAACTACAATTTCACAATGTACTTTCATATCACTAGGATATGGCTTGAGCAAAGGGCCCAGCAGTTCCACAGAAAACTGTCTTATTCTCATTGGTATATCTTCTTTCTCAATCATAGGTAATAACATATTTTTTACTATATTCTTCTGACACCATTTTGGCCCTTGACGTTTAGCCAGAATTATAAAAGCCATTCGTAACATTTTCTTCTCTACTTTTATATCTGAAAATATATTTTAATATACAGAAACATTTTATGAAAAAAATTATAACTAGGATCTGTTTTTATATAATTAGTGTATTAAACTTACCTCTTAATTCCTTAATAGAATTTCTAAACATTTCCAAAATTTTAGTTTCATTCCAATCTGTTACTTGGTAAAAATATTTTTTATTCAATATAAATCTTATGTCCTGTATTCTGTTAAATTTATCTTCACATTTATAAAAGTGTAACAGATAGACTAAGCAGGTTACTAACGGACTTTTTGCTGTAATATAAAATAATAACATTAAATTATACATAAAAATTAGTAATAGAGGGGAGTGGGGGGACAATTGTTAGGCAGTTCTCTGTACCTCTGACAATGTGTAAGCAATATGTCATACTGATTGGTTGATTAATAAAGACTTAAAAGCGTAACAAACTCTCAAAGTTATATTGTAAATTTCGTATTTTAAAATTATGCATGAAAGAAAAAACATAAACCAATAACTTACCAATTCCCATATGTGCTAAAGGTAAAATATGCATCCACACATCCAAGCACTGCTTAATAAGTGGAACTACTTTAAATTGTAGACAATACATAGCATCCAACAAGAACTGTCGTAAACGATTTTTAAAACCGAAGTATCGACATAGCAATGCATAGAAATGTGCCAAACTTTCAATGACATCAAATTCTGGGCTCTTATTTAATTGGAAAAGTGAAAATTCTATGTGAGTTAGGATCATGCTGACTGTATTAGGTGAAGACATTTCTAACTGTCTCATTACAAATAAAAGAACTTGTTCTGATTTGGTCATAGGAGGTGCAGGAGGAGAGGTAACTTTGTTAAACAACTCCCGTTTTCGTGCAGGATCTTTTAAGTACTTCATAAATCCAGACAAGAATTTTTTCATCTTCCAACTATGTTGTATCTCATCTACTAGCTTAGTCATAGCAGATTTAGTTTTATCTATTGGTAATTCAATGATGTTTGCTATATCATCTTCTAATTTCTTACATATTGTATTTGAAACATCATCTGAAAATACAAAATGTTTCACAAAAAACATCCTTGCAGCCTAGCTATCCAATTACACATTTTATCTAAGAAACTACTGATCATTATGTTAGTGAGTATTAAATTTGTTATATATTTTTTGTATTATTACATATTATATATTGTATTCTTTATCTTGGAACTAAACTATCATCTTATGTTTGTATTAGTATAAGAAAAATTATATAATCATAAATTTATAGAAATTATTTTTTTAACATAATATGTGGAGGTTAAATTTATCATACTTTTAAAACTTACCAGGAATTTTTTTAGCAGAATATTTTATTTTTTCTTTACCAAATTTTTCTAACATCTTGCAGAGAATACTTTCTTTTGGATGATTTAATGGTTGTTTTACATCAATATTTTGCTCTGTATTTGTATTAATGCTATCTGTAAACTTAGAAGATTTACTTATATCTTTATTAAGGATGTCATGGTTCTCATCTGCTCCATCACTCAACTGTTTCTTGTGAGGTGAACTATTTGAGGAGTTTAAGATTTCGCTATTGGTGGATAAATCAATATCTTCTGCATTTGCCTGGTCATTGAACATCTCTCTCACATTTTGACTACGTAAAATTCTTTTACATTCTACTGGGGGATTATCAGATGCAGCACGCTTTAATCTTTTCTTGCTCTCTACTGGTTTAGTACATTCCTTTGTATATTCTTTAGATTCTTCTAATTGTGACTCATTATATTTACAAGTGCCACTGTTAACTTGTGTTGATGTTATAGAATCTTGAATTGACTTTGTACGACTCCTGGTATTGATAAAGTTTGTTGTTGGTGATGAATCTGCACTTAAAATTATATCCTCTGTCCTTCCAGGGCTTGTCACTTTTGTTTTCTGTTGTTTGTCTTTGTTTTTTGGGCTACTCAATCTTATTGGAGAAAGACAAATAACTGGTTGTTTAATTTGAACAGGACTTTTATTTATAGATGTAGATTTTTCAATTGAATCACACATTGAATCGTTTCTATTATTATTAAACTCTTTTTGTTCAGAGTTAATTTTATTGTTACCTATATTATTCAAAGCGCCTTTTGTTTCATCATTGCCATTTTTTTGCTTTAATTCTTTCATGACTCTGATTGCCTTTTCATATGCTGACTTGTTATTTACTAATAATTCAGCATCCATGGTTTTACTATTTGTTGCAGGTATTACTTTAGATTTAGTATGTAACTTTCTGATAGGAACATTTATTCTTTTAATTTTACTTTTTGGTAAAAGTTTTTTTCTAAACCTTTCAAGCCTACTTAATTTTTTATGTTTTATATTTTTATATTTACTATCATTTAATAATATTTCTTCATTGCTGTCACATGCATTATCTTCAATACCTTTTCTGCTATCTACTAAAGAAACACTATCAAAACTTTTTTCGTTTACGCTTTCTGAAGATTTATAAGGTTCCAATGCAGTGGGTAAGCTTATTTCATTTCTTATTTGGAACCCTGCAGGAAAAACTTCTATACTATGTATTACTGGTCCACGGTTAACATTATTATCTACAGTAGGTGGGGATCTCGGAACATCCATATTTGTAGAATTATTTGCAAAACCATCATTGGTAATTTCATCATAACCTTTGTTGTTTTCATGGCTATTTTTTTCACCGTCAAAGTGTATAGATATTGCTTCATGACTAGAATCATCAAACAGCTCTGAATTTGTAATGTGACACTTATCTTCTTCAGATAAATGTTTTTTGGGTGTTTCAGGCATCAAATGCTGTTTTTTTAATATGCTCTTTATATTAATTATCTCTTTTGATAAATCTGATATGCTTGTTTGAAGAACCCTATTTTCTTCTCTCAATTTTAATGATTCTGGACAAACTATGTGTTTATTGGGTAAATTTAGTTGTTCTTTTATGGGTGATATTAATTTCTTACCCTCTTTTTTACTTATTTTTACAGGAGTCCTTGGAATAGGTGTAATTAATTTTTCAGTTAAACGCATTGAATTTAAAATCATTTCAATTTCAGAATCATTACTGTTTTCACAACATATGTTATTACTGTTATTTCTTTCCAAACATCTTTTTTCTTCAAGTGATTTGTCACTAATTTCAAGTTCACATTGACTCGACAAGTTTTGAATAATTGTATGTTTCACTTCAACACTTGGCACTGAATCTGCTATCACATTATTTACTGCATTATCATGTGAGAGCAATGAACTCACATCTGGTTCAGTAATTACACTACAACAATTTTGAATATTTTGAATTGGTGATGTTGCAGAATGTGTTAACTTCTTATGAACTAACTCAAGTTCTTTGAATGCTATAGGACTTGTGGCCACATTGTTCACTTTTATATCCATACTGGTTCCAATATCAACAACATTCTTCTTTTCTTTAATTGTAACAATTTCTGAGCTCAATGGAATATCAGTAATATAATATTCTGCACCATTAGGTTCTTTTTCAATGGGCGTAATGGTATTATTACCATTAAGTATAGCTTCATCATCGAACAGTAGGGGACTAGTTGCAATATGTACTACCTCTGAAATTGTTCTTGGACTTGTACAGGCATCCACAAAAACCCTTTGTTCCTTAATTTTAGTACATTCTGTTGTAAATGGACTATCATTATTGAAATAATCAGGACTATTAAAACATTTCTCCCCATCAGAGAATGCCAAAGAGGAACCTCGACCTGTATCTTCACTGACTCTTTCATTACTGCAATCTGAGTCATAATCTTTATTTATTCTTGTTGACTCTGAAATATTGTTTTTAATAATCTTAGACATTGCTTAAAGATACTTGCATAAATTAATAAAAAAGAATTGAAATTTACCTTTTTTGGTACAGGTTACATTTTCGTTTGACTTGAGGTCACTCTGAAAATATGAAAAAAACATTAATATGAAGTCCACAAAAGTCAAAGTTTTCATCACAGCTGATTAATATGTTAATGGATAGCTTTCTAAACTGCTGGAATTGACTGATTGGTTTTTAAAATACCTACTTAAATCAAATTTATTTAGAAAATATGTAATTGAAAATATGTAAATATGAACATATTACCTCTTTATTTTTGTCATCGGTGGTCACTCCAAATGGACTAAACAGTGGAGAAGACGGTGAACTATCGAACAATTCTGTTTCATCGCTACTACTTTCTGAAGCTGAATCATCTACATTGCACTTTCTTCTGGCCTTATCATACTTTTGTAAGACTAATTTATGACGCTTATTTAATTTTTCTGTAAATATGAAAAACTTTAAAATTTCTTTCTATTATAAAAATATTTGAAAGACATTATTTAAGGAACTACAAGTTATTGAGGTATTTTCATACCTTTTGTACAGTAGTCACAACTCTACGTAATATCCATTTAATTCTTAAAGCAAACAAATGTTATAGTAATAAGTTTAGTTAGTTTTAAAATAAGTTTTAGTACTTACTTTTACCCAATACTATATCCCGAACCAGACATAGATCATTAAGAAGTGTCTCATTTTCTTTTTGTAGATTCAAAAGATTTTTCTCATAGTCTTTGACATTATTCTTTTCTAATTGGTTTTCAATTTTTAAGGCCTCAATAACTGTTTCATGTTCTTTAACCAGTACCTGCAGAACATATTTAACATACAAGTTACAAATATTTCAATGTTGTATAGATATAACAGACTTTGTTGTATATATTTTTTATACAGATATACAAAATAATAGATTTTCTGTAATTTTAATATTCGTAAAATTTAATTTCTCACTATTTGTTTTGTGAATTATAACAAAATAATACCTGAAGTTGATGTGAGTGTGATCTGATTGCCTCAACCTGGTTTTGTGTCATCTCACAATTCAGCCGCAATTCTTTATTTAGGTTTTGAAGTGATTGAACATCCTAAAACAAAATATTTTATTTATAAAATATATCCCATGAACTTGTAAATTAGTTAAATAAAATATTATATGAATTATTTATTTTATTTCATTGATAAACTGGTTTAATTAATACCTTCTCTAATTGTGTACATTTTTCTAAGCTTTCTTTATAATCTATACACACTTGCTTACACTCTTCTTTTGCTGTCAACAACACTATTTCGGTCTGTTCCAATTGTTCTTTTTTGGCAAAATACTTTTTAATCAATGAACTGAAAAAAAGTTACATATATATGTTTAACAAAAAAACTATATAATTAAAAACATTTACACATATTTATTTTATGGATGGCAGCTAAACTTATAACAAGCTATTAAATAAATTGTTTTCAGAGGAATAAAAAAAAACATAAAATTTAAAACGAAAATCTTACTCTGTAGCAACTGTTTTCTTTTTTGCTATTAGTATTGCTTTTCTCTGCTTATCTATTCTGCAATCATTCTGAAATAAATAGGAATAGCTTATTTTAAATTAATGTCACTGGTGTGTTATAAAATTTTAAGTTACGATACAGGTGAAGAAAAAATTGTAACATTTATTTAGTATTATTTCACAACATTATAATAAATTATTTAAATTATTTTTATCACATACATTTTTTTAGAACAAATTATTTTTATTCGTACGATGAAATGGGTCTTGAGTTAAACAAAATTTTAACATAACCTAAACCTTACCACTATATTTGGCGATTGCTGTAGAAAATTTAGGTCAAAATCTAGGACTGTGTCTTCATACGCAGAACCCATTATGAAATAAAATATATAAAGCTAATAATTTTTCAATTCTCATCTTCATCTATCATATTCTTTTTAGATAATAACTTTATAATAACACAACACCGGCGCGCTCCACAATTCACATAAAACAGATACAAAATAAAAATATGTTTGAAACTTCAGTGTTGCAAGATAATTATCATTTTTGGTTTCAAGTTAATTCGCGCGAAAAACGAGGAACATGTGATGGATTTATTTAATTATTTATTTAATGTAGTATGATATATATGTTTTTTATTCGTTACCACCTAAATATTGCCAAACAATTTGTCAAGTGGTGAGATTAAGAAGGATTACAAG
The DNA here is from genome assembly GCF_905220365.1 of Vanessa cardui. NCBI lineage: Eukaryota > Metazoa > Arthropoda > Insecta > Lepidoptera > Nymphalidae > Vanessa > Vanessa cardui. Next base: position 9,444,607 of record NC_061129.1, read on the forward strand.
TACACATATAAGTTAAATGAAAATAACGTATTATCTTTTACTAATATTAAAAAATAGCCTTAAGGCTCCAGTGAAGTTACACAAAAATAATAATAAAATTTTAAAAATAATCTTAGTAATGTCATGCCTACCTTTCTCGACAGCTAGGTGGATCAAACGACAGTACCTACATATTCATTGAAAGCAATAATTTCGTTATTGCTTCAATTTTATCCCATATATTAGATTTAGATTATTTCTATATATTATAATCTAAATCCTTATGAAACTGAGAAGAACTGAGCCGTAACGTCGACATACTTCCGTTGCTGGCTCTGGCTCGTGAAATGTGTTCGCTTGTTATAAAGTATGGAACTTAAAATTATAATTAGACTAGAGTAATTAGTTTAAACACAAGTAAAGTTTTATAACAAAAAAAAAATCGAAATTAAGTAAATTGAACATATACATACAAACTTCTACGTTAAAAATAAATATAATACATATTACACTGCTTAAATCTTATTACACTCTCGAATTAGAAATATTTTTCTGAATTTTTTTGGCAACACTCCTTTTTACTTATCATCAAATGAATTATTTAAACATAATAATTGTTGTTAAATTGTAAATGTATGAATACTAAACAGCTGAATTCATACAATCCTTTTTTTTACCGACCGAAGAAATATACACGAATATAAAAAAACTAAATATTATACAAATATTATTCATATTATCTACCACTTATTGATACACCCCTAATATGTTTAAGTTGAGTATAAAGATTATAATAATGACTCTGGACGTCCCTAACGCCCCAGCATCTCTATTCTCTATTATAAATATAATTAAAATTAGTCTGCTTCTGTTCTGCGATTTTAAGTTTTAAGCGGCAACACTATTTAGACCTCATCACGATTCACGCGCTCATCTTTGTTTGCAAACATCCGCAAATTATTAATATCAGTGAATTTAATTAACATTTTCCGTATATTTCTTCACTCGTCACTCATTTTCAAGGTTAGTATATGAATATTTTCACTATAAAGAGATTTAGTAAATTCGTAATATATAAGGTTGTTTATATTTTTAAATGCGTCCCTGGTCATATTCCAAGTTCAAGGTTGATATCGAAGCAAAACAGGTACCTAGAATAAACCGTTATACTTAACTCGTTCTAAAGAATCTTAATTAAATTATGAATTTTCTTATAAGTTGGCTCTAGTAAGTAAATATGTAAATTTAAATAATGGTAAAAAGTCTTTCTCATTTTATTTAATTTTTTCACATTATTTTCAGATGGGATATAATATGAATGACCTTAGAAACAAAAGTTTATATGACAGAGTTAATAAATTATTAGTATCATACGAGTGGAGTGATTGCAGTTTCTCTGTACATGGCAAAAATTTTAAAGCTCATAAATTAATATTAGGTATCAGTAGTCCTGTTTTCGAGGCAATGTTTTACGGACCCTTATCCACAAACGATGTAATAACCATTACGGACATAGAACCCAATATATTTCAGCTGTTATTAAATTATATTTACACAGACAAAGTTGACATACATTCTATAGAGGAATCATATGATCTTATGTATGTCTCGAGGAAATATATGTTAGAGTATCTCACAGAAATTTGTATTGCATACATTGAATCAAATATAAGCATTGATAATGTTATTCCTGTTTTAAACTACCCTGATCACATGCAAGACAATCAACTTGTCTCAACAGCACTTAAACTATTTTGTCAACATGCAGGCTACCTGTTAAAAGAATATAAAAGTTCCATTACTTCAACATGTATGAAAAAAATTCTCGGATGTAATGAAATTAATATATTAGAAAAAGATCTGATTAAGAGTGTCTTTGAATGGACATCATATTACTGTGAACAAAATGAAATTAAAAATAATATTCATAATCGACGAGAAGTATTAATAAAGAATGATTTATTGAAATTATTAAGATTTAATACACTGTCATTAAATGAATTAAATGAAATAACAGCGTGTAAAGAGAACCTTCTATTGAAATGCGAAGAAGAACAAATTAAACTAGAAATGGAAACTGAAAAATTGAATAACAGAGTCCTAAGTACCACAGATAACAATTTTTTACCAAGAAAGACATTAAAACAACAATGGTGTCTATGTCATCGCCCTCCATTAAGATCTGAATCTCCTTTAATAGTAGATTTAGCAAACTATACAATACACACAAAAGTAAAAGCTAACAAGTCCACATTTATTAATACTTTAAGTGTACATTCAAGAATGGCTCCAGTGGTTAGCTATTGTAATAATTTTACTAATATTTATCATGAACAATTTACGATTTTAGTCACATGCGAAGAAGACAATAGTGTAATAAAAAAAATATACTTTGATAGTAATGTGGAATATGATTTCAACATTGATATTGAATTTGATGAACCTATGTTAATAAAAAAAGACTGCTGGTATAAAATAAGTTTCATATGGCCTCACCAAAACACCTTTTACTCTTATCAATATGGTGTGCAAAGCAGAGCTCCATGCTATAATAATGGTAAAATAAAATTTGAATTTAATGATGTTTTGAGAGTTTCTGATCATGGAGGTAGCTTTCTCAGAGGTTTAAAATTTTGTATGTAAGATTATTTTTAAGAATTGTAAAATGTATTTAATTTATTTTTATTTAATCATTAGTTATATATTTTGTTATAAGTAAATAAAACAATTATCTCAATAATAAAATTATTAAGCTGGTTTAAGTGGGATTAAAAAAATATTTTTGTTTATTGGCTATGAATAAATAAAAGAACAATTACATATGATGAATAATAAATAAAATAAAATGAATAATTAGGTATTACATATTATGTTTAATAATTATCGGTTTTTAAAATTCGATGAATTAAAATGAAAAGATTGTAAGTATTTGCAATCTCAAAAGCTTTACAGAGAAAAATCCTCTACAAAAAAATATAAATAATTAAGTGTTAATTTATAAAAAGTAACAAAAAAAAAAAGATTTTGGAATATTTTGAATTAAGCATTAAGGACTTCTAACATGTAAGAGTATATACCTCTTAAGATCAGTATTTTATTTAAATAAAGAATTATTTATACACAATACAAGACTTTTATTCAGGCATTTTCAAGTTATATAAAAAAAAAAAGGATTTAATATTGGCTTGAAATTTTTAAAGTGAATCTACTTTTTTATGTATCCTTTTTGAAAAATAGATAAATATCAACTCTGAATTCTATGTTGTAGTACATTTATCAACAAAATGAATTTTATAACTTAAATGTTATTTGTGAATTGTAAGAACCATGTTGCTATACTAAAAATTCATCATTCGGCTTTAAAGCGGATTCATTCGCGCTATACGGGTTGGGCGTCTGGTGCTAGGCATAAAAAGCAATCTCAATCGGTTTCTGGAAGGAGCAACAGCAGATAGAGTGACTTTCGCATTTACAGTATTTATAGATTAAGTTGCGGCTACAAATTTTTAATCTCTTGATATTTTGATTTTGCATTAAGCATATTTATCGGTTGACTACCTATAGAACTATGATTATCAAAGACGCTTTTTTTGTAACCAAATATAGTGTACATATACTACAAATGTAGTGTGCTTGGTAAAATACAGTAATGACATCATACATACAGATTGGAGATAAACATGCTAATAAGCATTACAAATTAAATATTTCCATTTCTGCTGTTAGTTTTTGTAAATAAAAACTATACCTACTAGTTATTTATTTTATTGTTTAATTTACGTTTATTGTTATGGTTTAAAAAAATATTTCAAACATATAATTATTCATAAAAACATATGTATGCATATATTTTAAGAATTTGCGAATGTTTAGAAACAAATGTCACGCATGTTAGCGTGATGCGATGAAGGCAATGTTATAACTAGGGTTAATGAACTTATTCTTGCTTCAACTGCTATTTTTTTAGTAATGAATTAGGTTAAATGACTGCCGCATTAGTCTAGTCTAGTAGTTAATTCATTAAAACTGCAAGTCTTGAGGTGCTTAACACGGGCTAATAAAATGTTTTTCTACTAAGATATTTTTAATAGCAGTTCGCATTTAGTAAGTTGGCAGTGTTAATACTCTCGGCCCTCCAAGATCACCCTCCGGTTGTATCGGATTATGAGAATGATAGAATATAATATTGTATTTCTTTTTTCATACTCTCGAACACTATAATACGTCCTGCGTAGTTACCTGCCTAATTTCCATATTATCATCACTAGATTCGGCCTTTATGCAGTGTGTTTGCAAAAATAGTTTAATAGCCATTGAGTGGATGAGATGTGAAAAAGTAATAAACTAACTCTTTATAATATTATAAGTTAGGATTCCAAATACAAATGGCTTTAAGGATGTAATATTGGTAACAACAAACTATTCACTTTGGAAAATAAGGAGTAATTTTAATAGACGTTTTAAAAAAGTATTAAATAATATTTATTTTAAAAAACAACAACAAATGATAAACAACATATAAAAAGATAACTAACGCGGAGGACCTTCGAATTTTTTAGTCAATAGTACAATACGTTCAGCTTCGCGGACACCACTTAATCTAGCGCCGTGGGCGGTACCAAAATGACCAGGTACAGTTGCTTCACCAGCAAATAAAAGAATAGGCGGTTGGGAATCACAAGGGCCTGGTATCGGAGTACCTAGTTCACATTGTTGGCTAACAGTTGAACAACAACTCATATATGAATAAGATCCACAAAAATGTGGATCCAATGCCCATCGAGATCGTAATAACATTTGAGGATATGGAAGACACGGGTTACCCGTGAATCTACGTAATAGACATGTCAATCCTTCAGCAACATCATTTTCTGATAAGGACTCCATCATCGCAGCTTCTTGCCCTGATATCCAAGCACATAAAACGTGTTTACTGCCTGGCATTTCATCAACGGCACATACGCCTCTAGTCCAGTCACATCTGCATTGCAGTTCTTCGGCAGACCACGCAAGTTTTAAATTACCTTCATGACAAACCCAATAGGGCTCTGCATATTCCAAAAATACTTTATTACTAAGACCGTAGCCTAGATTACAAATTGCATCTAATTTACACGTGGGAAGAGGTGGAGCAAAGAGTTTATCGGCTTGACATTTCAGGCATCCCAGGGACACAGTAATAATTACGTAATCGGCTGTTAACTCTTCGCCATCGCAGCATTTAATTAAAACTCGACCTGGACCCGTTTGTCCTTTGCCCCAACGTATTACGTTTACTGCTTTATTATAACGAACGCTATTATCGGGTAATCCTCGAAGCAAAGGAGCAATTACCCCAACATATCCCAACGGAACTCGTACGCTTCCACCCGGGAGTTCAATATAACTACCATATTGGTCAGCACTAACAAGAGATAAATCATCACCACATTTATTTCTTAGTATATTCGTTAGCCCAAACATAACTCTAGCGGCGTCATATCGTTGATCTTCAGGAAAATTATGCAACTCTTGTTGTATTCGTAATCCTACGAAGTTTAGTAATGTTCCATGTTGTCTTTCACAACCCAAACGAAATAGATTTGCGGCTTGCTGTTCTATTTGTCTAAATGTGTGGTATGCTGTTATTGTCACTGGTAAATCTATGGCACGTCCCTCACTTGTGCAAAATAAACCTTTCGTTGAATCTAAACGAGGCAAAGGTGTCTGCAATAGCCTGTCTTGCGACGCTAATGTATATATGGAGTTAGGTAAGCAAGCTCCATAGATCCATTCAGCACCCATTTCAATGATTGCGTCTCCCAACCAACAAGAATGAATTCTTCCTCCTGGCCTAAAAAAAATATAATTTGAATGTAAATTTATTAATGATAGAACATTAATGAGTAGGTATATTTAAATAAACTTATAAAAATATTTAAACAATATTGTTAAGATTGTATTTTATTTTTTCTTGGTAGAAAGACGATAAATAATAATAAAATAATATACTATTTACCTTTCCTTAGCTTCCAAAACAAGAAAATTTCGAATTCCACATTGGGTGAGCCGATGAGCTGCTGATAAACCCGCCATGCCAGCCCCTACGATTATAACGCGAGGCTCTTGACAGGTTGAACCGATACTGCAAGAATCTAGAATGCATTGCTGCTGCCCCGCAGCGCTGACAGCTTTACTTAAGTTTCTGTAACTTTTCATATCAGAATATTCCGTGAGCAATATTTTCCAATCTTTAGCCCATAAATGTTTTCCACGTAACGATTTCATCTTCTTCCATTGAGTTGATTAATTTATCACGTTAATTTTTTAAAATATGTCTACCATAACTACTAAATTTTGTGTGTTGAAATGTTTTATTGTCTACAAGACAGTTATGTACGTTCCCATAAATCAAGAAGATTGTCTTATTACCTTCTTTTTCGAGTTTATTGCGTGGCCATTACTTTTTGTAATAACTTTGAGTTTGTTATACATATTAAGTTACTTTAGTTTTTATTTCTATCAATAAACAAGCCAAAGTCTAATATTACTTAGGATATTAGAATTATGGCAGCATATATCTACATAAAATTGCACTCGCAAAATGTGCACATCATATTTTGGTGGCTCTTTCGTTAACTCCTATTATAAGTTAGTTTCTGTTAGTATATTTACCTACTTATAAAGTACCGATTATAACATATAGTGTTCTAAAAATTAGCAGATTTAAAAAAAGACAATTTTAATACTCTGGGAAAAATTATTTTCATACAAAATCTTCTTTACGCTGAAGTAAATTGCTCCCTCTTTAATTTTAACAAATTAAAATATTTGGATTCCTTTAAAAATAAAACAAAGAAATATTTTTCAACATTTACTATACTATTTCATAATAATAATAATGCTTACAATAAATAAACATAACATCACATATCAGCCATATCAAATATAAAAACAAAAGGTAAAAAGCGTAGATTACCTATTTTCACAGGTTCAATTAAATTTCTAATGTAATAATCTATATAAGTCGGACAACAGTGTTATAAGTCAAAAATGTAGTTATTTTCGATATTTTAATAGTTAAGCGCTGTATTTTTTGCATAAGAGTGGCATGGTTATTTATTTATTGTTTAACTATGGATACAAGCACATAAATGGGATTGAATAATCATACCAAATTTATTATGAAAAAATATAAATAATATTATGTTGGTTATTAATAAAATAACTGTATATAAACAAAAAAAAAACATTCATCAAGTATCACATTTTTGAAAAAAAAAACTCCTCTGTCAAACAAACTGATACTGCTTTTTTTAACAATATGTTTAGAGAAACCACAGATTATACTAGACAAAAACGTGAATTATTTAACTTTCCATAGATTATATGATTTATACTACGATTTTTTATCATAGACACGTAATATTAACAAGATTATTTTTCTGTAGGTACCTTATTAAGTACCATAATTTTTGTCGTATATGTGATTAAATATATCTCTTTAAAACATTCAATTACAGGTAACGATACACTAGTAAGTTTTTTTATTAAATTTATTTTTGTACTTGTAGTACGTTTTTTTTAAAGGAAATTTATTTTTGTACTTGTAATACTTCATCAGCAGTAGCCTTTACTTCCTCCCAGGAACATTGGATATCACTCTCTTCAGAGAACCGTGAGCAAATAGCCAACCTCAGGAAATAAACATCGTCGACTTTAGACGGAACAAGATGAATCTTACCACGTCCATTAATACGTCTTAATAGCTCTTCGTTAATATCATTGCTCCCCTTCAGACGGAAGCAAACAAGACCCATAGTAACCTCTTCAAATATTTCGAACCTTTCATCTTCTAGACATAGTTTCTCGAAAAGATGCGCCAAAGCGATATGCTTACGAATATGTTTCTGAATATTTTCGATACCGTACAATCTCAGCACGAACCAAAGTTTGAGGGCGCGGAAACGACGGCCCAGGGGTATCTGCCAATGACGGTAATCTGGTGCGGATCCCTGTTGGTCGTGTTTCAAGTAGAGAGGATCAACGTTAAATGCATCAATCACCCAGCGAGGTTGTTTAAGCCACATGGCGGAACAGTCGAAGTTTACAAGCATCCATTTATGAGGGTTCAAGTTGAAGGAGTCCGCCTTTTCAACACCCTTCATCAGGTAACGGTACTCCGGGCAGACGAAAGCAGATCCAGCGTATGCGGCGTCCACATGCAACCAGATATCTCGTTCTTTACACACGTCACCTATTTCATCCAAACAGTCGAAAGCGCACGATGATGTGGTACCGAGGGTGGCCACGACCTGAAATCAATATTGTAATTATAGGTATTTGTGGCATGAAATTTTATTTGTATAAATTATTCATAGTATATATTGTATATATAAAACTCTTCCGTTACTGAGTGACTGACAGACAACGCACAGCCTAAACCACTGGACCAAGAGACTTGAAATTTGGCACACGTATGTATACCTTGAGTGTCCTAGAGGTTTACTAAGAAGGATTTTTTCCAAATTCACACGGTATAACGAATAAATGGGATTTATATTTTCAAACCAAAATAGCTCAACCTCCGCAACTATAATTATTTGGGGTTTTAAATTTAACATGCAAATAGATTATAACAACAACTAAAAACTATTTTGATATGGATAGGGAATAAACGGGAATTGATTTTTTTTCTTGAAAATCTGAAGTTCTAGAATGTTGGAAGTTGGCATGAAGATAGTTCTTATATGTATGTCATAGCACAATAAACTAAAAAAAAATGAAAATCCTGATTGTCAAATATTAAAGTTAAGGCCTTGAAATTTAGTGAATAGGATGGATTTATATAGTAGACACCCACTAAAAAAGGGATTTTGGAAATTCTACCCTTAAGGGGGTGAAAACGGGGTTAAAAATTTGTGTGAAAGTCCGTCATTTCTTAAGTTAGAAACATTAAAATTTATTTCTGAGATACTCATTAACAATGAGTAGATATATATTTAAGCGTTTCTGGATATTTAACCCCTAAAATGGTGAAAAAAGGGTTAAACGTTTGTTGTTAGTCCATTATATTTATTTCATATCATTTTCTGTATTTACTAATTGCTCCCGTATGATGCTGGGTACATCACTAGTCTTGAATAAATAAATAGGTATTGTGTCTTTAATTTTACCGGTTTTCCTCTGCTTTACTATTTTATTAAACCTATAGGAAAGATCTAAGATCAACTTACGTAGAATGGTATCAGGCCGTTGCTGATGTCTTCATCAATAGCCTCCTTTAATGTGTCACCTCTTAACCTCCTCTTATCATCTGGCTTCAGATTGCGAAGCTTAACGCCACCGAGAAGTCCAGCTCGCTCTACAGATGAATGAGCTTGCTCTGCGAATAGAGATTACCATATTAGCTAAATAACTAATTCTATATTATTTGTGATATTTGTAACAATTAATGGGGAATATTCGTAAACAAATAAATCATTGTAAAGAAAGACGATAAATTTATACATCTTAAAAAGCAATTTCAGTTATCACTTACTGTTACAATAACCCACGAGTTTGGATAGAATCTCGACCTCAGTCCACTCTGGGTGCTCTTCCTTCACTCTTTGCATGGTACGAGCCTTTGCACCAAGAAGCGCCACTAATGTAGCTTCACTGGCTGTGCCCTGGATTACTCCCCCGGCTTCCCCTCCAGAACGAGCTAGAAACTCTTCCGGGAGTCCGATCATCTGACCGAGCCAATCCAACATAACCACTTCTAATTCGGTGCATGCAGGGCTAGCAATCTGTAAATTAATGGTTTAACATTAAATCACTCGAATAAGATTCGTAAAATTTATGTTTCTACATAAAGGAAAGTAATCTTTTTATATTTCATTGATAGACAGTTGACTCGTAAAATTGGCTGCTAAATTTTATTGTGTATTTATGAATAAAGTTTACTAAAATGTTAACATTTTATTGTCTATACAATGTTATAATATATAAAGTCTAAAAATCGTAATTGTATTAAAGTAAAACATATTTTTTTCGTTTGTGTCTGTTTTTAATAATTATCTTAGAAAATTATTCATTGTGGGATTCATAATATATAAGGTTTTTGGTTATAGAATCTATAAGAAAATCATTAAATTTGGAATTAAAACGAATAAATGGTGTTAGAGAATAGTTGTGAAATGAAATGTTGTTCAAGATCTTGTGATAGAATCCATGATGAATATTTTTAACCTCGATTATTTTTTTGCAATTAAAACATGTAGTCTTCTGGAATTCATGCATGCATAAATTTACGTAACGAGTTACGTTATATTATAAGTGACGTTACGATTTGTAACCATTGAAATAGCTTTGTACTCGTACCCGTTTTCCTTGTACGCGTTTTTACAACTCTACGAATTTGCCATTGACATTGATCCACAGAACGCTATGTAAATTATTCAGATTATTTTATTATAAAATTGATTTAATTGTTTTCTCGAAGACGGCACAGAAAATTATGAATTGTTTTTTCAAGAGATTATTATGATCGTCACAGTGAATATGGCATCTGGGCTATATTTAGAGCAGCCGAGGCAACTCCCCAGGGACTCCAGAGTGGGTCTCAAGAACAGATTCCAAAAATCATCCGACGAGTCAAAAATCTTATTTAAGTAATTTGCTGCGTCGAAAATGATAGATTAATTTGTAAAGTAATTAGTGGCTCCAATCTACATTGCTCCAGGGCCTCCGGACCTCTAAATCCAACACCGTGTGGATGAGTGGCGATAGGGATGAATTGTAGAGAAAAACTTGATGACAAAATATAACAGGATAAGGACAATAAACGTATCAATCGTTATGCGGATATTAAAATAATTACCTATGACATATTAACGTATTCTAAATGAGGTGACCTTCAGTTCCCCGGTTTGCCTTGATCGGATCGGAACAACAGTTTTTTTTAAATATTTATTTAATCACAGTTATTATGAATGTGGTTATTGCGGTTTATTGGTTTACAATTCACTCTTTTCGGTCGGTCACTGTTGCACATTTAACATATTAAAAAAAAATTAAAATGAGTTACTGACAAAAACCCATCTATAGCATTGGGTCCAACGAGATGAATTTTTACCTATTAAAGGGATCATTTCTAATCTTCTGTTAATAAGTAAAAAATACCTACTAAAGCATTTTTATAATTTTCACAAAAGGGTTAAATTGTGAGTGCAAGATTGTTTAGTATTTTGTCATTTTTAAGTTAAAAAATTGAAAGTCGGGATTTTGGCTTTTGTTTATAAGTAAAAGATATAAAATTCATCTCTCAAGTGAAATGGAAGATTAAATATACGTTTTAGTTTAAATAATATTTTCAATTGGATATCCTATTGGCAGTTATTACATGGCTTGTAAATGTTTAAAAATTAACTTGTATATGAATTAGTCTGGTTGATATAGTTTCAAAGCTCACCCAAGTGAATCCAATGCAGGCAATGGCCCCGCTGAGCATGTCCGCAACGATGGCTGGATAAGAATTGGCCGTCGGGAAATAGGCGTGAAACCTTGGCGAATGCCAGTGCGTCACTCCAGACATTATAACGCGCTCGATGTCGTCCATCACGGCGGTCCAGGGCTCCGGCTTCTCTGGCGCTTGCTCAGGGATCAATGGTCGGAGGTAGCCTGGCTTGACAGATGGTACTACTTGCCTGGATAAAATACAAAAGGTTATTTAGAAAATACTACGAACAGTCATAATCAGTCATAAATCAGAAATTATATCATTCTATATTTAAAAATGTTACAAACGCAGCTTCGGGCATAAGTGAATATTTTAATCGCCTGCGTTGTTAAAATTCAAAGACCTCTTCCTTACCTATCACGTATATTTTCTAAATACTCAGCGATGTAATCCACCATCGCCTTCGCGAAATCCTTGAACTCCTTCGACTCCATTGGTTCTGCATTATTAAAAGTATATATTATTATAATGGATCCACACTTTAATTCAACAACTACGTAGTAAAAAGCAAAATGAAAATTCAGCGACATTAATTTTGATTAGTAGCAATATTGCAAAAAAATTCAGTAACAAGTCGGTATGTAGTTTAGTCACAAACCAAATTGCAGCTTTAAATTCGGATCCGACATGACAGACCTTAAAAATGAAATTACGACCACGTGTTAATTATCACTCAATCTAATTAATTTCTTTGTTTGGTGTTAAATAAAAACAATTGAAAAATTCTGCATATCTCTCAATGCCGAGAGAACGGCGCAGCAGTAGTTGCACAACGCAGCGGACAAGTGGTGCGAGGTTACCCACGGACCTCGCAAGCACACGGTTAACGAACACTGTTAGAATCCATTTTCAATCGTAAATAAATGTTTTTTAAAAAACCATCAAGGTTTCAAAATTACTTTAAATTATTAGGCAATAAATTAAAATGATTGCTTTAAACTTTACATTCAAATACAATTTTTTTATTAACACGTTAAAAATATGGTTTTCCTGATGAAGCTACAGATATTAATTATATATCTTTGTGTTATTATTATTATTATTTTAAAATTTCATATGTTTCGTAGTCTATTCCAACAACAACAGCAAAAAAGACAAACAACATTTTAGATCGAATTGACGCGGTATCATTAGTCGTCAGCTTTAATTATCTTTGATATGCATTATGGTATTGCAAAAAATATTGTTTTGTGTGTCGACAAAACGAAATTATAATAAGTGGAAACATTAATTATGAACGGCATAATTAAATTGGTACTGTACGATATAGTTGACTTATTAAATTATATGGAATATGTAAGTCTTAGCTTTCTTTATCTTAATTATTTCTTCGATTGGAATAGATTATAGGTATCCAATATTGTCAAAAAAGTAAAATAAAATAGAAAATATTAGACTATAATCTGCTACTCTTCAAACCCGTAAAATTATAAGTAGACTACACAATGTATATCGAGGAAACGATTATATTTCTCGATAGATATCTTTCCAATTAATAAAATTGTGTCAATTAGTTAAATTCATTTTCCGATACTAAAATATCAATTTACTTAGTCAATGAATGACAATGTATGATTATATACTACTGAGTAAAGTAATATATATATATATATATATATATATATATTACTTTACTCAGTAGTCGCCTGTTAGTGCTCATTTTTCTCGATCAACATTTGTTACAGTTGATAAGAAAGCAAAATATTAGTAAAAATTGTAACTGTCTATGTCTAAATCCTATTGTACGGACTCTATAGTAGTAATCAGTATAGTCTAAATGAACGAGACTAGAAACTAAATCAATTTTTCACCAGTAAGAATGGCTATCTATAAAAAAACTGAAAATTTACCCAAATTTTTTTTCGCTTCCTTTATTGGTAGTAGTATTTAAACTTTTTTGACTTTAAATTAAAACAAGGCATTTAAAGTATTTTAAACTAAAAACACGAGTTCCTATATTGACGTTTTAGTATATTGCTAAATATGGAACAGGTAGGTACTTACTTGCCTACTAATAAAAAAGATTATAAATGTAAATATTCAACTGGAGTAAAACCTTACCATTATTTCTACGAACTAATTTAAAGTCGAAGAAAAGTAATCTTCTCTTGCATATTTTGAATAAATTGCTTTCATTTCGCATTTTTTTTCTGTATTAATTGAATGAAACAAATTAATTATACAAAAACTATGAAGCGCAGAACAAGAGTTGTTTGGATATTGATGATATTCCTTACGGTCAAGGTAAAAATGGTGCGCACGCAATATAGCGTTCAAAATCTTAAAGAACTATGTTGAAATAGCCACAGTTATCATTAATTTGACCAATTATAGATAATTAAAACAAGTAATTTTATACAATAATATTAGATTACTTGATTAAAAATTGCTATTAGCTATGAAAACTCGAGAATATTAATTTAATTTTTGTATTTACACAATTTTTTCCAGCTTATAACTAGATTGACTATATATATTTAACATTTTTATACCGTATACATAAAATTTCCGTCAAGATCATACTTGTCTACAAGTTACACATTTGTGCATTAATCTATTGGCTGTATTCGTAATTAATAAATAAGTATTTAATAATTGGCCCTGACGCGTTGTCAAGATAATTGACATTGAAAATATATTAAAACTTAAACCAAGAAATAAGAGTAGGTGATTAAGTGTAAACGAAGCGTTATTTCCCAAGCTGGGCTCGACGGGTATTTCCCTTTTTGTTTATACTAAGGAGAAACTTAAAACCTGTCACACACAATTTTCCTTGTGTGACGTGTGTGACGCTCAAAAGAATATCACCAAATTATTATTGATAAATCACTCAAAGTAGTAAAATGATAGCCATAAGTAAAGTATAAATCAATTATGTTTAACTTAAATATAATAAAACTTGTAATTTTGTATTTTAACCTCGACGTTGAGCATGCATTATTACGCATTGGAGAATATTATTATAAGATATTGATAACAAATACTAATGCAACTCTGGTTCCAAAATAATAAAATGTTTTTTGTCAAGTCTGTTGGTCTGATTTCTCAAGTATGTAACAATAGAGTGTACATAGTATCTAAATCGATTTTATCCAATAAACTTTGTGAATAAAAGTTTATGATTTCATAATTTACACAACAATGAATAATCGAGTTTAACGAAAATAACAATAAAGTTAGAAATTTTACAGAATGACTACTCAACTCTTTTATCCTATTATATATTATGTAAATAATTAAATATGTATTCTACAACAATACGCATTAAATACATCCGCTTTGAATATTTTTAATATTTGTTTTCGAAAGGATTTCAACAATTTTTAACCAAGGCTAATAGGTGTTGTTATCATTAATAATATTAATCTTAAATAAAAGTAAAGTCGTTGACCGTCACTATGCTCATAAGGATACTATATTAAAGACACTCATGAACTCAAATTACGTGTAAATAAATTTATTTTTTTAGGAAATTAGACACCTATGATTATTTCGATTTTATGTCATTGTAAACTGCAATACAATCGTCAACATTTGAAGCCAAAATAAATGATGTTTTTTAAACGTCAAATTAGTTAGTTCTGTTAGAATAATATTTGTTGAATATAATTTAGGTACTTTCATTTTGTTCATGTTTATTATTATTTTTTTTCTTATATAGACGTAATACTGCTCTTTAACCGGCCAGTAATTTTTTTTCAGTAACATTTTTAAACAGTAAAAATTTAGTAAATGATATCAACGACACACGCATTTCAAAATGAGCAGCTACCGTGCAGTAATCAATCGGACAAAAAATCGGCGTACGTTTCTAATATTTATAAGATAACAAGAAAATAAATTATTTAGTTAAAAAAACACTATAAAAAGCGTAGTGAATTTTCATATATTAACTAATTAATTACAACAAGACCCTTTTTATCAGCTATTTTTTTGCATTGAACTAAATATATAACGACAAGCATAGATTGTCGTAGATCGAAAATTGCAAGTTCAATGTCAACAGGTTATAAAAAATGAACCTACTCGTTATTTTTTACCAATGTCAATAAGCAAGGCTACCACAGGTAAGTGTCCACTGGGTATTTCGTATTACATTAAAATGTGCCAATCACACAGGGCAAAGATTATAAACAGAAAAATAGGTAAGTAGGTCAAACATTAAACGTGAATAATTATAAACAGTCGAACCTTTTTCATAAATGACTTGGTTTTACCAACTAATTCGCTATTTTAAATATTTCTTTTATAAAGATAACAGTTCGTTTGAGCTTTTTTTATACCACTGTGCAAGTTTAAATTAAATATCAATTAATTTTCCTTTTGACTGAGATAATGGTCATCAAATATAACAAATTATTTATAGATAAATATTGTAGGTACGATAACAACATCGACTTAGTTTCTGCAAATTCTTGAATAATCATGTATGCATTTTTTGTGAATTTAGTTTTTGCGCAAAAAATGTGTTGATCATGTTATGTTCACCCAATTTTTGTCCCTTATGGCTATGTAAGTGTAAATACAAAATATACAATACTGACAGTATTGTATATTTTGTTATCGACAACATTGAGACCTGTTTCGGTATCTCGACAAGGGAAGTCAAGGTTACAAGATTATGATTGAAAGTAAATATCTATCTATGTGAGTTTAATTCGGTCAGTTACTTTTCAAGAGTCAATTTTGAGTCGGTCAAATTGTTTCTCAAGGTTGTTTATTTTGCTACTAAATTCTCTCCGAAAAGTCTACTACAAATTCTATTTTAATAAGTTAACTACAAATCAAAAGTAAAGCCAAAACGACCCTTTAATGTATTTCTTATATACACTAAGGGGTAAAATTAATTTCGTTATAGAGCAGAACTCTACAATTTATTGTTTAAATTTTAAATTCAATTATATTTTATATCGATATTATTCAACAAATAATTTACTAAAAAAAATGTTTGTGCCATTATTAATTAAATCGATTATTGTTTCGACATTTTACACTTTGTACGATTTGTTAATTTACAATGATACAAAATTTAGATCAATGTCAAATCGATGAGAATCACTTAACTAATTTAAAGTTGGAATTTTTTTTCCAGTATCTACTTACCAAATTTGATAGCACCCGCTTATTAATACTATCACTCAAAATAAATCGAAAGTAGGAAATTGATTCGGTCTGTGTGATTCCCACAGCAGTAAATCACGGTTAGCTCTGACCAATACCACTCGCACACTACGCCCGCCGCCGCGCCTGACACTTTATATACGTAGTATAGGCGAAGGATCGCTGTATGTATATACCCGTATATTCAGTATTCTATTTACTAGATTAACTTTAGCGCATGAGCTGCGCTACTCGAATAATACAAGCTGATTAATTCACCAAGAATTAATTCGGTAAGTTCGAATCGAAAGTTTGAATATGGAATAGTAGAATCAAATCGTAAACTTAAACTATCTTAAGAATTTTTAAACGAGAATTGAGAATAAAAATATGTCATGAGATAAAAGATACGCTTAATATGTACAGTTGTTATTATATTTACATACAGCGACATTATAAGTTAGAATTTCATTAATAAAATTAAACCAAACTGTGACGTATGTAACGAAACGGTATTTTGTAAACGATTAAAAATGTGTTATAAATCGTCAATATCGGCTTACGTGAGAGTAGTATCAGCGGTTTTTTTAGTGTAATTAGGGAAAAAACTATACTTTATAAGACAGATTGTTTTTTATATAAAATTATCAACATTATCTAATAATATTGAAGATTTGAAACTGCGACCACTCACTATTGTCTCGAACTAGTTAGCACTACGCCTCTGCTTATTAGGCTGTTCTTTTGCAAGTAACTGACGAGTAATTTAAAAAAAAAACAATAAGTTCTTATATTTTGATTTTTGTGTCATCTATAAAAGTACAATTAAGTGTCCATAGTTAACTAAAGTGTATTGATAAATGATAAATTCGCTATTTCGTAATGCACAAAAAACTAATTTGCTACTTTTGTTTCAAACTAGTTCTTATCTAAGTACGGTTTAACTAGTTACATATCTATAATATAATTAGCTATTAGTATTTCCCAAATGGTTGAGTGTTAAATGTGCGAGAGCGAAACAATATTGCGTAAAGGTTTTGGCTAATAAATTCAAATTAATTCATGATTTTTACATATTTCTACTACCTACCTACGCTTAATTTTTGTAATCCAAAATTAAGATAATTATTTGCATCATTACTTTGTCAACGGCACCTTTCACATCGAAACAATGTTATTTGTCAAAGATAATTAACAAACATTTGAATTGAGGCTAATTTCGGTTGACAAAATAGTTTCTTAATCTCCGCTGTTTCAATTTTTTAAGTAATAATTCAGGTGGTTAAAACAATAGGAACTTTTTATTTAGAATCACTTATATTTATTCTTTGAAACCGGAACTAAATCATTAGTGATATTAACATATTTACGATATGCGCGAACAAGTTTTTATCGAAAAATTTTTTCGTGTGTTTTACAAATTCGGTCACTATTACGCCTTAACTCTAACACTATTTAAATATTATATAGATGTGTTATATTCTCGCCTAAGTTTTTAAATATTTGTTTCCGTTTTACAAAATGATTACGTTATAAAAAATGCGTTATATGCGAATTACTGACTGTAGCGTTGAGTCGTCAATAACGTATAATTGAAGTCAATGAATACAGTCGAGACGCTTCAAATCTTTAAAATAAAAACGTGTAATTCCAAAGAGAAAACATCAATGAATTGCTTATCCGGGTTAAAAATGTTCTGAATTCATAATTATAATTGCTTTCTTCAAATACACCACTCCCTAACACGCAAATCCCTCATCGCCACCGATAAGTATCCACAAGGGATTTGATCATTCTACTTGAAGTTAACTTAAGGTGTATAAATAAATGAAAATCATAATTTGAGATGTGGGTTTCCAAGATCCTTTTAAAAATATATGATACTTGCTTATCATATCTTACAACATACAAGTACAGTCTGTAATTTTTCCACTACTGCGATGAGGCCTCTTCTCCCTTTGAGAAGGTTAGGAGCATACTCCTCCACGCTGCTGCAATGTGGGTTTATGGTTTCTCATGTGGCAGAGTTTCGTTGAATAGTGTAATATGCCTTAATTCGTCTTACTCTACAAATAAAAGAGCTATCATTTAAAAAAATAAAGAAGAAAAATGTAATTTAAATAATAATATGTATCAACATATTTATTTATTTTATCAATGCATATTTTTTACATAAAAAAAAAAAAACATGTAAATAATTTGGTTTTACCAACAATTATTTTAATAAAAGAGCAGATATTTTTAAAAAAATAAGGAAGAAAAATGTAATTTAAATAATAATATGTATCAACATATTTATATATTTTGTAATGCATATTTTTTACATAAAAAAATCATGTAAATAATTTGGTTTTACCTTATTTTAAAAAATAAGGAAAACAAATGGAATGTAAATAATAAAATGTATCAACACATTTATATATTTTGTCAATATATATTTTTTACATTTAAAAACTGGTAAGTAATTTGGGTTTTCCGGCAATAATAAATATTTCTAACGATTTTATTGTATGTTTTAGAAACAAAATTAATAATAAACCTAATTCATAATCGACGGCCCAGTGTTTAGAACGCGTGCATCTTAACTGATGATTGCGGGTTAAAATCCAGGCAAGCACCACTATATATATGTGCTTAATTTGTGTTTATAATTCATCTCGTGCTCGGCGGTGTAGGAAAACATCGTGGGGAAACCTCTAATTTCATCAAAATTCTGCCAAATGTGCATTCCAGCAAACCGCATTGGAACAGCGTTAGGGAATATGTTCTAACCCCTCTCCTTAATGGAAAAGGAGGCCTTATCCCAGCAGTGGGAAATTTACAGGCTGTTACTTTACCTTACTTTACAATCGACTACCATATTTCAAGATAAATTAAATTGTCCACTAACATTTAGAAATAAAACTGTATTGTAACAAAAACGTATATAACATAAAAGTCAGATATAACTGTACTTGTATTTGACGTCGAGAAAGTTGAGTAAGGCGCTTGTTCAGTATTTTATCACTGATTGGTGTGCTATCAATTGGCAAGACACTCTGAGAAATAAAATTTATATATTTTTTCTGGTATCGATAAGTTGGTAAAATCTTTTAAAATTATCATACTGCAGGGGCTTACAACTCCTTCGCGACTAACTCAGTAAAGCTCTAGAACAAATTGATTTTTTTTTTATGTTATAGGTTGGCGGACGGGCGTATGGGCCACCTGATGGTAAGTGGTCACCATTACCCATAGACAATGACTCTGTAAGAAATATTAACTATTCCTTACATCGTCAATGCGCCACCAACCTTAGGAACTAAGATGCTAATGTCCCTCGTGCCTGTAGTTACACTGGCTTACTCACCCTTCAAACCGGAACACAGCAATACTGCGTACTGTTGTTTAGCAGTAGAATATCTGATGAGTGGGTGGTACCTACCCAGGCGGGCTTGCACAAAGCCCTACTACCAAGTAAATTGATGATTGAAAGTAAAATTTGTCATACTCAATCCTTATCAAGTTTGAAGTTTCGTTTAAAACGTTATTATTATTTGTGTTTCTGTTCATAGCATTATTTATTTTCATACTATTAGTATCTTTTGTATGTATTTAAAACTATATTGAGTTTAATTTATTATTTATAATCAAAACATTTATTGCTTAGTTAAGAATTCTAATTTAAACAAAATACAAAGACATTGAACTATTTTCTCATTTTCGCTTTATGGATGAATTTAAAATTCGACTAATATTTCAATAATATTACTCGACAGTACAATATATTTACAACAATATTATGTATATTATTCACTGTAACATTGATGACACTGATAAAATCAGTGATAATAATCATTGTATGTGCATTAGGAGTAAGGATAAACTTATAACGCCAAGTTTCCGACTCCGCAAATTCAATAAATCCTTCCTTAGGTATCTGTTTCTATAATAAAATTTCGCAGACATTTTTAACTTTGCCGTTTCGTAAATTCAAATCATTTGTAAAAAATACATTGGTAAAAAAAGCATATATTTCGATACAAGATTTTATAGATGATAAAAAAGCGTGGAGTTAATAACTGTTGACTTCCGGGCAGGATATATTAATTTAAATAATTGTATTTAAAAAAAAAATTGTAGTTAAAAAAGAGTAACTACTGAGTTTCTTGCCGGTTCTTCTCGGTAGAATCTACTTTCCGAACCGGTGGTAGCTTCACTTAATTGTAAAATGACGTTTCAAAAGTGCTTGTAAAAGCCTACTTGAATAAAGTATATTTTGATTTGATTTGATTAGTAGTGTCTTAAATTTTAACAACTATTACGGAGCGAACACTACGAATGAATGTACTAACATCAATTAAAAAATCCAAACGGAAGCACCGTTTTGGACCAAAACCTACAATAAATGAGGAATTAAAGATTGTAGCGCTCATTGGCATATTATCGATTCATACTAAAAGCAGAGGGAATAAAGATGAACCAGCTAGAATCTAACTATCTACGCATATCCATGAAACAAAAAATATTAACAAATTCTAATTACAATCATCTATACATATAATCTTGTATAGAATAAAATATCTTATCATAACTTTTGAAGTAAGTGTATATAAGCTACAGTTATTTTATTTATAAATTGTTGAAAGATAACTCTTGATATTAATTAATAAGGTTCTTCTTTATTCAATTTAAGTAAAGAATATATAAGAGATACAGTAATGAAAATTAAAGTTAGCACAATGTTCCCGGTTCCAGCATATTCTGCCGAGCGCCAGTTTTAAATTCCCGCCAATATTTTTTTTTTTTATAATGTTGCCCACTTCAAAATCTGTAGCGACAACATCCGGCCCTCCTGCAGACGCATTCGCCCTCGAATGACGTTTTAGTCTGGTGTATATAGCTGTAAACAGAGGTTAAATATTATTTCAAATTAAAATTATATAGATAAATAGTATTCATATAAGGATGTACACGTGATATCCCATAATGAATACTGCCGAACCAAGGTTCTACCAGATATCTCGTATATCATCGTGGTAATCGTGACTGTAGTAGCATAGGTATTCTTATGGTTTAACCAACAGCACCTTAGGTCACTGTGGTTGCATATCACCATGTTATCATTCGCAGCCTCATGGC
The DNA here is from genome assembly GCF_905220365.1 of Vanessa cardui. NCBI lineage: Eukaryota > Metazoa > Arthropoda > Insecta > Lepidoptera > Nymphalidae > Vanessa > Vanessa cardui. The sequence goes on from NC_061129.1 coordinate 9,466,289, forward strand.
TTAACCAACAGCACCTTAGGTCACTGCGGTTGCATATCACCATGTTATCATTCGCAGCCTCATGGCTTAACCAACAGCACCTTAGGTCACTGCGGTTGCATATCACCATGTTATCATTCGCAGCCTCATGGTTTAACCAACAGCACCTTAGGTCACTGCAGTTGCATATCACCATGTTATCATTCGCAAGAGACAGCGTTCACAAAGATGCCTGTCACGTGCTTTAACGATCACAGTGATTCACTCTGTTGAAAGCTTTGTACACCAGACATTAGACAATTTCTATATTTTTAAACATTGATATTCGTCGAAGGTACTAAATTTAAGTAACTTACAGTCATTTGCGTTCCTTATATATATTTGACAACATCCGCTTTTACTCATCATTGGATATGTTTATCCAAGCTTTCATGTTCTCGACACAAGCGACGCCGTTGTATCGCTTCGAAGACCTTTCAGCTCCTCTCATATCTTCCACGCGATATCTATCTTTCCCTAGACATTGCTTTACTTGAAAAGGCCCTTTGAACTGAGGCATTAACTTTTTACTCTGCCCCTCATTATTATAACTAGGAATCTTGATCACCACCAAATCACCTACTTTATAAACAGGAGCTTCTTTCCTCTTTGCGTCAAAAGCTTGTTTTTGTTTATAAGCATTTTCTTTAATTTTAGCATGGACTTTTTCTCTTAATTTAGTCACATCCACAATAGGTTCTTCTTCGTCCATCATGTTTTCGTGGCTCATCTTTAAACGATAGCCAAAGAATACTTCACTGGGAATCGCCGATGTGGTTTTGTTAATAGTGCTATTTATGCCTTGTTGAATTGTAGGTTTATGTTGGTCCCACTTATTATTTTCGCTATTGGCCCCCATTGTGCGTAACGATTCTAGTATGGTTTGGTTGTATCGTTCAACTTGCCCGTTGGAACGAGGAACGGCTGTGGCTATAATGTGATGTCGTATCCCTCTATCTGTACAGAATGAACTAAATAAATTAGATGTGAACGCAGTACCTGCATCACATATGAGTCTCTTTGGATTTCCAAATACTTTAAATATTTTGTTAAGGTCATTGATGACACTTTTACTTTTAGTACTCTTTACAGGTGAAATAAAAACGAATTTAGTAAATGAATCTACTATTACCAATAAGTAAGAATTTAGTTGAGTGGTTTTTACAAATGGTCCTATATGATCTAAGTGAAGTGTATGAAACGGTCTCGCATATTTAGGAATGGGAAATAGCTTGCCAGGCTTTTTTCCGTGCAAGTTTTTAAAGTAAATACACTGAAGACAATTTTTGATATATTTAGCAACAGTTTTCTTTAAGCGAGGAAACCAATACATTGAACTGATTCTATCTACCGTTTTATCAACCGCGAAATGACCAACTTCATCATGGTTTGCTCTGATTACTTGCCAGATACATTGTTTTGGAACTAGCCACCGTCTACCAAATTCCGTGCGCCTATACACTTTATTGCCCAGTAATTCGTAATTATTAAATATTTGCCTATTAGACTCGGCCTGTCCTGATTGTAAAATATCTCTAATGCTACAAATTTTTGGGTTTTGTAACTGCACCGATAGCAACCAGTCGCCCTCTGATATGTACAAAACACTACTCTCTACACATGTATTGTGGTCAGCAATGGTGGCAGGGTTCCTGCTTAAGGCATCCACGTGTTGCATTTGAATTCCTGGTCGATGGACTGTCTCAAACGTAAATTCTTGGGTTTGCAATACCCACCTGCTAATACGTGGAACAATATCCTGTTTATTTAAAGCATGACGAACCGCGTTACAGTCTGTTATGATTTTAAAGTTTGATCCTAATAAATAGTGTCTAAATTTATTTAACCCTACCACTATCGCTAACAACTCGAGCTCAAACGAGTGGTATTTTTTTTCTTTATTACTTGTTTTTCGGCTATAAAAGTAAACTGGCCTCTCCCCTGATTCGGTCATTTGCATTAGAATACACCCTAAGCCCTCACGACTAGCATCAGTATAAAGAAGAATAGGTAATTTAGGATCAAATATTAACAGTATAGTATCACTTGTTAAGATGGATTTTAATTTAACAAAGGCAATTTCTTGTTCTTTTCCCATTTCCATGTTACATCTTTCTTTAAAAGGTTACTAAGTGGACGGCATGTCAAGGCACAATCTTTAATGAACTTTCTAAAATAATTTATTAACCCAAGGAATGGCCTTACTTCATGAACTGACGTAGGTTAAGGATAGTTATTAATAGCTTTAATTTTTTTTTGACACGGACTTATTCCATTTTTCGAAATATCATAACCTAAAAATGTTATAACATCTTTAAAAAAATTACATTTATCGTAATTAACGGTTAAGCCGTTTGCAAGCAAAAGATCTAAAATACTTCTTAAGCAGGTGACATTTTCCTCTAATGTCTTTGTTGCTATTAAAATATCGTCCATATAATTGATGACCCTATTAAATCTTAAGTTACCTAATACAGTATTCATCAATCTCTGAAAAACGGCAGGAGCATTGCACAAGCCAAAAGGCATTCTCAAAAATTCATAGTGCCCGTCCAGAGTGATAAATGCTGTCTTATACACGTCACTTTCTTTAACCATAAGATGATGATAGCCGCATTTTAAATCAAGTACCGTAAAATACTCGCATCCGCGTAATCTATCAATTAAATCTTCATTCAGTAGCATGGGATACTTGTCTTTTATTGTAATTTTATTTAATTTTCGGTAATCTATACAGTCTTTTCTCTCCGGAAGCTTTATCAACCAATAATGCCGGACTAGCATATGGCGAGTTACTGCAACGAATGATTCGGTTTTTCAGCAAATCTTCGATAATTTCCCGTTTAATTATACGCTCGCGATCTGACATACGATAAGGGCGCTGTACGACCGGTTTATTTGTCGTTAGTTCAATTTCCAGTTCAATACCAGGTACTTTGCCCAGATTACTCAAATCGTTTGTAAAACAATTAGGATAGTCTGACAAAATATCTTTAATAAGACAATCTTTAGATGTTTCGTTATCTATGGTATATATTTTTAATTCACTTTCATTATTAAGGTCGTGAATGTTTCTAAATTTCAATGAATCACCGATACGGCAATACATTATACTTTTATTTTCAGTAAAGTTTCTACCTATGAGTACCCCGCAACCAGACAACATTTTAACAATATACATTGTAACGTAAAGTTCGACATCGTCTATTCGTACTGTACAAGATACCCCATAATCAACAACCATCTTATGATCATTTGTAAACCCGAACAACGAAACTGGAGATTGTAATTTATATGGTTGTAATGAATATTTTTCAACAAAGTCAGAAACAATTAAGGAACAATCACTACCCATATCAATAAACGCACAACATTCAAAAGTATTATTAATCAAAATGTATTTAAAAAAAATTTTTGTTTCGACTCAGACGCGCTAATTAACTTAACTTCAACATCTTTTTCTGGTTTCGTTTTTAACCTACTCATGCAAGCCAATTCTAAATGACCTGATTTTTGACAAAATGTACAATTTATATTACCCTTTACATCACAGACACTTCTTTTATGTCCGGCTTCGCCACAAACAAAACAACGGAAATTGTTATTTTTAGTCCCTGAATCAGCATAACTCATACTTAAACTATTACTTGTATTATTATTATGCACAGATACATTTCGTGATGAACCTTGTTTTGATATATAATTGTTTTTCAAATGGTCGTCTTTCTTTTCTTTTTCGGACTCATAAATTTTAGAATGTAAAAACGACGATAATTCGTCGCAATATCTAAAGCTACCCGATTCCGATGCAATTGAAATACTTTTGTCACCTATTGTTCCTACAATAATCGAAATGATATCTTGTTCCGAAAAAGATAGTGATAAATTATCGATTCGAGATTTTTGTTGAAAAAAAAATTCATATAGAGATTGCCCTTTGAAAGGCCTAGTGTCAATTAATTCTTTTAACAAAATATAGGTATTTCTTTTTACCTGAAAAGTGTCGGATAGTCTATCACGCCACTGCCGCCATTTCCACGTAGTCCAACGCGTTTCAGTCTTTTGTAATGAATCGTACCAAACCTGGGCAGTTTTTCTTAATTTTTGTAATGCTTGGAATTTAGTCATGGCATCTGACCAACCGAACGCACGGGCATTAGCTTCGACCACATTAATCCACATATCTATATTATCATTCAAAGGATCAAACTCTGGTACCACAGTCGACAAGATGGTATTTTGACTCAAGGTTGATGATTTCTTTACATGGCGGCGACGCCGCCGATCCCTCTCACTAGACGATGATGATGAACTTGATGAGGTGGAACTTGACGATAATGTTTTCCTCCTAACTGTGCTACGAGTTCGCTTTCTGTTTCGCGGCATCCTGTGGGTCAGGTTATTCGATCCCACTTCTGATATAAGCTACAGTTATTTTATTTATAAATTGTTGAAAGATAACTCTTGATATTAATTAATAAGGTTCTTCTTTATTCAATTTAAGCAAAGAATATATAAGAGATACAGTAATGAAAATTAAAGTTAGCACAATGTTCCCGGTTCCAGCATATTCTGCCGAGCGCCAGTTTTAAATTCCTGCCAATGTTTTCTTTTTTTTATAATGTTGCCCACTTCAAAATCTGTAGCGACAACATGTATAAAATATTTGAGTTTTTTAGTTGTACTTTCATCGAAACGCAATACTGGAAGGTGAGATTAATAGGGGAGGCACCCTCTCGAGACAAGAGGAATTGAATCAATTCCCTATATACTCGAGAAGTGGTGAAAATCTGACGAGGATTTTCTATACCAATAATATTATTTTCTTTTTTTGTACGATAACGATATCAGCTTTGGTAAAACTCAAGGTTGCATAAAAAACGTTTTGGAAAACTATGATTAATTCGTAATCTGTATATATCGCAATATGTAAGACATTAGCTTTGCTTTTTAAATAACATAAAGTAAGGAGGTAAGTAAGTTTAAAAAAAAAGGCTGAATTTTATGTCAAATTAGTACGGAAGTAAGCTCTTTAAACGTTCTTCTTCGAGCCAATTATTGAAACTCGCTTTTCTTAAAAACATATGTTAGTAGTGCTAGGTGCCATTTTTTTCTTTTGTATATTATTTAGTTCCTTACTTGGTTTTACTTTCATAGAAACAAAAAAGAAGTGTTGGACATTTTATGAAAGAAAAGAAAATGGATATAATTCTTATTCTCATGTTACACTCACAAGTTGAAAAATCTTAAGAGTCCACTTGTTGCAGTCGGTACTCTGTTGCTATGGCGACGACGACCGGTAGTCACCCGCCACCCCCACTTAGCAAGTCAAGAGGAGATTACTAGGGTTGGCATTGTTTGTTTAGAAGCAAAGAAAAAATATATTTTCTTCGAGGTATTGAAAATTTATTAATTGTTACCGATAACATTCTTTTAGAAGCTTAACTTAGGTTTACAAGGACAAAGTCTTTTTTAATCTTCTATAAATACTTTATAAATATCAGATACACTCCACTACTATTCTCCTCCTCATAAATGGTTAAGGTCATATGGGCATCATCGTGGTTCAATACACAAAAAAAAGTATAAACTGTTTCGTACGATTGACTTTAAGTAATAATATAAAAATTATATACACAAAAGTTACAATCGAGTCACGAGTTCGCGAAACCCAATCCTAATATTTATATGAAATTTTCCAACTATTCACTCCGACTACAAGAAACTACTTATTTCCCGCCAAAACGTTAAGATGGCGCCATGACTCTGATTGGTCATTCCCGTCGTGATGTGTGATGCAATATTAAAATAGTAAGTTAAAATGTATTAAGAACGTTTAACATAACAACAAACGTGGTAATACAAATAAAATTTAAAACGTAAACAATAAATTATTCCGCCGTTTCCCCCTATATGCTAATATGTATAAGTCACATACTTATTTTTTTTTCATTTTTTCTCTCCTATATCTAATAATTTATTAATATAAGAATTAATAACATGAAATGCTTAAACATATACAAATATGAAATAAATATGAAACTAGTTACTGTATAAATCTTGACCGCGTGGAATGGTGGCAAGAATGCTAGCAGCATATCAGTATGTGATAATAATATGTATTATTCTTTAACATCCAAGTTCTACCATAGAAAATACAAAAAGTATATGATTATTAACATCCCATAAAAATCGGTGACGAAGTTCTTTCAAATTACAATAGAATCTTTAGCCTTACGTTATTTTGAGTCATTATAAGAAGAATTAAAACAATTATATATTTCAATAACTACCTTGATTGAACAAACTAGACTATAATTTGACAAGGATTTATATTAATTTAACGAAACTGAGATAGAAATCACTGTAATTAAAAAAAAATCAAGTTGCATTTGTTATCCGTCCCTGTATTCATGGCTATGAAGGCCAGTAGTTATTCGCCACCCCATTTCAGAAAGTCAAAAGCAGTCGCTCTTAGGGCTGCTACTTACTGAAATCAAAAATCTACTATTATTTTGAACCGTGACTAAAAAAAACCCACAAAATCACTTATATTCTTATATTAGTTTTACCAAATGTTCGGCTTAATAAAATGCCTATTGGATTTATTTCCATGTTAAATACAAAAAAGTATATAAAAATGTTACATTGATAATAAAAACCGCCTATCTGATCGTTTACATACAAATAATTTTTTCCAATTACGATTGATATTTACTATTAAAAGATAAATATTATTAAAAAAAGGCTATGCTAACCCTAGATAAGCCTGCGTCACACTGGGTAATTACACTTCTAAAGCTTTTGATGGAGTACAACTTAATCCAGTTATTGATAGGAAACGAGCCGTAACCGAGGCCTTTGACATGTTTAAGTGAACAATTTACCATAGCATTTTAAGAAAATTTAGATTTTAATAATATTGTTTTGATTTTTGATGGTTAAAATCTTAGTCTCTTTTAATGACATGTAAATATAAATGAAAAAAATTAGATGTTTTTTTATCGTATTTTGGCGTAATCGCACATTGGTCACCTGATTGACGTGGTTATCACCCTCATACAAATTGGCGCTTAAGACAGAGTAACCAACCCTTCTATAGCTACTCTGCCACCAAACTTGCCAATTTAGCAATGTCCGTGGTGCTTGTAATTAATTACATAATTAGATACAGAGCATTTTCGCACTTCAATTTTAAGAACTGCTGAACTGCACAATGGGATTACAGAAATAACTACCGCCAAGTCTATACATTATGAAACTTGTTTCATAATGTATAGACTTGGCGGTAGTTAAGGTAGTTAATTGTACTAATATTGCGATTAAATGTGGGTACAATAATTTATGAAAATTTCGAATTTTACAACATCAAGATCTAATTGTCCAGTCCAATGTCCAGTTCATATCGACCAACCCACACTTTTATAAAATCTTTGCAAAAGTCGAAAATTTATTAAAAAAGCCTAGTAAATGACTAATCCACACAAGATAAGCCGTTGGAAATAATGAAATTCGAGTTGCTATAACAAGCAATGAGGAGTCAAATATATACCTTTTTTATTTTCATATCTGTCATTGGCCCAAAGCGGGAAGGAGAAAGCCAATCTTTTAGGCTCTGTTTTAGCGTCCAACTCGACTCTGGATAACCGAAGAAATTCATCCTTATCGTTGGAACACACCGCGTGGTCCTACGATACCGGAGGTTAAATTCCGGCAAAGTCGAGCGGATCCAATGGCATCCCTCCATTCGTGCTAGGGATATATATTATTCTGAAATTCTTATTCTCCATTATTAATACCATGCTGCTAGTTGTTGTCTATTTGTATCTTGAGTGAGTTTTCAGAAGCGACTCGAGTTTATGCTACTTAAATGCGAGAAGATGGCGCTCAGCAAATAAAGGCTGACTGTGTCAAAAGTTTGTCCTTGGCTCTAGTTAATCGACATGGCAAATGCCAATTTGACTGGAAATAAAGTTTTGACGAGTTTGCTTTGTAAAATTGTCCATTACAACGGCGGTGATGCTTTGTACCTGTTGATTATTTTGTCACAGTGTTCACTCTTAGGCCTAAAAATTTCGTCGCCTTTATGCTGACGCGCGGTCGTCGACGGGGGGGATTGCGGGGCAGACCAAGATGTAGAAGCGTGTCCTGCGTGGACCGCGGAGAGGCTGGTCTTAGTCCAGGAAATCAAAAATACCTTTAACATAGAAAGGAAGATCATTTATATATACTAGGAATAGAAAGGGACCCAAAATTGAACCTTGTGAAATCCCGCAGCCTCTCCGTGTCCGTGCTGATGGCGGCCATCGCAGGGTTTTTAATGAGTACAATCTCACATAACCCAACATCGCCCCAGGAGTCGGGTATCTATGAAGATTTACCCTGCGTTAAAAAAATAAAACCGGCCAAGAGCTTGTCGGACACGCACATGAAAGGGTTCCGTAGCCATAAGATGGAAAATTAGCAATCTCTATTTCTAGCCTGGCCCACTTCCGTATGTAGATATGTAACATTCCTACTTATTTTCTTAGTTTGTAGGTAGTTATTTCCATACAACAACAACAACAACAACAACAACAACAACAACAGCCTGTGAATTCCCACTGCTGGGCTAAAGGCCTCCTCTCCCTTTGAGGAGAAGGTTTGGAACATATTCCACCACGCTGTTCCAATGCGGGTTGGTGGAATGCACATGTGGCAGAATTTTTATGAAATTTGTCACATGCAGGTTTCCTCACGATGTTTTCCTTCACCGCTGAGCACGAGATGAATTATAAAGACAAATTAAGCACATGAATCAGCGGTGCTTGCCTGGGTTTGAACCCGCAATCATCGGTTAAGATGCACGCGTTCTAACCACTGGGCCATCTCGACTCTCTAATTTAATGTATTTCCATACATTACCATTTAATTAGGGCAACTGCACGTCATAAGTTGGTCGAGTTGTATAAAAATAGCTATGTATGATACAGAGTCCGCTATAGTTTTCGTTTCGTTTTCGTTAAAAGTACTTACTTGGAGATAAACAGCACATTTTTTTTTTCAGAATTATTGTAATAGTATTTCAAAAGTTAAGGGGGGACGCTCTAATTTTAACTTTTTATTAGTATATTACGAGACTGGGGATTTGATCCACATGGTTTCATGGCAATTTTTGTTGTATTTAAACATTTAGAGATACCTTTTTAACGATACCCACATCATTTACCCCAAGTTGCATTTATTTTTTCGAATTAACTTTTCGCTGTATGGGAAGGGGGGTAAAAAATTATTATTTTTCGATAATTTTAAAAATCAATTTTTGGATTATCAATATACATCTCTCCACCAATTTTGGCAATCGGTGCATAAACGACGGATAACGAGCCTGGACAGACAGACGGACAGACATAACGAAACTATAAGGGTGCCTAGTAGACTAAGGAACCCTAAGAAGACCTAAAAATGGCACAGGTACCTTTTTTATTTGCCCTGCTATTAAATCACGAATAAGTTCATAATTTGGCTGTGTTTAATCTTGATCAACACCGATACGACGAAGATTCAGGAAAGTAAGGTAGTGCCCAAGCTGAGATGATACTGAGTTCGACCAAAATGTACTTCGCTCTGGCCTCTGATTCAAGTTCGTAACCTAGCAGTTAGTTATAAAATATCTTTATTAAAACACAAATGTTGTATTAGTATGTTGTATTGTATGTCGTAGTTGGTTCAAACGTTTTTTTACTTGTTTTTTTTTTTATATATATATCCGTGCAGTCGCTCCATAACCGACCAGTAACTTTTTTCAAAATAAATTCTTTGTTTAATCGTAAAAATGTAGTAAGCTGTAATAAAGAATCATTTTGTTAAGTGCATCTACCATCCTTTTTTCTGTTATAGGTGGCAAACGAGCAGGAGGCTCACCTGATAAAAAGTCACTAACACCGCCTATCGACATCTGCAACACCGACTTTACAAGTACATTACCGGTCTTTAAAAAATGATTATGCTCTTTTTTTGAAGGTTATCAAGTCGTATCAGTTCGGCAAAACCGCCGGCGAAAGCTGGTTCCACAGAGTGGTTGTGCATATATATATATATATATATATATATATATATATACTTACTGATCTGCTTGATCCTCTGGATTTTTACAGAGATGTTGGACTACTCTGCATCTTCTACCGAATTATACATCCGAAATGTACTAATAACACACAACGCTGTTCTTTAGACATCTTCTGTCTGGCACAACCACTCTGTGGAACCAGCTTTCGCCGGCGGTTTTGCCGAACTGATACGACTTGATAACCTTCAAAAAAAGAGCATAATCATTTTTTAAAGACCGGTAATGTACTTGTAAAGTCGGTGTTGCAGATGTCGATAGGCGGTGTTAGTGACTTTTTATCAGGTGAGCCTCCTGCTCGTTTGCCACCTATAACAGAAAAAAGGATGGTAGATGCACTTAACAAAATGATTCTTTATTACAGCTTACTACATTTTTACGATTAAACAAAGAATTTATTTTGAAAAAAGTTACTGGTCGGTTATGGAGCGACTGCACGGATATATATATAAAAAAAAAACAAGTAAAAAAACGTTTGAACCAACTACGACATACAATACAACATACAAATACAACATTTGTGTTTTAATAAAAATATTTTATAACTAACTGCTAGGTTACGAAATTGCATCAGAGGCCAGAGCGAAGTATATTTTGGTCGAACTCAGTATCATCTCAGCTTGGGCACTACCTTACTTTCCTGAATCCTCGTCGTATCGGTATTGATCAAGATTAAGCACAGCCAAATTATGAACTTATTCGTGATTTAATAGCAGGGAAAATAAAAAAAGGTACCTGTGCCATTTTTAGGTATTTTTAGGGTTCTGTTGTCTGCTAGGAACCCCTATCGTTTCGTTATGACTGTCCGTCTGTCTGTCCTGGCTCGTTATCCGTCGTTTCTGCACCGATTGCCACAACATTGGTGGAGAGATGTATATTGATAAAATAATAATTTTTACCCCCCCTCCCATACAGCGAAAATTACAAGTACAGTGTGGGGTATCGTTAAAAAGGTATCTTTAAATACAACAAAAATTGCCTTGAAACTATGTGGATCAAACCCCCCAGTATTGAAATATACTAATACAAAGTTAAAATTAGAGAGTCCCCCTCCCCTTAACTTTTGAAATACTACTATAATTATTACAATAATTCTGAAAAAAAATGTGCTGTATACCTCCAAGTAAGTACTTTCAACGAAAACTATAGCAGACTCTGTATCATACATACGTAGTTATTTTTATACACATCGACCAACTTATGACGTGCAGTTGCCCTAACTAAATGCTAATGTATGGAAATAACTACCTACAAACAATGAAAATAAGTAGGAATGTTACATACATATATCGAGCAGATCAGTAAGTATATATATATATATATATATATATATATATATATCCCGCAAACAATTGGCCGTCGACTGAAGGCGAAAGTGCATTTAAACTGACGTCCACCTGCTTTTGGCGTATACCGGACGCCACTTTTTTAGCCGGTGGCACTGAGGTCCTATTTATCCTAGGTAGCTGTAGTGCAAAAATCGACGGAAGGTAAAAGTCGCTTAAAATAATTGAAATAAAATATTGAAAAGTTCCCGAAGAAATCACCGCGCAGGTGAGGCGCTGCCGCAGCGCGTATATCGCACACAGTATATCTAGGGGAATTCCTGACTACGGATTCGCTTATTTGGCGTCCAAAATTGCGACGTTGCCGTCCCTCTCATTTCACTTACGTCTTGCATAATACCTATTCGGTGCTTGATTATTGTTTGTTTTACATCAGTGTGTAGAAATAAACTGTTATTGGAACTTATTTAATGTTTAATAAATATATTAATAATGACTATATGAATTCCCGAGGACTTCGTGGAAGAAATTTTTTAAATATTTTACAATAATTAATATTTATATTCATTATAATAACATAAAGTATGTCTGTCTGTCTGTTATCTTTTCGCGCTTAAACTGCTGAACCGATTTAGATAAAATTTAGTATGGAGACATTGTAGAGAAGAACATAGAATAATTTTGTCTCCAAAATCATACCCTAACGAGATAAAAAAAAAGAAAGTAGAAAGTAGAGAGAAAGGATAGATTCCATCCACGAAATCATCCTCTAAGGGACTAAAAGGGGGTGAAAGTTTGAACAATATCTATATCAATTGTGATTGGTATCTGTACTGTTAAATCTTCTGTTATCTGTGATTGATAGTTTTTATTATTCGGTGTAAACAAACCAAATTGCCATATACGGACGCCCAATAGCTGTATACAGACGTCTAATAGCTGTATACGGACGCAAAATAGCTGTATACGGACGCAAAATAGCTGTATACGGACGCCCAATAGCTGTATACGGACGCTAAATAGCTGTATACGGACACCCAATAGCTGTATACGGACGCCCAATAGCTGTATACGGACACCCAATAGCTGTATACGGACGCCCAATAGCTTTATACGGACGTCTAATAGCTGCATACGGACGCCCAATTAAAAAAACATAATCAAAATAAACTTTATTTAAGTACGCTTTAACAAACACTTTTGAATCGTCATTTTACAATTAAGTGAAGCTACCACCGGTTCGGAAAGTAGATTCTACCGAGAAGAACCGGCAAGAAATTCAGTAGTTACTCTTTTTCAACATTTAAAAAATACAAAATCGTGTTAGTTAATACAATTATATAAATTAATATATCCTGCTAGGAAGTCAACAGGTATTACCTCCACGCTTTTTTATCATCTATAAAATCTTGTTTCGAATAATATGCTTTTTTACCAATGTATTTTTTACAAACGATTTGAATTTACGAAACGGCAAAGTTAAAAATGTCTGCGGAATTTTATTATAGAATCGGATACCTTGCCCCAAGAAGGATTTATTGACTTTGCGGAGTCGGAAACTTGGCACGTACAATGATGATCACTGATTTTATCAAAGTGATCAATGTTGCTGTGAATATACATAATATTGTTGTAAATATACTGTGACGGAACAGTAAGTACTCCTACTTTGTTTAAAACATCCCGAAGAGAGTCCCTAGCTCCATGATTATAAATAAACCGGATTGCTCTCTTTTGTAAAATAAAGACAGATCCAATATCTGCAGCGTTACCCCAAAGTAATATGCCATATGACATAATACTGTGAAAATAACCAAAATATACTAGACGAGCGGTATCAACATCAGTTACTTGTCTAACTTTTCTAACCGCGTATGTTGCGGAGCTGAGTCTTCCTGTTAGGGATGATGAATGAGGACTTCACTGAAGTTTGGAATCCAATTCTATTCCTGAGAACACCGTAGTATCGGCTACATCAAGATGGTCACCGTTTTAAGATATCTTATAATTATGCTTTCTAACATTGATGCAACTACACATTTTGTTTTTTTAGGTATTCAAAACTAAATTATTTACTGTAAACCAATTGTGTATCTGTGACAACGCACCGTTCATGTCGTCATAGTCAGTTTTTTTTTTTCAACCTTTAAAATCTGTGTAGTATCGTCAGCAAACAACACTATATCACAAATACCTTTAACATAGAAAGATAAGATAAGATCATTTATATATACCAGAAATAGAAAGGGACCCAAAATTGAACCTTGTACGATAGCCGAGCGATAGTGATCTTGAGGCCATACAGTATTATTTGAGGAGGTACTATGTGGCTGCAAGCTACCAACTATAAAATGAAGCACTGTTCCCAGTAAATTCATTTTATTAGAAGTACTATCATTTTATTATTGTAAATATAAAATTTGGTAGGTAGACTTTTATGACATACAGGAAAAATAAAACACAGGAGATAATAAATACAAAAACAAAATAATATGATAGAGAGGACATAATTATTCCGATGAAGTTTTGTAGGCAGAGCCACTTGTGCTAAGAGCGAAAATGAGAGACACGATCATATTTACGCAAACCAAATATGAATCTTATTTAGAAATTTTGAAATCGCCCAAGTTTTTCGCTGATCCTCCGTGAGATGTGTATAACAGTCGTCGGCGTAATCCAGGATAGGAAGCAAAAGATTCGTATTTACATATTATGACATATTGGGCATCCGTACATATATAAGCCTTACGAATATTGGAACAAAATAAACGTTGAACTGCTTGTACAGAACAGCGATAGGAAAAGAAACAGACAACAAACCTAAAGCTGGCAACGTCGCACTTCCAAATACAGTCCATCCTGTGAGGACGCTAAATAATCGATGCCATAAGTAAATTATGATCAATATATCTAGGATGCCTTAAATATATCATCATGGTTAGGGGTTCAAAAATGTTTGGGCATGACTGAAAGACGAATATCGCGGATTTTCTTTTTATCGGAAAACAACGTATCCCAAGGACATGGAAATCAAAAAACTAAGCAGTATTCATTAAGACATGTTAAGTAAAGTAAGGGGAAGTTGGGGACGTCGTAATAAATGCATGTAATGCAATGCACCACGTACATGACGCCAAAAAGGTTGTAGGATGTATATATATATAATACGGCCACATTGAAGAAGCTGCTATTGAGGAGCACTCGCCCAAGGGTGAGAGTTTTCCTACAATCACTGGGACAAATATATAGAATAATTTTTATTATTCCCTATATTTGTCCCAGTGATTATTACAAGTACATATTTTCTTTCAAATATCTCGGGAATAGCTTGGCCGATTGACATTGGAATATAATTTAAGTAATCCAAATCTTTATGAACGTCTAAATATCGTATAAAATACATAACTTCTGTGTTTGACCAACGCGTTCTATTTCATAATAATAGTTAACACTATGCATTTATAATGAGTTCTACAAAACTTTCCTAAGTTGAAGCGAAATTAAACATAAAGAAACTGCGTGATCATCGATAGTGGTCTATTGACATTTTGAGATGATTTTATTTTGTAAATTATATTATTCAGAAATATAAAATTATTCAATATGTGACATTATGATTAAGATTACTTTGAAGACTATAATAACATTATCTGTTAACAATTATGTATATTTTTTATCTGTGGATCTGTCACTATTCATTCCCCTCACGTTTCAGCCTGCCCTCACCCCCTATTTATCACCTCCATCTGACGAGAAAGTTTAGGTTCAAAGTCTGGGTCCAAAATTTCTTAGTTATTATTAAACTTTTTTAGATTTAAAGTTATTATTTACATAATAAGTGTTTAAATATGTCTAATAGTAAGATGTTTAAAGCACTAAAAATCCTCAAAAGCCGCAATAATGTAAATTTCTTAAATAGTAAGTATTATGTGATTTATTATACTTTATAAGTACTTTATTTTTTTCGTATATAAAAAGCTTTTCTTATTTATCTTTTGATATACTTATCTAAACTATAAAAGTTTTTATATTCTTCTAATCATGATACTATTTTAGGGCTGCCTAGCAGATCCTATGCGGCGGCAGCAACTTCGCAAGTCCACACGAAATGTAAATTAGTAAATGGAGTATATGTTGTTACATTAGATTCACCTAATGTTAAGGTAAGGATTGCATATTTTGTATTTACAATAACTTATACGAGTCCAGGTCCAAAGAAAACAAAATAGCAATTGCTGCCGACCTATGTGTATTGTAAATTATGAATTTAATATAATGCTTTAGACCTGGATATACTAATTTATTAATAAATATTCATATTCAAGTTTCATATTATTTTTATCAATTAGTAAATGTATTAAACCTTATAAATTTATTCCATAATTCATTCTTTAATATTTGTATCAAACTTTATATGCACAGGTTAACTCGTTAAATGTAGCTGTTATGGATGAAGTGAGAAACATCATCAATGAAGTTGAATCAAATCCTGCCATTGAAGCCGCTGTTTTGATATCAGGAAAGCCAGGATGCTTCATAGCAGGGGCTGATATAACTATGCTTGAAAATTGCAAAACTAAAGAGGAAGTTGTAGCTCTCTCTAAAAATGGTAAGTATACATTTGTCATTTATAAATCATTCCTCATATACATATATTAGGAAAAGTAGTAGTAGTACACTTTAAATTAAATTAAAAAATATATATAAAGTACTAAACATAATATTTTCAATGATTTTTATGGTTTTGGTAGGTCATGATATCTTCAAAAGAATTGAATCATCACGTAAGCCATACATAGCAGCCATACAAGGCAGTTGTCTTGGTGGAGGACTAGAGACAGCTCTTGCTTGCAAATATAGAATTGCTGTAAAGGATGCAAAGACTGGATTTGGCCTTCCCGAAGTCATGCTCGGACTTCTGCCTGGAGGTGGTGGTACTCAAAGGTAAAACAATTTGTTAATAAACTTCTCTAATTTTAAAAATAAATTATCTCATTTATTTTTTATTAGTATAAGTAAAGTTTCTAAGACATATAATTTTTTTATTAGGATGCCTAAACTAACATCGATTCCTACAACTTTGGACCTAGCACTTACTGGAAAAACTGTCAAGGCTGATAAAGCAAAGAAACTTGGAATAGTTGACTTATTAGTGTCACCCCTGGGACCAGGCAAGTGATATGATTGATTATGTTTTAATGTTACATAACCATAGCAACTTGTAATTATCATGAGACAGCTTGCCAAATTTCCAACTATTAAATTAGTATCAACTATTTTAAACTAATAGAGTATACATATATATTTTCAAGGAAAATATATAATGGGTAAAAAGCTAGATAACAACCCAATGAAGATGTTGATTATTCTAAACTATAAATTAGTTGAGTGGTTGCATAGTCCTTACAAGATTATGATTTGAAATTTAGTATATGAAATAAGAGGAATTTAAACTACTTAATTTTATTATTGCTTTTTTTAAGGTATGGGACAGCCCGAAAGCAACACAATGAAGTACCTTGAGAATGTTGCTATCCAAGTAGCAAAGGATATTGCCTCAGGAAAAATAACTGTCGATCGCACTAAAAAGGGGTTGGTTAATAAAATAACAGCTTCCGTCATGCAGTGGGACTATGTGAAGAATATGATTTTCAATAAAGCTAAAGAACAAGTAATGAAAGCGTCAGGTGGTTTATATCCTGCACCACTGAAAGTAAGACCTACATTTATTTTGTCAACTTACAAAGTAATAATATATAAATAGACTTTTATTTAAAAATAGTAATTTTTAACAAAGTATTTTTTAAATTATTTAATTTTAAATATTCTTTATAGCTGATCTTTACTGTATAATTCTTTTTTTTACAGATCCTTGATGTTGTAAGGACAGGAGTTGATAAGGGCCCTGTTGCTGGATATGAGGCAGAGGCCGATGGTTTCGGAGAACTTGCCATGACACCCCAGAGCAAAGGGCTTATTGGCCTCTTCCGGGGACAGACAGAGTGCAAAAAAAATAGATTTGGTAAATCACAAGTTGAAGTTAAGAATGTGAGTATATTTTTTTTATGAATAATTCAATAATAATTACTATTATTTATTTACGAATAAAAAATATTTAACTTAATTTCAGATTGGTGTCCTTGGCGCTGGGCTGATGGGTGCAGGTATTGTACAGGTATCCATTGACAAAGGCTACAAAGTTGTAATGAAAGATGCCACCAATGCTGGTCTATATCGTGGTGTCGGTCAAATTCAAAATGGCCTTGTAAATGCTGTCAAAAGGAAGCGAGTTTCTGCGTAAGTCATTAATGTAACTTGTAACCTATTTAATTTACAATCAACTTCAGTGCATAACCTATTAATAAGAATTTTTGTTCTTAAAAACAATCATTTATTATGTTGTTCTAATCACAATATTATATTTATAAATTAATTATTTAGAAATATAAATTACTATTTATAATAAATTCTTATTTATTTATTTATCAGCTTACAAAAGGACAAATTCATGTCAAACCTGCTCCCAACTCTGGACTATGGCAAGTTCAAGGATACTGATTGTGTGATTGAAGCAGTGTTTGAGGACATCAATATCAAGCACAAAGTAATCAAAGAATTGGAGGCAGTGGTGCCCAAACATTGCATTATTGCCACCAACACCAGTGCTATTCCTATCACTAAAATAGCAGCTGGTAGTAGCCGACCAGAGAAGGTTATTGGTGAGTTTTAATTTTTTTGATTATGCTGTACCATGAGCCTGCCTACACTCAGAGTAAGTGATAAAATCTTGGTGACACCTACCCAGACTACATTGTACATTGCATAATACAAACAACTTATTAGTATGTCACATATTGTATTAGTGTGGCATAGTGCAAGGGATTAATAAAAACAAATTATTTAATATCCTCAATTTATCCTCCCCAAGCGGTGAATTTTAAATTTTTCTTTACTTTCTGTGCACACCCTACTGACTACTCTCCTACACTATTCTGGGTTGGCTGGCAGAAAATGCTGTTCTAGCGTTAAGCCCTAACCCTTTGTACAAGTTTTATTTGTGCAATAAAGAATAAAAAAAAAAAAATTTAAAGAAGTAGACCATTGTCTTTTCTTGGAGTTTTAAACCATACTTCATGCTGAATTTCATCAAAATAGGTTAACTGAGAGCTTTTTGGATACAGGTATGCACTACTTCTCGCCGGTGGACAAGATGCAACTGTTGGAAATCATTCGCCACCCCGGAACCAGCGATGACACGGCGGCGGCGGCCGTAGCCGTCGGCCTGAAGCAGGGCAAGGTG
The DNA here is from genome assembly GCF_905220365.1 of Vanessa cardui. Taxonomy (NCBI): domain Eukaryota; kingdom Metazoa; phylum Arthropoda; class Insecta; order Lepidoptera; family Nymphalidae; genus Vanessa; species Vanessa cardui. Next base: position 9,484,998 of record NC_061129.1, read on the forward strand.
GTCATCATTGTCGGTGACGGACCTGGCTTCTACACCACGCGCATCCTTTCCACAATGCTCAGTGAAGCTATGAGGTATGTCAATATATTAATTATTAAAATGAAAATAGTGAACGATATTGATATTGTCTAATGTTGTCTTAGATTTTCGCGATTGAAATAAAACTAGTTTTAACGGATTTAAATCGCGTATATTAATTATTTTTATCATCCCGACGTTTCGAGCACTTTACAGTAAGTCTACCCGTGACCACGAACTTTTATTTCAATGTTATTGTCTATTTAACACTTTTGATTTTGAGATTGATTACAAAATTCGTTAGATTACAATCTGACTTCAACTACGAGATCGCTATCCCTTTGTCGTTTTGCCAGTGACCTTAACAGCAATCACTCGTCTAAAAATTGATAGTTTCGATCCATCGTTGGCGCCAATCTCTTATATATATAAGGCGAAAACAAAAGTTTAAAACTATGTGTAAAAAATTTAAAATACTCTCCAAGTTAATCTCAATCAAGCCAAAGAAATCTAGACATAAAAATACTTTATTTTGCAATGCCTTACCTTCAAAAATGTATCGAAATAAAAAAATATTTAAATTTTATTATAACAATATAAATAAACTTTGCTTTGACATTCTATGAATGTAATTTGATTGAAAAATTTAGTCTTTACAATGACTTTCATATTAATTATACTTCACAGTATGGATTATTCATGAAATGTGATTTAAATTTTAAAAAGGTAGTGTTATCTTGATTTATAATTTACATATAAAATATTTATTTATATACTTAATAATCTTTTTCACAGGCTCCTTCAAGAGGGTGTAGATCCTAAAGATCTAGACAAAATGACAAAGCAGTTTGGTTTCCCTGTGGGTGCTGCCACATTAGCTGATGAAGTTGGCATTGATGTTGGATCTCACATTGCTGTCGACTTATATAAGGTTTTATTTATTATTATAACATGTCAAGTTAATAATTAATATGAGAATTGTGTATATTAAATATGTCATAGATTTTGGAATATTCACAATTTATATTTTTTTTAAATAATCATGATGAACCAGCAAATATTATTTTTAGGCTTTCGGCGATCGTATTAGTGGTGGAGACTTGAACATAATGCAAGATCTTGTTAAAGCTGGTTTCATGGGAAGGAAGTCTGGCAAGGGTTTCTATGTATACGAAAAAGGAACTAAAAACCGAGATGTAAATCAGGAAGCTGTACAAATATTAAAAGACAGATACCCTCTTGAACCCCGCGGTGCTAACACAGTTGAAGATCAACAATTAAGGATGGTATCTAGGTATGTTTCAGGAAATATGACCTGACTATACAATAAATTTTTGTACACCTAATCTAAAGGTTATTGTAATTTTTAGGTTTGTTAACGAAGCTGTATTATCATTAGAGGAGAAAATTCTTCACAGCCCCTTAGAAGGTGATGTAGGTGCTGTATTTGGACTAGGATTCCCACCTTTCACTGGTGGACCTTTCAGGTAATTATATCAACAATTTAATCTCGTACTAAAAGGGTAGTTATTTTTTTACAAGGTTATATGCTTTTTGAATTAATGCAATTAATATTATAAATAAGTAATAAAAACTAATAATAAGTAATCAAAATAAATAAGTAATAAAAAGAATTTTGTGTCAAAAAAAAACAAGTTATTTTCAGATCAGAAACATTTTATTGATAAGGAAATTAAAATTACAGATGGGTTGATCGTTTTGGTGCTGACAAATTGGTAAGAAAAATGGAAGAATATCATGGACTCTATGGAGCACCATTCAAACCAGCACAAACTTTGGTAGACATGGCGAGAGACACCAGCAAGAAATTTTACAATAATTAAATGAGCTGAAGAAATGGACCTGCTATGACTACATTTACTTCCTCATCACAGCTCTTCCATATTTTTAATACTGCCTTCTTTTGCATGATATTTCGAAAACTACTAATAATTTACACAAAAAAATAAACCTGTAGTTAATTATGAAGATGAGATCATAGTCAGAATTGCATTGTTATAATTACGACATATTTAAAACCCAGATTATTAATTAAGTGTGGTTGATTTTTAGCTAGAATGATTGAAAATATATTGGTCATATTTATTTAGTCTTAAGGAAAATATATTTTTGCTATATGTATAACCTAATGATACGAAAATGAGCATGTAACTTGGGCGTGTTTTGTATTCCTATTTTCTGGATTGATGAAACGATATTATCGAAAATCATACTTTATAAATAAACATTAATAGTATTTAAAAACATGTAGTTTAATTACTTGACCAGCCTAATTTAGAAAATATTGTTACAATTTCTGTTTCCAGCATATGGACGAGATAAAGATTAAGTCCATATCCTATAAAAAAAAATCTATAAGCCTTAGCAGTGGGCAACAAATTCTCAAAAACTGATTATTAGAAATTGAACGAAATCATACTTAGAGTATTAAGAAGATTTTGTGCTAGTTAAAATTGAAGAAGAGAGTCCGCCTTTACAAAAAAAGAAGTTCTAGATTTGTCTCTCGATGTTTGTAGGAAATTTTGCTTTTATGATCTTAGTTTAAGGCTTTAACATTTGTTATTATAAGATCATTGCCTTAACGTCTACCATCTATTTCATTTGCAAATTTTGCGGACGTATGACATTTGTTTATATATATATATATATATTTTTTTTTAATGCTCTGTTTGCATAATTGAAGTGCAACAAAGTATACTCCTACGTAAAAAAATATAGTCCACGTCTCTGGGTATTAAAAATATTACAATATTATGTTTATTTTATTGGTGGAGTGCATTTTGCACATAGGTGCGTCTCTTTTTCTCCGATTGTCTCTGGTTTGGCGGGTATAGGCACATGTTTTTTGTTTGTCGGCCACGATATGATGTCAGACTTGCCACCTCGCTATAAAATATAATAGAGTTGCTACTCAGTAATCACTTAACAACGAGCTCAGCATGGTACCTATCACTTGACAGCAAAAGCTTACCACTTATCACCGCCGCAAGGGAACTTCTAATCAAATCGAATAAAATCAAAATAAACTTTATTCAAGTAAGCTACCACCGATTTGGAAAGTAGATTCCACCGAGAAGAATTGGCAAGAAAATCAGTAGTTACTCGTTTTTAACATTTAAAAAATACCAAGTCATGTCAATTAATATATCCTTCTCGGAAGTCAACAGTTAATAACTCCACGCTTTTTTATCATCTATAAAATCTTGTATCGATTAATATGCTTTTTTTGTCAATGTATTTTGTACAAATGATTTGAATTTACGAAACGACAAAGTTAAAAATGTCTGCGGAATTTCATTATAGAAACGGATACCTAAGGAAGCATTGATTGACTTTGCGGAATCGGAAACTTGGCGTTATAAGTTTATTCTTACTCCTAGTGCACATACAATGATTATCACTGATTTTATCAAAGTCATCAATGTTACTGTGAATATACATAATATTGTTGTAAATACATTGTAATGTCTATGAGGCGCACTGGACCAGAAGTGAAAGACAGCGAATTAATCAATGCTTCTTATTTCGGAATCAATTTGTAGCCAACTGGTGATTCCGATTCCTACTTTAGTCACTGCGCTCAATGACTTCAATGATGAGCAGCAAGCCAGCTGCTAATGCCGTAACGTTAAATAAATTAGACGTTAGTTAAACGCGTGGTTGCGAAAAAGGAAAGAGAAAAGTATTATAACATCATCTTATAAAACAAAGTTATTGTTCCTAAAATTATGAACTTTTTCTATGAAATTCATATTTCATATAAAATATGAAATTTATCACTATCAAAAAGCTGTAAATTAAGATAAAATTGTAATCAAATTAAACAAATTGTATTAATAACAGGTAATTTTATAAAATAGACTATAAAAACTATATGTTCACGTGATTTTTAAATAGACACAGACAAATGTTTATAATACATGTCAAATGTCATGTCAATATTGTTAATTTGTTAATGTCAACGACCAATGTAAGAAATAAGAATGTTTAAAAAGACGGCGATTTATGATGAACTTACGATAAATTATATTGTATTTATTTAAAATACTACAGTTCTATAAAATTAAAGGTGTTTGCCCTTTAAGCTTTTTATGATAATAATTTGTATGATGAACTACCCCTATAAATTAAGACAGAACAAGGTATGTAACTGCTTGATAACACTTCAGTTGTTCATGTTAGTATTCAGATGATATAATTAAAGATACTTAATGTATATTAATATTTTGTGTAATGTAAGCTTGCATAATAACATCTTTTACAGTTTTAAATTATTTATTTTTACTTATAAATTCCTATAACAAAACTATGTTTTATTTTCAGATTTGAAAATGCATCTTAAGACTTCATTTAAAATATTAATATAACCACCCAGATAAAATTTGTTAAAATCTACTTGAAAACAAGATTCTCTGAAGGCTGAATTAGGCTTAATAATCAAACATTAGACTAATTTTAATTTTAAAATGCTATTAACATTACCAAAACTTCAAAATAAACAGTTGAAGCGATTTTTGGAGCACAGTGTGTATCTTTTAATTGTTTTTGTTTTAGTACCAGGGTTTGTATATTTTGAACTTTGTGTTGTGTTACCATCTGTGGTTGAAATATGGAGTATTTCTTATATTATACATTATGTTTGTGCAACGTTTCTATTAATCAACATTATAGGAAATATGATATATGGTATGTTTACCAATACAAGTATAAGAGGAAAAATTTTGGAAAGTGAACACAAAGAAGACTGGACTATGTGTACCATATGTGAGTGCTTGCGACCTCCTCGTGCCTGGCATTGTGATACCTGTGATACATGCATTCTAAAGAGAGACCACCATTGTACATTTTTTGCTTGTTGCATTGGTTATTATAATCATAGATATTTCATGTTCTTTACACTATACATATTCATTGCTATGGTGTACTCATTCTATTATAATGTGATATTTTTGAGTAACTTTATAAAGTGGAACCATGGACTAGTCATAGTTCAATTTGTATTTCCCCTCGCTACTTTTGTAATTGATTTTGGAGAACAGACTTTATATGTATTTTTAGTTGAGATAAATTTCATTATAGGTGCATTTACGGGCTTTCTTTTTATATTTCATTTTAATAATATATTGAAAGGTAAAATAACTCCCGAAAGAAAACCAAATGTTAAAGGAGCATCTTATGACAAGGGACTTAAACTCAATCTAATTGAAGTATTTGGACATAGATGGCACCTGTCATGGATTTCTCCCTTTATAAAGAGCCCTTTACCGGGTAATGGTTTGGAATGGATTGTTGAAGATAAGCATAAATAGACAAAACATTCTAATTTTTAAATTGGGCAACAAACTATTGATGTGGCACAAATTATACTTAAAATTACAATTAACATATTTTCACTTTGCCTTATTTTTATTATTATAAATGAATATTGTAAGTTATCTTAAGTATTAACAAAATAATTATATTATTATATTTATATATTGTACTTAATTTATTGACGATTATTTACAATACGCCATTATCGAGTTTTGAAAACCGAGCAAATATCAGCGCATGGAGCGCACGGAACATAAAGTGAAGCAAAAAAGTGCATCCAAAGACCAATAAAAATGCAAAACGAGACGTCTAATTTTTACTATGTCAATATTCCAAAAATTATACCGTATTCGACATAGAGACCTTAGAGATTCAATTTGTTTCACATTACAACTTTTCAAAAGATTTAATGACTGTTTTTCAATGAATCTTTCAAAAGTAATAGTTACATATCTAAATCAGTTACAACTATTCTTGGAAAATGAATAAGAACCACAATTTCAAATGTTGATAAGAATTTAGAAATAAGTTAAATTGTGATATTTTTTACTAATTTAGGACCATACAAATACATTCATCATGTTAAATGTTCAACAAATTCTAATAAATCACTGCCAACTGTTTCAATTGGAAACGCATTAAAGTTTATCATATTTATTCTAGCGAATGTGCTGACAAAAGTGAATTCAAACTCTGTATGTTTTTGTTAGACAATTGAGATCGCCTGTATTTTAGTTAGTTATTTATAGATTACATTTTTAAATAATTTTATTGATTAAATTGTTGAAATAAACGATCTTTTTTTTTTTTAAGTTACAGAATTACACGAGGTTACGATTCCGTCACTCAGGAATACTAAATTATTTGATATACACTTGGTATATCAATACAAGGCCTGTTTTAGTTTAGTAGCTTAAATTTTCTGTTAAAACAAAAAAGTTTCTAAACAAATCGATGACATACTTTAACCCTTATCGTGGCAAAAAAATTTTTTTAAAGAAAAGCAAAAACAAATTATTTCGGTAGTTTCTTTGGGTTATAAAAAACATCAAAAAAATAAATAAAAAAATCATGATATGGAAATTTTGGAAAAACAATATGTATACTATAATATACATTGCTCCGTTTACTGTGATTAGCGCCTTTTTGGGACAGTATATTATACTATACATTGCTTCATTTAGGCGGGGTTTGAATTAAACTGCTTTTAACGTTTACAAAAAAATAAACGGCATAATTTTAAATAAAAATACAAATATTACTGATAATAAAAATATTTAATCAAAAAGAAATATTTTTTGAATAAAACTTTACCTAATTAAAACCCAAAAAAATGTTTTTATTATAAAAACAGGGTCTATGTTTCGCTTTATTGCTTGTGGTGACTGTAAAAAACAATTTAGTTTTTTCACATAACAAAGGTGAACCTTACACACCCCTACAATTGCCTATAATAATAATAATCGCCAAAAAATCTAGTATTTCTTCTCTTGTAACTTTTATGGATCTTCCACTTCCTTGTATGCTATTTAAATTAGTGTGAGTTATAGTGATATCTACTAAGTCTCCTGTAAAAAATCTATAAAATTTAACTAAAGGAGACCAATTAGATGGAATATCTTCCAGAAACAGAGGTTTTGCTATTACTGCATTGTTTTTGAACTGTGCTTTTTGCGAACTAAAGATAAATTGATTTTTCTAGTACAGTAAAGAGGGTAAGGATAAAATTGAAGGTACTGCGTCATAATTACTCTCTGATGGATTAGGAAACACCTGAGTAAGAATGTAAGTAAGAGGAACTTCAGTTGTTTCGGCATAAATGTCATCTGTATGCGTTCCGTCATCATCAGAACTTTATAGGAGGTTTAACCTTTCGTAGCTGGAAATTATCGAGGCTGCATCGGAACTTTCTGCCGGTCCAATCATTCCAGCTTCATCACCGCTATTTGCCCCATCACTTGAGTCAGAGTTTGCATTCTGTTCAGACACTAAGGATAAAATCCGCCTAGCTTTTTCACTCATAGCAGTCTAAAACCAAAGCAAAAGAAACATGCAAAACAACCATCCCAACCATCATGTTAGTAAAGCAATAATGTGTAATAGATAGGTAAATACTTTGTTATTGGTCCCATAATGAAGATGCATTATTAATGCAGCAATTCATGCAGTAATAATAAATAATTCATAACACAAAATAATAATATAAGTAACAGTATTTTTATGGGAATCGAGCCCACAACCTCGTGAGTGTCTCAGCAGACGATTTCTAAAAACACCTGGGTAGTAGATTCTTTTTAAATTATAATAAAATTGATTCAGTAGTTCAAATAGAAAATAAGATTGGAAGTATCTTAATTTTTTTTAAAGTTTAGTTGGTTTAGAGTAAAACAATATGGATCCCATGAAGTAAGCAATGTATATTATTCTATACACATCAAATGAAAGGTAAATTACTCCTATTGTGGCATTGTATAGTATAATATACGTTAGTAAAAAATACGACAAAATCATGCTAATTCGTATAGCGAAAACAGCAATTTTATAAAAATATGTAAGTACAGACATTAGAGAATGTTTATTTTATAAAATACATACATATTAAGGCGCTTAATAATAAAAATAAAATAAAACTTACCTTGGATAAAAAGTAACGGTTCATCTTGACAGTTATTTTTCAAATTTGATTTAACATTACTACAGATATAATAATATTTTTATTTTTTAAGTGTAAATAAACGTCTAGAAATGTCAATGGTTCAATAAAACTATGTTAAAATATATTTGTTGTAATTGTATATTTTTGTGAAGTTATACGTATAGTATACTATACAAAATAAAGATAAGGGTTAAGTAAAGCATAATAGGACGGAACAATCATAACAAATGTTACTCAAATGAGTTCATAATTTTATTGGAACATGATTTTACTTTTTTCCTACCGTCCTTCCATGATATGTTAGGTAAGTGGAGTAGAAAAGCTAAATCATTCAATTATATGATAGAAAAGTGTACCCATATATAAGCTGAGATGGACCAGTGGTTAGAACGCGTGCATCTTAACCGATGATTGCGGGTTAAAACCCAGGCAAGCACAACTATATATATATGTGCTTAATTTGTCTATAATTCATCTCGTGCTCGGCGGTGAAGGAAAACAACGTAAGGAAACCTGCATGTGTCTAATTTCATCGAAATTTTGCCACATGATAATTCCACCAACCCGCATTGGAACAGCGAGGTGGAATATGTCCAAAGCCTCTCCTTAATGGAAGAGGAGGCCTTATCCCAGCTGTAGGAAATTTACAGGCTGTTACTTTACTTTACTTTTACCTATACATTCAATACGCAATATAATCTGCATTATTCAAACAGGTACAGTTTTCATTTCTCCTCTCCCGCGCTATGCCATTTTTTCAAATTGGTTATTGAGATTTTAGCATAAATACAGAAAACAAACAAAAGCAAAGTAGGTTTCTAATTTATCATTTTTAAACTTCTAATTGTTTGTAAAAATGTAGGAATGGAAAAGGGTACTTTACGCAAATCTGACCGAAACTAGGATCTTCATATTATATTTGAAGCAAAATTGTTGTATCGGTAATGGGTCTGATTATTTGAAAATCAATTTTTTACAAATTACCTAAATTTGAGGTTTAAGTATGTTGAGTTTGATTCTGAATTCGTAATGAATTAATGATGTAAGTAGGTATATTTTCGATGTTTTATCCGTTTATCTAGCAGAAAATTTTGACACCAACAGCAAAGCAATTTTATCTGTTGCGTAAAAGTATACCCATGATTATTTTTAAATTTATTTTAGATTATTTACAAAATACGATATGAATATTTGTTGTATTAAAACGTGATGTTTTCGAATGACTATAATAGTCTAATAAATGATTTACATAATTCAACCAAGGATAAAAGAAACCTAGCTTATCTGACTGAAGTCCATCAATAAGTATCTGTATACTGTACATAGATCATTAATATAGACATCAAGCTAGTGAGGCCTTAATTTATTATATTCAAAAAAAGGTATAACGACAGACAGGACAGTATGAACAACATCCTTCATGTAAATAAAAAATGGTATACCAATGTTATCCGACAAGTCAATAGTAAAAATAGTATCTATAATTCGGTTACTTATAATAAGTTTAGAGCTTATTAATTTTTGTATTGCAATGTAAACATTTTACAAAATTGAATAGTATAGTTGAATACAAAGTAGTATAGTATAGTTGACACTGTTTTAGTAAATACACATTAAATAAAGTTGTAGCGTAGTTAGCGCAGACGCAAGCTTCTAGCTGACTTTATTTTGATAAGCTCTTCTGAACCCACCTATCTAAAAACCATGTAAAGATTTGGAAGGTCTGTAAATAATTCGCTATATTCAAATTTGATATAACTGTATTTTACAATTTTGACAGTTTCGTCAAGCGTAGACATTAAAAAAAACGGCCATTATTTATATGATACTACAGCAAGCAATAAGCTTAAATAGATAAAGTCCTGATAAGTCCTTTTTAATTATTAATAAAGAGATCTTCAAAGGTATACGTTATTCATTTAGTACATTACTTCAAAGATAATATGTTATAATTGTTTTGGTGTGCTAAAAATCAAGTAAACAGCTAACATTTTACTGACAAAACAAATGTTTAAAAGAAGTCTTAACATTTACTACACTAACGTTGAAATAGTGGCATATTGGTAAAGAAGATGGACCGCGAACAACAGTAGAGAGTAGTAAGAGTGCGCAATGCGCAGGGCGGGCGGGACGCAGCGGGCGGCGGGCGGGCGGCCGCGGCGACTCAGCGGCAGTGCTCCTCGCGCAGGACCGGAGTGGTGTTCACTCGGCCGCGCGCCACGGCGCGACATGCCCAGCTGATGTTTATTTATACCGCGAGCTCGGCGGAGGGCGCGCGCGGGAGGCCCTCCCCTCCGCGGCACCACGGTTTCGCGTGATGCAGCCGAGCGAGCTAGCCGACACCGCGCACGCCGCTAGCGGAAATCCCCCGCAGCGTGGCCTCAACGGTGGCCGATTCGACTTTGATGATGGTGGTACCTATTGTGGCGGTTGGGAGGACGGCAAGGCCCACGGCCATGGTGTGTGTACTGGACCGAAAGGACAGGGGGCGTACGCCGGCTCCTGGCACTTTGGATTCGAAGTATCCGGCGTCTACACCTGGCCCAGGTGAGGTAGTGTCTCCGCCCGGGCCTCGCACATGCCCGAAATCCGCGTCCGAAGCCGCTCCAAAAATAGTCTGCTATTAATAATTGAGTTCGGTGTTTCGCTAGAAAACGCGTGTAACGGCGGTGAAAGTGCCTAATGGTCCAACCACGAAGAAAATAGTCATATCGATCTGTAGCTACTGATAACGATAAGTGATAAGAGTAGGTATCGCGATGCTGCGGCCTCGATGTCAATTGACCTGCTGTCATTGTTATAGACACATCCATTAAGGATCTAATAACGCGTGGTGAAGGAAAACACGATTTTATAAGTCGCAATTGAGGGCAATGTAGTGCAGCTGTGTAATGTCTTGATCACGGGAGTTGACATGTGACTTGTAAAAAAAACACGTATTATATCATTTTTATGAACTACTTATATAAATTACACTTACTGAACTTTTCATTGATTATTTTGACACTTGACTACCTGATATTAATATTACAATACATAAACTTAATTAAGCATTTATTTATGAGTTTCGTATAAATAATATGTAACGGTAACCATTATTTCAAGCATAATTTAACACCAGTACTTTATAAATCGAATTATACATTAACAGAAAGGATGAATATTTTTTCAGAAGATTAAAATGAATTGATTAGGTATGACAGTAAGGTGCATTTCATAATGACTAAATGAAATTATTTTTATCTGGCTTTTATATGGCTATCGATATTTACCTACACAAGAGTTATACAGACATCACAGTGTGAGTACGTGGCTCTGGCAGAATGCGTTACTGTGCCAGACCTTCCTATAAATCTCAGCGGACGCCTGCTCTCATCTAACCCACTTTCATCGGGTCGTTGCTCCATCAAAATAGGAAACTCCCGACATTGTGATTTTAGACAAACCTCAATAGTGTATTGGCCTCTTTTTACGATACGGTCAAAGATTAAAAAATATATAAATATTTTAAAATTAATTGGGTCAAAATTTAGATTTCTTTATGCAGCAGATTTAAAAATTCATTAAAAAAATTTAACAGCTTATTATATTTCATATAATATTTTTTATTATGCTTCTTATCCGAACAATAATTTTTTTCCTAACCGAATTTTTTAAGTTATTATTTCTTAATAAAAATAAAATGATGGTTAACATAAGTAATAGTTCAGAACTATTTTTAACAATAAAATTAAATATACTTAATGTTTGCATTATGAACGCACGTTTAAAGATGGTAATAGGCTTAGATATCTCGAAAGGTCTCAGGATATAATTGTTATATAGATTTTCAAGTAGCACTTAAGGATAACGATTAACTACATAAACTTTCTGTAGGGTTTTACTACAATAAAAACTGATACTGAAAATTATATTTAAGTAAATTTTAGTGGCGGATTTTTATTACATTTTAATATATGGATACTGTTGACCAAAATTGAACCGTCAATAATTGTTTAATTTTATTTAAAATAAAGTTTTGTAGTGTAGATTTTATATCAACATTTAGTTCACGTATTATAATTCATTTTGATTATACGAAATCTCTATATTGTTACTGTCCCTTTATATATAATAAAATTACTAACAAACAATATAAACTCACAAATCCTATTCAATTGTTTAATTTATTAACTCTTTCTTATTTCCTTCGTCATTGATTCTTTTGACTACATTGAAAAATATCCTTATACATTTTAATTAAACTTTTGGTAAATTATTTTGTATTTGTATTGCTTCCTTTCTGAAGCCATAAACAGTAAAGTTGTCCATTTCCTTCACAAATGTTAGTAAACTCTATAACCTTTGTATTGTAATGAACAATATTTCTTTGATTAATTTTTATTTTGTTTTAACATTTCGAAAGCTGTCTGTTATGTTATAGATTCTAGACGTGGTACAGGAACAAAAATAATATTATTATGTCGATTTCAGATTGTCTTTGTTTATTGTGTTTTAGTAAAAATCAAACAATAAACATCATGATTTAGGGTGAAAAGGGAATTAGCTGTGAAAAAGTTACCTGTAACCTACTAGGTTATGTTATGTTTTTTGTCGTTATGTTTTTTTTGTACCCAATCAATACTTTAAAACTGATAATGATAATTAATTCATTTCTAACATGTCATAACCAATACATTTACAAATTACTAGAAAAATCAGTCGTTTCGATACTATTTTCTTTCCTACGAATATTCCTTACAATAATACCTTATTTTTAAATTGGTTTAAAAGCTAGAAAAATATGGCAAGCCGTCACTTAATGTTAGTTTGTTGTTTTTGATTCGCTACTTCAAGGCTTGTGTCCCGATATCCTTATGTCATAGATAGACATGCATACATAAAAGTTACTATTAAATAAACGTTAATAGTAACAAAAAATACAATTGAAAAGCACGTTCTATCAGTTGCATGTGGAACCATGCTTAACTAATAGCTTGATTTATAAACCTCACCGTACTATTTTAACGACTTACAAGATGGAAGCATTAAATATGTATTGATATAAACTGACAGGCAAGCATCATTTGAATTTTACTGTGTGCAGATAAATCCATGAGCAACGGCTCATTAGTGTTCGTCATACTATTAAAGTTTCATTCAAGAACTTTCATAATTTTTCCCTTCGATTATAAGTTACTTGGTAAACAACAACATCAATTGGTCTAATCAAACGGTAGCATTATATTTAGGAATTTATAGTTTCCATTCAATTGAAGATGAATAATAGTGGCCCAATTTTTATATTTTATAGCGCTTTGCTAAAAGCGCTGGAATATTATCTCTTCTTGTGATTGGAATAGGTTTTACGGGTACTGTAACATGTGGATTTTATTCCGTCACGATTCAACATTACAAATCTGCTGCGTATTTCTTCTGTTAATAAGCCATAAAGTATTCTACTTCTATACTCGAAAAATATTTTTAATACAACATAGTTTTGTTCATCAGAGTAACCAAATTACACAAATCTTAATAGTCAATCAATTAATATATGAAATTAAAAATCAATTTGATTTTTTTTTATTTTGTTATTAATATCTTTAAACGAGTAAAATTTAAAGGTATATTATTTATGAAGGTGACTAAATACGTAAAAAAAAACATGTTGCTTTTTAGAGGTATGACTCAGACTTTTTGGTGTATCCCCTTATAAGTACCGTCTCGCTGCGCCTTCGTATGGGTACAGATCATTATTAATAAAGAAAATATTATGATATAAATATAATTTATGCTATATAGCCTTTAGGAATGCAAGGGTATAATAGTTTATATAAATTTGAGTATATATTAAATAGGTACAATGTATCTAAAACTATTTTAAGTACAAATAATGGGTACAAATTATTGTGTGTACCATTATTACCGAAGCGCCTATAAAAGCGTTCAAAGTGTTTATTGTGGACAGTTTGATTTTTGGAAATATTTTTTTTTAAGAATTTTTTTTTTAATGGTTTAAGTTTTATAATAAAGATCATTTACATAATTATATAATGAAGATTATTTACATAATTAGTAAAGCAGAACACGTCGCGAATAAAGCAGATTATCGTTACTGCATAATAAGCATATAAGAGGTTATTGATGAAACAATCGCTACACCAATTCAAAGGATTTTTTTTATTTATATATTGTTTACTTTTCTATGCTATATCCTTTTCCAAACGTCTTTCATTGTATTGTTAGTGCTTAACGATTTTGACTTCGACTACATTTGTGGCATAAATAGAAATAGTATAAACGAAAAATTTAGCAACTGAATTGTCTTCACTACGCTTCATAAAAAATATTAAAAATACATACGCAGTTTAAAATCAACCAATCAATCAATCAATAAATGTGCAAATGGGCTAGAAATATTGCAATTTATTTAACTTTCAAAATCAATGACATAGATATTCCATCTCTTGTGTATTTTGTAAAAAAAATATCATGATTTTCTACTTGAGCATTAGAAAAAGTTTCTTTAGAAAGAAAATAGTCAGAATGTCTGACTATTTTCTTATGATATAATATACTTAATGTTCAATACGTTTGCTGTATTATCATACAAAACATTTATGTATAATACATACAATCCTAACTCGAATACTGTAATACTAATATTATAATTGCGAAAATAATATCTGTTTTCAGTTTATTATTTTGTAATGTCTAAACCAATGCCCCAATTGTATTATAATTTTACATTGAGGGAAACAAAAATAAATAAATTATAAGTTTCTCGCAAGAAAAATATACCGGAATCAATAAAATTATGTCCACCTTACAAATGAAATTGAAGTGTAATGTATATGATTGTTATTAATATGAATGAATTGAGTAAATAAACAACACTTCGGAAAACCTCAAGCTATAACATGATTATATACTCTATCTCCTTACAACATACTTGAGTGTAAGACTTACTTATTTAATATATATATATATATATATATATATATATATATATATATATATATATATATATATATATATATATATATATATATTCAATTTTTAAATTTTATTCGGATTAATGAACACAATGAGATAGCCTCTGTCAGTTTGAGTTTATTTTGTTTATATTCCTTTTAATTTGATTTCTTATAGCATAAACATAGGTAATAACATAAATAAATTACTATTTTCTTCTTTAAAGCTTTTATTACAACAATTTATACGGGATAATTAACGTACTTAAGTAACTTTTTAAATTAAATTTATTTAAAAACGTTCCAAATTAAAATATATTCGATAAATAATTAAGGTACAATTACATGGTATCTATCCTACAGAGAGGGCAGGAGAAACACTGAAAGTATTTATAAGATGTGTCATTTCTAAATATATACCATTATTCAACTATAACGAACTAGCAAAACCCAGGAGACGTTCTCCTGACTGTGTATTCTAATTATATTTAGATTTGTAATTAATATACTGATATGGTTCATAGGCTTTATTAACCCTATATTATTTCCATGGAGGAAAAAAACCTAGACGAATCATGACTGTGTGGAAAGGTGGTAAAAGTGCTAGTCCTAGCGCCCGTTGAGTAACCGAAAGGCTGTTTCTTCAACATGAT
The DNA here is from genome assembly GCF_905220365.1 of Vanessa cardui. Classification (NCBI taxonomy): domain Eukaryota; kingdom Metazoa; phylum Arthropoda; class Insecta; order Lepidoptera; family Nymphalidae; genus Vanessa; species Vanessa cardui. The sequence goes on from NC_061129.1 coordinate 9,500,612, forward strand.
CCGGAGCCAATAAGTATGTTATATGACAGTGTATAAAACGTCCTACAAAAGCCAGTTCCCATTCCCAGGACACTAACGTGCACCTATTCGGTATTTTGCCATCGGTATAAACAATTCCAGGAACTAAATAGCAGTAGGTAGTAGTGGGATTCTGTAAGAATTCACTTCGTATTTCACTCGTGAAATGTTTTCAACCGACTCACAATTATACCTACCCCGTTTTAATCCGTATATCATATACATATAATTGTACAAATTGTCATTGGTTTAATTTATGATAATAATTCGTCTTGATTATGAAGGATGATGTCACTTCATAGTATGAAAACTGTATTTGTAAAATTAAACTTATAAGTGACATAAAGCGGTCTATCCATTCATGAAAGAAACCCTAAGCCTAACATTTTCCGACTGTAACTGGTAATTTATAACAATATTAATAAATTATTTATTATTACACATGTTTATTATATCCATACTTAAATAACTATACAATAATGCTAGAATGGATATACTAGTATATATTTATAATATTGCACAGTCTGTTCGAAGGCTGTAAAATTTTCTGAGGCTGAGTATAAGACAGAATGAGTTCTTAATATTAAATGTGATTATTTGCTTTACATATATTTGATTATATACAAATAAAACATTAATCGAGATATGTTTTCTGTTTTCAGTATTCATGATTAAATTTAAGATTACTTTGATATCTACTAATTCTTTACTGCTACAATTGTAGCGCATACTTACGACTCCATAGAAATAAGTATATTACGCATCATAAAGATGATTTTAAATAATAATTTAAGCTGCTATTAATTGTAGGTATATGAAATTAATTTCAGGTAAAAATTGTATGATAAGATTTAATGCAAATACACGAGTACAAGTGATGTGAAGCCGGCTATAGGTACGTCGGTACGTCCTAGAGGACTTGGCCTCTTACGCTGCCGTGTGCGGAGATTTTAAATAATGAGGTGACTGACATCGTTTCGTCGAGAAACGGAGCAATACATTAAAGAAGTAATTACGGCTTTTAATTAAGTAAGAATTTCAATACTAGGTATATAAAAATTAGTAGTTTCGGTTAAATTTGAATGCTCGCAAATTAATGACTATTATACGTAAAAGAAATACCGATATTTATTTTGAATTTTTTTTTTATTATATATTTCCTTAGGATGACTTTTATGTGGTATCAAATATTAAATACTGTTAAATATTATTTGTATGTAACATATAGTGCAGCAAAGTCTACGAATTTCTCCCTCGGGGCAACTTTAAAGCTCTTGAATTTTTTAATTTCCTATTTGCAAGCGACTTTATTGACTTAGACTGTGTGGAATTTTACAATTATTTAACATCCTTACTTTCGATCTGAAAGTATTCTATTTATGCAATAAAAATAATGTAGAAAATACATAACTTACGGTACTTATAATTTATCGAGTTTTATCACAGTAAATTGCTTATATACATAATATTCAAATACATTTAAATTCTAAATAAATACTTATAATTAATTATTAGGAGAATACAATGGCACTTTTGACCCTCATTGAAATAAGGAAATATGTAAAAGAAATGAAAATACCTATGTAGTAAGAGTTTGTATTCTTTATTCGATATGACCTATTGCCACTAAAGGTAGCTTTACGCTTAGTACCTACAAACACAGTAGGTGTTTATATACCTATACAAAGTACAAGCAGTATAACGTCATTAGACAGCTTCTAGAAAATTCTATTATTATTAATGCATTATTTTAAAATTTATAATCTATGTTGAATAGATTATTTATTCTAGTATATTCATGTGAAATAACGTCAACCATCTTGTGTGTTTTCCCTGAGTATATACACGAAAAATATTGCAAAATTGAACATGTCAACGCAAATGAGGTATACATTACATTTTGTAGCCTTTTGTACTGAAATATTGAAATAGATTAAATCAGTAACACGTGGCAGGCGAAGAATTCAAAACATTCAAGAATTTTTTTATGTCGTTCTTGAGTCGAAACCATTGTCGTTCGCGTGACAACTGACAAGCAAGGTGCGTCAGTCGCGTGGGCGTTTGACGCGGCCTGTAGCCAAATTGTAGGTCATGTAGTTTAGTAAGCACATCAACGACTTTGTCTCACAGATAGCATTTAGCCATTAAATCAGTACTTGGGTCAGTATTTACCACTAGTTGATATAATTAGTCTCTCGCTTCAAGTGGGCTTATACGTTGCGATCATTGTTTTATGAGATGATTCTTGGCTGGCAACCCGTATAAGAGCCAGCTAATACGTGCTACCACATCTAAAGATATTTGGCCAGCTTGCAACTTGTAATATTTTAAATCATGATATGAACTTTAACGTAAGCAGCGAAACCTGGTTTTGCTGTTGATAGATTGCTCTATTTATTCATTCAGAATATTCAAATGGAATTGTTTCTTTTATGAAAAAGTAAAATTCTAGTGGCACGATGAACAGGTTAAAATAAGTATGAACTGGCCGAACATTTTACGTCCAAGGTCGGCATTCAGTAGGTCTTACAATGCGCCGGTTTAACTTGCAGTATTCAGTTACGCTACCGCAGAATATGTAACTGGTGAGATATAAATAGCCGTTAGACTCGACTGGTTCCGCCCGTGTTCATGTGTAGAACAGACCAATCCATTATCTTACCGCAACTAATAAAAACTGAAAGGAATTTCAGTGTTACTCACGGGCCGTACATGTGTTGATGTTTGACTTTAGCTACGAATATATATACATATATAAATGATTGTTCTTATATGAGATTGAGTTTATTTGTCAAACACTGTTCAACTGATTACAATAAAATCGCACATATATACAGTTGGCTTTAACTTTCCTGCTGTCTATACCGTTCAATCGATCATAATGACGAATATATTTATATTCTTTATTAACATAAGAATTAATAACATTAAATGCTTAAATATTTACAAATATGAACTAAAACTAGTTACTGTATAAATCTTGACCGCGTGGAATGGTGGCAAGAATGCTAGCAGCAATATACCTACTTATAGAATATTAGCTAAAGTACAAGTTGAAGTTTTGAAGAGGTATTCTAATGCATGCCGGGCCCTAGCTAGTATAATATACATAAGTGTAAACAACCACGTTATACCCTCTATGCGGCAGTGGGGCGCTTAGTTACGGATCGAAACAATCTGAACTTTGTTTGTTTTGCAGTGCTTGTAACAAATATATTTTCATAAAAGTCAAGGCTAATGTAGCAAAATGTTAAGATTGTATATTTTTTTTAATGAAAATTTATCAGCCTTTTTCAATGGATCTTTTTATATTTCGCTACAAAATTCAAAGTCTCAAAACGAATTGTTATTTAATTTTATAGCTGGAATAAATAATAGTTTTCTTAAATAACTATTGATTGAGTATGATATTAATGTCGTCTGGGTCGTTCATTTTATTAAAGATATGCAACATTCTATTAATTACGATAAATACAGACACATACAAAACATTTTCAGCGCTATGTTATTGTTTGTTGAGATTTATGATTTTCAATACATGACTTAGTAAGAAGATATAATCTATCGTAGAGAGCGAGGCGAGCGATGCTGACTTACACTTTACTTTTAAACGTTGTAATAGCAGTTTAGAGTTTCGCAATAGTTTTCTAATGATAGTAAGAAATCAAATTAGTAACGTAATTATATATCAGTTACTTCCGTACTAAGTTGGCTAGTAAGACCGTTATTGTATAAAATAAATAATGTTTTTAAATTATTTTATGGATTATCCCAAGTGTAAAGGTATTATTTTCTACACTTACACTTTTTTTCATATTTTTGTCATTTAACTTATTATTAAACTAAGATACACGTGTATTTACAGGTAGATAAGTGTTATTTTAACAATAAACTACTACTAATATTATTACTATTTTACATATAGGTACATGTAATAACACTAACTAATAATTTTAACTTACCATGACCTCGAGAAATCGTATCAATAATACTAGCCGTATTTGCCAGTTCAATTTCAATATTATTAGTGGATACATATATTCATATGCATATATATACATATAAAGCTACAACGTCGTGATAACATCTATCAAAATAAGTTATTAGTTAAAAACTTTCTATGCTAGTGTAATGAAAATAAAGTTAGGTATTTAAAATTGTTTTGTCACAAGCACCTATATTATGTGCCTACCTACTAGGCGTGTAGGTGTAATGGTGGATTTCTTTAATTTTATTCTATATCATTATTGGTTTTGAAAATGATGATTAGTTGGAAATGTGATATATTTTGCGGTGTTGAGCTGGAACTAAAGGTAATATTTAAAAAAATTAAAAGTTTACCAAAATTATATTCACATTGGGATGCTACTTATTTACTTTTTTTTAGGCTGACATAGGTATTAGTAAACTTAATAATTATTTCTAAGTTCAAAAATATATTTCACAAATAGGATTTCGTGTGTCTACATTTTATTTATTTATAGACATTTGTTATGATAGTGTAAGTCGACATTGGTTTATTTACTATACCGTCTTATATAAATAAGGTATGCGTTCAGGAATTCTCGACATGTTTCGGGAAGGTTTCCATCAACATTTAAGGAACGCGTCGATAAATAACATAAGTGAGAACGAAATAGTTGATAATATATGTTATGTAAATTATAATCACTTACGGTATATTTAGTGTTGGTATTTGGCTTGAGGGATTGATGGTGAATTGAATTTAAAATTCATATGTGTACATTCTGCAAACTTCATTAAGAAAACTATTCCCATTCATGGGCAAACTTTTATCCTCGCTCTTATAGACCAATGAAACGGCAATCTAATGAAGCCGTAGAGACATTTAGCGCAATATGTAATGATGTTTTAATTGTTTTTATATATAACTATTTAGAAAACCCTAAGCTTAATATTTTCACGTGATTGAGCAATAGACGAACGAGGTTGTTAATGTTTACAACGATTACCACGCCTATAATTGTCAGATTCGTAGCTATTGTATGTATTGTAATGGCCAATAGAACATTTGAACAAACAATGCTACGACAATATACACCATGTCCGCGAGCTATTGCTAACATCAAAGCAACTATGAAGAGGATGTAATTTTCTTGCAATAAATCGCTTCGTTAATTGGCGAAATAGTACAAAAAACTTTTCATCTCTTTGATAAACTCAGCTTTGAATTTTATTTTCAAAGCAAAGATCGTATTCGTCACCTTCGTCTATAGCGACGAACTTCTCAAAATTCAATGGATTAACCGAGCGGGTACCTCTATACTTGTTACCCGGATGTTCAAGGTGTACCTTATAAAAGTTCGCTTTTACTGCTAGTGGCATCCCCCAGCCTAGTCAGTTTGATAGGAACCTGATGTACTTGTAGGGAGATGTACTTTGTAAAATAAGTTACTGCTGTTCGACCGACCAAGACCTTATAAGAGATAAATAGAAACTTGAAAAGGGATTTTGCTGGTTTACCTTTTTTTATGGTATAGGTTGGCGGACGAGCGGCCCATATGGCCGCTTGATGTAAAGTGGTCACCTTCACCTATAGACAATGACGCTGTAAGAAATATTAACTATTCCTTACATCGTCAATGTGCCAATAACTTTGGAAACTAAAATGTTATGTCCTTTGTGCCTGCAGTTACACTGGCTCACTCACCCTTCAAACCGGAACACAACAATACTGAGTACTGTTATTTGGCGGTAGAATAACTGATGAGTGGGTGGTACCTACCCAGACGGGCTTGCACAAAGCCCTACCTCTCGATTCTACTCCCACCGCATATAACCGCGTACCAACTTTTGGTTAGGTTATTTATTAAATCGGTCTTTAGGTATGTTCGTAATCCACGGTACAGTGAGCTCAACAAGTATACATTTAATTTGCATACAAAAAAAATCTAGCCTGCATGTCGAAACCCCCCCAGGTCCGTTGGGATTTGATAGTGCTTTTCATTAAAATAGTCCAATCAGGTAAACGATGGAACGATGGACACAATTTCCATCTCCAAGTTGTAAAATGTGTTGTAGGTAATTATTACACATATTACATTATTATAAATTCCATATTTATAATAATGAAATGTAACAAAAATAATGTTTATTAAGTCAAATTTGAATTTTTTTAAAAATCATCTCAAGTAAGTAAATAAAATTCTAGATATTATATATTTATACAGGTATGATGTATCACACTGAATTTGTAATCCTTAGTCCTCAACTCTGGATGACCCAAATTTCACATAAAAGGACTCGCAAACAACGCCTCATAAATAATATAAATTTATTAGCTTTGCGATAACGGTAGATTTTCCCTACGGTTTCATCTGCAATAAATTTTAATTATACGAATCTGTTACGTAAGTTAAGTAGTAAGTCTAGTAGGTACTGGCCTTTATAATTACTGTTATACAATATACTGTTAATAATATACTGTTATATGTTACTCGCTACCCTGTATGTAAGTGTACAACTTAGAAACTCTCTCAATAAATCTATCTAAAGCAAAAAAATCATAATATTCAAATCGACCTCGTAGCGCTACTGTTGCTACGCGCTGATATCAGGAAATTAGCGCGTTTAGCGAACGCACTAGCAAAATTATTATCCTTCACGACTACATATTTTATATAACATATATCTTGTTTTGCCCCCCACACATAAATGCTATAAAAACATATAAAAATTCAAATACGTGTTTAACGTAAAATGTTTTTGTTGAAACTTTTTCCCCATGCTTGCCCAATATTACTTAGTTGATCTGAATAAATAGTATATGAAAAATTTCTAAACATTTGTCTTCACCAAAAAAGTCAAGATGATCCACAAGGCGATTCGATCGTGTATGAATGATATAATTTTATAGTTTCATAAAATTATTTTTTATTATCTCTATGTACGTTATAAAAAAATATTTTTATTTATATTTGTAGATATTTTTTGTATCTACTCGATATTTTGGAATTCAGCCAAAATACATTCTCGATAACAATCTCGTAGCGACTTGAACCCTAAGCGAAACTTCTTCTTGTACTTGGGAAGTAAAAAAATTAAAAGAACACCATAAGATGCCAACCTCTCATTGATTATTAAAATGCTTAACACCAGTTTTATTGAAGTTTCGTAGAGAGGCAATAAGCAACAATTTTATAAATTTCAAGGTACGGATTTTCGTAATCGTTCTCTTCCTAAACAGCTAGACCGATTTGTTGAAATTATTTCTGCTAATAAGAGGATTTGGATGGGTCATGTCATGGTGCTGTAGCTCTGACATCCAGATTTCTTCCATAAAAAATACGTAAAATACTTAAATTTTAGCCTCCTTTCAATATGTTTATTAATTAATTATTAATCTCATGTTAGTTTAAGAAATATCTCGGTAATGTATATGGTTATTACCAGCACGAAATCGGTACAGAAAGCCAATAGGCAATATAAAGATTGGCCAATATAGAGGCATTGTAATTTGTATCATTACTTATAAAGGGCAAGCTTTATAGGCTATTACAGTCTATTACATATTCTGTAAATATATAATAATAGTCGTAAACAGCATTTTAAATGTAATCGATATTAATAATTCGCAATGTGCCCAAAATTGCACCTAACCATCATTATCACGTATTAAAAATAAGGATATATTTTTCTAAAACTCCCGAAGAAAACGAGGTCATCTATCGCTTACATTAAATTACATGTTTAATTATATATCAACACTTATCGCGCACACTACCCATTACTAAATTACTGTCACACATGTAAAATCACAGGCATTTCAAGAAATAAAGTTTTGCTGAAAATTTTTACTTCTAATACGGTAGAATGGTTTATGTTGACTAGAGAAACGTTGTAGGACATATCTTCAAGACCTCCAGAGTGTTTTAGAGCTACAGTGAAGTTAAGAGAGATGAAGTACGTCTATGTTGCTTCGCCAGCGAAGTTTTTGATGTAAAATAAAGATGATATATTGTAGCGATACTTACTTTTTTTGGTAGAAGATATGGCGAAATTTCATATTAACTTAGACTATAATATCATTCAGTATAACAAATTAATTTTATTTTCATAACGCTAACAATATAATCAAATACATTGTTCGGTCGGTTATATGAAGGAAAAATTCGTGTCACGTATATTTATAGACGCTAATGAATTTCAAACTAACGGAACGTGTAAAACAAAAGAAATGATACAAGCACCAATTTTCAGTTATTTATTGCAATTTTCTTCACTAAAATAGCTTTTCGAAATTTGTAGAGATTTATTACATAAATACAGCACAAGATTTCGCAATTAGTTTCCAACATATAATGTATTATATAATATATATTTATGATTATCTATAATTATTTCGTTACATTACTAACGTTTCCTAACCTATATAAACTCATTAATTTATTAACGCGTCAAATATCAAATATACGTGTACACACGTAAAATGTATTGAGTCTTGTCAAGTTACTAAAGATTATTAAAAAATCACATACATTTATTACGACATATTAAAAACAAGTGAATTGTATTATTTTTACAGTGGAAGTTCATTCGAGGGACAATGGCAAAACGGCAAACGGCACGGTTTGGGCGTGGAAACGCGCGACCGCTGGCTGTACCGGGGCGAGTGGACTCAAGGCTACAAGGGTCGCTACGGCGTCCGACAGAGCAGCACAAGCAACGCCAAGTACGAGGGCACCTGGGCCAACGGCCTCCAAGACGGATATGGTTCAGAAACATACGCCGATGGCGGTAAGAATCAAGCCCGATCCATTGCCAAATTTTTAGAATGCAGACATAAATACTTTCATTTACATGACCATGATATTTTCATTTTGTATAATCTGAGCCTATTAAACTGTTTAATCAAAGCAATTAATGCTTTATAAAAATCATTGGCACAGTTTCTAGATGATTATTTATAATAATCCGTTGAACAAACTATCGCATGATATTTTTAATACCAGTGAATATAAGTCTTTTATTAATATGAGGTACCTGATCTAATATTATTTTATATTTTTTCGTTCTTTAACAAATAACAAAATCATAAAAATCTTAAGAGTAGCGTCTATACTAATCGTTATCGTTAAAGAGACGTTTATACACAGTAAGATATATCGGCTACGCGTTGTTTCTTTCTAAAAGTATAAATGCTTTTAAACATAACTTAAATCTGTCTTCGCCACGTCTTCTGTACGTCAGCTTAATAATAGCCAAGCACATGAATATCACCTAATGACCTACATTACGATTGCGTGAACTAAAAAGAACCCCCTTACTTTGCGCAATGTTTACACTCATAGAAAATATGTGGAGGTTGAATATAGCTATTAATTGAGTTTTATAGCTTAGAAAGTTAATGCTAGTTAATGCTGACTAAATAATATCAATTTGTTCAACTTTTTATGTACGAATAATGTATAATTTATTTATTCTTTAATATATTTTAATGTACCTACAACTTATATATATGCACCTTACATTGAAATAACCTTGAATTAATACCAAAAATCAGTAATGCGTAACACAGCCCGTGCCGTGCATTACCATGAAACAACGTCATACAATTCTCGACGCCTTTAGTTGAGTCATGATCGTATTAAGATTTGTCATTCATAAAATCGCAAATATGATACTGTGAACATTTTACTGACATGGACATTACTCATATCCGCTTTACGGTTAAATTCAATCGAAAAAGTATACTGGGTCATGAAATGTATCTTATTCGAAATATTTTTACAAAATGGAAGGAATTAAGTTTTACATTTGACGTTAACCGCAAGTTAAGATATGATGTGTTAAGGGTTTGATTGCGAATAAGCAATTTGATGAGACTTGTAGGTGAATGGTTCGAGTGAGGCGGCCCTGCAGCCCGCCCCGCCAGCCGCGGCCCTCGCTGGTTAAATATAGCAACGGCACGCCTGCCACGCACGCCACCTCGACTCACAATCATGTCGATGGCTTATTTCATGCTATTACGAAAAAACTAAATGTCTTTAATGTCATTAGTGTTACTAAGCTAATGAACGACTGACTGATGCTCTAATCAATAATGATGACGCATATTACAAGGCAAATTTAGCTCTGCGTCACAACATAGTTTGGTATAAATAATATAAGTACTATGAGACTGCGTGTTTTTCCACAGGAACATACCAAGGACAATGGATGCGAGGACTCAGGCATGGATACGGAGTGCGCACATCGGCACCCTTCGGCCTGGCATCTCACTACCGCGGCGGTGCGCGGGATCATCGCGGATCGCTCTCATCGTTGGCGGAGGCGACGGGCACCCCGGACCCTTCCGACCGGCGAACAACACGCATGGACGATGCCCGGGGTGGCTTCGTACTTAAAGCAAGCTCTGATGAGCCATCGGGTAGACGAGGTTCTCTTGTTGAGAAGACTAAAAAGGGACTTCTTGCCGTAAGTTTTAACAGTAGAAATTATATCTATCAATATGGATGCATATAATGAACTAAATATCATGACAAAAAACTGAAATGCTGTTATTATTTCTATATCATAATTGCACTATTTTAAATTATTTTGAAGCAATGTTAATAAAAAATATATAAGATAAAATATTGTTTCTCGAATGAAAAACCTTGAATTATATTAAAGTACTTTAAGTAACGTCGATACGAGTCCCCAAGTTAAGATAATCCACGCAGACGAGGTCGTTCATAAAGAATACTTAATGCGATGTCGAGAGGGCGCCATCTAATATAATATTATAGACCATATTTCAAGTAATAACTCTTACAATTTTCAAAAGACAAGAAAAAATATAAAATAGATGAGACGTGTAAGAAAAGCTTCTTTAACGAATATTTTTTTTAACGACATTAAAATAAAAACTAAAAACATAGGTCTAGGCAATTTGTAACCCATATGTTAGTTTAAATAAAATAACAGTATCTAGGTAGCGAAGGCATGCATATGTTTTTAATAAAGCAACATTAAGAAAATATCTTGAAAATGTTATCACTAAATTAAATATCTAAAAAATGGATTCACGTTTATAAATAACTATACCTACTAATTTTATGAACTGGACAGATCTTAATGAATGATAAAAGAATTTCTAGTTGTCTCACTAATATATTTACGATAAATCTAGAGTCAATCAATCAATGTGTCCATCCAAATGAAAGAATTATATTTACATTTTATGTAATTCAATTAATGTTTTGCTTATTGATGTCTTGCCTAATCAGAGTATTATTTGACTAATATATTTAGTTATTGAGAGTTTTTATAGAAACAAGATATCTATCTGTACACATAATAAACGTAGGTAGGTAGATTTTGTTAGCGTTTATTACAAACCTAAATTCAGACTCTCTAATGCGAGCAAAAATATAATTATTTTATAGTTAATTTCATTTATTCCGTAACTGTATATAAAATAAATAAAAACATATTTTTTAAAAATAAAATAAAATTAAAGTAGACGTATTAAATCTGGTTTGCCCAAAACATCAACTACTTATTCAAATATAATTTTATTTCGGGTATTTAGTTTCGGGTTCGAAAAAAAACATTGACATACATTAGTCACACAAAGACGGTAGACCTTTTAATTTTAACGGAATCAAAAATTCGCAAAACTCAGCAAAAAATGTTTTTTGTAAAATTCAAACTTCAATTGAGATCAATAATACATTTTAATAGAATATTTCGAGCTATACTGAATATCACGCAAATTCAGCTTCGACTTAAATTTTACAATTTTGCTTTTGCTGAGTAGTAAAACATTTATGAACTTTAACTCGACACTCTAACTTAGGAAATTTGAATTTATTTAAATTTTTTTTATATAAATTTTAACTTCTTCAATTATTATGAATAAAACAAAAATTGACTGACTTCCTAACGCTCTAGACTGATAGCTCTACTTGAGGGTGCTTTGTTGATAGGTATATAATAATAATACTTGATAGACCGCTATCAATGTACCTAATTGACACAAGTAATCTTACTTACGTCACAAAGTTGAGAGGTGGAAACTTAGGTTAACAATTTATAACTAATGAATATTGTCATTTTTTTGTTACTTTATTTATTTAATAATTGAGACAAATTGTACATGTGTTCGCAGAAGTTACGTAAACAACGAAGTGCCGGTGAGTTGGACAAGCGCGGCACGGGCTCGGTGCGGTCAGGTGGTTCAGGCGGCTCCGCTTCATCCTGGGTGTCGTCGGTCGAAAGCACGCATTCCGCTACTACGCGAGGCTCCTTGCATACCAACTCTAACACCAGTTTCATAGTTGAGGTAAATCTGCTGCAACTGTTGTCTGACTTTGAACAGAACATAATTTTCTCAATTTGATAAAAAAAAATTTCGCGTTGTTAATACTAACTTTCCATGATTTTGGCAAAAATGGTCAATTTTATGGGAGACCAGAATTTGCGAGCGACAGGACGCGCACGCAAATAATTGGCCACTCTTTTTTCCATCATTCTTTCCTCCTCAAATAGTTGTGACGGTCAATCCAGCACGATTGTAAATTGTGTAAAAGCGTGACCTGCTCTTCGTGCTTTTAGAGACCCGAAAATATATACTCCCAACTTCCAGACTCATTCATTTTTCACAAGAAAAATCTAATAACTTAGTATTTGCTAAACCTGGGGTTTGAACCCAGGACCTTGATATCTACCATCTTCTATCTAGACAAAAGACCAACAAGACAATCGTTAGACAATATTATTAGATACTCTGATAGATGTCAAACATGAAAGCATCATATACCTACCTATAACTTGATGTGGGTAGTCTAGGTACTTCACAAAATTATGGCCCTAGAATAGATTACATTAAATAATTGTACCTCCTAATAAAAACTAAAGGCAATTCGAATATTTTCAAAATTTAATTCAATTCATAAAAACAATATAAAAAATAAGAAGAATGAAACAAATGCTGAAGCTGTATTTTTAAACGATATATATTTCAATAAAGAAAAAAGAGAAAAAACTCTAACCGAAATATGTAAACATGTGTATGTTTATAATTGCAAATCGATATATGTAAATCTTTGTTTTGAGTCTAATCTCTACTTATAGACATTTAATAATTATCAAAAAATATTATTTAAAATAGCTACAGCAATAATCATGACAATAAAGCTGACAGCATTTGTATATCATAGTTGTGTCATTGACTTGAAAACTTTATTTTAATATGCCCATTGCACCTTATTATATTATAAAATAATAAAAAATCTTTCAGGATGAACACTTGGATGCCAGTGTAACTGAAACCTATATGGGTGAATGGAAGAACGATAAGCGTACCGGGTTCGGCGTTAGTGAACGTAGCGATGGCCTTCGTTACGAGGGCGAGTGGTTTGCGAACAGAAAATATGGCTATGGTGTTACGACGTTTCGAGACGGGACCAGAGAAGAGGGAAAATACAAAAACAACGTACTTATCACGAGCCAGAAGCGAAAACATATGTTCCTTATGCGATCGGCGAAATTCCGAGAACGAGTTGACTCAGCAGTTAATGCAGCACAACGCGCGTCGAAAATAGCGCTCCAAAAAGCCGACATTGCTATTTCTAGGTACAGCTTCAGATATTAAAAAGATCAATAAGACTTTTATCGGTACATTAAATGTGGTAAATAGATTTAAATAGAGTAACACCAATAATTAGAAGAATCATTCTAATTCACAGCGTTGTAAAAATTAAAAACTATCATTAAGCATTTAGTGTTTACTTGAATATTATATCTATTTTTATTTATATCCTTATCTTTCCATGTCCATATTACTTTACAAAATCATATTACGTTAATCACATAAAAATAGGTGTAATTATTATAAATAATCAGTCGATAACATGTACGTTGTTTTTAAAACAAAAACATTTTAAAAACGTTTGTATTGTTTTACAAAAAACAATATTTTACGTGCTACTTCAAATAATTAAAAATAATGCTTTTTCTCTAACAGAACCGCTACAGCACGAGGTAAAGCCGAACAAGCAGATGAATCCGCAGACCAAGCTAAAGAAGACTGTGATATTGCACAATCAACTGCCAAGCAGTTCGCACCAGATTTTAAGCATCCTGGCTTTGACCGCATAGGGTTAAGAGAAAAGTATCGACAAAAAGTCTACGAACAACAAATTAATACTCCTGTAACACAAGAGGCCGACAAAATCTTAGACGGAAAGAGCATTCCAAATCATATCCCTCCGATGCACCAACAAATACCCCAAATGAATAAAATGCCAAACGCGATTTCTTCTAGAAGACCATCAACTCAATACCAACATAACACAGGGCAAACTGTGGATCCAAGATATCCAAATAACCCTCATTTTAGTACCGATGATAGAAATCAAGGTTCGCAATTTGACCAATATTATAAACCTAACCAAGAAACATGGAACGCTCCTGGAACGATGCAAAATCAAATACCAAATCAAAAACTATACCCATCAAACAATCCACCGAGTGGATATAACATACCGGATAATCAATCAGCACCGCAATCTGCTTACCAATTACAACACCAGCAAAGTATGGACCAAAGTAACCAACAATATTCTAACCAAAATCGTAGATTTTCGTCTTCCGTACGCCCATCACCTAATCAACGACCGTCACAAGAGTGGAACGCTGCTCCGGGTATAACGAGACGGCAAAGTATTCTTGCTCAACCCACGAATGATCCTCAAAGTGAATCGTACGTTGATAGTGCTATGGCCGCATATCGAAGAAACGAACTTCGTACTGGTACTGTGCACTCAGAAGGTCCTCTAGATAGACAAGTTCCAAATACAGATTCACAAGGATACCGTCAACCTATGGATCAGCAAGCTTACCGGCAGCCATCCGATCAACAAATGTATCACCAATCTTCCATTAACCAACCAGGCTATCGCCAAACACCAGACAAGCAAATGTATCGTCAACAAGCGATGGACCAGCAGTCTTATAGGCAACCGACCTCAACAGAACAAGATATAATTAACGGGGAACGTGAGTTACGGCAGCAAGGATCACGCCCGTCGATTGATTACTTCGATCATTACAAAAGACCTCCGAGTAGAGACTCTAGCGTGGATCGTTATGGCAGACGATCGAGACAACCATCTGTAGAGGCTGCTCCGCCTCCGGGTAGTGGTTCGCGAGCTGGATCCGTTGCACCTCAACCATTACCTGCATCTCGTCCCGCATCCCGAGCAGCGACACCAGCAGGCAATGGTCATTTAGCTTCCGGGCGGGGCTCTATTTCTAGAGCTTCTTCAAGAGAGCAACAGCCCTTCGAAGATTCTCTTCTACGAAAAAGAACCCTCGGTCAAGAAATTTCACCATCACCCTACCAACCTAAACGAACGGAAAGTTTATTTGTAGCACAAAATCCAGCACCATCGCCTCCGGCTCCCATGGGAGGAGGAGGAGGAGGCGGTGGCGGTCGCAAGGTAAGTTAATGTAGAAGTTAATTATTAATGTTCAAAACAAATCAGTTAATAATTCCAGCCAGCCACCAAGAATACAACAACACACAAACATTTAACATTTCTTAGTTATATTTTCACAAATGATATCTTAAAAACTACGGTAATATTGTATTTAATTATATTAATTAGTGCGCATAATAATTATTTCAACATATTTCATATTTCAAGTGAATACAATTCTAAATTTAAAAAATAATTGTAAGTTATTGAAAAAGATACAAAATACTAATGTGAGGCGAAGTAAATAATAATAGGGGATGTACTCGTAAAATAATAAAACCCGATACGATGTAGCCATACTTTGTCAAGATAACACTTATGATTGTGCTAGATAATAAACGAATTGTAGGACTTTTTTCAGGCTAGGCTGTAAGTAATGATATAGCGAATTTAAAAATAGTGATGTGTTAAGTATAGTTCTCCTTATACATGATGTTAACTTTTTTATCAAATTCACCTTAAATTAGTTTAATAGGGGTAAACCTAGTATATTTTAGGTTTTTAAAAATATAAATTTCAAGTAACATAAGTCCTAATTCTTTTTATTACAATGTATACATAAAAACGTGATTTCAATGACACAATAGCAACAATACCTGAATAAAAATAGCCGCACAATATTATATTAGATGAACACGATACACAACAGGCGTCTTTTTAGATTTGACGAGAAACCATAGTCCGCGCTATCTCATTGCTAGTGCTGTATCTTATACTACTACTACTACTACTAACACGACGATGATTTATTTCTTATATACATCGAATTCCACGAAGGCGAAGTCGCTTTATCAGACATATCAGGTCATATTATGTTCCTAAACTTTCATTTAAATTAAAATAAAAAAACATACATAGCAAGAAGCAATTTTCTAATTAAATTAAATTATTATTAATGAACACATGTATCACAACTATAACATAATTATAAAATATTTAAAGCACTTGTTATCTAATGACATAACAATATAAGTTCTTCAATGACACGTAAAACGGTAAATCGAAGATAGAAATAGATGAGATCAAAAGCTCTTAATCGTTACTGTTCACATTTAGCATTAAATTGCAATCTGTGTTATCCCAATCTTTGCTTATGAAACAAACATTGCTGATATTTACATGTTCAATAAATGGAGGTATATACAAGAATATAAAGTTAGTAGGGTGGGCGCGCGTTTACGTTTTGCTATGTAGGCGGTGGGCGGCAGAGCTCCGCCGGTCAGCCCGTTCTATTTCTAAATTAAGACAGTCATTCGCTGTCGCTTTCCGCGCATCACCTATTCGCTGAATATATAAATAGAAAATTATCAGTTCTGATATTTAATTCAATTCAATGCAATACAACACTCGTGGTATTATTAAATACTACTTTTTAAAAAATAAATAATAAAATAATCTATTCCTATCGGAAAGCACTCTTAGTAGGCGAATACTTGTTGTGTGACATTTAAAGTCAACTCAATATTTTAACAATAAAATGTGGTATCAAGAAGAGGATGAAGATGAGGACCTCTTGTGCTCGCCTGCTATTTTGGCCAGACGTGCCTCTGAAAGTTGGATAAACGTCCCTCCTGTAGAGGTAAAATCTACCTCCGAGTATGTATCGAATGATAACTTTCAAAAGTTTAAATGTCTTGGTATTAAATGATTTGTAAGTAAACTAATAATTATTAAAATAAAAGCACTTTAATTACGAATGTTAGGAAAACAAACCAGATTACTTTTTGACTACGTGACTTATAATTTATCCATAAGTAGCCAATTGCAATATATACTTACAAATATCACATCACAAATTATCTAATCATTTGATTGTAGAAAGTTTCATCACTTATTATTTGTTAATAGTATATTTATTTGTTGATAGTGTTATAATAATTTTCTGTTTATTTATTTTTGATACTATATATTTATTTCTGTTAGTGTTGTACTTGTAAGAAAGACGTAAAAAAATTTTTTAGAATATATTTTCCAAATAATTATTAAAAAATTAAAAATGATCACAGATGCTAAGCACGCCGCAAACGCTGCAACGAAAGAAGTCCCTGCCCGATGTGGCGGGCATGCCGCGGCTGCCGGACGGCGGCGGCATGTCCCGCGAGGAGGTGTCCGCGCTGGGCTCCGCGCGCCGCGAAGAAGTTCGCCGCATGCACGAAGAGTCCGAAAAGCTGAGAGCCAACCCCCTCCTCTACCTAGTTAGTCCACAAGTGAAGGTAGTTATTTCTTATCAAATTGTACATAAATTCTGCACAAAATTTTGTAGACAAATAATATCTACATAATTAACAATTATTTGTTTCAGGACTGGTTCTCACGGCAGCAATTAGTGATCCTAGTTTTGTTTATCAACATCTCGTTAGGTATTATGTTTTTCAAGTTGCTGACGTAGCGTCGGCGGGCGGCGCCGTCGCGCCTTCTATCTCAGTGTAACGACACTCGTGTACATAACAATTGTAAAAAAATAAACACAAAAACAATATCTGACGTGCAAATATTTCGAATAGTACATGTTTACTTCAAACACTTTTAATCGATCATAACTCCTATCTAAAATACTATCATTTTATGGATTTCAATTAGCCAGTGTACTTTTGTAAAAGTTGTGAAAGTGGAAAATCAAAGACACATTATGAGAATACAGTGCATCCCTGCCCTCCCCACGCCGAGTCAATGTAACTTCTAATAGTGTGAGAGTGCGATTTTTGTGACCACTAGACGAAATTTCGAATGTAAGCACGATTTACTTATGAACCTGCATATTGTAGGTTTTGCTCGTATTATAATGTTAAAAGCTTGCCTTATTAAGTAAATTCATTTAAGTGAAAATAACATCGGAATGGAAATGAGTGCGGTGAACGTAGCAAGTTCCAGGAAACGCAATGAGACATTTATTAATAGTAAACTAAATGATAAGATATTTACACAAATTAATATTTTGGCATAATATTAGAGTTTCAATATTTCACAGTTTAGTTAACATAGCGTAGACTCGTCATTAAGGATTACATTGAAAATTGTAAACGCCAACAATTAAAAATTATTTGCTTGTTTCGAAAAATATTATATTATACTTAGTATTTTATGAAAGATTTTGGAATCTTTTAATAAAAAAATCCTTACCGAAAAATGTTACCATAATTATATTTAATGCTTAAATTAAAAAATCTTTTAAAGTGCTAAATATATGATAGATTAGTTTACTATTTATTATTTAACTTTATTCAATGTATTGTATTGAATCTGTTACCCCAGTTTTTTATAAATATTTAAAATAAATTTTGTAATGTTTGGTGCGCGATTAGAACAAATTGTTTGTTCTTAATTTCGTATATTTAAATATGAACCTAGATTTACGAGAAAACGAAATCTATTTCAATTTTCGAAAAAATGAATATCCAATTTTTATACAAATAGGTATACTTATAATTTTGTGTTGTAACTATGTCAATTTCTTGTATTTGAAAATTTTATATAAGGAAATTAAATTGTACCATATTTATTATATAAAATAATTTATATAAAAGTGTGCATGCGAGATTGTTGATACGCTGTACAATTACGAAAGTTGTGGTAAACGCGCAATTCTTAAATTGTTAAAAGTAAGACAATTTCCGCAGTTTCTTCATTATGTAAAAACTTTAAGTTATCTTTAAGAGTTTTAATTACTTGTATCAATTTTATCTACGTTTCAGAAATAAAATATTTTAACAAAATTTCTATGTTTTTTTTGTGAACTTACAAATAACATAATTTGAAATACAAATCTTACTAAAATAATTAAATATTCTTCTGAGGGCCATAATTACGTTATTGGTACACAAAGGTGGCAGACTTTAATCCGAATCGTGCAGAATATTTTCCTGCATAGCCGAGCACTAGATCACTAAAACAGAAGCATGTAAAGCTTAGTGTTGCTTACCCAGATTTTAACTTACGGTCAGTTAATATCCATGCGTTCTTATCACTGATGCAATCAAAAAATATTTTTATTTAGTAACAAAAAGTTTGCGTAAATTTGATAAAATTAAGCTTTCATACTGACATCACAAAAGAGAAACATTAATCGCACGAATAAAATACGATATAAAATCAAACGAAGCTATAAAAATAACAATCCTAAACAATGATCCTAGATGGGCCTTACGATCGATGGGGTTTACGAAAACAAGCTTCTTTAACGTTGCTTGCTAAGCTAAGCTGCGCTTATTGTGAGCTACACGACTAAACATAGTTGCCTACAATAAAATATAATAAGCTATTTCAGTAAATCATTTGAATAAGTACAATATGGAAACTGGAAACAGGATGATAAGTGACAATAGCTTAATGATACAAGGGCCGCCTAGCGCTATGAATGTCGCGAGTTCAATGCTACTATGAATACAAGTCTATTTCCCTTTCCAATCCTTACATATGTTTTTCCCTAAACTGGGAGGTAAACTAGAAATTTTAGTAATTCCTTACAAACAGTAATTGTGTATGGATTACCTTTTTTTTTGCAAAAGTCTTTGTATTACAAAAGCTAAACGCCTTGTTTTACATTTTTGTGTATACGTTTACAATAGGAAAATGTAAATGTACGCAATTAGGTGAGATTTCAGTAGTTTGGGTAGGAAATTTATTCAGAAATTCCCGTACGTAAACATAGCTTACGTAGCCGAGATGGCCCAGTAGTAAGAAGGCGTGCATCTTAACCGATGATTAAGGCTTCAAACCCAAGTAAATACCACTGAATACAATACACATGTGCTTAATTTGTATTTATAATTCATGTCGTGCTCGGCGGTGAAGGAAAACATCGTGAGGAAACTTACATGTAGTTTTTTTCATAGATTTTTTTTATTTTTTTTTATTTCATAGAATTTCATAGAAATTCTGCCACATGTGTATTCCACCAACCCCCATTGCAACGCATTGGAACGCAGCGTGGTGGAATATGTTCCGAACCTTCTCCTCAAAAGGAGAGGGAGGGCTTAGCCCAGCAGTGGGAAATTTACAGGCTGTTGTTGTTGTAAACGTAGCTTAAAAAGCATTCAGCAAAGCGACGCGTTACATCTTTTTTTACATTTAATTATTATCGGTATTGTTATCAAGATCTTACTGGATATGCATTTGTCGACATTTGTAAATTAAATTCAACATTTTGTACGTTTTCTATCTGCCATACAAGACGATAAATATTTCAAATTATCTTATGCATCATATTTGTTGTAACAATATCAAACATTGGTAAATAGATGAATCTGATATTTTCGTAGAAATTATACTATAGATTTCTACAGGACGTATTCTGTCCCAACCAAACCAAAATGGGTTAATCGTTTTTGGTGTTCAATCTCATTAAAGACTTTATTTTTTGTTTGAACACACGAGTAATGTCATAACGATTATTGCATTTGTTGTCGCATTGTCCGAACATTAAAACTTTTTATCTCCGGCCATTTTGGTCATCGACACCGTAGACTTACGTTATTCCGGCCTCGTCTAATCATAATCCTCTAAGCTTACGTTTTTGTATGTTACGGTTCCTGTTATAATATATTAAAAATATGAATACAAATTAAATAATGACGTTTCTTATGTATTAACTTTTTTGGTTCAGTCAGTAGAGTCAGATCACAAATGAAAATTTATCTATGTTTGCATACATTTTAATTCGCAAAAGTTTAATTTCCTTTTCATGTTTTGGCTTCACTGATTGCGACTATTCAGAGACGACAATTAATGGTGAGAGAATGCTACTTCCCCTTGGATTGCAGTGTAGTAACATCTAATAATAACAATTCAAATTAATAATTTTCGTGTGCTTAAAGGAAAAATCGTTTTTAATGAAAACAAATTATTCGCCTTTTTAACGTATGATAATTTCAATTAATCTTTCTAAAAGAGAGCTACTGAGATAAAATTTCTAATGATAAATATATCGACGACAAATTTTCGGCTGACGTAATAACTTTACTGGGTCACATTTGGTATATTGTGTACATATATATACTAAGTTTTACTTTAATCAATTAGATTAATACTGTATGGCTTCTGCCAATACCAAGGCAGTTACTACAACTATTGAACTCGAATGGCTCGTTCTGATAAGTTTTCGTATTTATAATAGTAAATAAACAAATAACGATGCCTAATAATTATAATAATTCAAGAAAGTACAGTGACAATTTAGAAAAAACATCGGTAAATTTTATTACGCCTAACCGTAAATTCGCAAAACAATATTTGATATTTATTATTTAATATTATTATTATTATATAATATATTATAATTAGTCAAATAATATGTATTAAATAATTAATGTGTATTCTAAGGTAAAAGATACAAGTGACGATGCCATAGATTTGGATGATGTTCTCCCAAAGATTGGTGAATTTGGAATATATCAGAAGTTTCTTTTGTGGTTCGTGTGCTTGCCCGCTTGTCTACCGTGTGGATTCTGTGCATTTAATCAACTATTTATGACCGACACGCCTGATCACTGGTGCAAAGTTCCTGAATTGGAAAATATGACCCAAATTAATCGAAAAATGTTGTCCATTCCTCGTAAGGTAAAATGTAAGAAACATACTTGTGCACTTAAAGTATTTTACCTTAATAAGTTTCAATTTTTAGGAAGATAACAACGCAACTTTCGAAAGATGTTTACGATATTCGGTTAATTGGACAGAATTATTAAAAACCAATCAAAGACCGTTGGAAGTAAATGAAAGTTGGCCAGTGGAACCATGTTTTGACGGATATGAGTATGATAAAACTGAAGTAAAATCCTCAATTGTAATTGATGTAAGTTTTATCTATACTTTGTTTATAAATTAAACAATCATAACCATAAATTACCAATGTAGTCGATTTAATAAAATAATTGTGTTGTATAATCTCTTTATTTAGAAAAACTGTAATTATTATATTACTCTACGGCCAACGGAAATTTGTTTATACAGATATTTTTAATTTTTTAGTTCGATTTAGTTTGCGAGTACGATGTATATCCTACCCTTGGATTAGTGGCTTTAAACGTCGGAGGACCTATAGGTGTATATTCTTTCGGCTTATTAAATGACCGGATAGGACGTAAAAAATCGTTTTTCGCCTGCTTATCGACACTCCTACTTGGTAGTGTAATGACAGCGTATGCCCATGAATATTGGTTTTGGGTAGTAGCAAGAATAATTGTCGGCTTAACTATACCCGCTGTTTATCAAATACCATTCATCATTTGTGAGTATTACTTTTTTATTTGAGATCAAGGAGTATTCTTCCCCTAACCCTACCTCGTTAACTAATGAACTTTAATGCCGTGGCTCGTTTTCTATACGCTACAAATACTTATTTTTTAAAAGGACATTCAAAATTAAGTATTTTTTTTATTAGGACCCGAGATGTTATGTCACTTTTGCTTTTATACTGACTCACTCACTTGTCAAATTAAAAATTAACATTTTACGGACGATTAAATGATTATTGAGCCTATTCAAATTAGGCCATTTTAGATCTCCACTTTAGATCATTGTATTCATGGTAATGAAATCACCGAAAAAGGTTATTTTCAAATACTTATATTTTTCAGCTCTAGAATTAGCAGGACCTAATTACAGATCTTTTGTTACCGTAATGACTTGTATATTCTATACTCTGGGTTTAATTTTACTATCTGGAGTAACATACGTATTACGAGATTGGAGATCACTAGCACTGGCTACGTCCGTACCGTTCTTTTTTTATTATCTTTACTGGTTTATCTTACCGGAATCTCCAAGATGGTTACTAATGAGAGGGAGATTGGAAGAAGCTAATAATATTTTGAAAACGATAGCTAGAATTAATGGCAGAGAATTACCAGAAGAATATACGACTAAACTTCAAAAACAAGTGCTTGAGCAAAAGGAACACGGGATGAAAGAAAAAAAATCGGCTAGTGTTTTTGCTCTATGCAGAACGCCAAATATGAGACTAAAAACTTTTTTAATTACTCTCAACTGGTGTGCTTCAGAAATGGTTTATGTGGGCCTCAGTTACTACGGACCTGCTATTGGAAGCAATCAATATATGAGTTTCTTCCTCTCATCAGCCGTAGAAATACCTAGCTATATAGTGTGCTGGGTTTTAATGGATCGAGTTGGACGCAGGTGGCCACTTTGTTTATCCATGGTAATTAGTGGAATATTTTGCATAGTCACTGTTCTTTTACCAGAAGGTAATATTTTACTTATTATATCTTTCAATAATTAAAATTGTTTTGTGCAAAGAAAATCCTTGTTAGTTTATATACGTTTTTTTACAGTGTATAATAAATGTTTATCAATTCATTTTTAAATTTATTTCAGGATAACATTTTTTACATTTATGTTAATTTGTTCCAGATGCCGAAAATGAGACCTTGATTTTGTTTTTAATATCTAAATGTTTTATATCAGCATCTTTTCTTATAATTTACCCATATGCGGGTGAACTGTATCCCACAGAACTGAGAGGAGTCGGAATCGGTGCATCTGCTTATATTGGCGGATTGGGATTAATAATAATTCCATTTATTAACTATTTAGTAAGATAATATAATTTTATTTTTCAATATTATATACGATCCATAACGTAATGTTGTGAATTGGTATACTTATTATATATCCTAGTTAATGGTCTTTAGGTAAACTTTCATAGACCATACCATAATAAGCAAGTAACGAGAGTTAACTATAAAAAACTTATGATATTAGTAATAAACAATATCATGCATTATATTAAATTTTAATGTTTAAGTATAACTTTTTCAATATTATGGGAACACATTTAGGCACAATTAATCTTCTACGATAAATTATATATCGATGATTATTATTATTAAGTATGTAAGCACGAAATTCAGGTGAATATTTCCTTATAACGTACATTTGTCTAGCTGGGTAATCTCCCACGAGATTTTTAAGTTCTCGTTTAAAGAGTGAGTAATATAAATTCCTTGAAACAAAAAAATATCAAAATTTTAATGAGTAAATATTTTGAATGTATCTAGTAGATATAAACCTTCCTTTTTATGTGTAAAACAAACACACATTTTAGACATTTTATGAAATTGATATCAAACACATACTTACAGTAACAATTTCTGTTATTGCAAAAATAATGTGTTTTCCTTAATTGAATATTCTTACTTAGGGAACCAGTAATCTAGTATTACCCTTGGTGCTCATGGGTGCTGTGTCGGTTGTCGGTGGGATAACAGCTCTACGCCTGCCAGAAACATTGCACTGTCCGTTACCTCAAACTGCTGAAGAAGGAGAAGAATTCGGAAAAGACTGGACTTATAAGGATTGTTTCGCTTGTGGAGGCCAAAGGTAATTTTTTTTTAATTTCTAATAGTCTAATGCGAAAACTCTGAGATAAGTATTGACTAAATCTACACTTGAAACTCTCGACAGTGAAATATCTTTAGATTTTTTCGAAGATATAACTTTTTTATAAATAATTATTAATAACACTGTAAATAACATGAATCATAAAATATCAAAAACATTTATTAAAATTGATGCATACTAACGTCAATATTTTCTAGTATTATAACAATTGAAAATTATACTTTATAAATTCTACATTAATCTTATACACATTAATAAACTAACATAGGTATAGAATGTTGTAAACCTCAAATAGAGTGGACTAGGAATGTGGCTTATGCAACTTTTTTCAAGGTTCAATTTAGGTTGCAACATACAATGTCACTTTCGCCTTGATAATTATTTTCTAAAACAGTAATGTTCATCCTATCGAATATTTTATGAGTAATGTAGTTTTGTGTTTCTGTTACAGGATCAGCGTAGCAGAGTCGGATTCGTACGAAAACTTAGATCAATTAGAATTAACTCAGGCTCCGTCAGTGGAAGACATATTGCCGGACTTGCAGCCTGTGCGTCGAAACTCAATGCGAAAATTGGTTCGCCAAGCCAGCACGTTGGAAACACAACGAGATATAGACGGAAGCTTAAAAATGACCTATTGGTTTTAAACGTCTTAAGTGTAGTCACTTTAAGGTTTTTTTTTTATTTAACAACGAATATAAACATATATAAATATGAACATATGCCCGCGGTGGGTTCGAATTCACTCCTAAAGTAAAATTATATTCTAGGCGATTCGTAAAATAATTACTTAATATTCATACCTTTTTTCTATAATAAACTGTATAAAAAACGTATCCGTAAATCTGTGCATCATATATATCTAAAAAATATCTATAAAACTAGTTATAAGGCATTATTATAAAACTAAATACATATGTAATTCTTAAAATAACTATTTTGTGAGATATGAAAAGTTAACCTGTCTTATAAAATTAGAGGGTTCCAATGAAACAGTCGAAAACTTTTCAAATCGTAATAAATAAATAAAATGTCAAATCAATCAATTGACCAATTAATTTGCAGAATATACCTGCCAAAAATTCAAAGTAATTAATTAACTGAATATTTTTGTCAAACGCTAATGTGATTACGAGCCATTTACATCAACATGGCGTGGATCTTAAATTTGTAACAATTAAAATTAATTCCAACAGTTAACCACTAGCAATACCATAAAAAATAATGTATTTCGAAAATAAAACTTAATTATTATTGGGTGTCATATATCATTTATTCGATTTTATAATACAGATAATAGAAAATAACGTCACAAATAATATAATCTAAATGTATCGATACATATTTACACATACAAATTCGCGTTCGCGTTCGAGCCTAAGGTCTATCTGGAATGTTGGTGGTGGGCAGCAGCTGCGCGATGTAGCGCGAGCGGATGCGGTCGGACTGCAGCTGCGCCGAATCGCGCGCCGGATCGCGCGCCGCCGCCCCGCCCCCCGCCCCACCGCCCGCCGCGTCGCCCTCGTCCGCGTCCGAGCTGTCCGCGTGCTCCAGCAGGTTAGCCGTCTCGTCGGTGCGAACGCTCGTCCTGGAACATATTTTATGGCGGCTGTACACTCCCGGACGAGAGATCTTGTACTGTCTCGCCGAGAACTTCACGCGAGTCGAGCTCAACCCTGTACATTCATCGAGAATATGGACGCCTTGGAAGCTGAATGTTAACAAAAGGAAAGGCACGAGAGTGTACAGTAGTGCTCTCGCCGTCGCTCACGAGGCAAGAGAGACCCTTTGACTCGGGCGCAAAAAACCGCCACGGGAGCGAGAGCAGGCGAGACACACCGAAACATCAGGAGACTAGGCGAGCGCTATCATGTTCACTCTCGTCCAGGAGTGTACAGCCGCCTTTATGTTAAAGAAATTTACTTTACAATTTAAGTGTTAATTGTATTAAATGAAATAATGTTCTCGTTGAACTCTATGTATTATTATTAATCCTTGGTTTATTATTTTTAAAAACACACATAAACTTTTATAGAAGTAACATAAAACAATTATAAATAAAAAAAATCAATATCTCAATTTCAAAGCTAAACAGAATAGGATCGAATTAGTTACTCAACATTATGCTGAGTCAACGTCTTTTGTGCTTGCGTATAGAGCAAAATCAGGTCAGTCTTAGTCAACGTTTCGTAGTAATCACCGTGCATTACACAAACAAAACCATAACTACGATTAAAACATGTTTTTATAGAAGGAACATAAGAACATTGCTTCATGTGGCACTTATTAGCAGTGTATACACACTTAAGGTAGATACGCGAGTTAGAATAACACTTACTTCTTCAAAGCTTCCCTCATACTTGGCGAAAGATTCAGGACGCCCTTATTGGCCGAGTCCAGAATGTAAATGAGGACAGCCGCAATCAGTGACACTATAAAATTTTATAAATAAATAAATCCATGTTAAGTAAGATATATATAATTTTTATATTTGTGTTCAGATAACCAGGTTTGTGTTAGTTGAGTCGAAGAACATTAGAACTTACCAAACAAGCATCCCAAGAAAAACATTTCCAGCATTAGATATCCATATTTGTCAACAATCGCTCCGGCCAAAATGATAACGGTCGCCAAGCCTAAGTTCTGAACTGCTTGACATCTAGCAACAATGATATATTTAAAATAAAGAGAAAGAGACACATATTTGAAAACACAATGCAAGGTTCTATAAGAAAATTATCTCAATAAAAGAAATAATACCAAACTCACATTCCAAAAGCAGTACCTAATTGATTCTCTTGAACAATCATAGCCACGAGGGGCCATAGACCACTCGCCAGCAATGAGTAAGATATTCCCAATGATACCTGCAAAACATTTACTTCAACTTAGTAACTAAAAGACAAAAAATTAATTTTATACTTAGAAAAAACATATTTTAAATCTATAACGGTGATTTACATTGAATTTTTAATGAAGATAAAAAAATTATATTTTTATTACATATTTTTTCAATACTTGATTTAATTCATATGCCGAGCAAATCGAGAAGGTAAATTTTTGGTTATTATTTAGGAGCTTACAAAAGCTCAACTTGATATTGTCGGCCAAGATATTCAATTCTTTGCGTTGTTTTCGCTATCTTGAAACGAGAAATAAATTTTGATTTTGTATCGATAACTGTTCTAAGATATGGAAATTGTATAAACATTTTAGGTGCAATAATATGCGAAAATCAGCCTTCACGGTTCAGATGCATTATGAAATGACTAGAAATATAAAGCAAAAGGAGCATAATTCTGCCTCGCTCTAAATATTCAATAATTGTTATAGTACAGAGACACATTTATTAATATATAACAAGATTTTTTGAGTATAGCAAGAGATGAAAATCATAGTACACCAATAGGCTATTTGACAATGCGAAAAATAAATTGTGAATTATTGTAATCGGTGTATATTATGAGTTTAAAAATGGTTATTTATCAACTAAACTTTAAAATAATACTTAATTTATTAAAAAATCCATAAATAAAAATGCATTTTTACAAACGTTTGTCACGTGACACAAAACGCTCCTGATTGGCCGGGCTTATGATGAAGTCACTTTCTTGTAAACTTTGCTTTTCTACTATATGTACCACAGATTAAAATACAAGAAAGTGACGTCACCGACCCCATTGCAGCGCCATATTGTCCAAGTAGCGTTTTTGCGCGCTATTTAAATATGGAATTTTTAATATGATATTTTTCGGCAAATATGTACTAGAAATAAAAACACAACTTTTACTGGGTTCCTTAACTTCCACTAAATAATATAAAATGGATTTTAAAAACCAGCCAAATAGCCTATTATAATTTAAATAAATAGGAATTTATTTCAGAAGTCTTACCACTCCAACATAAGGATTGACAAAAGTAAATGCCATCAGAAAATGAGATCCAATCGTCGTTATTATACTTAAAATAACCCACATCACGTTCCTGCCAGTCTTATCTATCAAGATTCCAAAGAATGGACTCAGGGCAGCCGAAAAGAGATATACCATTGAGTTCACTGTGTTCGCGTCTTGCGGGATGAAATCGAATTTACGTTCGAAGAACAATCTAGAAAGCAAACATTTTTAATAAGTTAAGAAATTTAAATGATGACGTCATAACTCAAATGAACAACTCAATCCACTTACTTTCCTAAAGCGATGAATGGGAAAATTGCCAAATAATATGCAACACAAATGACAGATACCAGCCAGAATACCGGCTTAAAATGCAAGACATCTATAAGGTGGAATGGTTCAGCTTTAGCTTGTTCCTCTTGCCGACCCAGTATCCTCTCGGCCCGGTGGTCCATCCATCCCAAAATCAAACCACATATAAGAGATCCCAGACATGTCATTGAAGCTGAAAATGAAATGATTTTATGCACTCAACTTCTTAAAACATTTTCAAAAATAAATATGAAAGAAATCTAGACCCGAATTCTACTAACAAACTGTCGTCGCAATCGAATCGAAACGTACTCGTTTTCCTGTTCTACCAACGCATAGACAGGATTAGGATTGAGAACGTATCCTAACCCTTTTATGGCAGTAGAATTAGCTCTTTGAAATTAACTGATTATTGAGGAATTGTAATGGGAAAATAAAAATCATATTAAAACATTCGCGTAAAATTGCCGTAGTCTAGTAAGTGTCTGTATTGCTAAATAGTATATCGCGCTTGTGATTATGACGGAGTTTATCTATACATCTGTTTAGCGCCGCCACAACGGGCCTGACCCGAGTCGGCACCCATACCCCTAATTCTGTCGTATGCCCTATGTATGGATATCAATGTCTATTAGTCACAGCAATATCAAAAAATATGAAGATGAAGAACATTATTAATAATAATGTATGATAATATATAAGAAACAAACCAATAAACAGGGCGACACCGAGCTTCTCATAGCCTCCATAATAATTGGCGACCCATCGGTATATGGGTTCCATGACCCAGAAGTTCACAGTACTTCCAAACCTCGAGAAGGACAGTTGTAATCCGAACACCATATTGAGTTCTTTTCCATTGAACCATAATACCACATAACTGTTCACAGCTACCTGCAACGACTCGCCTCCAATACTAGAAGTATGTTCAATACATTTTTAAATTAATAAAGGTTCATATTTATTTATACATCATAAAATTATTAAACAAATACAACAATATTTAAAAAAAATGTTTCACCCAGATTATGTGCAAGTTCTCCTAAGAGCGTATTAGAATACTAAATTATTAAACAATTATCGGTATCGGCGTTTATATGAAATGGCAGGGTAGGTTGACTTATAAATACCACCTTTTATTTCTTATTCCAGAATAGAGGATATGTTATTATATATTGGGTAGTATCAGGCACGTCACTCACCCAAAACATGTATAGGTGGCAGATGAGCGACAATAACGGAAATGCAACATACAATGATAAATACGCACAAATTTCCATGTATCTTATTTTTGAAAAAAGTAATTAGAATTACAACAAAATTCTTATTAATTTTATATTAGATAGTTACAAAAGTGAAGTACAACAGACTGTTGTAGAAGTGTGCATTTACGTTGGCGTTAAAGCAACTATTGACAAGTTTATTTCATATTATAAACTAACTACCCAGTCCCGGATTCACATGGGTACTAAAGGCTACATAAAATTTTGTTATTAATTTTAATTTAACAATCTTAGTAAAAACTCATTAAGGAAACTTTAGGGATTTAATGGAAATGCATTAGCAATTGGTAGCTGGTTTCGTACATAAAAAGGGGCGGTACACTTGGCACGGCGGAGTTCAAATAATAAATTAGTTTGACGGCAACGAAAGTCTCGTAGTAATAGTATTCGTAAGGGTAGCTTAGGAGTGCCCTCAATCATGTTGATAATAGTGCAACCTTCACTTCGGAGAAAAGGCAAAAAGGCCTAGGTGTTTTTTTTTTAATGAAACTGTCATAGTCTAAAAGGCCGTAAAGCGACACTGGTCGAGCACCGAACTATTCAACATGGACAACAATTACATGTTACGGCCCTCCAAATACATGCCTTATGGGATTTTGGAGGTGTAATACGGAAGCCACAGCCTTTTAAAAGCCTTGCGTGGTTGTTTGCACTGAAGATCCTGTAAAATTCTCTTTCCACCCTTGAGGCAAGCACTACCAAATATGTGCAGAGCACTAACCACAAATTTTCCCATTGACTTTTTAATTGAGATATTATCTTTTTATTTATTAAATAATTTGTTAACTAGTTTAAACTAAGACTACTGTTTTAGTATTTAAATTTTGTAGCATTCACCAAAAAATATTTATGTATACATATTATCTTAAATGTCTTACAAATGTTTATAAATTGTTTATCCATATTTCATAAAACAATTAACATATCAACTTTTTTGCTTACCCAAATATGAACCGGCCCAGTATCATCAACCAATATGCATTTATGTAAACACCTAATGCAAACACAACTGCTCCTACAAATACAATAGCCATATATATGATTGTTCCTAAACGGATGCCGAAATATCTGTAACAACAGATATAAATTATTAAAACTACATATTTCAATAATAATACCTACTTTGTAATAGTAGCCATAAAAATATAATTCATGCATTATTTTCAATAAACCATTGCACAGATAAAATAAATTCCAATCAAAATAAGCTATTCATTTATTTTATCAGAATGCAATACAAACCTATCAACGAGATAACCACCAATAAAGCATAATATTACATTTGGCCATGAGTATATAGAGTACAGCAGAGCAAACTGGGATGTATTCAAGTGTGAATCATCTTTGAAGTTATCAGCGAGTGCTCCTGGTGTGTCGTAACAAAAGTATGAACCTGGGGCAAAGACATTAAATGTTATTATAACTTAAGAAACATTAACATAAATTTACAACCAAAATGACAACATCATCAAACATACCAAAACAAAGGAAGCACATTAATATGAGAGCTATAAATCTATGTACTCTATTTGAAGGATGACACCATGAGGTAGGTGCTTCCTGAGTCGCTCCCATAATTCCACTTGATTCAGGATTCTCCATTATACTAAAAAATAGCAAGATATCATTAAAACAAATCACAAACAAAGACAAAATAATCAATAGTTCTTAACTAATATACATATGTTTACTTATATTGATTAACTATTACGATAATATTGTAATTTTATTATAGCAACAATAACAATATATAACTCACACAATGAATATGTTGATTTATTCTTTATATGAAAAAGTTTATAAAAATAACACTATATAGGAACGCAATAATAACACTACATGATCTCTTAAGGAATTTACATATTATCTCTGTTTAAAATATGGTATATCTCTTGTAATTGCAATTTATTTTAATCATAAAAAAAAATTAACGAATATGGTACGCCAAAACATTTAGAATAATACACTTCACAAGAAATCTGTATAATCAACCCACTTTAAATGTCAAATGTGTCACTTGTCAACATTAAACTATCAAAAGTATCAAACTGCAGGCAACAAGGACTTCGCCCTGTCTTTACGAGGCTTTATTGAAGATTGATTATTATTTTTATATAATTTTAAATTAACGTATTTTTTGGGCATTTAATAATGTAATTTTTATTATACAAAAGTTACATAAAATAAAATATCAAGAATGGCAATTTATAGTCAGGGTAAAAAAAATATATCTTATGCTAAACGTAAATAAATAAAAGTGTAATAAATTACCTAAAGTTATTTTTTTTACATGTTTCCTCTCGATTTCCTACAATTTATGGGAGAAATTGTGTAAATGGATGTGTTTAAAAAGATTATGAGGAAGTGCGCGCTATTTGAAGAACTTCAAAGGTAACCTGCTTTTCTGAGAGAATATGATACTAAATAAGAACTTATTACCGAGGTGAAATGTCAGATATTATACATGATATGTGACTAGTGAGACTTACATAATTATGTCTCGTTTATGTTTCCACGTAACCTTATAATGATGGACAAATAAGAAAAGAACGAAAAGATAGATAGTGAAGGTTGTACTCTTAATTAATCGCATATTAAAATTTGTCTAGAACCAATTAAGTAGCCCAGAAACATTCATAGGAAAGATTCTCTTAACTTAAACTGGACCGTATACGCGATTTTAAACGAAAGGCTAAGTTCCAATCATTCGTGTTACTCGACTGCATAGTCAGTAACTCTTTTGTAATGCTTTAAAAAAAAAAAGGAACGATTATATGGGAATGGTTAGGTTTATCTAATATATTGAATTATTATAATTAAATATTATAACATATTAAGCATATGCATTTGACAAAAAAAAGCTTTTGACTATCGCCAGTTCTTCTTAAGTTAGGGTATTCTCTTTTTCGAACCGGTCGGTGGTAGCGTTTCATTTGACTATCAATAAGTGATATAATGCTTCCATATAATGCTTCCATAATGTGGAAAAACAATTAGAGTATGATTTTGTATCCCATGTCCCATAAATGAACTCCATGTGCCCCAGGACACCGACAATTTATCGACATATCTATATGTTTTTATTTAAAACCTAAGACCAAGGTAAATCACATGAGTTAAACGATGTCGCAGAATTAGATAAAAGTACCTTAAAAACTTTATAAGCTAATTAAAATTCTAATTATCCTACCTACGAAGTAACATTAACATTGCCGAAAAATATTTTAATAAACAACAAAAACATTAACCAAAAATGTATTTGTATAGTTTATATTAGTACCATATTAATTTCAAATTTATCTCATAAATTTGTATACATGTTTATATAATTGTGTACATTAAAATTTACATTGAAAAAAATAAGCAAGCCTTAAAATCTTTATCTTTAAACATCTTTACCAAAAAGTTAAAAGAGAATGTTGATGGTTGCTGACTAGCAGCCAGCACGCACGTCAATTGTCACACGTCAACAGTTCAGTGACATTGTCATATAAATATAATATTGTTATCTTTTATAATAAGTTTAATTTTGTATAAATGTAAAAGTGTAATGATACTTACAATGAATAATCTACATAAAATTGTCCTGCTTTGTGTTGCTACAACATTAGCAATTACTATAGTTTCGGGACATTCTCATTCACATTTACATGGAGACGAGTCCCCGGCATTTAAGTATAGTAAAAACGCTAACGAAAAATTGAACTCAAAACAGGAAATCATCCTTGAACCCGATTATGACTTATATATGAAAGCTCTAGGTTCCACAGTGTTTATAAGCATTGTACCATTCTTCGTATTATTCTTTATACCTATTGACGGAACTGCCGAAAAACAACCTTTATTGAAAGTTTTGTTATCATTTGCATCAGGTGGTCTCCTCGGTGACGCCTTTCTACATTTGATACCTCATGCTCTTTTACCTCACAGTGACGGTGGAGGTCACAGTCACAGCCATTCCCATGAAGGGGAACACCATGAACCTCATGACATGACTGTTGGACTAGGAGTACTTGGAGGAATTATTACCTTCCTTGTCGTCGAAAAAACAGTCCGCTTATTTAGTGGTGGTCATGGACACTCACATGGTACAGATAAAAAAAAGCATGATGATAGATCTAAGAAATCTCAAAAAAATAAGAAAGAAGAAATCAAAATAACAGGCTACCTTAACCTAGCTGCAGATTTTACTCACAACTTTACAGATGGTTTGGCAATAGGAGCTTCATATATTGCTGGGCAAAACATTGGACTTATTACCACTGTAACAATTTTGTTACATGAAATCCCTCATGAAATAGGAGATTTTGCTATTCTGGTTCAATCGGGATGTTCTCGAACAAAAGCTATGATGCTGCAACTTTTAACTGCATTCGGAGCTATATCTGGCACATTCTTGTCCATATATTTGCAAGGTTCTGGAGATGGAATTGTGTCGACTCTCATCCTACCATTCACAGCTGGAGGTTTCATATATATTGCAACTGTTTCAGTAATTCCTGAACTTTTAGAAGGATCAAATAACAAGCTGTCACAGTCAATAAAAGAAATACTTGCACTTCTAGCTGGTGTATATATGATGGTGATCATTGCACAGTATGAATGATAAATTTTTACTTTATTATTAAAATTGTAAATTGCATGTTAGTGTATTTTATTAGTTTCATTAAAACATCACAATCCTTCAATAAGTTTTTGTTACTTGTAAATGTAAAAAAATTATGCAAATTAAATATCCTTTCCTTACATACTTTAAATAAATATTTTTAATTACACAGAAACTAGCTTGATGATAAATGTTTATAATTCATTACTTTTTTCTTTTTTCTACGAACATAGCTCAAATACTATTTAATAGATAAAATTTGAATTTATAATACCTGAGATGATCCAGTAAAAATAAAATGTACATTATAAATTAAGATTGTAGGTTCAAATCTGAAGGAGCATCACTAAGCATAATTAGTGTATAAAATAAATTTATCTTAGATTCAAGAAAAATATTCCCCTCGTGTCTATTTACTTCCCCGAAGTATTTTCTATTCTATAGTTCTTAACCTACCAGCTGAATATTCAAAATATTAGTAATAGTTTCTGAAGTTGCTCAACAGATTTATTAACATAACACAGTTTTTGCAAAGTAATTTTTATTTGACTAGTTACTAAATTAAGTATAGAAAGTTTTTTTTAGATAAATATTTTATGAATATTTAAATAAATGTACTAGTGCAATTTCTGTGTAATACAATTTCTCACTAAAAAGTAATATTATAAAACTTAAAATATCAGTTCTTGTTCTAAAAGCAGAAACATTATAACTAATTAATCATGACACTAAATTAATGTTTACCTATCAATTTTTAATGACCATAATGGTAAATTAGGTTTGTATTTAATGTATTAATGATGTACTTGCTCAATGGTTTTTTATTTTAAATAAGTGAGATATGCAAATGTAGACCACCTAGTCTCCATTTGCATTAGGTAATGCAAAGCAAATTATAGTAACCAATGTTTAAAAAAGTTTAGTTACTTGAAGATACACATCTTGTATGACATTGGACATCATACTTTATATATTTTATTTTTATTAACTTTATAAGTTGTAATAATAACAGAATTCCAGGATTAAAACACAAAATGTCTTTTCCTAGTTTAGGTAAACAAGCACATCTATTTCAATCATTAGCCTATGAGCTTAACCAAAATAAAAATGAACTCTTTTTATTCTATTACTTATTGTAGAACAAGTAGAAAAATGAAATAAAAGAATTTCATGGAAATGAATTTGTTTATTATGATTACTTCTTCTTGGACACACCGACAGTTCTTCCGCGTCTACCAGTGGTCTTAGTGTGCTGACCACGTACACGGAGGCCCCAGTAGTGTCTCATACCTCTGTGGGCACGGATCTTCTTCAACCTTTCCAAATCCTCACGGAGCTTAGAGTCCAAGTTGGAAGAGGTCAATTGGCTGTATTTGCCATCAACTATATCCTTTTGTCTGTTAAGGAACCAGTCAGGAATTTTGTACTGTCTGGGATTGGACATGATAGTAACAATTTTTTCTACCTGAAAAGAAATTTAAATATTTTTAAAGAAGAATTTCCTAACTTTGTAATATTAAAATACTCTCATTAAATAATAAAAGCAGCAATAAATATCATGAGACACATCCAGTTAACAATATTATTATACCAATTTTATTCAATTACTTTTAAAGTTATGACTGACATGATAGAACTGAAAATAAAACAATATATTTTACGGAAAGTGATCTCTTGGAGGAAAAATAAACATTTTGCTATGAAAGTAAGGTAAAGTTCTCTAACCTCTTCTTCAGTACATTCTCCAGCACGTTTGTCGAGGTCGATGTCAGCTTTTTTCAGTACAATGTTGGAGTATCTGCGACCTACTCCCTTGATAGCAGTCATGGCAAACATAACTTTACGTTTGCCATCGATGTTCGTATTCATTATACGAAGAATATGTTGAAATTTGTCCGGTATTACGAGCGACTGAAAATAAAAACACTTGTCAATGTATTTAACAAAATACACACTCAATATTCACTTTAACCATCTTTAGAACGAAACTTTAGAAGAATATTTTATAAATAGTTTAAGATTACTTCATATTATTAAGATTTTAGTACCATTTTGTTAAATTCTATCGGCTCAACGTTCACGAAGAACCACCGTCAACATGAAAAGGATATAAAAAAACTTCACAGATAAAAGTAATATGTCAAAACATAACCATAAGCTAAAGAGTTTTTCCGAAAAAAAATATTCACACTATCGATATTTGATCTTATGTTGTTGTAGCAAAAAGTTATATTATATAAATAGATAAAATTTTCGAAAGTAAAATAATATAACCAATATCATAATAAGATTGTAATGGCGTAAATCTTACAAATCGATAAAGAATATCAATAACGCAAGTTCAATGTGTTCTATATTTATTTAAATATAGTTCAATAATAAAAAAAATATAAATTTTCGTGTTTTGAAAGTGTAACACGATAATAGCAAAGAATATAGAAAATTGAGCATCATACATATAAGGCACATTATGTTTGCCATTTACAAACATCGACGTTGTTGGAAATATTACTTTTCTTACATTGGCAATAGCATCTTACTTAGGAGCTAAGATGTTATGCTTTTCTTGCCTTTAATTACTTTGGCTTACGCTTCAAACCACAAAAATACTGAAAGATAATGCGATTCGATACTATGATGATTAAATGATGATGACCAAGAATTGTAATTAAATTAATTAATAGCACTACTCTATTATTCATAAGAAAAAATAATAATAAAATATTGCTTATTAAGTGAAAGCCTAAGTGATATTATTACTCTATTAGGCCTTAAGATTTTAAACTTAAGCCAACATCGTTGAGAAATAGACATTGTCTATGGGTAACATTTTGTGAAATTTGTGAGTGTTCGTTCGTGTGCCGGTTGCCAATTTTTCTTCGGTTATTAGGTTTCCAGATAGATTTAAGTTCAGCTAGAATAAAGTGTAACAAAATGCTGACGGAAACGACGCTAACACTCATACAAATATTAGAAAAGACTATATCACCAGGTTTGCAACGCTTTCTTTAAATACTATGAGCATGGCGCTTCTTTATTGTCAACTGACTTTTATAGTACGTAGCACAAACGATTATAAGATAGAAGGAAACAATGTTATCAATATGAAAAAGTGCTTAAGTACCGAGGTAACCTCTAAAGTACCTGGCATTAATTATAATAGTTTTGATTTTGAATATGTCCAAGTTAAAGGGATTACAACGTAACAAATTAGTACTGGACTGTCATGTAAAGAAGTTTCTGGTCGGTAGCATTATATCTGGGTAGATTATGTGTGTTTTTTCAATTTATTTTACTAAAAACTTTAGTGTGCTCTAATTTTGTATTTACAACTTAGACTTTTTCTAGAATTAACCTCACCATGTGTTTCTTCATAATGCTGTTGAATGTCTTGCTTGTCTCGCAAATCTAATAGGAGTTAAATTACTATTTCTTTTTATTTTAATGAAACTTTTATTTAATCTCACTAACAACTTTTGCAGATCGAAATGAATTGGAAGCAGCTGAAAAATACCTTGACCATGCAGCTGTCACCAACTTCACAACCTTTATCAAGATGCTGTCAGATGTGCTGGTACAAGGGGGAAATAGCCAAGTTGCTAGGATGGCTGCTGGATTGCAGCTGAAAAACCACTTGACATCCAAAGATCCCGCTTTAAAATTGCAATATCAGCAACGATGGCTAGCACTACCAGAGGATATAAGACTTTACATTAAAAAAAATGTAATAATATAATGTTTTATATTATAGTTTTTCTACCACCATTTATTAATAATGTTGTGCAACATATTATAATTGTAAATTCATTTGATGTTTTAGATCTTAGCAGCAATAGGAACGGAGAACAGTAGGCCTAGTTCTGCCGCACAGTGTGTTGCATATGTAGCAGTGGCAGAGCTTGCTGAAGGACAGTGGAATGAACTCATTCCCATGCTCGTAGAAAATGTTCTTAATGCTCAATCAACAGAATTGAAGAAAGAAGCAAGCTTAGAGGCTATTGGTGAGACATTTGTTTTCTACTAAACATAAACAAATTAGAATATACAAAGGCATATATATTTTAATAATTCTGTAGGCTCAAATTTTGAAATTGATAGTTTTATGAATATTCATATATTGATTTACTATTTATGTCAGTTAAGATTTGAATTGAGTATAAACTAGTAGTAACCAGACAAACAGGTTCTTTTTTATATCACTTGTGTTTTTTTAGATAAGAATGATTATTATCCAATACTGATATAAGACCTTAAACAATTATCTTATACATTTACATTCAACAATAAAAAATAAATAAATAAAAAACATTTTTTTTTAATTTTTATAAAAATATAAGATTGCCAGAAAAATTTATGATATCCAAAGATGCAATGAACTACTCCAATCAATTCTATTTTTATTAATGTGTTGCAATCATATATTTTTTACTTACATTTAAATATTCAAATAAATAGTATTACATAAATTGTTACCTGACTATTTTGGGTTACAACTTGTTTTGTGAGGCAATGTATAATTTTACAACAGGATGAATGATAATGATACTGAAAAACATTCAAAACATTTCTCTTATAAGGTTAAAAAAACCATTAAATAATGTTTATGTGCTAATGCACAACCCAAATTAATATCACTTTAGGGTTGTTAAAACATTAACATCTTTATTAACTTAATTGCCCTGGGAGTGAAACAATAGTCTCCATTTCAACATTTAATAATTTATCATTATCAAAAATAATTGTTAAAAAAAAATGAGGTGTTTCTATTGGTCAGACAGAAGGTTGTAGAATTTTGACAATTAATAAAACAGCATAATTTTATGTTGAATAAAAATATCTGAATCTCTTAAATTTTTGTATTTAAATAATGACATTAAGAATCAGAAAATACTAAATATATAATTTGTAAATTCTTATTTGTCTAAGTTGAATTATGTTACCTGTTTAACTAACATCACACTCACTAAAGAGTTAATGAGACTTATGATGAATATTTAATATAACAGACATGGAAGGTGAACTCTTCCTTGCCACTAGATGGTATAATACTCAAAGGAATTCTACATTTTTATGCAGGTTATATATGTCAAGAAATAGATGCAGAAGTATTAACAGAAAAAAGTAATCCAATTTTAACTGCTATTATCCATGGAATGAGATCTACTGAACCCAGTAGTTATGTTCGCCTTGCTGCAACACAAGCACTGCTTAACTCACTCGAGTTCACAAAAGCTAATTTCGATAAAGAAAATGAAAGAAACTTTATAATGGAAGTTGTTTGTGAAGCAACACAATCTAGTGATATGAGGATAAGTGTAGCAGCACTTCAATGTTTAGTAAGTATTCTTATTGTTATGTTATGTATAATTTGTTGACTTCATACTACCATTTTCCTAAAAACTGACATTTTATTAATTTAATGGTAATGCTATTGAACTTTTTTTTTTCTAATTAGTTCATAGCTTATGTAATCCTTTGAGTATAGAGTAATATTATTATATTGGTACATTTTTTTATTAACATAATATATCACCAGGTAAAAATTTTAACTCTATACTATCAATACATGGAACCATACATGGGACAAGCTCTATTTCCTATTACCTTAGAAGCAATGAAATCTGACATTGATGAGATATCATTACAAGGTATTGAATTCTGGTCAAATGTAAGTGATGAAGAAATCGATCTGGCTATCGAAATGGCTGAGGCAGCAGAAGCAGGTAACAATTTTTTTAAATAAATTTCATCACTATTTAATGAGTTTGTACTCACTAATAATTTAATTTTAATAACAGGCCGTCCACCCGTCAGGACATCACGATTTTATGCCAGAGGAGCACTACAGTACATAGCTCCAGTCCTAATGCAAAAACTCACCAAGCAGGATGACTCTGATGATGAACTTGAATGGAACCCATCTAAAGCCGCTTCAGTGTGTTTGATGTTACTTTCAAACTGCTGTGAAGATGAGATTGTTCCAAATGTTTTGCCTTTCATTCGTACTAATATCAAAAATGAAAACTGGAGATACAGAGAAGCTGCATTAATGGCTTTTGGTTCCATCTTGGGAGGTCTTGAAGCAAATACTCTTGTTCCTCTTGTGGAAGAAGCTATGCCTACTTTGATAGAGGCTATGTATGATTCTAGTGTGGCGGTGAGAGACACAGCCGCATGGACAATTGGTAGAATTTGTGAAATTGTTCCTGAAGCAGCCATCAATGATACTTATATTAAACCACTATTAGAAAGTCTTGTTAGGGGCCTGAAGGCTGAGCCTCGCGTAGCCGCAAGTGTTTGCTGGGCATTCACTGGTCTAGCTGAAGCAGCTTATGAGGCTGCTGATAGCAGCGATTCACATCAACCAAAAACGTATTGCATGTCATCTTACTTCGATTACATTGTTGAGCGACTTTTGGAAACAACTGATCGTCAAGACGCAGCGCAACATAACCTAAGATCAGCAGCTTATGAAGCACTCATGGAAATGGTGAAAAATTCTCCTACAGATTGCTATGTCACTGTGCAAAAGACGACAATGGTTATACTAGAAAGGCTGCAACAAGTGCTACAAATGGAGAATCACATCTCCAGTCATCTAGATAGATCTCAGTTTAATGATCTACAGAGTCTCTTATGTGCCACTTTACAATCTGTACTTCGGAAGGTTACACCGGAAGATGCTCCACAGATATCTGACGCTATAATGACGGCACTTTTAACAATGTTCGCTGGTAACGCAGGTAAGACAGGTGGCGTTCAAGAAGACGCTTTAATGGCGGTATCTACCCTGGTTGAAGTATTAGGTGAAGGCTTTCTTAAATATATGGATGCATTTAAACAATATCTTTATGTTGGGCTCAAAAACCATCAAGAGTACCAAGTATGTGTGTCCGCTGTTGGTGTAACTGGCGATATCTGTCGCGCTCTAAAGAGTAAGGTAACTAGTCGTGTAATATTGTTATACTGATCCCTTATCTAATATAATATTCAGAATTATAATCTTCGATTTGTTGTCTTCAGGTGCTCCCATATTGTGATGAAATCATATTTCTCTTATTAGAGAACCTTGGTGATCCATCTATTCATCGCTCAGTGAAACCTCAAATTTTATCTGTATTTGGAGATATTGCCCTAAGCATTGGTCCTGATTTTAAGAAATATTTTGATGTGGTTATGCAAATGTTACAACAGGTTGGTTGTTGTATTCCTTATTTCAATTTTAGTGTAACAATATCTATCCAAACTTATTTTTTTTTTCTAAATTTACAGGCAAGTAGCGCACAAGTTGATCGTAATGATTATGACATGGTTGAATACTTATGTGAGTTACGAGAAAGTGTTCTGGAAGCTTACACAGGTATCATTCAAGGATTGAAAGGGGCAAGTGGAGAGGTAAGATTATTATACAAAAGTTCCTTCAAAAAACTAACCACTAAACATCTAGACAAAGAATACAGAAATATATATAAAGTATATATAGTTTTTATAACAAACATTACTATCTTAGTAGGACTATTATATTTTTTAGAAGAACATTAAATAGTTATAGTACGATACAACTTAGATGTTGCATCGGCAAAATTCGTAAAACCGATCACATCCGAATTGAGTACGCTATCCCAAATTATCAATATTTATTTCTCATGCGAATATGATCTTTGCACAAATGTAATAACTTGTAATATCATATGACCTAATATATTCGTCAATTTGACGCGTCGATTTACATGCACTTGCTTTCTCTAACACGTGAATTTATAGCGACGAATAGCGTCGAATGGCGCGATAGGGAGCTATTTCTATTGGTTGTGTAAATCGATAGTAATCGGTTTTATTTTCATTCCATTGCATTTTCCGATGCTACATCTAATTTGTGTCGTACTATACATAATCGAGTCGAGTCATAATGGAGTCGAGATGGCCCAGTGGTTAGAACGCGTGCATCTTAACCGATGATTGCGGGTTCAAACCCAGGCAAGCACCGCTGATTCATGTGCTTAATTTGTCTTTATAATTCATCTCGTGCTCAGCGGTGAAGGAAAACATCTTGAGGAAACCTGCATGTGACAAATTTCATAGAAATTCTGCCACATGTGTATTCCACCAACCCGCATTGGAACAGCGTGGTGGAATATGTTCCAAACCTTCTCCTCAAAGGGAGAGGAGGCCTTTAGCCCAGCGGTGGGAATTTACAGGCTGTTGTTGTTTGTTGTTGTTGTTGTTATACATAATATCTTGTTTACCATCATTATCATTTCATCACAGATGAAATTGACGACCTCCATGGTCGAGTGGTGTGTACACCGGTTTTCATGGGTACGCCACTCCGAGGTCCCGGGTTCGATTCCCGGCCGAGTCGATGTAGATTACCATTAGTTTTCTATGTTGTCTTGGGTCTGGGTGTTTGTGGTACCGTCGTTACTTCTGATTGTCCATAACACAAGTGCTTCAGCTACTTACATTGGGATCAGAGTAATGTATGTGATGTTGTCTCAATTACTTACAGAAACAATGATCAGTAAAGACGAATGGTATCTCGCAGGTGCAGTCGGACGTGGCGCTAGTGGAGCCGCACGTGGGCGCGATCGTGAACTTCATGATCCAGGTGGCGTCTGAGCCGGAGCGCACGGACGGGCACATGTCTGTGATCGCGGGGCTGACGGGCGACCTGTGCACGGTGTTCGGGTTGCGAGTGCTGCCCATGCTGGAGACGCGGCCGCTGCTCGACCTGCTGCAGGTCGCGCGCCTGTCGCGCACGCCGCGCACCAAGACGCTCGCCAACTGGGCCACCAAGGAGATCCGAAAGCTCAAGCAGCAGGCGCCCCTCGCTAGCTGGTACGCACCCGAGACGCTCTCGTCCACATAGACTTGGTCAACTCGGTGGTAGGGCCTTGTGCAAGCCCGTCTGGTTAGGTACCACCCACTCATCAGTTATTCAACCGCCAAACAACAGTACTCAGTATTGTTGTGTTCCGGTATGAAGGGTGAGTGAGCCAGTGTAACAGGCACAAGGGACATAACATCTTAGTTCCCAACGTT
The DNA here is from genome assembly GCF_905220365.1 of Vanessa cardui. Lineage (NCBI taxonomy): Eukaryota > Metazoa > Arthropoda > Insecta > Lepidoptera > Nymphalidae > Vanessa > Vanessa cardui. The sequence goes on from NC_061129.1 coordinate 9,544,614, forward strand.
GGTGGCACATTGACGATGTAAGGAATAGTTAATAATTCTTGCAGCGTTAATGTCTATGGGCGATGGTGACCACTTACCAGCAGGTGGCCCATATGCTCGTCCGCCAACCTATACCATGTGCCAATCATCATGTCATCGATATACTTTTTAATAATCACAATACGAGATTTATCAGTTAGGTTTTAATTGTAAATAGTCTTAGATATTAAAGAAATATGACCGATATGTCCTATCGCACACTATTGGAGCCGATACTTAATCACTTATCAAATGATCCATTATTTCTCGTGTCATATTCGCATGTGCGAAATATTTAAGTGATACAAAAATATTTTTTAAAAATATATCTTATTAAATTACACTTTAGAAACATTTTTGTCCTTTTTAGTGTTAAGATTGTTGTCTGAAAGACAATTACAAACTACAATTCCGAAAGTTAAAAATATATAATCCTAATTTAATATTATATAGTCTTTTTTTAATTATTTCATACTGCGTAACGATTGTAGCATCTATTGCCGTATTATCTTGATAAAAGTAATCATTTAATCTACAATAATCCTTTATCAAAAACACAATAAAAGTCGGGCGAATTGTTGCTAAATCTTGAAATGCAGTTTAAAAATTAAGCAATTAATGTTTGAATCTCATTGTTTTATATAAACAATTACACGAAAAAAAAAATTGTATTTCGTTATACGGATATAACTACAGTCAGAAAAACAATCTGATTAATTTGGTAACTTTTGCAATCTCAATATACAGTATTATAAGCAGTCATACCCTTACTTATTAGTAGGGTAGGGTACGGTGTTCCGTAAATGCGAAATGTGGACGAACCACATGAAAATTAGTCAACCGATCAACGTAAAATTATGGATACATGTTAAGGGTACAAAACCTACCTACCATCATAACTCCCTTCGCGAAAACTAGCTGTATAATTCTTTAGATTAGAAAATTGACGAAAAGGAGAACATGCAAAACTTTCAGAATTTTTTTAAAAAAAATGATGTTTACAGGCACATATATATTAAAAATCTTTTTACTATATGTATTTTTTAAATAGTACAAAAGGCTATCATTATAATTGTTTCCCTAAAACCAGCCAGTTAATATAAATCGTCTTGTAGCACTTACTTTGGCCGAAAACTACTATAAAAAGATAGCCTCGATAACATTACAAATAATACTTACAGGCATCTGTGGATATTGTATGGTAGTCTTTACCAAAAGGTCCTACAGTAACCGTTTTTTTTACAAATTCACTTCTTCAGACATGTACCTTCCCAATGTTGGGCTAAGGTCTTTACTATTTATTGAGAAGTATTGGACTCATTTCTCAAATACAAATTTCCAAATGATGTTTTCCTTCATTGCTGAGTGTAAGATGAATTGTAGACACCACTTAAGCATGAATATTCAGTGATGCTTGGTTGGCTATTGAGTAATGTTTTATTTTAATAAATATTTTTTTCTGTACAGATTTGAAACCACGTGGAACAACAGTGATGTAACGAAGTTTCAGACAACTTATTGCTGGTAAACTCAAATATAATATTGGGAGGTCATATCATGTCATTATTTGTAAGTCGTTAGGTGCATTATTTTTAGGCCTTAGAGAATGCTTATTTTCTTTTCAATTATAAAACTTGCTCTCTGTGACCATTGTCTATATTTACTTCATATCGCAAAAAAATACATATTCTAATCATGTATGTGTCTATTATTACTTATTTGAATTAAAGCGTAAGATCTAACAACGCAATTAACAATGTTTTCGAAATGGATAATGAATTATTTCGAATTTGATAGCTATTTATACTATATTATATGTTGTTAATGATGTTTTAAACTAAAATTTAGGAGCCAAGTGCTAAGCGCGGGGCTTCAAATTTTGTAAAAATCAAATTCGAAATATAATTTTTACTCGTTCATTAAAAAATTAATTAATTATATTTAATTTATGAGTTACTTGTTGTTATATCTTAAGCAATGATATGTGGCTTTTGATATTTAATGGTAAAAATTCCTATTATAGATGCATTTATCTATAAATATTCACATCCTATAATATAATTGTAATTCAATGCTTAATACGTGTATAATAAGCTGCTTCCGACAGATGTACAAGGAATTAATTTAATTTGTGTATCACAAAGTGATCAACGTGCGGCCAATGCACCTAGCGCGGTATATTTGAAACATTATGTAAAGCCTCACCATTATCATTTCATAATAATCTTAATAAAAAAAAAAACGTTAAAGCATTTTCCTATTTGGTATTATAGATACAGACAGTGGCTGTGGTATCTTTACTTATGTGAAGCGAAAGAGATTTGAATGAAAGTTGAAGTATGTTATTATAGGCATGCACATATGCAAGGGATTGTGAATTTTATAAATTATTATTGTTTTGTAAGATATTTGAAAGGTATCGTGAATGACGAAGAATGTTTGTGTGATGTGTGTGCGATCAGCATTTTGTAAACTTAGACATGTTATCAGCCCTGACGAAGGTTTGGTATTAATGTATAAGGTTCCGTCGAAGTTACGAGCGAGACTTAAGGACGCCATATTGGTGTATTATGCTTTTTATTCATCATAACTATTTTAATAAGAAAACGTCACTGCCGACCTCTAGAAAAAGATCAAACTATTAAATATATAATTTAAAAACAAATATTTTTTATATTAGCATGTCAAAATGTATTTTCTACAGTCTTATGTAATCATTTTTAAATATCAAATTAACATTAAGTGTTTATTACATAATTAGTAATTCATTAAAATTATTAAAAACATATATTCATATACAATAATATCGAATAGAATTGCAACATATTATGACAGTATATAATATTGTTTTTGCTAAAAATTAGAGATAATAATACTTTAAGCAATTCTATTGTACAATTACTACATACACGATTTATGTTTACTAATTTAATTATTTTATTTATGAATAATATTATTAATAACAAGAAGTATTAATAATGTTACTATTGTGATGAATAAAAAGTCAGCCTGCCTTTAGTCTCGATCTCATGTTTTGTACATATGTAATTAACAGCTCTTTTTCCTTTACATGGTACGTTTTATTAGCGAAACATTGGCCAAAGTCAAGCACTGACACTAACAAATTATTGTATAAATAATTAATTGTGCTTCCGTCGTTTTCGAAGTTATCTTATAAAGAATTGTTTTCGAATCTCAGACGAGTATAGTAGTGTAAATTTCTTTCCAGTTTTATACGGCTAATTTGTTGAACTTACGTATTGTCGCTTGTGACTATTAATTAATTGATTACGTTATTAAATCCTGTTTTTCTTGTACAATTTACACGTCAGTGCCTTTATGCATTCGAAGTTTTTATCGGGTTCGCAATTTCTTATCGCGTCAATGTTAAACATTCGCGGAATATAATTTGTAACGGATACTGAGCGATAAATCTATTTTCCAATAACAGTAGTTGTAACGTTATGGACTGAAGAGCTTGATGAAAGCAGATTGTAAAACAAATTGTTTTAATTTAATTCGTATATTGAGTGTTTGCTAGTCTGTGAGCATCACTGACAGGGATGATGTTTGCGCGAATTATGCAAGATTTTTTACGAGATGTGTGTCGTTACTTCTAGAGCTCATAAACATGATATGGATGTGCTTAAAAAACTAACCAGTGATTGTATACCGTCTGCCAAGCTCGAAGCTAGTAGATACCGTATGGTGTTTATGAGACTCATTGGTATTGTGTTTTTACATAATATGCGTATATATGCTCATGTAATACGTACTGATTGATAATTTTTTCATTAATCTGTTATATTATGTAGGTACTTATATTAAGGATGATAGGAGAATATGTATGAGGACTAGTGCCATGCCATGAAAGGTTCTGAATTAGAATCATAGGCATCCGAGTCGATGAATACCACCCACTTTTCCTGCGCGAAACAAATATTATTTAAAATATTATTTTGTTACATCTTTTAATTTCTTTTGTTTTGCTCATAAATACTATCCTGTAAACCGTTCTACGATATTAAAAGCAATTTTAAAGTTAAATCGTTTTTTTTTTTCAATACCTACATTTGTTTGTATATTTTGAGTTTTATACTATATTATTAACCATTGATATTTTATATTCATAGTTTTTTAAAAAGAAAAAAATTTTAGTGTCTCTATTTTAAAATATTTAGAATGTGATTTTTAATGTCCAGCCTGAAAACAGCAAATATTTTACCGTTATATTATAATCTTTATTAATAAATCAACAGGTACAGGTGAATAGATTGTAAGTTATTAAAATAAAACATACCATAACAAACGAAGTCAATTATTTATACAATGAAGCGAAGTGAAATATTAAGGCTTTACTACGCCCCCGGTTGTCCAGTTTTTAAAATATAATCGTGATATTAATGGTACATTTATTCATCAATAAATTATCATAACTTGTTTCAACGTACAAAAAGTTTAAAAGAATAATTATTGGGCAAAAATTAAGGTTTTTCTTTATTCTCCAAAAACAGCATTCAGTCTAGAATAAAAAGTGATTTGCATTGGACTAGTGATATCATGGAATACCTATTTGCCAAATGACTAAGAATACTAAAAAAAACTTGACCCTAACATATTTGTCATAAAAGTCGTGTACAGAAACATTTTCGATCGCTAGAAATGCACAAACTCAAAAAGCAATCTCTTAAAAATATACAAAAGTTATGCTTTTTAAAAATTTTAATATTGAGAACTTTTCATTATTAAAATTTTAAAACAAATGGATTAACAACAACAATTGGAGTTGTAGTTGTTGTCCAGAATCTCACCACTCACGTTTTTTTATGTACTAGCCACTTCACTAAGCGTTTATACGAAGATGTAATATTTATACCTACTAAGAGTGGCATTAATCAGGCATCAACGACACCGGCAGAGGCTTACACGCTATAATTGCTTCATCATCTTCTATACAAGTTGTTAATAAATAATATATCCCATTCGGATATATATACGTCCCATTATAAAATATAAATTATTGCTGAAAGAAATGCATAAGGTGTTATTGTAATGCAAAGCAAAATCTAACTATGATTTATGTTCGTTTTTTAGACATTATTACTTTAAACATTATTTTAAAGTAATTAATTTATAGTCTTATTTTAATTCCATAACTAATGGACCATAATAAATTAACCTAATTCCATATAACAATTTATTTTGTTTTAAGCTTCATCTTTAAAAGTTATTGTTTGAGTAAAGTATTATTTTAACTCTTGTATTGTAGCAGATAACCTTATTAGTAGATAAAGAGGTACATCCATTAGAGTGCCGGATACTAAAAGGTTATGATCAAATATTGAGCAGGCTAATTAAACATTATAAATGGTAAACAAGACAAAAATATGATTCCGTTTTAAAATTATAACTGAACAAACTTAATTTTTCAATCAAAGTTTAAAAAAAACTAATTTATACATTGGGTTAAACTCAAATACATATTATACAATATTTGTTTATTTTTAATACACAATATCTATATGTACAATTAAATGATACAGTGTACTAACGCTGTTATGATATTTATTCTGTACTATCAATTTGTGACGTATAATAACATCGAGAATAGATTTCGTTTTTGTCGGTTTGACGGATTCGTAACTTTGTAATTCCTTTCTGCTCTGTCTGTCATTCAGTTAACCACGTTCTTCAGTGGCCGTGGTCTTTCTTGTTTCATTTAAATATTTAATTAAATACCGGATTATAAGCTTATTAATTATTTCTTTTATTGTAATATTTTAAACTCAATAACAATGAAGCCACCATACAAAATCGGTAAGTTTTTTTAAATTAAACCATTTGTTATTGTTCATTTAAATGTTGCTTTTTTATTAAAATAGTAAATTATTAGTAAAGTGAAATATATATGTAAAATAATTGTTAGTAGTTGCAAATCCTCGATCAAATTATATGTTATTTTTAATTTTGTGAAGGTTATGTATACTACATGTGTTTTTATAATTCTTTGCAAAAACCTTTTTTATATTATTATTATTAGTTCATAATAATTAATAAATAAGTTAAAAAACCAGAACATGGTTAATATATGTTATCTTTTATTTGTTTACATATAATAATTATTGATACCGGTAATCAAAAATATTGCTGATAGTTCTTAAATTATCGATATTCGCCTAATCTCTATTAATAACTTTTATATTATAGGGTGTTACATATTATACTTACATTAAAAATAAATCATTCCATATAATATGTTACAGCTGACGAAAAATTGGCCGAGCTGGGTCGTAAGGAAATAATGCTAGCCGAAAAAGAAATGCCTGGACTAATGGCTTGCCGCCAAAAATACGCCTCATTAAAGATCTTAAAAGGTGCACGAATTGCTGGTAGCCTTCATATGACAGTTCAGACAGCAGTTCTCATAGAAACTCTTATTGAATTAGGAGCAGAAGTAAGTTTTTTAATTATTGCGCAATATGCCGATTATGATATAAATTAAATTAAAAAAAAAAACTAGAAATACTATAGTAAAAAAAAACATGATACAGATAACTTTGAAATCATTTTTTAATTTAGTAAAAATATCATTTCATATAGGTACTATACTCAAAAATATTTTATTGTTCTTTTTCTAAAAACCATATTTTAATACCATATTTCTTCATACATTTTTAGTGTAAAACATGTTACATAAACTTAAGGTAAAAACAGGTTCATGAAAAGAAAAATAACTTATTCATACCAGCATGATAACCGAGATAAGATAAACGTGTGTAGTATAATCATGTGTCTATGAATTTAAAATATATTCTTATCGTCACCATATATCTGTTTTGACATTTCCTTAGTTCACCTCTGATCCATAGTTCATGTGATGCAATAAAAATATAACAAAATATGTGAAATAATTACTCATGCCTTGTATTTATCTTTTGTTATCATTTATGATTTTTTTTTTCATTTTTTAGGTTCAATGGTCAAGTAGTAACATTTACAGTACTCAAGATGAGGCTGCAGCTGCATTGGTGGCTGTTGGAATTCCTATATATGCATGGAAAGGGGAAACCGAGGAGGAATATCTTTGGTGCATTGAACAAACTCTTGTATTCCCTGATGGAAAGGTATTTTTTCTTTATAATATTATGAGTTAAAGAGAAATAACTGATAATTTGACTTGATCTTTTTTAAAAATAGTACATTAAGTTTGAACGACTTTGGTCTCAATTTGAGTTTAAGTTTTGTGTATTATTATTCCAGCCATTGAACATGATTCTGGATGATGGAGGTGATCTTACAAACTTAGTCCACACCAAATACCCCCAGTATTTAGATGGTGTTAAGGGTATCTCTGAAGAAACAACTACTGGTGTACATAACTTATATAAGATGTTCCGTGAAGGTCTTTTGAAAGTTCCAGCCATTAATGTTAATGACTCTGTCACCAAAAGCAAGTTTGATAATTTATATGGATGTAGAGAATCTCTCCTTGATGGGATCAAGAGGGCCACTGATATAATGATTGCTGGAAAAGTTTGTGTTGTTGCTGGTTATGGAGATGTCGGAAAGGGATGCGCTCAAGCATTTAAAGGTTTTGGAGGTCGAGTAATTGTCACAGAAATAGATCCAATAAATGCACTGCAAGCGGCAATGGAAGGTTTTCAAGTAACAACAATGGATGAAGCAGCAGAAATTGGCCAAATATTTGTAACCACTACTGGAAACATTGATATCATCTGCAAAGAACATTTTGTCAAAATGAAAGATGACGCCATTGTTTGTAATATTGGTCACTTTGACTGTGAAGTAGATGTAGCTTGGCTGGAAAGTAATGCTAAGAAAGTAAACATTAAACAACAGGTTGACCGTTATGAACTTGAAAATGGTAACCATATAATTGTTCTTGCTGCCGGAAGACTTGTTAACTTAGGATGTGCCACTGGCCATTCATCATTCGTAATGTCAAATTCTTTCACTAACCAAGTTTTGGCACAGATTGAGCTCTGGACAAAACACAATGAATACCCTATTGGTGTTCACACTTTGCCTAAGAAGTTAGACGAAGAGGTTGCAGCTTTGCATTTAGATCATTTAGGTGTTAAACTGACCAAGCTTTCTCCCAAACAAGCCAAGTACATTGGAGTACCAGTTGAAGGACCATACAAACCAGATCATTACAGATACTGATTTTATTGAAATGAATTGTGTGTGCAAATTAACCTCCAATATAAAGAGTCAGACTATTGACTGCAACTGGTCTGTGGATAATGGTATAATATTATCACATGTATTAACAAAATAAAAACAAAATATTAAATGTGGAATTTTATTTAATTTAGCACAAACCTGACACTATGACAAGTAATAATTAAATCTTATAACTAATAAATTATGATGCATAGAACTGTAATAATTCTTCATCTTTAGGTTTTAAGATGCATTTATCCTTTAAATTTATTACCCATCCAGGCTCTAAACCGTAGAATATTTGTCTAGGGTCTTTTCTTTCACACAACATGTTATAACTTTTATCACTTTCTATAATTGGTAGTTGGTAACCATATTTTTGTGATAGTCTAAGCCTTTCTTCAGAAATCTTTTCTGGGTCAGCTAAATACCCTCTCATTTCAGCACTGGTATAATATTCAATGACATCAGGTGGAGGAATCATTCTCCTAGGTATTGCTTGACCAGTTTGAAAAAATGCTTTGGGGTTTTTGAGTAAAATCAGACTGTGGGGATCATAATATGCAGTTGTAATGACCCCACCATTCTTCTCAATAGCAGCAATAACTTGTTCACTTGCCCACTGAACCTCAATGTTAACTTTTGCAGCAAAAATATCCATTCCTTCATCTGTTAAATGAATTCCAAAATGCTTTTGATCTGGAAAGAAGTTGTAAAGACCAGATCTGACAATACTTGCTATATCTATTGGCTTACTTATGTCCAAGCGATTTGTATCAATTAACTTCTGTATTTCAAGTAGTGAGATGGGTGGATACTGTCTCCTATGGCTAAAACAATATATTTTTTTTAACATACAATTTAGTTTTTTGTATTAATTCTAGTGCTAAGCTCAAACAGGATTTTTTATAACTAAATCAAAATAAAGAGTATAATCTAAAATTGAAATGTAGAACTATTTTAACTTAACAATTTTCTTTAGAGAATTGTTATGGTCCTATTGTTAGAGCTCTTGATGATGTGTTCAAAAACAGGCAAGTACCATAGAATTGTTTATTATTGATTCAGTGTTCATAATTTATCTCATGCTTTGCAGTAAATATAATATCTACAAAACTCTGCCACATGTGGATGAACTAACATGGTGAAATAAGCTCCAAAACTTTTGTTCAAAAAGAGTGGTGGCCTTAGTATAGCAGTGGGACATTTAGAGGCTTTTAATTTTACTCAAAAGAAGTACTTACTGATGGCCTTTGTAATACGGCTCATGAGGCATTCTTAGATAAAATGGATTATTTCCGGTTTCATAGCCAAGTCTCATGTAATTCTGTCGCTGACCAGAGCCTTTATTACCAGCGCCATGCTTGTCACCACCATGTTGACCTCGGCCTCGTTTTATCTAAAAGTTACTCAATTTTATCATATAAACACAAATATTCTACTTGGTATTAATTCATGTGCTTGGATAGATTCACTGAAAATACAGCTTTATTATTTTAGCACATTAAATACACTGTAAATCATTCTTAATTTTTTTTATATTTATTTCTACTAATTAGTAATGAAGGAAGCATTTGACTGAGTTTTTGGGTGCGGTGCTAATATATTATAATTAAAACAATTAATCAAAATTAATACTGAATTAAAATAATTCCGGAAGCTAAACTTTTCTTGGTTTTTAATTTCACTTACATTTTTTCTGGAACCAGGATTATCTCGAATGTTACCTAATGACAGTCTTGGCAGGGACCGCAACATTGCAAGCGATTTTTCAGTAATTTGGCGAGACCCCATGGTGAGGTTATTGTATTTTACTTCCTATGCGATTTATTTTATATTGTAATCAGTAAATTTTAGGTTATTTTTGTGTTCAATTACAAAAAGACAAAAATCCGTCAATGTAGCTGACATCTGTCTGTCACTGTCAAAGAAGAGATTTTGGAAAAGTTTAACAAATCTTATTTTTGTTCTGTAACAATATGCTAACTCAATCAACATAACGTGATCAATACAATAATAATATGCCTATGAAATGGAAAAAAGAAATCAAAAATCAATGAAAAACGTTCATATATTGTATCATAAACATAATGTGCATGCATGCAGTGTTAGTATATTGCTTATGATCTATATGTGGTACTTCGTAATGATCACAGGTAACCGAATGTCAAATTTAAACGTCAATTGTCATTTGTCAAAACTTAAAACAGTGTATGACGTATGTGCCACTATACTAATTAAAAATACACTAATAATTAACATATTGCAAAACTGTTTGTTATACTGATACGTAACTATGGATTATGTTTATAACAACCCTATACGACAAAGAATTAATAAAATCTTCGACAGCCATATTATAACTGATAATAGCGAAGCCTTGTACACAGTTTCTGGATTATGTTCTTCAAATTCGTCATACACCCGAAGAGTCTTGGTTAATGAAATTGAAAAAAAGGATTTATTAGTGAACAAAACTATTTTGAATGAATATAGTAAAGTTAAGGATAAATTGCAAGTGTTGATTGATTCCTTAAATTCTGTTGACATTGCAGTCAAAGATATGTCAAACAGGTTACACGAATCCAAAACAAAAACTCATCACATCATTGCTCAAACGACGAAATTAAAAGATGAAAGAAAGAAAACAAAAAAGAAATTAATGTGGGTGGATGCTTTTGTTAAAAATTTCCAATTATCTCCAGAACAAAATAAAAATCTTTTCAATTTATCACCGCTCACTCCTGATTTCTTTAATTCTCTAGCACATATCGAGAAATTAAATAATAACTGCAGAGCACTTGTGAAATGTTGGTATCAAACACCTGCATTTGATATAATGGAAACAGTTGGACTTCAACAAGAAGCTGCAATTGAAAAATTATACCATTGGACAATTGGAGCATGCTTAATTGTAGACTCTCCAAATAATGCTCTAGTCCCAAAAGCTTTAGCTAAATTTGAAAACAGACAAGTATTGTTTTCAAATATAATAGATGAATATTGCAATGCAAGGAAAGCAACTGTTGTACAGTTATTTATTGATGTTTTAACTAAAGGTGGTGAGAATGGCTCTAAACCAATAGAATTTTATGCCAATGATGCTAAACGCTATATTGGGGATATATTAGCTTGGGTTTATCAAATAATACCTATTGAGAAAGAAAATTTATCTATTCTTCTCAAATACTGTTCTATGCCTGATAAAGATATTAAGATCACTGAAGCACTTACAAGCATATTGGAGGCTTTGTGCCCACTTCTTAAAGTCAGAGCAGAACTTATACTTAATCCAGATAAAGATCCACTGGTTCTTTGGGCAATTACAAACTTAATAATTTATTATAAAGATATTATACAACTTGTTATTGCTAAAGGTCATATGATTGACACTTTTGATGAACTTTCAAAAAAAAGTGAGGAAGTATTTCTTGTAACTTTAGACAGTAAAATACAGAAAGAATTGAGTCATGGTGTCAAAGCACCTCCCTCAGATTTAAATCCATCTGTTGTTGTCACTGACTTAGTGAGCTTTTTAAGGGATTTGATGAATGTTACAAATAACACCAACTATACTGATAAAAAGATTATAATAACTCATATTTTAGATCCCCTTCTGCATGCAATAAATGAAACAGCATGCCATTTAAGCTCAACAGACATGTCTGTTTATACATTAAATTGTATCTATCATATACAGTGTACTCTTTCCTTATATGCTATTTTAGATGAATACAATGAAAGACTACAAGCCCAATCAGAGGCTCAAGTTGATACTTTAACATCTGAACAAGCTAGTTTCCTTGTTGCAAATCTAAATATGGGGCCTATTTATACCATATTACAGGAAAAAATTGATGGACCACTTTCAGCGATACCTGGGATGGATACAAATTCATTGAAAACATTTTTGAATAAGTTTGACATGTTTTTGGTAACACCTGATGTCTATATATTGCCCCAATTGAATTTACTTATAAGTCACACTCATAAATCATTTGTGAAGAAACGGGCATTTGAAGTTATAATGGCGATATATGAACAACTATATCAAGCAATACATGATCCCAAAAATGGTTATGCTGAACCTCAAATAATAGTACGAAGAAGTCCTGCTGAAGTTAAAAAGTTATTGGTTTAAAGTATTATATGGCAAATGTTATTTAAAACTGATCATTATTGAATGATCACTTTTAAGTCACATTTTTTTTCTTTTTGAAATGATGTGTATTCCAAGTAAAAAATATATATAAATATTGTTAATCTTATTTAAGTTAAGTAATTTATATTACATACTTTAGTGTATATTTCAATGTTTTTATTAATTAATATTAGGAAAGTCAAAAGGTTATGATTAAAAAAAGAAAAAATACTATTAATTTGGCCTGGGCATTTTTTAACCCATTCATTACTGAGGATGTCCAACAGTATCAACAATGTATATTAAATACCAAGGCCACCAATTAGCTCAATTTCTTCTCATTATTAGGGTACTGTTAAGTACTGACTAAAATTTAAAAAGGTACAGCTGTTTTTCTATACTAGCTCGTCGAAACTCTGAATTTAGTCTCTTACAGAATACTAATCGAGACTTAAATATACAATACAGGGCAGTCGCTTGTAATGGAGAATGTTACTAGGTATGCCAAATCACTTGAATTTTCTCATTAAAGCCTGTACAAATACACTAGTTTTTGTTTTAGTCAAAAATACCTAGTAGTTTTGATTTTATAGGCATTCAAAGTTTCGAAAAATATCGAGTCCCGCTAACAGCCGCGCGAGTGCTGTGACGTCATTTCACAACGCGCCGCGCGGGAAGCGTACCGCTTGGTATCACTTTTTATCATAACTCGGTTCCTATCGAGATACGAATTTTTTTATAGAATACTTTTTTTTTAAAATACACGAATTTTGGCAGAAACAAATATTTTTTCGCTATTAAAATCAAAATAAACTTTATTCAAGTAGGCTTTTACAAGCACTTATAAATCGTAATTTAACAATTAATTGAAGCTACCACCGGTTCGGAAAGTAAATTCTACCGAGAAGAACCGGCAAGAAACTTAGTAGTTACTCTTTTTCAACATTTAAAAAATACTGCCTGGAAACAGGAAACATTAATTCCAAGCTTTTTTATCAGCTACAAAATCTTGTATCGAATAATATGCCTTTTTTACTAAAGTATTATTTATAAACGATTGGAATTTATGAAACGGCAGTTTCCTTTTTTCTCGTGAAAGGTATCGAAAAATTACTGTAATGAAAATTATAGAGTGTGTTCCGATCTACAAATTCGTAATAATTACAAAAAATAATAATTATACGTGGTCATTTTTGTGACACGTTTTTCGTCTTTTTCATTAACTCGCTAATAGAAAATTGACATTAGTTGGGAGTTTTCTTTCAGAAAGGAATAAATTACCTCCATCGCCTCGTCTACTTTGTCGACCGTAGGTCGTCCTTTGATTATTCCTCTCTTCAGGTAGAGCATGATATAGATGAGAAATACATGTTCGATGGTAACGAGCTCTGCGACTAGATACGAGTATATGTACTATGAATACGCTATTGTATAAATAAAACTAGTTATAACGGATTGTAATCGCGTATATTAATTATTTTGGACATCCCGACGTTTCGAGCACTTTACAGCGTTCGTGGTCACGGGTAGACTACGGGATGTCCAAAATAATTAATATACGCGATTACAATCCGTTATAACTAGTTTTATTTAAATGTGTAATAATCGCGAAAATTTAAGACAACATTATACGCTATTGTAATCGGTCTAATCGCTTTATAGCTTTTATTTTTTTTTTTTCGCGTTTTAACATCTTTTGGAACTATAAAATACAACTTTTCCGGCGAAGTGGTAGGACGGACCAAGTGAGCCAGACTGAGCGTGTTGTACAATGACGTCACACCGTCACCGGCGGCCCGCGTCGTGCGTTACAGCTTGTTTTACTAATTATAACTCGGAAAGTAATTTACGTATCGAATTAATTCTTTCACTATTATTTATTATTTTTGACAGACAATATAGAGCGCTAATAATCAAAATTAGTGAACTTTCTCCATAGTAAGGCGGCACGGGTAAATGCGTTTTAACCAGCTTCAACTACTACTTTACGACTATTCCATTCTGCGATGTAATTCTCCGGTTACATATAATATCTATATCAATTTATACTAGTGGGTTGCCCGCGAACCATTGTGTTTACCTATTTTTATTTCATTTTGTTGAAACATATAGTCATCATTTCTTTTTTGTGGTATTCATTTTAATTTTAGACGATTTTAAAAGTTTTTTTACGTTTCATCTTTTTCCTGATACTCTAACCAGTCGGTAGTATTTTTCTACTCTTTAAAATTAATAATTTTTTTAGTTGTAAAATGTAGTAAATTGCAATTGACATTCCTTTTTATTTTTTGGTCATATACGGTTGGAGCTCTTGAAAATCAGATCAAATTGCAATTGAGTTTTTTTATGTGCATCTAACGTAACGTCCCATAATCACTGAGAAAAAAATCAATTCAAAAGTCAATCGGGGACGAATATTATATACATAATAAGATGATGTACCTACTTGTTTGTAAATAGAGAACATAAAGCATAAGAATAGAGAGTAACTATGATTTTATTTGTGAATTTAACATTTAATATGGCTTCGTATGGCTGTGTAATGCATACCTTTGCATTTTTCGAGAAAGAAAAAGCGATTAAATGTCATAACATGAGAAGTAAAGTTGAAGTTTGAACTAAGTTTTGAAATAAGAAAAAAACTACACTTAGCTATAACGTGGCTAATTAAAATTGTATATGTTGTTCAAAAACATTATAGACGGTGTAGCATTTTTAAGAACAACACAATGTGCTTATATTAAATCTTTTAAAATGGCTAAAAGTACCTTTGAATATGTTAAAACATTTGAACAGGATGATACTTTACTGCCTAACACGTGGATTGTAGTAAGATTAGATGGTAAATGTTTTCACAAATTCTCAGAAGATCATAATTTCAAAAAGCCGAATGATATCAGAGCATTAAAACTGATGAACTATGCCGCTTTTAAAGTCTTACATGAATTTAATGATGTACTGATGGCATTTGGTCAAAGCGATGAATATTCATTCATATTAAGAAAGAACTGTTCTCTTTATAAAAGGCGAGCAGCAAAATTATTAACGACATTAAATAGCAAATTTTCTTCAACTTATGTATTTTACTGGAAAAAATTTTTTGACCAAGAACCTTTAAAATATCCACCAACGTTTGATGGACGTATAGTTTTATATCCTTCTGATGAAAATATTATTGATTACTTGAAATGGAGACAAGCAGATGTGCATATTAATAATCTTTATAACACATCTTTCTGGACTCTGGTTTTGCAGGGTGGACTAACTCCTACTCAGGTATGTTAAATTATTTCATTAAAATTTATATTCAATTGCGGTGACTTGATAATTACATTGGAAACGATAAATATTACATATAATCTCATACATTGTAATTATCTATTTTGTAAGGTCTACAGACAGACAAAATTAATCTGAGTTGTCACTTTGTTGTTGATGCCAGTACATCTTATTTTTATAAAGAGGCATGCTGTGGCATTTTTTTTTGTGAATGTTTTATAGAAACAGAATAAAACAAAAATAGTGTGACATGTACTATTTACTTTATATTTTTAATACCTTTTTAGTTCCTCAAATCAATTCTTTTTAATATATAACATTCCATGACAAATTAAAATACTTAGCAGAAATAGTTATTGTTCTATTATGAAATATCTCAACTTATATTTATTTTGTTTAGGCAGAAAAGCGTTTATGTGGGACTGTGTCTGCTGATAAAAATGAAATATTATATAAGGAATTTAATATTAACTATAACAATGAACCTAATATTTTCAAGAGAGGAACAGTGTTAATGAGAAAATCACTATTAAATGAATCATCAAAGAAACCCATCTCCATAATTGTAGATGGACATGATGACATGTTGAAAGACACCTTCTGGAAAGAGAACAGTAATTTATTGTTACCAAAATCCAAAGTAAGTATTAACCATGAAGGTCCAATAACAGACATTATAAATGAGCAAATTAATAAAGGAAATAAGACAATAGCTATGTGTGAATAAATGAAATATGTAAAGTTTTTTTATTTTATTTTATTTAACCAAGAATCTATAGTATTTTACACATTCAACAATAAGGAATTACCTTATTGCTAAAAATATTTGTCTATAGTAAATAAAACAACTCTACTAACATCAAATAGAACATGGGTTGACAGTGGCATAATTGGTATTTTGAAAAACATCTACAAGTATATTTACACTACACTAAAAATTTGTCATTGATAAATAGTATTTGATTGAAGCAATTTTTAAATAGCCTTTATACATAAGCTGGGAATATAATTCCTTTTAAATGTGAAATGTTTCATTTGTTTTTCAAAACATTAATTCAAATCCTTAATTTGTGCTCTATCAAGATTGAAATTACAATATTTGTACATGGTTTACAGAATAATATAGAGTTTACACCAAATATTTGAATATTTTGTTTAATAATATCTTATTTATTATAACAATAACAGTATGACCAGGAGATTTATCATAATTTTAATGAAGATACCAGTGAAATAACATAATATAATAACACGGAATGTTAAGATTTATTAACTGTTTATAACATACAATTTATAACATTTTTTCTTTTAAATAGATATTTGAATACAATTTAATAAAAAATAATTTCACATACTTTTGGTAAATTATCTATTTATTCAATTTATACTGTTAGGTACAATCTTATCAATTTAAAAAGAAAATTGAAGAGTTACATTAACAAACCTTTCATAAATAATGTCTTAAGAGAATACTTTTGCACAAGCAACAAAATGGAGCAAGTATATAACTTTATATTCAATTACAATCAATAACATTATGTACATTGCGAATAGTATATAGATTTCAATTTTGCAACTTTTAGAATATAGGAATGTAGTTGTCAATCTTGGCTCGGTGTTTTTGGGCAACACACTCGCTGATCCATACAATATTTCTGCATTCCTGTTCCTTTAGTTTAAGGTAGGAATAGAAAACTCCGAAGTGGAACTGTTGTAAGAAAGCCATTACATTAAGAGTTACCTGAAAATGAAATAGGTCATACTTTAATATACAGTCACCTACATAATCAATACTAAAAATAAGGTTATAATAGTAGTAATTTTGTTTTATTATTATATTTATATACCTCATGTTCAAAAAATTTGTCCTCAAGAGTTTTGTCTCCAACATTATTTCCAGCACCTTCAAAAAGTGCAGAATATTCTGCATAGTATTCTGCAACAGCTTTAACTTGTTCGTAATCATCAGCACGGGCAAGAGCAGCCAATCCATCAGGGTTTAGTTTACCGCAACGTGGGTACAGCTTAGCACGGTCATCCTTGGATAGCTCAGTTCCAAAAGAGTTGATGGTAATAATAATAGCACGACGATCTGCCTCAAACTAAAATAAGTACATCAATAGGAATTAGGAAATTATCAATAAATAATTTAATTTATTTCAATAGTATAATATGAAATATAACTCACAGCCAAAATTTCACACATCACATCAGCTGTTGTTCCCCCAATTTGTTTACAGAATTCATAAAAAGCCTCCAAATAAGCCTTGTACAAAGTGTTACGAATTATCTCAATATTCATTTCATCCAAGTCTTGCTCACTGATACAATCAACGAAGAAGGGAGCCAATGGTGTGTCAACCAGCACAGCATTGTACAATTCAGCAGGTGTTGCAGCCACGTGAATAGCTTCCATTTGCTCAAATGAGCCAAGGGGGTGGCACTTGGGAATCAATTCTGAGATAGGTCTCTGATGAAGAGTACCAGTTATCAACAGAATAATGTTATCAATCATGTAACTGTATGTAATGAAATCCAAGAAAGTCGACATTGGCTCCACAGAGTGGTTTCTCAGATGTTGAAATTCAATGACAAGCTTCTCACGCAACTTGTCATCGATAGTCGATACAGAAAGAGGGCTGGGTTCGTTAGCGAGGAAGGTACCATAGTCAGTTCCTTGCAAGTGAAGTTTCAAGTCTGAAAATATAAAACACAGTCTTCACACCCACTATCGATTTCGTCTTAGCATATACATAACAAGATTCTCATTTTAAATGAGTGATTGAGTGTACACTTTATACTAAATGTACTATACTCTATATAAATACCTTCTAATGTTTCGCATTGTACCAAGTTCAAGTAGTCTGATTGCTTGAGTATGCCACACTTAAAACCACGGCACAGTCCTTCCAAATATCCAGCGTCGATGTTAAAAATGCAGCCCTTCATTTTTATATCGTTTCGCTCCCAGAATTTTTAGCAAAAACTACTCGTTACACTACAATCAAAAGATTGGGAGGAAGATGGAATTCAATAGATCATTGATCATATGATAATTCCATAGACAAAAGTGTCATTACCTATAGTGTTGCCAGGAGATTTATAAGTAATATAAGTATCGTATTCTTACAATAAAAATCAATATGGATTATGTGTATTCATTCTTCAATTTTTATATATTTATTTAAGTACTTTAATACTACTACTACTACTAATACTTCTAGATAGATTCTGATTCAAGAATTTGAGAACAAAATGTTTGTGAACTAAGCAAGATACACTACGGTAAAGCCTCAATTAGTAATTTAATACATATAGTTTTTATACTACCCTAAAATTTAAGATTATGAAATTGTAAAAAAAAATCAAAGCTTGGTTTGCTTAGCTTAGCTTGAAAAGTAAGTTTAATAAAAATTTACTTTTCATTTTAACATTGACCGTTAAATAAAAGATAAATGTTTCTTTTAGAAAAACATCTAACATTTTAATACGTACTCATATTTATTATTAAAATAAAACAAATCAAATCAAAAACCTTCATTCCATGTGTGCATTACACTTATATAAATAATAATATTAATAATTAATTATAAAATTAGAAACTATCACCAACTAGGAAACAATATAATATATATAATATATATATAGCCGTTTTGCCTTTTTGTGACCATTTTTAGGAAGTACTTTTTCAAACATACTTTACTGTACTTTTTCATATATTATCACAAACGTAGAGTTTGAACGTAAAGTTAGAAAAAAAAACTTAATCTCTGCAAGCTAACCATTAGGTCAAACAGAAAACGATGGTTATTAATAATTGAAATTATTAATAAATAATTGTAAACTTATACATAAATACACATTTAAGTATCTATAAAATAAATATCGATCTACCCTACCTATAGTAAAACACAATGTGCTATTTATTATTGTATAGTAAAACAATACAATAATAAATAGTAGTGCACTGTAGATGTCATGATATTTGGGGATTTCTGACAATATGTGCTCACGTATAGGAGTAAAATTTCATAATTTATTTTCCACTACCTATAGTGTACTACTAACTAACTATGACCGATGAATTTCATAATTTTTATAATTAATTACTGAATATTGTAATCGCATTCGAAGTTACTGATTTGCTACCTATATTTAAAGGTAAATAATACGTGATTACATTCGTTTCGAGGTATGTTGAATTTATTCAAATTTATATTTTATTTTAGCTAACATTAAAAGCCTTGTCACATATTAAACCCTTTGTCTTTGGTAGCTGGCAAGTGGCAACTCTCAAATTGAAGTATTATTTATTTTTATGTCAAAATCAAAAATCGGAAAATAAATTGGTTACCTATTTGGTTCATAGTTGTTAAATATTTTATTTAGACAAAATGATGTCGAGATTTAAGAATATTATTAGTACAACTTGTACAAAAGGTATAGAGAACATAGTATTTACCATTATATAAGAAAAAGTGTTTAATATTTTGTATAATAGATCAAAGCAATGTTTTTGTTTTAGTTTCGTACATTAATTGTTCATCGATAAGCAAATATTCTCAAAAGTCACAGTCGGAGACCGAAGAAAATTTAGAGATTGCTAAAAAGGCAGAATCTAAGAGATTAGCAGAATTTAGGAAGAAATTAAGAGAAACAACGCCAATAAAAGATTTAGGCGAACAAGCAGAAATGCAACCACCCAAGGAAAACCCTTTGCCTGCATGGCCCAATGATACAAATCCTAACACTGGAGAAGTTGGTGGACCAAGAGGCCCTGAGCCAACCAGATATGGCGACTGGGAAAGAAAAGGCAGAGTCTCCGATTTTTAGAAAAAAATGTTTTGCTTTAAATTATTTTATTAGCTTATATTAATTTATCTGATTCATAGATATAGATGCTAAAAGGCATAGAAATTTAAGGTGCTTAAGAATGTATATTAAAGTTGAAGAATTCATTTATTGAAGAACTGTTAATATAACAGGGGATGAAGAGTTACAAATAAAAAATATTCTTCTTAGATTAATGTATTTTAATTATGTATATATTAGGTACTAAGAGCTGATTTACCAACAGTTTTTGGCATTTTTTTGTTAGTTGAGTCTTCTAATTCTTTTGCCTTGTAATAATGTGGAGCAACTTCTAAAAGCCATTTGCTCTCTATTTCTGTAACTTGTCGCATAAATTCCTTTGATGTGAAAACAAGTTCATGGTATATTAACCATCTTGGTAATTCTTCAAATAAAGCACTATTTGGATGAATCATAACAGTCTGTAATAGAAATCAAAAATGGTTTATGTATTATTATATCTTATATATCTTATTATCATATTGAATAACAATAAAATTCTTACCTGGTTATGCTTAACAGTTTTATAGTGACCTCCTTTAGAAAACTTAGCAATGTGATAAAAATACCCTGCCGTAATAGCTTTACGAATATTGGCATCATCTGCTAAGCTGGAAACCATTTCAATTTCAACTCTCTCCATAAGTCCCACTAACTGTTCTCGTACATCACGAGCTCTCTTCATGGATCTATATTGAATAAAATTTTCATAACACCATTGAACTGAAAAGTCTGATTCAACCCACTGATTATAGACATTCATTAATGTTAAATGATCTCCATGGGGATGAAAAAAGTTTTTTCTTGCAGTATCAGCATGTATTATTTTATCTTTTGGTCTGTAAAATACTGAACTGTTAACAGATAACATAGCAGCTATTGTTACAACTTCTTCTGAACATTTATACCTGTAAGAAAATAATAAGATTTACAAATATCTCCCTAATGATCGAGTACAAATTTTCAAAGCAATAATATAAACATCAAACAATTAGAATTATTAAAAAAATATTAATGCAACTCACTTTTCACTGGCTAATAACATTTTTGCGAGCATAGGATCAGTTGGGAATTCTGCCATACGTCTACCAGCTTTAGTCAGTTCCCCATGATGATTAAGTGCACCCAGAGCATATAGTTGCTCTAGAGCTAGCACTAATGTCTCATGTGGAGGTGGGTCTAGAAAATCAAAATGTATAAGATCATTGATACCCAGAGCTTTTAATGTGAGCACTGCATTTCCTAAATTTATTCTTTGAATTTCAGGTACAGTATTGTCTTCTAGTTCATATTTATATGCCCATGCTGTGTACAATCTAAAGCATTTTCCAGGGGCAACTCTTCCGGCTCTACCTGCTCTTTGATTTGCTGATGCTTTGGAAATGGGAACAACCATTAGACTTTCCATACCAGTTTTAGAGTTAAAATTATTTTGTTTAGCAAAACCGGGATCAATAACGTAGATAATATTATCAATTGTTACTGATGTCTCAGCAATGTTAGTGGCAAGCACAACTTTTCTTGCTCCTTCAGGAGTAGGTTCAAAAATTTTTGCTTGCATGTCACTAGGTAGGTTTGCATAAACTGGTAATATAACAAGTTCTTTTAATTTTTTTCCAATTCTTTTTGTTCTTTCTTGTAACATTTCTACACAGGTTTCAATCTCTTCTTGACCTGTCAAAAAAACTAGTACATCACCAAGTGGTTGAGTGGCATGTATTTGCAACACTGTTACCACACAAGCATCAATGTAATCTGCTTCTGGTGCTTTTGTATAATATATATCAACAGGAAACCGTCTGCCAGGAATTCTAAATATTGGTGCATCATCAAAAAATGTAGAAAATTTCTCAGCATCTAATGTCGCACTTGATATTAGTAATTTTAAGTCTGGTCTAAATCTTGTGATATCTTTCACAAGACCAAATAAAATGTCTGTATGTAGTGTTCGCTCATGAGCTTCATCTATAATCATCACACTATATGATGCTAAATCAGGTTCTGATAAGAATTCTCTATGCAGTGTTCCATCTGTCATATATTTGATTACAGTCCTGTCCGAAGTACAATCCTCAAACCGAATGCTGTAGCCGACTTCATTTCCTAATTTGACATTCATTTCTTGAGCTACTCTTGCTGCAACTGACATTGCAGCAACTCGTCTAGGTTGAGTGCACCCAATCTTTTTACCATCTTTTGTAAATCCTGCTTCATTGAGATATTGAGGAATCTGTGTTGTTTTACCAGAACCAGTTTCTCCCTCTACTATTAATATCTGATAATTTTTTATTGCTTCAATAAGGGCTTCCCTGAAAGGGTAAACCGGAAGAGACTTTTTTGTCTCTTCTATTGTCAAACGAACTTTTTGATGTTCAGATATTTTTTCTTCTTCTTCTTTTTCTTTATTTCCTTCCAATTGTAGAGCTTGAATAAAATCAATCTGTTCATCCAACAACAGTTCATATTCATCATGACCTTTCGCATCCTTTGCTCCAAATTTAAAAAAAGCTGATTTAATTTGCTCTTGCTCCCACTTCCGTTGTTCCGAATGTGGCAACTTTTCATTTTCATCCACTTCTATGTACTCCCCTGTAATTGAATAATGAATATACATATTTTGTTTTTTTAGAGCAATATGTGGTACAAGTAAAACAATTTAATGTGTTCAATAAAAGGAATTAGTAATATAAGAATACCTTTTTCACCCTTTCCAAGATCTTGTGGCATATGATATCTTTGCACATTTTCCAATTCTCTTGCCTTTTCATGTTCTTTAGCCAACTGTAATATTGTTTTTTTGTGTTCTCTATCCCTTTTTTCTTTTTCAGTTAATCTAAATTTGGAAAATACCCATTGAATAATATTTTTTTTTAGTGTTTATGTTAAATATTTCTTATAATAAACTATAACAACATTTAGTATTGTTTATAGAAATTATTTATGATTATAAACTAAATATTAATTGATTTTAAAAGATTTCATATGAACTTACATGCTTTCATCAAATAAATATTCGTCATCTGCTATGTCATCTTCTAACTCTATAACTTTGTCATCCTTCCTCTTTTGTAAATATTTACGTCGGGATTGGACTCGCAGCTTAGGTAATATTTTATCCCGGTCTTCGGCTTCTAATTTTAATCGTTTTGCTGCTTCTTCGTACGATCTCTTACTAGAACTTTCGGCGACTTTTTTCACCTTGTTTTCATCACGTTTTCTGAGTCTAGTGGCGAATTCATCTCTCTCTTTAATATCTTTTAAACGATTCTCTTCAGCACTGTCCGAGTCTGAAGTTGAATACTGTCTCTTTCCGTGTTTATCCATTTTTGGTTGTTGTTTTATAGTGGTATAGTACTACGTACTATAGTAGTTGAAAAATTAAAACAAGTCGACCATACAAATATTGTTTACATGAAAGTTAATCATATATTGAAACGTGCATAAAATTCATCGGATATTCAAGAAATAGACAGTCACTGTAACCATTGTTTATTCTTAATTCAAAATGCAGACGTATTTCACAAAACACTTATTTAACACATTACAATAATAATAATATGTTTGACATATGTCTAAAATAGGTTGTATTCAATTCTGTCACCCGTATCAAAGTCTGACGTTAGACCTGTCAGTCTGGCATTTTTGTTTTATTTATTTTTAATCTGTGCCTTCGCGGTACAAATAAAGGGCAGAATAAGTACATATTATTTGTTTCTTAAAAAGGCAAAAGTTATATCCAATCCAATCCAATTAAACTAATTTTACTTGACTATAGAAATTAAATCGAAATAAAAAGAGCGAACCTTGATGAAAAACCTTACTTTTGAATCATATATGTAACAAATATATAATTATAAAAAACTCATACTCGAATGGCTTAGTGACTTGTTTTAAGAAAGGCTTTAAGAATCCGAGCAAATACAATTATTTTTATTGTTCTCTAATCAGATGATATTACTATATTTCAAAGAGTATGGTAGTCTGAAAATGAGTAAGTCATCTGGTCTCCTTACTACAATGTCTATATTTGAAATATTTGTCGTATCCAATCGTAATTCTAAAATTTTAATACTGTTCACTTTAAAAATTTAAAGTACTGTTCTTAATTTAATAATTATTTATTGAATATAATATCTATATGTATAATCTATTGAACACTGCATGTCGCATATTTCCCTCTAATGTGTGTATTTCTGTATTACTTATTCAACCTCTGTTCATTTATACACCGACTCCATTTTTTTAACGTAGTCAAACTGTTGAACTCATTTGAGCGCTCTATTTGCAGTACTTGCTGGTACAAATACCTAGATTTTAGCAAATTCAATAGAAATTACTCACTTCCTATTAAAAGTAATGATGAACAGACATCAGATTTAAGTATTCCATGTGTATATGCACTTACTCAAAGCTCTTCTATATTAAACACTACAGACAATTCTCGATAAATATATGTATAGGTGTAATGTAACAATGGAATAGACCGCTTCACTTCTTATATACATACATACATATACACTTTAATTTTACTTTCAAAGTTTTTGTAACAATTCAGGCAATATTCGAGGCACCGTATTTCTGCGAATTCATAATGAATACCATAGACCATTCAAGATCTTGACCAAGGACGTCGCGCCAATTCAATGCTTTACTCCTCTTTTTAAAGAAAATAAATCTGGAAAAAATCCTATCATACGGTAAATAGGCTAATTGACGATGCGAAAAATTAATCGTGAATTATTGTAATCAGTGCATATTATGAGTTTAAAAATGGTTGTTTACTAACGAAACTTGAAAATAATACTTAATTTATTCAAAAATCAATAAATAAAAATGCATTTTTTCAAACGTTGGTCACGTGACCCAAAACGCTCCTGATTGGACGGGCTTATGATGAAGTCACTTTCTTGTAAACTTTGCTTTTCTACTATATGTACCACAGATTAAAATACAGCAAAATGACGTCACCGACTCTATTGCAGCGCCATATTGTCCAAGTATCATTTTCGCGCGTTATTTAAATATGGAATTTTTAATATGATATTTTTCGGCAAATATGTACTAGAAATAAATAAAATCAACTTTTACTGGGTCCCTTAACCTCTACTAAATAATATAAAACGGATTTTAAAAACCAGTCAAATAGCCTATTGGGAACAAAAATAATAGTATGTGAGCATTTTTTTAAATAAGTTTATTTAAAGAATACAAATAACATATAGGCTTAAAATAGGAGTACAAATAATAAATACTAGATAAACATAGTTCAGATTTTTCCTCAAACGTTTTAAATTTATTGTAACTGACACATACATTAAGAGTAAATCTAAAATAATTATATTCCCGAAGCGGAAAACAAAAAAATATTAGTTTACACAAACATTCTTACTTCTTTCGCTTTCATATAAGAAATAAAATTTAATTGATTCCGTGGAATATAAAATGTTTCATTAAATTTATCTTGACGTAGAAGGCGAATTACATAATTTTAAAAAAAGAACTAAATGTCAAGTAAATATAAATTTTTTATCAATCTCAAAAAAACGATATATTTTAAATGAATTTCATCCTTCCACATAGATCTTTCCATAGACATATTTCATTATGTAGAAAAGTTATAATATGACTATAACTGAAAAATTGTATTACTGTATTTGTTTATAATGATATTTTTAAAATTAAAAATAATAAATATATTTTTAAGATTAAGTAAAAGTTTTTCTTTCGTTTGTAAGCTATAAAATTTCCTAGGTAAGGTATCGATATACCTTGTTATTACAAAATAGAAATATTAATAACAACCAATTATATATATATTGTTTTTAAGTAGGTTTGTCATAGCTTAAATAACCTCGGTACTGTTAAAGTTCAGCCGTTGTGAGAACGCTTCCATGAATTCATAGTTATATCATAATCATAATAGTGATACACTGTTGAAATAGTCGATAGAAATATATCGGCAGTATTACCATTTCTATCAACTATACATTTCTATCAAAATTTTATTGTGAGTAGAAAATTTACATAGAATTTAACAGGAATTTCATCGGACTTGCTGAGAAGCATTCTATCAACGGTCGTAATTCAGAGCTATGTCTACGAAACACATAATTATATCGAATAGGGTAACACTGTTTTTTTTTTAAATTAAAAGTAAATGCAATTCGAATGTATCATTTGCTAAGTCGACATCTTAACCAATTATAAGAAATTGATAAGTACAACAATTAAATACACTACAAAACTTAAATAAAAATTAGCTAACACAACAATGAAAACTAAGTATGTAACAGTTGTCGACAGATTGAACACAAAGAGTGTTACAGATTTTATACAAACAAAAGTATAACTAAAACAATTAATAAGTTTATTTAGATTGTATATCTATTTGAAGAAAAAAAACAAACAAAGTATCATCAAAATATGGCGATTCGTTTCATCGATGTTTTAAGAAAGCTTTCTTTCTATCCTTTCCTTAAATACAGCCTACGTATATTGTTATATTGCCACTGGCGTTTGTATTGCAAGAAGTAAAAATTACCCTTTATTCTTTTAATTTATAATTAAACGGGTTTCCTAACCTTTAAAACAGATTATTAGCAATACAATATTTTTCCTTTAGCGTCGGAATAACTGACGGGGACACCAGGCACACATGGCGCAAATGAGTGGTACAAACAGACTGACGTGCGCTACATACAAATTGTGATAAAATCTCTGAAAATCAATTGATTGAACACGATTATAGTAAAAGTATAAAATGCATTAATAAGTTAACGTAATTCTACTTATATCGTAGTTTTTTCGATAATCTATCTGTGTGTAATTTTTTCGATTATTATTCTCCCTGGCCTCGGTCAATACGGAAAGCCGCGTACGGTTTGACCATAAAAGTAAGGGAATATAGAGATTTTATGGTATATCTTTATGGGTTACTTGGCTACCTGGTCCGAAATATTGCATGAAGGACTATTTTTTAAATATTGTTGAAATATATTCATTGTATACAAAAAAGAGTAAACCGTACTTAAAATTAACAAAAACATACAATTAATATAAATTTTATTAATATTAAATATAAAATGAGAATTATTTGTTGACCGTTAGGTAATATTATATATAGGAGATTATACTATTTTTTAAGCATTAATTAAAAAAGTACATTTTAGGTCTGCCTATGTAACGGCAGTCTAGAAAAGTTTATTTCTGGCCTAAAACACCTCTAAATTGTATAAATACAGTTACTTGTGCGTTCACTTAGCCTCTTCGTCAAGACGACATCCATTTTCCATTATTACATTTCGATCGAAGTTCTTACCTCTAAGGCACTAACATATTATTTCATAGGATTACAAATCTACTGAAATATATTTTTATTAACAGTTTAAATTAAAACTTAACTTTTAACAAAATACGTTTTTTTTTTCTTTTTTGTAATTTTCGAAGCTAAGCACATGAATGCACAATAAGACAAATTGATAAATGCGAGTACTCTATCATAAAGTACACTTTAGTTCGTACGCTTGTATTCACACATGGTTCGTTTGGCAACAAAGGTATGGCATTACTTTATTAGGTAAATGTTGTACGATTTGATTGCTGCTTGCATAGACATAACACGTGTCGACAATTATAATCCTTTAATGTCGAACAATTAACTATACATATAAAAATTTCAAAATTTGGCAGTCATGAAATTTTATTATTATGATCCTTACATTTCAAAATAAACTTTCAGACTTCGAATAAACTGGAAAGCGAAGCTTTCGTAAGCATTTCTTCTTTATCATTTAATAATACTAACATGTTACAATGTAAACATACACTTATCTAGAATTAATAAAACTTTGGTACAACAATATGTAGTTTTATGTTTAATTTAATGAAACGATAAATGTTATGCTTGATATCACGGCTAGTAGAGAAGAATGCGTTTCTCGACCTGCTTGCGGCAGATCGGACAGACGGTGATTCGGTCGCCGCACATCTGGCACATGCCGTGTCCGCACAGGAATATCATATTCTTCAGTCGATCCAGGCAGATCGGACACATGGTCTGCAATCAAATCAAATCAAATCAAATCAAATCAATTTTATTCAAGTAAACTTCACAATGAAGCGTTTTTGAATCGTCAATAATCAAATACTACCACCGTTTCGGAAAGCAGCTTCTAGCGAGAAGAAACGGCAAGAAACTCGCATAGTTGCTCTTTTCAAATAAACACATTTACAATGCTGTTATTGACAGTAATTAGCGTCCTATCATGGAACCCGATCCTAACTCTAGGCGTTTCTCTCTAAAAATATGTAACACTCATTAATATTCCACTGCAGTAGCTCACTCATCATTCACCATTTATTTACTCGCGGTCGGTAGCTTGCAAACTACAGGGAAACTAACCGTCATACTTTTATGTACGGCCCTTTCTGACGAATGAGTGTTTCATTGGGATTAATTTGGTTGAGGGTTATTTACTCCTTATGGTACATGTGGTTGAGGGTAATGGTTTCGATCGATTAATTCGCTTACTGACTTAGAGGACACGAGTAAAGTTAGTTTACAAATTAATATAGTTAAATAATCTAAGCTGACCTGTTCCTTTATGTCTTGTAGTTGCTGTTGCAATTTTTGGACATCGGCGGCGGCGGGAACGGAGGCGGTAGCGGAGGCGGCGGCGGAGGCGGGCGCGGGCGCGGAGCGGGAGCCGTTGTTCAAGAGATGCGGCGCGGCGGGCGCGGGCGCCGGCTGCCCTTTGTTCACCTGCACCAGAGCTAGGTTGCTGCCGCCCTCGCCACTCCCAGAAGCTGTATAATATAAACGATAAAAGTAAAAGTAAAAGTAAAGTAACAGCCTGTAAATTTTCCCACTGTTGGGCTAAAGGCCTCCTCTCCCTTTTTGAGGAGAGGGCTTGGAACATATTCCACCACGCTGTTCCAATGCGGGTTGGTGGAATACACATGTGGCAGAATTTCTATGAAATTTGTCACATGCAGGTTTCCTCGCGATGTTTTCCTTCACCGCTGAGCACGAGATGAATTATAAAGACAAATTAAGCACATGAAACAGCGGTGCTTGCCTGGATTTGAACCCGCAATCATCGGTTAAGATGCACGTGTTCTAACCACTGGGCCATCTCGGCTCCGATAAACGATAAGGACTGACTAAACCGACATTAGTGGAATCCATTTGAGTACCATACTTTTATTAATTAAAGGTAAAATGTCAGTTCTAGACTATGTAATCCGTGATATTGCAAGGGATACTCACGTTCCTGTTTCGGGAGCGCCCCGTGCGATGGTAGAGCGGCGGTAGCAGTGGCGGCGGGCGGGGCGGGCGCGGCGGGCGGCGGCTGCAGCGGCGTGCGGCACTCCACGCACTTGCGCATGAGCGGCGCGCAGGCTGCGCAGGCGCACACGTCGCCGCACGGCCGGAACACCACCGTGGCCGGCGCCTCCGAGCACACCACGCACTCGCCCACGCGCTGGCGGGACGACACGCCCGCGCGACACACCAGGCACTTCTTCACCTGGAAGGAGACATGTTTATTGTGGCTGGGAAGTTTCAACGGGAAATAGAATTAAATTTTTAAATAATTTTTTTTTAAATATGAGACAACATCACATACATTACTTTGATCCCAATGTAAGTAGCTAAAGCACTTGTGTTATGGAAATCAGAAGTAACGACGGTACCACAAACACCCAGACCCAAGACAACATAGAAAACTAATGATAATCTACATTGACTCGGCCGGGAATCGAACCCGGAACCTCGGAGTGGCGTACCCATGAAAACCGGTTTACACACCACTCGACCACGGAGGTCGTCAAAATTGAATTGAATTTAATAAAAACCGAGTTCAATGCAATACTTAAAATTATGATGAATACTCACTCTTGCAGCGCAGACATTGCAGCAGCAGATGTGTCCACACGGGCGGAACAGTGTGTCTCGCTTAGCGTCAGAGCACACGAGGCACTCGTCCGCGGTGGGATCACTGGGCGGGGCCTCTACGATGGGAGCTTCCGTTGCTGCCGCAGTACCGCTTCCACCGGGTGTGGGTCCACTCTCGGTTTCTGGTGTTCCGTCGATGGGCATTCCAGTACCTTCTTTGCGGCATGTTGTCAAGGTTTTTTGGAGATTCGGATCTGGACATAAGTCCAACGGTGTCTGGCCTGTAAAATATGTTATTTTATAAAATTATTCAGTTCTCTATGAATAAAAAAATTGCTAGAGATTTATCCAGTAATTTAAACGTATGGAAAATAATTTTATATGAATGGAAATTAGGTGAAAATACCTTTCTTATTCTTGACCGTCAGATCAGCACCATGCGCGGCAAGGAAACACGCGATGGATGCAGAGGACTTCTTGTCGTGCGCATGCGCGATGCCACTGAGCAACGAGGGATCTCGCGCGTCTTGTAAGCGTCGCAATTGCTGCAGAGTGTGATGTCTGAGCGCCTCGTGGAGGGGGGTGTCTCCGTCCTGAGCAAGATTAATAGATATAATATATTTAGAAAAAAAAAACCTTAATTATTATCCTCCTCAAAATTCTTTAAGAAAAATTCATGCCTACTCAACATTTATTTATTTTGTACGTATTGCATTTATTTTTTATTTTTTATTAATATGCAACATTTCAGTTAGTATTTAAAGAATTTGAGCGGTTACGTGAGAAAAATGATGCATAAAATGTAACATGTTTAATCTTCACATAGAAGTGAGAGTATAACGATGGAAACCTTTTAAATAAAACTAGTTATAACGGATTTTAATCGCGTATATTAATTATTTTGGACATCTCGACGTTTCGAGCAATTTACAGCGTTCGTGGTCACGGGTAGACTGTTCCCGTGACATCCCGTCGGGATAACTAGTTTTATTTAAATGTGTAATAATCGCGAAAATTTAAGACAACATTAGATGAAAACCTTATCGCATATGTTGAGATTGGCCCCGTGCGCGATGAGTAGCCTGACGATCTGGGTGTGTTGCCGCTCGACGGCGAGGTGGAGCGCGGTCTGCAGGTTCGCGTTCTGGAGGTCGGGGCGCGCTCCCCCGCGGACTAGCAGCTCGGCGACCTCCGCGTGGTTGTTGAACGCGGCCAGGTGAAGCGCGGTGTATCCGTCGTCCTTCGCGTCGTCGACTATCCACGGACGAGGCAGCTTGCCGAGCATTATCTTCATGGCACTATAACGTTCATAACAATTAAAAAAAAAATACAGACGAATTGATAACCTCTTCCTTTTTGAAGTCGGTTGAAAATATATATAGTGCTTTCTTTGCAAACTACTTTCCATTAAATTTAGTACATCGGTGTTTTAAAAAAAAATAGGTGTCTATTGTTAAGTATGTATAGAATACTAAAACCCAAACGATAATACTG
This sequence comes from Vanessa cardui, assembly GCF_905220365.1. Classification (NCBI taxonomy): domain Eukaryota; kingdom Metazoa; phylum Arthropoda; class Insecta; order Lepidoptera; family Nymphalidae; genus Vanessa; species Vanessa cardui. The sequence continues at coordinate 9,576,479 of NC_061129.1, forward strand.
TTATATCCTTGAGAATCATAACGAAAAGTGCAATTATATAAAAAATCATTGATGTCATATGTCACGAATGTGGTTTAAGTCGCGGGGGACTTTTCAGTTTCATTCTGAGATTCGAGAATTTGTTGTCAAAATCATATAACCATATCATATGTTAGGTTATATACACCTAATTTTTTATTCCGCTATTTGTTTATGATGTTTTTTAAACAAGATTATTAAGAAAAAATAGAAATTACATTACATTCAAGTTAATTCTTTCATATCATTCAAATATAATTTTATTCTATGGAAACAATATGTAATTCGGCTGATAAAGTGATAAGAGAGACAAATTATACCTAAGACGAAACTATATAAAATACATACTACTGAAGACACCCGCTTCCGGAATGTTCTAGCGCCTAGCAACAATTTCTTATAAACACGTTCTAATAGGTTAAGCCAAAAAGCTATTTGAATAGCATAACCAAAGGCACGTTAGAATTTTTATCATTATTAAAGTTTCTGTACCAAATCAAACTAAAAGAACTCGAGAAACTTATCGGTATCGCTGAATTCGCTCATTTCCTAACTTGATTACCGATAAAGTTACATAAAGAGTATCGAGCCGACTTTGTTAAGCTAACTAGAGAAACGAAGTTTAAAATACCCCCACGCAAGGTTAAACTTAGACCTCCTGCCACGAATTATTATTGACGTTCCAAATTTGAAAAAGTTAAAACGAACAGAATTTTTTTCTTATTTTTATAGTATTCAAACCTAATTTATCTTTTAATGCTAAAAAATAATTACTTTAGTTGCAGAAATTCATGATTGCTTTGAGGTTGATGAACTCGAAACAGAAATAGCTCTTATATTAGGTGGTAGAGATCAACAAGCTTGCGTTTATACAAGGGAATTTAATGAAAATCACGATAAAACGACGATTCTTCAAGAGTTTTCGTTTAAGGAACTAATTTTTGTATGTAAATGATCGTAATTATGAACATCAACTATGAACAGATTAAATTATTATGAAAAGGGTAGAGTCATGCTTGCTGTACTAACCCTGATAATCGTATAGATGGCAACAATAAATTAGGCGGTACTCATTTTAATAAGTTGTGTTACGTTTAAAGAGTAAAAACGAACGAACTAATTAAATAAGGTCAAACGTCGTGGCCAGCGAGCGGCGTTCGTCCTACGTACACCAACAGTTGGAATCCGAACGCCGCGCGCCGCGTCTCGCGCGCACGCGCACGCTATCCTTGCCTTGAAGTGCATATCCTTGCACTTATAGTATATTCAAATAACCTCTTCAAGGGCCACTGTCTTAAGCGACTGCTATCTAGTGACACAAACGATATTGAATAAGTGATCAAACACAATCATATTTTATATTTCATGTGTAATGGTAAGGTTAAAAAGTTTGTAATAAATTACTATATTATAATATATTATGATTATATTTAAATTAAATATCCACTACATTCTAACAATAGATGTATTATTTCTATTATATATAACGTTACATATTTCATTTTGAACACCAGTTTCATAAGCAAAATGTAGTGAAGTAGATAGATAAAACTGCATTTATATTAGTTGAATGTCACTGTAAACAGTTTTGCATAATGTAAAACAGTTAATTCAAATGATTATATACGTTTTCGTTGCTCAGTGAGGAGTGTAGTATAGTATTTATTCCGACAAGCAACACAAACTTTTTTGGTCATATTTAAATTTGTAACATTTGAAATTCAATATTTCTACAGTTACATGACAAGGCTTAGGTCAACCGAATACAATAATGTGTAAGCCACGAAATGTGTTATAAAACAGGATTTCGATTCATGTTTAAAACAACGACGGCTATAATTAATAACCATCACTAAGGAATATTTCACATCTAGAGCAGTTGCCAGGCACGATTCATTCCTCTTGTGTCTACCACACTGGGTGACGCCATTGTAATAATGCGTTTTTTTAATTAAGCGCGCTTCTAACATGTGCTCATCAATTTACAGTCAGCTCATGTTTACATAGATATAAAAAGTGACGGCTAATTTGACTTCATATCACCGAAATACTGAAATTTATGTTTAGGATAAGAAATATCATTTGCTATGAATAATCGATGGAAATATATCAATATAGGCATCAAACATAATAATGCTGACTAAATCTTTAATAGGAATATACCTAACGCTTTTCTTTATTAGTATTAGTATAGAGCTATTTCGCGCATCACATAAAATTAGTAAATTATTATAACCTAATCTTAGCCTCAAAATTAAATTCGATTTTATTATTTATATTATTTTAAGAAAGTGTTACTCCGGCTAGTTCGTGTCACCTTTGATCATAAACTACTATTACGGATTTACGACATTTTTTCTTGTACCTGTAGTTACATAGTTTCACTTGCCATATAAACCAGAAACAGAAACAGCTCTACAGAATATTGCTGTTTCGAGGTAGAACAAGTAATGTGTGCGTAGTAAACATCCAAATCCAAATCGGAAATACTATTAACAATATATGTGTATATTTGAATATAAATGATTTTTATAATGCAATTTCGTGTAAACAATTCATATGATTAAAACAAGACACAAAAGACATTATAATTTTATTATAATCGCCAAAATACCTAAAAAGTAGTTTCAACTCTGCTATCGATCCAATATAATGTTTAAATATACTTCTTTTGTAAAACACGCTTTAGTAACAGGCGTCTTCTGTCACTGTGGATACAACAATATATTGTCCTTAAAAATAAACGACGGCGTATTCATTTAATTTTATTTTTTTACTTTGTATATGATACAATAGATATGAATAACTTTAATATACACAGTTTCAACAAACAGCCGTAAAAAGTAAGATAGTTGGGTGTTATGTTACGTTCCAAGATTATCTAGTTTCACACAACACTAGCAGCTTTGAAATTTAGAAATAAAATTACAATGTAACCTTCCTTAACAGGATGCCCAAGCTACGGTTTACACCACCATTTTGATTTAAATCACATCAATTTACACCGACTAACCGTAGTAATACCGTATTTTAATAGTTCCACTGATTAAGTATAAATAATAATAATAGTATAGTACCAATAATATGCTCGAGTTATCTTACTTATGTTTAACTAGGATTCTCTTTTGATGGGGTGCCGGAAACAAGCTGAGAAAGCATACACAATTGCGCAACAATTCCTAGGGCGAGACAAAACGAGTATTTTATGACCTAGATAGGAACTAGTCACATAATTTTTAAGCGACTCTACGAAGGCAATTGCAGTAAATAGTAAACCATAAAGAGTAAAAACTATTTGATTATTTCAAAATTAGACTATTCGCTTTTTATTATTAATGGATAAACATTATTAGTAATAAATGTTAGTAGCTAATCAAGAAACAAGGGATAACACCTTTGAATAAATTTCTGATAGAAATATTAAATTAATTAAGTTGATTAATATTTACTATTTAAAAAAACATCGAATTAAAAACACCCGGTTTTATTTAAATGTAAAAGTTATGAGAGTAATGGTTCACCTACCTGCATGATATAGGTATTTTAAATTTTTAGCAATATTATATAATATGTATAGAATACTTATACACATTTACTTGTCCTAGTTTAAACTAGGTCGCAGCCGGGTTGCAACTGCAAGAATAAAATGATTTAGTTTGTTTAGCAATGTTGCCTTAAGTCGTTAAACAGATAGGTACAAAAGATGGCTTTTTTTGTTGTACATGTGGTTTATTTTTATCGCTCCGAGCTGTAAATAATGTTTTCATTACGGCTTGTATCGGCGCGCAAGAGTCAAATGTTACATTTCATTCATGAGGCTAAATATATTATTAATAAAATTATATTTAATTCAAAACCAAAAGACAACATAGCGTCGGCGTGTTATTCTAGATTTAATTTCAATAAAAAATAATTGTATCAGATAAGTTTCCTATTCTGTATATTTATATGTTTGCTAGAGATAATATAATGAGTTAGTTGTGATCAAAGAAGCTATATTTAAATAAATATGGATTCATCTCCTTTTCTCTATTTTAATAACTAGAAGAGATTACTTTTCTGGGGATATGTCTATTCATATGTGTATTTACTTCTTGCACATAGTGTGTATATAAGTGTAATTGATGTATAGTACAGAGTTGTATTATGTGGGTTTAAATAATTAATGTTTTTATGATTGGCAGAACAAGTATTCGAAGAATACGTTGTTTCAGAGAGACACCTAATTATTAAGTAGTTAGTAGTACACAGAAACTCATGAAAATGGAAAATATGATAGTGTCGGAAGTGTCTTTCCCATCTTCTTACAGATAAATTCTATAACAACGTTATTAGTGCAAAATGATTATTTACTATTCTGTTTAACAGTTATTATTCTTTATATTTATATATATATTTAATGTAATTTTTATAACATAATCATGTGTATGTAATGTGTGTAATAAGTAATCTTTGGATACAATTATTATTAAAATTGAAATAAACCTTTTCATTGATTACATTGAAATCGCCTGTAATCGAAGTCAGAGGTCGCATGACAAGCGCCGCATTAAGTGCTGTCTCGGTATACATACGAAACAATCGAGCCATGAATCATTGCGCGGGCTCTGCATTGATCAACTGAGTGTTTCAGAATTGTGGCCGGGAACGCTTGCCTACTTACTGATTCTATGTAATGAATAATTGACGTTCAGTCGCGACAGACTTTATAGGGCAGATATTAGTAGAGGCGAGTGATCATATTCTACAACAGCGAGCTGATTCCCCGCGGATCCAGAATAGTAAGTTATGGAAATGTGCGTTTGGGGCAGCAGCGGGCAACTGTGACCAATAACAATGTCACATTAATATTCAACAGGCGCTCTTTGCTCGTTTATACTTTACGGCCAGCATCGCGCTATTCTTTACTCAGAAGTGCATCTCGCTTGATCGCGTTTTACATTATTTCAGATAAAATTCAACTTTTTTATGGTTTAATGATGCGCAAGGAAGACGTAATATGCAGACAGAATGTTTAACGGTTCATATCTAAGTGATTTCATATACTCATGTTTCCTGTTTACTGCCGCGATATCAAAAATGCTTACAAACTATGTTGCTTTCAAGTAGACAAAAGATGACTTGGCTGTCGTCCCACTTGTTTGTCTACGAAAGTTTGCCAAAATTCTTTTATTGACTGAGCGAGCGTAGAGGCGAGCTTTAGAGCCAACAACGGAAATTCTCGGCCACAATACGCCTGCATTAGTAGTTCAATAGTTTAATTCTGCAAATACACTCTATATGGATGTGTTATGACTGAATAATAAATAATATTTCAGTTTTTAAATGTGAAAAATAACTAAAGTTCGGGCAACTTTGGTTCTTGCTTAGTATGTACACATATGTATATAGATTAGTCATTTTTTTCTACTTTTATAAGAACGTTTTTAGAAAGGTCAGTGAACGCTGAGGATTGCCAGATCTTCTGATGGAAACTATGTATAGCGTGACTACCCCGCGGGAGGTGACAGTGGTGGATGGTGTACAACTAATAATAGCCTCCCCTCCAGCGCGCAATCCTCGGAACGCTGACGGGAGCGCGCACATGTGGCGCCCGTCGGCGGCGTCGTATTCTGCGTGCGCGTTTATTTTCGATACAGTCGTCACGCGGTGCGGTTTACAGTGTTTCTTACATAAGCGCCTTCGGCGAGTCCGCGATCGGGACTCCACCGCGCTTCGTGCACTTCGAATTGCCGTAAGCTGCAGGTCGGTGCACGTTTGAGTAACCGATCCGACGGACGCCCGCCGTCGGATCTATTTCGGGAAAATACAAATTTGGAATGGATGGTACTCGCGACTCGAAAGCGAACTCCGTCGGTTGACTCCATTTTTAGACCTGGACTGCGCGTGCGCACTGAGCCTGCTGCCAGTGCCCCACGAGCTGCCATGTAGCCGTGTCGCTCGCTGCCACCTCCTCTTATGAAGGTGGCTATCGCGTACCATCTTCCTAGAGATGGCGCCGCGTAGACCGCGACCTTACTACAGAACCAATCGTCATCAAGATTATGACAGCAAAGAAACCGAAAAACATTGAAGAGCGAAGAAACATAGCCTTGCGCTAGTTCCGTGCTTCCTTACTTCCCATAGTATTTAAATCGTATGGAATGTAAAGAAGTATGGAGCTGCGCGGGTATGCCTGCGTGTATGAACCGGACCATCGTGTGGCCTTTCCTTCTTTTGTGTCACGATAAGGATTTATTTGTGATTTTGATTTGCAAGTGATTACTTTATGCACAATGTGTTTGCCAGGGTTTAAGTTAATCAGCAAATGTGGAATTCGTAAGAGATATTTTTTTTACATTTCTAACATTTGGTTTTTAAACTAACTGAAATTCATTAATTGTGGCCATTTTAAATGTATTTCATTAAAAATCGATCAGGTTAATAGTATCATATCATATTAATTTTTAATAGTGTTATGAAACTAATACTAAAAATCCGATATGGATAAAAATAATATGGATTTTAAATTGTTCAGTAAAAGATACATTTATTTATTGGGTAGCGACTTGTCGTAAAATAACATCTGGCGTGGTTGAGTTGAGGCAAGAGTTCTGACTAAGGCAACATAAATAAACGTGAGGCTAGCAGTGGAGTTCGTCTCAGAGAACCGTATTGTATATTTAGATATGGGAAGTAAAAGCCAAGGAATTTTATATATAGCCATACAGATGTTCATTCGATGTATTTTTAAAATGGGAGATTGATTTCATATCTGATATTTAAAATGTTAGCACACAATATATTTTTAATGATAAGGTGTAAGAACATCCTGACTGTATTTAAATAGCACATTTTTCAATGATTTTATAACTTTCATTCTTTTGTGTTTTTATATATAATTACTATTATAATGGTTTAATTCTCTGCATTAAAATTTACTTCTACGACGCAGTATTGTAACATTTAAATATATTTTTAAGAACGATATTTCATTGTCGTTATATCAAGAATGTTGTATGAATGACTAACTATTTACTGTATAACTTTGAATAATTCTTTTGTTTTAAGGCAATATCCGAGAAACGTGACATTGTCAGTAGTAAAAGTCGTAGCAAAAAGGGGAGCACAAAAAATAGCCGCGCCTGCGCCACATCTGGAGGAACACTGCATCTCATTATGCGGATCGGTCTCGGATGAATGGCATCGTGCCCGTGCCCGGCCCTGCCCGTCGCCGGCCCTACAATACACCACGGACAGCCGCGCCTTGTTCTTGATCCTATTGTTTCTTTAACAATCATTTCTAATCGATGCTTGCTTATAAGCTACAAATTGTGTACAGCTGAGTTTTTGTTATTTTATTTATCACATGTTCATTTACTTAAGTCCAAAACGAATTACAGATTTTTTTTGGGTATTAGTTTCTACTTTAAAAGACAAACACTGAGTTATTTATTTTAGTTTTGTTTAAATTTCATAGTATAGAAGTTATGTATATTAATTGATGAAAACTTGGTTTTTTAATTAGATAGAAGTAACTCAAATTGTTTTATAATAGATTAGGTTGAATTTTTGATCTAGGATAGTCTATCAAAATCAAAAAATTAAAATTTTATTATATTATATTAATTTATACACAATGTAAAGATTTTATTTTAAAAAAGTATGTATATAAATTAATGTTTGGTAGAGGTCTTATACAACAAAAACTACAAATCACGTAAATGTAAAGGCACGTAACAAAAACAGAAAGGTCGTTTAGGGTGTCATTAAATCATAAGGGTGAACCATAGCGAGCATTACGCCAGGTTCCGTTCATTGTTTCACTACGAGAGGGGGCGACGACGGGACCAGGGCAATGACAGCACACGCAACATAATCAAAGACAAACTCACACCAAGACGGTGCATTGCGTCCAACACTTCTACGAAATGTGATTGATTCTCGCGTTCCTTTCGTGCGTCTAAGGGCGCGAATTGATACCTATCTTAACTATCGGATTTAACTCGAAATCCGAAACATCGATGCTTTTATCTTAATGTAATGTAACAGTTAAAAATTTAGAATAATGCAACATTTTATGACGTATTGACCCGTTCCGTTTCTCATGACTACGTTTAACATGTAGATCTTAAATCTCAAACGAAAGCTTACCTATGGCAATGAATGATGCAGACTACGCTATAAACGACCGACCGACCCGATCCGCGCCCTTTAATAGTGCACGCCTTTTACTATCGCACAAAGGCGTTTTCTATGAGAAAGGGATCTTGACCTACCAGTTAGTTGAGAATGTTCAATTCTCAAAATCACGTTGAAAAACAATTTATTCATGCATCCATGCAACGACTGTCGCTAACAAAAGGGAATGTAAAACTAGACAGGGGGATAATGAATGCTAGTCAACGATTTTAATAGAGTTACTTACATGCAATTCGGCTTAGCATTATTTTTTTAATTGAACGGATGAATGGTTTCATATGTCTATACGAATAACAAAAGTTATCGCCGTAACACCGGCTTATTCATGTGTGATACGAATTATGTAATTTTGCCGTAACTTGGAAAAAAAAGGGAATAATAAATAAAGAATAAAGATATTGATTTATTAAATAAATCATTATAATCTCAACAATATTTTTATTCTTTGTTCTAGAATTAGAGAACCTAGGAGTAAAGATTTTTATATTAATAGCTATTGTTCGTTCGCTTCGATATAGCAATAGTTATTTTCAAGCATTTGTAATAGTATAGCTTTAACACGGGGTGGGACGCTGTCATGGTATTCGTGTGGATGACGCGAAAATAGCCATCAGAGACTTTGGCATCGGTCCAGAGGCCGCTGAAAGTTTCCTGACGACTGCCCGAAGCCGTGTATATATATCGTTTCTTATATTCATTTGGATATAAAAATATACTTTTATTACTTTTACTGGCGTAAGTTTGAAAAAATATGTACTTTTATACCTCAAGATATACATACATTCGATAGAAGACACTCTTTTCAATTTCAGACTAAATAAATATTGCTAACTTTTAAAATAATAGTTGAAAAGATTTAGCATAATATGTTTTCTTGTTGCCAATGAAACAAAATACATTTCGTAACCTCGTATGTAATTTGTTTTTCTTTTTTTTTATTTCACAAAGCGCGGTTCGACTGCGGAACTTCAATATTACCGATCCGATTTCGATGATTTGATCGGGATTAAGAGCAGCTACAATTTTAATCTGTTAAAATCTAGTTGTATTAAAGAGATATTTCATTTGATGTTTTTTTATCGAAAAAAGCTTGTATGGTTTTATATTAATGGGTTATTTTTGATTTACAATATTTTTTAAATTTTTGATCATATGTCATGTAACCATAGTTACATGACATACAAAGACTAGGTGTCATGTTTCACTAGCCGTGATGAAACTCATAATACAATATTTCATGTAGATCTTAAAATATACCAGCGTCTATAAATATTCCTTTCCATTTCATCACAAACATAATTTAAACTTATGTTTAAATATATTACGACTAGTAACACAAACGTTGTTATTTTATTACATTTTAGTTAAAATAAATAATTAAATAAATTTCTCTATAGTTACTTATTTGTTTAAAGTTCGACGAAACCTTATACGCGAAGAGATCTAGAGTACAGATTAAAACTTTGCCTTTATGTTAAGCCCGGGCTAAAAATTAAGCTACATTCATTGATCTCTAAGCCGTACGAGAGAATGTCGTAATAAGAGAAAACTTCCTTCTTTATTTTTAGATCATCATAAAAACAAAATCCTGAACGTAATTAAGAATTAACTATAATAAAGTACAAAATAAAAATTCCTTATTATATGATTGTAGAGTAATAAAGATATTAATGTATAACTATTTATGTTGTATGATTGTAATTACTTGGAAAATTCCATGTTTTTGGATACAATTATATCGATAAAAATGTTCCTATATTAAAGATTCATGTCAGTTCGGATAGGCTCTGGCCAGGCTCAGTTTATATAAAAATGAAATTACAAAGAAAGTATTTTTTTAGATTGTAGAATAATAAGAAAAATTTAATAAATTGCTTTCAATTTGTTCATGTGTACATATGAATCTCTCAGTGTTTGCATGTCGTGTGGTCAAAGATATATGTATATTGGCATCGCTATAATTGAATTCCTTAGATCTAATTAAGGAACAGAGTAAAATCGCTATTCAATAGAAAGAGCCGAGAGTAATAACGCCACGGGTGGATAAGACCGTGTAAATGATTGAAGGCGATCATAAGACAGGCGATCACTTATAACTTGCTATGAAAGCGTTTAATCAATACTAAAGTTCACTACTAAGAAAATAATAAAAGGCGTCTTTTTAAATTATATAAATTATAAAACTAATTTAAATCTGAATAATAAAATGTATATAAAAATAATATAAAGATATATAAAGTGTATCCATATGTTACACAAAAGTTTTTGGGTTTAAATATCTGTAAGTATATCACGTTAAAACGAACAGAGACAGGAAGAAAAGAAAGAAAGAAGGAAGATTTGTAAATTTAATTATTTATGATTTTAATAAATTAAAAATATAATTATTTATATATTCTAGTTTAAATTATTAAATATTACTCAAATTCAATTGACACATATCAATTGAACTAAAATGATGATGATACTTGTAAATAAAATGTAATACATATATGTAATTTTATACATTTGTCTTGGCACTCAATACAGCATCACAACGTTGATAAATAACGGAGTTATTAGTTTGACAATAAATTAAAATATTAATTATTTAATAAAATATTATGTGGATGTCATAAGTTAAAAGTAGTCACTACGTTTTTTTTTTATTTTCGACTTTTATAAGAGTATAATAAATAATTGTAAGTTTGTAAATATTACATGTATTGATAAGTTAAATAAAAAACTATATTAAAGATTTTAAATGTTGATTATTTTGATAAACATCAAATCACATTTATGTGTAGATCTTTGGACTACTGTAATAATTGTGATTGAATGAGAATCTTGGAATACATATCTGCTGATTTGATCGTGAGATAAGTTCTAAAACATCTATTTTGAAGATCTTAAAGACTGTATTTTCTTAATATCGTTGTACATTCAGTTCAATTAATTACTGAATTCAAATGTAATATAGTTACATCACAAAATGACACGCTGTATTTTACCATTTTATAATACTAATTGATAGTTAAGACGAAGAGATTTGATGACTATTGAGTTCATTCTGTCTCATTAATATAATCTGTTCTGAACCGTACTTTGAGTTAAGCTGATATGTGTTTCCTCTCAACAAAGAATTATTAAAAATCGATAGAGCGTCGCATCAGTGGTGCCTGTTTTTGTAACTACTGACGTAGAGTTAATGCTACACTGTTCCAGCATCTGCCGCTAGATGGCGATACTTGTATCTCTGAACGAATTGCAGATATACCAATGACATAATATACGTTACAGTTAAGGAGCTCGAGTGCAAAATTTCTTTAGGATTTGCTTATGTGGCAGATTTTATTAATAGATTTGTAAAGCTGCGTCCATCACCATGGTAATTCAGCGTTATTAGATAGCATATTGTAAAAAGAGCAAGAAAAGATTCAAAATTATTTTTTTCCTAATAATAAATACACCAACCAACTGTCTGTGTTAGTAAAACTTATTATTGTACATTTTTCAACGGCAACCAGTATTAACGCAAAGCTCTGGATGTCTGCGACATATATTTAGTTCGTATTTAGAATAATAAATTTAAATGATTTAGTTACAGTGTTTTATTTAAAAACCCTCATTTTAATATATTAAATCAAAGTGATTATTCGTATTGATCTAAATTTCAATTGCTATTGTTATGATAAATTACCAAATCACACAACGGAATGATGGCTAGCTCTCTGATCATTAGGCACAAAATATATAAAATTCATTTTAATGAAAAATAATCAATAACCGATAAGACGTTTTATTTTTTGTCCATATTTATTCAAATATTCTGGAATATAATTCGCACCAAAATATATGTAATTTTACTAATTATTTTTTATATCACTTTGTTAATTAAAGGCGTTTTCTCTCATCCCATAGCAACCTATGTAAATGTCACTACGATAAACGTAGAACAAAAACTTGATCTTAATCTAATTTTAACGATAGTTCTGTTACGAAAATTCTATCAGATGGAACACAGTATTTATAACATGAGGATATAATTTATATTTAGACTTCACCTACGTCTAACGTAAGGTTGATGTTTTAGAATCATTATATGATTAAAACTTTGAGGCCACGTAAGGCGTAGCGCATTACGCCTACTTCACGTTACTTGGCACGCTGCTACGATAATACTTTGTTTTTATTGAGCATTCCCTTATCGCTTCTGCTAGTGAATACAATGGAGAATTTAATAATACACAAAACGCAGCATGCCCCTCTTTATAATAACTCCTTAATAATTGAATGTCTGAATGTTTTGAACGATGAGTATCGTTTACCAAAAGTACGTTTATCTAAGATTATTTTAAGTTTGGGTTATTTTTGGACTTGTAACGAATACATAAATACGAATTTCATTTCGATTGACATTTAATAATTAATAAAAATTCAAAGGAGGCCTTTAGCCCAGCAGTGGGAATTTACAGGCTGTTGATGTTTGATGATGTAAAATTCAAATTGTAAGAATTCGTATCTATTATAATATCTACTATTTTTTTAAATATTTATACGTAAAATAAAAGTATAACAATTGCTTCTACATGTATATCAAATCTATTTTATGAAAAAACTAAAATATACTATTCTGAATAAAAAATAAAATTTATCATTTGTATGTATATCTGTGCAAATTTCTATTATTTTAAACTATTGTTTATAATTAAAAAAGTCGAGAAAAATTCTCGTTGTTTATAGAAATAGCTACAAGTACAAAGGTGATATATTTAGTTTCCCTGTATATAGCAGACAGTTGGCGTACTATAGTACAATTATTAGTTTGCATATAAACCGGTTGAATATATGAGATAAGAGCCATTGATAGCGTCTTGGCTACGGTAAACAACGGAGGCTGTTTGGTAATCCCGCTTTACTAAACAGAGCGGCTTATGGCGGAGACCAGGTATGCACATTTTATCAACGCATGGTTCTAAGACAATTTAACATTAAGCTTTATTATATTTATATTGTACACGTTCTTCAATAAGAAAACATTAAAATTGACACTTTTAATTAAATTAAAGTTAATTAAAAGTGTTAATTAAATTAAATTAAAGTTAGTACACGTACACTTTGCATAATTTAATTAATTATACGTAGTTCAAATTCGAAGATTCTTTATATATAAATAACAGAATTAAAATTCCATATTGATGACGGGAATTCTAAGAGAATAATGCATATACTTAGGCCTTTGCTAAACTAAATTGGGTAATAAAATTGAGTTACAACAAATTAATGTATAGTTTGCTCCAGATAGTCGAACCTTGCCGCATAAACTCATCTTGAATTCAGTGTATGATGCAAAATAGTTAAGAGAAGGTGGTATTTAAGCTCGTTACGTCTAGCAGGCCGACCTTAAATGAGTAATTAGTAGCATGTGTGCCCGAGCCTCCGCCATCAGTAACGCGCCGCCTGCCCGGGACTGCGCTCAACCGCCCATGTTATAAACCCACGCGAAATTATCTTTCGAAACAATTAGCTCAGACACACTGCCGAATTAAATGTTCAATTTTTAAATAATTTTATTAAAATTTTCTATAACAACTGTATTAAGAAGATTCCCTAAAATGTTATTAAGAAGATGTCGTACTGAAAATGATATGGTCGTACATTATTTTTTTAATCTGGAACGATAAATTTATCGACATTATAATATGAATATGAAAAATATTAGTTCAATATGAATGATTATTGAACATAAAATCATATTCGTACAGCTTTAAATATATGTTTAATATGTTAAAATATTTTAATGACATGAAATAAATACAGGTTGTACGTAATTATCGATTTGTAGGCAGGACCGATCTGGACATGAATCGGTATTCAAATGCTGGTTTCGGTCGGAATTTTCGGAAGAGAATCTAAATATATATAGTTATAAATAAACGATGACTAACAGGAAATAAAAAAATGTATATAACCCCACTTTATTTTTGCAGTCAATTGATAGTCATAAAATGGAGGCACAACGTTTTTAAAGATAGTATCAAGGCCAGTTTCCGCGCCTGAGAAAATAATCGTAAGCCCGGCTTTAGGAAATATTAGAATAGAGGTAAGCTTACCAGATTTCAGCTCCATTGAGAAGCTTAAGTAGAATGTAGAGCGTTTCGCCTGGACTTGCATTAAAAATATGTTTGCCTAAAAGGATTTTTTCAGTTTCAGGATTTTAGTACCCATTATACTTACAAACTGTAATATATTTTTTGAACTTATACGATTACAAATATAAACTTAGAAATTTAAACACAGTTATTTTTTTAATTTTTCTCTATTACATGCATGCTTGCATGCATGCATATGCATAGTGCGTATCCGAGCTATATTTATATAATATTTATAAATAAACCCAATATTCATTCAAGACTTACAACGTTAATTTACAAATATTTCCCATTCATTTTTTTCGAATTCTCAAACAACATTGTGTAGAGTCACTGAGAAAAATTACAATATTATAACATTTGTCGTTATGTGGGTTGTCTTGTATTTAAGCAAGTCACGACGTTGTCAATTCTTAAATATAATGTAACAAGATGTGATTTGAGAAGTAATCTTATTTATTACTCCGTTAGCTTATCGATTGTAAGATTTGAAATGAATATATAATAATATAAAATAAAATAATAATACTGTATTGGTAAAAAGTTTTTATTATGTTATGTTTAGTGGAATATTTTGCTCACGTAATTAAAGCTCTGTTGTAGCAATATTACGTTTCACACTTTTAAATATTGGAGCTGCAGATATTTATGTTAAAATTTCAAATGTTCGTGTATGTTTGTAGGTCATCATCAATTATTAATTTTAAGTAATAAAATTATAGTTAAAGATCTTCAACTAGTTTACTTTGTGCTATTTGTTATATTTTAACATTAGTTACAGACGCCGAGCCCCAGATTTAAACTAGGTAATCTAAATGTGGCTTGACTATCGAGTTATAGATTAAGTAGGGAACTTAGTATGGGATGGACAACGTACTGTTCTGCTCAAGGCTTCGGTTAGAGATACCAAGTTCAAGAGAACAATTTAGATCTGTCATTTATATTAATGCAAGCTTCCTACGTAGCGGTTTGTACCACGACCGATTTTATAAAATAAACCATACAAAATATAAAAAAGATATTCTACAAATACTTTTGTGGCACATAAGGTTAGTGTAACCCTAAGTGTGCGTTACTAAATATTACAGTTTTAAATAAAAAAAATGTGTATTTATAAAAAACCTAATAGTAACCAATTTAAATTGACCTGTGCATATTTGTTGCAAGTACGTTTTTTTTTCTTTTTTACCAATGAAAAATTTCATTGGAAAACCAGAGAAAATATAAAAGTGATGCAGGTTAACACATGTATTATTAATGTTTTCATGTAAAAAAATGCGATAAGAAGGAATCAGTGTTAATTAAATGAAACCATTTCACGTATATCCACGTGTTAACGCTCAATATACACATTAATAATTCGCAATCGGATTAATTGGCACTATTGTTTATTCTTTCAGACTCAACTCATTTTCACAACGGGTAAATTATTTTACATTGAAACTAGACATTATACATAGTACTACATAATCAAAATATGTTTAGATATATGTATAGGGACCGTTTGAGTTTGATTACAAGTTTATGAATATTATTTAAATGAATCAAAAACAAAATAGTTTCAAAAAATATTCCTTGAGAAACTCCTCATCATATTAGTTTTTGTGTTCCTTAATCTTTACCACCAGAAACAAATCTGAAAGCTTACATAAGACTTGTCAGAAATATCTACATATATAAGAAATTTTAAAATAAACATACAGTTTCCGTTACGTTGCCGTGAGGAATAATTGTTTTATGTCTATAAAGATACCGACAGAAATTTGCTATATATATTTTTATATAAGCTACTTGGTCAATAGATATAGAGATAGCGTATTGGACTCTGCTCTGAAACGGAAATGCTTTGAATGCAGAATGTCAATAGTACTCAAGTTGGATTTTAGTCAATTATTGACATTACTGAAAGCACAGAAACTTAAAGACTAATAACTGGAATCAGATTTTAAAACTGATTTAAAGAAATCCCTGTTATGTTGTTTTTTTTTTAATGTTGGGAATATTTATTGGGTTTAATTTAGGTACTTAAGCGCCGATGGAAAACCAGTTATGTTATTATAAATTTAATATTTTCTGTTTTTATATTTTCAATTCTTGCTTTTCTGTATTCACATTGTATTTACTCTTAGCTTAGAAAGCAAAATATAAGGATTAATTATATCAGGAATATCATTGGTATTTATTTCATTTTCTTAGCTAGTATTTTTAAGTTTTTAATTTATGAATAGGTGTACTACAATCTACTGCTATTCAGACTATAGATTTTTTTTAAATATTTGTTTTATTTATTTAAAAAAAAATAAGAAAAGTTTGTTTGTTAAATCGTGGTTTGTTTTTAAATAATTTCTTGTTATATAATAAGTTTACTATAAAGATTTAGTAATCTTACTTTACTTAACACTATTTCTGAAGGAAAAACTGTTAAAAGGAAGCGAAATCTTCTCAGAACAGTGTATTACTGCTAGAGAAAACATGAGCAAAACGTATGGTGTAAAAAGTAGCGTGATGAATAAGCTGCAGTTGTTGCAGTGCTTGCTGAATTTTGCTACTGAAGCATGGAAGATGGAGCGAGAACTTTTTGTCGAAATTGATTGCAATACAATGTTTTCTTTTGTCGTATATTTAAAAGTATTTAATTATCGATTACAAGTCATTTCAATATTTATCTAAGAACAAACAACAAAAACAAAAATCTAATTTAACAACGCACGATTGATAAAGAAAATATATAACTGTCCTTCTATTTATAAATATTCTAAAGATATTTACTTTAAACATAACTTTATAATCTATTAAGATGTGGAAAAGCGAGTATACTCGTGATCAGATGGATTTTAATGATAGTTATAGTTTTTCTTGAGTCAATAGTGTAATAGATATTATTCATTCGTTGTAATGACAGATTTCTCGAAGGAAAGTTAATAGTTCGTCCGTCACCTATGTCTAAATAACATAATGTTTATATTATAGCTGATTTTTTCTTAATTTGAAACTGATTGTCGTCGTGTAAGTTTTCGTAACTGCATTTACAATATGACAGTATAGACGATATATATCATTTCAGTAACTATAATAGTTTCCGTGATAATTAATCTCATGTCGCTTAAACAAGATACATAGGCACTCGTGTTCAGCACACGTAACTCAACTAACCATAAATTATCATGTCAAGTCAAAGGAACTCTGCGACGGGGTTAAATTATACCCGCGCTAAACAGACTTCGTATCTTAGACGTGTCTTCGTATCCAAGGTGCGTTTTAGAGATGCATCATCAAAAGCACGCGTCGAGTTTTGCATGCACGCGAGGATCGAGGTTCGCTGCACAAAGGAGACGTTTTGATGAATTGAAATAGAAATAAAAGATTCCTTCGTAGAATTTTATGTTGGAAATAATCCCGAAAGCGGCCGACACAATTCCTCATTTCATTCACGTTCCCTTGCGATGAAACTTTTTCTCTGCAATTTTTCTGTGGAGGGCGGGGAGTTATCAGGTGGACCATTTTGCAAGTCGCAGCACGTAGCGCCTCCGAGCCCCGCGCGGCGCTCTGTGCCCGCCCGCTGAATACAAACTTCATTAGCCGTTTGATAATTAGCCCGTTAAACGCCCCTCACTACGATCTCCTAAGCCACTCCACACACACATACCTACTATTATCTACAGACATAATTAATTTCAGTAATACGAAACTTGCTTAAGAGAAATCATATTTATCTTCAAAACTAATCATTAATTAAGTATGTAATAGTTATCTGGAATTTAATTTGAAAAATAATATTTGGAATTATATTTGGTTCTGCTACTTTTCTTATTTAAGCAAGAATTTGTGTTTCACATGTGATTCTTACATTGACTAAATTGTGCTAAATTGTTTAATTATTTATCAAGAACAAACACACATGCACGTTCGTGAGTCGTATTAAATTATAAAAGAAATTGATAAATTAATTAAAAACTTGTCGTAGTTCAATCAGCTGATCTGATCTGATGATGATGATCTGTTTGTGAAGCGATTTATCTTTCTATAGTTAGCAAAATTAATCTTATTTTTACATTTTTTTATGAAAATAGGGTAAAACCCGCAACGATATCACATAATTTCAAATTTTTCACATTCCACAGAAAGTTTATAATAGGTTTTGATGTGGCATTTTAAGATATGTTTAGTAAATTATTTTGGTGACCTGGCATGGCACTCGATTTTTTAAATTAATTTATTGTCTGTTTGAAAGAGAATTGATAACCTTCATCAACTGCCCTTCCTTGTTTTACGTTTCTTATATTGCTTTGCAGATTTTGAATTAATTTCATAATGCTACATGGGGGTGGATTGTTATAGCGGCTGGTGTTTTTATATGAATAAACTTTTCTTTGAGTCAGTCGTCACTGTTTCTGCATATATTTGACATATTCGATTCTGAGTGGGTATAGATTTTTTTATTGAAACGTTTAGAGTGTGATTGTGGTCTCGTATAAATAAAAAAATACATCGTTCCACCATGTAGGATGTAAAAGGAAGGCAGCCACAACTTGGTTTTTTAAATTAATCTATTTCAGCGTATATAGAAGGGCCTACCCATATCTTTATGTATACATAGGTATAAATCTTCCATACGTGGTTATGTACCTGAATTCCTAAACGCTTGGGCCGATTTCTATGAATCTTTTGGTGATTAAGTATTTGGGTTTCACCATGGGTAGATATTTATAACTATTTAAGATCGAATTATTGTTCATATATACTATTATGTAAACATATGTATTTATTTAGAAACAATTAGTTATGACAAATTTGGTTACTTTGTAATCTACTGCAGAACTTTGTAGATAAAAATGAAAATAAGGGCTAAAAAATATTTATTATTTACTTAACGTCTTCAATAAAGTCATTAGTTAGATAAAGTTTGTTTCAAAAAACGCGTTCAAGTAATCATATTCAAAGAACTTTCAACTTTATTGATAAGACTTTTATAAAAACTGACTACTTTGCCACATTATTGAAAGTGAAAATATCAAAGTCCATTTTAAGAAACCAACATTTCCAATTATTTATGCTAATTTAAAACCTAGCCATTCCATTCAGGCGAATACAGAGGTGCACTCTTTATTTCGATACTTTTATAAGGACGGGGATCCAAGCCGTAGCGCGTGTCACTTTATAATTCATTTAAATAGAATGATATATAGGATATATGTATAGGATTATATATATAACACGGAATTTGCAATCCATCTGATAAGGCAATTCATCACAACGGTTACTCTATCACTGAGTATCAATAATGTATGTTGTAATGCTGTGTTCCGGTTTAAGGGATCAGTGTGATTACAAGACAAAGCAAGTGCCCTTGGTTAACAGTAGTGAACGTTACTTATTTCTTAGAGTGCCAATGACTATTGCTGCTGGCAGCTTATCGCCAGGTTTGAGTTGTCCGTTTACTTGCTATAACAAATAAAACAAAAAAAAAAATGAAAAATTACTTGAGGTATTTAATATATGCAGGAATCCTACATAAAAATATTTCCTACGGTAGGATATATTTTTAGACATACATAAAAATGTTTGTACATTGCTAATTACTCAATATTAGCTCCACTTGTAAATATACTATATTTGGAATAATGATGGAAATAGATAAAAAATATTATTAAAGTCAAACACAAATTTAAATAGGAAAAAATAAATTTTATAAAAACAATAAATTCCACGTGTAAAACGAATAATAGTTTTGTATCTGCTGACAGCAGTACAAAAAGTGTGCAATAATGTAGCTCACTACAGAAAACTAGTTTAGAATTCATTTGCAAGCTTTACTACCACATACTTTACCCCCCCCCCATCTATCAGGTGAAAATAAATTAAAGTTCGTATATAGATAAAACTGAATGAGGAATGAGGACCATGTTGTGAGGAAGGGAACGATGAATGGATTATATGAAAAATGATACCGCTGGAAAGAATGTTAATTATGGGGTGACGTCAGAAAGAGAAGTATGAAAGAAGAAGATATGCTGCAGCGACTTCAAGTAAAAATTGCAAGGGCAGGAGGATGATGATATAATTAACTGATTTATAAACATTTTTAATATTTTTTGTTGTAATGTAAAATAAAAAGAAAATTGCCAAAATTAGTGTCTCAGATTTTTGTTCAGTTTAATTAAGGTTGTTTCAAATTTTAAGTAAAATTAAATATAGGTACAATTTGCACGTGAAAATTTAGCGAGACGAGGTCGGCGAGGCGCTACGATTTCCGGTACACCGTTTGCGTGTTATAGAAAGGTTATTTTAACATGAGGTCATTTTACAGTGATGTTTTAAACACTAGCTAATGTCTGGTAGGAGCTGCAATGTCTTTTTAAATTTGTTTGTGAAGTATCATCCGATACAACTTGCCCTAACATATTTTCTTATTAGAAATTGATGTGCTGTAGCGTAGGGACGCTGGGAAAAGAAAGAAGAGGGAAAAAATGTTAATAGTGAAAATATTTTACTATAAAAAAATATTTATATATACAAACTTGACGGACGACCGGTCGGTCTATTACTATCAAAGAGATGTAATAAGATTTATAATTAAAAGGTTAAAGTTTTAATCCGACGGTTAAATCATGTTTCTAACGGACAGACATTCATTGTAAGGCTAAGTAAGTATATATATGTATATGTTGAGTTAAGAAAGAGAGAATTCCCTTATATTTTTACATGTAAGATCTGAAATGACTTCGGCGTTCGGGAACTCCATCATAATTGGAACTACATTCTTTGCGAAATATACTACGGAAAATAAAAATTCCTTGTGTCCTGTTGACCGGACCAAAACTAACCTAACAAAAAATCAAATTCATGTCTCATCTCCATATTTTCATAAAGAGAAAGAGGCCTCTCAATGAGAAAGAGTAGGATACATCTGCTTTTTTATATTTTGTTATCATAAATTAAACACAAACTTTTTATATAGTGTTATCGTAATGGGCTTCATACGTCCAATTTATTTCGGTTATTTATTTTAATATTAATCAGCCGAAAATCACGCCTTTAATTCCTGAAGGTACTGATGGGAAGGAGGACTTAGATTAATCAAACTGGCAAGGGAAGACAAGGATAGGCAGGGCAAACCCAATATTCGCATGCGACCCACCAGAAGGTCGCGACCCATACTTTGGGAAATGCTGATTTAAGGTATTCATTATGGTTATGGTTTATTTTTCACTGTAGCTGAATTTGTTTTGTCGAACTTTGGAAATAGATATAAGTAGGTAAATTGTATAGTGTTGCTATATAAATAATGAACTATTGAACTGTTAGTAGTGCATACTATCAGGGCTATCAAAATCACATGATAATCACATGGAATATGTAAAACTAAGATTAGTTTATATCTGCTTTTTCTATCTTCGGAATATTTTCTATTAATTTTCTAATCTTGAGCTTTGTGGAACTATGATCTTAGAAAATTATAAGCTAACTGTAAGAACATACAAATATCTTTTGCGCTAATTATGTGACGAAAAAAAGTCTTCAGTTACAAGAAAAAATCATTGTTGTAAAATAAGCATGATAATGAATTTATAAAAAAAACCTCATTTTGTAATTAAAATAGTGAATTAATCTTAGACTGCTCGTTACTTTGATATAAACTGAAACTGAAACTACAATTTGAACTGTAATTACAATTAATTGTCATATTGAAAAAATATATTCCTTTTATTTTATATTATATGCAAGCGGTCCCGCAAACAGGCCCCATAGTAATTGCTGCCCACAGACTATAACATGGTAAGATTTTAGCTATTCTTAATTTTTTTATTTATTTTTATTTATATCTTACATTGCAAACGCTCTACCAACCTTGAGAGGAGATAGTAGTCACACTGGTTCAACAAACCTTCAAAACGGTAACCTACCCAGAACGGTTCCCACAAAACCCTACCACCAAGTTGTGGAGCATCTGTGCCATGTGATACATGCAGTTTATATACGCATAACGGTGATAAGACAAAATAGATAGAAGTCAATATAAAAGAGCGTAACAAAAATTACACCTAATTACTAAAAGGATCGGTTAACTCAACAACTATATACGTGATCAGAATGATAAATAGATTTAAATAAAAAAAAATGTAAATGCTGTCTGAGAATACATAAACAAGTACCCGAGTATTTATTTCACATTGTATGAAATCGTTATCTATAGAGGTAATCTATTTCAGTAACCGTATATTCAGGAAGTTTAAAGAGAAGCTTGGCTCGAAAGCGGATAATAAAAGTGACAATTTAAACGTAACGTAGTTTGGAAAGGAAGCGCTGAAACAAAAGAAGTGCGGAGTAGCAAAATGCGAAAAGAACTTAGGGCGGGCACCCACATTAGACAACACCGTTTGAACATATATATCTATATGTATGCTTAGAATTATCCATTGTTTTACAAACTTTACAAATTACATTATATACGGAAGGATCGTTTGACGTAAATTGACTTTTAAAATATAATAAGGTGCTTTGCGATCCAAGGATTCATTTGTACCTTAAAAATAATGATTCTCGTAAAAAATGTTTTAAAAATATTATAAGATTTTGCAAAATAGGTTATGTCTTCACCGTGTCTAATTTTTAATTATTATCTAAGTACATCGGAGTGAATAATTTTGAATACAATTTATTTTCTTTTATAAAACAGGCTAAAGCAAATTTAAAATAAAGTTAAAACTTGTTGAAAATTAACCGAGAACAGTAACATTTATGGGTATAAATAATTTTTTATTATTATAAAATCAATGAATCATATTGATAAAATAAAAATTAAAAAGGTACGTACTTTCTCTGAATCATGAGAAGATTACAAAGGCGGTTGATATAGTATTTTGAGCGGATAAAAATTACAAAATACGTTGTTTTTTATTTATTTTAACTGGGTACAAAATTAGGTCCTTATAGTACTTTGTATAATAAAAATAGGGTTTTGTGCAAGACCGTCTCAGTAGGAGCCACCCGCTCATCAGATATTTTACAGCCAAAGAACAGTACTCAGTATTATTGTTTTACTGTAAAACTACGGGCAGAAGGGACGTAATACATAATCTTAGTTCGCAAGTATGGGGGCACAATGCTGCTGTAAGGAATGGTCATTAATTCTTACTGTGCCTCTGTCTATGGGCGGGGGTGACCACTTACCATCAGGTGGCCATTTGCTTGTCCCTAACTACGTATCAAATAACAAAAAAATTAAACCAATTTCAGCGTGCAAAATCGGAGCGGGTGGATAGTATATTTGTAAATTGATTCAACAAACTTTACTAGTTGCGTCTCAGACACGGAATGCGTAGAGATGGGGACAATGAGTACAACAAAATAAATATTGAATTTGTAAAACGGGATGTTTATTAAACCGTCCCAAGCTTGGTTATTGAGTCCTTTAGATAAATTCTCATTTAATTTTGATTTAGTAAATTCAGCCTTAAGAATAATCTCAATTGATTTTTGTCATCCTCAAAGCTGTGGAGATTATTCGTCAAAACTACTTATTAGTTTCACCGAATGCTAGTATGATTTTTGAAATTAATTTTATCATAACTATAATAAATAATCTTTTTTGTTCCTAATATCGGCATGTATATAAATAAATGTTTATATATACATTCATGTTGTTGATGCAATTGTGATGCAAATATGGGGAATTGTTCTTTGTACTCAATGAGAAAGTACCCAGTCTCAAAAAAGTCTTATTCTGTATCTACGAGTACTAAAGCTACTAATAAAGTCGACGACTTTATTTATTTTATTTTATTTGCGAAAGAACTACTTGTGGGAATTGTAAAAACCTTTTGAATTTAATAGCCAAATTCTTGAGGAGGTCATTAGCAAGGACGCTCGCGGAGCGGCTAGTTTCATAAGAAAAAGTAATATTTTCAATTTTATATCTGTATGAATTGTAAAATGTTGAAGAGTAGCTGATGAGTACAATGCTAGATTGTCAGTATGATCCATATTCTGAAACGTTTAGTTGACTTTTTTTATTTTAGATAGTCAGACGAGTAAATGGTGTGTAAGATGCGAGTGGAAAGAAACTTAACTAACCGTAGACCCTGGTACTGGAATTTTAAAAAGGTATTTAAACTAGACGTACTTACCCAGTTTCACACTTTTGGGTGATGAATTTTTAGAAACGGCTGTTTTAAAGCCATAAAAAGAAACCTTTATTTATATAACACCAGAAAAGTCGAATTTTCATACAAGCTTTTATCCCTCATTTAAAGTGATTAGGAGATGAATTTAGAAAAATGCTTTCTTAGTACTCACCTCGCTTAATCAACCAACTTAAACAGTGTATGTCAGTCAGTCATTTGAATAGTAAATATATACATATATACACAAATACATACATATATTCAATCATATAAAATAAATCGTTTATAACTGACACAGCACCTAGTAGTACTTTCGTTATACAAATTTTAAATGCAATCAAAAATCACTGACAAATAATAAATTCATATTAATTTGTATACAGTATTTATACGAAGCGAATGTTGTTTCGAATTCACATATATCAGGTTTTTATTGTCCAATGTAGATGAATTTTCGATAACTAATGACCGTGAGAATAAAATATTATTTTTATGAATTAAGTTGCGCTCCCGCCAACCGACTCAGCTTTGTCATTGGAAAAGTAAAATTTATAATATATTACTGAGCTTTCAGTGCCATAAGACCGTCTCAGTCGAAAAACGTATGTGACAATATTAATGTGGATGTTCGAAATTTTGAACGGATCGATTAGATAGAACGGAAAATTTTGCGATTTCATAGTAAGCCTCTAAAGTACCAAACAATACTCTTTAAATTCTCGACATAGTTCAGTTGTGTGTGTATCTTGAGATATGTAGGTCTCAATGTAAAACGAATCCATTATTATTATATCAAAGAAATTGATACTTTTAAACTTTTTTAAATCAAGTATTCAAAACATACTGTGTTTAGTATTTATATTATAATTACGCTTATATAATATTTCGTTGTTAAAGATATTTTAATTAATAAGAATTTTACTGTAATTATATTCTAAGCTATGTTAAGCCGTTTTAATCTGTAGTAACATTTTGCTTGGTTTCCTTTATTCACTAATTACAACACATAGTACAGAATTAGGTAAATATTTTCTAGCCCAAACATCGGGGATCAAGCAACTTAGTTTAACAGGAGTTTACAGGGCAGGATTATATAATCCGATATACGATTTAATAATATCGTTATCGCACTAAACTCGAAATTAAATTACAAATTAAGATCTGCAAGACATTAGGTATTACAAAAGAGAATGGAAATGTTTTTCTTTTGAAAATAAATGCGATTTGCAATAAAAGTGGATCGGACGGGGCTGTACGGTTGCGGGCAGCGCGGCTGGTTATTTCGACGTAATTAAAACAAACAGGAGGAGGCTCGCCACTCCTCTCTAATTGCGTTCATGTTGAAATAATCACGGGAACTGTGACAGAATACCGTCGCTGAACATTCTCTCGTGTAGACTGGAAAATATGAGATTCGCTGTTCAGCTCTTTATCGAAGCCGCTAACTGGAGCTAGAGCTTTGTACAGCTGTGCGGACCTGTTTGAGTAAGTGCACACTCCACCAGATATTCTACGGGTTGTTGCATTCCTTTGTGAATGATGAACGAGACAGTGTAATTACAAGCACAAAAGTTATAACAGCTTGGGTGCCACGGTTACACTGTTCTACGGCGTGTTTAACACCCCTGACATTGTTCAATGTTCACAGACACTGGACGTCGACAGAGATGACTACTCACCAATTTATTATATTTATTTATGTGACGTTTGTGTATCCATACCATGTGTGGTGATGAAATATTTCAATAAATTATTACTACATAAATTAATAAACAAATGCGTTACTATTCATAAAATATTAGCTATTTTAATACATCAACACATTTTCGATTATTTAATGAATTTTATTACGGCGATTTGACGATTCATTTTTTTTATAAAAGAAGTATTGTATATTTCAAGTTTTTGCTGTTGCATTCATTCGTATTCATTTGGTGACGGGTGTCACAGCAAATGAATACACATAAAAAAAAACTAACGTCTCATTTTCAATAAATGTCACACTTCTTTTTTAATTAACCGACACAATCGATAGTTTAAATAAAACATTAACGAAACATTCAAAAAATAACAATATGTATCTGTTGATGTTGTAGATGTTGCAGAGTTCGTGCATAGTCAACGTGACGAATGCTTTCTATTTGGGGAAATGAAATATTTTCAGAAAAAAAAATACAAATTTTCTACTCTAATCTTCATTAGTTACGTCTACGTGAATGAAAATAGAGGTAGATAGATAGACTAAAGCGAAAAGATTTTGTATCTAAAAAAATTACCCAACATACAAATTTTGTTATCATTAAAAATCTATGTCTAAATAACATAAACCTAACAACAGAGAATAAGTTGATTTTTACCTGTAATTAAGTTGGGATAAAAATTATATAAATGTAAAAAAGAAAATAATGTATTTACATTAAACTAGGCAACACAAGTAAATTACTAGTACTACGGCAAGGAGTAATTTAAACTCCACAATTACTAACATAAATATTTCTAACAAATAATTTTAAGCATTTTATAAATACATTACCCCAAGAAATGTAATAAATTGAATACGGAAGTATTAATACGTTTATTTCTTCACCTGTATATATATTTAAAGAATAAGATTAAGCGAGCATCATGTCGGGGCATCGACAACAACGACAGACTTAGTTAACTTTTTTCTTGCGTAGAGGCAATGGTAACAGGCGAAGGTGGTGGCGGGTGGTGTGTGGTACGAGGTGCGGGCGCGGCGGGTGAGCCGGGCGCGACGGGCGGGCGCGGCGCGAGGCTGCAGCGCCGCAGACAGTGCGGCGGTGAGCGCGGCGAGGGGCGGTGCGGGGCGGCGGCGCGGCGGCGCGATGCTGCGCGCCTCTCAGTCGAGACGCGAGGCCCGCCCGCCCTAGCCGTTCGTACTGACGCCCGCCCGCCCCGCGCGCTCGACATATTATCTCTTTTGCAAAACCTCCAGTTTTACTATTCTCAAAACGTTAATGCAACGATATAGACGATTCAGAAATTTCGATCGGTGTTGGCTTATTCCAATGTAGCGTCGCTCCTACTTTTGGACGGATCCGTGCGGGTTACACGTTAAGTATTTTCCAAGCTTTCGGATGGACCGGAAGGGGGGTGCGGGGCAGCCGGATTCGGAGGGTCGCGGGGCGCAGGACCCCTTGCGGCGCGGGGTTAGTAGGTTCGCAATGTCGCGTCGTTGTCGGTCAGAATGCATTCGCGAATGTAAAGTAGCGACCTAAGGTGTCGTTGTATTTCTCACCTGAGGTCGGTCAACTCTTCGAATTTTTTAAATTCTAAAATTATTTTATTTATTTTATTTTACGCGTTGGTAGTTTTCTTTATAACAGTATATTTTTTTAATCAAATAAATTTGGGTCAAACATGAGATGCAAGGTCATCTAGTAGATGTCAACGAACCCCTCGTCTGGTGTTCGCGTCAGGTCGATGACGCCGGGGTCATCGGGTTAGAGTTTCGACTTAGTCGGCTATCGAAGTTGGTCGGGATATCGGGTACTTTAGGATCGCGGATGTGAATGTGCGCGTCACTTGGAATAACTAAATGAAATTCTCGTAATATTTTGAGTGTCCGCGTAAAATACGACGGAAGTGTGCATCGGCTGACAGCGATCAGGGAAGCCGCCGCGTTAACCCTGCCCGAATTAGTGCAGCGAACGAGACTAAAATAGCAAGGCGGCGTGTACAATTACATGCGGCGCGTCAATGTCGGCGCGGCGGCACGCGCTCGCTTGCGCCGCGGCCCGCCTCTCGCCGGTAAGTTTACACTGTGTGTGCTTGCAGAGCGCGCGACCAGCCCTATATGTGGCGCCGCCGACGTCTTGCTGCCGCCGACGGCGCCCTCGCGCCGCACCTCTCTCCTCGCACCTCGAACGCTGTTCTATTCTGGGACTCATCTGTTCCACTATATACACGCTAAATTTTACACGATCCTAAATATATCATCAACGATGAGAGTTAAAGTTTTGAAAAACACTGGTGAATCTTTGAAGAAGAAAAGGAAAAAATGCGATGAAAATAAGAAGTCTATCAAGAGGATGCTGTTCTCACGTGAAAGTGTTAGCGTTGTTCGCTTTAGCTGGTTGATTTCGGGTCAAATTGTCATTTCTCTATCATTTGGTCCCCTTCAACCAGCTGTAGTTGACATCTGCTTTGCTTTCCCATTCCATCGACTCGACACTCGACCACAGAAGCAATAATATTATTATTACATGTAATTCGCGATTTGTTTTGTAAATGTGTAACTAAGCATAAAACTGTTATAAGTTTTTACTTGATCAAATTCGTTAAAATAACTCAGTTTTAATACCGACGTAGTATATATAAAAATCTATCTAGTATACATAACAGTTTGTTATGACAGTTAAAACAAATTGTAATATCTATTGAAACTAATATTTTTACATCTAATAGTAATATATAATCCAAATTGAATTAATTACAATCAGCATTCGTTAATTAATTATTTCCAAAGAAAACGTTACAAACGTAAAGAAAGACATTATGTTAAAATTGGTAGTCCTACTAAATAAGATAAGGAATAAATCTTGCGGAAACTAGTTATGTATGTCATTATCATTATAAGAAAAAACTCTTGATTATAAATAATAGCTTTATGACGTCGAATTTATGAACAGTTTAAAATTAATAAAATACAGTGATTTTTACCTTATATTTTTAGCATAAAGTATAGAGGTAACATTAAAGAGTAACAGAGATCAAAGTTAACAATTCCAAACATCCTTTGAAGTCACGAGGGCAAATTTTATATATAAATGCTTAAAATTTGTTAGTGATACCATTATAGGTATACGTTTGCGGCCTTTGTATCGTAGAGATGACTTTGACAGATATTTTCCATTCGTATGTCACTTTGGTAAACAAGCTTTTAGGGGGATACGGATAAAGTCGTTAATGGCGGAGGCTTTAGCATTATCGATTCGTAGCATAGAAGGTTTTTGGGAGTTCACACGCGAGCGAAGAATCATAACGCGATGCGTACTTTTATACTATAAGATTACCGAACAGATATCATCGGGAATAGTTTCAAACCACCTTTATGTTATACACTTGACATAACTCTACACATTATTTATATTTAATGTTAATTATATTAGAATTTAGACTTGCCAGTATTATTTATTTGATGGTTTTATACATTATATGTGTCTTCCAACATAATGTTCATTTCCAATTATAAGTTGTGGTAACACACAATTTAATAGAATAAATGTATATATAATATGTGTGAAAAATTATGTTAGAATTAAAAATGTAATTCATATTTTCTGAATTATTAAATATTTTCAAAATACTCTCTATCTGTTAAATATATTCGACACGTATTTGTTACTAGTGATAAACTAACCATAATAGCAAATATATAACATAGATTTTAATTTACGACGATACACTTGCGTTCATTTTATAATATGAAACAGGAGCAGACTTAATGACGTCTTTATTTCAATATGAGAGAATATAACGCAGATCCGAGCTCTGGCTGTTGTATGATTAAGTTTTGTTAGCTTTTACAGTCTGACAGTAGTTTGGGGAGGAGGGTCGCAAAAACGCCGGCGGCATTCGCTGGCAGCGTCGGCGCTCTGCGGTGCGACTTTGTACCATAAATCAAAGGCCTTGGAGAGCCCCAAATCTCATAATATAGCTACGAAACGATACGACACTCTACAACAGATCGTAACTTTAATAAAATTTGAATTATTCGCCTTATCGGGAATCTTAGACGGGCGTCGGTCTATAATCGTGCACTCGCGTGTACGTTCAGGGAGTGAATTGCCTTTTTCGTGTTACGCATGTCATGTATAAGTTGAACATTCTTAGCTGTTTCAGTGACATTGGCGTGTTGAGGTGGTGCCTTACTCAAAATACGGCTTAGAAGGAAATCACCTGGCAAGCCATTAACCTAATTCACGGACGCAAAGACAGGGCGGAGACGCGGGTGGCGGCGGAGCGCCCGCTTTAATATCGCTCGCTGCTGGTAATAAGATGGAAATAAGGCGGCGGTGAAGAAATCGGGCCAATCATCGCCGTTCGCTACTTGACGCCGACGACGCCTTGATAAGCGTATACCTGGTAAGATAATATTTAAATAACATCGCGGCTATTTGAATACATCTATTTATTATTTCATCGGAGACGGTTTAGTATTCGTTTATGCTATGCGTTTTTATTAAGAGATACCTGCTTTTCATTTTAGATATAAATTAAACAGTTTCCATTTATTATTTTAAGATTTGGTTGCATACTGATCAGTCGATTTAATATATATAAACCATGATATCGCAAACGAGAAGTTATATTAATATTAAATATGAGTTTTCATACGTCACTAGTTTTTTGACTAAAATCGTTAATTTCTGTTAAAATAATATAGGCATTAAGAGAAATAAGGTAGAAGATAGATATAGCTAGATACAGTTTTGATAAATACTAACAGGCAAGTAAAATAACTTATTGAGAAAATCAGTTAAAATACTGATAAAATAAGATATTTTACGGTATTTTATCTTTTTATATTATTTATAATTTTGTTATGAAAGATCTAATTGTGTAAAAAATGTAAGTGTTTCACAGTTAGTTTTTTGAAATAATATCACTTTTAGCGCGTACTATAAATCGTTAAGTAAGCGTTATAAAAATGGAAGTTTAAATGAGAAAAATATGTATTGTTATAGCAAAAGTGCATTTTGTTGATTGACGCTAATTTGGTGCTCACAGCTCTGCAGGCGAGGAAAACCTAATTACATTCGTTAGTCGGTTGGGTTATTCAACCGCCTGTCACACAATTGCAACCCTTGCTATTGCATAGTTTTACACCCAGCAGCTTTAACGTATAAATACAATTATTACTTTGAAACCGCTGAGTAAAATCAAATCATTTATTTTACTCACACAAAATATTAAATTTTAAAATTAATTACCGGTCGAGCTTTGCCTAATAATAATAAGAAAAAAAAACATTTAAATTTATAAAAAAAACTAACATTCATAAGGAATGAGTGAAATGTCAAGAGATTTCATTTCCGGTGCATTACAGCACAATGGCGGGGCGGAATTAAATATTTCAGGTGGTGCGGCGCTACGAGTTAGTGCGAAGGTTGATGAAACGACACACTCCGCACTCTGAGCTGAGGGAAAATTTAATTATTGTTTCACTGCCACGGAGCACGGTTCAACACACTTCTAAATGGCAAAGTACATTCGCGTGACATTAAACGAGTTTTCATGTCGAGTTATTATAATTACTTAGAGAGCTAAAGTCCACTCTTGGACATTTTTTATACGAACTCAAATAAACAGCAAGCGACTTTTACTTGAAGTGAACGCTTGGGCTAGTTTTGTAGATAATGTTTCTTATATTTGCATTAAATAATAAAAATAGTCTAAGCATTTATAATATAACAATCCCATAAGACTAAATCTCGTTCAAACACTGTAACAATCAAGCCATTTGAAGTGAGCTTCCACAGCTACTGAGCTTGTCTATTGACTATTGAATGGTATTTAACTTGACCATTCGACATACACGTAAATAGCTAACACCGTATTTGAAGCGCAAACGACTCCGTAGCTAAGCTCAAGGCTGCTTGCATAAATGAGTACAGCTCTTGTGAATCGATCAGCTAATGGGATATGAATGAAGCGCAGAGTTAGAGTCTGTGGTACACGCGCTGGAATCTAATGGAATTCACTTGTACGCAAACAAGCCGCCGTACGCCCCCGCCTCGGAGCGAGGCATCGACGGGCATTAGACGAGTGGGACTTGGACAACGACGAACATCATTTAAAAGTATATTACAGTTATGAGAAATTACTAATAAATTGAACATTTATTTGATATAGGTAATTGTTTGTTGTTTTTCCTAGAGATCGTGTTCTATATTAATAACTATATTCTTTATAGGACGGGAATTCGGTGCGGTTCTGCAAGATAACATTAGTATCTTCTCATCCCAACAATGGGTAGTCGTAAGAGCACAAGGACGTTGTATATGCATCTATTAATATCGATAATTTAAACGCTTATGGTATGCATTGTATATGGCATATCTTGTACTTAGATATGGTAGATGGAACTAAACAACCAGCAAAAGGTTGACTGATCGTAAGTCTAGTCTACCTAATATTTATACAAATTTTAAAACACTGCGCGGATCAAATAATTGACATATAAGAAAGCATATGATGTTTTAATATTGATTTTCAACTGGGATTTTTTATGTATTTCTTAAACTTTTTATATTATAATAAGTATTAAATTTATGTGTCTACAAATGTCATACAAAAAACAAATAAAATTCATTTTTTAAATATTACTTTTAGCTGGGACCTCCCAATTTTACCATTGCATATAATTTAACCTAAGATGTTAACTTACCTATATATGAAAAGCTTCAGCATAAAATATCAGATTACGTACCTGAAATAAAATAAAATGCCAGTTAGAAAAACTTAAACTTTTTTCGTGTATTTTTAACACTATAAAAATAAATTACATTTTTTTTAAAGAGATTTGTGATATTTATTTTGACTAATTGCAACATATCTATTTATAAATGAACTTCTCAATCTATTTATGATTATGTTTAAGGGCAAAACACAATTACTAAATAAATAAATATTTATTTTCGTTTCCACATACGAGTATGCTACCTATAACTTAAAAATTATCATGATACGTTATTCAATTTTAAAAATATAATATGTATTATAGGCATAGTTGGTGCAGTAGTTAAGTAGTAGTCTTAAATAGAAGTTTCTCTCGTATAACAGAAGATTAACGTATATCCAGAAGAACTCCGTGGTCGAGTGGTGTGTACACCGGTTTTCATGGGTACGCCACTCTGAGGTCCCGGGTTCGATTCCCGGCCGAGTCGATGTAGATTACCATTAGTTTTCTATGTTGTCTTGGGTCTGGGTGTTTGTGGTACCGTTGTTACTTCTGATTTCCATAACACAAGTGCTTCAGCTACTTACATTGGGATCAGAGTAATGTATGTGATGTTGTCTCATATTTATTTATTATTATTACTTGATATGTCATTAAACCAGATTGAAGTGCTTAGAATTCCTTTCAATAAACGTTGGGCTATAATATCGAAAAAGAGATCAGAAGTTAATCTATCGGCAACATTCTTCGCGTTTCGCCGGAAGGCACCGCCGCGCCGCGTTGAGCCGCCCGCCGCCGGCCTGCTATAGCCCTCCTGCACGCGACCGCCCTCGTGTACCCTGTGCCTGTACCTACTGGCTAATCGATCCTTTTGCAACGCTATGCAAATGTCTTGTATGCGCACAGTCTAGTTTACATTCAATTTATTGTTAGTTTCAAACAAAATTTGATGACTGTCTTTATACTGTAGGTTGTATGTTTAAGCATTTCATTTCTTACATAAAAATCAAGAACGTGTATCATTTATAATAGTGAAAACTCCACTTAAAAAGGAGTAACAGCACTCTAGATAAAAATGAAAAGACGGAAAGATATTTATTAACATAAAAACTCTTTGAAATGGTTGTTTCTGAGTCTCCATTTTTAAAAATAATTTTTAAGTTGCTCTCATTGCAGATAACAATATAGGTTTTTTATTTTAACTAAATTCGTTTGAAAAATAAACTATGCTTATATTGCAGTCATTTCAAGTTAAGATTTATCAAGATAAAACATGGAGTAAACGATTGACCTACACTAACACACACTTACACAATATTGGTGTCAGTAACAATACGAAATATTGTAAAATTGGGTTTCTTTCATATAAAAGATTGTTCAAAAGGAAAGTTGAAGGTTTGAAGGTTGTTTTTGAGTATATTTTCGTTTAAATTAATCACTGTATAATGAATTGCAACCTCGTCAAGTTTCTTGGTGAGCAACGGCTATCTTTACTCGTAATGTTTCTTAGCATATACTGCGGGGTGTCGCAGGATGTATATGTGTATAGATAAACACATATATGCTTACTCACAGCGTTTCCTTCGCCATAGAGTACGAATTGAATTGCAAATAGTCATTAAGCATTTGATACCCAACTGGGTACATACCGTATTGTTAAATTCATGTATTTTACTAACGTATTTAAATTGCTTTACATAATATAACTGTCAAAAATAATTGAATTTTATCTACGGAAGTATAAGAAAAATCATGTTGCAATAATTTTGCGCTTTTTTATCAAGAGTTTTTTTTTTAAAAAGAATACAATTTGATACAGTAAAAATTATTATTTTAGTTAGTATTGTATGTGTATAATATAAGGCATAGAAACTTAGAAACTTGAATTTTAATGAAAATGTAAAATAGGTAGTTTCGGTTGATGAGAACTAGAAATTATTCGGACGAGTTCGTGTCAGGCTACGTAGATAGTGGGCAACTAGGCGGTTTCCGCAGCAGAGCTAAATTACACGAAACAAAGTTATTTGCGTAATCACCCACTGTTTATTCTGTAGACTTATTCATTTTCATTAGTTTATTTATTAGTTTAAGCTAATGTAAATATTAATAGACGTAATTTTAGTTTATATTAGGAATGTTTGTACGAATTTCAAAATAAATATCTCCATATGTATCAACTAGCTATTTACCGATATGGATTGACGATGAAAGGAGTAAAGCGATCGTTGCACTTTTCATATTGGCGGTATGCATTGCAATGTAGGTATTAAAGCATATCGAATGAAACTTATGACTAAAACCTAAACAACTTGTTTAAGTAACATTAAGACAGCCTTAACTTTTCATGAGACAACAATTTCTTTGTTCTTGTAAAAAAACAAAACACTTTAATTAATAACTACTCTGTGAACCGTATACTCTATATGATTTCAATGTAAAATTTTAATATATATGTGTGTCGAGACTGTATTGTACCCGTTATATTTATTGGACGTTACGACGCAAGCGTAAAAATATAAATAAAAACGATTTAAAAAAATGAAATTATTCTGGTTCGATGAATTTTATATTCGATAACTTTCGGGATATGTGACGATAGTATTATTTATAAGTTCAATAGTCATATCGTATAATCAAATAATTCGATTTATTTCGATTCGTTGCACAATATAAAACGTAATTTAATTTAGATAAAAAACAAACTTTTTCTAAAAAAAATGTATGGACGCAATAATTTAGTTTCGCTTAGGTAAATTACAAGTGCAAAAGTAAAGTAACAGCCTGTACATTTCCCACTGCTGGGATAAGGCCTCCTCTTCCATTAAGGAGAGGGTTTGGAACATATTTCACCACGTTGTTCCAATGCGGGTTGGTGGAATGCACATGTGGCAGAATTTCGATGAAATTAGACACATGCAGGTTTCCTCACGATGTTTTCCTTCACCGCCGAGCACGAGATGAATTATAAACACAAATTAAGCACATACATGTGGTGGTTCTTGCCTGGGTTTGAACCCACAATCATCGGTTAAGATGCACGCATTCTAACCACTGGGCCATCTCAGGTCACGTGTACTAGAATATATATATTAACAGTTCCTTTGACCCAGCTTATGCGTATATTTAAGTCTAGGCTGAAATCCGAATCGTGACAATCAAAGGGTATTTCCGTCTAGAAATCTCAGTTTGTAAGCACATAATAAGTAATATTATGCGCCTGATCTTTCTGCGATGGGTTCAGATTATTTAAAGTTCTTATCCATACATGCAATAAAATTGGAGTGTCTGTTTGTAATATTAAAATAGCCCTTTTTTTCTCAATGCATATGTATAACGGTACGGTAAATATACCAAAATAACATTTATTAGAATGTTTGTCGGTCTGTCTGTCGGTTTGTTCCGGCTAATCTCTGGAACGGCTGGACCGATTTTAACGGGACTTTCACTGGCAGATAACTGATATAATAGGGAGTAACTTAGGCTATTTTTTTTGTAATATTCAAAGGCGTACAAGGTTGCGGGCACAGGTAGAACTTATAATGATTGGACGTACATATATTATGAAAGCATTATAATGTAATTTTTTAGTGATATATTTATATTCTAGATATTTTACAAAATTCACAAATTTATATGAAATAAAAATAAAGTATAATTAAGCTGAAAACCAGTGCTCTCAGCTTTACCATTAAACGTCAGTCAATCACAACTTTGTCATTTCTGTAAGTGTATAGCAAAAATTGTCATATGAAATAGAAAGTAACAAATGAAACGTAAACAAGTTTTTTAAGCAAACTTTCTAAGAAATCGGCATCAGTGAGAGCGAATGTATACAACAGCTTAGTTTTCGATAATATATAATCGGATAATCTTAAATGAAAACTTAATAACTCTCAGTAAAAGCTTTGAGAGCAAGAATCACATGAACTCTAAAACTTATGTAGGTATTAAACTAGTAGTAGCAGTAGGTACAGTGCCGGTAGATTCGAGAGAAATCTCGAGTGCGACTCCCAAGTTACATGATAAAGAACAACAGACCGTCCGGTGCTGGTAGCAGCGGCGCCCTGGAGTGGGCGGCGGGTGTTTGTTCGAAAAGTTGACATTTGTTGATGTCGTAAAAATAAGGCTATTGTATTTTTACGAGAGGTAGCATCGGAAAACGGCCGGGATAAGTGAATGAGTGTAGTTAGATTTGGATCGCCGCTCTAACAAAACATAACAACAATGTTCCCATAAACTTTTTACCTTTTTTGATGAAAGTTGACAAAATTAATTTGCCGTACCAAAAAAAAGGCAATAATACGAAGTTTATTCTTCCCTTTATTTTAAATGTTTGTTATAACTCAAAATGTATTACAATAAAGCTTACGTAGAATATACGGTGCGTAAATAAAAAAAAACGATTTTGTTAAAACGAGAGAAAAACCGATGTATTTATTATAAGCTAGTTTCACCGCAATTCTCTAGTAATTGAGAGTCGTGTAGCTGCTATTCACGCGCCGGGGCCGGCTCACAACAGGGAATAGATTCCTTTAGTCACATTTATGGCTAATATATTCATGAAACTTCTACAAAAATATATCCGAGCGCGCTTGCTTTGTTACAAGTATGATAAAAAGCATACATTTATACACCGGACGTATGAAAGTGGGCGTGTTATCAGTGATAGAAGTTATACGACACCGTCGTATTATTTTAAAATAGCATTTTATGAACAAAAACATTTTAAATAAAACCTTTTTAAGAATGATTAATTATTTCGCGTTGTCGCATTTTTTCAATATCATTATACAATTTTAACAAAAGTGACATTCTGTTGCGTTTATTCGAAGTGCAGACTTGGGGGGTGTTTAAGGTCGTAGGTAACGTTGCGAGAGGTTCGGTCGAGGCAACAAGAAACGAAGCAAAATAAAGTACGGAGTGCGGGCAAATGGAATGCACGTCAGACACATGCGAAGAGAGGCGCATGCGACGCGTCGCGCAATTTCCGCTCAGCTATCAGATGCCGTGCGAGTGCGCCGTCACGCCGGCCGCCTCGCACCCATCACTGAAGCAACACTCAAAAACGTGAAAAACTGAGTAGCAGAAACGAATATAAATTCACCTTTAGTGAATTCTATTTAAATATATACCATGTCGTGTGTGTACCAGTGCACTTGCAGTTATGAGAACAAACGAATGGTAGGTTTATTATTTACCCTGAAATAACATATGATAGCCATTACTTAGATTAGTTTTTAGAACTAACATAGAGTAACCATGGATGACCATAGGAAAGGTTCAACGGTAGTATTATTTATTAGGGTGTACCCCTTTCTTGGCACGCAAGGAATGGATTTAATAATTACGGGGCAAAGAAGCATACCGTGTGGGGTCTCCGTAGAAAGACAGAGAGGGGGCGCAACGCGATTAAATCGCGGGCGTTTCGGCATGTAACAGGAAGTGGGTCAAGCGGCGCCGCCCGAGCTATTTATTGCGTTTCCGACTAAATTGCAATAGCTATCTAAGAAAAAAGAAAGCTTAAGTAATAACAAGAAAATTAAATTACTAACAAAGGACCTATTAAATTTTCTGGGCTGATTAATCACGAGTTGTATTTCGAAATAAAAGTAATATCAAAGGAAAATTAATCAAATGAGGTCGCCTTCAAACTACTGCGGGCTTCGCGAATACCCGTAGAGGGTCGAGAAAGGCATACCATTAAAAGTTCTTTTTGTTTGATAGTGCCTGCCGTTCAGGCGGGCTAAGTCTTAGTCGCTCTGCAATTACAGACAAGTGCCTTTAAATGAACCGAGCTCTCGAGCACGGTGCATCGCTTCGCACCCGACTGCGCCCTCTCCGCCGTCGCCGCCACGCTATTTCCATTCAGTGTTAATTTGATTTCAAACGATTATTTCATTTCTGTGCACTTACTTTCAATTCATTACGAAATCGTGTTTATGATTAATTATGGCAGTTATAAAAATGTTAAGATCCAATTCTATGAAGTACGTAAGTAAGTACAAAGACATATATGTAGGTATATATATTTTTTGTAATTCACGCAAAAATGTTACCAGCTGCAAATACGGTTCCAAGGAAAGGGCGTCAACAAAAAGATATATTTTCATGCATTATTCATTCATGTGTCCTCGAACGTTTGCGCGTCGAAATACGTGATATTTTGGTGGTGCGATAATGATATTTGTCATAAAAGCCGTTATGATGTTCCGAGAAGGATAAATAAGATAGTACATCCTATCCACTTTCACCGCGCGGCTATTTCATAAGGAAAAAAATATTAATCGCCAAAGAAAAAACCATTACAACAGGCATAATATTTTTTTTTTATAACAATATATATTTGACTAAATAAATTAAAAAATACTAGCAAAAAATTGTTAGTTCGTGTGTATAACAAAGTATAAATAGTAAAAAAAAATAAAAACAGCGTCATAGCGAAGCTTAAATGTGCATCCTTGGCGAGCAATTATCGTGACGTAATTATTAAGGCTTGTGGTTGCTCATTGGTTAAAATACAACCGTTTTTCATTGGCAACCAAAATAATAATAATACCTATATGGAATATAGGATGAGGCTCAGTTGGGCTATTGCTTGTTATTGTATATTATTACAATAAAAAAAACCAAGTGTCAAAAAAAGAGTAATTGATTTTCAACTTGGACATGACGTGTGTTATATGAAGCTTAACTGTGAATGTTTCATATCAAATATGTATATATGTATATGTGTGTGTGAACCATATGATTTTGAAATACAATTTCAAAATGATTAGGAAGTTTCAAAGCTGACTAACCAAACGATCAAAGCAAAACTGGCCATAATGATAAAGGATAATTAAATGGCGCAATTATAAATTCGGTCATCACAAATCACGGCATGATAACAAAGAGCATGTTTATTCATAACTAAATGCAGCCAGCAGTTTTGCAGACGGGATTGTTTAATTTTACGGCTGCCTGATTTTACGATGTCGTAGTTTGTGTCGCTTTAATACATATATATAGAATTTATAGTAACAATTCTAAACTTTATCTGCAATCGTATTGAAATAAAAGCATATACAATGTTAATATGAACAAATATTTTCAACTATAATTATATAATATCAGTATCAGATATTAACGTTTTATTAGAACGAAGTCTGTAGCATAGTCCAATCTGATAAACAGTAAACGCAAAGCGATACGTTTAGATTAAAGTTGTATTTATTTGTTTATTACAGCCAATAATACGTTTAGACCGTGCGAGTTACCTTTTAGATAGACATCTCAGCCACATGCCGCTCTCGGGTGAGATTAGTGCAAAATGCGCGACGGCCTGTGTATTCGAAGATATTGATTTTGGAATGTGGCCAAAAAAACTCCTAGTAAAAGCACGCGTCAACTGCCTCGCTGCCCGGTTCCGACATCAACCCTTTTACGAATATTAAATTTTGTTTTGCCACTTCACGATTCCACAAATTCTCTTCAAAATATGATCAGTTTTGTACTTTTACACTGTTTTTGTGTTTTAGAATTAATTTGTATATATTTGTTGCTTGATAAAAATGTCTTAAATATTTCATATCTTTATATTTGGTTACGTCATGTACGTAGTTAGTATATAATGGAGATTGAATAAGGTAATTATTTGATCAGCAGGTTATTTATTTAAAAACTATTATTATATAAAAAAAAACAGTAAAAAATTATATTTTAAAGAAAGGAAAAAAAAATATATTTTTTTGCCACACACAGAATTAAACAAATAATGTCAATTTGAATTGAGCTTATATTGTTGCATATTTTAGACTTTCTCTTAACAAATACATCTTTTATAATATAATAATAAATAACATAATAGTTTCGTATACGATTGCTAGACTAACACAAAAATTAAGTATTCTAATTACCATAAGACTTTTATATGAGGGTAGCTTCCCAGATTTCTACACGCCATTTAGTATGTTGTATATCACGAGATATAGTTAATTATGTTAACGTAGTGGAAAAGAAAACTGCCGATCCACGAGCATTAGTGACTAGCAAAACTATTTCAGATACATTTAATCTTTATTAAATTTGTAGAATATTTTTTTTTATTATGAAAGCTACTCTTGTAAAGCCAGTTAATTAAATTAAACGAAATCTTTTAAGCTGTACTCAAAGTAATCATCCATTTATTTTAAAGTTCCGTTCCAGTCACTTTGTCGAGCTTGCTTAAATCAAAGTGTAATAATGGCACTTCTATGTTGGTGCCACCTCTTCAAACCTCACGAAACCCCAAAAACTTGCGAAGCGACACTCAAACTTTTATTTTTTCAACTTTTATTCAAACTATTCGTAATAGACTTAACACGTAATTTTAAACTAATTTGGTGTTCTTCAAGCGAAATGTAGCTTTTATATATAATAAACATTTTGTAAAAATGTTATGTGATTCTAAAAAATCATGTTTAGTAAGCAAAAGTATATAAAATAATTGCTTAAGAAATCTAGATATCAAATTTCCTAAGGATTATATTACTTAATTATTATTATTACTGTATATAAAATAATACTCAGTTTATTTATCTTTCCTTTATAAATGTAATTGGTAAAAATCATATTTATACATTTTAGTAGAAATAATTACAAAATAATAATCTATGACAGTCGTGATAAAAAAGTAATCTAATTTTAATTGAAAACAAAACGCTTGTTATAAATATTTGATGCTACGAGCTTTATGTTGTTGTCGAATGACAACTCTGTGTTTTAGAATTTTGTGTCAGATAGTCGGACGCAGAATTATAACAATTAATATAGCTTTATTTCATCCTCCCTAACGGTATTTGTTCATACATTTTTTATTTCTGAACAAGACTGATTAAATTGTCTATATTTTATTCTATAAAATTTGAATGATTTATTGATTAATTGCGTCGATGTTTCTAAATGCCTTGCGATCGTTTTCATGTTTCATCTACAATTTCAAATTAATAACGGAATTCTACTTAA
The DNA here is from genome assembly GCF_905220365.1 of Vanessa cardui. Taxonomy (NCBI): domain Eukaryota; kingdom Metazoa; phylum Arthropoda; class Insecta; order Lepidoptera; family Nymphalidae; genus Vanessa; species Vanessa cardui. Next base: position 9,618,340 of record NC_061129.1, read on the forward strand.
AGTGCAAGCGATAATACAATAAGTAAATAAGTTTGTTTCGACATATACAAGATACATTATTACAAAGAATAGCCGGCTAAAAAGTGGCCACAAAGTTTTCTATAAGAGAAGCTTCTACTTTTCTCTATGAGCGAGTCTGTTTCCGTTTATCTTCAGTCGTTTTTTTTGTTAGCTTTAGTTTCGTTCGTTTCTTTTCTCATATTTCGTCGTCGCATTTGTCGCGACGGAAGAGAAATGCAGTCATGTCACTACGTAACGTAACATGAACGCCAGATATTGGTTTCATATTTTTATTTTTATTTAAAATGTAAAATATCAGGCGGGCATGAAATAAAAATATGTCAATGTAATCTTGCTACGATTTAACTGTGCGGAATAAAAGTTTATCGAGAGTAATGTAAAAAAAGCAAATGATATTTCGTAGATTTATGTACGTTATCTTAGCTGATAGGGAATTTGCATTCGACAATCGAGTGTTCTCTATACTATTAATTGATGCCTCGCTGAGCTCGGTCTTAAATTGGTGTAAATCCTCAAGGCACAGATCATGCCAACCGAGCGGCAGCTCTCAACGTGCCTCCTCCAATTACTTTAATTAAAACAATACCACGCCACCAGTGCTTCGTCGACTCACTGCGTCTGTTTCCCATTTCCCTATTTAAATACGAAAACGAGCTCGAGTTTCGCGCTTAGCATACAAGATGTTACTGTTCTGTATATTATACGAATAGCAACCCCCATATTATTCCGTTTATAACAAATGCTTCGGCTAATTTTAATTTGTAATTAGTTTTATAAATACAACGCCGGGATCACAGCTCACGGTATCGATTGGGATGAAAAATGTTAATCATATTTTCATATTCAGAGAAAAGCAAATACGGAAATATAAATGATGGATGTGCTTAAGGGATTTTTAGCTGTTGGTTTCTTGGCAAATGCCATTAATATAGTTGATGTCTCGTTTTCTTGAGTGGTTTGAAATCGATTAGGGTTGATTCAGCGACTTCGAAGCTAGTAATTTACTCTCGAGTTGGCTGAAGGCGACACCTGTCGAGAGAAGTGACGGCTGATAATGCGATGCGAGTGCCATTCAAGTGCAGTGAAGTGCGAGAAAACGAAACTTCTTGCTACCTACAATTTTAGACCATGTTTAAAAACGTCCCTCCATAGCGGTTGATAATTGTAAGGTTCAATTTTAAATTTGCATTTCAAAGTCCGACAAGTTTACCCCACGCGACTATTAGATAGACTGAAGCTAATTTGTAAAGTTAACATCGACTGTAGTGCGAGTATGTATAGACGAGGTTTATCAAACGACTTCTGACGGAGTTATATAAGCTGGTAAAGCCTAGTCTCATCTGCGGGATTAGAGTTTACATGAGGTTGGAAACGTAGCATGGCGGCACAACGCAGCACATCTCCGACGGGAGGCAACTTTGCCAACTTTCTTAAGGACGGTTACCGAAGTTTGACGTGCACGCGCTCGCACCGTAAGCTTTAGGATTCGATACTTGGTAACAAGTAACAACATCAAATATATAAAACTAGGGAAAATGTTACAAGCTAGCTCAGCGGCGCGGTATAAAGCAACTGAAGTAGAATTAACGACTGAAAAAAGACAGGGAAAATGGGACATTACAAACGACTTCCTCGGCTTATAACTTGTCGCAATGCCCAAATTTTATGTGGATAGGTAACAAAAGGGAGTCGGCCGCGAATACAAGTCTTTTTTCGTAGACAGTGAGAGGTAATGGATTATAAGTTGAAGAAATCTAATTATAAGTAATTAAAATAAAAAAAGAACAGTTAAAACCTTCTTGTTTATAATGCAATATATTTGAATTTCATTATGATAAGTGTGAGACAACTTAAATAGAGGTCAATTAATATTCACATATAGTCACGATATCATAACAAATACATTCCAAATATGATAACATAAACGTTGCAAGTGTAATATTTGCAGTCATCTTAATCTTGGCTCGGAAACCACTCGACTGTGTTATTAAAAGGTGGCGCTGACGACGGCGAGGTAAACGGGGCAGGCGGATTAAGGGGTAGGGCGAATATAACTTCCACTTTTCTATCACGGAGCACTGCGCCGGTCAATGAAACTGAGAAACTAGGTAGCTGGAGTTTTATGAGTTTAATCAAAACTCTTTCAAGGTGTCACGATGCATTTTGATAGTGGATTGTGTTGTGTATTTGTGAAAGACGGGAGGAACAGATTTTCCTTATCTAATACACTATTTTTAGGAGCTATACACATCAAAAGCGATTTCCGCAATTGATGTCAATTTAGTATATCGCAGCGAACATGCAAACGTAACATTAACATGGTCGTATTTTTTTATTTCGATAAATTACGCAATGTTAAAGTGTTTCGTATTATATAATTGTGTGTATTTTAGTACGATTTCTGTAGACTTTAATACCACTATCATACCTCCTTTGTTTAAAAGGTTTAAGACGAAGACCGTCGGAACGATGGGTCTTTTTATGAAGGTATACAATTTATCATATTTATTTTATCAATATTTTATGAGGTAATTTACGATGTGTTCTATTTTTTGTAAAAATTGCTAAAACATTATTATAAATTAACTGGAAGTGAAATCAAAATAGTATTGATACTATATTAACCTCTAGATTCAAAGCTTTACTTTTATTTTGTAAATATTTTAAAATACCACTCTCCGTAAAAACAATACCGAAGCATAAATTAAAAAAATATTATACAACAATATTAACGAAACTAATTTATGTTTTTAAAAGCCTATCTTATAGGGCCGGCCTCAGTAATTCTTTTCTAAGCAGGACGTAAAATTATTCAAAATATGTATAAGTTACGTCCTAAGCCGGTCGTAAAACGGTATTACAAACGTTATGACGGCTAGGGTTCGACCGGATCTCATCACTTAGGGCGTGAGTGTAAATCATCTTAAAAAAAATCTATGAAATTCTCTGAAACAAATTCAGACCTCTTCTGATACCGACCTCGCAAACATCGATATTAAAATTTAGGCGGGATAACAATATATCGGCGTTCAACTTCTTGGAGTAATATTCATCTTCGAGAGTTTGGCGTTCCTTTCTAGATGAAAAATGTTTTCGAGCTAGTCGTCGTGGAATATTCATGCATCGACAGAACGATCGTAAATTATTTACGTCATCGATTCTTCGTACCGGACAAATTTCTTATGCAGATGCTGACTTAGGCCGTATATTCTATTTTATGAAGCGTCATCTTTAGCGTTATGAAATTTATTTCATGTACCTACTTTCATTTTTTTAATTATTTATATAATTGTTCGATGATGACTTTAGAAAGTAATAAAATAAATATAGTCTTATAGCAAGTATAAATTATGTAATTACTAATACTTAGCATTTTCTCATGTTAAAAACTATGTAAGTTGATTTTGATATATTAAAAAATACAATTTTTAATGATAATAATTAAGGGACATTAATCATCAGCAAAAGGTCATATATTGCGTTAGTCGTCGCGTCAATGAGATGAGGGCGGCGGGTGTCGTATGCATGTTAGATGAGCCGCCACCATCGCTCGCCGTACAGGTGTCATCCACCTTATTTTTAATTTATGGTGACTACTACAATCATGAGTTTTGCAAATTTACTATTCTACGTCACTCACATTCGCGCGTGTTATTGTTATTTTATAGTTCAACTATTGCAACTTTAACGAGGGGCATACAGACGACAAAGTGTTATCTTTTTTATTAGTAAATAACAGGACTCGATTAAAAATAAAGAATAATACTGATTAATACAAATATCTAATTACAGCAATTACTGTATTAATGTTCTTATTCATAGAATTATCTGAATTTGGCAAGCGGAATGAAAAAAAATTACTGAATGAAAATAATGATCTTAAAACTAATAACAATACTTAATTACTTATTGAAGATATTATAAAATCTAGTATTGTGTTAAACTGAATCATGCCACTTAGAAATAATATTAAATTGTCTGTTGGATATTGGTATCTTTCCTACTCGTAGACCCTGTCTACGCTCGTAGCATCAGCGCGACTAAGCGGAATTTAAACAGATGTTGAAATGTTTTTAAGCAACTAATGTGTAAAATGAAAATGTTCTTAGTAGCATGAAGTAAAGTTTAATTTCGGGATGCAAAGTGGGCCACATTAAAATAAAAAGGTATTTCAGGCTCTCTTAAAAAAGACACCGAATGGTCGGCTGAAGATTCGTTTAAAACAAGGATAGGGTACAAATTAAAAGAACGTTGGAACGCTAATTCCATTACGATTCGATAGACGGCAAAAGTCCTCCGTTAGAGTCAAAGCCGGTAAAACGTAATTGCGACTTCACTAAGCTGGGCTCCGCGCGGTCTGATACGGACGAAAGGGGACCTCTCCGTGCCGCCTGATATAAAAGCGCAATAAATTTAGCAGGATGAACGCACTACTTATATACAATGAGCGCGCATAGTGACTGCTATATTCGTAACGAGGGGACACGCAATCGCATGCCATTTTTTACGCGTTCATTGATGTTCGAATGGCAACCGATTTAAACTTTCAGAATGGATATATTTGTTGGATTTTATTCTTACTGTTTAATGTTTTTTATTTATACATGGTTCATTATTAAGTTTAATCGGTAAGTATTATCTGTCAACACTTATTTACATAATATCTTTGTAAACAAATATTAACATTGGATTAACGTAAAATGTATATGCTACTTGATTTTCAGAATGTTGGTGGTAAAACAAGATTAAAACCTCTTTAAGTTAGAATTCTCAAACTTTTGGCGGGTTCGGAAAACTAAATCGAAATAGTTTCGAGATTCATTGTACAACAACGCAAACAATGTCGGAAGAAAATAACAGTAAGTAACGTGAAACAACGGGCAAAGGAAATTGTTAATGTTGTTATTTTGGATACACATGTTTATTGCTATGAAACATGGCAGCCTCATAACAATCCCTTTCACTCTCCACAAATTGGAAGGAGCGTGTAAAGGAAAACATGGTCATAAATAAAACTGGCAGATCAAACTAGATAGTCGGCCATTACCCGAGATAAGCGCAACTTATATACTTGCTACATTCGCCGGGGCTGATTAACGGGAAGGAACTGCGTTTGTTTGCAGATATCGATACGGAGGCATTTTGGCGAGTCACAGCTGAGAAATTTATTGTAGTATTCCGGGAGATATCTTCTTACGGACTCATTAAAAAGGAGACACGCCGTCCATAAATCAGGGGCAGGCGTCGGCAGCGGCGTGGAGCGGGTGCGGCCGCGGCGGTTCTTATCGGCACCGCGTTGCCGGCAATAGGCGCTATCCGGTTCCGTCGGCGCGCCATCGCCGCCATTGTGTAGCTGCGCGCTCTGCCGCTCGGAGCCGAATACCCGACCATCTCGACTTCATTACATTATCCACTTTCTCGATACTTTGCCTCTCACGGATGTACTCCTCGATGACTTTCTTTATTCCCTTTTTCTTTAACTTTGTCTACGGCTGGGCGTGTTATTGTAACCACACCTTTCTGTTTTTTTAACACAAGCGCTGTATTCTTTATTATTTCCATTATAAATTTGATTAATTTTTATCAAGTTATCGATTTGTTTAAATATAAGGAAATATTGTACACCGTATAAAAGTATTATTCGTGTTTACGTTGATCTATAATAAATAGCTATCCTTGTTTAAGTATACACAATTAATTGTCTCCATAGTCTCATCGCTACCAAAATTTGGTTAAAGTATGTTTCTAGTACTCGAATTATGTTGTGCTGTAAATGGTTTATAAAAAAATACTATTGATAATTCAATACATTTTGTAATTGCTTATAATTGATACATGACAAATGGTGTATGTCGTGAATAAAATTAATTTGCTTTTCCAAAGTAGCTGCATAAAATATTCATCTATTAGCACTAAAAAGTGAGAAACAAACCAGGTGGCTTTAACATGAACAAGAAGTGGCTTTACGCAGGTGGAGGCTTATTTTATTAGTTGGAAACATTTCTTTAACTTTACGTAATAACTTTTGTTTCAAATTTTCACGCAGTCTAGCTTAAAATTCGTTTTTTCAGTTTATAATTATTTCATATAAAAATAACTACTATTGTATCTACCTTTTTGATTGTTTTTTTTTGAGATTAACGACAAGTACTAACCAATAACGATTGATCACGTATACAAGTTATATATATCAAAATAATATTAAAATATATAATAATGAAGACTAGACATTAGGTTAATACATAAAATAAATATAAATAAAACATACTACTTTAATTTTTTTCTATGTTTATAATCAACTAGCGACTCGAGCCAGCTTCGGACGGGTGCAATGCTGATATTAAAAATGTGTCTATTTATTATCAGTGTTTCTCTACTATTATGCATGTATTATACGTATAAAAATTTCTCTTCATTCAATCTATCTATTAAAAAATCGCATCTAAATCCATTATGTAATTTTAAACGTCTGAGCATACATAGGGACAGACAGCGGCAAGCAATTTTGTTTTTTACTACGTAATGATAATGATGATAATGATAATTTAACAACGCTCAGCAAGGTATGTAACAATATTTTAAATTATATTGTTAAATTTAAATATTATTAAATAAAATATGCATGAAAACTTCATTCTCCATTTGCAAAATAATATTTCTTTAAACTACATATAATGTAAAAACAATAATATAATATATGAAATTGATATTTAGTAAAGAGGTTGTGAGCCGCAATTGCTTTACGATTAATTATGTTGTAAAATGACGATTCAAAGTGCCAGTAAGAGCCTCCTTCAATAAAAAGTACTCGAGTAAAGCTCATTTTATTTTACTTTTATTTTTATACGAAAAAAAAAACAACATTGCTGTTGGAAAATATTGGCAAATCTCTAAAATATATTTATCAGATAAACAGTATTTGTTACAGCTTCGTTAAAAAATACACGTTCAATGCTGAAATTGTGTTTAATCTCGACGGCAGTAACAGTACTGGCTTAGAATTGTATTTTAGATAAATACTTTCTCAATACGCTACATTACAAAAAGTAAAGAAAAAAAAGTAAAAGAAACAGCCCGTCAATTTTCCACTGCTGAGCTAAGGCCATTAACAAAGGTTTGGAACATATTCCAACCCGCTGTTCCAATGCGGGTTGGTGGAATGCACATGTGGCAAAATTTCGATGAAATTAGACACATGCAGGTTTCCTCACGATGTTTTCCTTCACCGCCGAGCACGAGATGAATTATAAACATAAATTAAGCACACGGTGCTTGCCTGGCTTTGAACCCGAAATCATCAGTTAAGATGCACGCGTTCTAACCACTGGGCCATCTCAGCTCATACAAAGTACTCTAAATATATACATACGTAAAATGTAAATTGAATTTTTTATCTAAAATTTTTATAAATCTTTTTATAACGATGACGTTAAATTGTTGTCGTGTATTAACAAATACTATCTAATTTAATTATTTTTATTATAAACGAACGTCTCTCGTACTAATGCAAGCCAATTATTTACGGTGGAAGCGCGCACTTCTGTGTGATCAACAGATCTTTTCGTTATTTATATTTTTATATTACGATATAGCCTATGAGCAAAACATGATAAGTAATTTAAATAGAGACCGAAATTTTCTCAGATTATTATTTCATGAAACTTATTATATTTTGCTTCAGATGTTATAGAAATGTATAAATCAGCTTGAAAAGGCTTCAATAAATTAATATATAGAAAAGTATTTACTTTAATACGAGTAAATATGAAATATGTTTCTTCTTAGAAATCTTGGCGTCTGAGCCTTTTATTCATTTTTTTCTATTCAAACCTATTTATGTATCGTTTATGATTTGAGTATTAAATTATTAAAATCAGTACATAGAATAAAACAAATTAAATTTACGATTATTTTATATGTCTATGTTTTAGGTACAAACCATAATAACAATTTTTTTATCATTTATGTCATCAATCCTAATCCAATTAATTACTTTAAAATACATTGTGCATTTAATATAGACCAATATGGAACTCTACTGCATGTAACTCAAATTAATATTTTCGAAGATATTACATATTTTAAACATAGAAACCTAGCAGTTTTGTATTGTCTAATGACCAAAAAGCTGTGAAATGTATATATAAAGACATGTTGTCGTACATTTAGTATCAGCACTGCATTCGTGTGACGACGAGGCCGGTCACTAATATCTTATTTAAATTTAATTTAAAGAAGTGTCAATAATTAAAACTTATATCCTAATACAATGGAAATGTTATCAATATCAACCCTCAGCTTCTTATGAATTATAGCTTACACAATTACAGTTTGAATCTAAACACATGAAAGTTCATTTTATATTTGCGTAATTTTTATTGAATAACTTTAACATTGTTCGCCAGATTCTAACGTTTAGAAAACATACTTCCACGACGGTAAACATTGTTTGACTATAAATTTGAATATATAAAATTCAAGTGAATAGTTTATTTCGATGTTTTCAAGTTCCCTTCTGCTTGCCAACAAATGACGATAATGTCTTCATGCTTATAATGGTTTAACAATAAAACAATGAGTAATCGTCGTTTATCATTTTCCGTGAACGTTTAGATGGAAAAACCATTTATTGCATATGTCTGAACTACCTTAAAAAACATAATGCGACGAGTACATAGCTGAAGGTAAATGATTCTGTGACAACGAATACAGTCAATGATTGAGCCAACGACAATAATTGGTCAGTCGAACCGCGACATCGCAGCCGTCACGGCCATTAATTGACTGGCAATTTCAATTATAACGCATTGGTAAGTTCACGAAACCCTCGGCTCTCTCTCTGCAGCAGTAGCCGTAGATATTCACTCAAAATGTCGTTGGCAGCTCACTCACTGTGAATTTACGACATTGAAGACGACCAATAAATGCAAATTTTATCGTTTATGGCAGATTTAACGGTAGTGAACTCTTTTACCGAAAAGCACTAAAGCGGCTCTTGGAGGGCAAGCCGGACAAATCTATTTACAATATAAACGCATTATTTTTTTTAGTAGAAATACATTGGGGTGCTATTATTATTTAAGCATTTTTAAATTTCTTTTTTCATTATATATAAGGTTAAATTATTTGATTTAAATTTAAACCCGTGACCCTATTAAGTGATATATCAGATTATTGCATTCAAAATCAAAATACATTTTATTCAAGTGGTATTTATGAGAATTTCAAAGATGTGGTGTGGAATAATCTGAACGAAAGTGGAAAAGTTGAACCGCCTGTTTATAAATAAATACTTATAGTTGTTTATTTATTAATTCAATTTCTTTAAATTCAAATTGCGTATATACAAAACTGTGATTATACTTACATAGATAATCAAGGACCGAAAAGAGTCACAAACATTATGAAAAAAAAGCTCAAGTCAGACTCAAGAGGACTTTTTTGACGTGAAAACTGTTTCAATATATTAAGCATTATTTAACATTTTGCAATTTTCGTTTAACTTCAAATAATAATATACTTTATTAAAGTAGGCTTTTAGTCGAGCACTTTTGAATCGTCATTTTACAGAATTGTTTTGAATAAAGGTACCAAATGTAGATCCTACTGATAATAACAGACAAGAAACTTAGTGGTTTCTCTTTTCAAATATTTGAAATACGAAGTCCACAAGTATTAACTCCATGATTTTTTATCATTTAAATAATTTTGTATTTAAGAAGATGCCTTATTTACTAAAGTTTTTTTAACAACAACTAAATTTATGCATCGACATCTCAAAAAAAATTAGACTACATTACATACACACGAGTAGCAAGACAGCTAGTGATCCGAAAGAACATCCGCATTCCTTACATTGTGTATAAAGGGTGGTTTCTCAAGCACGGGGAAAGAGGAAGGTGTAGAAAGTGGCCTGTCCGAGGTTGATAAGGCTATTAAAAGTTGCGCTCTAGACTATCATCGTCCGGATTAACCACACGCTTTCAATTGATTTTAAAGAAAACCTCTTACACGAGAAATAAAACAAGTAAGGCTTCAGTCAATATCAAGATACATCTTTTGAGGTTATATTACTTGGAAAGCTAAATTAATTTTATGGATTCAGCGTAATAATTAAATCGTATTAAGCGTTTACGTTTTTTTTTTATAAAAACTGTAATCTGTATTCTCCGTTATATTGTACTGTAGTACAAAGATATATTAGAAATATAACGTAATGTGTAGGACATTACGTTATTATTTGTATTACCATTTATCCATTATAAAATATCGACATGCTCGTAGTTCGATACACGTAGCACGTTCTAACTTTAAAGTAAAAGCGAATTGTGTGCTCGAATTAAAGTTACATGCCATGAAATTTTGTTCAAAGCAATTATTGTGAATAGTGCTCACTTCAGCGATGGTAGAATTTCGCGTATAAATCGCGTCACAGACCACAAACAAAAACGTGCATGTGGACCGGCGCCCATTATTCTCGACTGCATAATCGCTTCGTCCGACGCCCGCATCGCTTCCCGTGCTATTTTATTTCCTCCCAGCACAGTTGTGTTTCAACTAGGCGGAGCTTTTTCACTGGCGCTTCGGCAGGGAAATTAAACCATGTTTAACTCTGTTTAAGGTCTGGTTCCGGTTAGAGTAGGCGGTGAGCTGGCGAGAATGGCGACAGACCAAAGCCACCACGCTACAATTCTGGCACAATGTGTGTCCGTTTTAATAGGATTAAACTCATTGTTACATACGATCTGAAAGGACCATGAGCCAAATGAAATTGTTTCTAGCGAAATCGAAGAGAATATTGCAATTGGTGTTGTCCGATGGATATAAAAGGTTGTTACTAGTTCGTTCCGGGACCAATAAAATGATTGCATTTGACGATTCTTTTGTTTCTAAACTCCTTTCACAAGTTACGTATATTTTGGACAAATTTCAATTCTTAATTACATTCTTGTGAAAATATGTTCTTAAATTTAAAACTTTATCAGAAATTGTGAGTTATTAAAAATATAAATATGTAGCGGATTGTCCTCTAACCAGTTTCCTATCGGTGTATCCCATGGAGGCACAATGGTTTGGTGTGTGCGTTCAGTACTGTCAGTTTTTGTCCAATATTCGCTTCGAACTGGTGATTTTTTGTTAAAAATTTCACATACGCAAGATTTAATAGTCATTTCTGTTCTGGGTAAGTGCGTTCCACCCTAATTTCCATCACGTAAATAACAGTCAAGTATAGTATAATAAGATCACTTATCCAAAATAAAACTTGAAACGTATCCCTATCCCCATTTAGAATAGTATCTTAAGTATCATGTTATATTCTGATATATCTGTTTAAGACTAAAATTCTTCGATGTTATTTGACCGAAAATCATGAACATGATTTTATTTTTATTTTAGTGTTTGGTTTTTATTAACGGAAAAAGAGATTATACAACCGATTTTGTAACTCACTGCTGGATGGCACTACAAATTCTACGCATTTCAACAAAATGCCATTCCAATTGGTATATATGATATGTACATATGAAAAAGATCGCTGAGGTTTTGTCATTACGATGTTAATTGTTATCACGATAAGCAATCATGATAGGAAAGTTTGATATCGATTAGATCAGTAGCTGGTAGTTAGTTACAATAAATAAAAACTTAATCTTCTTATATCCTTTTAGTTTTCTTAATACGATATAAAAAATGAAATTATTATTATACATAATTTTTGTATTTGGTTAAGGAACAAAGAAAAACGCACATTTATTTAATATCGGTTTGTATTTAAAGTACAATGAATGAATTATTAAGTAATTAATTAAATTTCTCTTAATACAGTTATGTTATTTCGTTAAATAATTGAGTGATCCAACAGAGCGTGTCGATAAAATTATTTGTTAACTGTTCGACAAAAGCTTAATAAGCATGGAATCCAATTTATAAAACTTAATAGTTGCGATACACGTGACTTTGCTGTGTATACAAATTTATCACCATCAATCAGGACGTTCATTTACATAGACGAGCAGACGGAAATACGGTAAGAAGATCGACAGCTGTAAGATATTTACAAAAAAAAAGTTAATTGTATAAGTGTATGTAGAAAATCATGTTGTTTTCATCCCTCAGCCTCACTTTTTTTCTTTGTCAATTATTATAATAATGTGATAATAAATAAGTAATAAATGTCTGGCATGTGTTGCAATGAATCACACAATTAAGAGGTTCTTTTTTTTTTGAATCTATAAAATTAACAATTACAGTCGTACATTTTTAACTAAGTTCGTTAAAATACTGTTAAAAACTATTTTACTAGCTCAGCTAAAACATTACAGTAGTTTGATTTGAATAATAATGATTTATAATTAATCAATTCGTGATTTATTGGCAACGCGTAACATTTAGAAGAGAATAGCAGAGACGTCTTATCGGACAAATCTGCTCTTAAAAAGTAGTCAGATACGAAGTTTGTCAAGTAACGAGGCGAGTGGAATGCTAATCACCAGTCTGTAGGCAGACAGGCACCAGTTCCTTGTTACATAAATTGAATTTACAATAATTGGGTACTTAACGTCATTCGTAATAAAGTAAATTCAGCGGCGTGACCGTTCATCTGGACGTTTCGGCCGAAGGTTGTTAGAGAAGTTGGAATTGAATTACCGTCTGCAGGCCGTGTTGCCGATGATCGCCCATTTTCGTCTAGCAAGCGACCATACGCTATTCGAAATTCTTCCTTTAAGATTTACAATTTCAAATTGAAAATATTTGAAATTGTAAATCTGCTGATTGTTGAACGATACCAAATGAAAACAAAACTATTCAAGATGTCCGGTACAGTGGTTCGGCGCGAAATTTACAGGTACGAGTATAGAGCTACATTTTCTCGAAACTTTCCTCCTCTTTAAACCTCTGTGTCGTTTCCAGATGTGAAAGGAAACTTCAAATACGGTAGATTGAATTTCGATATACCAGATTTGATAAAAAATATTTTAGGTATTCATTTAGGATATGAAAATAAGTCATAAAAAAATGTGTCGACATTTCTGTAATAGAGTAACTTCTGCTTTTTTTTTCCTTCTATCAAAATTCACATTCCGACTTAGTAATGATTTCTAGTTTAAATAACAAGGTATACTTATTTAATAGTGATTATTATCGGCTATAACGATTTTTATGATTCGTTTGTCGTTGATGCGACGCACTATAAGCACAAGAAAGATTTTTCTAATCTTAAATATTTAAACTCTGCATTTCTTTCCCGTTCCCTTTTTTCATGTCCGTCTGCTTAGATGCTTTTTAAGTTTACTTATGTCCTACTTGATTTTAAATTGTGCACAATTTAAAATGTCGTTAATTTAATGGCAATAAAATAAATCCTTTGTGCTGTGCTTAATAGTATCATTAGAAGTTGTTAATGTAAATAGCAACACCGATTTTCATCAAACGTATAACCATATCTTTATACCTCTCGGTTGTAAGTTAAAAAGACTTCGATATGTTCGCTTGTCTGTGTAGGGTTTTCAGGTCAAACAAGCATACAAAACCAAAAAAAATATATAACTCAATTATAATTACATTGAAGTAAAGTAAAAATAATTTTAAAGACATGGTCATTAACATTAATTGGCTGTTTCAATAGCGACATAAAATGTAAAAAAATATATAACTCAATGTTACAAATAAAAAAGAACCCAACAGTTGATATATTTGTAATGTACATTATAATAATTATGTTAGATGAATGTTTTCTGTTCGTAATCATATGTATTAATAAATATTGGACAAATTTACATGAAGTTTCAATTGTAATCTCTTTCAATTGGTAATGTATGCTATATCTTGTTGTTATTATTATTATTATTAACTTTAGCGTATAGATAAATAACTCTTAAAATATTTTGAGTAATTATGTAAAGAATAAAGGCAAATATTATATTTTTTTTATCATTAACATTCTTAGATTCTCATTGTATCTAAGAAATTTTGATGCAGGCATCGATATTTCTAAAGTGTCATCCCCTTAAATTATTATTCTCTTGGCACAAATAAAAGCCAAATTAAAAAATAAATTGTTAATAGATAATTGTATGTATAGTAGGTATACTGTTCATATCAATATATTCAGAGAAGAAAGAAACTTGTTTTAATAAGTTTATTTGGTTAATCACTGCGTTAAGAAAAAAATATTACCTATCTTTGTTCCCTCGCCTCCCATCGGACTCATTTTGAAGGTGAACAAACTTTTAGTTTTGTAGGTTAATAGAGGAAAGGGGCACCGTATACGCCTCTGGAGGGCATAGAACACAAATGTTCACAATAGAAAGTGGCATATATATTCCGCACATTGGGGAACGGAGGTGATAACACGCAAATAAGTGAATAGAAAAAGGCCACGGAGGCCGGAATACGAAAATGAAACATTTATACTAAAGCTTTTAGCAAAATATATTAATAAAACATAATTTAAGATATAGTAAATAAGTTTTATTATAGTTTTAACCACAAATCCACGTTATTCCGTTCAATATATTAACAATGTGAAGCTAAACGGAATTAATGTCTCGATATCGGATCGGCCTCTTTAATTGCCTAACCGCGTGCACATGCCGTGTTCCATTTTCCTTGTATTGATAATAGGAGAGCAAAAAAAGCTAACGTAGTGAGCCGGCGTAGTGCCTCGGAAGCAGAATGGAGCAATCAGGACGAATACTTTGACACAGCGATTCGACGGCGCATCGTCGATGTGTTATTGTTAACTATAGACTGTAGCGCCTTTGTGCGCAGTTGGCTTCTACACTCGCTTTATGATTTTTTGGGTCCAATATTTTTTACTCAGTCGAACCTATTGTTACCTAACTTTATAGACAATGAAGCTGAAATTCATCGACAAACATTGTCTACGCAAGCGAATTGTTTTCTTTATTGAAAATCAGGTCTTCATAATGTTATCATATTCGGTTCTACAAACTGAGTAAATGAACGTGTACATTTCCGTATATACATCATTTCTATATATTTATTTTTACAAGCAAATAGTATTCGATCACTGTTTACAAAACACCTTTTAAAATGTAAACGCCGTTACGCGATCGTTTAAAAAAGGTCAACAGCACAACGAACATATATACGTACATTTTTTTGTATAAAATCAGTATGTGCATTTAAATGTATTGTATGTTTAAAAAGTAATTGAAATATTATTAAATATATTATAATAATTAAATTAAACATCATTATTTTGGAAGAATTTATTTTGACCAATCTTTATTATATGTTAAGAAACTTAGGAACTTTTTGTTAACAATCTATTAGAATATTATTTGTATCCATAGAAACATATATTTAAAATATTTACACGAAATTTGTGATATTCTAGTACGAGTGGTAAATACAGAATATTATTCACCAACCTATTTAAAACAATTACATCTGTTAATAACGTGTGTTACGCGCAATCCTTACTGCAGATTTTATGTGACAATTCCATTATTTGCAGTATTGATTGCTTCGCATCAATCGCGATATGCAAATATTTGCGTCGCTGCCTGACCGGCAGGCTAGTGATTTACGTGTCGCGACGCTCTGTTATGCAATTACGTTGCATTATTAAAAATTAACCGCGACCCGAAAAATTGCTACGGGTTCAAAATATTGAAATCGTAAAGTTAAGCAGAGGCAGTGAGTGTTAATCGTACGAGATGAGTGCGAGGTTCGAAGTCGTAAAGCAGTCTCCCAGAAACGTTGTGCGCGGCTCGTCACTGACTCACTGGTTGCGGTACAAATACCGGGGCACAAACTCGAGCACCGGGTTTCGGGTATGTTACGTTTTGATGTACATTTGATTATAAATTCCTTATTAAAACCATTAGTTTAACCTTATTAAACCGAGCACCAACATTTTTCTTTTAACTAGAACACGTTTTCCATAAATATTGTGATATCTCAAGTAATTTTTTATATCAGTATGTTAATATTAAGTAAATCGGCGATAAGCAATGTTTTTGTTTTGTTATATCACAAAAAACGCAAAAAGCCGCAAGCGGTCCTCAACGAATGGTGAATATAATGTATGCTAATGAGGGCGGGCGGAACCAGCGGACGTGACGTCACGCGTCGGACCGCAGCCGCCGCTTAACGAGCGGGTGTGCATTTTCAATACAAAACCCACCGCTTGCCAGCGAACTATTTCGTAAAGACAAAATTAATTTAGTAAACTATAACAGATTTACTGATGCCATTACTAAAATTTCGTGACTTTTGCAAGTATGAAATGCATGTACAAAAATTTTATAAATAATTAATGTTAGTCGCATGATAGTGCGAGGGGTCCTCGTTTATCCAGTGTAATCCTTACAAAAATAATAAAACTTAGCGAGAGCCGCCCATGAGGCGCCGCCACAGAGGGAATGACACTCACTTTGAATCTAGCCCCCGTCTGTCACAGACCCTGTTTACTATCACGAGGGAACTTTCTTTCTTATTTGTGTAAAGCTTTTTACAACTTTGAACATTAGCACTTTTTAACGTTATATGAATACATCACTTGATATACATCACGTGTATATATCCCAACTTTTAACTGTAAATTGATATGTTAATAATAAAATAATAGTTTGTATGAGCGGGACATATTGTGTACAGTGACTGAATTAGATACTGTGTTTTTTCGCCGTGACTGCGTCATCCATCACGCAGTGTCGACTGATTTATGGCAGTAGTGTAGCAGAGCGACATGAGCCTAGTCTACTCTCGATGACGACGCGATTAAAGGCTAGGGGCTGAGCGGGCGTTGGCGAGGGTATTCGTAACTCATATAGACTAAGAAGTTGTTTTTACAAGTAATCACACTTCAATATTATCCACAGATAATAAAGCAAATCAATTGAAAACAGGCATAGCGCCTAAGTGTAATGCATAAAAAGAAAATAATATGAATGACCGCATTATAATTATAGCATTTAAAAAACTAACAATGAAATGACATTTAACAATGTTTTTATATTTAAAAAAACCTTTTGGAATAACACGTCGCTATGTCGGAAAGTCATAGCTATCTACTCGGTGTTCCCGCGAGAAAATTGCGAGTATTCATCATAAATGCGTGACGTTTAAAATTTCTAACCAGCCAGCCTGCTGCGGTGTGGTATAAATCAAAGCAAACAGTAGTTTGGACACTTTCGTGCCCGCCGTGTACATTTAAATAATCGTATATTTACTGTACAACGCCGTCTAACGTATTATATAGAAAGAGTCAGTACATCATTTACAAACTAATTACGCGCCATTTCAAATTAAAGTATAATTTGCTTTGTAATTTGTCGGTATTTGGTTTTGGTACGGAATATTTATTGCAAGCTAAAATCGAAAACCAAAAACGGTTGTACATACAACAGTGGAAAACTGAATTACACGCTTATCTACGAGTAGATAAGTTCGTTACGCACATTAAACAATAATATTAACAGTAGCCGTAATTTATGCCTTTTATTTTCATTTACAATATACGCACTACGCATCCCACCTGAATGTGTAATTAAGTAAATTAAGCTTCATTATTGCTTCCACCGTAATCTGCCTTTGTTAAAGTATTCGAGCATTCGAAATCGTAGCAGTATTTGTACAGTCGGGACTTCGTCTATTCGCGCAGTCGTCATAAAAGTCCTAACGAGCGCTGAGCATTTCCCCGCGTTCGCCTTGAGTCACCACTCACCAGCTACCATTCCCACGTTCCTTGCTGCCACACAATCGCGTCCGCGAACCACCCTATTGCATTTATTCATGTCGTTACCGCTAACGATAATTTTATCGTGTGCTCATTTGCCGGCGTCAGTATTGCAACCATCCGTCAGCGAGTAAATCGACAATTTGTGCGGAACACTAAAACTTTTATTGCTTCATAATTGACCTCGTCGCGTCTGACTAATCCACGAATATAGGCTTTTATTTGAGTTGGGATCGTTCATTTTG
This sequence comes from Vanessa cardui, assembly GCF_905220365.1. Taxonomy (NCBI): domain Eukaryota; kingdom Metazoa; phylum Arthropoda; class Insecta; order Lepidoptera; family Nymphalidae; genus Vanessa; species Vanessa cardui. The sequence goes on from NC_061129.1 coordinate 9,636,316, forward strand.
TTTGCGATCTTGACGTGTACTAACTATTATTTATTATTAAATTTATATTCCTTCATTTTGTTAAAAAAGTACTTTATTTATCTCGACAAAACGACATCACATGAAAATGTTATTCTATATTCCGAGCCTAAAACGCTGCGAAACGAAAACAAGCCTGAATGCCTCTACGTTTAAATAACGGCTCACAATTCAAACAATTGCAGGTTATATTGTCATACAGTCAGGTTATTGTTAGCTATTGCAGTAAATGTATGTATTTTTGACAGAGATAACCATATTCATTTTATTAATTGTAGGTTGTGAGATTGAAGTAGAAATAGGATTCATGAAAAGGCATATAAATATTCTGCAATATTCTTATATGCAATTCCAACATGGCCATCTTGAAAATTTCTCTCGTAGCGTTGTAGGTAATTGAATAGAGCAGTAGACGGTATTGCTCGGCAGTTAAGGACGTGGCCAGCCACTGCACGGCGCGGCGCGGGCGGTTGCGGCATAATTGCACAAACTTTCATGTGCTTCGCATACATTTTCATAATTAAAGGGGCAGTTCGCACCAACTGGCGAGCTTGGTCGACATTATTTACACTCACTTGTCTTAATAAGGTTTATTTCTCTTGTTCTACATTTATTATTTGTATGGTTTTAAAATTCAACGTGTAAATAAATATACAATACCCACACCATAAATCACGTAAACACGATTTATCAAACCATAAAATTCATACGCGTTTGCATTTCAGTCTAAGAGCCACGTTTATTATTACGTTACAAAAGATATTTATTGCTATCTACTTGAATAAATGTATCATTATTGAAAATAAATGTATCTCTGGTTTAAGTTGCGGCGTAACTGGTAGAACATTCATACGATTATCTGAAGTTAATTAAGATTTAAATGCGCCGAATCCATTCTTTACGATTTATTCATGACGCTTTTGTGATCTTTTACATATTATGAAAATGAAGGCGAAAAGTCTCACCGAAAAGCTAATGTAAATGTATAATCTAACAGCCTCGTTCACGTCGAAATCGCATAATTTTCAGCAACGACCTGTGGGGATACAGCGAAAAATGTAAAAGGAAGGTCTTTTTACAAGTCCGAAGTAAATATCTTACTTTTCCATTAAGGACATAAAAGCAATTCCGCGAGAGCCGAATAATAACGAGGGGCAGCGCTGTCCGGCCGCGGCCTCCTCCGAATTTATTTGCATCGCGGGGCCTCTCTCGGGCGCAGTATAGGGCGCTTCCGATTGCCCCAATAATCGCTTTTGCGTGGCGCCGGGGGCGAAGAAATGCGGGCGCGGTCGCGAGCGCGGAGAGCGAGGGACGCCGCCGCGCCCGGCCGTGCCAGCTTTACGCGCTCCACGATCATTGGCCTGCCTGTGCAACTTCGAAATTGCATCCGCCCGAGAAAACTTTTACCTTTGAGAAAATTCCGAACGATCCGATGTGTTCTTGATGTAAACCGGGAATACTGAATGCTTCACTACATAGAATTGACGATTTTCGAAGTTTTTATCCCACACATTACAAATTGCTAGTATGTTATGTAAGAAAACGTATGAACTATTTTAAGTTCTTTTTTATTTAAAACCATACTTTAAAATTGAATAAAAATATTCTTTAATATTCTTCTCTCATGAACCAAACAAATATTATTATATTATATTAGTATTAAAAAACTGATATTAAATTGATATTTTTAATACAAGATATACCGTTAACGATAGAATCTTAGAGAATATTTCTACTAATTGTAACAGTAGTCGGAACAGCATTTTAAAACAAGCTTCCATTAAAAAGGGGGAAAACCTTTTGCTCGTGCTTAAACAAAGAGTTGGGAAGCTTATAAAAGCTAATGTATGGAACTTTTAGTTTCTTTATCTGGTTCCGAGAGTAAAACTTTCCGGAGGATTTATTAATTTAAAAAAAATGGCCGTAGTACGTTTCCGATTACAGAGAAGAGAGACGATCGTTTGTTGTTAGTATCATTACTTATATTTGTTCACATACGAAAACAAGAGATTTATCGGTGAATAACTCTAAGAATCCCGAACACAGAGGGCAGTTCCGATAAAATTATAAGCGTTGAAGTACTACAATATCAAAAGGAAAAGTAAAAATTATTTCAGAGGCTAAACACACACACATGTGTATAAAAATATAGGCGAGTAAATTATATTATGATAACTAGCATTACTGTTGTTACTCTGTTCACATTGTTACACAAAAGAACACTCCATTATTTATTTGCACGAAATGAAACATTTTCAAGATGTTGTTTTTAAGGAGGAAAGGTTCCATTTAATTACATCCTTTAAGTCTATCCTTGAATGGGTACGCGATATCTAGGAGTTACTTTCATCAATTCATTAAGGCGATGGAAAAGTGCATGATAACACCCCTGTGAATCTTTCAGCGGTACGTTCACACTTAATTTTCTTGGAACAGCGGTAAGAAATAAAGTTAAAATTAAGACGCGAGTTTATGGGGCGTTACGGGGTGTGGGCGACCGGTGGAGGCGCGGGAAGGCGCGCACGGGCGGGGGAGCGGGCGCGGTGTGAGAGGCTATTCGAATTCACCGCGCGAGCTGCGCCGTAGATAGCGGCAGGCGGAACACGTACTTCACTTCCACTAACTCCAACTATTGACAATATTAATGCACGCTTAGCAGGGCCAACCGCCTCCGTGTACCGCCTACGGAATATTGCAAAAACATTAAAGCTCCCCCTGAAACACTCGCCTATTCCGTAGGTGGTCATCACATTGAGGATGTTTTATTCTCAGCCCTATACGGCTCCGACTCGTTCGCACTAATTTATTCCATATCCATCGCTAAGTGAGTCTCCGGAAGTAACGCAAATATTAGACGGGCTCGGCCCACGTCGGTTGCCATTAATTCCAGAATTGAAATCTGGAATTGCGGCGGCGGTGGTGAATTTACATTCATCGCAGTAAGAACTTAAATCAAGTTCTCAGTTACGATTCAGTTGCGATATTATTTTATTAAAATATGTAAATTATGCCATTCCAGCGCGTAGATACAACGCTGAGGGCCTTACGAGCGCAGGGGGTCCCTCTATTATCAAGATATTTTAATTAATAAGATGATTATTGATAGAATTGCCATTTAAGTTGATTAGTTAGCTGCCATATTAGCTACTGAAGTTCTTTGGTTACTTTAACGCAAGGCTCAACCCTGTGTTAAGTAATTGAAATAAATGTTGGAAAATACGAACAGAATTCCAAGTCAGTTCGAACAACAAATGTCCAAGAACTTAAAGATAAGCTCTGCTCAATCGAAAAAAGCTACCCGCAGCATCTAATGATTTTAAGCACAAAAGCAGTTTTCAATTTATCGGAAATAAATGCCCGGGCTGGCAGCTCAGACACCCAATTACCGCGCACAAAAGCTGATTATCGCGCGAGTGCGAGCTGCGGCTCACCTCAATGCAACGGTTGCTTGCTATACGAACATTGAAATACTCCTGAGGAAGACTTCATTTACTCCGCGGCTAATGTGCATTCTTTGATTGATTTCGACGCTGCGGTTGAGTTACTGTCAATAATTATCAGCTTTCCATATTTGTATAGAGCATGTATTATTTGAATCAATGAATATTTCATTACTTTAATACAATGTAAAATACGATTATTGATTCGGTTTACGTCAATAGTATACGCTCGTATTTACAATCTGCAAATATTGGATATGGTAGGCGTGGAGATGATTGTATAATATGTATTTTAATGTACAATGTAAAGTACGCTTTTATGACAGAATTGTTATTTGTACATTTTTTTGGGTGGAATTAGTAATTAAAATTCAATTTGATTGACATCGAAAATAGGATTTCTCGTCATAAATTATCAGTTAAAATTCTACAAGCTATAGGAAAAAAACTGCACGCTTGAATCTTGCCTTATATGAAGTTTACTATTTATACTCTGTACCTTTTATGTTTTATTTTTGCAGGATATTTATCTAATTTTTATTTTAATGTAGTTGTAGAGTATTGAATAACTTGTAATATTACTTAGTTGCAGGCGAATAGGTGGTATAATTAATATTATAAAACAGAAAGTTTCTATGTATGGATGCATATTAATTTTCAGCTCAAAAAGTACTAAAGGTATTTTATTATTACTTTGCAATAATATAGCTGTATATCAGAATAATACAAACAGTTTCATTAATAAATATATTGTGCGAATAATACCAGGCACCTAACACTTACAAGCAGAGGGCCAATACTGACGGTTAATATTTCATACAGTACCTATATTTCCCATTTCCCAGGACAAAAATGTAGTAATCACTTCACGTTCATTATAAAATAATTTAAATTAATTGATCGATTGATGGATTTGCATTCTTTTTCAAATCTTTACGAATTATAAAAATCTGTCTACTATGGCTAGTATCGTCTCAGGATTCAAATTCCTGGTTAAACCAATAAATTGATATTGGATTTATTTCTGATTCTAATCGATCTTTAGTTGTTTGTGCAGCAGTGAATACCCAAATAGACCAAGGGAATATAAATACACATGGCGATATGCTTGAGATCAATGACAGACAAAATTTAGCACTTTGTATACATTGTTATTAATTAAGAATTAATATTACATTCAACAGTTTAGTTTGAAATATTTTTACTCTCTAAATGGTCGCACTTAATTGTACCCTTTAGTTACCTATAGATTAATAGCATATAATTTAGTTTTAAATCACAAAAATTTATCGCAAACATTAAAGAAAAAAAAAATTTCGTAGATCTTAATTATATATGGATGATAATAAATTGTATGCCAATTGTTTGCTAAAACAATGTGTTATAATTTTAATTCATTGGTGTATTCTCTTCCCGTGTTGCTTTGTGAGCGTTAAACCCGGCTAAAGGCTCAAGTATCGCTACGCGCTTACTTTTACAGACAAGTTTACGCAGTTAAGCGCATGCGTATGGAGGGTAAAATGGCAACTCGAACAAACCCAAAAAGACGCGACTTCTGACATTGTTATAATATTAAATATTTCGATATAATTTCATGTTTTGCAATTTTACTCTAATACTAGTTTAAACTAAGAGGTGCGACCACTGTTACGAAATTACAGCAACTTGGTTTAAATTCAGCACACAAGTTAAATAGTCGCTTAAAAATGAAATATGTCATTTAAAGATATATAGGTAGGTTTAGTTTTAATTTAATGATAGAATAAACGAAAAAGTTTTTTCAGAAGTGTGTGGGGGTTTTGTAAATGGGGGGGATACTTTGTATGAATTTTATTCATAAGAAGTTGGAACGGAAAACTAGCTATTCATAGAGTTAAAATAAAAATAATTGCCGATAGTAAAAGCTAAACTAATAATCCCATATGAAATTCAGTACATAAAAAATGTTGTAAAATGCAAAAATTCAAAGTATTATAAGTTGTAAGGAGACGAGCAGGAACATGCACGCGGGAACGATATCGCGACGGTGACATGATTGCAGCCGGTTTTCATCTCGAGTTCGTCGGGCTTCGGAAGTTAGCGACTCAGATCTACTCGCGACACTTAATGCCTTGGGAAATCATTACAGTCTAGTAATACAAAATTTAACTAGATAATAGCACCTTATATAATTGTAATTTAAAGGTTGATGTGAATCAATATAATAAGAGAAGTTTTGACTTTTATGTAACCATTACATATTTTAATGGAGCAAAATATTATATGTGCATGACATTAAGCCTTTACAGACTTCAATTGTTAAGGCCATGACGGTATTCAACGTAAAATTCGAAGTAATTCGAATCGAAATCGGAAACTAATTCGAATTCCTTTTTTAAATTTGATAATTAATTCATTATACTCACATACTTTTCCAATAATATTATAGTATAAAACCTACATTGCGTTGATTCGAGCTGCTATTTGAAAGCCACCAAATACAATTAATACCGAAAGTACGATTAGTTTTAAATTAACATATTATCCAATTGATGAGAATTACTGTTAAATAATAATTAACGATACCTATTTTTATTTTATGATTAATTGTTATAGTGGTCACTGCAAATGACATAACAGTAGTTCAGATTATTAAAAAAACGTTTATACGAAGTAAGACTTTTATAGTTGCATTGCATATTTCTTTTCTAGGTACCACAGTGAAGATAAATTATTGTGTGATAAGTGACTTAGATGTGAATCATTCGAGAGAAATTTGCATTCAAAGGAAAAAAAAAGAAAAAAGAAGTTTTTTGTCAATCTTAAAAAAATTAAAAGCTATATCTTATTGCCTTCCGCTCTTAATTAGACTACATTGAATGCGTATAATATTATTTGTAAATTTATCGAAACATCAAACAGTATAACATCATACATTATTCAGATTAGTATAAAAAATAATGGTAGTAAAATTATTCCATACTACCCGCACTGTTGCATTTTTACCGAATAGAAAAAAAAATCGCTACGAGACAGAATAAAATAATTGATCTCTTGTACTCTGAGTACCGACGCTCGAAAGTAGCGTGAGTTTGTACGAAAAGCAAATACATTATGTATACAATCATATAATACATTTAATTTATTGATAACATTCAAAGACAAGGTATAAGACGCTGTAGTCTCCCTTCATTAGCAGTGTTAACCTAAGCCCTGGTTGAATTATGGCGCTGCGTCACACGCTTAAGACGTATGCAAACAAGATTTATGTAATTAATTTAGGTGATAAGAGCATGCGAGAAGCACAATATACGTTATAGAGGACAAAGGACACCTTCGCAGCTGTCACTAATGTCCTGACTCCTTAACTGGGCTTGCTATCTCATTTCCTACATTTTACGAGACCAGCCGTATGCACGTCGCTCACCATTATATACAACTTATTACTCACTGTAGTAAATTATTGTTACAGCTAATTCTATTAATTTGGTTTTATTCATTTGTATTTGAAAAGAACATACCTATAAAACATACAAAACATTACTATTTTCCCAGATCGTAGATATTTATAAGGAATATAAAGTGAAAATGCTATTTCAATATATTTTTCCAATATCCAATAAACATTAATTCCATGATTTAAAATAAAAAATAAAAAGAATTAAAAGCTCAGTCACTGATTAACGGTGTGTTCCAGCGAACAACGTACGGCCTGAGATATTTACGTTCATCTTTGGGTAACGGCTTCATCGCGAGCTTTATTACGACATCCACTCACGTAATCCTCCGCCGCCGTCATAACTCCTCGTTTCTTACTCCGTTACAAAGTGCTACACAGCTCTCTCGCTAGCCATAGCCAAACGATGCAACTTCGTTCCACAAACATAATTATATATATGGCGTAACGACTTCCACAGTTTCTGTTTTGATTAGTGTTGTGTAAGTGAATTGTTTAAATCATATTTATTCGACTTAGGAGTTATTATTATGTTATATACTTGATGAAAGTTACAATAAACATACTTATTGTTATATCTTATAATTTTTATGAAATATAATAATAAGGCGGATAACACGATATACGTGATATTTAATAAAATAAAAATTATTTATGAAAATACCTATGCGGTAAATATTTTTTCGGGAACGTTAAATTATTTATCAGAGTGAGTATAACCTTAAACGATATAAGTAGTATACCGCGTTAGAAACATTTTATAAAAGGCTACCGCTGTTAGCGGTGAAGGTATTTACAGTAAATGTAAGAGTTGAATAGCTTTGCAGAAAGGCCTAAATTGAACGAGTGGATTGGAACACGGCAGCTTAGTGCAGCCGCCGGAAGTAGGCCTCTAACGGCCACCGTATAATAGCTTCTAAATTGACCCTTCTACTTCGGCCTTCGCTTGCTACGCTCGGTTGCCATTCGAGTCAGCATTATCGCAATATTTCACGATACTTTATCTAATCTTTAGCCGAGAAACTATAAAAAATATGATTTATATAAACACATAACCAAAATATATATTCACGTAAGAAAACCTGGTTATTTTTAATCAATGAAATAGGTCGAAAGTAATAATAAAATTTATTTACGTTCGCTGTTATAAACGCAACATCGTAACAAAGTTTCGGAAGCGTTATTTCCTTTTATAGCGAGGCAAACGTCATATAACCGACCGGGACCGGTACAGGGATAGTTAAGTACATAAAGGGACGAGTCGCGCGAATACTGGCGCTGTTGGATCCTAAGCCCTGTTTAGATTAGATCAGACCTTCGAAATAACAGAGAATGAGGACGTGGATTAACTACGGTCCGGAGCACTTCGGCCCGTGAGCCTAATGGGCCACCGTTACGGGTAATGAGGGGTGCGGGGATGGGACGGGATCGTCTCTCGATTTGCTTTACAACGCTTTTCTAAAAATAGTTAAAGTCAAGCATCTTCTGTATTGACAGAACATTTTATATTACCAAATGGCCAATATATATCGTTTAGAAATTCTTTGAAAATAATTTTATAATATAAATGTGTAGAGCTATTAAATATGTGAAGCATGTTATATATATGCGGATCTGGAATTCAGTGACACAATTTCTCTACTGATCCTAAAATCGTTTTATAGCATTGAAATATGTAAATGGCGGGGCCACGAGTGGCACCGTAGCGCGGTCCCGGCAACCGCGGATCGATGTAGCTTCAGTACGGTGCGCTACAGATGTCCCGATGGTAAAAGTAAGGGTCGAAATTCATTTTTCAATGTCAAAGAAGAAAATTCATTAGAACTCTGAAATTACTAATGGCTAAACGGACGGAGTAAAATTCGCTCTTAATTTGTACCAAAACTTTTTTCGCGAAATTTAAAGAAAGTTTGCGAAACGAGTTTTAAAGTGAGAATGATGAGAAGAAATGCTAACGATTATTGTTTTGTTTTTATAACTCATTATTTTTCTACAATATTTTAAGTTTCATTTCTAATAAGTCTCAAGGCAGAACTTGTTGGAAACTTTAATGCCAATTTATTTCAAAATAAATTAAACGAATTATTGCAAATATTTAAATGATAAATAGATAACAGGTAGGTAGATATTTTTCATAAAAGTAGAATAAAGTAACGGTGACATTCATAGGCGGATAGAGTGCTCATATTAAAGTAATAAATCTGTAGCGAGTATGACGTCCCCGTGGCGCTTGCAGCGGCCACCGGCAGCGGCGGTCGGCGCTCAGAGCCATCCGATATTAGTTTACTTTTCCTCTCCAACTTACTTTATTAGTTATCAACCCGCAAGAGCTGCCGGTGATAGTTTTCAAGTTATTGAGAAGTCAAGAAGGCGAGGAAAGTATGCTCCGTAATCGGCCTTATTTTTATTGAGGCGCCAGTAATATTGCCAATTCGATATATCATTATTTTTCTAAGACAGTGCACAAAACAAAACCAGTTCAAAAGTAAATAATATCACTGAATTCGACCGTACGTTCATTGTAACTGCATTTATAATAATATAAATCTTTCTAGGTTTTTATTTAATCTAAATTATCTTTATTAATATTATAAATGTGAAAGTACGTCTGTGTGTCTTTCGCTCTTTCACTACCAAACCGCTGAACTAAATTTGATGAATTTTGGTATGAAGCAAACTTAAACTCCAAGAAAGGACATAGGCTTCTTTTTCGCGAACATCAACATCATCAGCCCGTTTTTGTCCACTGCTGGACGTGGCGTGGCCTCTCCAAGCTCACGCCACTGTGGTCTTTCTCCGGCAACTCGCATCCAGCTCCTGCCTGCCATCTTGCGTATATCGTCACTCCACCGTGCCTGAGGACGTCCTACACTACGTTTGCCGGGACGCGGTCTCCGCTCTAGAACACGTTTTTTCCCGAACACATGCCAACAACTATAAAACGCAAGAGATGTCGCGGGCGACTACTAGTAATTCATAAGCTGAAACAAAGCACTTTCATCACATGTACGCATTAACTGGGTAGATATTTAATACTACAATAATGCCTATGAATATTCTTAATGTAAAATGACACAGTGCTTTCGGAACTCTTGATTTTAGGGTTCCGTACTCAAAGGGTGAAACGGACCCTTATCGTGTAAAGACTAAGACTCCGTGATAGACACTTGAAATGTTCACATGATGTTTTTTTTGCTGCCACTTTAATAATAAATACTAAAAGACAGAATAAAATATATTTCAGATATCAGACTAAGCTTCATATATTTATTTTACTATATATTAGGTGACGTTAAATACGTTTTCTAACTACAGTAATAAATTACCTTGTTGTTAACAGGTTGTGTTATAACACAAACTAAATTTGCATACACTTAATAATTATTTACATGAACAAATTTCGCTTCCCGTGCAATTTACAGAAAAAAACTGATGTATTACTTTTGTAAACACGTAATCGTACGAGAACGTGACCAAATAAATTTAAAAACATTAAATTATTAAATCAAAATATCTCATTTTAATATTATCCTTTTGAACATTATTGTTATAAATTATCTTATTTTACTTGCAAATGCATATACATGTAGGAACCGTTTTCAGACTAAGACTCTAGATTAAATGTTTGTTTCATCTCTAGTGTGTCTTCAAATGAATACCAGAATAAATAATATGCAGCTGATTGAGTAACTAGTACTAGCGTAAATGCAACATGCAAATGCGACGGGACGAGGGATGCCGCAGGGATCGTAGCGTGTGGTTTCTATTCTCACACTACTTTACGACTATCGTAAACAAATGGTTTCTCGTTGAAAGAAATTGCAGAATAAACTACAGCTTAACGATATATTTACGAGTTCTAAAATACTTTAAAACGTTAAATCTTAATGTTCTACTAAGTCATAAACGAAGAATATCAAGGTGTATTCAGTCACTTCACGACACTGTTATCACTACATATTATAAAATCTGTATGTTCGCGATAAACTACATAACTACTGAACGGATATTTATGAGGTTTTCACTTATAGATTGAGGACCAGGAAGATTTAGGAACGTAATTTATTAAGGTATTTGTATGAATAACATGAAATAGAACGATAATTGTTAAACATGTCGAAAGGGGTAAATATATTAAAAAAAAACTTAAATATATACCCGTACGAAGCCGGGACGGGCCTCCAGTGTTGGATATATTATTGGGCAATCTAAGCCAGCGAGATGTAAAATTATTTCTTCACAATATTGCTCTTGTGCGTAGAGCCTTGTTATACGAGACGTGTGCGTACAAGCTAGCAATATAAGATTTATTATTGACTTAACAAAATACATGAGTGATGGATAGAGAATGACATGTACATACATTTTTGCTTAATTTTCGCCGACCTCGGACGAGACGAGACGCAACTTATTGATACATAAAACATTGTTTTAATACGTATAAGTCAAGATATCCAATACATCTATCAAAGCTAAGGGAGAAATCACATTCGACAAAAACGGACGAAATAATAAGCACACGTAACCTATTAAGCTCCGACAGAATGACAGCGAATTCCGTGACAGACAAAAACGGGTCAGACGATTTTCGTTGACAACAATAGCTTTGTTAGGGGATTTTATTAGCACAAATATTGTCCAAGTCAAGTTGCGCCGCAGTCTTCATGATTTACTGACATGTTTACGTGAATCTTCATAGTTCCAACGAAAAACATTTTAGATTTATGTAATACCATATAGATAATGGCATTCCTTTTAAAAATTACACGCATGTTACCAAAATATCTTTTGTATAACAGACAATGTAGTCATTAATTTGGAAGGTATACATTTATGTAGCCGTAACCCTTTGACCCGCGCTGCCCGCAACCCCTATTTAATACTTGCCACGGGAATATGACCGAAATTAGACAAGTTTTATTGCATATGTCCTAAAGCAAGGATGTGTTGGTCGTGTAAAAATGTGTAACATTTATTTTTTGAATGTTCAGATCATCTCTTTTTATTCCTATATATTTATTATACCATTTAAAAGTAAAAATTAACTATAGTTTTTCCACTGCCAGGCTAAGCTAAACTCCCTCTGAGGAGAAGGTTTTTAGTGCGTATTCCACCACGTAGCTCCAATACGGATAGGTTACAGATGTATGTGCAGATTTTCCTCATAATAGTTTTCTTTCACGAGCACGAGATTTATTATTACAAATACAAGTTGAGTTATAAGCTTTTCGATTTAATTTAATGTAACAAATGTTTTATCCTTTAACTATAGAATTTGGATTACACTTTATGACATGTATATATATAAACTACAAACATATTTTAGATATGATTTTACGGAATATATAAAGAATATCGAATATTTAGTATGAGAAAGTTTCAGTGACAGATTCCAATCTCGGAGCCCACAATGTCACTCGAAAAGAAAAAGGTTTGTCATTGTGGCGGCGCGTGCCGAGGTCTTACGATACTTGTGTAAAAGAATTGCTATTCGTGGTAACTAATCGATTTCGACACATTCATCATAACAAATACAATATTATATTTGTAAACGACAAAGAATTATTTCAGAATGGTATGACGAAAAACGAATAAAATATAAATTTAAGAATTTATCGTAAAAATGATAATTATTCATATTTGATTACCAAAATAAGATAATTTCAACGAACGAATAAATGTGACAAGTGCTAAAAAAACTAAACTTGAATTTTAATAAAAGTAGAATAATGAGTTACCAAGTACAATTGGTTATTTCCAGCAAGAAGCTAGTATCGGAACAGTGAAGATGAAACTCAGCAACGATATCGAGTATTATATAGTTCCGTTTTCGAGGTCTTTGTACAGAACCTCCGCCGGCAAAACAGATACCTACAATAATTTTATTAGACTTAAAACATCTTTGTACGTAAGCGAATAAAATAAAAGTTACAATTTGTATTACTAACGACCTAGACCACGACCTTCAAATTTATATAGTTTTATTGCTAAGGTTCTAATAACACTCGTTTTCGCACGCGGCTTCGCCCGCGTTTTATGCGTTGGTTGTCAGGTATTATTCACACATATATTTATAAATTATAGTCTACGTGTTAACCTGATGTATAAGGTATATTATTGTAAAGTTTCATTAAAAACTATTATAAAGTTTTGCATGAAAGAGTAACATACATGCATACATACAAATTTCCTAGAAAAATTACTGAATAATCAAATAACAACATACACTTAGAAAGTATTATTGTGCACCTCTCTGACAAAGCCAATATAATAAATTTGTAAAATATTTGTATATATATTTTATACTGTATCTTTAAAAATACGATTAACATAGAAGGAATATTATCAACCACGTATTTAGTTTGAAAGAGTTAATTTTGAAACGAATAATACCAGAGTATTCGGTTCGTTTTATCATCGATTTGCTTCAGGAGTTGTTAAAACGAGACCGTAAAGGTAGTGGCATTTCAACTAATCCCCATGTTCTAACCACATTGAGGTGTTGGGATCAAAGTGATGTTATTTACCCGCCAGCGTCGAAGCGATGATAAAAATTACTAACTACATTCTACATTTAATTCATGCCTTTAAATTGGTTAGAATATTTATTACCTATCATTATATACATATATATTCTTTTTTTATATTCAGTACAAGACAGAGCTAAGAAGACCATGAAAAATAATCAATTTATTTGTTGAAAACAAACCTTTTGAGATTGGATGTAATAGTTCATGTTATGATATTTATTAATTATATTGTAGGTTATGTAGGTTTGTTATTTGTTTTAAATTGTAGAAAAGAAACTACTAAGTCTTGTCAGCTCTTCTCGGTAGAATCTACATTACAAATTGGCGGTGCCATGATTTAATATTATAAATTGAGTCAACGGGTTTGAATAAATGTATATATATTCAAACCAAATAATCTCTCTTATTCGTGTCAATTCCCTGACATAGTATACTTAACTGGCATAATTAATAACTAAATACGAAATTAATAAACTTTGTATAAAAATTGTTTCATTTCCGAAATCGAATAAAATTATTATAATAATTTTAATTTTCTTTTATTAAAAATGTATATTATAATGTAACGCATGTAAATAGATTACGATATATATGTATATGTGAATATTATGAACCTATCCTAAAAAACGTTTTATGAAATTAGAATTTGAGATAAACAAATTATTTTTTTGTAAATGTATACATATACAATTCGTTATAGCTAATGTCATTAAAATGTAAATGTATTTATTTAATAGTTAAAAAATACACATCTACATTTTAAGGACATTTCTACTGTGGTCATAAAATAGTATGTAAAAAACTCTAGTAAATATGTAAATCAGGCTTTAAAAGTTAACTTTTCTAATATATAAGAGATTTAATGTACTTGCTTATTAGCATAGTTTTTAAATTAAACGGTCATGATTAAAAATAACAGCGTCCACATTGGAAATTATAAGTTAGTGTAATTCTAAACTAAGTGTACTCTATTCAAATCGTTACTAATGAATGTGAAATTTTCCATCAAAATTTTGTGAGCTGGTTATTTTATATTGTTTAAGGAAATGATATCAAGCTCCAACTCCGTCTTAAAGACGATGAATAACTAAAGGCTGAGAGATTGCGTCAAACTGTTCGCATTGTGCGTATAGATTCACTAATATGGACAGCTTTAATTTCATTTTCTAAGTCATTATTAATACTACTTATCTACGTATCTAAAAAAAGTTCATTTTTATTTATTTATTATATGCAAATAAGGTTATTTTAAAATTTTGGAATGTCTCTGTTCGCTTCTCGATCTGTGACGAGGCTAATCTACCCTCTTTTCACTGTTGTTCCGCAGCTTAATTAACGAACCACCCTTAGCGCCAAAAGGTAGGCCTTATCTCGGCCGTCAGACAGCGATGAAATCCGCGGTAGCGAATTGTGGACATAAAATCTCTTTATTCAACTTCGCCTGTATCTTTTAGCTTATTATTCGATTGAAGTTAAAATTATATTTTTTAAAAAAGCTATTTCAACTAACTGTATTTATAATAATTAACATTAAAGAAAAATAACTCTGAGGAAAAACATTTTCGTATTAAAATATGAAATACTCCCCTATAGTATATTGTAATTATTATAGGTAGTCGGATAAAATAATGTTACACGTTTTTTTTATAAGACAGTTTTTAAAACAAGTTTACCTTTAATCGTGTAACGATAAGAAAGGCACATTAAAAAGGTCTGGTGTGACAACAAATCTAAAGGAAAAATCTCCGCCTCTGAGTGCCCAACGGTGATAAACGAGAAAAACTTTGGAACTAAATGGAGCATTCGAGACGGCGGAGCTACGCTACTCTCGTAGAATAATACTTCTCCCGAAGAAATAACACTTATAGTCCGCGAGGCTTAAAATCAAATGTCTCCGTTCCTACTCGGAGTTTCAAGCGAACGGTTCCCCCGTATCTTGAGCGATGGTGACAAAAATAAATGTCAATTCTCGTGTTAAACTTTTTAAATTATATTCTAAGAGAATTTTATATCAGAGAGTATTTATGACTATTCTTACACCGTGACTTATGACTAATGCTTACAACAACGGAATTGAGAATAGAATACTTACATTTTCTAACGACTGGTTAAGTTGACATTTCTCTTACCTGGAAATAATTAATAAAGACATAAATGAATTATAGTTTTATTTAATTAATAAAAATACCAGAAATTTGAATTGAATTATCATGGCTTGTCGTATTAATAACGAGGTAACATTACAACGCATCGAAGCCGAGCTGGCGGTCCGGACACCAAACGGACCAAATCATGTGTCCCCGGAGACTACACACATTGCCACACCAGAATTTTGATAAGCCATAATAATAAATGCGCTTTGTATGGATCATCTGCTGTCAAAATAATACAGTTTTATGTTCATGTCTGATATTCAAAGTTTGTAAAAGAAGTAGATTTCATAGATATGTTGATATAATATATTCATATATGTAATAGGTAACAAGTGGTGCATGGGCGATAATATCGCAGAGAAGTGGCGGCGATCGGCACGTGCGCCGCGTCGAGTGCAACGCCTGTGTCAGCGGGCGCCTGGCGAGCGTTATACGCCAAAGAGCTACATCGTCAATTACGTGATTGACAAGTTAACCGACCGTGCCCCGGACGCGGCGCAATGTGACGCATTGACAGCGCAATAAAATCCAAATCATACGTCACTGCTTGCTGAATGCAAACTTTTGTCTGACAGTTACACGCGTCATTGAACCGATAGTGTCACGCCGTCGCAGTGTAATAAATTAATTTACTTTTAAATTTCTCACAGTACATTAGCTGTAATATAAATTCATCACAACCTGTGGCTTTCTTTTTGGTAGGACAAAAGTAACGCTCAAATAAATGGCTATCATTACGGGGGTAATGGCAGAAACTTAAGTTCCATTCCAAATTCAGATAAGCAGCAAGAGCTGTTATGCTTCGAGAGATTCGCTGGAAAAACATACTTTTATGAAGCTCGTGAAAACAAATTTCACTTAGCGGGCAATATCATAATGGAACCGCGTTACTTCGTGTTGTATATCTAGTGGCTGCATTGAATCCGCGTACTCTACGTAACCGCTACATTTCTATTACGCGAGTGTGGCTTCGAGCTGTATGATAGGTTAAATTACTTTTTAAAAATATTTCCTCCGCTGACTCAGTACACCTGACAGTTTCTCACTTTTGTTTATTCATCAAACATTCTTCAAACATTGCTCCTTACAAATTCCATATTCATGAAATACGATACGTGTTGGTACATTATGTATGTTTAACATTGTTTCATAAATAAGAAACTCATTTTGTGTATATTCGAAGCAAATTATTTAAGATAAAGTTACGTTAAATAATTTAAAATTTAAATTAAGGTAACGAGAAAGGAAACTCAATTTGCTTCTTTTTTAGTCTCGTCCCAAAAGACATGAATCACGATAGGGTGACTTGGCAGAAAGTAAAACAGAGAAATGTTGTAGAGACCGTAGAAGTGATTTCATTTGAACAAAGTTTCTCTCTATCAACGAAATTCAGAGTGTAATTTGCGAGCAGGGAAAAGTTTCACCTTATCGCAGAATTCCACGTGGAGTGTTTTGTTGAAATTTCTAATTTCATTCACTAAACAAACTTTTTCGGCATTATTTTCTATCGTGTATTCCTATTACATACATATGTACACAATATTTGCCTAGGACTTTATAAGTACATATGTATGATAATATTACCATATGTATTTAGGGTCGTGAACAAAATGTTAATCTTTATAAATATTCGTTCGATAGCGACTATGTAATATATTTACTTTGATCTTATTTATTCTGATATTTTTCATTTTTGTTGTAAGTAGATAAGATAAGGTACTCGTAGTATACATGTTTTGCATTATACGTATTAATTATTCGCATTTCGGCAAGTTAATGGTATTATCACTTTAAATTTATATCGTATTTCTGTATACAGACATATAAAGAAATATTTTAGATACTGGAGAAATCTGAACTAAAAAAATTGAATTCCTGTCTATAAAAATATGCAGATGGAAAAGTCAATAACTAAAATCGAATGCAA
Source organism: Vanessa cardui (assembly GCF_905220365.1). Lineage (NCBI taxonomy): Eukaryota > Metazoa > Arthropoda > Insecta > Lepidoptera > Nymphalidae > Vanessa > Vanessa cardui. The sequence goes on from NC_061129.1 coordinate 9,653,820, forward strand.
ATTATCGGGGTTATGGCAGGGTGCAGATGTTAGTGGCACGTCCCGTAACGAATGGAACGCGGCATAGCTCAGCCCGTAGCCGCCTGTCGCCTGCCCTCGTAGCACTCGTAATTGGAAAGGCGCTACGTGGCTACGATTGCTAAGCGTCCTATCATTAGCGTCACTCACAATTTTGCTAGTGTTAATGAATCACACCTCATAAAATAACGCAAATTTATAAATTAATGACCGTTTTTGATGTTTCGCTTGTTTCGTTGGAAATATATTTGATGATAGATATAATATTATTAAAATTGCTACTTTTGTAACAGTTCAATGTTTTAATTTAAATGATTGCTAAGACTAGTATTTAAAGGCGTAATTAAAAATGGCCTTGACTTGGGCGCTTCACAAAAAAAGTATTTTCGTAATTAAACGTTCAGGGGGCAGCAGTTTATGTGACGATTAGTGAGCAGAGAGCGCAGAAGGTTCGGCCGTTCAATTTACCGGTTCACTTGACACAATTCGACGCCTGACTCGGGGACAATCGCACTCCAAGCCCCGTCGACCTCCTTATCTCCCGCCGAGGTAATCTTTCCTTCCCTCGGCGGCAATAACTCCAAGTGGGCAGGATTACCTGCAAAGGGGCTTCGTAAGGCAACCACCTCTACAAAGGTTATCGATTTAAGCAATGTACCTTGATCTATTTATTTATTTTAGTGCTCTTCTGTTTCCACCACCTGAATAGTTTAGTAGACCAGAGCGTAACTAGTTTTAGAAAAAACCAATGATACATTGAAAATTACCTTAATTTGGCTTTTATGTTTACTGATGACATTATTATTATTAAGAAATAGAGCGCGTACGTAATATGATGTATTAGTATTGAAATATTACGTAACATTTGAAACTAAGTCTTATTGATAAAACGCTATAAATATGTCGCGTTGCGAAACTAAACCTTAAGCTGCAGTATTCACGGAATAAATCATAAAATATATGGAGATGAAACGTTCGAGCACCATTTGCAAATTATTTCGTTGGCATGTAAATCTGCGCACGTAAATTCAGCCGCTGTCTGCGCACGGAAATTGAATCGTTCGAAAACCATGCCAATATATAATATTTAACAAAATACGACCTGGCCACAATGACCTTATTCGCAATGCTTTAAAAAACATTATCAGTACGTTCGTGATCATAAAATATTATGTTAATCATGGATAATGTTTCAGCTTATAGTAATAATACACAAAAGATAAGAACGTATAAGAAGCGTATAAAATGAAAATATTCGAGTCGCAACACGTTTTTGTATAGACATGTCTTAGTTAAGTGTTGTATCTATATGGAGCGGGGAGGCGGCGGTGATGTGGTGCTGTGTGCAAGGAGTGGAAGGCAGGGCAGCGGGGATATTTCAATTTGGCCGGAGACGTGACCCGAGAGGCCGTGCGGCCGCAGTACGGCTCGCTGAACCGTAAGCCCGTTGCGGGCTCCGCCAAAGAGCAAACAGCGCCTCCGCAATCTTGTGCCACGTGGACCATGCCAAACACTCGACCACGACAATCTACTACTACAATTACCCCCACAGCGCACTCCTCTACACAGAGATGGCACGCTCGTTGTTCTCATCACTCTTGCATTCAATAATCGATTGTTCCAATATTCGAATTTGGATCTAATATTAAACCCATTCACTACACGTATTCGAGACAATACAAATTATGGAATTCGCAATATTGAATCGACGATATATTGTAATTTACGTTGAGTAACGGAGTGTTATCATATTCAAGTTATACCTATAAATAACTTGTATTTTTTAAGAATAAACGAATTACCGTAGGTATAATTTAATTAAAATTAGTAATTAGTAGGTATAATTTAAGTATTTAACACATTAAATACAATTGTAATTTACACGTATAAATTGATGAATGTAAAACGTAATGATTTTAAAATATAAATATTTTTATGATATCCGTGTTTTAATACCTGTAAATTATCAAATCAGTAAAATGAAAAAATAATAACAATATTAAATTAAAAATCTAAAATACAAAGTACTTTAATATGAAGGCTTCACTTCCTTCCTTAACGGAAAAGGTCTTTGGAGAATTAGGAATTATTTATGAAGCCTTCACAAAAATCGCACCGCTATCCACTTAGAGCGAGCAGACACATTTGTTTAAAATCCTACTAAGGATGTTTACCTATCCTTAGTAGGATTCTGAGGTCTCTATTTTATTTTATTTGAATATTTAATACAGTAACGCAAATTTTACATATGTGGACAAAGTTTTGTTATTTGCAAAACTCATCACTATAAAAATATACATAATAGTAATGTAAATGTCCCACAACTGGGCTACGGCCTACATACCCGACCTACCCCTTCCAGAATGAGGGTTGGGATCTAATTCTACCACGTGCATATGGATTAGTGGATAAATAGGTGTTTAATTTCATAGAACTTTTCTTACCATATTTCCTTTCACCACCAAGCCTGAGATAATTTATAAGTAAAAAAATGAATAAACATAAATTAAGCCCATGGAAAGTCGGTGCTCGATTGCGTTGGTTTGATTTCGCAGTCGTTGGTTAAGATACACGCGTTCTAACCACCAGGCCATCTATCATTGATTTATTTTTAATACTTTGAATGACAAGAACAATTTTAATTAGTGTTAAATAAATATGTGGTACCTTTATCCGTCGTCAAATAAATGAACTAAATAATATCGGTGTATTTATTATTTAAAAATCAGTAAAATGAAAAAATAATAACAATATTAAATTAAAAATCTAAAATACAAAGTACTTTAATATGAAGGCTTCACTTCCTTCCTTAACGGAAAAGGTCTTTGGAGAATTAGGAATTATTTATGAAGCCTTCACAAAAATCGCACCGCTATCCACTTAGAGCGAGCAGACACATTTGTTTAAAATCCTACTAAGGATGTTTACCTATCCTTAGTAGGATTCTGAGGTCTCTATTTTATTTTATTTGAATATTTAATACAGTAACGCAAATTTTACATATGTGGACAAAGTTTTGTTATTTGCAAAACTCATCACTATATAAAAAGTAACATAATAGTAATGTAAATGTCCCACAACTGGGCTACGGCCTACATACCCGACCTACCCCTTCCAGAATGAGGGTTGGGATCTAATTCTACCACGTGCATATGGATTAGTGGATAAATAGGTGTTTAATTTCATAGAACTTTTCTTACCATATTTCCTTTCACCACCAAGCCTGAGATAATTTATAAGTAAAAAAATGAATAAACATAAATTAAGCCCATGGAAAGTCGGTGCTCGATTGCGTTGGTTTGATTTCGCAGTCGTTGGTTAAGATACACGCGTTCTAACCACCAGGCCATCTATCATTGATTTATTTTTAATACTTTGAATGACAAGAACAATTTTAATTAGTGTTAAATAAATATGTGGTACCTTTATCCGTCGTCAAATAAATGAACTAAATAATATCGGTGTATTTATTATTTAAGGGAAATATACATGTAAAAGTGTTCATTACTATTAATAATTAATTAGTTATTTACTTAGCACCGTCGTATAAATTTATTAACTCACATATTTTTAGTTACAAAATTAATGAGAATTCGACATTTTATATATCACAAATGTAAGAAGACCCGTTTAACGATTTATATTGTGAATAGCTCCATCTGTGACAACAGCAATAATCCCTACGATATTTTATAACTTTATGTAAATAAAGTGGAAGGCGAGAAAAATAATTACTTTGTATATATATTTGTTATTTAGTTTATAATTTTGCCTCTTTAAAGGAAATACAATCATATAAAAAATATTAGTAGGTACACAATGTACTTAAATACCTCAAGGTCACATATGATCTCACAAATATTCAAAGTATACATTTTTTTAAATTACACTAACATATTGTTGCAGAATATCTATCAATTAACAGGTATTTGCAAAATTGTCGTAATGTTTATCTTTTGCAGATATCGTTATTGCAATAATTTTTACTCATATTGCCTAAAATATAACTTTTAGGTATTAAAACAAGTACTCTTAAAGTTATATAATTTTTGTTTTTACTGAATTCAAATTACTCTCTACAATAATCTCAAAATATATTTCGCTGTTAAAATCCATAAATGATTCACTATCAACTTGAGACTTGATATTTAGACGAGAACATCGTTTTTTCACGTAGAAGCGCGCTTTAAAAATAATTGGGAAATTTGGTTTTAAAAGGGGCGTTGCACCCTTCATTTTAATTAAAGTTTTCTTCATACAAATAAGCCTAAAATGTTTATTATTTCATCACACCATGACATGACATGAAATTAATATGGTCATATGACGTTTTTGGATATTACATAAAGGTATAATGCTGAAAATGTGCAATTAATTTTTTAGGTTTTCACGAGCGGATTCTCTTTCGATTGTCATAACGCTAAAAAAATGTCATATAATCAACATAAATGGTATAGTAATTTTGAGTATGTTAATCAGTTATTTCAGACATCTGAAAACCACATTGGAATCTTTACATAAAGATTGCGACTTCAAGCTGATTATTTCGTTATATCTACGTATGTTATGCGTGGTACTAGTTTGTATTATACGATACGGCACTCCAATCGACTTTTATAACTCCACTGTATGAATAGATTTATAATAAAACGTTACAAGATGTATTTAAGCGTAAAATAAGGCGTGAAGAATAGCTCTCCAATAACTGTAAATCTCGGTTGTTCGATAAGAGGAGGTGACAATAAAGAGGATTCTGCATCAGAACTATTGGAGTGAATAACAATGAATTTACGGGCGTCGTAAATCCAGCAGGTGCGCCTGTTTCTGAATACCCCGGTACTGGTAGGCATTAATCGTCGCTCGGGTGTCATGAATCAAAAATCTCATCGAAACATATGAAAGAGAATGTCTTTATTAGAGCGCTGGGTTTTATAGCGCGAATTTATACAGGCGATGAATTTAAACGTAACGGTGTTACGTATAAAAATGTTTAAATTTGTTCGCACTTTATGTCCTTAATACTTTTATTTAAAAAAAATATTTGATGACTCACATTTTATTACATTTACTGTTTCAAGTTGTAAGTAAGTATTTTTTATCTACATTCTATAATCTTAATATTCATAACTTAAAACTAAATAAACATAGCTAACTAAAACACACATTTGTTTGAAATATTTCATTCACAGACATTGGCATTGTAAGATATTATGCGTAAATACAGGAACTAAGATGTCTCTGATGCCCGTTGTATGAAATGAAAAGCTAAGTATTATTGTATACTAGTAAAACCGGGTGGATGTATTTTCTCTGTGTATTTATATCGAATTCCATAGCGATTGCTTGAACGGTAATGAAGTTGATGTATTGTAGTGCCATCTAGCGGCGACTTATAACAAAATGAATAAAAACCTTCTCGATGAGAAAATACTTATATACACCCTTTCACGGTACGGTCAAATGTTATTCGAGTCTACAAATCTCAGAAAAATACGAACAATCATTTTTGTATATGAGTATCGCTATTCAATCATTGTAAATTAAAGATTCATAACCATACGATACGATATCAACTTAATATGTAACAAAATATCAATCATTTATTTATTAATATGAAAATACGCGGTCCGTAAAGTGAACTTGTATAAATAGCCGAGTACATTTGGTGATATTAAAATAGTAATTACGTATTGAATCGTTGGTATTTACAATTGTAATTATATTTGCCCGTACTTGTATGTTGCAAGTTTATTCGTGTTCCGTGGCAAGCCATCGTTATTATCTCTCATTTTCTTTCTAAGGTGGGTAACGAACTGTGTAATTGGACTGGGAGACTTTGCCAGGCGCTAGCGACATTTGGCCTATTCTATCTCAATTCTTTGAATTCTGTTAGAATATAAAAACAGTTAAATAAAATATAAAAGACATTGAAAATGTAATTCATTTATATTTCTAATTTAATATTTAGAACTTAATTAAATTTTATGATTTTTGACTAAAATATTAACAAATTGTAAGACTAAATCGTATCGTAAAAGGTTTTAAAAATAATGGTTTTATGGTAATATTAATCGAATTGTTATTTTACAATTAAGAGTTGTGTTACTCTATGCATATTTGTTCTCGAATATTAAATGAACCGCATTTATATAACGCAGACTAAAAGTATTTTTTAACTGTATGTTTACGAATAATTCGCATAAATGCTTACAGTCATTAAATACTGACAAATTAAATCAACGTTATATTTAGACGACATCAACGACAATTCATTTACTTGCACACCGTTTAAATATTTACAGTAACATAATTCCAAATAAATTTAATGAATATTAAACCGCAGTGTTATTAAATTATATCGTGCCAATTATACGTGTATTCATATTAATGAACCATATAAATTAGTACCATAATAGCATGAGATATATCGCGTACATCAGTTGTTAACAAATCTATTGTATCGACTATATTCAAGTAATCAGAAACGGAGGATGGTTGTGCGTTGACCGAAACTAGCATGATGATAAAATGATGCATCATTACACAAGATAAATATGCAACAAACGGTGGGTAAGATACCCTAATAAATCCTTTCTGTCCAATACGAATTAACGAAGATTTAGGCTTAGATTTGAGTTTAAATAAAGCCTGTAATAATACATATAATGAAATAAGTAAAACACCTCATTTGTACTTATTATTTATACATTATTAACATATTGCGCTGGCAACATCGATTTCTTGACGTTATGGATATTTCCCGTGGTGCCGAGATGAGTCTCAGTTAAAGAACTTTGAATTGAACAATATGACAATAATTTTATATACATATAAGTCTCACAAACTGGTCGCTAATAATGATTGCTGTAGACCAGGAAAACCTAAAAAAGTGACGGGTGGAACGACTTGGCTACCTTACCTGAAAGATATGGCCGGAAAAAGCATTTAATCGTGATATATAGTGTAACGGGACTTTTATTTAGCAGTGAGGTATAAATGACAGTTAAAATAATAAGATAAAAATCATTCCACATTTTCTTATCCCTATCAAGATAACATTTCGACCGTACTTTGTTATATTTATACATACGAGTTATAAAATTTTAGATCTAACTCTATAACACCTATCGGCTTTTTACATGCGTAGTGCGAAAACGTGTCAGTCACTTCGGTTGAGTAACACTTGTGTCGGATAACTATTTGAATAAAGGATAAACACAAAACACACATATACCAGGACAGTCTAATGCTCCGGACCGATATAATTAATTAATTATTTAGCTGACGCAGAATGGATACTGCACACTATTTACTCGAAGCCTACATAATCAACTAGCAGTCTTACGTCTGTTCAACACAGCATTGCATCCATGAACGTATAGCTTGTAAAATATATACTTTTATTCTAAAATGCGCTTTTATATACAAATGAAAGCGCTTTCGTATACTACAATAAATTTCTTAGTAAAATAAACGCGCTGTCGACATCGGCGGGCGGGTCGAGGCGCGAACGAGAGGGGCGAGCGGAGTGGCAATTTTTCTCTTCGCTGACAACATGATGTAACGCCAATATCGCAACGCTGAGCGATTAAGCCGCGTACGCCGATATTTCAGACTTGTCCCTACTAACTGTCAAAGCTTCGACGAAGGCTACATGTTATATTTTCACATATCTATACCGAGCGAGGGGTTCTATTGTTGGCTAATAATATTTTTGCAGACGAACATTTTGTCGATATAGCGACATAAAAAAGTAAGAAAGAACTTATCTTGTATACAATGACTCGGTCTTGTAATCATGCGACGGACTATAAAAAAGATATAAAAGAGACTAATCCTGAAGCGAAACGTTCGTATCGCTTCAAAAAGATAGTTGGCGAGTCGGATCACGCAGGCAGGCAATCACTCGATAATAAACGTGGAGCGAGTAGAGACACGTGCTGCTGACGCGCGCTTCCTGCAGCGCCGGCGCCGCGCACGCCTCGCGCTCTACAGAATACCTTCACGAAACATTTCTAATAAGCTATTCATAAAGTAAAATTAAACATAGCTCGAATACATAAAAACACAATTCAGTTGAGAATATAGACTAGACAGACAGAGTGTGTTTATTATCTAATTTGTATCCTATTAGGTCTACTTTTGTTGGAAAGAAAAATATATACATATATTTTCTGAATCATCCCGCCCCAGCTAGATTTTATACATAATCTACATTAAATGTATATACGACGAGAACGTATTTAAATACATGCTTATATATTACTTTATTTGTTTTCACAATTACTCCTCCGAGTTTTATTCACATTTAATTCAGTAATGAGATAAATTTCTCTTTCTCTCAATATCACATTAAATTATAGGCGTCCAAGAGTGACGCCTCAATTTATGACTTAGTAAATAAGTAATTAGTGCTTTTTTGTATCGAACTACGAAGAAGCGAAAATAATTGGATACATCGAAGTATGTAAAGGACCCATAATTTCCAGTAGAGTATCCGACGAACTAATCTTGTATGCGCTCCACCACGTGAGTATATTTAGTTTCATGTAGAACTCATATTTGCATTACACTCTAGCGGGGTTCTGATCAAAGCGGCATTGGATGGTAGTACGGCTTTGAGGTTCGTAAACACCGGCATGATGAAGTATAAAACCTAATATGTAAATTGCAAATTATGGCCCATAAAATATCGCAGTGTTCAGTTATTATTGAGACGAAATTGTAAATGTCTCACGAAAACTGTCTGTTTCATCAGTTCGGCGACGAATATTTTCGCACACCAAAACCTTCAACCTTCTTGTTGCTTTGATTTTTAATTAATAACTTTGTCTATTAGTGAAAATCGTACTTTAGTCACCCTACTTTAGGATTTACATTTATATATAATTTGGGTGAGCTTTAAACCCATTTTTATTTATAAGTGCGTTATTTATGTATTACTATAAATATCGCTGCTTTTGCGTCATGTTATTTATAAAATTTGAATCATTTTTAAGGTTTAGTTTAGAACTGTTACAAAATATCGTTGGAGATCATGCCAAACTACCCAGAAATCAATGCACATAGCTTCAAACTATGCGGCATATAATAGATGATGATTACTAAATTATATTTAATTACTCTATACAACGTATTAAACTGTTTATCCTTGTTTCACGCAACCAAAAGTTGGATGGCGATTTTTTTTTTATAGTTTATGGGTCAAAGACTGACATGTGATATGTATTTTCCGTCACTTACTAGATTTTTTCAGTTAAATGCGATTAAAAGCTTTAAAGTTTATACTTATAGCACTTATAGTGACTTTTACCCTCATTACTTCGGTTTATAATCGTGCATAAAACATCAGCGGCACGTGCAAAACACAATTTATTGTATTTTATAATATTAATTTGCTGCGCCGGTAAAAACAACGTCTCTTCAGTACCATGCAATATACAGTCTCTTGACTCTTGATGACTGAACTGTATATATATTTTCCTTTTGCTAATCAAGTTTTTTATTTGTTGTGAAGGGGAGAGCTGATTTTGCAAGCAGCTTATATGAATGACTCTTTACTTTTTGAGGGTATATTCATAAATAAGTAAGGGCTAGGACACGGTGGCGAAGTGGATGATAAACGACGCTGAGCCGGCGCCTCGGCGTCGGCCGCTAGCCGCGAAAAATACTACTGTCATTTTGAGTGATAGTAAAATAATGCCCGAGTCATGCTCCATTCTGCATGCCAAGAGCTATTGTGATTCTCTTTGTGACCCAACTCTTATTACATAGGTCGTATAAAGGCTGCTCGTCAAAGAATGTCTTTTGACTAATATATGAGTACGTTATCATGATGACGGAGTTTGTATTATGAAGGTAGGAATACTATTTCACAATCAATTTAAGTTCAATAAAATTATTCAACCATGAGCATAAACATAAAAAAAACCCTCCCGGAAAGTTTAATTTAATACTCGTATTATAATAAAAACATTACGACTTCGTTCGCCAGTAACTACTGATGAAAAAAATAGAGTAAACTATTTTGCCTTGATGAATTATTTATTATTTGTTTTGTTTCTTTCTGATACTGGGGTTAGAATATCGTTAATATAGCGGTGATACCATAAAGACATCTAGTGTTACATATATATAACAAACATTAACGATATGGACTTTTGATGTAAGATGAAAATAATAATAAAGTTTCCATTTGACGGTCTGCAGAATGTTACTCATACGTTACCTTAATGTGCTTTTAACTTTTCCACGATATAGTATCTGTGTTGTGTTTATCCGAAGGGTCTAGTAGAAAATAATTCGAATTTTTTTTAATCAAAATACTCTATGTATAACAGCATCATAAAAAAAAAACCGTACAATTTTTCATCGCTTTGAAATAGTTTCGCTTTCACAGCACGAAACTAATAATGTAGTTTTCCTTGTCGATTAATTGAATAATAGAAATTATTATATATTGCTCGTTTCCTACGTGCTGTTATTGTTGATTGTTCAAAATCAGTGTTTCGACGGGAGACACCGAGCGCTGCGAACGATAAAATATAAGACAATTGATTGTTGGTATTGCAGTCACGTTGTTCAGTTACTATTTTCACGTCTGACGTAATGACGTTACCAACAAAGTTATATTTCTTACGTGACCAGTTACACACTGCCATACCGAAGTTGATCTACTTTCGATCATTTCTCATCTAAGAATCAATAAAAGAAAACGAAACTTATTTTAATATTACTATACATATTATTTTTATATATTTATTATTACTAATTCAATTACAGGTCGGTGCTTTCGTAATGAAATAACAACAGATTGTCAGATGAATGTGCTAATAAAGACTGTTAGGAAAGTAATCGTCACGCCAATCAAGACAAATGGCGTGTATGAAAGTAAGAAACAGTTCTACATATGTCTACGTCTTACTGACACGAGCTGTGAGTGATTGGCAATATCGCGTAAAACATTGTTGAGAGACGTTTTTCTTCGGGCCGGGAAGTATCGATATACACGTGCCTTGCATACCGGATAGAGAATATAAAGTAGGATTTACGCAGATACGTACATACTTACATTTATATGCAGCCGTAAAAATAAAATGTTATAAAAGACGTATACATATTAAGTAACGGTGCAAGGGTTTTCAAATGTAGTTGAATTAAGAAGTTAATATAACGTAAATCAATTGGAAATCCGTTTATAGAATTAAGGTATATTCACTAGAAGAAATAATACATTTGGCAGCGCAGTTTTTGTTTAGAAAAACGTATATGTAGGCATGGAGGAAGTGGCATAGTGTAGGCGTCACCTGTGATGAATGGCGATGTCCGTTTCACTCGCGACGCGAATATTTCATTAAGCGAGCTTTTGCGGAGCCGCGCTATGCGTCATAGGGTACATACGAAGTGGCCGCGTCGACACTGATCCACTAAGCTTAGCATAGAAATTAATAGGTAAACGCATATAGCCTGCGACTATGCGACAAACACTGCAGATGAAATTTAGATCATGTAACATGGATTTTTACAAGCCTGTGTGTGTAATTTTGAAAAATACCTTTCTAAGTAATAACCGACCTTATTTTTATACTTGTATTTCTAAAAAGGTTTATATTATTTTATGGTCATCTTTTGTTTCTCAATCTTTGCTTAAACAGTACTGAATTGAAAGGAAAATTTTAATAAATACCTAATCGTCGCATATATCGCGATTTATATTAAAAAACATACTATATTATATGCGTGTATACTGAGTTGTTTCGAAGATATATAATATATACATATATAGTGGTAGTCAGTGACGCGAGAAGAATCTTGTGTGCTTTTAAATTCTGAAGAGTTCAAAGAAATAACTTACGTCTTGGAAGGTGCCCAGCTCAGAGCAAGACGAAGTTTGGTATTTGCGGAAGGTACAAGGAGGGCGGTGCGGGTAAATAGGGGGATGCACGTACCAAATTCTAACAGGCAAATCTTAGCTAACTCTCTTCGGGAGTTTATTACTTTACTCATATGTACACAATTCGAGTGGGCGTTAGCGGTCTAGGCGCGACCGGCGAAGTCGTATTCCCCTCGGTCCATACTTCTCGGTTCTCGCCTCTGAATTCTTTTTGATAGAAAACACTTTGACATTTTCACTGTATTCTATTTGCGATATCCCAATAGATCAAAAGAGTATCGTATCTTTAAGAAAACTCATCGTCTTCGAAACGATCATATACATAATATTCGTACTTGCGAAAATATATACCGACAGTTTTGTATAGGTCGTGTAAGATCATTCACGAACATAAATCTCTACTGAATAGCGTTGAATTAATTTATAAATTATTTCTCTATTCGGAAGAACATTTCAGTGAAGAGAAAATCTTTGTAATGTAGTATTTAATTAAAAACGAGAAATAGGCGAAAGCTAAGGTCAATTAGTAAGTGGATTTATGTTTAGGGATATTAAAGCTCGTAATGAATGAAGACAACAACAGCTATAAAGAAGGCGAGGCCAACTCGGGTGATTAAGTATCTCATTTAAATGCAGTCTCCCGATGCGGACGTCTCAAACGCAAAGGGAACGGCACTCGCGGAAAACGGAAGACGAGTCTCTTCGCAAAAGGAAGGAGAGGTATTTAAATTAGCGTAGTCGCTGAAAAAGTGCACTAACAACATTAGCGAATGGAACAATGGTAGGGCACACAAAGGAGCGGAACGCCCAGACAGACCGGCTACGCGCTTACAGTTTGTGCGGCGCGGGCACGTAACTACTACGAGTACATACCGACACCCGCATCCGCGCACAATGAACCGAACTTACACTAATGAACCTCTGTATCCACTGAGGAGAAACTACGCTGTTCGGGAATTAAGAAAAGAGAAAAACCAATACATTAGGTAGCAGCGTCTAAATCCGCCTTGCAAATCCTCTTCACAAAACTATATTTATGTGTATAAGATAAACACAAAATTGCTTAACTCATTATAAATAAAATAGTTCATGACATGTCATTTGTGTTTTCACAATAAAACTTTAATAAATTTATAATAACATTTTACTTAAACTGATAAAGGTTCTTAATTAAATATCTGTCAAATAAACTAAGACAAAATACGCAACAGGAAACTTTAGATTACAGCAATGCACTTAGAGGTTCTCTTTAATTTATTTCCCGTTTCCAAAGTTAGGAAAATACGATATTCTCGATTCGTAAATCGTAGTCTATCTCAACACTGTCTGTATTTTATGGCTGTTGATGATAACTTACGGCTCCATTTAATCCACTTTAAGAATACGGACATCTGCAGGCTACGTTTAAACGGGTACGGGTATTTCTTTAAAGATCGAGTTACAAACACAAAGATAATTGCGATTTCATGAGCCGCATCAGAGTATAAAAACATTTTTTAATTCTTTATTACGTATTTCTTGTACTTTGTTTTGGTGTTTTAGCCGAAATAGTGGACAGATCTCGTCAATCATAAACTATCGTGATCGTGTGTTGAAATTCAGAGAAGCATACGTAAGCATTACGTAGCTATCTCGAAAAGACGTGCAGGTGGAATTCTGCTATTTGTGAATCTATAAACCCACACCATATAGGGATACGAAGCTGTAAACTTTTTCCACAAAATGAGAAAGCCTTGACCGGGCATTCGGACCTTCATGTGCCGTTCCTTTACCTTATCTATGTATTTTAAATTGTATTCCAAATTAGGATATCTCCTGATCGTTAACAAATTTAGGTTTACATTATTGCTGTAATAAAATTATACACAAAAAGTTCGAGTCGTTAATCAGCTCTAACAAAAGTAATTTTGACCTAAAAGCGTTTAGCGGATAAACGTTTACTTTATTAAAGAGCAATCAAAACTTGTTATAATCAATACGCTATCATAAAAAAAGGATTAATTTAATTTACCAGGAAATGTAAACTGTAAGGAGCTCAAAGAATTTTAAAAATGGAAGTGTTCCACTGTCATGTTTTCCTGTAACATCTGACGGGCAGTGGCTATTAGATAGTTATTATTCAGCTTTGCTACATAAACCTTTCTACATTACACCCCACAGTATCTACGAGCCACAGGCAGATGATAGTTCTAAATAATAAATACTTCGAGTGCGTAAAAATTTCATTTCTATATTTACTTTTTCATATTTTAATTTAAGGTTTATTCTGAAAATTAAAATCACATATATATTTGCAGCATATTCTACAGCCGATTAAAATGTGTACATTTAGTACTCGTTGATTTATATACGGGATATATTTATGTATAATAATGTAATGTATCTCGCTGGTGACGACCATAATTTTCCATTCAATTAACAGACTAACCATTTTGCTAAGCGACACCGTTCAACCAACCTCTGGACTAACATTCGCCAGTACATCTTCCGTTCACGGAAAAATAGCTTTAAACATTCTTAAAAATATACATTCAATTCAAGAAAGGATTCGATTATATTTAACCAAACAATTACGCTCTGACTGAAAGTCAGTCAAACCTTATTGAAAAGGAAGGTTAACGACATTCATAAAATCTCTATTAATTAAAAGGCTAATTAAAGTTATAACAGCAACATATATACTATGCCAAATAATATATAGTATGCCATAATTACACGCTTTAATTATCTTCAGTCTTATGAATCCATTAAGTTAGTATGTAAACAAATACAGGAAGTCGGTTTCAACCGGTATACTCGTAATTGGAGCTGAACTGACGACGGAGCCTGAAGGTGGAATTCATAATTGATTAATAACAAGCATCTTTACTATTTAGCTTGTTAAAATGAGTCGAGTATATCACAAAACAATGTTAGTTACAAAATCATAATTTATTTATTTTTTTAATTGAATTTACTGCATTTCGCACTTATCTTTATAATCTGTATTTCAAACCGTTAGTAAGATGTATTTTAATATTGTAAAGTTACGATCACTTCTTATTTAAAAACCTACATCAAATATATTTTGATTTTATCGGAATCATATTTCAGAACGGATAAAATTTATATAATGTATTAGTTTTAATAGCTTTAAATTATCGAATGCAACGTTGGACGACCTCGACAGAATTGCTGGACTTGCATGCTCCTACAAACTATTGGAATCAATTTCTAACTTAGCCTCCGTTTGAAACCGCACAGTCGAACTGAATTAGATTGCATTAATGGCGAGATTCTCCATCATGACGCCTCAGCGTTGCGGTCAGTCAATTCGATCTTAGACACCCATATTTCAAGACGATTATAAAATATGCTGATGCTAAAATGTATATGCTCCGTTGGAGATTACTTCGCTAAACAATAATAAAACGCCAAATTATGCAAAATAAAGTCTAGAATAATGATATTACATGTAGCGGCTTTGTCCGGGGAAAATTTCTGCTACGTTTTAATAGCGACCTGTTAATTTAATCACAAAAACATTTATGATTCATATTTCCTCCATATTTTGTTTTAGAATTTAGCTATTAATTCATTTATTTATTTAAGAGAATACAGCCAGTCGATTACAGTTGGTAAAGACCGTAGGAGTGTAGCAGCTTCCTGTGAGTCAAAAGGTCGATAAAATGTCATCCTTGAGTGTATCTCAACATTAGAAACAACAGCCTTTGAGTTTGAGCTGAACGTTGATTACCATTCAGTGATAGCAGAACCAAGATGGAACCACTAATGCAAATTAAACTTACCTTTGTATGTCAAGAGAGCTGAGATGGCCCAGTGGTTAGAACGCGTGCATCTTAACCGATGATTGCGGGTTCAAACTCAGGCAAGCACCACTATATATATGTGCTTAATTTATGTTTATAATTCATCTCTTGCTCGGCGGTGAAGGAAAACATCGTGAGGAAACCTGCATGTGTATAATTTCATCGAAATTCCACTAACCCGCATTGGAACAGCGTGGTGGTGGAATATGTTCCAAAAACTCTCCTTAATGGAAGAGGAGGCCTTATCTGAGCAGTGGGAAATGTACAGGCTGTTACTTTACTTTACTATATATCATACTTTACTTTACTACATATATGTATCTTAGAAATTATTGAAAAATAATTGTGATCTTACTAAGATATATTTAAATTAAAGGATGTTCAGATGCTTAAATAATTATAAAAAAAAAATTAACATACTAAAATTAAATCAAATAACATAATATATTTTTTTAAATAACGTAATGAATAATAATAATCATAATTATCCGCTTTGTATTAAAAGTTTTTAGCTAATGGAGGGTCTAAAATACTTTATGTAGGTTAAAGGCTATGTTTGAAAGTTGCGAGAACGACATTGTTAATCCAACACTACTGCCCAAACAAATTAGGAACAACATTAATATATTCTCTGTACCCGACAACTTTCCCGCAATAAGCAGAATGTATTAGTGTTATTTATCTTAGCTCATGCGCTAACAAAGTTTTAATTGCAAGCGCCGATACGATTTGCGTACAAATGAATTTATTCGCTGAATCCGCAGTGCATTCGTGTGCGAGCCGCGGCCTGGTGGCGGCACAGTGCGAGTGCGGATTATCCGCGTGTGTAGAGCCGCTAATTGCGGGTAACAACGAGCAGGCCTCGCTCGCAACAACGATACTTTACAGCGCCAATCAACGCACGTTTTTTAATCATTTAAAATAACAATGGGCTTATGTGATTTGCTATTTTCATGTAAGAATAATGAACTTACGACAAATAGGAACGCAATCAAATTATATCAAATATCATCAGGAAATTTATAAAAGGGTATGGCACATCAAAGAGAGGGCTGCGGAACTGGCACAGTGTTCAGTATTTGGCCAAACAAAAGGGTGATAGCGGTACGTGCGTAAATCAAACGTCGAACAATAACAGAGCCGCCCGCGACCACCCCAGCTCGTCCCCGGGTGCTACGCCACCGAGCCACCACGCCGGCCGTCCTTTCTAGTTTGAGTTGGCTTCGCTTCTATAAGCGACGTCAATGGTCGACTATAATAAATCTGCTACATAGATTTTTTTAAACTATGTGTCTTTATTCTTAGGGTTCGTAGTCAAACCAGATACCTTATAATTCCATAATGCCGCCAAACACACACGATTAGTTTTATGGCTTTAAATCATTCAATGCATACATTTCCCTCCACAGATAACTCAAATAGAAGTTTCACTAAGCATTTCTCATCTTCTCAACACGCTATTTCATCGATCAAAGTAAAACTTTGTACCTGTATTAACATTATTTAAAACATTTATCAATTCTTTCAAAATATTTTTGAGATATGTTGCCAACTACAATAAATTTATTATAAAAATTCAATTATTCATTCTACGCGTACGTTAATGCAAAAATATGTTCGTTTTCTTATAATTACAAAGCATTTTGTGTAATTATTGGACTTCGCTGAATACATAAACGTAATAGATTTAAAATATTGGATACAGAATAAAATTTTCACTGTCCCTAACTACTAGATGTTTTTTTGTTTTTTTAATCAATACGGGCAACAATATAACAGTTTTACACAATAACCTAAGCCATACAATCGCAATATCTACGTAATTCGTATCATATTGCCTCCATCGAAGCAGTGGGGATTACAATTCTCGTTCGGACAGTACGATACCATCGCACTTTGCTCCATTCGCTGCAATTAACGCGGTACAATGACCATATAAATCTCATCTGAATACCGTGTTCATTCTATAGTTAACTACACGTATAGAAGCTCGATACGTCTGGCAATTATTGCTACAAAAGTTACTCAAAAGTTACTGGTAGCCTTTGATAATACGAATAGACGGCATTACAATTACCGTTGATATTGAGCGGATCTTATACAAAGAAGAGGAAAGGATGATAACGGCGAAGTAAATTAGTTGGGCGGGCTGCTGGGATCGAGAGCTCTGCTTAATCTTACCTATACGTCTTTAGCCGAAGAACAAACAAGCCGCGAGCTGAGATTACGCTCCGAATAAATCAATGTTACGACGCGTTAAAATATTTAAGCTCACGATTAATGCTGGGCGCGAATGCTCGTCTTATCGAACCGAACCGCACCAGACGCAGCTGCTCGAGCCAACGTGATCGTCGGATTCAGCGACAAATTAATCACGACAATCCGCGAAATATTTTCAAATACAACAATAACACAAAGCGTTTACTTTGTTCTTCTTCAATTTCAAAAGAAATTACAGAGAAACAACGATAAATATACTTTAATGTGAGTATACGTACGTCGTATATAAATTCACTTGTTTTGTACAAGTGAAATCTATAGTGATTTTTATCAAATCTAGTTACACTTTGAGATTGCTCTATATTATAATTGAATAAATAATATTATAAAAAAGCTTACTTTTACTTAACTGTTTACCGAACCGTATAAATAATAGTTGATTTTCTACCAAGAATAAGAAGAAAATAAATTATAAAATGAAATAATTCTGTAATGAAATATAACCGGAACGTTGTATAAAATTTCAAAGACTAATAATCTCATTGTAACGTAATGTGCGACATAAAATTTTGTAAAATCCCTATTTAGGAAGCTCATCACGAGTTAACAATGCCATTATACTACGGTTGGGAATTAACGTATAACTCGTACAAATGATCAACCGGAAGCTTATCAAGCCCCCGTTATATATGACGAAATTACTGTAGAAGTTTTACAAGGGCTCGTTAGGGCGGCTGTAACGATAACCGCACGAGATAACTGTTTCTAATCAGACGTAATGACGCAGCGCCTCGCTCTCTGCATGACTCGATGCTACATACGAATTTCCATTCCATTTCACACGATCGCATAATCGAATATGATCAAATTTTCACAATAATCCTTAATTTACATTTTCCAAAAAAAAAACTTACACAAAATACAGCTAATTAAGCAGATGAAAATATAATGAAATAAAAACAGTAGTAATTTCCTTAACTAATAAAGTAAAATGAAACTAAAAAAGTTTTAACTCGACCTCCTTGGTAATAAATATTCAAAGTTGCTGAATTAAATTTCGTTCAGATTTTTATTAAGAATTCCGTGGACCGAAGAGGATGGATACTTCTGATATAACGATATACTGGCGGAAGTAATAAAATAAAACGATTTTACATCTCTAGGGGAAACGAACGTTTTTGTCGAATGGGAAAAGTCGCGAGCGACTTCTCATTTTGCGATAAAATCGGGAACGTTTTACGACAATCTTCTATTCGATTACCATTAAACAACAATCTTAAAAAAAACTTTTTTTAGCGATCCGAGTCTTAGTGCTTGCGTTTGTTCGGAAAAGACATTAAGGTTCTTGCTTACGTCACTTTGCCTCGCAGTTGGCCTAATTCACGAGTTTTATATCTGATCAAGTTTTTGATAGGAAATCTCAAAATATATAAAAGTAATTTTGAACATATGTTACGTTTTATGCTTTTCTGAAGCCGTTTTGTTATATTCGTGAGAGATTTTGTATATAACTTGTTAACTCTAATTTATTTTTTAGGTTATTTATAATTTTGCTTGAATATCTTAACATGTTGTATACTAGCGACCGTACAAGTCATTTTTCCTCGTAAATCCTTCAATTTAGATGTCTATCCTCAAGCAGGTCCCAGGTTACCGCATTTTTAAATTGTATTACGAATGGTTGAGTGGTTTACAAGTAATGAACAGGCGGAGTCACTTTAAAAATTGTATGAAAATTTTTAACATATAAAACACTTTAAACATTAGTCATACAATTCTGTTTCCGAAAGTAGTCAGGAGTTACATAAAAAACCAAAAATGCGGTTCTGAGATGACCGTGACTCTGCTCCGTCATACAACGAACCGGTCACGTAGTCGCATTTCGTATTATTTCCCTAGGACTCGTCACGTGACTTGAATAATATTCTTGGTCACCGCTACTCCGGCCTGGCTGGACCCTTCACAAATAAACCGCTTTACGCACGACTCTCCAGCGGAGATTCATTATTCTACGTAACTTTTGTTCACTGATTCAGAAAATACGTTTAGTTTCCTTTATATTAAAATAGATGATAGTTACCTTTGCTTATTACTCCAAACGTATACATAAAACATAATCGCTTTCTATTTCTTTCTGTATCCTTATTAACTTCTTCGAAACCACATACTCAAAGTAAGAGCGATGAACGAGGACGGCTTGAAAATTTAATTTGCAATAATTTTGGCTTCATTAAATGGTGAAGCAGTGACCATCACTGCGTTTTAAATCACATTGTGTGTCAAAACTGTTTTCTTACGCTTACATTGGTAACGCTGACCAAAAACTTCAGCATTCATCAAAACAGGCCTAAAGTTAAGTTTAGTACGACACAACTTAGAAATCGCATCGGTAAAATTCGTAAAACCGATCACATCCGAATTGAGTACGCTATACCAAATTATCAATATTTATTTCTCATGCGAATATGATCTTTACACAAACGTAATAACTTGTAATATCATATGACCTAATATATTCGTCAATTTGGCGCGTCGATTAACATACACTTGCTTTTTCTGACGCGTGAATCTATAGCGACGAATAGCGTCGAATGGCGCGATAGGGAGCTATTTCTATTGGTTGTATAAATCGGCAGTAATCGGTTTTATTTTCATTCCATTGCATTTTTCGATGCTGCATCTAATTTGTGTCGTACTATACCTTATGTCTAACTCCTAAGCTCATAATAACTATTTTGATATACTATTTAAATAGTTTAAAATGATAGGTTATAGA
Organism: Vanessa cardui; assembly: GCF_905220365.1. NCBI lineage: Eukaryota > Metazoa > Arthropoda > Insecta > Lepidoptera > Nymphalidae > Vanessa > Vanessa cardui. Next base: position 9,674,536 of record NC_061129.1, read on the forward strand.
TAGTATATTAGTCTTATTTATTAGATACTTATATAAAATTGTAAATGAACGTTATAAAATAAAGCTACTTAATAATTTCTTGCTAAGCGCACTGTTCATTTTCTTTATTAATAAATTGCACCAACCGGAGCGGGTTATTAGTAAGTATATAATATATATATTTAGTCTTTTAAATGTTTTAAAGGACCCGGATTTAACAAAAGATTTTTTTTCATAGAGAACATAACTTAAAATGAAAGTCGTAAAACCCCTATTACGATCTCATGCAGTTAATTACGGATGAGGCTATTTAAGAATTGCATTTTGTCAAGGACATATACATTAAAAAAATAAAACAGTATAAAACGTAGAGGTTATTTAAACATATTGTTCGGGTAATGTGTACATTCGTATGTGTTTGGGAGCAATAAAGACGACACATGAGCCTCTCCACCGGCCGCGGCATTAGACGCGTAGCAGTTTATTGTGCGGCAGGCTTGCTCATAACTACCCATTTTCCTAGGGATAATGACGGACAACAAGCGACGTTATGTTTATTTCAAAGTCCCCCGAATAAAGGTCTTACAAAGATAGTCCTTTGCTTAAAATAACCTTAGCTCTAGGTAAGTATTATTGTAATATTTAATACTGCAATTTTATCATGTTTTGATATATCGATATATGAGTATAATTTAATTCACTATGAAAAATAAATTGAAGAGGAATAAGTATATGATATTTTTCGTTTTTATGTTTTAAAAATCTCGTTGAAAAGTTACCTTGGATTGCCTCGAAGCGCAGCGTGGTGCAGAGCGTTAAATCCATTGTTGTTCGTGAGTGTCATATCAGCTCCGTGGTCCAATAGTAAAGTCAATATGTCGTCGCGCTTCTTCGATATAGCATCGTGCAAGGGCGTGTCTCCTTCAGAATCCTATAAGAAAAGAACGATATTTTACAATTTATTTCAAAGTATTTTCTATTTAAATAGAAACTTAACAGGGGCGTTCTATAATAATTTCATCAATTTAACTACCATATGCATGATAATTGTACGATTGATGACGCGGAGAGGACTTGGGAACCCGCAACCCAGTTTCATGTGCCAGCTGTGGAGGGCATTATGTCCCTGAATTATACAGCATCGCCCGTCTCGAGTATCGAGACAATTTTCTAAAACATCAAACCACCCGAATGAATAATTGAGGCGGCGGAGAAGGCATTTAAGGCGTGGATTATGGAGACTTGCATAATTTATAAGCGTCTCAGAGTAGTTAAAACAAGCGGCGTAAGGCGAATGACGAGCTCAGCTGCGGCGCGGTGCGTCTCCCGTTGCACAGGAACAGGCAAATCTAAAATGGTGTCGAGTCCGTAGTGTTGTAGGAGCGACGCAAAAAGCGCGGCTACCGCGTCATTATCATAATCACCACCGCTACGTGCCACTACGGTGCCGCCCAAGCCGTTTCGCTTTGTGAGCGTGCATTAAGAGAGCCGAGCGTTGTGCTCTGTCATTCCACAATTAATTTGCAAGATACCGTAAGATGAGCGATTTTCCTTCCTCAGTACTTTTCAAAATGAATATTGCATTTTATTTTTGCATTTTTGTCATTTTTCATTTAGTATACACCGAGCAGAATATAATTTACATCGGCCGTGATTGGCCGAAGTTACTTTATAACTAACACTCTTAAATATAATAATTTGTATACCTTTGTGTATGTAAAATAGAATATTTAATGTTTTAATTGTTACATTACTCAAAATAGCAACTTATGTTTTTAATATATTTTACATCACAAGTAGGTGCAGTTAAAACTGTACGTATTGACCGCCAAAGAGTAACATTATTAATAAATATATTTTACATTTTTAAATTGAGACATATTACTTAACAATAAATACATATAACCGAATTGGCCTAGTACTAAATTCCGGGCTGGGTAACTGAAATTTTATGGGATTGATTTAAGTTAATTATTTTTTTAATTAATTAATATCATGGTCATCGGAGCAGGAAACCATCGTGGGCAAATCACCGCCACTCCGCATTGGAACAACGTGGTGACATAATATACAAAATAATCTCCTCACACGCCTTACCTGCTGTGGGATATTTAGGCTGCTTTAACTAACTCATTATAAATATTAAATAGTTTTAAGCGAGCCAACGGGTAACATAAACTGGTGTGCGCTCATTTAAATTTCATGGACATTATAATCCCTCATTAAATGCGTTAACTACAGTTTATGACACATAATATTTCTACTTTTACAAATGGTGAAACGTATGACACAAACAGCAGCTAACGTCAGTAGGCAGTAATTCAGGGGAAGCTCAACCGCAGCGTCAGAGTAATTCCGCACAGAATAGCAGCATTAAATATTAATCCTATTGGCATATAGATGGCCATTACGGCCTGTAATTCATGCTTTGGTACAGCCGTGTGCTTTACACGCCATAGCTAATTATTTAATTGCTGACGTAATCTACTATACTAACAAATTTTAGTATCGCGATTAGCACTGTCGAGCCATAAAAACAGGTGCGAGTTACAATTATTATGTTATTACAAACGATAAATAGATCTTAGAGCTCCAAGTAAATGGCTAAAGTAAAATAAGTGCTGAGAAGAAATAAGAAATTTGATTTACGTGGCAATATCCGCAGGTGCACATGAGCTGCCCCCCTCGTCGACGACATCGGTACGTGTGTCTCTTACCTTACGAATATTATAACACCCGAGGCGGCCCGTAACACACTCGTCTAGAAATTTTAAATTAAAGCTACAACGTTTCGACTCTCAATCACCATTTTTATGAGGTTATAAAAATTGAAACTCAGTGAATTTCTGTCTGGTTAATATTTCATCGCTCAACATTAAGCTGATTTAAATATTCAAAACAAGATTCGAGATAACGAATGGTCTCATTATACAGTTAACATAAAAATAAAAGTAATGTGACTGTAAATTGTTTGTAAAATTACTATACAATAACCTTTAACAATGACAAAACAAAACAACAAGGTAATTACAAAAGAGATAAGAACAAAGCGATAGAAAGTGGGCGACCGTAGAATGCGTAAAAAGCCATGAGGGTGAGGAGACGGCACGAACGTCAGAACAGATAGAAAACCACATTAATTTATATTCGTATGAATAAATTCCAGTATAAGAGAGAGAAAAACAAAAAATAACATGGGAGATAAGAATTCACTATGTTACAAGTTTTTGGAACTATTTCTTGTACCATACTTTTATTTCCTGATTTTCCAAAAAGAATAAACTATAAATATGTTTTTTAAATACTATTTTTTTATTGTATTTATAAAAACACGCCGTATTTCATACGTACGTTTTTCTAGTCTTCTGAGCAAGGTTGTCGTAAGATTAATCTATGCAGGCAAGGTTGGGTGTCACGGCTAACCCCCTGATAAGACAGAAAGATACAATTTCACGACACGGAAACCCGCCCATTACAAGTTCTTGCGTAACGAATAAAAAATGTTTGCCTTGGCATAAAGGTCAATCATTGACGAGGCAAAAAGAAAACAACTAATTGTTTAATTCCAAACCATTACGCCTAGTATTACGGGGGGATTATTCACGAACCATAGAGCACGGCGTCAGGGAGCGGCGCGCCATTGCAGTATGCGCTGACTTATGATGGAGGCACCAGCTCTGCCCACCCTGCGACGCCCGCGAATAACATACATTTACATCTAACTCGCATTCGACCACGATTCATTACACACAAACACCTCCATGTACGCAACGGACCCCAATTCTAGCCTCATATTTTCAAACGCACTCACATATCATTACTGCCAAGCAATTTATGGAAAATTTAATCTTGTAATAGTTTCTTATAATTTTTTCGATTTATTGCAAGTAAAAGGAACTACGTATAATTTAGCTAGATAAAATCCCGATGGCAACTATTATTTAAAAGATTACACATTCATAAGCAATTGATATATTACGCAACGTTTTGTAAGTTTTATTTTTACTTCATCAGGTGATCATAATGGTCATTTGTTTCCATATTAATTGCGTTTCAACAAAACATATGTATCATATAAAATCAAATAAACAGATCTAATGCGTAGTCCACTTGCAGTTATCTTTAAAATTATTAATCAACAAAACAACAACAACAACAACAGCCTGTAAATTCCCACTGCTGGGCTAAAGCCCTCCTCTCCCTTTGAGGAGAAGGTTTTGGAACATATTCCACCACGCTGTTCCAATGCGTGTTGGTGGAATGCACATGTGTCAGAATTTCTATGAAATTTGTCACATGCAGGTTTCCTCACGATGTTTTCCTTCACTGCTAAGCACGAGATGAATTATAAAGACAAATTAAGCACATGAAACAGCGGTGCTTGCCTGGGTTTGAACCCGCAATCATCGGTTAAGATGCACGCGTTCTAACCATTGGGCCATCTCGACTTTTTAAATTATTAATCATTAAATCGGAATAACTACATTCGTCATCGGAAATTTACTAAAAGGTTAAATATTAATATTCTCCCAATAAATATGTGTATAGACACATTTGCGTACCAACTATGTATGCGTAATAGTAAATTGTAGGAATTTAAATATCGATAATTGTTAAACTACGCGGTATTTATTTTTATTAATAGTTATTTATAAATTAAATAATAATTTTAATTACGTGGAAACCAAGAACTTATTCCACGTCCACTATAAAAATAAATTCATATTGTCATAATGGAAAGTTGCCAAATAGGAGTAATGTTCAGGGATAATTTTAAATTTATGGAAATCCGGCGGAAGATAAAATATTTCGGGGGCGTTGGAATTCCGAGCACGAGTTATTAACTAAGTGAATTAATTTGCCAATTCATATCGATAGCAATTATCGATTGGCTCAACGAGTTAAGTAGTGCCGGCTCCACGCTAGCTGGTGCACCCTCATCAGCCGCCTTGATTGATTGTGCGGAATTAAGCCCCAGCGCTCCACATCACTACGTATACGTATCCCGATCAAATTAAATAAATACTGATATTTCTACATTTATATTATGTATTATAAACGTAATTAATAACAAAATTATTAACGAAATTATATTTATATTTAATCCTGGTACTATATCCAGATTGTACAAATATTAATGCGAATTTAATATAGTTTTTAATGAATTCAAGGAATTTAGGCAAATAATAAAAAAACATGTTAATAAAAAATTTAAGAAACAGCAAGAAATCTAGTGAGCAGACCTAACGACAGGACTTGTAGAGGCAGTGGTCGTTCGTTATGTTACACATGTGATGCCAAAACTTTAATGAATCTAGATCTATATCTAGCTATATTCTTAGTGCAAGTACTTGTTTTTTTCCAAATTAGCCTATATATATAACATTATCAATGACACGATAGTAATTCCTTCATAATGGGTTGAAAATGCAGATTTAAGCTTATAAATAATTTTTGGTAAATATTTTAGCTCGAGTGTAATCCGTGTTAATTAATATTTATCGTTTATCCTGAGCTTTAGCAAATAAAGATAGAAGAAGTCAGTGTGATAAAGTAGGTCGTTTCATAAATACCGCAGTCCATTAGTGGCCCAATATCTCAACCACGCAGTTCTTTGTTATTCTAGGAGCGCGGCCGTGGCGAGCGCTTTGCTTTAGATATTGGAAAACGGTAATGTACTCGGCGAGATTTAGCGCCGAACACCCACCGCTGTGGTCCACACTCTAAGCTACATCTCTTTACTTCAACAATAGAACTATGGCTTTGGGTAACTACATTCCAACTACTTAAACTGATTACAACTTTTACGTGTCAATATGTTTTTGTACGACTCTACGGTGTTAAATTGTGATCTTGTAGCGAACATATTTCACAAGTGAAATGAAATCTACGAATACTAAGAATTACATTGTACACGAAAAATTATCTTATTCGATATTGTGTTTTTGTTTATTGATATATGAGTATAATATGTTTTATACTCATATATCAGTGAAGTCCTTCATAAAGTTATAGATCCATCATTATATGAATATTCTTTGCGAAGAGCAGCATCTGCGCGCATACGATGTATGAGGCCCAGATCGTACGAGAAAGTTTGGTTTGTAAGACTTTCATTTATCTTAAGTTACTAAATTAAGTTTAATACACAATATATATTTTTCAGCAGATTAGTCCCGCCAACTTTATTAATAACGGTCCTAAGAATTGTCCGGTAAAATATTTATCGACATGACGGTTTTAGCAACATTCCATATTTTAATTTCCCCGACATAGACAAAACACATTATTTCATGAGACAAAACAGGTTTTATATGTATTAGTCTTAATTTTTATTGCTATAATTAAGCCATATTTTCATAAATAGTTTTTCGTGTTCCATGCCAAATTATAGGAATTAGTTTTTTACAATTATTCGGTCTCGATTTTCTATTTTTATTTTCATACATTTGTTTTTAGTTGGTACGTACTGCTAAAACTACCGATGGATTATTGCCATAATTGGTTTCGATTATTAAGTCTGTACTGTGGTATTTGTCAATTTTTATTTATGTTATAGGTAGCCGGACTGGCAAACGAGCCACCATATGGTTAGTGGTCATCCTTTCCATAAACAATGGCATAATAAATATTAAACATTCCTTACATCGCCAATGCACCACAAATCTTGAGAACCAAGGTGCCCATTGTGCAAAACACAAAAATACAGAGTTGCACAACTTACCTGATGAGAAAATAGTACCTTTTCAGAAGAGCATTCACAGAGCCCTGCCATAAAGTGAATAATATTATTCCTGCATCTATAAATACAAGCAAAAATTCAACTCAATTAGATATTGGGTATGATAGGGGCAACAAAACTCGATGGGGTGGGCGTAAGACGAATTCTGATACGATGCGTTAAATTTTTTTAAATCTATACATTAATAATTATTACCACTTTTAACGTAAAAAAAGTTTACACTGTACTATGGCGTAGATAAAAGGCTAAGATCAGCCAAGATCACTCAGTACATGTGAACACGTGAATCTCAGCCGAATTAAGAATTAAGGGTGGAACCTAGAGGAGCTTTGATTTATGGATTTAATTTGTGTTTATAACTCATGACATTGGAAAAAAATAAACCTTCGGATAAACCCACATTCGATCAGCGTGGAACATTTTCCACACGGGAAAAGGAGGTCGTTGTCCAGCAGTGAGATATTAATGGTCTTTAAATATAAAATATTAGAAGCTATCTATATTGATATATGTTTTTTTTTTCGTATTTGAGTTGTGTATGTAGAGACCTCTGGATTTTCTCATATGTCTTATTGTCCAATGCGATTGCACTGATTGTTAATCATTGGTTGTATATTCACTTAAAAAAAGCTACATTCATTAAATAACTTTACATAAGGGAATATTATTGCTACTATCAGATTATTTGTTAGATATAAAATAACTACATACAATCTATACAGATTTATTTTGAATATATACCGTTAAAGGGATATTTAAAGTGTGGTAGAATGAATTTATAGGCGTAGGTTTTAGTCTGTCACTGTAATTCAGAGGCTCTCTCATTTAAACAATGAGAGGTGATTGGCGTAATCACTACGCTCAACCTGCGTGCCGGCGGGCCATAAACCGAGGCTTTATTCACAACACAAACATCCTTTACCTAACTTGCTAATCGAATCTCAAAAGCTATGCCATGTCGATGCGAGGAAAAAAAAACAAAACGAAACATACAAAAGGTTTGATAAAAAAAACTAGATCTGTTATAATAAGTAAATATTGAACATTTCGATGATATAAAACTTTATAATTTCTTTCTCGCTTCTCAGAGTGCATGGGTTAGATTGATGAAGAGCCTAACTTTGAGCGCCTACTAAACTTCTGGATGAGATTAGCTTTTAAAAGTTATATAGGTTTGTAAAACCTAAATTGCTTTTAATTCAAGTTCCTAAATTACGAAGAGCAAAGTTTATTTGATAAAAGTCGATTTTTCTCTATATTACTCAAGAAATACAATGATAAATATGTTTCGATAGTTTTGTTTTTGTTATGTCATATAATCCAGTTTTATTTGAACTTTATTCTATTATTATTAATGGTACCGGCAAGTATTTTATGTTTGTTTTATTTCATATGTATGTGCTCGTCGCAAACGTCGGATTTAGCCAAAAACATGCGACACGTGCAATAACAGGGCGCGTAAAATATTTGGGTCCGCATTTCCAATAACAATTTTCGAACTTTCAATAGGTACATAGTGAATGTTCGGAATGGGAAGTATTTATTAGGTGAATATTACCAGAAGCGAGTGTGCCGCTGAGATTACGGTCCGGAAAGTATAGGGCTTTTTCTGACTATCGTCGTACGCGGTGCACAGGTGTCCGTAATGTGACACGAATCGAACCCTGGGTCAAAATGGCCGAAGCAGTAAAGCTTCGCATCAATATCTACTCCTACTTGTAAGTTATTTTCAGAGTCCAAAAAATAATAGCAACAAAAATATTTTTAGTGAAGTGTACAATTTCTGGTACTTCTTATTTAAATTAAATAAGACATTCGGTTACGGAGTAAAATAAATCAAGAGAAAGGATTATAATTGAAATATATGCATCCTATGTAGTACATTGTAATTGAATTTTTGCAAATTGTTTAAATTATGGCTTTCGTCGACATTGCGAAAAGGTTGCCAGTAATAAAATTAAAGCGAGGAGTGCAAAGAAAGGAAACATAAAATTTCAGGTGACGTCGGCCCTTCCATTAATTTATCGACAGGTCGTGGTAGCAGGCCATGAGGATAATATTTATGAAGTAAAACGGCGCGGCACGATTTTCATTAGTTAATTATTGGACTTAATAATTGTCAAATGACGATCGAACATTTTATTCTGTCATTGTGAGAATTTCCTTGTCAATTAGCGCATTGAAAATTGTAAAAATATAATTGCTTCGTTAGCTTAATGACAACGTCATTAAAAAAAAAATTGCAATAGTGCTACAATTTGAACAATTAATACTACTAGTTCACTTACTATATAATTATGTTAAACCGTTTTCTAAGAAAATATTCTTATTTTTCTTTACAAAACTAATATGAGTTTATGCTTTGATAATAATTAATACATTTTACTTTACTAACTTGTAACGTACTTTTATTATAATCGAATCGATATCGATTTTAAATCTGGCATTTTGATAAAATAAGTTTGCCCAGATCTATTACGACTGAAAATATTTCATGAAATTCCAAAATGTGATAACTTGATCGAGTATCATACCATGTAAGATATAACTTTATCTATAAATCAAAAACTTTGTTTTGTTTGAACAATTCAACTGTTCTAGTAAAACATTTTTTCGATTAACAAAAAAAAAAAGGTTTGAGCATTATTTTATATAAGGAGAACTGGAATTCAAAATAGTTTTATACATCATTACATGTGTTTGTACATACATAGATAATCTATATGCTTCTATTTGCACGGGTTGCTTGGATGAAATGAGCCTGGCGTCAGGCTAGTATCCGATGCGTAGCGTTTAACTGCGCTATCTCCGACCGAATTGGCACGTTTAATTGAACCCCTGTTTCAGCCATTAGTGTACGAGACAACAGTTATTGGCACTAGGCGGTCGTCCTGTTGTACATTTGTACGTACACTTCGAACATAGTTCCTAAACATTTAAGGTGTTAAATTTACATTCGGACATACAGTCTTCGTGATTTAGCGAATGCGGAACTATTTTACTGGATGTGTGTTATGTCTATTATATAATTTATACTGTATTCATATCATAATTACATATAAATGATGATAAATAAATAAACAAAGTTGCTTACTGCTGTATGTATGCTTAGATCTTTAAAATTACGCAACGGATTTTGATGCGGTTTTTTTAATAGATAGAGTGATTCAAGAGGAAAGTTTTTATACTATATAATACATGGACAATATAGTAAAAACACTGACAGTTTAAGAAGTTTCTAATTTGATGTCGCAAATAAGAAAATTCTGTAGTATATTTAGTATCAGCATTGCACACGTGCGAAGCCGGGTGGGTCGCTAGTGTAGTTACTTGTATATAATGCAAATATACAACCAAGACAAATAAATGATTAAAAAACATGTATAGGAAGGTAATATCGTAAGTACCTAAACGAAATACGGCATTTTAGAAAAATATTTAAGAAAGATAATATTCTCGCTAAATGTGACACGGCTAATAAATCCCATAATGGTGTCGTAAAATTTCGGTGGTATTATCTCGGGAAAAGCCGGCTATTTTACATTCACCTGCGAGGTTTCCCTCCTCATCCAATTTATGTTAGTGGGCACAAAACGAACGCTGACAAATGTGAAAATAAAATGAACATACGTTTTATCTCTACGCTCACGGAATCGAATTCCATCCTTGTTGGTAGAGTGAAGGGCGAGGCGTGCACAGGACGCGTAACCGACGTGCCCTCTTACGTTACTCTTTATCTCGGAGAATACCAATTTTTAGTTTTTTCGACTGTTAACGTTTGTGATTTTAAAGACTTAAAAATATTAGCATATAGAGAAGTCGTCAATTTCAATATATTTATTATTTTTTTGCATTTATATGTTAAAAAAGTTCATTAGTTTTCTATGATCTTTTGGGTTTGGGTATTTGTGTACCGTCGCTACTTCTGATTTTCCACAACACAAGTGCTTTAGCTACTTACATTGTGATCAGAGTAATGTATGTGATGTTGTCCAATATTTATTTATTTATTTTATAATTACAAATTTAGTTACATTGCAATTTTATTCTAAAAATGTATAAAAGTGAAGATTCACTTTAAAATTACAATGTAAGGACTGCTTTTATTTTGGTTGTTTAGTTAAGTCCAGGAACTTACTGAGAGTTATGTTTTGTTTTAAGTTGTTTTTATACATTAAAAACTTGAATTTCAAGACGCACAGCTACCTTGTAGTTTGTAGCTAACATTTATTATGAAAACGTCTTAAAAGTGTCCCTGGATTTTGCAACCACTCGCGTAGTTTCTACTTAGATACGGTACGGTTCGGTACGAGGGCGCACGAAACTAAGTGGAACTTTTCCCAGGTCGGCGTATATAAAAAGAATTTTAAAAGATATTCCGAGTTGCAATTTAACAAATGACGCTCTAACTCAAAGATAAAAATATGTTACTTTGTGCGGTCAATCAGTTTTGAAAAAACTTATTTATTACAACAACAATAAAGACAAAATTATAAAAGATACATTTACTTTAATACTTATGCAAGTAAGTTGGTGTCGCATGTTTTAAATAATTGTTTCCATTTTGCTCATAAAAAGCGTAAATACTCGACGAATCGTCGGTTACCCGTTTGTCGTGATTGTTATTTCGTATGTATAACAGACGACGAGGTAATAATATGTGCTTAATTTACGAGGGTTGAGAGATAATGAGAAGCAACGAAGGACATTTAATACAGTTGTGTGAACAAGCACAGCCCACGTACTGATGAGTCGAATATAGCTCGACGCACTTCAGATAACTCGCGTATCATAAAACTTTGCCGCTATTTGCTACCTATAATTTGTCTTTGCAAAAGTTTGTCGCATCCGATAAGATTTCTCTTGAACTTCGTTCGAACTTGTTATGAGTATCCATATCTTGGTTTGTATTTTGTATCAATAAATCTTTCTACGTGTCAATAGACTCTTGTTTTATTTGTTCTACTAACTGCTATTCGTAGCTCCATCCATGAAAAGTTATTTCGTATTTTTTTTAAAACTTATTCGTAACATTTTATATATCATTCTTACTGTAGGACTACTCCTCATATGGGTAGGTATTACATACTCATTAAATATTATTCCGATCCGCTGTGTAATCATTTGAAGAGTTAGTGTGCCAGTGTAACTACAGGCACAAGGGACAAAACATCTTAATTCCCAAAGTTGATGATATATTGATGATGTAGGCAATGGTTACCACTTATGCAAAGTATCACATACCCAAATATCAATTCCCCAAATTAATTAAGAAATTACTAATACTCCTAACTTACTGACCCCTCCTTTTAAGGTTATCACTTGTGTGTGTTAAGAATGGGTATGACAATAGTCTAAGGGATCAGAATCGATCCTACGACTTTTACTGCCCGTAAACCATTACGCTATTAACACTTCTCAGCTGTATGTTGTCTTCAATTAAAATAAAATACCCTAGTTTTAAATAAACATACATATGTATATTTTAATTATATAAGAATAATGACATCTTGTGGTATTTTTCATAGATTCATAACTTTGAATGATTTTGTATGTTTTGATTTGAGCGATTTCGTTAAATTCACTTGCTAGATATAGCAATTATTAAGGTCTTAATTGATTAATATATTTTAAATCGTACTTATTTTTATAAAGTATTTTCTAAAAATGAATAAAAACCTTTTACGCGAAAATTGTAGCACAATATCTAAGTGTGCAATTCTAAAAATAATTCAACTTTGATCTACATTAATTTAGCGTAATCATACAAAAGCGCTCTAGCGCGCGCTCTGTGAGCTATTTCCCATAGTCCCAGAGTAATTATACGGGGTGGTTCACAAAGGCCGAGGTCGTGGATGAGGCGTTTCGGCGCGCGGCGCGGGCGTCGAGGCTCTGAACAGCCTGTAATGCATTACCGACGTCGCTGACGCCTTGCAACTAACCAAATTACAATTATACTACACTACATTAATCTGTTAATGAAATATTAACATATACTACATACATACATTACGCAAACATTTTAAGTTTATTTCCAATTTATAAACTTGATAATATTATCAATAGGTATATTTTATAATAATTTTGCTGTTTTCCAAATATATATAAAAAATATTCGTTATTAAAATAAACAGTCAGACATTACATATAAGTATGTTGAAGCTTCGGAACCATAATCTCTTCGTCTTATTACGAATATAGCATAATACTTATTATTATTGTTTAAGTAGCAACTGAAACTGCAACAGAGTTTCGTAATGAATATTTACGAGTGTATGGTTATTATACTAAATACTTAAGAAGTTTAATTGAACGAGATGGAGAATCAAGTAAGTATATAATGAGTATAGAAATGGAAGCATATAAGAGGCTCGAGTTAGAACACGCGACGCCGTCGTTCGCCTAATGAAGCCGTAACGGAATGGGGGCAGGCAAACTGACACCGTCGCACTCGCACTGTCGCAGCTGTTGTTATTATCACGATCAGCATAAGGAAGATAGCAAAATGCATTGTATTTAAATAACTTCAAAACGAAATGACTTCGAAACATCCGAGACCAAAGGAAGATAAGGATATGCTTTTATACAAATAGAATTCGATAATTTTTTTATCATAATTCATAAACATGAATAAAATGTATTGTGTAATTAAAAACAAAAATAATTAACTACCACATTATACAATGATAACCATCAGTTAATACGAGCATATATTCGAAATTACCAAACTAGTCTAGTTACTGTATATGACTAATTGTTGATTTCGTAATTAGTGCATACCGCTTCGTATATACGGAACCTATAAACATGAACGATACAAACGTAACATTTATGTCGGATTTAACAAAATGAATCTGTGTTATTAACATAATACTGGCGAGTAAAAATGAGGCAAAGGGGAATATGTAGAAAGCTGATTCACATCACGGCGGTGTAAAGCAAAGATCGAGTTCGGAGTAGGCTGATGGCCCCCGTGCCGCTCGCCACAGTCCGTACTTATAATCTAATATTCGCAATTTACGAGGATCGCGGAAAGGGCCCACGGGGAGCTGTAGCACTGTCATCGTGCCGGCGTACCTGCCGGCTGCATTTACCCCCGCGTTAAGTCTATCGCTGTAGCTTTTTACGCTTTTTACGAGGCCAATGTTAGCGTACCTTTGAGGGTAACGTTTATTTTTCGTGAATCAGGTGACACGGGTAAAGTAAACACGAAAAAAAGGAGGATTACATGAAGTTATCTAACCTCGCTAAATAATTCAGCGTTTGTTAGTATAAAAAAGTGGCAAATGAAAAAAATAACATTCTGTATAATACTGTTATTTATTTGTTTATATATTATCATGTAAAAAAAATCTTCACAAAAATATTTACGATATATTTTTTTGTAAATTTTCATTTGATATTAATTTTTGATAAGCAATATTTTTGATCATAAATGCGTTATAAGTTGATTCAGGATAGAGGATTTGAGGGAAGATATGATGACAAGGGAAACTGTTACTAAAATAGAAGAGCATTGTGTGAGGCTTGAATAGAATAGAAAAGCTTCGGCACGGCAAGTCTTGTACGGATCTCGTCACACTTAGGTTAATCTCCAATATCCGCGACGAGCGGCTTCCGAAACGCTATACATTACGGTATTATACAAAGCTCTGCAAAGAACTACGTAACACGCGAATATGGCGCGGTAACAAATACTTATTAAATATAACGCTATAGGATTTACCGAGGCCAACAAATTCCAATAACAATTACAGTTATAACTATTGTTCTCATGAATTGTATTGAATTATGTATGTTACAAAAAAGGGATGAATAAAAAAAAATGTAATTTATCAAACATGCCTCAGAAACAACAATTTCAAATTACACGAGCAAAATTAAATAACAAGAGTACGGTCCGAAATAACAGGAAGAAAATGAAAACACAAAGGCGAAATACAACAAGAGGGACGACACAAAGCGACATATTTACTCAAATTTGAATCCGGAACGTGAGGAATCAGCAGTCTATTACGTGACCGTTAATAGCATTCTGCTGGAGACCAGACTACGTACTAGCGACGTCTTAGTTGCTACTCCGAGCCCGGGGCGGGGTAGATCTATAAATTACCGAACCGAACTTACGACAACTCGTTCCATACCAGATAAGCTAAGCCACAAAACAATGCTGCAGATAAACGGCTATTTCGTTAGCAGCGTATAATATATACTTTGTAAGGGTTGTGTACTCTTAATACAAAAAAAATATATTTTTGACTTATAAGAGTCGTATCATCGTATCGTCGTTTGGAATGAAACAGAACAATATTTTATATTAAACAATAAAGGCTGCAATCTAAAAATATAAATCTGAGTGTAATATAAGTCACGGCTATTCTTTCAATTTACACCACGTTCAAGGGGGGAGCGCTTCTGTACTTCTGATAATTTAATAAGGAAAGTTTATTGGAGTTAGGAGAACGTGCGTGTCTGGCACGCTCGCCGCAAAAAGCTGAAAACTTTGATTCAATTAAAACCGAGAGTTGTACCGAAGACGTAACAAATTTGGCAAAAAGTCCTCGTCGTAGCTATACTTGGAGCCGAAAATAAAGCACATTTCTGGCGCTACACAACACATAATGCCCATTTAATCTCGTTATAATGTATGAAACAGTAACGAGAAATTAAATCAAGCGTTAAGACTTTAAAACCCAAAAATCGGTCCGCCAAAAAACCTGCGACATTAACATTGGTTCGGAACATTTATTATCATTTTATTTTAATTTTACTGGCGTATTTTATGAATTTTAATAGACAGCTCATACTGGACAGATTTTATGAACAAAAAAAGGTGTCAAGTCCGGTGGGACAGAGCCGCGTCGCCTGCGAAAGCCGCTGGTGGGGAATAAGGGGTGACGAGCATTGTTATGCAAATTGAGGTCGTTATTTCGCTACGAGTGAGGAAAGAGCGCGACAGCGACCGCCCTATTGCGCCCCGCGAGCACAGCGCCCGCGAACAGCGCACCGCAACGCGGAAGACGCTTTGCATAATTGGTTATACAAGTACCTACATCGACACACTGAAATGATCTCTGCGGCCCGGCTCCTCTCCGCTCCCTGTGCTACTGTTAGGATCTCTTTACTATTCATGTAATTCACAGTAAAGTTTCAAACAACAAACTTTACTGAACGTTAAATCATAAGTGTTCAGTTTGTAATCGGTGGTGTATTTACATATTAAAAGTTTTAGTTTTTAACTATCTATTTCAAATGAAACTCCAGTAACTATTGTGATATAAACAATTATAACAGTAGCAAATCCTTACATATAATTTACTCCAAATTTTTTGTTGAAATGAAATTTCCTTGTTTTTTTTTTTATTGTCGTATAACCGTTGATTTTTACAAAGTGTATCAGGCAAGAACCACGTTATACTGGTTATCATAAGCCCGCCTAAGATATTCATTCAAACGAGGCTGCGGGCGAAATATAATGGGAAAGAATGAACTGTTATCTTAGTATATATTATTTACAACCTTAATCGAATTTTTTATGGCTTCATAAATTCTTTTCTATATTGTAAGAGCTGATTTAGTTTCGATCTTTAAAAAACTGTACCTTTATGACGAATTTGTCGATCATAACAAAACTATAAACATAATATGCCAAAAAAACTATGTAACTAATTATTTATTTAGGAACAGTGTTTTTTAACATTATTACTTTTCATCAGTAGTTAAGACTTAACATCTACATATATATGTATTTTTCGATTTACTCACATGTACATATGTGCGTCAAGCTTGCTGTGTGTCAATTAAAGAAATAATAATTATATATTTATACAACACTGGCATATTGGCAAAATTCAATTTACATTTTAACTACCAAATAAATATTAGGGAAATAAAGAATAAAATATAACAAAACATTCACACAAATGTCCATTTTCGCATGCTGAATGTGAAACTTGTTCCGATTCGGTTGTCGACATGCTTCTGACGGACGGATTGACAACCAATCAACGGCATACTCATAGTCGAGTTCTGATAACTTTTCATTTCCAGCCACATCACTATTTTATGATGTTAGTCTGTGTTATTGGCAACATTTTTACGAAACATGTACACTGTGGTTTAATTACGATTCGAAATACTATAATAGCTAGTAGGTAATAGCGAATAGGTAAGAGTTTTAATACAATTCGTATCCTTAAATTTTAATGACGATAACGACAACATTACGATCGTGACTGCAGCAAAGTTTGAAGTATCGAATGAAATACTTTTCTTACACAATAAAATTACCAATTGAAATATCTACGACAATAGGTTATCGGAACTGTTTCTTTTCATTCGACATTACTGCTATGAATGGAAGTCCTTAGCGGACTTTTATGATGCATTTTCTATCTTTGATTCTCTAGTAGACACGTAGCAATAAAATGATATACATAGGTATACGAGACGGGTGGCCTAGTGGTTGAAGCGCGTAAACTTATGATTACAAATTCAAAACCTGAACTGAAGTTTTGTATGCTTGATTTATAATTAGGCCATATGGCCTCAATAAGGGAGGGAATAGCATCGCATAAGCTCTAAAATTGCTACACATAAGGAGATATATTTGCTTAGCCTCGGGAAATTTACAGATTTATTAACATAAAATAAAATATTAGAAGACATTCAAATTGTTAAGAAATACTGACAAGACAATTATATTTTGAATTGAACAAACTCAAACTAGAACACGATAAAGTGTATAATAATAATTACCTTATCTATAATGATAGAGGGAAAGTTTCAAAGATATAACAGTTTATAAACTCTAAAACATAATAATAGATTTTCGTTAATGTTCCGACGCTTAACCCCGTTGGCGGTAATATTTCAACTGCTAACCGGTGAAATTTTTTTCTTGACTAGGTAAAATTACTAAAGTTGTAGCCATCATATTCATATTTCTGCCCAAATTATCCAATATAATAAGTTTCAAAAGAGTAAGAGACGACTTTTAAAAGGAAAAGTTCTGCGAAAGCAAGTAATGGCTCATCCCGCTCACGATTTCTGCCCCTCAGGCGGAACAGGCGGACCGGCAGCGTCAAATAAGTTTCTAATTGCTTATATTACCAAGTTATATTCGCTCTTGAAAGTAATTAAGTCTTAAAGTTAAAACCACATTCACGTATTTCACCAAACTTTTAACAATTTTTCATGTCCAGTGTCAAAAGTTTTTGTATCGAAACAGAAAACGATTTACGATTTATCGAGTTCTCTACCTTTAAAGAAAACTACAAACGCGCTCAGCATGTTTATTACATGTGAAACATGTGCCACGTTACGAATACTGTGCTTTATCACGCGCGCGCTACTTCATTTTACAACTTTAATGTTCACACTTTTTCCCGATTTCGAGTTGAAACAAACTGGTCGTCTCGCTTGAAAGAAGTCCGGTTCCTACAAGATTCAGAACCATTCTCTAAATGGCGTCTGTCTAAAGAACCGTTATTAATTCGCATTGCATTTAAGTATATACATATTTATTTAAAATTTCTGATATAATTTTTCCATTTTAATGGTGGTGGTAAAACAAACAAGCGACGTACGAAGTTATCAGTTGGAACAGAATTGTAAACATCGCTATATTTTAAAAATAAAATTGCTTAAGAAACTTTACAATTCTCGTTCGAAGATTTAAAAACCTACAAAATATATAAAATTTTATTGACCACACGTTTTACAAAAATAAGTTTTCATTTTATGTTATACATATACACAGATATACATATGTACTGACTATTTTGTTTCCATTTTCATGTTTAAAATTGACGTTCAATTATAAGACTAAATTCTTTATGCTTACTTTTGCAAAATGATAAAGTTTAAATATAATATGTTTTATTAAATAAATACAATGTTAACATTTGTTTTATCAATGTGTTCTGTTATGCTACGGTAAGCAGAAAGTGGATGCCACCTACACTTTATGAATTACCTCTTCTAAATGAGATTGTTTGTATAGATTTAAAATAAATAAAAATATATTGGTGTGTAAACAAGAAATTTACGTTATGAAAAGCAAATGTTGCTCGCGAAAAAAATCATAAATACGTTGTAGCATGACACTTCGTGTCTCTGTTATTATCTTTTTTAAAGATTTATTCAGTGAAATTATTTTTGTTTATTATATAACATTAAAACGGTTGAGATGTTAAAATAAACCACGATAAGATATATTTTAATAACCTACAATCATTAAACAAAATAATACGAAACGTAAAATATAAAGCAATTTATATGAGAACAAATATAAAAGTTTCTTAAAATTTTCGTAGTAAACGAGAACAACAACAAGTACTTGAAGAGTCTCGAGAATGTGGAAAACGTTAAAGGTGGAGTAGGTAGACGCTTAAATTCAGGAGATATGAAGGAAATGTGTGTGGCATTCTTATTTTCAAGTTGGCAATAACACAGTGGATATGGAGCGTGCATGTGGCGTTACTGTGGCAGTAAATTAAGTAGCTAGAATAGCTCCCAAAGATATACGAGTTCAGCGCTCGCTATCTGATCATTCCCTGTCCAACGCCACTGCGGTCTGTGCTTTCAACTTATCTTGTATCTTGTTTTTTGTTTACAATAAACAATGCGTCAAAATCGAAATTATTATGAATATGATTATGAAAACATAAAACAGAGTATAAAAATATAAATCGAAAGACATACTGCAGTCAAGCGATGTCTCATTCAAAAGAGCTTTCAAACGCATTTTGTCACATATTCAAAATCACATACGTACTAGTATGAAAGACTATGTGTAAATGTATAACTACAGAACATAAACAGAAAACGTTTTTAATGATGACATTAAAAATAAAAAAAAAAAAGAAATACAAAGAAGTTTGTTTAACGCTAAAGAAAGTTCTCGGGAGAAAATAAAGAAGGCCAACTTAAATTTAGTATATCGGTCTGCGAGTGTTTACGAGGCAGGCCCCTGAAATAAACAAACCGAAGGCGACGGCAAAGCACAAAGGCCAGGTTTCGTGAAATAGCCGCCTGTTTTCATTTTCTGTTTTATCGCAGCTGGAAAACAAATGAGAAGCATTTTTGTGGGCGACGATGAAGTAATTACATCAAAAAACGTTGCTTGTTTTTACGCTATGACACGACCACTCTTATTGTGGTAACTGATGTTTCATTAAACATTATACATTAAATTATTATACAAAAATGAAAATAATTATTACTTTATATAAACTCGTTTCCCAATTTTCATCGTGAGAAAGTATTTTCACTTTTAATTATTATTGATTTTACGTTTAAGTGTGCATGGAAACTCAATTAAATGTGAACTTGTGTGTGACGGAAATGGAATACAAGCCTCACAGTTATTATAAATTAACATTAAAATAGTGTTTATAAGCTTGTGTAACAGTTTCTTTTGCAAAGAAGCTTTCTTTCAGGAAGGAACGTCGTGCTGAGTGCAATGCAAGCACCTGACGTGCGAACGAATATCCGTGCCATCGATCTATGTAACTCTTGTTAAGTGACAAACGAGAAAAACGAAGTAAGGTGTGAAATGGAAAAATAATAATTATAATCACACCTTCTATATGAAAACAATAATGTAGAACGATATGTAGAAATTATTTTTTTCATTTCCGCGAAGTTACGTTTATCTAAAGGCTTCATAAACTTCTACTTCTAGGTGCTATACAAATTAATCTATCCTGAGCTAATATTAAAAAAATTGCCATTTGCAAAATTCTTATGCAACGTTCCAAGACATAAGAATGATGTCACATCACGGCGGTGTAAAGCAAATGTATTCTTATGCAACGTTCCAAGACAAGAGTCGAGATGGCCCAGTGGTAAGAACGCGCGCATCTTAACCGATGATTGCGGGTTCAAACCCAGGCAAGCACCGCTGATTCATGTGCTTAATTTGTCTTTATAATTCATCTCGTGCTCAGCGGTGAAGGAAAACATCGTGAGGAAACCTGCATGTGACAAATTTCATAGAAATTCTACCATATGTGTATTCCACCAACCCGCATTGGAACAGCGTGGTGGAATATGTTCCAAACCTTCTCCTCAAAGGGAGAGGAGGCCTTTAGCCCAGCAGTGGGAATTTACAGGCTGTTGTTGTTGTTCCAAGACAAAATTACCATTATATTTTCTACACGCTACACACGTATTTTACTTGTATTTGTTTCTACTGTATACTTTATTCTTTTCAACATTTTATATTAAATAATGTTTGCAAATTATGAAATATTTCTTTGCAGGATATTGTGTACTCGAAATTTATTGAGTATACTCGAAGATAATTTACGTTATATTTTTTTTATTTATTGTTAATAAAGCTTGTATTACTCGCAAATCGGCGTACAATAAAAAATGTGCTCCTTTAATATATTTTTTAAATATTAATTATTTTACGAGGTCAATAATCGACATTATTTCATTTGCACATATATGTCATAATCATGGATCTGTAAGACATGTTTGTGCAAGCCGGACATCGATTCTTCATAAATTTTATATAACCTTTACACAGACGCGTCTTAACTATTAAACATATTCGTTAAAGTCGACGTAGAAACAGTGATCTATCGATATGTGTTTGAAAATAATAGTTAAGAAAAATAATTACATTAAAAGCTCATTATGTTATTATAATTTACAAAAAAAACCAAATCGAAACTTGCTCGCTTATTTGGGGATCATTTTTTCAGATACGTTACTTTATACGTAAAAAAAAAAAAAAAAAAAACATATAATCAACTGCTAAAAAGACTACTAAGCTACAGTTATAGATAAAGAAAATAAATAACATATTAAAAATATACAAACTTTTTAAAAACAAGATTTTATTTAAATGCGCTAAAAATTTAAAGTAAACTTTTAGCTAAAACTTTTCCTATTAAATTATAACGTCATATCCTTTGGAACATTCGACACAATTTACCTATATGAAAAAAAAAAATTGTAAATTGTGTGATTCAAGTACTCCTAATTACTGTTTGAAATTTTGAATAGTTAAAATTGTCACATCAAATTATTTAATTTACCTGTTTATCTATACAAGTAAATCCAGATCCGGTATGTTGGATTTAAAATGACAAACTTACCCATGCATTGTCATCCAAAACGAACGTGTATACAAAATTTCAGCTCAATCGGTTAAAGATGACTGTTTCGAAATGGAGTTGCAAGATTTCGCCCGTACATACTCTGTACCCCTATAGACATTGCAAGTGAGATACAAGCTTGTTAAGTAGCAAAGGTAAACAGAAATATTTTTATTACATTAAGAAAGCAATAGAAGAGAATAACCTAATTATATAACATCTAATGTAACTTTAGAAAATGTAAAGAGTACCAGACGCATAAATAATATATACATATAGAAAACAGTATATACTTGTAAATATAAATAATTCATACATAAATTTAATTCCAAACTTTAATATAGAGAATAGACTACAATGGTTCGGTATGTCGGGGTACACGGTAAACGGAAGGGGAGGATTCAAATTAAAACATTAACAATAGGTAATTCTCACGTGGTTAACGAGCGGCTCGAACCATTTTCACCTTTGAAACTCAATTATTATATTGTATATATTAACGATACTGTGCTCGGCTTTGACCAATACAATTACGGGAACAATAATTTCATTCTTCTGGCTTGCATTAATTTATACCATAATTTTATCATGTAATGATAGTCTGGAGTTTATAGACGATAATTATTTGGTGTATAATGATAAATATATGTCTCAAAACACGCTTTACATTATTTTTTAAAGATATTATTTAAATTAATGAGCGTAAAACCGTTTAAATTGACATAATATTTTACCTATACTTATATATTTTATTACTTCTTGACACGGTTGGAAAAGCACATAAGCCTTGATCATCAAATAGAAATTCGATCATCTAACACAAGACACATAGAATACCAATGTGTATCGTAAAAAATCGTTCGTTCGGGAGAAGCGCTAATGAGAGGGCATAAAGCGTGACGTCGTAAAACCAAAGCATTAAGCGCCCGCTGCCAGAAGCTGCCCCCTAATCTATTCTGAGCTATTTTAATTAGCATCGTAGTAATAATAAAGTGGGGGCGAAGTTTTTGTGGCGTCTCGGACGATGTTTCTCGAGCCGTGGCGGAGCCCGGCTGACGCCACCCGAGCCGACCACGCTCACTGGGAATACTTATAACTTCTCGCTCTGTAAACTTATCAAGTTCCGCGCTCAAACTCATGGCTATAATAAATGTTTGCCGATGAGTTGGGTATTTGCGGGTCTGGGATAAAGTGGATGTCCAGCCTGGCAAACGCTTTCTTTCTCTCTGAAATTAAAACTTCATGCAGATATTTTAAACGTAATACGTATTTCCATGCACAATGAGCTCAGTGTGATCCATATTTCAGATATTTAATTTCATGCAGCCCGCCTTTATATTAGTGCTCACGAAATAATTAAAATAAACTCATTATATGGTCCGCTGTTAAATTCAATTTAATCTTTTAATTAATCACACAAATATTTTAAGTTGAAACATATCATTTTGTATCTTAATCGTTTTAAACGTTTAGATGGAAAATTTGTTACATCAACAAAGGCTTTTACGGCTATGAGTTTAAAACAAAAGGGAAACATTTTTTTAACAAAAAAAACGAAGCAATAAAATTGTAGTGAGCCTCGGACGGGGTAGAGGTTAGACTGTAAAGAAAAACGTATCTCGGGGTAGTAAATCTCTCTGAGCTTGATAGTCCCACAATCGCTTTCGCAGCGGCACTTGTTTCACGCACCGCCTCCGCTTGCACTACAATAATTTCCTTCCTGCTATATTTTCTTAAACTCTTAAGTTGGCTCGAAAAAACTTTTCAGAAAATTTTAGGGGCATGCAAAATATTTCCCACATAAATGGATTCCGACCCAAATAAGTCTCTCTTAAACATTTTCTCCCATGAGATATCTTATTCCTTAAAGATTTCCTTGTATCTATTGATCATACGCTTGTAAAAATATATTTGGATGAGTTTAATTTATAGTAATGGTTAAATTTGTAGTTGCAAATGTAAATTGTATAAGACTCGAACAGTTTTTGGAATAGCCAAAGTCAATTCGATTGATTGTTAAAAAATCTACCAATCTTTTAGCCAATCCATTATTTTGCATGACCCATTACAACTTAGCATCAATGAATTTAAAAAAATAAGGTCTAACACTTCCCTATTTGATAGTGCATTAGTTTAACATTTGGAGTAATAAATTTGATAGCTTCATTCTCGTTACTATTTTACAATAAATTGACTCTATTAACATTCAATAAAGTACATAAGCCTTGAGTAGACGACAGCTAATTGTTATATGCTATTTCGTAAGTGAATGTAAACACATACCTACCTAAGTATAATAACCTTGCAACATTTTGCTTCGACTTCACATTTTAGATGATTTTTTTACGTACACCTAATCTATTGCGTGTTCGAATTTTATCGCCGGCATTGTAACGTCCATTCCCGGTTATTTTCTAAAACTGAAACTACTGGTACAGATTTTTAGGGTACTTTTATTTGATTAAAAATTTATTCTGCAAAAGCGAAAATATGTTGTAATTTAATTTAAAATGATTTAATTATATGATATAAATCTGACGCAGTATACTAACTGCATAAAAATATATTGGAAATTTTATTAATGTAGTTTCAAAAACTAAAATAGTCGATATGACCACGAATATTCAATATTTATTGACGACAAAATTTTAGTGTACTAAATAGTTCTATCAGCATTTACCACAGTCAAAAGAACATGGTTAACATGGAACATGGTTGGTAATTTAACATTTTCTTCTCGCCAAGACGTGAAACTTTAGTTGATTCACGTTAACCTTAAGTGGATACATATGAACACTATAAAATTGATATATGTACATATATGTTCATTTAATATTATATTAAAAAAAAACCACGTTAGACTAAATATTCTCAGAAACTTCTCTAAAAATCCTGTTAGGGTTTGTTAATTAATTTTGTTTCTATAATAATTCATATAATAAATTTAAATTTTCATATAGTATTAATATTCATATTCATAAAGTAAATGCTAATTATATAATACATATTTACAAATGATTTTATTAGGTACAGGAATAAATATTATTATACAAACTGAAAATAAAAAAATAGTTAATGAACCATATATAATTTAAAATATTGGAAGATTATGGTCAAAATTATCAAAATAAACAAACAAAACTTTTAAAGATGTAGAAGCATACTATGTATATGATTAGATACAATTTCGTCCTTATATTTTTTAAATTTATTTTTTACAAATAAAATTCCGAATAAGACTTAATTTATCTCTCAATTAATTTTGTACATATAGGATTATAACATGTAGGTAATATTTTTAATTTTATAAAGCTATTTTTTGTATAAAAACGTAAAATGATGACGACGTAATCTTTATTTTTTAAGTATTATTTTTATCCATAAATGAATTTCTCATTGGAAATATTTCAAATTAAATCCTTTGTTTTACCTGCACTAAGTGGGGACGATTTATTAGCTTAAAATTTATTTGATCGCAATGAGCGTAAAATAAATATAATATAGAAAATTTACTGCAATGTTTATAAGTCACGTTTAAAATTAAACTACTACACCGAAATAAGATTTCACATTTATCGTGCACTGAATTGCGTGCGTCTTAATTGCGCTTTCATTATTATTTTATAATACAATAATTCATATTCAAATCCTTAAATAAAATTTTAGTTTTGCATAAAATTTAATCTAGATCAATAGAAATAGAATGGTAGAAATATGTTAACAAAATTTTATTTTAAATATCTGGAGCAGCACGTAATAACTTTCAACCCAGTTAGGCTTAGGTCAGCGCGAACCCTACACCTTGAAGTGGTAACATTTCCATTCCGAGATTAACGAGACCATATAAGATTTAAATTTAATATTATTATATTTATAAATTTGCATACCTTTTATTAAAACATTTAAAGTATATAAAATATAAGTAGGTACGTATCGAATTGAGTTTATCATTAAATGTTAGTGTGACAGGTTAATTTAAATTTCTACGAGTAGGCAGCGCGATTCGGAGAGGGTTTTAGTGTATAATATTATTGGATAAGTAATCTTATTTCGTAGTTTCAGTCGCATTAATGTTAGAGTATGGACATGATTATCGTGAATTTCATTTTTCAATTAATAAATTACAAATTACTCAAAGAAATATGTTCCAAACCCTCTCCTTAATGGAAGAGGGGGCTTTATCTCAGCAGTGGGAATTGTACAGGCTGTTACTTTAATTTACTTACTCTACTCAAAGAAAACAAGCACCTCCACATGTACTTCAATTTATGTGATTGGACGAGTTGAAAATGTTTGATAACATCAAAAAGGTAATCTTACGCTGAAAGGCCTGGCTATCTATGTACTAAACCTAACTCTCTTCTGGGTTCGAGTTATGCCAAAAACCAGACATTTTTCGTTACTGTTACCACGTATTACTTTCATAATCATAATCTTTCATTACTTGATATAATAAACCTCCAGTTTTATTTAATTTTATTATTGTACATATACATAGGCCAAGACGACAATAACAGACAATAGGTTTCTTTTTTGTATAGCTAAATAAACTAACATTAGGCAATAAGACCAACTTGCCGTGATGGCAAACGGGAAGCCCTCATGCCTCTCCGCTGCTGCTCTCTAGAACCTAGACTGAACGTGGCGCGTGCCCTATATAATAACATATAGAAGCACGTACTTCGTTTCTATATGTATATGTATTGAGATAAAATAAGAATTAAGAAAATGCAATTTATTTTATTTTCTTGAAAATCTATAATTTTAATATCATAAATGTGAAAGTAACTCTGTCTGTTTGTCTGTCTGTCGCTCTTTCATGACCAAACCGCACAACCGAATTTCATGAAATTGGGTATGAAGCAAAAATAAACTCTAAAAAAGGATGTAAGCTACTTTTTTTACCTAAAAAATGGCAACCGACACCCCAAAACTCGAGAAAAGCCGGGGGCAACTATTCGTTTAAATATAATTTATTTTAAAGACAGTCAATTTCTATGTTATACATATGTATTTGATGACTAATTTGATTCAATATACTGATGTGAATACTTAAATAATAATAATATACCTGTATGTATGACTTTTACAGTTTCCACTGACTTTTCGGGTTTTCGGCTTTCGACTGTTTCACTTTCTTCAATAACCTCTGATCCAGAGGACAGACGTGTAATATTTTATATTAAAAAAGTTTTTATTCGCATTCTTTCCCTGCCATGATTTTTACAATCAAACGAAATGGTTACATTTCTTCTTTTGATTTTTTTCATTTGTACTTCATATGAAGCAAAATTATTATCAATGTTTGTGTAATGATTATTTTGTTTTACATTTAAAAAAAGGTTTATTTTTTAAATCGAACGTAACGTCAATTAATTATTATTTAAAGTTATTTTTTATTTTCAGAATCAAATAATACTATCCTCCAATGTCACGAAATAAATACTTAAGCAGAAATGCTTGTTCGTTTAAATCTTAGGAAGAAAGCAAAAAAGGTTGAGGGAAACAATAGATCCTGTTAAATCCAGGCAAACGTTTAGAACACATAAATTTCAAACAAAGAAAATAAAGTCTTCCGAATAACGTAACGATTGCTCCAGTACACGAGTCAGTTCGGAGTTAGAATAAGTATCCAATATAAATAGGGACAGGGAGACATTTGTCCGGCGAAATGTCCGCCTAGGTCAGGTGGCACACGGTAAAAGCGTTGAAAGCATACATAAATTTACGCTACGCGGAGCTGTATAGGACGCAGGTGGCCTTAAGTACTGTAACTAACAGAAACTGTGTACATACATCTTGATGGATCAGTTTAGTAAGAGAAAAGTAATCGTTATTATCATACTCGCTTGTCCACTATTGAATTATGGTTTTATCTTTTCAATATTTATAAAGGGGGCGTGGCTTAGGAGATCGCTTACAGTCTAACTCATTCCAGTAATATAATTAATGCTGGCTTCAGACTTTGCTTCATTCGAATATTAAATATGTTAAGGTTTAGAAAAGAAGACGATTAGTAGCTATTCCCTCGCTGCTCTCTCTCTACGTAAAAAACTATTAATTTATTATTATTTAAAATTATAAGAAATTGAGAAATTCAGTTTATTAAATATGGTTGATTAAATATGCAATATTAAAAAAAAGCAAATTATTATTTTGTTACCCCTAAAGATTTTTAATGGAGCTACGTATTAATATGAATTTAATTTGAAATATTACTAGTTTATATTATAACAATACATACATATGTAACAGTGAAACCGAAATAAAAGTCCTTTTCTTAGAGACACATCGTTTCAACATTTTTCATAGCACAAATTTATTGAAGAAGGGAATATTTACCCATAGTCTAACAATCAAAAGCCGTTGAGGCGCTGTGCGGGAGATAGACTTCGCTAACGAAGTAAACAATCGACCGACATTTTGCGACCGGAGGACGGGCCAACGCCAGCATCAAGACAAAGCGCTGATGAATCTGATTATTTCGTTTCAATGTCTTCTATACGAAATTCAAGCTTGAATCAGATGTTTTTTTTTTTACTTTAGGTATGTAGCATATGACGTTTTTGTAATAGTCCAATATTTTGTATACGAATTCTAAAGTTTAACATCTAGTCAATTAATGAGAATTTCCTAATCAACACAGTATTACTTATTATTATTATTGAGTTAATCAAAAATTATAAAAATCCATTTTATTTTATTTTTCTTTTTTAGCTTGTAATTTATGTTTACACAAAAAGAAAAGAATGATTAAATAAATAAATATAAATATTGTCCAACATCACATACATAACTCTGTTCTGTTCAAAGCACTTGTGTTATGGAAAATTAGAAGTAACGACGGTTCCACAAACACCTAGACCCAAGACAACATAGAAAGCTAATGAACTTTTTCCACAACGACTCGGCCTTAAATGTTGATGAAGAATTAACAAGTAAGTACTAAGTTTTTTAACGGTTCTTCTCAGTTGAATCTGTATTCCGAACCAGCGGTAGCTTCACTAATATAAGACATAATAGGTTGGGGAAAAAGTTTCTTCGTATTTTATATGAAAATTCAAAAAGTTTTTTTTATAGTTTATTTACATTTGACTAAAGTATGTAGGTGCCATTTTGTTCCATAACTTTTTGCCATCTTGTTGGTAGTGACATGATCCCATTGCTGTAAAAATTTTGGGGCTTCTGATCGAAAAACTGCGACAAGTGGTTTTGGCAGTCCTCTCGTGATGTTAACCTGACACTGCCTAAGGAATTCTGCAGAGACCGAAACAGATGAAAATCTGAAGGTGCAAGGTCAGGACTATACGGCGGATGCATTAATACCTCCCAGCCAAACTCTCGTAATTTTTGTTGAGTGGCTAAAGATGTGTGAGGTCTAGCGTTGTCATGGTGAAAAACCACACCCCTTCTGTTGATCAATTCTGGCCGCTTTCTCTCAATTTCTTGCTTCAATCTCATCAATTGTTCGCAATACAGTTCTGAATCGATGGTCCTGCCGGGCGGTAACAGCTCATAATGAATGATGCCCTTCCAATCCCACCATACACACAGCATTACCTTGTTGCGAGTTAATCCGGGTTTTGCCACAGTCTGTGAAGCTTGACCGGCCTTTGACCACGATCTTTTTCGCACGTTCTTGTCGTATGTGATCTATTTTCATCACCAGTTATCAGCTTCTTCAAAAATGGTTCGGTTTCATTACGTCTTAACAAAGAATCACAAATGAGTACACGGTTCATTAGGTTTCTTTCAGTGAGTTCATGAGGCACCCATATATCGAGCTTTTTTGTGTACCCAGCTTTATTCAAATGAGTCAAAACCGTTTTGTGGTCAATTGCCAGTTCTTCAGCTACATCGTAACTACTAATATGCCGATCTTGCTCCACTTTTTCAAAAATGGCATCAATTTTGTCCGTAACAGGGCGACCAGAGCGAGATGCATCTTTGATATCAAAATTTCCGGCTTGAAAACGCTTAAACCAAACTTTCGCTACTCTCACAGATACTGCATTAGGTCCATAAACATCACAAATTTTTTTCGCGGCTTAGTTGCATTTTTACCTTTTTTATAGTAAAATTTTAAAATGTATCGAATTTCTTCTTTAGATTCACTCATTTTAACAACAACAAAAACAAATGAAAATCACACAAATTCCTAATTTGAATTTGGAAGTGCCTTCTTTAAAATTAAAACTTTTTAATGATACCAAAACCAGCCAGATACAAATGGTATAGCCAAAGAGATTTTATTACAAGTTCATACATACTATATGCGAAAAGACTTTTTCCCCAACCTAATATAAATAACAGGTACACTGAAAGTAACTACGTAATTTACATTATAAATATTAAGGTTCATACAGGAAATTATTGTACCGTATTAACTCAAAATTAATTTACAATTTGATTTAAAAATAATTTTTAATGAGCTTAAGAGAAAAAGATTAAAAGGACATTTTCACAATACTGACCAAATATTCAGTTTTTAGTATTTTAAACTACAAGTTTGGTAACACTTTTTAAATAATAATATTTTAAAATAAAGACGTAAAATTAATATTAATTTTATTATTTTTAAATACTTATAATTTCTTAATCCAAAAAGTAATTTCAAACGAATCAATAAAGTACATATTCAACATTTAGATTGGAGAACAAGCACAAAAATAAAAGTTTATGTTTTATTCCGGTTAGTGTAGTTGCAAATCTCTGCTTGACGAAAACCACAATTAAATCCTTTGAGTTGTTTAAAATATCTAAGCGTAAAGATGGCGGGAATACCATGTAGAGATAACTGAGATATATATGAGCTATCGAAAAATGACAGAAAAACACATAAAAAAATCTGCTCAGTGTGGCACAACATATTCCCCGTTGGGTGATAGATGGTTGAGTATGGCCGTAGAGATCCGTAGGCCGTAGTTGCAACGTGATTTTTTTACATCTGATTGATTATTTGCGTATTGCATATACTAAAGTTATTTCACTAAACATAATAATAATTTACAAAATTAATATATACATTGAAGAAAATATTAACCTGGACTCAATCTAGATAATATATTTATATAATTTGGTTGTAAAACAGAATTTTTAAAAAAAAATACACTAAATAAAATCTGACAGCGGTGGGATTCGAACCCACGCCCTTTCGGACTGGTGCCTAAAACCAGCGCCTTAGACCACTCGGCCACGCTGCCTGTGACTTGGCAATCGAATTATGTATCAACATTCGTTTATTTTGGTTCATGTCGTTTAACTTTTATTCATTTTTCGTAAATAAGCTTAATATTTATTATAACAAGTAATATATATAATATTCTTAAACAGATATAATCGACGCACATTTATATAATTTAATGCCCGCTTAACATTACAATGTAGGTACAATCTGTTAAAACATGGATTCTTAAAAATATTGATTCTGTTTAATTTGATTAAAATTTTTGAACATTATTAAGTGGGCACTTAAAATCAATATAATATTAATAGGTATAGATAGTATCTATCGGGAGCGTTAATGTTTATGTATGAATTATTTAGGCGATGCGAATGTAGATACTTGTAGCTGCACATTCCGTGCGTACGTTAGCCAGGAACGGTTTGCCGCCTGCGAACCCTCTAACCGACGTCGACACACAACCCTGAGTGGCGCGCTTACCAAATTCCATTCCTTGATACAACACCTCCCATTTTGTGTAGGTATGCCTTGTTTCCATTTTCTCATTGCATCATGTGGTATGCTCGTGTGCAGTATGGTCGACGAGAAACGTTAATTTAAATTTTTTAACCAAATTTTCTATTACCGCGTAGTTTACAACACAACGACGGCACAAACAAACATGTAAAGTTGGAACAATAACCGCCAACTTTCTCCATATTTTATAGCAACCGAAAACATTGAAGGTTAGTTCTCCAACGCAGAAGTAAGGAAGCAGGCGTGCAGTGCGCGTTATTTACGACTCCCGATTCCGGTGCCGTTAAGAATTCAGGAAATCTAGTTCAGTTGTAGCCGGCGCACGCTCGCCGACATAACATTCAACGTTACTATTATTCTTGTATATTGCTGCTGTTTGAATACACTTACAGCGAACGCAACGACGTCAATGAACGCGGCAAAGCAGAAAGTTATACTATGAGATAACAAAATTAACATTTTAATTTTGAATTATTTAACAGAACAGTAGTCGTAAGTTTTAAGTGCAAGATCCGAGATACATTTTTATCTAGGGAGCAAACTTGCAGGCGTTCCAGAGACATAAAACCTTACTTAGTGAGCCACAAATCCCCGTAACGTTAAGCCGAGATAAAACAGCCCGCGCCACACTGAAACGGAGCTCAAATTTTTCACCTGCGGGCCGCGTTGCGCCGGCCGGGGAATGTGTGCCATACAAGTTATTACTTACACAAGAATTATGATGCCCCATAATGAAACTTCCGTGCGTTAACCACACCTAGCCGCCTTTTACTGTGTTTATGACTATTCATGACATTCTCTTAAGCCAACTTAATTATGATGTTTGTATTAACAAAAATAAAACTTATGGAAGCACCATTACTATCTAATCTGTAACCATTTGTAGCTAATTTTTAAATATTGATGAGAAATAAAATTTTCCTACGAACATATAAAAAGGATAGGAGTAAGGTAGCAAGATTTTTCATTTGTAATATTTCTTGTCTTCTACATTTATTTGCTTTCTCGGAATATAACTTTGGCTCCATAAGAAAAAGTTAACGACATCGTTTTTACGGCCAGATACATTTATATAAGATTAATGGTTTGTATAAGACTAAGAAAAATGATATAGTAAGTCAACATATGTTTACCTCGACATTATAAAAATATTCACAATATCCTACGATTTAATGAAAAATATACGCTATTGAATGAAATTTCAACTGATTTATAACATGAGTAATTAATGTTATTATTTAAAAGTAATTTATCACACTAAACTAATGCACTAGTTCTCAAACTAATATACAGGTTATTTGCACTCTTAGGTGCAGAACCATAATCTCTCATAGAAATCAGCAAATACAGGGATTGAATGCGCTAAATTTTGTTTCTGTCTCTTAAGTTTTTTTTCATTAAAATAATTCTGCATAAAAAAGCCTATTATTCGTTACTTATTCCATCGGTAATTTGTACACCATACACATGACAAAATTTCATCCATCACATGCAGGTTTTCTCACGTTCGTTGAAATACGCACGACATTAATTATAAATAGAAATTACACACACGAAAACTCAATGGTGCCTGCGCGGAATTAAATCCTCGTTTAAGATTTATGTGTTCTATCGACATAATCTCAAAGGCGACTTTAATTTAAAGCCACCCCATTATTTCCGCATCGCATGTGCACGCTCGAAAACTAGAATATTAAAAAATAAAAAACTTCTACAGCTACGATAAATTGATCACATAATACTACCGTACAATTATTAGTATTAAAACATTGTCTACGTTATTAAATACTCGACATATCATTTATTATAATCATCATACGTATTAGAGTTACGAAAGATATACACGACCACTCGGAGATCCCCAAACAGAGAAGTGTAATAAAGCCATTAATTCCGCTTTACGCGCAAATAGCATAAATCAGGCTGTAGCGCCTCGCACCACAAGACCGTAGCAAGGCGCAGTGAATTAAGGCTTGTGTCCTAAGCGACAAGCCACCATCGCTCGGAAATTAAACTGAACTCGGTAATCTCCGTAATATTTAACTTATATTGCCGCCCTACAAAATACAAGATTAAATGTTACATACTCATTCAGAATCTTGCTTTATGTGAATTCGACTACGTTCTGCTTGTGTAACGACACAATTTACATTAATCAGATCCAAAGAACTCGCATGCAAATAAAACTCTACTTAAAATGTGTTTTAGTATAATAACGTATTTAGTATATATCTTTAATAGATTTCATCAAAATATTGAAAAGTATGTTGTTATAAATTTTTAATTAAAACTTCTTTCTATAGCAAAAACAAAAGTACTGAAACACTTTTCAATCTCTGGAGCTTTGACTTCCACAGTATAATAGTGACGCCTCTGTGTTATCAATACTGTTTACTGAAAATAATCTCCTACATTGATAAAAATACTATGTTTTGCACATCGGTTTTCTTTTTAAATCTATTGCTAATCCAATTGTCTTAATTATACAATAGATGTCGATAAATGTTCTTTAAAGATATCATTTTATTTTTATGTAACAGTATCAACGACAATTTGGCTTAACAAAAAAGTACAAGAACTAAAGAAGTTTACAACAAATTGAAGAAAGTATTGTGCACTAAGCAAAGCAACTACAATAGAAACACTAATGGCTAAACTGCGGATTTCCAGTTGGACTCGGTCGGGTCGTGGGATTAACGAAAATTAGATTTCAATAAGACGCTTGAGTCGTGGCAAGGAACAAATCTAAAACGGAACGATGTAATGCGGAGACGGTCACGCTCCTCCCTTTTAATGCAATGTCAGCAGTCCGCAGTCGCAGTCAGCTTTGGCCGGGACGACGTGTATGATCGATATTTGTAATGATAATGTCTGCAATGAATTCTGCTGGACTGATACTGAATTTAATTCTTATAATATTTATTATAACATTTTTCTTTACTTAATCTGGCATTGTCGTTGATCGTAATTAAATTATTACTACAGATCACATTACATTACTTTACTACTTCTATCATTAATTTGCAATAAAACAATTAAAACTAGAAGATATTTTGGCAAGTTTTTCTTTTATTACGATAGGATGCATGAGTCGAAAATTGCAACTGAATTTTAAACCGGCACCCAAACTATTAAGCTGTAATTTTGCGCACACTTTAGGTGCTTCGTCCAATACAATTACCTATGTGTCGTTTTAGTACACTGATTAAATGAAAACTCGTTTATGAAATTAAAAAATATCCGGTGACATTCTAAGAATTCCTTTTTTTACTTTTAAACGTACTAGTAGTTATTATGTCTTATATAGAAATATAGATCGAAAGTAAAACGATGAATATGTATACATACATATTTTAATAACTACAACAACAACAGCCTGTAAATTCCCACTGCTGGGCTAAGGGCCTCCTCTCCCTTTGAGGAGAAGGTTTTGGAATATATTCCACCACGCTGTTCCAATGCGAGTTGGTGGAATACACATGTGGCAGAATTTCTATGAAATTTGTCACATGCAGGTTTCCTCACGATGTTTTCCTTCACCGCTGAGCACGAGATGAATTATAAAGACAAATTAAGCACATGAATCAGCGGTGCTTGCCTGGGTTTGAACCCGTAATCATCGGTTAAGATGAACGCGTTCTAACAACTGGGCCATCTCGACTCTTTCATAACTAATATTAAGCCTATCTTTTAGAGCAGTGTTGTTGAACATTGTTGAATATTAAATAGGGATTTTAAAAAAATCTAGCGACCCCCGGAGGTGACTTATCAAAAGAAAGGAGAGCTATAATTTAAAAGTTTAAATTATCATTATGAGTTTAGTGTGTGGCAATAAAAAAAAACTATCAATATATATTCTTTCCAACTGAAATACATATAAATTGTTAAAAAATAAACCGGCTCAGAATTCTCACTGGAATTGTTTTTTTATCTTAGTTGGGACCTACAAGCACTTGCCTTTTTCTTTTGGCCGCGAACCCCGAGTAAGGCATTGCGAACCCCTAGGGGCCCATGACCCACAGGTTGAAAAAAAATGTATTAGAGTATTGCCGGAATTCGCCACAAAGAGAATAACTGTTCCTTTCAAATAGCTTGTCACAATATCCTTTTGAAATTAACAATGTTGTTATTATATTACGCTAATCGAAACCGAAGAAAAACAAACTTTTTTTTTTCAATAAATATGACTGAAAATTTTATTCTATTAAGACTTTTATTAAATAGAATTCTTCGCATACCATATTTCGATGGTTCTGAATAGCTTTATTCCACCGAAGAAATCACAACGTGAGATGTAAACTCCAGAAGAAAAATTCAAACATAAAAGAGTACGTTAAATGTTTACGTGTTCCATATGGTAATAAATATTTATTTTAAAACATTTGTACTACATAATAATTCCGTAAATCAAGCAAAGACAAAATCTTTATACTTGGATTTTCGTCTTAATTCTTCATTTCATCTCCCAACATGCGAAAAATCTTACCAAAAATTTTAACATCGCTCAGTGCTACGTTACAGGAAGGCAGAAATCATAATAAAACCGTACATGTAATTTTATTGTATAAATGAATAATACTGTAGCTTTTCTCTTTATTTAGGAGTTTCGCGGAAACACTGCTACGTGCTTTATCACTTTATACTGAAGTAACTTAGTAATTCATATTAACTTTTCAATGTATTCCACCGAGTAATTTTGCTTTCGCAATTATTTTTTTTTTCTTTTATTCTAATCTCATATAATTGAGTAATACGATAATGTATAATTAAAGTCAGCACCCCTAAATATCTGTCTACAAACGTGACATTAATACTAATAGAGGTAACAAAAGGAATATAAAACAGGTGACGAAAAGTTCAATGGAGGTATGAAATATTTGTCTGTTCTGAAGACAAGCAAATCAATTGGTCTTTAAATTTTTTTAAATGTTAAAAAAGAGTAACTACTGAGTTTCTTGCCGGTTCTTCTCGGTAGAATCTACTTTCCGAACCGGTGGTAGCTTCACTTAATTGTAAAATGACGATTCAAAAGTGCTTATAAAAGCCTACTTGAATAAAGTTTATTTTGATTTTGATTTTGATTTTGAATAAAGACTCATTCATCCGTTTGTCACAGACTGTCATATCGACAATATCATACTATTTACTAATTAATTTTCTCACTTCCTTTGGAGGTGATAAAAAAGAAAGTTATTTTCAATGATTAAACATACCAATATTTTACCAAAATGATTAATACTTTATTTAAAAAAAAAATATTATACCAAGCTTTTTGATATATAAAAGTATACAATACAGATATTGATCATAAATTTTAAGGAACATTGGTTATATGTTATGAAATATTTTTATAGCCTATCATGAATAACATTTTTTTAAGCACAGAAAACAAAACTGTCTAATTGAGCATTTTATAAATGAAAGAACAATTACTTTACGTTCCGTAGTTATTAATTCAAGTCTTTCCTTTTGTTTAATATATTTTTAACTATCAAATTTAATCTCTTTTTTATTGACTACACAAGAAGGCAGTTGAATTTAGTCTTAAATTTGAATATAGTAGAGAGTTATTTGTACAAAAACACAGTTTGCAAAATAATGCCCAAGCAGACTGTAATACAAAAATGTAAACTAATAAAGAATTGAATCAAATAAATGGTCGCAGACTAAAAATAAATTACTCCTCAATTCGGCTATTTCATTTCAAATCGAAAGAGAATGTCTACATAGATTCTCCTAGGCACCGCGGAAAAAGAATACAAATAAGCACGTAAACGAAAATGGAATGCTTCCCTGAATCCAATGGGCATTCGAAGAATTTCAATATAAGAAAACTACATAAAAAATGTTATTACATTTTTAATTAGAATTACCC
Source organism: Vanessa cardui (assembly GCF_905220365.1). Classification (NCBI taxonomy): domain Eukaryota; kingdom Metazoa; phylum Arthropoda; class Insecta; order Lepidoptera; family Nymphalidae; genus Vanessa; species Vanessa cardui. The sequence goes on from NC_061129.1 coordinate 9,711,945, forward strand.
AAACTCCCTGTAGATAGTTGCAATCTACAAATCAATATGTTAAGATTCGTATTTTTAACTATTGAAACTTAAAGAAAGTTAACAAAGTTACAGTATAGAAACATTTACGATTTCTATTCATACATTTTGTCGATAACAAATCCATCATTATTCTGTATAACAAGCTCGAATTATTTATTCATTACATACCCGTACGCCGCGCACGTTCCCAATAGATAACTCGCATAATTCGCACAGGGATGCTGCGCAACCGGGCTATACAATAGCAGATTATCAAACAAAATGACGTAAATAGTCCTCGAATAGTAGAAACTAGACGCGGGTTAAGGGTCCGCAGGATGTCCGGCTCGCGACTAGAATACCAGATGAGCCATTTAAACTGGGCCTTGGTTAACCGACCAGCCAACAGTTTTCTTAAGTAAGCTATACAAACCCCAATTTCATATAACATGTATCCATTTTACGACAACTGTGATCCAAGAGATTTTAATCATATTAAAATGTCTTAAAGGAACTATTCTCTAGTGGAATTTTTAACTATCATGTTCTATTTTTATGGTGCACTACAAAATTCAAAGCAATTTTAAATTGTCGGAGAAAAGTGGCTATCGAGGAAACGTACGTTTTGTTGCTTTCAAAGGATCGCTAAAAGAAACTTAGACTACGTACCGTTCTTGTAAAATGGAGCTTCTTAGACACGTTTTACTTCGATATCTTGAAATTTCTTTGTTGATCATTAGGTTTGTTTGATACTTGTACAAAATTCTACACATATTTTTAATACTTGTTTCTATAATTATGAAAAATTTTCGTTAAACTTTTACCTATATTATTATATATTATTATAATGTATAATTTGAAATAAGTTTCTTTCCAGAAGACTACTCTCATAAATACAAAACAGGGGGACAAAGCGAGGCAGTAGTGTGCTGATGTGACAATTCAATTATCTATGAGCGACGGAATCCGATTGTCTCAAAACAAAGGCCCTGCTAATAGTAGCACGCGACGGATAAACAGTACGACACCGAGTTTGTGTTCAAAAAATAAAGGCGCGACGACGCCCGAATAAATGAGAACGGCGATAAACAGGAGGATTCGTTCTGAGCGGAGGGTCGATATCGAAATACATTATTCCCCGATCCGAGTGTTCCGATTCAAATTGAAAGAGCACCTCCAACATGAGATTTCTCAGGCGGCGAGTGGGCGCAGAATATAAATCGGCAAATAACCAGAAATGGAAAGGCTGTGAATTTACGCTCGTGGTAACCTATCTCACTGTTTTATAATACACTCGATGCAATAGATTTATAGTTTTAGTGATCTCCTAGTATTCATGTACAGATAGTTTGTTGTGTCGGACTATTGAGCATTTACATATTTTACATATATTTTATCTTATAATGATTGTTTGGTGTCGACCCAAAGAATAATTATAAGACCTTCTATACTTTTAATATTGCTAAATATATCCTAATATATTGCTGTCTTTATCTAAGAAACGAAATGAAAGCATTATTAAATTTTTATGTAAGCTCCTAAGCGAGTAGCATAAATCTTTCATTAATAAGGAAAGCTGTTTCCTGATCACAGAGCTCCCGAACATAAACTGAATACTTCTACTTATGCAGCAGAAAGGACATACGCCACCCCTCATCCTGTATTCTGCCCAATTCGCAACACGCCCAGCCGATATTTACGTAACAAACGTCTTTGCTGACTCCTGACATACTGTGTCGTTCCCCTATGTTATAACAATGATAAACTATCTTCAATATTTACTTTACTCATATTTGTAAATCTACCGTGCGTTATACGAAAATACATCTTAGTTTCGAGAATATTCTCCTAACTTAACTTCGATAACAACTCACATCACGCAAACTCTTCGAGTACATTTATCATAAACTTTAATGTGCATACGTCTGGAGAATTATTTGAAACAATAAAATATCGCGAAGTGATTTTCACTATGGCAATGTTCTTGAGAAATGATTTTATATATTCTTAATTTAAAATATTAATCAACTTCTAACATATAAAAAAAGGATGCTGCTGGAAATGGACGACTTAAACATCGTGGGACGATGGACGACTTAAGCATCGATTAACATGTAAATTGGCTCATACTTGTTTTTTTTATCACATAGTCTTTTTATTTTAGAGTTTGTACTTTATTGTAACGCGCCATTAGATGGCGCTGTAGCATATCAACTTGGATGCTATTCAAATACCAATCATTACAAAAATAAATTGTTAAATATTTATCCCAATTTTTCCACATATTTTTGCCTTTTGCACCTTATGATTGATATTAAAATTTATTACAATTTTAATTGTTTGAGATAAATTGATTGTCATAGAAGCTATTTAGTAATTATAAAAAGAGGTGTCTAGATGGTGAATGCCGGTGGAAGCAGCAGTGAGCGATCAAACGGGAGACCGGAATGCAACGGCACTCTAACTTTATTAAGGACGAGAAGCCAGCGCTGTCACTGAATCAAGGTGACGCGCCTTCACAATGCCCTATTCAGATTTAAATAGCTTTACGCCCAATTGCGCTTCAATATGGCGCAAGCTCTCAGATAGTTATTTCATTAAACAAAGATTTCAGAGATAAGTTCACTGCAAGGAAGGGAAAGTGCCTTAGGCGTTTAATTTTGTTGAAAATTTGAGAATAAAGCTTCGGAGATGAGCCAAAAATTAGTTTAAAGAAACTTCATTATGAGATCAATTAGGAACGATAAGTCACTGAAAGTTGAAATTAAGTTTTATTAACACAGATAAGGTGGATTCTTAATTAAAATGATTTATGTAACAAAGTGTACGAGACCCCATGCGACAAAGAAGTAGCATATGGGTTGCTATGAAAACAGTGGTAAGCGACAAGTTGGAAGGGAGGGGCCTGGGTCGACGTAAAGTTTGGCAATTACGGCGACCGCATGTCTGAGAGCGTCGTCTACACTCATTACAGACTGAAACTCTACTTGTCTATATTAAAAGTACAAATGACAATAAGACTACACGAAGCGATACAATAAAACTTTATTCTTATATTATTCAAGTACAAAAATAATTACATCAACGTACTGAATGACTTAATTTTATGGACTCTGTTTTAAATTGAATTTACGAATAATAAAAGCAAGAGATCGATTCATTATTTCTATTTCATTTTATCAAATGGAAACTAAAAATAACAGATGAACACCATATAAACTTCGCTAGACTATTCGACGTGAATGAAATAGACGTGCTTCTATAGAAAACGAGGTGAGCGGAACCAACTAAACGAGTAAATAATTTCAGGAATATTGCGAGCGAAACGAATTCCGTAATAATCCGCCCGACTCGAACGCATAAATTGCATGCTTCGGTCAAAAACATATTTTTGGCGAAAAAAGAAACGGTTGTTATTTTTAGAAAAATTTTAACTACATAAAGCGTCGACCTGTCATTTTGCCTTATTTTATTTCTGGTTTTATTCATTAAAGTTGATATAAATTATGTATAATGGCATTCGAGATGTAGAAAACATATACTCTTTTTTCAATCTCCAATAAAACATAAAATAAGGCTTATTACACAATAAAAACTATATAGAAAACAAAAAGTGTGGAATTAGCATTCGTTGATTTTAAAACAAGATAATATATAACTTTATTAAATTGATTAACACACCTAAGTAAACTTCATCGTATAGTTGTTTAGTTAACCTCTCACTTATCATATAATTTACCACCAACAAACAAACACACAGTATTGCGTGAGTAAGTGTGGGTAACTCAGTGTAAAGTCACATGGGACGTATTTTAGTTCTCAAGGTTAAGGCGTTGGTGATGCAAGAGATGGTACGAAAAGCTTACGTTATAACTAAAATTTTACAGTATATTAAAAGAACGTCCCCCCCCCCCGTCATCCCTACCGCTGCCGTATGCGTAAAAAGGAAAGCTAGACTGGCAACGTAACACGTTACGTAACGAAGACACTTCAAAAACTTAATATCGGTAAAAAGAACAATCGTTATTCTAGTTTCTTGCTGGTTCTTCGTTAGAATCTATGATACGTACCAGCGGTAGCTCACCCTCTGTAATCTGATACGAAGTAGTTTCAAAACTTATATCTCACTCGAACAAATAACATTCAAATTTTGATAAATTTACTTAATTTAGTATATAATAAGTTTCTTAGTACATCGTGAAACTCGAAATGTAAGTTAAACCTTGGGATTCAGTCGTTACAACTAAACCAGATAATAATCGTTAACCCTTGAATGTAAAATTGTATTCTGATCTTATGGGTTACTGGTTTAATCCGGTACTAGTTAATCCCGGTTACCGTATTAGGGTAGAATTTTGTATATACATACATATATCAATACTGTTCTAGATATTACAAACTATTTTGTTAAAGGGTTTGTAACCCTTCCCAGGCATCTATAAAATACTGCTACTAATTTTATAGTTATAAAGACACTTTGATAAGTTTAGTATTTACGAATAGTTTTAATACAAAAATGTTAAAAAAATATTATACCAACACCTTCACAAACTTATGTGTGAGAGAGACCGAATTGTATCATGGATCACAAAAATGTATTGTGTAACTATTGAAAACGTCGCAGTCATTTATTTTAAAGTCGATTAATTTTGTGTACCAGAATAAAGAATTAATTTCTTATAAAGAACACAGACTTGTTATTGAAACAGCGATCACGAAATGACGATTTTAATTAAAATATATTTATAAGTAAGTTCCATACAAATATTACTCAAAACACGTACGGTATGGCAGAGTTCTATCCAATTTAATTTGAATACTTAATTAAAACCAAGAACAATGATCGCAAGAGACATGTGGTTAACGTAAAAGTGAATACGTCTTTAGGGAAGATTTCATAGAATTAAGTTATAAAGCATATTATTAAATAAGACAATTCAAATAAAGATTTAATTTAGAGCATGTGACAGCAATATATTTCATATATTTTATTTATTAACGTTCCTGGTTACACACGCGATCAACTTTACTACTCCACGCACTAGCTTTACACGTATTTGATTTAGTCCTTACAAAATCTATATTATTAATATTATAAATGTGAAAGTATCTCTATCTGTATGTCTGTCTGTCGCTCTTTCACAATCAAACCAATGAATTGAATTTCAAGAAATTTGGTATGAAGCGAACATGAATTCCAAGAAAGGCATAGGCTACTTTTTTTGTCTAACCCATGACACCAATGCCGTAAAACGCGAGTGAAGGCCTACTAGCTTATCCATAAAGGGTTTTCTTATTGCTAAAAATATTTCTGAACTCGTGCATGTACATCCTGAGTTTAGCGCTTTTAAATTATCAAAAATAAAAATCTTCGTCTTCATATAATGCGGGTAGTATATGAATGTTTTTATATATTGCTCCAAAAATGATATAGGAATACTGACTGAAACACGTACTGTTAACAAAAATATAATAGTTGGAATGTGGTTATGAATTTTGTGAGCATATAAAATTTGTTGCTGAGTTTTAATCTAGGGTAATGGATAGTATTTGCCAGTAATAAATTTATTATTAATCTGTATCATTGGATTACTGAATTTTAAAACAATTTAACATTTTAGATATGTGTTTTGTTTTTCATATAAAAAAATAGAATTATTATTTTTAAATACGTATTTAAATCTATGCGATAATATAAACGTAATAGAATAGTGGAGTCACGAGAACTTTTGGAAAAATATTTTTATTAGTGTTGCTGTCTATTAGCAATGTAAATGTAACTCTTGTCCATCTGACGTTCTTTCACAACCAGACCGCTGTGCCATTTGATGAAATTTGGTACGAAACAAACTTGATTTCTCCCAGAGAGGATATAGGTTAATTTTTTTTTGCCGCACACGTGACAATCAACACAAAAAAAACGCTAGCGAAGGCGAGGGCGTCTACTAGTAATCAAATAATCCCTTATAACAATTCCAAATGGATACAAAATAAAATTAATACTTTCTGTATTAATTAATAAAATTAGTACATAATTAAGCAAGCATGTTAATATTACAAAGTAGAAGATTTTTTTATTGTTTTCCGTGATTTACGTAAAAACACTAATCCCAGTGACAAATTACCCACCATCGGTCATATTTGCAAAGTGGACGTAGGCCATAGCGCGTCGTATATCATGCTTATATACGAGATGTAACTGATTATGCTACCGATGTCGGAGAGAATATCATCGATCCGAGCGCGTTATTGGCAAACATTGGCAAACACCGACAACTACAAACAGATACAAACTTTGTACGTAGGTTTTATTGACCTTAAAATTCCTACCGAAAGAACTTAAGTTGGAAATATTTGCACTACAGTATTATAACGTATTTATATGTATATAACAGGCAAATAAAATAGTTCAGTGACTGAAGTGAGTTTTCATCTGTTTTTTGTTAACCGCTTTTATGTTGTAATTTTTGATGGAAAGTAAAACAAAAATTGGGATCGAATACGTTTTTTTTTTATTTGTGCTGTATTTACACTTTTTATTTAATGATAAATTCAATTATTTTTCCACTGCTGAACCTCTTTTCTCTTTTGAGGAAAAAATGTAGAGCTTATCCCAACAGCATTTCATTTAATGATGAAATGATGATGATGATGATTTCATTTAAAAAAGACACAAACAGGTTTCCTCACGACAATGGCCATAACTCCAAAGCACGAGATGAATTACAAAAACACAAATTAAACGTTGCTTGCCTATCTTTGAGCCCTGGATCGGCTTATTAAGAATTAATACTTTGTGACAAATAAACTGAAATGTAAATAACTCGATAAAGGCATAACGTTCTACGTTCAATGCTTATTTATTCTATCAATTTAAAAATGTTACAGTGACTTATGTATAAACATATACTGTCAAGTTAGCGTATACCTGTTATTGCTTTGGCAGCGTTCGCTTGGAAGAGGGTCGGGCGAGCAATTTTCATGACATAATAAGCTACATCTCAAAGCTAACGCAAGAAATAATCGTACTCTTTGTACGTTATTTTCTGGCCTATGCTCGTTCTAAAACTATAACGATGGATTTTCGAGTGAACGAGATTCAAAGAAAACTTAAGGTAAGTTTTCTATATATAACATAAGTATGACATAAATAGATCATAAACATTGTTTGTCCTTAAAATTTTTAGTAAAACATAATAAAATGTTTTAGTAACAGTGTAGTAATTTGTATCAGTTTGTATTTGGTGAATATATTCATAAAACTAAGTATAAATTAAATATGTGTTATTATTATTTAAAATAAGTAGGATTTCTGACAAATATTAGGCAATTTGTCAGTTAGGCTACCTGATAGTAATAAATCGCTACTTGTTACTGTTTTAACATTATATTATACAAATATTGGATCAAACAGATATAATTATTATTAATAAGATTCTGAAATGGAAATTTCATATAATCATTTTTAAAATAAATGATTTATTGGATTAACAATTAACTCTCATTATAATAATATTGTTTTATATTTTAAGTATAAACCTTGACTCGAAATACAATTCACTATTGATACCGCTGTATTGCACTAGTTACCAGTAGTATATATATATATATATATATATATATATATATATATATATATATATATACATTTAAGAAGTAACTTTTCTTGGTCTGGATTAAAATAAATAAAGTGGACCAGTTATGAAAAACGACGCGTCATTATTCATCATAATAATTGTCGGTTACGACTGTTTTAACTCGAATAGATCATTTTCGTAGCACACCTCGTGCTTTTCGTAGAAGTGGTGCTACGAACCCTTAAACGTATAAAAGACGTAATCGAAAGTCCTATGTATTTAATAAGACGTTCATACATGCTAAAATCTTTGTATTTGAAAGTACATATTCTGGAGAAAAGGATCATCACTAGATGATAATGTCAACATTCTCCCCGCCCATACATGTGACGTCGAGACAAGACCACTTCGACGACCTCCATGGGCGAGTGGTATGTACACCGGTTTTCATGGGTACGCCACTCTGAGGTCCCGGGTTCGATTCCCGGCCGAGTCGATGTAGATTACCATTAGTTTTCTATGTTGTCTTAGGTCTGGATGTTTGTGGTACCGTCGTTACTTCTGATTTTCCATAACACAAGTGCTTCAGCTACTTACATTGGGATCAGAGTAATGTATGTGATGTTGTCTCATATTTATTTATTTTATTTATTATTTTACATATTCTGGAGAAAAGGATCACTAGAAGATAATGTCAACATTTTCCCCTGCCATAAAAATGACTTGGAGACTAATAAGAAGTTCATCTATGGTGAAATCTCTGGGTTTGAAAGTACATATTCTGGAGAAAAGGATCACCATACTCTCTACATTGTCAACATACTCCCCGCCCATGTACATGACGTCGAGACAAGACCACTTCGTTTGGGGTAAAGATGAACTAACCTGAAGGCTGGGATGCACGCCGAGTTGGAGGAGCGTGCGCACTACGGCCAGGTGGCCCTTGTTGACCGCGATGTGCAGCGGCGTCTGGCGGCGGCGGTTCCGCGCGTTGAGGTCTGCGCCGGCGCTGGCGAGTACCCTCAGCGCGGCGGACTCGTCCCCGAAGGCGGCGTGGTGCGCCGCGCGGTCGCCGTCGCGGTCTTCCGCGTCCGCCTCCGCGCCCGCCTCCACCAGCGCGCGGACCGCTTCCACGTGCCCATTCTGTGCCGCCGCCTACATCAACCGATACTATATACCCTAATAATAATAGTATTGCTTACCGATAATATGATAATTTTAAAGAATACAATATTGTAATGCAGTTTTTTTCAAAATCCAAACAGACACTCAACAAGACAGATTTTCCTGTAGTGTCTATATTAGCTGATAGGAATCTAACTCAAGCAGATCGCCTCCGCGCCCGCCTCTACCAGCGCGCCGACCGCTTCCACGTGCCCATTCTGTGCCGCCGCCTACATCAACCGATACTATATACCCTAATAATAATAGTCTTGCTTACCGATAATATGATAATTTTAAAAAATCCAATATTGTAATGCAATTTTTTTCAAAATCCAAACAGACACTCAACAAGACAGATTTTCCTGTAGTGTCTATATAAGGTGATAGAACTCAAGCAGATCTAGAATCTAACTCAGAAAGATCAGAGGTTAGAAAGGGGAGTTCGATATGCTTCTCGAAAGGCAATAGTGTAACATTTGCTTCCTATTTCCGAGCTGTTGCTGAAATTCCAGGACCCAAAGCTTAAGGCATAAAGAAAAAATTTAAAGGTCGCATAAACTTACCACTAGAACGACGAGGTAGTGGGTTCATATGTAATAACTAGCAATAACTTATCTACAAACACATCAAATTTATTTTACTCCCCCGGTGCTCTAACTTACAATCAGATCTGATAAGAATTTATAAATTACGTAGTCACAAAGGGAACCCTTTTAGATTAACTACTATACTCATTTCTACATTAGTAATTTGTCTTAATTCAGTTCCTGTAACAACTTTTGGAAAAAAGTATAATATATTTTATGGACCATGTCCTTTGGACTATATCTATACACAGTATAACCCCTTCCCCACGTTAAGGCGCTGTTTAATAAAAATGTAATATATATATTACTGACAGTTGTTGTCTTAAATTTTTGCGATTACACATTGAAATAAAACTAGCTATAACGGATTTGATGTTATTTTTAACATCCCGACGTTTCGAGCACTTTACAGCGTTCGTGGTCACGGTTAGACCACATCGGGATGTTAAAAATAATTAATATACGCGATTCAAATCCGTTATAGCTAGTTTTATTACTGACAGTTGGCTCGTGATGGCTTACCTGCAGCGCAGTGTGCCCGCCGTAGACGCCGTTGACGTCGGCCTGCGCGCCGTCCGTCCGCGCGAGGATGTCGGCACAGCGCGCCGCGTCGCCGTTCGCGGCCGCCTTCACAAGCTCCTCGTTCGCATCTCCCGTCACGTGAGTTTCAAATAACTTTTTCAATAGCACTGACAGACGATCTCCTTTAACGGGTGAATTTTATCAATACTACTAATATTTCAATTGCTAAAAAAACTGTACCAATACATAGACAATATTTCACATTTGAATGATGCTATAATATTATTAACTTGATATAATCTGTTCTGAGCGAATAACCCTATAAATAAATCAAGTCATGTCAAAATGTCTAAATGACCTCGAAAAATGAGATAGTTTCAAAAGTACCATCGATATAAGTCGAGGCAAAATTCAATATACCTGATGAATTCCCTGGAATGCTGCCATCGAACGACGCCACTTTATTGACCGCATTCGGATTGTAAGTCCATGAAGTGTTGCAGACTTCCACTTTGAGATCGTTATCGTGATATATTTGCTGCACGCGACCAATTTTGCCGAGCGTCTACAACAAAAGTAACTAGTTTATCATCATAGTAGTGCCATCGCTTAAACGCTTGACACGTGACAGTTCTGATAAAACAAAAATTGATACATTGGTACACTTTTTAACGTTTTAAAGTACTAATAGTTGTGTTTCAATTATAAGTTGTATTTGTGCTAGGGCCCTGTAACTTGAAATATAGTAAATGTCATTTAGCGTCGTTAGCATCAAAGTCGGACCCTCTGCCCCAACTAAGGGAGTTAGAATCCTATGTAAATAGAATCGTTATATCTACCAGTCCTGTGACTTAGAGGTTTACATATTGTCTGCAATCAATTAAGAATAACCTTTATCATTTTTTTTTAACTCTAACATAATATAATTAAATTGCATGAAAATAAAATATTATTGTACATACCAAAAAATATATAGAAATAAAAATGTCATACCATAAAAAGTTGAAACCGTTCGTTCAAAAATATACAACAAAAGGGGTGTTTATACTTGCGGCAGGTCAAACAATGTTATGGGCCTGAGATGGCCCAGAGGTTAGAACGCGTGCATCTTAACCGATGATTGCGGGTTCAAACCCAGGCAAGCACCACTGATTCATGTGCTTAATTTTTCTTTATAATTCATCTCGTGCTCAGCGGTAAAGGAAAACATCGTGAGGAAACCTGCATGTGACAAATTTCATAGAAATTCTGCCACATGTGTATTCCACCAACCCGCATTGGAACAGCGTAGTGGAATATGTTCCAAACCTTCTCCTCAAAGGGAGAGGAGGCGTGTAGCCCAGCAGTGGGAATTTACAGGCTGTTGTTGTTGTTGTTGCTGTATGGGGCTTTCTCATAGTGCGGTGTTTAAATTGACCATCAATAAGAAAGTGTAATGCTTCTTCATATAAAGTTATTTGAGTTTGAGTGCGAGTTATTGCAAATTTTGCCCTTGACGCAGGTAGTTACCGGGCACGGATGCTTCGGTAAGTACCTGCACGGAATAGCGTGGCGGGAGGTATCATCCTCCTGCCACGAGTGTGGTGCGCCAGTAGACACGCGGTCCGCGTGGGGGCCCCAGAGGCACTCCTTGGCGGCGTCTATGGGCGGAGACCTCTCGCTATCGAGCATCGTAGCCGTAGAAGAACGGGGAGGAGGAAGAGGCGCTACGCGCACCTTCTCCTCCCGCCCCAATAGGCATCGCAGGGACCAGGGGGGTCTCAGTACCCTGGGAACCCCCCCTAGGTATCGGAGGCCCGCATAGGCGGGCCGACCGTCAGTGCGTCACGGTAGCATGCGTAAGCGATCCCGTGCCGCCCGCCGAAAGACGGTGAGGGTACCGCTGGTTTTTTAGTGGGTAAACCAGATGGACCTGGGCGCACTAGGCTTTCAGGAAAACGGGGAGTCCCACACACCCTCCCACTTTCCATCACGTGGGGGAAGCGCGTAAAGCGTTTTTCCAGCGTAAAAAAAAAGATCAAACAATGTTCCACAAATTTAGAGAGTGCGTTTATAAGTTTTACCTTCGCATTGTACGGCTGAATTAATTAAGTTCCTTAATTAATTCAGCCGTATAATATAGCCGTTAATTTTCTTTGAAACATCACAGGACAGACTTGTTATCTAGAAATTTCAAATTATATTTTATTTAGTATATTTAATTTATGAAATAATTTCAATAGCGGAAACGAGTTTATCGACGCTTCCGCGGTGGACCCCGCGTGTTTTAGTTCGAAAAGGTTGCATTCCATTGCGATCACGGGCGGGTTCTAACTATATTGAACTTCAGTCAGGAACTGTACGTCCATAATCAGCAGGTATCATTATGTACCTGCTGATTACGGATTACCTCTGGTATACAAAAACATGAAATTGAAATTACTTTTTAAAAGATTTTAATAATAAAAAAAAATTAAGTGAAGCTTCTTTAAAATCGCATTGAGTTAAAAGTCGAATAAACGAAAATGCCTCACGAAACAGAGACAAAAAGCTTTTAAGTTGCAGAAACACGATTTTTTTTTAATTAGTATCATTATTATACGAGCAAGAACTGCAAATTATATTATTCAAACAACGAAATTTTGTATAGAGTATAACATTGTCTCTCCACTCAAAAATATAAACTAATTTTTCACGAAATTTCACATTCCAGATGATATTCCACTGACAAAGCCTCAGATATTATGTGTTGATTGTTGAAGTTGATGGGGCGTGTCTATACAAACAAAAAGATGTTCCCTGTTTCCATAGACACGCCCCCTTAGATACGCTCACAGCAAAACTTAGGTTTCAGATCCAGTTATCTTCGGGAGGGTCGCACTACATAATGTCCATTGCATTGAAAAGCTTTTCCTCATAATCTTGAATGCCTGAATTAGAATCTTTCGGTGCGCTGTCTCTTCGGTGATGGTGTACTCCTTACCGATTTTATTATGATGACATACAATCTAACCGCGCGTAACATATAGTGCATAAATACGAAGCAAACACAGATGCACTCTCAGACGGAGGACCAACAACTTAACATGCTTTCTGAGGCTCAGGAGTGTCGACACAAAAATGTATAAATTGAAGTAGCTCCATAGCACAGCAATTACACATTATTTTTGCAACTATTTGAGCAACAACATTTGGTATACATCTGTGCACTCACGAAGGCGCGCGCTTTGAGGTTAAATTATCGCGATGTATAATTATACGTGAGCTGACTAATGTACAGACAGCAAAACCTACATATGGTTGTTGATCTGTTTGACGCATGCTGATAATTTAAAATGGCGCACGCCTTCGTAAATGAACAGATCTATACCGATGAAATGAGACATATCGGTCGACTCTACAATTTAAACTTGACATCTACGCGTTTGCACGTATATTGAAATGGTTCTCAGCAAATAGATAGACCATGGCTCTAATTTCGTTTAGAATAGGACTTAGTTTATTTATAATTTTGAACAGTAGAGTACTCTGACAGTCATATCCGGTTTTTATTTTAGTTAATTCTGCAAAGACAGTCAATTGTCTTAATCATAAGAACATATATAAACTTCAAGAAAAAACATTTCGTTCAAATGATATTTACAAATATAACTTTCCCTTGTCATATAACTTTGTTATATTATATGAGGATGAAATTCGCTGATTAAAGAAATAATAATGAAAATGACATTTACCTACCTATAGGAAAGAAAATATTAAATAATAGAATGTAGACACCAATTAAATTAGATAAATTAATATAATAAGTGACAAATACGAAAAAGCATTTCCTCTGAATATTCAATATCTTCCTGCAACTTTTTGTCTTTTTGAGAATCTTTTCTTAAACGATTCTTTGATAGATTATACATTCTATAAATAAGGTAATATAAATAATCCTTTTCAAATTTAATCAAAATTCAACTTTCAACAAAATATTTACGTGACTTGTAATGAGAGATATTCAAATATGTATATATTCTTGGAATACACGAGATTGTTTAAATAAACACAACGCAATTACAATTCATCGCAGATGTTCTCTGAGATGAATCTACGATTCCATTTATTTCTGGATTAAGTGGTGCCTGGAGTAATATACCCAAATGAAGCGCAGGCATATAGGATAACATCTTAATTCCAAAGGTCTATTGTAGTAATGGCTATGTGAGGATTGATGAAAATACTGGCACTAATATCATAACAGTAGTCAGCATAAGCCGGCCCATTTGCCAGCATAAGGGCCAATATAATTAAAAAAAAGTAAACAACAACAACTTCGAGCTAGTCACGAAATATAGTTTAGTGGAAGTTATTGTCACAATGAAAGCAACTTTAATGTTGTCTTAAATTTTCGCGATTATTACACATTTAAATAAAACTAGTTATATCGGATTTTAATCGCGTATATTAATTATTTTGGACATGGAGAAATCTTTGTTCTTCTAATAGACATATGCCACCTTAGTCTACCCGTGACCACGAACGTTGTAAAGTGCTCGAAACGTCGGGATGTCCAAAATAATTAATATACGCGATTCAAATCCGATATAACTAGTTTTATTTGAAAGCAACTTTTTCATAGACAGAGCATGGTAGTATAGTGTGATAGTCACCGGCGCCATTGCCTCGGCCCACTCGCCGTGGCCGCGCTGCAGCAGCTTGACGCGCTCGCGGTCGGCGCACACCTGCACCAGGTCGCCCACCGCGAACGCGCCGCCCGCTCCGCCCGCGCCGGCCGCGCCCGCCGCGCCCCCCGCGCCCGCCGACGTCGACGCGCTCAGCGAGCCGCTGCACACCTGCGCCGACCGAGCATTATTTATTTATTTATTTTGGAAACATACAGTAACTATTGAATACATAAAAATTTTAACACAAAAACTATTACTTAAACCTAAATTGTTTGCAAATAATTATTATTAAAATTTAATTAAAATTTTAAATTTAACAATCTTCAAAGCTAATTTAAGTTAAATTATAAGTAAGGACCACATCTTCGTAGAAAACGAAATATATTTCGATTGCACATGATTTAAAATCGGTGGTATTTTCAAGACGCAAACAGTTTCAAGAGTTATTTCCGTTTTATTGTGATAAAAATAGGGATATCCGGCTAATATGTTTATTTTGACGACCTTCGTGGTCGAGTGGTATGTACACCGGTTTTCATGGGTACGCCACTCTGAGGTCCCGGGTTCGATTCCCGGCCGAGTCGATGTAGATTACCAATAGTTTTCTATGTTGTCTTGGGTCTGGGTGTTTGTGGTACCGTCGTTACTTCTGATTTCCATAACACAAGTGCTACAGCTACTTACAGTGGGATCAGAGTAATGTATGTGATGTTGTCTCATATTTATATGTTATATTTACATTTATATTTTTAGTATGCATATAAATACACCCAGTAATAATATACTTGAAATAAAACTAGTTTTAACGGATTTAAATCGCGTATATTAATTATTTTTATCATCCCGGGTAGTCTACCCGTGACCACGAACGCTGTAAAGTGCTCGAAACGTCGGGATGATAAACATAATTAATATATGCGATTTAAATCCGTTAAAACTAGTTTTATTTCAATGTGTAATAATCGCGAAAATCTAAGACAATAATAATATAGTTTCGGACATTTATTATTAAAATATTTATTAAATCACCTTTGTCAAGACAGCCGGGTTAAAAGTCCATCGATTACCGCTAGGGTAGGTGACCACTATGTCGTGGTCCTCATCTATCCCGACGACAGTGCCAGTGGTGCTGAGACATTCGAACATGCCATCTGTCCACCCGCCATGGCCATGCTGCAAGGATTGAACTATTTCCAAATCTAAATCAACATTCACCTGGAATAAACAGAAAATTTGGATTTTAGTTTACACATTCTTTACGATAATTAATCTAAACGAAAAAAAATTAAGATTTTTGTAATTTAAAAAAATATATAATTAACACTTTTATCATAGATATCTAATTTATATATTTTTTAAAATTATAAGATTTTAAATTAACATGGTTATTTTTATTACTACAGTTATTATTTACGGGATATTTACCATGTTTTTTATTTTTATCTGGTGGAACTCGATATTTCGATATTATTTACGAATGTTTTGTTCACAAGTTTTTAAGATTATAGAATTTTTTTTTTTTTAGTAATTGCTTTAAAATATAGAAAATAACTTTAAGCTTTAACTGTTTTACATTATAAATTAAATTAAATTTAGTAAATAAAGACTATGTATTAAGACTATTACTTCCTTTTGATCCAAAACCTGTTTATATAAAAATGTATGAAAAATTATTAAAATTATCTAGGACTATATATATCTAGGACTATATATATAATTATATAGGACTATATATCAGGCAGGATAATTTTCTATATTAAATGTCCAAATAAAAAATAAAACTTACTTGATCACCAACTTGCAACCCATGAGGCCCTGCACGACCAGGACCCAATTCTCCCAAGAGTGGTAAGTGCTCTTTATAAACATTTTGACCTTTTACATCATTCAGAACCTGAAATATATAAAGAAACAATTAATTCTAAATTTTTGATGACCATATTTTTTAAGTTACAGTAACTTTTATAACAAACAAGAACTATGCTTTGTAAATCTTAATTTCCAATTGCTTTATTTTTCTGACTGTACCATTTTTTAGAAGAGAAAAGATTGATCCAAATGTCTTAAAATAAATGAATATACAAACTTGATAGGACCTTGTGGTTTCATTACACGTAAGTTGTTGTAAATTATAATACCTTCAAATCAGCCATGCCTTCAAAGCCAACTCTGTAGAGGTTTTTGCTTCCATTGTCCCAAACAACATATGCTGCTGATCGTGGACTGGCTGCTGACCAGTCTTGAACCTCATTTACTTTACCCCGCCTGCCATTTCCACCATCTTGATCTTCCCACTGCCAATCCACCTGTGATAATGTAAATAGAAAAAAAAACATAAAATGCTAAATAAATTAATAATGAATAGATTTCAAACTTACAATCTTATTTTTTATGTTAAATCATTAGGTGATTTGCACACTAAATTAACATATAAATATTTTCATACATAAAAAAAGAACTACAGATATGGTATAACTCTGATGTCATATTGTGCATGTCATATTGGTAATATTTCCTAACAATATTAATGGTAATGTTAGAAGCTTATGTTATTCCCCAATAACAGGATATAATGCAAAATTAAGTGTAAATATAATCTAGGTATATAATAATAAATACAAGAACTCATCATTACATGCAGGCAAAGATTTATTTCTTATCAAGAAAATTAATAATTTCAATTTTGGTTAGAAAATATAAACTTTTTACTCAGGAAGCCATAGGTTAATAAATTTTAATGTCATAGTTTCTTTTGGTTATAAAACTGTGTATTATTTCCATTTTAGGTACTAAATAGGTGAGTACTTATATATGACTTACCCCTCTCACAACTCTTGCTCCTGGAAATATTCCTTTAACAGCTTGCTTTTTGCTCTTTCTCCGAGGCTCAACAAGACAACGCTGTGCCCCAGGAGCACTTATACGGTAAAATCTATGACGCAAGTGATGCTTATCTCCATGATAGCAAACTGAGCATAAGTCGTAGTTACTACATTCAGCACATTTCCACCTTATTCCTTAAATAATATACAAGCGTTATATTACTGTACTCATAATTATGATGGATTATATATTATTTATTTTAAAGGATCCAATTAGAAAATGAGATTTATTTAGACAGTTGGTTCTTCAATCAATTAAGAAATAGCATAGCCAGTAAAGATCTTATTATCGATCTTCAGAGAAAGTGGTTAATAACAATATAAAGATATGTATGAAAGATTATGTTATATTTACTCTCTATAGTATGTAAAATTACTTCAAAGCCTCTTACCAAAAATTGGCTTTTGTCGGCAAGTATCACACATTGTGCTCTCATGTTTGACACCTGTTGGGGCACTATCAAAAATCCGTAAATCATAGGCTCCTGAACATCTGTAATTGGCCGCAGTTCCATTATCCCAAACGACAACTACTTCTTCTGGAGATTCAAAGTTTCTTACAGTGCCAACATGGCCCTCTCCACCATCCTAAAACAAACATGTAGATAAGTAACTATTCTACATAAAGCCAAGTATGATACAAAAAATAAATAAAATATATGTAGCCCCAGGTAAAAGGAGTAATTCAATCTACCTGTTTGCCCCATTTCCAATCAGGTCCTCTAATAACTCTTGCTCCAACACCTTCCATCATGAATCTTGTGGCTCTGGTGGCAGACGATGAGCTGGGAGTATTAGGCTCCATCCATACCACAGTAATTATAATCCAAATAAAATAGCGGCTTCCTATGTCACTTCTCAAACGATATTTAGATTTTAATAACAGTAACAGACACAACAGTAAGGCCAAATAGTTATGACACTGACATATGACAACGTAATTTTGACAAGTGTTAATGACATCTTCCTTTTTTTATTAAATACCTTTTATCCGCAAAAGTGTAAAATTATGGAGCATTACTATGCTCCATATTTTTACACTAAAATATAATACTCCAAGTAATTGAAGGATTTTTTGCTTAAGTATTTCTCCTTTTTAAATTAAGTTGCTGTAATACTATTAGCATACTCAAATTAAAAATTCCAGTTTTCATTTTGCGAACCTTTAAAACATAATATAATTATCTAACATACCTTAATATAATACTTTTTCATTTTGGTGATGATTATACGTACTAGCTATTGGAAGATTATGCTATTAGCCAAATTATTTCATATTGCCAATCCATAAGACTAATAGGGCGGTATATTAAATATTATTTAATCTATTTTAGAGTCAAATTGTCATTTGTCATTAACAGCTGTCATTATTATTGTTTAAATATTTATAGTATTTTAATTTTTATTGAATAAAGAAATATTTCTTTTTCTATTAACATCATGTCGTATAATCGTAATAAGTATGAGAAAGCTCGGAGACGACTTGCCGCTGTGACTTTCTTATCCAACATTTCCTTAGATGGCTCGTTCAAGGATACGGAATTATATCAAATTATTGATAAAAAGCCATCAAATATCGACAAATGTGACTGTGAAATTAAGGATAATCAAAGCTATAATCATAAAGATGGCTTGCGTAATAGCGTCCGAAATCGTAACAAAACACAAACAAGTCCCGTTCAAAAAGCTAGTGGCGATAATCAATCATTAAGCTCTGATTCCGAGCAAGCTACCGCAACCCCAGTCAAGGGACTTGGTTTCAATTCGTATCGAGAAAGGTAAGTATTTTTGAAAGATAAACAAAACAATTTTTTTCTTCCGAAATAAATCCACTTCATAATTTTCTTATTAGGTGCTCATCTGGGACTACAGACCTATTTAAAGATAGACATTCTTCTGTACGGGCCAGAAAAGCTATTAGTCAAGATGACAAAAGCAGTTCCGAAAGCTTGAATTTTGGTAAATGAATAAAATAGAATTGAAAGAAAACAATATGCTTAGTAAGAAAAATAATAATTAGCTATAAAAATAATTGATAAATTTACAGGTCGTTTTCGTACAAACAGTACATGCGTGTCAGAGAGATCTGCTTATAATAAGGAGCTAAGATTTGTGAAACCCATTAAAGGAGTTTCTTTTAGGGATGAGAGACTTGCATTTGTTCCTGGTCAAGGTCCTCCATGTGCTTTGTTTAGTACCATACCTTACTCTAAGACAATCAGAAGTGCACGGTATGTCTTTTACACTTAAAACATTATGTATTCTAATTCAAAATTGTTTAAAAACATTTTTTTTTTTATTTTGTAGCTCCGATTTAAGGAAGGAAGGTGTCAGAAGGCGTAATACGTCAGGCCCCAGACCTCTATCGGCTATCACAGATAATGGTATTGATCCATTTGACCTGTTAGGTCTTGAAAGAGAAGAGAATGGCCAAGAAATTTCTTATTCAAAGCTATTGATACCATCAAGAATCTGTACACGAGAACAATACAAAAAGATGTACGAGGGAGATTTCAGTGACAAAACGACATGGAAAATAATGACTCGTCATCCACACGTCATTGCAAGGTAAACTATTAAAGCATATCAGTAATTTAAATGTGTGTATTTTCTTTCACTAAATGTCATAAAACTTACGCATGTCTTATTGTTTTCATTGCCATTTTTTTAATGATTTATTTTTAATCTTGACAGACATGAATAAGGCACTCACAAATCTTACAATCATCTTTATGACAGTGATAAAATAATACCTAGTTTTGTATTATATATATATGGTAATTTTAAGAATTCCATGTTGCTTTGCCATAATGGAGTACTACATACCATCTCATGCCATCACTAACATTTAAATTTTCAGGACTAAGTTATTGACGAGACACACGGATAAAAAATGGTAAACAAGAAAACGAAATATATTTTGTAATGCTAAGCTAAAAATAGTTCATATTGATGCTAAACAGATTCACAAACACAAAATTTGCCATAGTTTATTTCAGATAGCACAACCTAATAGAGAACAGCTTTACTTTTGAAATCAAAGAGTTATTTAATGCAAAATTTAAATTAACGTTATTTTAAAATCTTGCTTCATATTCAATAATTCACCAGTATGATCATTTGTTTATCAGAGTAATTTTAAGTCTGAGTTAACACTTATTTTAAATTTTAATAAGAAAATAAGTTATTATTGCACTTGCTTAAGTTAAATTATACGTTGTAATATATCACTAATGTTACAATAACACAAAAACACTCCTCATACTACTAATATATTTGGACTATAACAAGTGTTGCAAAAATAATTGTATCATTATTTTTAAGTTATTATTAAGTTAGTACGAAGCCTGTGGATTTGGGGATAAAATATAATAGTTAATATAGAAAGCTTTAGTAAGTAGTTATACTAACAATTAATATTAATAACCTAATATAGTAGGTACATACTACTAATTTCAAAGGACCAGAGTTGGACACAGTTTTAAAGCATGTTAACACATTGTTTTTAAGTTTTTATTTAATGCATGAAAATTTCATGGCCCATGTACGCCTTTAGTTATGCCTTAATGCATGATAAATGATAATTGAAGGGCACATAAAAAAATTACTCATTGAAATTTTAGGTGTTTTTCATATGAATCTTCCCAGCGATCTACTGCAGCTTCATCTCCTCCTCATTCAACGATTGAAAATAAAACCTTCGATTGGGATGAGACTGCAATTCTTTCTCAAAAATATGTAAGTTGAAATTTATAATATACATACTAGCGACCCGAGCGGGCTTCGCACGTGTGCAATGCTTCTACTAAATATATTTCAGTTATTTTCCTGTTTCTTTACTATTTTCGCTATTTAATATATACAGAAACCTTAATCTCAAATCACTCTTAAATATATCTCTTAAAAGAACCGCATAAAAATCCGATGCGCCATTTTTAAGATTTAAGCAGACAGCGAGAAACGACTTTGTTTTATACTATGTAATGATCTGAATTAATGTCGGATCTTTTTTTTATGGTATAGGTTGGTGGACGAGCATATGGGCCACCTGATGGTAAGTGGTCACCATCACCCATAAACAATGACGCTGTGAGAAATATTAACTATTCCTTGCATCGTCAATGTGCCACCAACCTTGGGAACTAAGATGTTATGTCCCTTGTGCCTGTAGTTACACTGGCTCACTCACCCTTCAGACCGGAACACAACAATACTGAGTACTGTTATTTGGCGGTAGAATAACTGATGAGTGGGTGGTACGGGCTTGCACAAAGCCCTACCACCAAGTGAAATTGATGTCTCAATACAAATTAAATATGACGCTGTCAATTAATATGATAGTTGAATATATATTTGTATCAAAACAAAAATAAATAGGAATATCCTGTTCCATTATTTTTTTTTATAGTAATGTAATAGTAAAGGAACTAATGTACATGTTAACATTATAGGTACAATACTGTCCCAATGTACTTGATGATCCTGAATTAATTGCGGGAAAACACAGGACCCTACTTACTTTTACGTCTTACATGACATCTATTATTGATTATGTCCGACCACAAGATTTGAAGAAAGAGCTGAATGACAAGTTCAGAGAAAAGTTTCCTCATATCAAGCTTACTTTAAGTAAACTGAGAAGGTAATTTTAATTAATTTAATTGACATTTACAAATTTATTCAGCATCAATGATGTTTTAGTAAACAGATATGTTATTAACGCGCAAAAATTGAAGACTAGAAAACGTCTTAATTGGGACGTTTGTCTTAGTCGTTCTACGAAATAATACGTTATAATACATCATAATTACGTAGTAATGCGTTTTGCGTATTTAAAACATCTAGTTATCCCTTTTACTTATTGTTTTTATCAAGCTATCCTTTTTACTTTTAACGAAATGTAAAAATAAACTAAAATAAATATAGTAAATAGTTTAGTATGGATATAACATATTTGTTTATTAGAATATCATTGTTCAGCATTAAGAAAAATAATGAGCATATTTGGATAACTGTTACTGTATTTAATGATACCAAAATTTAACATAATTATTTTCAGTATAAAAAAAGAAATGCGAAAAATAGCAAAACACGACAGCGGGGGTATAGATTTGTTGTCTGTGGCTCAGGCATATGTTTACTTTGAAAAATTGATACTTGCAAATCTCATTAACAAAGATAACAGGAAACTCTGTGCCGGAGCCTGCCTACTGCTGTCAGCCAAACTAAACGATGTTAAGGGTGAAATGTTGAAAGCGCTTATTGAGGTAACAATATTTTTACCATTAATATATTTATAACATTTTTTCACTCATTGAAATATATTCAGATTTTGGCAATAATCTTAAAAAATAAAAATATAACCTATAAAAAAAAAAACAAAAATATTATAATGAAGTAACACACATATAAGTATTGTTTTACGTTAAATGTAAGTAATGATTTGTGAGGTGTATTTTATAGCGTCGTAATTTTGGTAATTATGTCGAATCAGGGCTGCAGCTCAAATGTGCTCCAATTTTTTTTTTTACACTATGTGGTTAACATATGCTATCCCATGTAATATTATGGTGGGGGACGAAAAAAATTTGGGGCACTTTTGAGCTGCAGCCCTGATTCGACATAATTACAGGTCGCGCGGTGAGTTTAGATCGCTCGGCAAAAAAAGAAAGGGTATGCGCAGAAGTCATATTTAGGTGTCGAAGGGGTGAGGAGCGGAAAGGGGGGACGGGTGCGCGCTCGCCGGCCACTGCGCCGACACGCTTATTGGTTGATCAGTCGCTCTTCACTCTTCGCGCCATGCGTTTATTCGTTCCGTGTCTCGTGATTACAACTTTGTACTGTTGCGAACAAAGCTGTTAAATTTTATTCGGTGATTTTATTTGTATTATTTTTTATAAATAGCGCAATTAGATATTTTCATGTTTGTGTAATTTTTTTGTCATTTTGTATAGTTTTTTTATAGTTGTATAGTTTTTGTAAATTTTGTATACTTATACATATTTTGTAAATAAATTTGTTATACAGAGTAAGTTATAATAATAGTTAGGTAGTTGTGAAGTACATAGGAAAGCACATTTGTAGTGAACAAAAATGCCCAAGAAAAAAGTTTTAACGCGGCAAGCCAGAAAAATGGTTTACGATGTGAATTGTTTTATTATTAAGGAAACAAATGAGATCGTTGGAAATTTAAAGCAAGTAAAAAATAGAATAGCAGAAGCCATGATTTCATTACGGGAAAACTTAGTAACACCTATACAAAATTTACACTTGATTGCAAATAGAAGAACAAATGACGCTGATAAATCCGTGTTTATTGAAGTATGCAATACATTAGAGCGAATCCAGGCAGAAGTGGCCGAAGCTAGCAAGATAAATAAAAATAAATTACAAGAAATTATGAACAATTTAAAACAACAGTAAAAAAGAACGGCACTTGCTACGAACACATCTGTTATAACAGTAAGGAGGCTTGCCACACAAGCAAGTAGTTCAGAATTTCTTACGGTTTTTAGAACACCTCAAAAAAAGAGACAGCGCACGAAAATAGTAACCGGAATAGATAACTTTGATCAAGGCGTCATAAAAAGATGAATCCATAATTTCCATTTAACCAATAAAGAGCTTCCCACTATTGAAAAACTCAGACAAAAATTACAGGAAGATATAAATTTTCAGGGATCAAAAACTAGTCTTCGCCAAATTATAAAAGAGTTGGGATTTAGGTGAAAAAAAACTGAAAACAACAGAAAAGTTTTGATTGAAACAACAAACATTCGACTGAAGCGCATAGAGTACTTAGAAAAAATTAAAAAATACCGCGAAGAAGGACGTCCTATAGTATACACCGACGAATCATACGTAGATTCTTCACACTCCAATCCCAAAGCTTGGACGGACAGCTCAACGAAAGGCCTTAAAACACCTATTTCCAAAGGTCAACGTGTGGTTATCGTACACGCTGGGCATGAGGCGGGCTTTATCCCAAACGCACTGCTGACATTTAAAGCTGGAAGCAAATCGGGCGACTACCACGACAACATGAATTACGAGAACTATAAAAAGTGGTTTAGAACACAGCTTATACCTAACTTACCACCTAAATCAGTTGTCGTGGTAGATAATGCTTCATACCATAATAAGCAGTATGACCTCGCGCCCACATCCAATTCCAAGAAAGTCGATATGCAAGCCTGGTTGTCCGAAAAAGGCATACCATATGATAACAATATGTTGAAGCCGCGGTTATATCAGTTTATAAAAACATACAAAGAACAATACAAAACTTTTTCTATAGACAAAATTTTGGTCGAATATAATCACAACATTCTAAGATTGCCTCCGTACCACCCAGATCTCAACCCCATTGAGATGGCCTGGTCTATAATAAAACAGTATGTAGGCAGTAAAAACGTAAAATGGAATGTTAACAGAGCTATGGAGTTGGTGAAAGAAAAAGCGGATCTTATGGGAGCACGAGAGTGGGGGTTATTATGTAATAAGGTTAAATCTATAGAAGAAGAATATGGAAAAAGTGATCATATTATTGATCTCATGACAGATGAGTTAGTCATTCGTGTCTCTGATGATGAAGACAGCTCGGACAGCGAAGAATCCCAAGAAAGCGATAACGCCGAAATGTCTGGCGAAGATAACGTGCCCTCATCATCGTGCTTTCATTCTGTACCTTCTTCTTCGATAGTGCACGATGATTTAATGGAAGGAATATCACGATCACGACTGTCAGATGATTAAATTTATTTTCTATTTCATTAAATATATCATTAAAAAACATGTTTTCATTCTTTTTTTTAAAACCCTACTTATGAGTAATCATTTGTTAGGCAATATTTATTTATTTTAAAAGGTGCGAAAGTAAATAAAATCATATCATCTTAAAATATTTACATTCTAGGTCCCAATAGCACAAACAAGTATAAATTATATTTATTGCCCTTAAAAATTTTGTGCACGACTGTACATGCGCCAGACTGCCCCCTCCAGTTTTATCGAGCGATCTAAACTCACCGCGCGACCTGTACCGTAATTTTATAGGTAAAAAGTGTCTTTAAAAATACTATGACAAAAAAATCGAAACGTAAATAAAAAGTACACTTTGCTGCATCAGACCCCGGACATAAGATACTGTATTTTATGAATAATATTATATGACCAGCGCATCGAAACAACGTTCAGAGTGAACAAGAAGGATCTGATAAAGTTCGAATTCGCCGTGCTGGTGGCGCTGGAGTTCGGTCTGCACGTGCCGCCGTACGACGTGTTCCCGCACTACCAGCGGCTGCTGCACGAGTCCTGACCCTGGCGCCGCGTGCCCCTGGAGTGCGCGCGAGCGGGCCGCCGCCGCACCAGCATCGTGGACAACCTGCGCGCCGGCGCCTGGATGTAGCCGCGCCGCCGCGGCGCCAGCCTCGCGCCCGCCCTCGCCGCCGCCTGGCTGTAGCCGCGCTCGACAATCCCCCCGATAAGATCCGCAGTCGACCACGAAACTCTTCGAGTAGGTAATTTATTATTATTTTTATTAAGTATTTCATTGATTAATATTTATATAGTTTTGTCCGTCTGGGTAGGTACCACCCACTCATCAGTTATTCTACCGCCAAATAACAGTACTTAGTATTGTTGTGTTCCGGTTTGAAGGGTGAGTGAGCCAGTGCAACTACAGGCACAAGGGAAATAACATCTTAGTTCCCAAGGTTGGTGACACATTGACGATGTAAGGAATAGTTAATATTTCTTACAGCGTCATTGTCTATGGGTTATGGTGACCACTTACCATCACGTGGCCCATATGCTCGTCTGCCAACCTATACCATAAAAAAATAAAAATAAAATAAACTTCAAACATTTCACTTTTTTGTTGTAACGTTTCTGTTCACATATTTCTCAAAAGAAGAAATAACGGGTTAATTTTTATACACGCCCTCCATAAAAGATGAGCGCACAATTAACTTTGTTTCGTGTTCTATCGACCCCGCAGCGCATATGGTATTGTCCGTATTAATCATAATATATATGAGAATTAATGAATAAAGGTTCTTTATTTTTAATATTTAATTATGTTCTGCTAGAAAAATGTAGAAAAGGTTGAGGTTTGTGTGTGCCGTTACAGTATTCTACTGCAATGTGTGGCTATCGCCAATATAACCTGCATATTTTTAAATTCAAATTTAGAACAGGATTTCAATTAAAAGTGCTTTTTACGAAGGAATTCCCCTTACATCAATTATTTACAATTTTGAAAAATGAAAGACGAGTACAAGAGTTCGACTGGTTCGATCATCCGAAAATATGCCGAAGGTTTCTATAAGGAACCAAAATTTAAAAAAAAAAGATCTTAAGAGCGCAATGTAAAATATATGGTCTGCGACTGATTTGTGACATCCGGTCGCTATCGCCTGGAGTAAATCAAATCAAAATATGCTCGTACCCGTCTATAATTATTTAATGAATTAACTTTAACAAATTTCTTGAGTAGACCAGTTAACCAATACTCTGTAGCAAACTTCACTAAATGTGTTCTTATGTTAAGTTAAATGATAGCAGCTTGTTGCTGGTAAAATATTAATTATTTATAATTATGATTATATATTTTACCTAATTATAACTTTCTTATTTAATTTGCTCAATTTAACGTGCATTTATTATCGTAAAGTCTTTATTTTGTAGTCTATTTTCACTCTACTCGAGAAAATCTGCAATTTATTTTGCTAATTACCTTTAAGTTACTTGGTATTGTTTCCAAGTGTAATTATTTAAATATTATTATATATTATAACATAATTTTATTTTGAAATTAATTTCTTGTCTTACGAAGCAGTTATTGGGTGAATAATATCGTTCGGAAATAAAAGTGGCAAATATATT
Organism: Vanessa cardui; assembly: GCF_905220365.1. NCBI lineage: Eukaryota > Metazoa > Arthropoda > Insecta > Lepidoptera > Nymphalidae > Vanessa > Vanessa cardui. The sequence goes on from NC_061129.1 coordinate 9,739,211, forward strand.
TCAAAATGTTGATAAATATCTATATATAATGATCTGATATCTTCGTCTGGATCATTCTATATTTCGAACAGCGTCACATTTTTGTCCAATTTAGACCGCGGAGACAAATTTTAAAGTTTATGATGAAAATGCTTCAAGAACTTGTATGCATACATTTTATCCCTAACATTTCTTCGTCAAAGGGTAGAAAGAAGTACTATGTCCATGGGGCATTAATTACGTAAGTCTATTTTCACTAGTTTTTGACAGCAGGTAAGAAAAAATAAGAATAGTTCCAACCTCTTCCCCCCGTTTATAATGTTTATTACGTAAGAATTTAAAAGAAAAAATGAATGAACGTTTGGTTTATTTTATTAATTCTTTTTTATAAATGTTTACTTATAATTTCAAAGGTTCTAAAGGTTCATTTGAGTGACCCTCGTCAATCGCGCGGTTTTCCGGTCTTTTTCAAATAATTTTAACTTTGCGCATTGTTTTGATCTTACGTAAAAACTGTCGACTACCGCCGTGTAAGAAAACATAAGATATGGTCGCCCTCCTAGATAGTCTTACGTAATAGATGAATTACCCCCAACCTTGGGTACGCGTTTGATTTAAAATGTCATCAAAATCTATTCATTGGTTAAGCCGTGAAGCGTAACAAATATACAGACTTACTTTCGCATTTATAACATAAACACAGACAACAAAAATAACTACATCTAATAGTAACAACATGGTCGTATGTATTAAATTTATTTCGACTAATATTCATGGAGTTTCTTCGTAAAAAGCACCGTAGATAACATTATAGACATAGATTTAGGATAAATTTCTCGCGTGATGCCAATTTTTCTCAATAATATTCACTTGATTTACACTATATTGTTCAAGTAAATTACTAGAAGCACTTTGGATATTTTGTATCGATGACCAAATAGTAAACAGTAGTTCAACTTATATGGTCATCTTAAGTATTACGAATCTAAACCCCACTGTAGGTATTTCAATTCAACGATATTTACATGACAATAAAATTACCGTAATCATTGTAAATAGGCAATCATTATGTTTTTATCTTCAATGAAAAATTTAATAAAGTGTGATTAATTAGTATGTGTATCGAATGTAAGGAAAGATAAAGGCCTATATTTTTTTATTTAATCTATTGAAAATTATTTATTTCGTAATATATTTTACTTTTCGATTTATTTTAAAGTACATTTTATTGAATATGACATCTTTGTTTTTAATTATGATAATATGGGAACATAATTATAAATAACGATTTTTTTTAAGCAAAGAACGTCTGTTGCTCATTGACAATGCCAAAGATATTTTGTTTTATAATTTATTAAATTAAGTAAATATAACTTAGCTTAGCAATGTTTCAGATATTCTGCTCCTGCCTTTATAAGCCTAGTGAGATGATTGTATATAGGTAACTACTATTTAGATATGTAGCACAAACAATTGTTAATCATAATTTTAGTGTAACATAAATGTTTTAAAGTAATTTCAGTTTAAAAAGTTCCATCGCGTGCCTTTTCGTTTATATATTATACATAAATTATTCAGGCTATCTGCATCATAACCGCCTTTTAGGTATAAAAAGGTGATATTTTATTGTTAAGATGTAATTTATCCAGAATAGTATTATTTTCTGATAGGGATGTATGTAGGCCGTCCTCATTAGTACCACACATGTGTCGGTTATTCTGCCACCCAACAGTAGTACTTGGTACTCCAGTCTAAATGACCGACCCAATGTTATTATAGGTACATGGAATTTGAAATTTTAGACAGGGTGACAGTGTAAAGATGATATTTTTGTATCAGAGGTAACACTATTATTTTTGTATCTTATTGCCAATTTTTCAGTTAGTCTACCTCCCTATCTTTCCTACTACGAATAAAAAAATATGATTTTAACAACTAATTTGAATTAATTAATATTTCTAGTCATATTCTTGTGATTTTGTTATTAATAAATTATTAAAAAAAATCAATATCGGTACTATTATGTGTGGTTTTATTACCATTATAACAAAGCAACTGGTGCTGTCAGTAATATGGAGTATTATGTTACTACATGAGTCCATAATACTGATTTATATATTTTTTTATTTGATTTGACATCAATCCGCAAAGTATTTTTGATAGCAACAGTTGTTATGCTATAATCGTAATGACACCACTGTTACAACGGCAGGAGGAAAAGAAACAATTTTGATCTTGAATTGATAACATGTAATGTGAAGATATCTTATAATCTGTGCGATTTATTATAGATCCATGAAAAATTTTTGTTTTGAATTTTGACGATATATATCGGAACTTCGGAGGTAAAAAAAGATTATACTTTATTCAGAATGTTGTTCGATGACCATTTTTAATGTACCACTATTAAAAATGCTCATCGAACGGATTATGTATATTAATGATTTGTTTATCTGTCCCCTATTCCTCCTTCCATTGGAATATTGTATACGGGGAATTGTTTTACATTAAGTAATTTAAAGTGTTAAGTGATGTACCCAATTGCATTGACATTTTATCATAATCTTCTAGATATTGTATTTTCATGACATTAAAAATGTAAACATCTCTAGTATAGAACAAACAACGGCCCAAGAACACTATGTATAGCTTACATTATAATATCTAATTTTCTTATTTGTACAATAACCATTTATATTTTCATTTTTATTTACCATTTATATTTACTTATTTATTAAAAGACTAGTTTTTATGCCTTACTTGTAAAATTTAGTTTTATGTTTCAGACCATTTGAAGTGAAACTTCTACGAACACGATTAGATTAAAACTTTAATATACAAATTTGATTACAATGTTTCACTTCGTCACGGCTAGTGTTACGCGCGAACTTCACTTTTAAATATTTCTTTATTTAAAGTTTTAGTTTTAATATAAGTAATGTTTGCTAGAATTGCGAAACCGTTTAAACTTACAATTATTTTCAAATTTTGTAAATTTTGCACATGTTTAGTCTTATATAAGAAGTATACTACCGGGCGGTAGTTTTAGTTTGCATTACGATGGTTATTATGTATAAAAACCAAGCCAAAACGCTTACACGTGGTTTAGATATAATAGCACGTAGTCGTAGAGTGTAAAATAGAAATGTGTTTGACTGATGAAAAAGATATGAATCTAGCAATGTAATGGTGTTATTATGTATAACTGTTAAAGGTTGTAAGTTTAAAAATGTTCAAATATATATTATTCTGTTAATCATTTAGTTTCATTTATAAACAGTTTTACAATCGTTGGTGTTATATAATTATTCAAATTTTAATTCACTTAAATTGCACTTTAAATTCTAGTTTAATAGGTCATGTTATTTGAAATTTGGATTTAAAGACCTTATTATATTTTTAATCGCAAATACATATAATGTGAATAAAAATATTTCGTTTCTACTTTAGTTCATAATAGTAATGTTTTGCTGACTGAAGTTAATCAATTGCCCTATTGTATAGCAGCTTAAATTCATTCAGCTTAGACCAATGATATTCTAATAAACAGATATGTTATACCCATACTAAACAACAGAAAAAATTGTGCCGCGCCGGGGACCGTTTGTATTACATTTCGTTACAAGTAAAAAGGATAGCTTGATAAAAACAATAAGTAAAAGGGATAACTAGATGTTTTAATTACGCAAAACGTATTACTATATAATTATGATGTATTATTACTTATTACTGGCATAATTATGATGAAAACGATTAAAGGCAAACGTCCCAATTAGGACGTTTTCCAGTCTTCACTTTTTGCGCGTTAATGACTTATCTGTTTACTAGAACATCATTGGCTTAGACCGTCAAATGTTGACTGATGTCTTCCTGAACAATAAACACCAAATTGTGACTCTAAATTACAATTGCACTTTTCTGTTGTCTTGTTCAGATCGTACTTCGATCTGTAGTCGCAGTTCTTATTAGTGCGTTTTTTCTCAGGCGACCGGATCTCATGTTGTTTGTCTGCCGCTTACGAGTATCTTATTGCTGCATTTAACTCTATTTTGAACCCTATCTAGAACGCAGAACGGTTTAGAATTACAATTCACGAATTTAAATTAATAAAATAGATTGTGTCTTTGAGGCTTTATTGGATACAGAGTTAGACTTTATTTTTAAAGCTTGTTAAAATATTTGCTATACACAGTTGAAGCTTAATTGCGGCTTAGAATAACAAAGATTTTTTATTTTGTGATTAATTAGCAGATGGTCCGTCTGATGGTGTCACTTGGTCACCGTAATCTATGAACACATCTGATCCAAAGTATGACAGTATTCTCCCTGAGTCAAAGTGGATTTTATACGGTTTTCACTTACTGCTTCGGGTGTAAAAACTGTTTATATACGCAGCATTAGAGAACTAAGAATACTGTAATACAAATTACATTCCTATTTCCTTTTTTTGGAAATCAGTTATAGGAAATAAATTTATTAATGTTCTCTCTTAGTGCTCAGTTTCGTTTTCGTGGAATTCGGGAGTAAGCTCTGCGTTGTGTGCCAGTTATTCACTAGTAGCATATAATAACTAGTGTCCGACCGTAGTTTAGGTTTCGGCTAAAAACCAAGTTTCGGCGGCAGTTTCGGTTTCGTCTAAAATGGGCCGAAACTGAAACTGATTGCGGAAGTTGTCGTGGACGCTCGCCTAACTTCGATTCTCGCGGCAACGCTTTGGCGGCCGCTGGCAGCTCTGTTCGGTAATTATCGCGCGACGTTCATTACGTTACGTTGTATAGGTAAACTTATTTCATTATATATTTCATTCCGATGATTTATTGATGTATTTTTGTTGTATTCCTTTATTATTACAGTTTTTTTTTGTTTTGAGTAAAATGTCGCAAAAAGAAAACAATCCAATTTGGCAGTACTTCGACAAAAATATTAGTGAAATATCAAAAGCAAATCAAAGTATTGATAAAATTTAACATAAGATTTTAAAATACCAATACTTAGTACATTTACATTTAATAACTATAAACATAGTACTCATATTTCTATATTTTATTAAACTAGCTGTGCCCGCCACCTTGTACGCCTTTGAATAGAACAAAAAAAATGTTATTGTACCCTAACTTACTCCTTATTATATAAGTTATCTGCCAGTGAAAGTTCAATCAAAATAGGTACAGCCGTCCCAGAGATTAGACGGAACAAACAGACAGATAGACAAAAATTGTAAATAATGTTATTTTGGTATTTGTTCCGTGTATGTGACAGGGGCGTAGCTACCGCCGTATCTGCCGTATCAATTATACGGGGCCCCCAACTAGCATAAGCAAAAATTAATAAAATCTTACCAACTTTTTTTTTTATTTCACAAATGACAAAAGAAAAAAAAAACAATATCTCTTATTCCCGCGTAATGGCCTCTGCACACTGTGCGCGAGCGACGGGCGACGAGCGATATCTAATGAGAGCTCTGCTTTTAAGAACGGTTCCGGGGGAAGCAAAGTTCTCATTGGACTCATTTTCCATAGAAGCAGAAACTAAAATCGTCATCAACTATAAATAAATGGGAACATTCACTGCTATGCAGACGAACTGTCATCATGGGTGTACTGACACCCATGGCCGTCGGCAGAGATTTTTGGGGGTCCATTGTTTAGTTTTTTGTTTTTAAGGTATTTTTGAGGAAAAAAGCAAAATAAAAAAATCGTTTCCCATCCCGCATTTATAAATTTGGACCGATAATTATTGTTTAAATATTGAAAAATTTCCAGTGTTTAATTTTTTTTATAAATTAGAAGACAAAAGTTGATTTAAATGATACTTTTTTTAAAATAAATATTTGAAGTTGCATTTTTGACAAACTTTGAAAAAAATCTAAAAAACGTGATAACTCAAAAACGGTTCCCTTTTGCATGATACATATGGGGGTTAAAAACATTGCAAATAGTCACCCCTATCACCTCGTAACGAAAATACGTCGAATTACCAATAACTCTGTATGTTTTATTGAGTAACTCCTGGGAGACTGCTTTGGTGCATCCGATCCCTAAAAAGGGCAACTGCCCAGACCCTTCCAGTTAATTATAGGCCTATAGCCATCACCTTCTTGTTCTCGTTTTCGTCGGGGGCGTTCAGCCGATGATCTTCTAGATTACCTTACTCATAGATGGCCAGAAGCCGTTGAGAGCAAGGAGGAGGCATCATCGCAAAATTTCACGGGTTTCCGGGAAATTAAGCTTTTTGGCAGGTCGGAGCATTAAATTCGTTATACATGGTGAATACTCTGATTTAAAATTCGTTAATGATGGTGTTCCACAAGGTTGCGGTCTATCACCCACTCTGATTCTTCTACATATCAATGACTACTGTAACATTCATTCCTATGAAGATGACAGTGCCGTAGACACCTCATACACCGGCCACCGGCTGGAGAAAACCGGAACAAACTTGTGTGTGAAATCGAGTCTTCATTATACAAATTCTCGGACTGGCTAAACTTAGTTCATATATGATTGCTTTATTACTATTACTATTAAGATATCTGATGGTGGGAAGTAGACCGGCTCCCTGCCTTCACCGGTTCACTTAGTAGCTACGGACCTTCGGCTAAACTTCCACTACAACCCCAAAAAAACGAAAGTTTGCGCGTTAACCGCTAAAAACCACCATTTGTCGTATCTCCACGATTTGAGAACACACCGATTGCCGCTACAGAAGGTAAAACCAAATTGGCTTCAAAAAAGCTCGGTGTGCTCAGCAAGGCGAGACAGTATTTCACATCGGCCCATCGCCTAAAACTTTACAATTCGGCCTCAAATGCAGTACTGCTCTCACCTCTAGGCGGGTACTTTCCAGTATCAGCTCCTTCTATTTGACCGTATCAACCGTAGAGCGGCTCGAGTTTTCGACGATCATGCACTTTCTGATCTCCTTGATCCTTTGGCTTTGCGTAGAGATGTTACATCACTCTGCATCTCCTACCGAATTTTTCACGGGGAATGTTCCGAGGAATTGATCGAATTAATGCTGTTGACTTTCACCTTCGGACATCTCGTTAAAGTTTCACCCGCACTACCTTACCTTACCATAAAAAAAATATTTGATTTAAAATTTTATTTGCCGAAAAAAAAGCAAGGATAATAAAAATACACATTGTATTTAATTTAAATTGTTTGTAAAAATTTTGGAAAAAGTTACAGACAGATAATTATGATGAATAAATATTTCTATTAATTTTATGCATTTTTTTTTGTGAGAAATCTTTACCCTTCCTAAGGGCCCCCAAACAATTTTTATACGGGGCCCCGCTAAGGCACGCTACGCTTCTGGTATGTGATACATATGCATTGAGTAAAAAAGGGCTATTTTAATATTACAAATAGACACTCCAATTTTACAATATGTATAAATAAATGATTAAGTACAACAAACTTAATATACTGTGTATTTATTTCCGGTCCTAATTAATACAGAATAATGGATAAAATGCACCAAATTTCAACATTTAAAGGATTTTTTTTATTTGACCTGAGTTTCGGTTTCGGCCGAAACTGAAGCTACGGCCGAATATTCGGTTTCGGTTTCGGCCGGAAAACCAGTTAGGGTCAGACTCTAGTTTAAACTTTAAAAAAATATATTTTAATAGTTAATAATTTAAGTCAAATTACAAATAAACGACGACAATGGTGATGTTTTAATGTTTATTAACATATTATTATTAATAACGCATCTCTCATATCTCTCACCTTGACAAAATATTTTTAGATTTAGAGCTAGTGCGCACCGGTGCTTTTGTCATGGTGACTTTTTCTTCACTCTTGTCAAGTCCATGAATATGTATGGAGTTTCACGAGTTTACAGAGAACGACCGTCTCTTCGAAATCCAAGTGTCAATGACACTTCGATTTCGAAAATGTTTTGTCACTGTCTATTAATGAGCGCACTCCACTTTAGAAACGTGACGTGACAATGACAAACACTTTAAAGTCACCGTGACAAAAATCACCAGTGCGCGCTACTCGTATAGGAATTATTGTCCAAAAAGTTTTTATTCAAAAGTGAAAGTTGTCATTTCTTTGATAATATTAATACCTGCCAATGATCCAGTCAAATAGTTATATGAATAACTTACGAACATCATTGTCATCGTTTATTTGTAATTTTCCTTAAATTATTAACTATTAAAATATATTTTTTAACGTTTAAACCCTTAAAATAAACTCTTTATTTATCAGGACTTTAAAAGAAAATGTATTATATTGACTCACAAAAAACATTGACACGTCGGGATAGTTCCTTGATTTTAACTGGAAGTTCTACAAGAAATAACCATGAGTTTGAATTATTGAATGCACATATACCATCAACGGGACGCCTTACTAGCGAGTCTGGAGTGTCCCTTGCCCAGCGTCCAAAAGGTTCTGTACGGAAGGAAATCATTACGGCGCTCTTTGAATCTATGCTGGATAATATTATCGAGTCTTGGGAAGTTATTGGACAGCGCAAAAATGAAGAATTTGTTTCCGAGCTACCCAAAACTCCAAGTGAACTAATAGTTGTTAACAAAAAAAAGAAAAATGTCGTAGGTTGGTTTTAATTGGTTTTTATTTTGTAAATGATCCATACGACACATTCATTTTTTTATTATACCAATACAATTTTACTATATCCCTTCCAAACTTAGCTGAATTTTTTATTTAGCCGATCATACCTTAAAATATAAAAAAAATCTATCCACTAAATGTTAAGATATAATTAAACTTCGGTATCAATTACAGTAAAGAGATCAAAAACTAAGAAGAGTCGCTCCAGAATTGAATTGGATGAGAGCACACAGGTAAAGTGTAATATACTTAATAGTATAGGTATTACTTGGTAATCAATAAAGAATTTAATATATATTTCCATTAAAGAGCGACTTATTACAACTGTGCTGGTGGTCAGCGCCCGATGAGAGAGCATATATCCGCTTTCGTAATGGAAATATTTTTGAAGGGAGCATTTCAATGAAGTGCATGCATGGCGATGGTCGTTATCAGTGGTCTGATGGTACTATATACTTAGTAAGCATGTCTGTAATTATTTAATAAACATAAACTTATGTTAATGACAGGTTGAATAAAGTAGTAACTAATAATTTGAGCTAATCCTGTTAGCAATAAGAATTGGTATTTAATTAATAATAACTGCTAGATCGGTGTATAGGCTTTGTGCTTTGTCTGAGTAAGTATAACGCACGACAGATTCTTTTGGTTTGAAGTGCGTATGAGCCAATGTTAATATCATGCAGAGGTAAGTATCATTTGGTTCATGTGTCAATTCGACTTCGTATTTAGAAAAAAACTTAATTTACTACTAACTAATCAAATTTAAAAATTACTTTATTTATAGGGTCAATTTAAGGATAATAAAATCATGGGAAAAGGTATTATTCAGTGGAAGGATGACACATGGTATGAAGGTGATTTTGTTTCGAACCTCCGTCATGGCAAAGGTCTTTTCGTGGATTCGCGAAATCAATGTTCCTATTCAGGAGGTTGGCATTACGGAACTAAGCATGGCGAGGGCGTCATTCACTATTCAGGATTTTTTAAAAATTCTTACGACGGACAGTGGGTTCATGTAAGATTACCATACATCTAATCTAAACCTTGTAAAGTATCAATTGTAAAATATCAATAGTAACGTAATATAACATAATAAGTAGTATTCGCCCACCAATTTTAATCGAAATTTAATCATCTTTATACTCAAATATTTGAACAAAACATAAGTATATGAATTTCTATATTTCGATAATTTAGGAAAAAACGGTACTGAACTGTTTTATCTCTTCCTCTTTATATAGTCTTTATGGTAAATATTATTCATTATAAAAATAAAATAATACCTCTATTTTTAAAAGAACGTTCGTCATGGATTTGGGTCCCGAGAATATTGTGAGATGAGTGGTTATAAGGGTGAGTGGGATACATCTATTAGAGAAGGCAAAGGTTTAATGATATGGCCAAACCATGATGTAAGTAAAACTATTATCGATATGCTTATAAAATCAATGAACACATTTAATAAACAAGCTCATATAGTTCTACAGAGGCGAATGGAAAAATGGAATAATGTCTGGATATGGTGTGTACATTTGGGATGCATATTACAACAATTCGATGTCTTCTCCGTCTCTTTGCGCATATCGTGGTTCGTGGGAAAAGGGCAAACGAAATGGATACGGTGTATTGAATCTTGGATTAGGACTCGGTTCTTTTTACAAGGGTGAATTCAAGAACAATAAAAAACACGGCGTTGGAAGATTTGTTACTAATAATGGACTTATTCTGCAACATAAGCAGTTATTTTTTGATGACAATATTGGTCACCTCACTCCGAAGGTGCAAGAAAATGAATTTACTAGCAATCTATACGCACAATTGGAGGAACCTTATACGTTTGATATATGTGATAATTCTGTTGGCCTTTTATATCATATTGAGCAAGCAATCAAAAATATCGATAAACAACATGAAATAAGGGCCGCACTTATTAACGATTTTATTGAACTTAATAAAACAACTCATTCTTTATCTACTGCTGCTAAAGAGGATATACGAGGAGAAATAAGTAAATTTGATTTTGATGATTTAATTGAATTCGAAGTGGACTCATTGCGTAAGGCCCTAAAATGTTACGAAAGCGATTTAAAAAAGATATACTACCGATATGCTACGATATGTAACCGAGAGGAAATACACTTTACTCCTGTTCTCATCAGATTATATTTGTGGCAACTATTTTATGATTGTAACATACATGCAAAAGGATTAACGTTAGTTGAAATTGATAAAGCATTTCATGAAAACCCGGACTGGATATCGAAAAGGCCTCAAGATCCATTTGAAACTATATATTTTTGGCAATTTCAACACTATTTAATAACGGTTTCAAGAAAACTGTACGTCAAAAAACATCTGCCAACTAAAAAGCCAGACAGTATGGTTGGTAATGCATTTCGAATATTCATGGAAAAAGATGTTTTACCTGGAATTGGCCGTAGACGAGGTAATTGTATAATAATAATAAAAAGCCGTAAGATTTCCACATTTGGGTTTAGGCCTCCTCTCCCCTCAAGGAGAAGGTTTGGTGGATATACGTGTGGTAGGATTCCTCAAGATGTTTTCCTTCACCGCCGAGTTCGAGATGAATAATTAAACACATGAAAATTGATTGGCGCTTGCCTGCGTTTGAACCTGCAATTATCAGTTATGAAGTACACGTTCTAAGCCATGAAGACGGTTGAAACAAATATTTATATGTTTTCAATTTCATGTATTTCTAAAAATAGTTATAACTGTAATGCTACAACCATATTGTAGCTAAAAGTATACCTTTGAATTTCACGTGTCATAATCGTCACGTCATTGGTTAATAAGTAAATAACAAAATGATAAGCGATAAAAGCTAAATAGTTTCATCCGTACCCAGTCTCCCCCTACTTATTGGGGAATTGTAAAGTGGTATTTGTGTAAAAAAATATTTAAAAATATGGCAACTGTCTCCATTTGGCATGCACAAGATATTTTACGTCTTTATAGCAAATAATATACTCTTAAGAGTTGTTAATCTATGCTGTATGACAATAACAACTATAAAGGTAACACCCACGATTTATAGTTTTAACGATCATGGAAGATCAACGAACTTACATCAAGAAAAAAGTATCTAAGAAATAGTTTAGTTTATTAATAGTCGAATAGAAAAAAAAAATCAGTAAAATTAAAGTATTGCGAAGATTCTTTCGATCGTCTTAAACTGTTTTTCAAACTTATACTTCGACTTGCTGTTGCGCACGACTTTGTATACCATATCGGTGTATATTTCACCCTATTGGGTGAATATCCAGAAACGTTTAAATTCGTATCTATCCATTTTTAATCAGTATCCCAAAATTTCAGTTGTTTGTTGTTTCCAACTTAAAAAATGACGGACTTCTGTGCAAACTTGAAACCCCTATTTATGATTTTCCTTAGGAAAAGAATTTCCAAAGTCCCCGTCCTTCGTAGGTGTCGACTCAGTAAAACATTCCTACTCACCAAATTCCATGGCCCTAATTTTAGTAGTTTATGCTCGGAGATGACGAATCAGTCAATCAGGACATTTTATTTCATAAGTATAGATAGAAGATATTAACAACTGTGTACAGGATATTGCTGTAATGAGAATACAACACAGAGGAAATGGAAACCAATTAAGAATGATTATATGACATAAACCATAAACATTAACAAAAGAATAATTAAAGATTTGCTCATCACCATGCCTTAATATATTATATGTATGTGTATATAAAGTTCAAAAGCTTTTCTTGTCTAGCAACCGAAGACCACGAAACGAAGCCAAGTGCAACAAACAAAAGATAATATACAATTTTCAAATTATTTGTAATTTTTATCACGTTTTCTTAACCAATACAGCATATAAGAAATCTAAAACTCCGCTCCACCTAATAATACCATTGTTACCAATGTTTTATTTTTTAAGGAAAACTTGTAGAAGGATATGGATCTTTTGTCCCATTAAAAGGTCTTTATGAATTATACTGTAGCTTAGGAGAACCTTGTACCGTACGCAAATTTTTATGTGCTATCCGACAATCTCCTCATTGCTCTACCCGACCACAGCAATGTATTGTTGAAGACCCATGCCCTATAATGGGATCAAACGCATATATTTTTGGTAACGAGATGACGTTTATAACTGGTAATGCTTATACCTTTATTAGTATTTTTTTAATGTTATTTATTTATTGAGTAATCGAATAAACATGTTTCAGATGATGCTATTGAGAACAATGCGCAGAAATTAAACACTTGCTTTAGATTATTTAATATAAGCAATTTGTCGAGCAAAACTGTTATAAAAATATTTTCATACATATTTCCCCAAATCTGTGTAGCAAATAAAATAATAGACTTAAACGTAGAAATAACTTTTTTCGAATTTTTTGAAGCGTTTATTATATGTGTTGAAGAAAGTATCTGTGTTTCCAACGAAAATCAAGAAAATGTTTCGTTGAGCAATATCCCTGAAGCCTTACACAAACATAAGATATAAAAGTACTTAATTGAAAAAATTGTGTTGTAGTAACATTCAAATATATTTTTTAATTTCATTATTTTACTTTTTACTATATTTTGTATATATATTACTTGTAATGAAGAATTTTGAAGGGGGCCAATTGTAATATATAATTGGCTAAAAATAAATTTACATTTAAAAAAATATATTAATTTTCTTCGAGGCAAACTAAAAATTCGGTAGAGCTGGACAAGATTTTTTAAATTAAACAAATCCTCGACAGAAAGTGCTCCGGAAGTCAGTTAAATAACCCTTCAACATTACAAGTAGATTTACAGAAAAGGCAAATCTATGTTATAAATTAATTTATTCAAAAAAAATATGTCGAAATAATTTTAACAATTAAAAAATCTTAAAGTAACAACAATAACAAAATCGGGCGCCTGGATGTTTACATCCATTTAAATTCACTAATCTTAATTAAATATTTACTTATTGTAAATGTTTTAAAGTTAGCAAAAAATAGTTTAAAGTTAGACTAAGTTATGTAATAAAAGTTACAAACAAGTCAGAAATCAAGTTTAAATAACGTTACAATAATGTATAAATATCCTAAAAAAAAAAAATGTTTGAATGCCAAATTTTCATAAAGTTATAAAAATGTATACTAAATCCCACGAAGTTCCAAAGTTGCGGTAAAATAAATATGTAAAAACTACATACCGAAATCCAGAAGTTAAATAATTGTTATAAAGTTTTCACTTCCTTTACGGTTTCTAAAATTTTATCTTCAAAATATCCAAAGAAATTAAGTTCAAATGTTCTTCGAAAAGCGTTGAAAATACTCCACTTGAAGATACAGCGAAAGTAAATAATTCCGAGGAATAATACAGTTGTAGAAAATAACATTGAAAATAAACTTTTGAAAACAACCATTGAAAATAACTGCAAAAGAGAAACAATTCTAATTAGAACCTAACACGAATTTCGAAAATCTATAGTTTCACTTTAATAATCCAAACAACTTACCCGGTCAATCCCGGTTATTTTCCAAAAATAACAAAATGCATCATGGGAAATATTCTAAAAATTCCCTGTAAAGAACCACAATCGTTGTTACGAAACCGAACAATTGAAATAAATTCAAATTTCGAAGAAAGTTTTTCGACTTACCACGAGGCGACAAATATCCAAAATAATTTTTGTAATCCGACATGGATTTACTTCCAATCGTTTAAATTAAGACATATCGTGCCTTAAAACTTCAATTTTCAACAATATTAAATTATTTAAACCAAATAAAAGTTACAAAAACTTTGAAAATAATTTAGCGTCACATTTCGACTTAAAAGGCGGAAGGAAAGTGAGGTCTTAGACAAATGTCAAAGATCATCTCAAAGATAATATAAAGATAATAAATCACAATTAGGTCAGGAACGCATAATGCATAAAAAGTGCATTTTTATTTTAAATGTCAAATTTAGCGGTATTTTTAAATGACGCATAAACATAGCCTTAGAAATGGTTGTCAAAGTCAAATGACAGATGACATCCGATAACCTATGTTAGAAATTTAATATTTTTTGTTGAAATTATTTAAAAATGGATGAAACATGTAACGTGCGCCACAATTACGTTACATACTTTATCGCAGAAAATAAATAAAAAATAAATACGGCATTTGTCCAGCCAAAATAAAAGAGGCGTACAAATGGGCGACATACGTACATAGCGATTTTTTCCAGGCAACCAACGGTGTAGAATGTAGATTAGGATAGCTCATAGAATATGAGATGGGTGGTGCTGTAATAACAAATAAAATAACACGAATCTACTAAGAGTAATATATTAATTAATAATTATTTTCTGTATTCCTTAAATAAATCTTTGTAAAATTCAAATTGATAGATAGAGTAGATACTAAGTGGTCACTACCTTCTTAAAATCGTAATCGACCATTAATCTGGTCGATAAAAAGGAATTAGGTTTTCTAACGAAAATTTTATAGAAACAGTGGAAGTGCGTACACTCTCTTGCCTCGGAATGCATATGTAGACCTGCTTTTTCAATTCTTTCATCATGCCATCACCCATGGCATAGTAAGAATCAGGGTTTATTGAATACACCTCTGTTTGCTCACACTTGTGAACTATAGATTCTGCACCGTAGGCTGATCTCCCTTGAATTTGACATTTTAACGACGACACCAACAATTTACTCTATATACATATTTACATTCATGACTATCCGCGAATCTATGCGTGCCTTTATAGGTCCCATAGCGGTAAAGCCGAAACCGACCGACTGGTTGAGCACGTCCAAACAGATTCCGTGCTGCAGCAGATTCCATCCGCAGAGATCATTATTCTGGGCGACTTTAATGCTCATCACGCTGAATAGCTAAGCTCACCGATCATGCGGGTAGATTTGTTCTGGACTTCGCACTAGAATATGATCTGACACAACTGGTCAACTCGCCAACGCAAATACCGGATGTGGAGGATCATACAGCTTCCGTGTTGGACCTTTTACTTACTTCGCATCCGGATGGCTATCAGGTTATCGTCGATCCCTGGGCTCGTCGAACCACTGCCTCGTCCAGAGTACAGTGCCGGTTGTGCGGTACTCACGGCCTCGCTTCATTGGGTGCCACCGAATGTGTCAAGTCTACAAGTCAGCAGATTGGGATGGGATGCGGTCTTTTTTTGCATCTTACTTATGGGGGCAGATTTGTTTCTCGCCGGATGATCCGAACGCTGCTGCTGACTCTGTTGCCGATGTGGTGCTTCAGGGTATGGAACTATTCATTCCTTACTCTGCAGTACCCATAGGTCGCAAGTCCCAGCCTTGGTTTGATCGCTTCTGCAAAACGGCATCACGCCGAAAGTGGGAACGCTATCAAACCTGGGCTAATGCATCTGCGTCTCGTGATGTAAATACCAGCGCATTAAAAAAATAAATATAACTCTGCCACTAGGTCCCTCAAAAATGTGATTGCTAGACGAAGTAAATTGGCAGAATTGGCGAGAGACTGGTGCGCCTCCCTTCAGGAACTCGTGCGTTCTGGTCTCTCGTCTCGTCTCGTCTTAGGGATTTTCTGTCAGCCTTCCTTTCTATCTCTGCACAGGGATGGTGAGTCATTGGCCCATACCGCGAAAGAGAAAGCTGATCTTTTAAGCTTTTTCTTCGCGTCGAACTCGATTCTGGATGTCCAAGGAAAGTCTCCACCAACAATTCCGCGGTGTGATACCACGATGCCGGAGGTAAATTTTCCGGAAAAGTGCTGTTCGCAAAGCACTTCTTTCCTTCACACACTTTGGATATTCATAAGTCGAGTGGACACGATAGCATCCCTCCAATCATGCTACGGACATGTGCTTCCGAGTTGGCACAGGTCTTATTGCGTCTTTTCCGGCAAGCCTACACATTAGGCGTCGTCCCGAACTCCTGGAAGCTAAATATGAAAAAACTCCTGGAATAGCTTTGGTGTATCCAATCCCTAAAAAAGGCAACCGCTCAGATACGTCCAATTATAGGCCTAAAGCCATCACCTCCTTGCTCTCCAAGGTTATGGAGGACCTTACTAACTGCCAGCTCCTGTGGTATCTAGAGGAGAATCAGCTGATTAGTGATCGCCAGTACCCACGGGGTCGCTCAGCTGGTGATCTTCTGGGTACCGCAGGAGCTGTCAGTTAATAAGAGACTCCATTGCCTCACTCACAGGTGGGCAGAAGCATTTTAGAGCAGGGGGGGCATTAGTAGCCAGTTTGGACATAGCGAAGGCGCATAGATCGCGTGTGGCACAAAGCGCTTCTTTGGAAACTTTCTATAATAACCAGCTTATTGGTAGATCGGGAGCAACAAGGTCGTTGTCGACGGATCATGCTCTGACTTAAAATTCGTCAATGCTGGTGTTCCACAAGGCTGCGTTCTATCACCCACTCTGTTTCTTCTGCATATTAATGATTTGTTGCAAATCAATAACATTCACTGCTATACAGACGACAGTACCGTAAACACCTCATATACTGGCCGGGCAAATATTTCTCGGGAAAACGTCGAAGAGAACCGGAACAAACTGATATCGAGACTACATTAAACAAAGTATCGGAATGGGGCCGACGAAACCTAGTCCTTTATTTTGTTTTACGAGGAAGAAACGCATTTACGCCTCCGGCCCGGCCGGGGGACCGGGACGGGTATGTGGGAATGAACCGGAGCCATAAGGGCCCCGTGCCAGGGCTGAAGGCCCTGTCCTACCCACTAAAACCATCCTCGGATTTCCACCATGCCGCCGAGTGGTGAAGCAACGGAATCGCCTAGGGCATGCAACCGCGACCCCACCAGCGGCAGCCACCGTGAAGCGGCTGAATGACTAACGTGGAAACTAGTGCGCGCCTTCCTCCTCATTCTCTACATGCTGTACGAGGAGGTGACTGACATGCACCCCACGAAACCTAGTCCACTTCAACCCCAATAAGACACAAGTTTGCACGTTAACCGCTAAAAAATCACCATTTACCGTATCTCCTCTATTTGAGAACATTCCGATAGCCGCCACAGCTAGGATTGAATTACTTGGCGTCGAAGTTTCGAACCTCGTTCAGTCAATTGGAAGCCAAATTGGCATCAAAAAAGCTCGGTGTGCTCAGCAAGGCAAGACAGTATTTCACGTCAGCCCATCGCCTAAAACTTGTATAGTTTTAGGCACAAATTCGGCCCCACGTGGAATACTGCTCTCACCTCTGGGCGGATACTCCAGCATCAGCTCCTTCCATTTGACCGTATCCAACGCAGAGCGGCTCGAATTATCGACGACCAAGCCCTATGCGATCAGCTTGATCCCTTGGCTTTGCGCAGAGATGTTGGATCACTCTGCATTCTACCGAATTTTGCACGGAAAACGTTCCAAGGAATGGTTCAGATTAATCCCAGCTGTTGAATTACACCTTCGAACATCTCGTCAAAATTTAAATTCCACCCCCACCACCTTGATGTCCGAAAATCCACAACAGCGTAATTTCTAAGACATTTTCTACCTCGCACAGCCACTCTGTGAAACCAGCTTTCGCCGGCGGTTTTTCCGAACCGATACGATTTGGGAACCTTAAAAAAAAGAGCGTACTCCTTCCTTAAAGGTCGGCAACGCACCTGCAAGCCCCCCGGTGTTTTATATCCATGGGCGGTGGTGATCGCTTTCCATCACCTGATGGAAAGCGAAGTCTCCTGTTCGTTTGCCCCTTATAACATAAAAATATATATATATTATAAGAGCATCAGGAATATAATACTCAAATGTGCTCTTCGGGCTTAAGCTTATTATGAATACTAAGAGCATCCCATAACCTACACAATAACTATGTTAGTTAGCAACTTTCACAAGTTAACTAAATGCAATAATCGAATGTAATTTCAGTAGTTCGGGATGGCCAAAATAATAATAAGTGTTTATAATAAAGTAAATTCAATAGCTCCTGCTATACTAATAATAATAATGTGATATAAATTATGATATTGAATCAAATGTCATAACACCCTATTGTAGGCTAAGGTTACTCTCAAATCAAATCAAATCAATTTATTCAAGTAAACTTCAGAAAGAAGCGTTTTTGAATCGTCAACAATTAAATACTACCACCATTTCGGAAAGCAGATTCTAGCGAGAAGAAACTGCAAAAGAGAAACTCGCATAGTTGCTCTTTTTAAATAAACAGATTTACAATGCTGTTTTAAATGTGCAATTTACAGTAATTAGTGTCCTATGATAGAATCCGAGCCTATCTCCAGGCGTTACTTTCTAAAAAGTACTCTTTTAATGAATAATATGATTTATTTATTTATTTAGTCTTAATAATCTTTTTAAATTTTGAGAATGGTAAATTTATTATATTTTCCTGTATCTTATTATATGTGCGTATACCATTGCTCAAAAACTTTCTATTTACCGTATGCAAATGGAAACTGGGAGTTACAAGATTATTCTTATTTCTTGTATTAATAGTATGTATATCAGCATTGATTGAATAATTTTTTATTTTCTTTTGTATAAACATTATATTATCATAAATATATTGTGAAGCAACCGTTAATACACCAATTTCTTTAAATTTCTCGCGCAATGATGTCCTAGAGCTAATATTGTAAATAGATCGGATAGCTCTTTTCTGTAGAATAAAAACAACTTCAATGTCTGCTGCATTACCCCATAACAACATTCCATATAATATAAGACTGTGTAAAATTACATAAATAAACTAGTCTAGCAGTACTTATGTCCGTGAGTTTTCTAATTATTTTTATTGCATAAATGGCACTACTTAGTTTCCTTGCTAGGGCATACAAATGGGTGCCCCACTGCAGTTTGGAGTCAAGGGTTATCCCTAAAAAGACCATTGACTCAACAAACTCAAGCCTTTCATTTTTCAAAGTGATTGCAGAAGGATTTGATTTGACATTTGGCAAGGAAAACAAAACACATTGTCTTTTTGGCATTTAGTACTAAATTGTTTATGTCAAGCCAACCAAGAACCCGCGACAGAGCACTGCTTACAACGTCATAGTTGTTTTTTTTTCTGTCAAGTTTAAAAATAAGGGATGTGTCATCTGCAAACAGTACAATATCGCAAGTATTTTTTTACAAAATATGGTAAATCATTTATTTATATAATTATTTGGTATATATAATACATATGTATTTATTAAACTTATCTTACTCTAGGCTAGGCTCCAAATATACCAATAACTATAACTACATGATATAATCGTTAATCGACTTTTAAGTAGTCTAATATTTTTCATTTCATTTAACTTAGGAAGACTCTAAAAAATATGTTGAATACGCAATTATTTTTATTACTTTTTCTTGCATATTCATTTGTTTTAAAATAGTGTTTTGTTTGAAGTCGGTTTTTCTTTTTGTTAAAATTTTATTTATTTTTGTAAAAAGTTTTTAACTGGAATATTTTATTGAATTCGTTATCAATTAATTTTAAAAGAGTATTATATAAAGAGTTGGGATCATTTGAGCTAAGATTCAATTTTGGAAGGCTACGTTGTAAAGCATCATTGAAGTTGTTTAAAACTTTTACAGTAATTGGCCTACAAGTGATTTTTCGTTTGAATTTTTTTTTATACCTATTGACACATTTGGCTAAAGTGATCTGATGTTACATTTGTTAAAATTTCCTTATTAACGGCCTCACAATTACAAAACACGTTATCTATACAGGTTGCGGAAGTCGCTGATATTCTTGTAGGTTCACAAAACATGTTATTTAGATTAAAAGATTGAAATAAATTTATAAACCTAGTACTTATGGATGATTGCATTAAAATGTCAATTTTAAAATCTCCACAAATAACGATATTTTTTCGCCCAGTAGAGACTCGCTTAACTCGCGGGCGTCCGCCATCACACATTCAAAAATGTTAAAATCCGATTGTGGAGGTCGGTACACGCACATTGCTATAGTATGCTCGAGTTCCACGCATGACAGTTCAACAGTGCGCTCTATGGAAAGATCCACAATGTCTTTTCGCTCTTTACAGTTTATATTCTGTTTTGTGTATATTAATGATCCTCCATGTTTAGTTATATTTCTAAAGAACGCACTTGACAATTTATAATTGTTAATACTAGGTGGTAGCTGATGTGACAAGATCCAATGTTCGCTAATACAAAATATGTCAATATTATAATACTTTAAAAATAATTCAATTTCGTTATCTTTGCTGGATAAGCTTTGTATATTCTGATGTACAATACTAATGATATATTTACAGTGCTTATCTGTTGTCTTATTACTTAGTTTTCTAATTTATTATTGTTATTTATTAAATTGTAATATCTACAATTGGATCAAATATATTATAAGCTAACAATGTAGCTATATGTCGTTTATATTTACATTGTATCCTTTGTGAGCTTAAAGTTAAATATAAATTTATTTATGTCAAAATTAATAAATACGTCACTATAACGGCATGTCATGCTATGTAGAAATTGATTTAAATTATAGATGTATTTATTTTGTGCTTCCGTTAGTCAGTTAGAATATGGGAAATAAAAAAAATCACATAGTAGAAATTTACATTTATAATTTTTATTTATGTCAAGAAGTGTGTTCACTGATTTTAAGACATCTTTTTTTCTAACTGATAAACTGTCTCCGTAGAAAATTATAATATTAGAATTTTCCTTATATTTAGTTTGATTTTTTTTTGTTTATCATTTCTATGTATGGTATCCCTAGACTACAAATGTTAATTACTTTTTGCTTCAAATTCTTACTTAATAATGATCCCATGCCCTGGCCTACCTTGTCCGAGTACATATATGTATTATAAGTATTACAGACTGTGTCAGAAATTGTATCCAGGCCATTTGGGCTATTACTTCCTGTAATGGCACGTTTCTGGGAAGTGGTCTCGTAACACAAATTCTATAAATGGTATATAAAAACTCTAATTACAAATTATGGCAATTTTTTTTTATTACAACTGTAAGTATATTACAGAATAATATCAGGTAAATACGGTCGATACTACCTAATCCAATAAAATATCAATGGATAGAATAACCTTTGTCTGTCTATAAGTTTGTTCCACAATGGTGACTTAATGAAAGTATTGATTAGACCTTTTATTGTTTACCATGAAATCCAAGTAAATAAAATTATAATGTCATTTTATAAACAAAAACTGCAGCATTCAACGCGCCAAAACGTACTGGCTAAATAGAGCACCTACATATTTGAAATAAATGACATTTTATTAGTAAGTTTATAATTATTATTATTCACACATGTTGACAAGCATTTTTTAATTAATTTTATAGATTTCTTACAATGAGATCTAAAAATGCAACACCTAAGAAGCCACAACAAATTCTTTTCTGCAAAAATACCTATGGACCGAAAGTCAAAGTTCAAAATTGGGATTATCAAATGCACGTGGAAAAGAAGGATAATTATGTATACCGGGATAATTTGAGTAATCACATCAGTACGTATTTGCGTTGGGGCGATCAAGATCAAAACATAGGCAAAAGTGAAACACGAGCTATGCTTGAACAAGTATTTACAAAAACAAATCCAGTTTATGCTTTTAAGCCCCTCGTTAATTTTACTTCATATCCATGCACCGAGTAAGTAGAAAGTATTTTAAAATGGTAAATACCATATACCACAAATAAAAACAAAGACGAGTCTTATTGATATATTTATTACCAATTTTATAATAAGCATTAGTTACTTGTACGATGACCTATTGGGTTTATAACATTATAAAGTCTTAGCCAAGAATTAAAATCCAGTCAGGCACTACTAAATTTTTTTTTTTTTTTTTTTTTTTTTTTATGGCATAGGAGGCAAACGAGCAGGAGGCTCACCTGATGGAAAGTGACTACCACCGCCCATGGACACCTGCAACACCAGGGGACTTGCAGGTGCGTTGCCGGCCTTTCAAAAAGGAGTAGGCTCTTTTCTTAAAGGTTCCCATGTCGTATCGGTTCGGAAAAACCGCCGGCGAAAGCTGGTTCCACAAAGTGGTTGTGCGAGGCAGAAAATGTCTGAGAAATCGCGCTGTTGTGGATTTTCGGACATCATTACTAAATATTACAGTTTGTAAGCACGAACAAAATTACTTTGAAAGTTCCATCCAAACATAACTATCGTAAGACTTTATTAAATAAAGACACGATTGCAGGCATAAGTTTGTTACGGTTTTCATCTACGTGCTCCCAAGAAATATACATAAGCACATCTGGTATATAAGGTGTCTACGGATATGTGACAATCACATATGCGCTAATATTTTTTCCAATAATAATACTTAACATGCATATTGAATCTTCAGTACCCCTGGTCGAAATAAACTGATGAAAAATGCAAATTTGGCACAACTTCCCTCAGACTTCGGTGTTATGGATTATCTTACAACTCAACAAGACGAGTACAGAAATCCTTTTGCAACTGTTACTCCACCGGTATGTATAATTAGTTACTTATGCAAATATAAAATTAGTCACAGTACAAATTTTATACCTACTACATTTTCAAGTTAAAGTAAATAAAGTCGCCGGAGTATAAATTTCAAAACATTTATAAGTGACTTAGCTTGTGTCGAATAGAAAAGTTATAATTTTAAAACCCCAAAAACAAACTACCACCGTATTAATAATCCGGTCAATATTTACTATATTTTAAATAAGTATAGGTAATGACCCACATATAATAGTTCCAGTTCTATAAATTACATAACGCATGATTTAGAAAATAAAACTTTATATACCTATTTTGAATTAGTTTTATAGCTTATCTTTTATTATGTAGAAATATAATAATAGTGCTTTTTATTGGCCCAACTAGAAATAATTACAATTAAATGCACAAATAGTCCTTACAAATTGATCATCTGGATTGTCATCCATACGCCTAATGTCGTAATAAACATAAAAATTGCAAAAACATCTTTAAAAACAACGTAATCTGACTAAGATTACGTTGTTTTTGTTTAAGTTGGAAGTTTTCGGAGAATCTACTACGAACCAGCCCACTAACATTTCTCGTATTGTTAAATTGTAAACTATATAATATATTGTATCTTCAACAGTTAACAATGGCTTCACCTGTGTGGTTGATGAACAGAGTAATTCGGTCAGATCTTACGCATAACCATGGAACAGCACCCCCCAAAGGAGAATATCAATGTTTGGACACTCATACGCCCATTGGCCATATTCGTCAAATGAGATTATTTCGATACCAGTCATTTAATCCAGCAACATGCGTACAAGATTTTCCTTCTGTTGATTTATCAGTCGACAGTAAATAAAATACATGAGTTTTAAAATTCCTTTATTACGTCATAATCTAAAAAAATAATCAAAAATGAATATCATAGAAAAAATAACGATGGCTTGAAAACGCTTAAATTACAACATGTATAAATTAATTAAAAAAAACTAGTTGTTTTTTTTATATAAAACTTAAACCTTTCCGTAATGGTGCACATTGCGAAAAAGAAAACAAATAATCAAAGCAAACATTAAAGAAAACAATAAACGACGTAATTCAAAGTTCTGACACTGTATCCAATATAAATATACCCAATTTTATAAATTATCCGTCATTCGATGTAGATACTAGCTTGTTTCATAGTTAGTACCATTAGTACCACGTATTTTAGATAAAATATATTTAATTTTAAAAGTCGGTATCTCAGAAAAAAAAACTTAAGAAAATTAAACTAGTAACTAAATACAAATTAAAAAGTTTTCAATTACAATTTAACAGTATCATGCAATTTTCTTCATCTTTAATTTCCATTACTATAAACACTTGCTTTTCTTAAAATTAAACATACTTACTTAATGTAATATTTTAGTTTTTATATTTTATTTTTTTTTATATTATATAATACACATAGTAAGGCAAATTTAAAATAGATATTTGCACTGCAGTTTTAAACATTTGTGATTCATGAGCATCATTAAAAAAACTGTAGGTATTTACAATATAAAGTTCTAGCTACTGTAAATGTCACTCATAATGTAACAGTCATTTCAATTGTAGTTAAAACGGGAGCACAGTAAATAGTAATGAATTTGTGAATAAGATATATATACACATACCCACATAAATGAAACGATTTGGTATAACATTAGTAAGCAAAATGTAGCACCTCCCTGGACGTTTTACTAGTTAAGCAGCAAAGAGTTCCAAAAGGTGACTTACATAATTATTGTGTTAAAATGCTATGTACACATAAATTAACCAACATTCTATAGCCAGTATGATGTTTATAAATATTTTATAGAGTAACAAATAAGAGCTTAACTTTAATAGTTATATTTTAATAGGATTATAGGAGCTAAATTTTACTGTGCATGTGCTTAGACAAATGGAGTACCCTGTATACTAAAATCTCTTTCTAAATTTTTATTTTATAACAGTTGTAAAAAGTGCGTCTTTATAAGGGAGGTGATTGATTGATCTTATTTCACCTGTTTATGTTAATGCTGAAAATATGTTTAACCACAAACAACTTTTCATTAGCTTCAATTATATATTTTTTTTATCTGCTTTACTATGAGATAAAATGGCCTTCTGTACTTTAAATATGTATAAATTTGTTTTGAAGATTAAAGTAACATTAACAAATAACCATTTCATTCAACCAACAAAAAATTAAAATGATCAAATCACATGTAAATACATAGGACATTGCGACTATTACTTTTATTTTCATCATTAGTAAAAAAATATATCACTTCATTGTTATGTGCTTATGCTTAAACTATTTCTATATTAGATTTTACTTCAAAGATTGGCTAAAAAAGTAATCAGTATTGTGAACGCTGTTTGTATCAATAATTGTCTCATCAATCTATAATCAAGCAAGCAAGATAACAGACATATTATTATAAAATAACATAAATCAGTGCCATATTATTATTTTACATTTTAATTAAGCTACTAAAACAGTTTGAAGATCAAATATTTAAATTTTTTATATGCCAGTTTTTAATATTTTCGTAATAAAAATATAGGTCTGATATGATATGTATGGGGAGAAGCTGTTATTTTATTTAAATATATGTAAAATTTATATTTAAAACGTATATGTATTACGCCCATTCTAAGATTGCCTTTTTGAAGGGTTTTCTTAACGTTTGCGCCTGTAAAGAGTAAAAATATTGAAGAAGTTCCTTATGCATATTCTCATCTCTAAGTCATCTGATGGATGTCTCTGTGGCAAGATTGAACATATTACGACCACATTCTTGTTTATAAAGCTTCATACAAAATAAAGGCACGAATATTTCAATAAGCGCACACACCTAAAAAGTAAAGTGATTTTTACTATGTTTTATTTAAGCTTACTTTTCTTTCATTTAGTTCGAGCACATGTGAAATCGGTTTTCAAATCAATTTCTAGTAAGGTATACTTGCATCTAGTAAAAAAAATGTATGTGCTGAATATCCCCACGAATTTTCGCATTAAATCTATAAACAAAAAATAATATGTACTAGACGATCACAGTAAAGTATAGAATTATAATTTAAATGTAGCTGAGAATGACGGAAAATAATCTGTATTAATTTAAATGTAATTGAGTTTAAAATATTTTGTTGGAACATAGGAATAGGAATAGGAAAGCTAGATTTTTTTCTATATATACCTATCTCAGACGAAGCGTGCCTAAATAAATAAAAAAAAATAATACGGTTGATAATTCGCAGAACAAGGACATCTGAATTATATTTTGGCAAAATCCCAGACCTCAAGTGAGTCATTTATCACATCATAGTAAGGTTTTAAACTAAACCCCTCTATATTACTCACTTAATGTTATAATTCATTTCAAACATAAATGAGTGCATCACAAGTATGATTCAATATTACAAAATCAGTATCCCACTGTTATTGGGTGAGTTGCACCACCTATTTGTCATTAGAAGGCAGTAGACCTTTATGTCCAAATTGAGTATTTAATCTATCACTAACAGCAATTTGTACTACTTTTTTTTCTGTGTGAATTTCTGTGCCTATACTTTTTATGTTACTTGCCGTTAGTTATTTGACTATTCAATTATCTTCACAAATTATAAAACATCATTTTTCCATGTGCAGTTTTCAACACAATTTTGGAGCATGTTTGAATTGATGTGGTTTGCAATTGATGTGGCACATGATTTATGTTATTACTAGTTTTTATTTTTAGTAATGTAAAATTTATCATTACTTCATTCTGAATACCCAAATTAGGACTATTATTCATTATGTAAATAATAATTTATTTATATTGCCAACTTTGATGAGAAATTGTTGACATGCCTATAATTTAGTTATGTATTTTCATGTGAATTTATACTTTTTAAATATTTTATTTCATACATATGCAATGTTTGACAATAATACAAATTGAGAGAAAATGTGAAACTAATTAAAGGGATCAGTGAGTACGCCGTCTTTTAAACCCTTTACCTTTTTTAGATTTTAGCTTATGTTTACGTGCTGTACTGCGAGTGCCAGTAACTTCGTCTGCTAACATACCAACTGTTGTCAACTTTTTCCTTCGATTTTTTTCTGCCTTGGTGACTGGCAAACGAGTCAGATAATTCTCTTCATATTCAGTTTTTTCTTGTTCATACTTAGATATTGAGTGCTTAACATGATTTCCTGTAGTCATTTCCAATGGGGCTTCGGAGTATTCTTCACGGAGTTCTCTCATTACATTTGAATTAAGAAACTGTTTTTTAGCTCTTTCCTTATTCTTCTTTTCAGTGTCATTCCTAGATATACTATCATCAAAATGCACTGCTGCCAATTTAGGAGGTACATATACGTTAGATTTTTCACTTTTTTCTTTTTTATCGCCACTATCTGATTCACTGCTATCTTCTTCATCATTTTCTATCTTACTAACCAGGTTGCCGGGGTTGGCGTGATATGATTGAGGATCATCTTCTGTATTTCCAACAACTGCTGTTTTAACAAGTTTATCAATTTGATATTTCAGTTTAGAATCTATTGGACGAATTTTTTCCAACACAGTTCGTATTTCAACAAGCCTGTCTATGGAAGGGTCAGATTCAATTTTCTCTCCAGAACATTTCCTCAACACTATATATGTTAAATTAATTAAATAACTGAGAAGCATTTGATATTTCATTTCTAAAAAACTCAAACCCTTGTCCGTTGTTATTTCTCCACTTTTAACTCTTAACAACATATTATCTACTAATTGTGAAACTTGCTGCACATTCATATTCATTTCTTTTAATAATTTTACTGCTTGTGGCAAGTCTGGTTGTTCCATTTCATCCGTAGCCTGAAAATGCAATTTATTATTCCTTACTAAAATGTATTTACAATAACAGTTTATTTTCAAGAAAAGCAGTTGTAACTAAAATATATGAGATTTTTAAGAAAAATAAAACAAAAATACCTGAACCATGTTGCTCCTTTTGCTACGTGCTTTTTATGTAACCTAAATTCTTTATAATGTAATAAACTACATAAAACTTTTAAATTTACACTTTTCACATAAATAATGTAATAACAGATAAAGTACTTATCATATTTCTCACATTATAATTATAAAATAAAATAAAAACATGAAAGCGACGCGTTCCGTGCGATCTAAGTAATAGTCCAAAGAGTATAAAATAAACTTCATGGAGCAATAGCCAATATTTATGCTATAGAATAAAGGTATGTCTTAAAATTCCTTGCGACATTAGGGATGTGACTTAAAGTACAAAACATAAAATAAAACAATGACTTGATCTGAGATAATTTTTTGTTTTCAGAAATTTCAGTTATAATCCCAAAGAAAATAATACAATTCAAAATACTTTAATTTTTACAAATTTTTATTTCTTTATGAGTCGGTTGTCGATAAGCAAAACTCTACTACTACTTATTTGAAAACAAATGGATTTATTGGGTAAGAAACCCAAATTGCAAAAAAAACTTCACAAAGTTGAATATTATATTAAATCAATATTTCATGTTTCATGGCAATAACGATTATACGTCAATATACAAGCCTTAAATTGTTCATATTTCATAATCTTTAGTTCTTGTCAAATAATTGTCATGTCTAAAATCTAAGTAAATTGCAGTATACCGAATATTTTTTTTTCTTCTACTAATAAAATGAATAATATTATGATTTTATCACTTTCATAACAAAAAACATCAAATAATCAAATATGTGTACTGTTAGTATTCTGTTATGAAATTAATTTTTGTTATTGTATTAAAATTATAATAATTTTCTTTTTCTTTCGTAGCTTACTTTACAGATTTTAACATTGTTGGTAAACTTAATAATATATAGTCATGGGTTTTATGTCCCTGGTGTCGCACCAGTGGAGTTTAAGAAAGGTCAAAGGATCGAAGTTAAAGCAGTTAAAATGACAAGTATACATACACAGCTACCATATGAGTATTATTCTTTACCACTCTGTATACCAAAAAATGGAACATTCGTATACAAATCCGAAAACTTAGGTGAAGTTCTACGAGGAGATCGAATCGTGAACACACCTTACGAAGTACACATGGCTGAAAATATTAAATGTAAACTTTTGTGTCACAAACAAAACGATCCAATCAATTGGAGCGTTGAAGAGTCAGAAAAAGTTGCAAGCCGAATTGAACATGAGTATTTTGTGCATTTGTAAGTCATTGCTATTTTTGAAATCATATAATGTGGAAAAGCATGTCTATATATATATATATATAACTAAAACATGTTTCAAATTCAATTTCTCATGATACTTTTATTCACTTTATATTCTTTATTGTAGATTGATCGACAATTTACCAGTGGCGACAAAAATCATTAATGTTGATACTTCTGAAAGAACAATTGAGCAAGGTTATCGCCTTGGATTTATGTCTAAAGGAAAAACATACATTAATAATCACCTGAAGTTACTTCTCAAATACCACAAACATAGCCAGTGAGCTACTTTTCACTTAATTTTATAGGAATCACATGATTCTTTTTCTTTTATAGACAATAAAATATAGTACTTCAATAAGTAAAATATTTTTTTAACACAGTTTAATAGATAATATTGTTTACAGGGATTCATATAGAGTGGTAGGTTTTGAAGTAGAAACATTTTCTGTTGATAAAGATCAAATGACTTTTGTCGATGACTCTTGTCAATTTTCATCTGAAGCCAAGCCTCAGCTTGTAAATGAGGATACAGGGACAAAATTATACTTTACTTATTCGGTGGAATGGGGAGAATCTGAAATTGAGTGGGCTTCTAGATGGGACATATATCTTGGCATGAAAGATGTGCAAATACACTGGTTTTCTATTGTTAATTCTATTGTTGTTCTCTTCTTTTTGTCAGGTAAGATTTTGTTTATAAAATAATAAATAGAGAAATCTTTTCTCATGTACTATTATTGTTTGTCTGCAAGCCTTGAGTTTTTACACCTTAATCAAATGCATAATAGTTTAATATATGTAATATCATGGAATTAAGTATATCATTAATGTTTAGGTATTTTAACAATGATAATTGTCCGTACATTGAGAAGGGACATTGCAAGATATAATTCTGATGAAAAAATTGAAGATATGATTGAAGAAACAGGCTGGAAATTAGTACATGGTGATGTGTTCAGACCACCTCCCAAAAGAATGTTGTTTGCTGCTGTTATTGGAAGTGGTATTCAAATATTTTTAATGTCCCTCATAACAATATGTAAGTCTTTTTTATTTCAGCTAATATCATAATAAATACATCATTCTCTGCAAATTTGAATAATTTTAAATAATAAAAATAATCTCATTATTCCAGTTATTGCAATGCTGGGTATGTTGTCACCAGCTAGCCGTGGAGCCTTAATGACTGCAGCAATATTCCTCTATGTATTTATGGGTCTTATAGCTGGTTACTACTCAGCACGGTTGTATAACACAATGAAAGGAAAGCAATGGAAACAAGCTGCATTCTTGACTGCTACACTATATCCCGCAATTGTATTTGGATCATGTTTCTTTTTAAATTTCTTCATCATGGGTAAACATTCTAGTGGAGCAGTACCTTTCTCGACAATGATGGCACTTTTGTGTCTTTGGTTCTGCATATCTCTGCCCCTAGTTTACTTGGGTTATTATTTTGGATGTAGGAAACAACCATTCCAACACCCAGTTAGAACAAACTTCATCCCTAGAAAAGTTCCAGAACAAGTTTGGTATATGAATACTTTAGTTTGGTAAGCAAAATAATTTAATTTTTAATGATTGTAATAGGAAATTCAATTTTCAATTTAATAAATTTGCATTTTTTGTTTTCAGCATTTTGATGGCTGGTATACTTCCATTTGGAGCAGTTTTTATAGAGCTGTTCTTCATTTTTAATGCTTTGTGGGAAAATCAATTTTATTATTTGTTTGGCTTCCTATTTTTAGTATTCTGCATACTTGTTATTTCTGTGTCACAGATTTCTATAGTAATGGTGTATTTTCAACTATGTGGTGAGGTAAATATTTATGAAAACACTAATTTAGATACATCACTTTTTAATAATATAAAATATAATTTCTTCCTTAAATTCTAGGATTATCATTGGTGGTGGAAGAGTTTTGTTATTTCGGGAGGATCTTCCGTATATATATTGATTTATTCCATATTTTATTTCTTTACAAAACTGGAAATAACAGAATTTATACCAATACTACTTTACATTGGTTACACAGGTAAGAGTTTAATAGGCAAGTATACATATTGTGTAAATAATGTCTTGAAAAATTAAGATTCATTTGCAATAAAATTTACTGACCTCATCTCCTGTTAAAGAGAAGTTTTCAAGCTTGTTCCCATCTTTATGGTAAATTTGCTTTGTGGCAGATTTATTCTTTTACATTTGGCCAATTTTCAAGAAACAGAAACATCAAGTGGTCCTTGATCCATATTGATTTAAAAAAAGAACACCTGGAATGTACATTAAAAGTAGATTTTCTATCCAAAATTATTTACTTGTCATAAAGAATATCCGATGGAATTTGGCAATTTATGTTTCTAGTTTAGAAATTCATCTTCAATTTTAAGACCTTTTTTGCCTATGTATAACAAATTATTAATTTGCCAAGTATTTGTTTAGTACTGCAGTTTTATGTTTCGATGATATAAACATTTTAAAAAGACGACATCACATTTTACAGGACTTATGGTGTTAACATTTTGGATCTTAACTGGAACAATTGGGTTCTTTGCAGCATATACATTTATACGAAAAATATATGCTGCAGTGAAAATTGACTAATTAAGGACTTGAACTGGAAGCCATTTATTTCTAAGCATTAATTTAAATATTGATTATGTGCGTGTAATTAGGGAATGCATATGTGCAGGTTTGACTGTGTGTAAATAATTTTAACTAAATAGCTTTTTGTTGTATTATAACTTGAGCATTACAAATAGCGAAATGAGTCTGACTTAGCTCATTTTTTAAATTTTTAATTAAAAGGTTGTTGGCCTAATTTTTAGACAAGACACAATGCACAATGCTAATTCTAAATATTTAATTAATAGAACAAACATTACGAGTGTATTTTAAAGCATCATAATATGGCAATCGTCACCAGGTCTTCGCGGCTTTCGGTCCACGGTAACCCTTAACTTCAATGATGTTGTAGTAAACAGATATGTTATTAACGCGCAAAAAGTGAAGACTAGAAAACGTCCTAATTGGGACGTTTGTCTTTAGTCGTTTTACGTAGTAATACGTTATAATACATCATAATTACGTAGTAATACGTTTTGCGTAATTAAAACATCTAGTTATCCCTTTTACTTATTGTTTTTATCAAGCTATCCTTTTTACTTTTAACGAAATGTAAAAATAAACTAAAATAAACGGTCCCCGGCGCGGCACACTTTTTTTTTCTGTTGTTAAGTATGGATATAACATATCCGTTTATTAGAATATCATTGCTAAACTTCAAAACTCTTTGTTAAAAGAACAGTTTTGCTAAGTATATTTACAGATGAAATTAAACATATTTAACAAAACTGTTTTTAATTTTATTTCCTGTTAAAAAATATTTTTGTAATACTGTTTTTTTTCTTTTTAATGTAAATATCAATCAGCAAATGAATCTCAAAAGAAAATTTAATTACAATGAAACGTAACATAATTGCATTATAATTTGGATAAACTCTAAAGATAATTATCTCATCTGCTGGAAACTAGATAAACCAACTATTCAATCACTTAGGTCGTAGGTACCGCTTTGAACGCATTTTTATTAAATTTTTGTAAGATTAGAAAGATATTACAAATCAGATGTCATCGAATCATTTTCATCAATTTATTATAGTATCGATCTGCAATAATCAAAACTTATATCGATACATATGAAAGAAAAGGGATTATCAAAAAAAAATTTCAGGTATGTACAATTGTACTCAAGCTATTTTATGCGCGGACCTCATCCTTTTAAAATGAATAAATACTTCACATTGCTATGAGTGCTTTAACTTGCAATAAATTATTTCAAAGAGAAATGACATTTATCTTCGCCTTTTATTTATTATATCATCATCAAGTATTTACTGCTAGATATATATCATTTAATGACTTTTGAGCAGGTTTATATGGTTTTAGTAGGTATTCATTTGTAAACATATAAATCATATATATCAAATTAATCATAGGTATAAATATCAAATAAGAAAATAATTTTACTTTTTTAATTTAAGTAATGTAGTTTTAGCTATATCTAGAGACTGTTTTATAGTTCCAATAATGTTATCATATTTAAGCGTTTAAGTACGACGTTATAATAAATATATGCAATGTCAAATTTTCCTTTTATTTTGAGTAATTATAACCTCAATATTAGAAAAGTTGAAGCAGTAATTTATAATGTAAGCGATCATAACATTGATAATGATTTGCTGCACTACTCTTCAACTTTTGTCTGTTGCACGATTGCATAGTCTGCGTAACGTCATAAGTCAACAAGTGTCAATTGTGGAGTTGTCAATATTGTGAAGTCACAATGGCAAGTGAAATGTCATTAAAAAACTGATAAATAGAGTATATATTTTAAAGTTATATTTTTTATTGTGAATTCTAAATTGCTTATACATTTTTTGTACAAAATGGAAACCAAAGTAGCAGTTGTTACTGGTAGTAATAAAGGTATAGGGTTCGAGATTGTAAAAGGATTATGCCAAAAGTTTAATGGTTCTGTA
Organism: Vanessa cardui; assembly: GCF_905220365.1. Classification (NCBI taxonomy): domain Eukaryota; kingdom Metazoa; phylum Arthropoda; class Insecta; order Lepidoptera; family Nymphalidae; genus Vanessa; species Vanessa cardui. The sequence goes on from NC_061129.1 coordinate 9,772,989, forward strand.
TATCTAACTGCTAGAAATGAAGAACGAGGCAGAAAGGCGGTGCAAAAACTAGAAAACTTAGGTCTCCGACCTTTATTTCATACGTTAGATGTTACAAGCGAATCTAGCATAGAGGAATTTGCTAAGTTTATTTCTACACGTCATTCCGGCATTGATGTGCTCGTAAACAATGCCGGTATTTTAGATTTTGATAAGCCTGTGCCAACTTGTGAAGAAGCTAAGAAGCTTATGGATACGAATTTCTACAGTCTTCTTACAATTTCTAAGATACTTTATCCACTACTTAAAAATGATGCTCGAATTATTAATATGAGCAGTGATTGGGGTTTGTTATCGAACATCAGAAGACAGACGTGGCTAGATATTCTTGCAAAGGATGACCTCACCACAGAGGAGATATTGCAGTTTGTTGATGACTTCTTGCAGAATGTTAAAAATGGTAAAACTGCATTTGTGTCTTTTGCTGGCCACAATGGTGACTATAAAGTTTCAAAGGTTGCTCTATCGGCTCTTACTTTTGTACAGCAGAAACAGTTCATTAAACAGGGGAAAGATATATCCATAAACTGTGTCCACCCTGGTTTTGTAAAAACAGATATGACGAAAGGAATGGGTGATTTCACTCCCGAGCGTGGAGCCCGAGCTCCTCTGTATCTAGCACTGGAAGCACCACAGTCTCTTAAAGGCACATTTGTGTGGCATGATTGTCATCAAGTGAACTGGGATGATTAGTTATAAAGAAAAGTTAATATTGTTTTAATTCTGTGATAATAGTGTCACATACACTTAAACTTTAATATATGTTTTTTTAGTAACATTTGTTTTTATGTCATTTGATTAACCTACAAGATTATGTCAAATAAGAATTGTCATTGTTAACCTTTTACAAAAAGGATTTATTCATTCATCGAAAAGATCAAATCAATAAGTTAACCATACACTGAAAATAAAAATGATTTATATATATAATTTTTTTTAATATTTTCGTATTTTTTGATTGTGTCAATATTTTTAATAAAGATCACTACACCAAACAATATACTATGACTACTTTTCCTTAATACAAGCTATAGTGTTAAAGCTGTGAAGTCATACAAATACAGTATGTTACCATTATGTACAAAAAATCCCTACATCTCCCTTATCTTCGAAACATATGATTATATATTATGTTAATATAAACAGATTTCTTAACTTTTCTTTTAATTCCACTAATTGCAGAGTATATTGTAGCTGCATGTGTAATTTGTGCATTAAAACAAATTATATTTTGCAGTTTATGCTAAATAATAAAATTACAAATTATATAAAAAGCTCCATAATATAACTACATTAAAGTTAATTATATTTTTCACTTATGAGACTTATAATGGGTAGGCTATGTAGAGATAATCTGATTGTAAATTTAAAATTAATATATACTTAATTTGCATATTAATTGATAACAGTATACTAAAATGTAGTTAAACAATTAATACTAACTTGTATTTGAGCACAATATCTTAAAGTTTAATAATTATGACATAAAAAACATATATAGTCTGCAACTAAATTGCATTTTTATAGAAAATATAATAAATTTTTATAAATAAAAAAAAACCGCCTTCAAAAATGAACTAAAAAGAAAAAAATAATCAGTTACATCCATATCCAATTTACGATTTTTTAATCACCTCTCAAAGTCGGTGCCATCATTGCTAATATAGGTACATAATACATACATACAAAAACTAAATCTATTTATTGTATAGATGACATCATTAGACAAACCTTACTATCGATACAAATTAAATGATTTCAATATAGGAATTTATTTACTTTGTTGGCACCGACTTCAAAAGGTGATTAAAAAATCGTAAATTGGATATGGATGTAACTGATTATTTTTTTCTTTTTAGTTCATTTTTGAAGGCGGTTTTTTTTTATTTATAAAAATTTATTTACTGCTTTTCAGTGTTGTTTTGTTATTTATAATTACAATTGGTAAATATTCTTATTCTTATATATAATAGTTGTTCATAAAGAATCCCATTATTTGGCTTTCGACTCTAAACATAACTCAACGCCGTTTCAATACGATATGGACTGCAACTCAAATTAAGCGTTACCTAAGTTACAATAGCCTAATGTTAACTGTTCATCGCCAATTAGACAATACCATTTTTCCCGATGCAATGCCGTTAATCATTGAGGAGTTCTCCTGGTAGTCCACCATCAGCTAGACTTCATCATAGGCATGTTTACTAACATCAATTGCTTGCCGACTATCTTAAAGAAAAAGAACTAAACCCGTAAAATTGTTACTTACTAAAAGGTTCTGATTACCAGTTGTGGTCTTCATCATCAGTTCCACTTCATCAAATGTCACTTTTCGTGAGCATATGACCAAGGCATTTTGAATAAAACCGAAATCACTATAGGTGCGCCTATAAAATTTGAGGAGTTCCCTCGATTTCTCCAGAATCCCATCATCAGATCCTGATCTCCTGACAATGGGACCACCTGTAAAACATGCCCTTTCAAACAAAAAAAGAATTGTCAAAATCGGCCCAGCCATCTTCGAGTAATTCGGTAACATACATAAAAAATTAAAAAAAAAAAAAAAAAAAAGGCCCCGACGAATTGAGAACCTCCTCCTTTTTTTGAAGTCGGTTAAAAAGTTACAATGTCAGTAAATAAAACAAGGTATAAAAAATTAGAACAAATAAACCGTAATTTATTTGGTATACTGATTTAATTTCAAAACATATGTAGATAATTTTAATCATATTCTGGTAATTAAATTGAACACTGGAAGTTGACTAGGAACTCCAGAAATATTGCAAGATACTTGAAAAAGAGCGTGAAAATCTTGTGAATAAATGAATTAAAGTGTACATAATATAAGCATAATTCCACATCGAAGATGTTTGACTCAATACTAATAAAGTACATAAATTATATAGTTAGTTATTCGAAATTTAACAAAAACGTGATTATGGTGCATTTGCCTTGCCATGGTTAATTGGATAAATCATCATTCGCAGTTATCTTAATAACTCATTTAGTTTCTAATTAAATTAGTCGATTTGTAAAGTTAGGCTCCCATGCCAGATATGTTATACCCATACTAAACAACAGAAAAAATTGTGCCGCGACGGGGACCGTTTATTTTACATTTCGTTACAAGAAAAAATGGATAGCTTGATAAAAACAATAAGTAAAAGGGATAACTAGATGTTTTAATTACGCAAAACGTATTACTACATAATTATGATGTATTATAACGTATTACTGGCATAATTATGATGAAAACGATTAAAGGCAAACGTCCCAATTAGGACGTTTTCTAGTCTTCACTTTTTGCGCGTTAATGACATGTCTGTTAACTAGAACATCATTGCTCCTATGACAATTTTTTCTTAAATATAAAAATACTATAAAACTGTTGAATTGTCGTGTACTAAAAGTAATATTCGTAACTTTCGCGTGGAAGTTAAATATTACAGGTGTCAAGTTAGTTTTTATTATTTATCTATGTTTCCTGTCTGTATGTATGTGGTTGGGCACACAACAGTAAAATACAAACTGAAGCATTAGCATATAGAATATAGATATATTTAGTTTTAGTGATGTTCAAAATTAACGTTTGACTTTGCGAAATTTTAGTTTGACTCAAATAGTTGAGTAGCACTTAAATATTTATGAGACTTTCAGTAATTACACTATTTGCCCTATTTCGGCCGATACACTAGTAGTTGGCCCTATCACACGTATTATACGAGAGTAAATAAACGAACTGAAATAACTTATGGAGAGTAATGTTATGTGTGGATTATTTAGAAAAAAAAGTAAGAAAAACAAAAATTTAGATAGTCACCATAGAAATTGTGATAAGTCACCATCTTTATTTTATTTTATACTTTATTTAATACAAAAGGTATTGTTTTTATTGTACTAAAGAAAGTGAAGTTTTTTTTCTTATTATACTCTTACAAAGTAGCTGCACCATTAGAGCATTGGTTATATATTTAAGTATCATACAGACAGCTCGTCTAGCGCTCACCCGGGAAAGTAGTGTTCTGACGATCTTCCCTACCCAAAAATTAATTTTAAGACGTCTTCTGGTTCTGGGTCTCACTCATTCTCCAGGAATTGACCATCATCGGCAAGGCACTTGAATATTTTTGCATCCAAATTTTTAAGTGTCTGACGGATTTTTGACTTCTCCCGGATTTGTTAGGCAGATTACAAATATTATTAAAAAAGCTTTATGTTAAAAAATTATAAATAAATACAATGATAAGCTTTTAAGAGTTTGGCTCAGGCCTCAGATTTTAAGAAACGTGACCAAAGTTTTTGTATATACCTAACAACCAAAATCTGAAAACTGTGATAGATTGTATCTGGAATGTACACCTTCAAATTATTAGTACCTATGCGATTTATATTTTATTTTGTTAATTTTAAAAAAAGTGTAATGGCGACCTTGGGATCTTGCTGTGGGTATAGTCAAATATATAATTTTTACCGATAATATGTACTTAATCGATATTTTTTACCTCGGACGATGTTAGGATGGGCAGGGCATAAATAATTGATATAGTAATAGGTAGATATATATATATAAGATATATATTATTACAATACAAATATTTATTATTTATTTTAAGAAATGTATGTTATCCTATATTTATTTAATATCTAAGCGATTGAAATAGTGAGCATAACTTAATAAGGCTGTGACTTTGTACAATATAAAAAAAAGAATAGTCGAGTAGGCACTTACATACAGTTAAGTAAATACGGATCTATGTGACAGCGATAAATCTCATTAGCTTTATATTTCTCATTGTGTTAAAGACTGTCATAGGGATTCACTTGTTCTAGCCCACTTATTGTATAGAAAAATCGTAATGGCGAATAGGCAAAGGGTTGGTGCTGTATATACTTACTTAACTTATTGCATTTATAATGACTGAAGCCTTAAAATGGCTATGTTTGCAATAATATATTCTTATTTGTAAACCTTTTACTGAAGGGTTATGAGGTTAAGAAGGAATTACCTTTATAAAGACTATTATTCAAAAGGCTTCATAGTAGTATGATTTCAAAATATAGACAAATAAATTTAACAGTAAATACGGCTATCACACGATAAGAACTCAAGGCAGATAAGGTAATACCTACAAATAAAAATGTTACATCACACATAAAACAAAATGAACACGTAGCACGCAAACTTCGGTATTTTGATTTCATTATAGTAGAAGGAATACCTATCTATTGCCGCTTAGTGAAATGAAGGGCAATAAACGAAATTAAACGTGTCGTGGGAAAGCTTGATTGCATTGTCAACAAATATGTATATCGTAATTGTTTACATCGTCCGGGTAACATGTTTTTTTAAATCTTTTATTTATTATTATTTTATTGTAGACCTGCGAGCAGACACTTTACAGATACGCTTTTTAAAATTGTACTAAAACTTCGTTTTAACAATCTTCTCTACAAGTTTTGTTTTCTTATTACATATTATTTCGGTATAAAAAACTAGATTATGTATTTGAAACTACCTTAAATATTTATTAAAAATAAATAATTTATACCCACAGATAGTCAATATGACAACAGTGCAATGCTAGCGTAATTGCATTTGGATTGTAAAATTTATTCGATTAACTCCTATAATAATTATTATATACTTCATTCGGTGTTTATAAACAAAGATTTTATCTATAAAATAACAAAAGTTATCAACACAGGTCATTCTTTGTTTGTTATGAAATATTAATAATTTATATAAATAGTGAATAGATTATATATTTTGCGTTTTGTGATTGCAAAAACAATATTTTATAAAATAATGTCCTGTTATTTGTGTTTCAATCAATAGATAGACCAGCAAATGTATACTTACATGTATATTTCTATATAATATATAAAATATAGAAGTAGGTAGCTATACTGTATACTTCTATATTTATCAATTTTGAATAACAGCAACTTTCAATAAATTAAATTTTCCTCTGTACTTGAAATATGCCTAGTAGTTTATTAGTAGTTTTGGTTGTTCGTGTACAAAAAGAATTTAATATTATCTTAATAACGGTAATTTTATAAATTTGATCGTTTTACTTCACATGTTATAAATATTAAGGCCCTACAGTCTTTCTAGACTGGAACGTATCTAATAGATGTTCAGATGTTCTTATTTATTGAATCTATACAGTAGTTAGGTCCACTACGGTATGATTTGATAAAATTAAACAGAGTAAATAATTTGTTGGCATTCCTGAGTGTATTATTGTAAAAGCCGTTTCCTTTTACATCAAGAAATATTGACTTGATAAAGTAAAATATTTTTTTCCAGTCTTTTGATTAACTTACTAATAACAAAGAATGCAAAAGAATCTAATAACAAGGCACAATTGTGCTTGCCTGCTATCTTTACATTAATAATGTAAAGTACCTACTTTTTTCAGGATTTTACTCAGCTTTCTCAATAGGCAATTAGCAAAACGATAAATGGTATCTAGTTAAAAAAAGCTTTCTCATTAAAAGGGGAGAATTAATTGCCATAAATATCAAATAATGAAAAAATACGTCAGGGAAATGTATTCATAAACTAATATAGTATTATTTCGTATTTTTTATTTATGTGATACAATTTTTTAACTTTGTTTCCTGAAATTGGTTGTTTCTCAATTATCAATAACATAATTAATGATACATGCGTATATGTAATGGAATGTTCTGTAAGCAACGAATTTCAACAAACCTTTAATGGGTTAAAATATGAATTTACTTGAGAATTTTTTTTACTTTAAAATAAAATAATTTTTCAACTCTCATTGCTTATATAAAGTAAATAGCATATTATCTGTTGCCGCATCATATTTTATTAAATCTCACACATGTATGTACTTATGAATTACTATACAAAAGTATATCTACATTTGAAATGACTGGTTTACTTAAGGCAAAATTATAGTGTTAAAGGAGCGTGAGAAATAAAAGAAGTTTGTCATTAAAATATTTGTATTGAACTGGCCTTAATGAATTACACCTTAAAAGATACAAAAAAAATTCACTTGACGAAACTTTGTACCGCCAAACTAGTTACTATTACAAAAAAATGTTCTTATCACGTAATGAAACTGAAACATACCTACGTAGTTACGCGGTTTTACCGCGCAAGTTCAGTGCGATGTGAATAAAGCTTATCTACATTGCAATTACACTTAAAACGATTATAAAATATCTTTGAAAATGGTCCACATATTTTCAGTCATAAGAAGGTTACGGTATAAGTAAACAATCGTAGCTTTACTCTTTGGTGTTCTAGCCGTTAGTCATTGCACGTGTGTTTCCAACGTAAAACGTCCCTCTATATTTATAGACACGTGATTGTATTTACTATACCTATATGTTCACTCAAGAGAACGAAGCTCATTTTCAATTCTTAAACATACGAAGCATTAAATATGACCTATATGGCTGCGGACAGTCTTTGTGTGGAAAATGAAAATAGGGAAACTTAAAACTAGAGAAATGCAAATTAATGACGAAAATATTATCTAATGGTTTATCTACATTAAGAAATTCACATTTTCACTTTTAAATTGCTAAGTTGGGAATGTGTGAACTTATTTTGGAATGGTAACAAAACCGACAAATTGGTAACGATTGGTAGCATTTGTGGTGATAACATTACTAATTTTATGGTTTCGAATGGTAAAAAAAATCATTTTTGTTTTTCATTTAAATCTAGTGACATAAGAATGTCTAAATATGTACTAAAATAAATAAAAATGTAATTACAATAATTATATTACAATTCCTAAACTATATAAATATAGCGTTTTACGACTAAAAGAGATTTTACTTTGGTTTGTATTGGACTGACTTTATACATTATTTACTTTAATATTATACTTAAGTGCTAAAGTTTGCCATATACTTACGTGAATTATCCTGTTGGTCATAAAAATTCATAAGTTTTCCTTCAGAAAAAAGACATACAAAAAAAACATCATGTCCTACATTTATACGAACTCAATATTATAGTCACTTGGAACAATTTGCAGTAATATACATATATTAGAAACTCAACATTAAGATTTTGTTAAATGTATGATAAAACCAGAATATTGACGGACATGTTAATATTATGAATGGTAAAAGAAACCATTCTAAATTAACAATCTATTGAATAAAATTAGGTATCCTTGGATTATTGAACTTGAATGGTAAAATTTCATAAGAATATATAATCCTGATAAATTAATAATTAAATATACGTATATATCACAATAAAAAGGACGGAGTTACAATGTTTCATGCGACTGTTGTACTGTCTACACTTTCGTTGTTACAAATCAGACAATTATGTGATGCACATTAAGGCACTCTAGAGGTAACACACATAAGCGATTTCTATCGTTATAGAGATAAACACTATATTTAGGTATACTATGCACATTATAAATTGTTTTTATTTCACACGTACTTTAGGTCTAGTGATAGTAAGCATACACATAGTTGGACGAAATAATTAAAATAATTGCTCGAAATCTTTGGCTACATTACTAAAAGTGTACATGATAACTTCATTTGCATTAGTTGTTTTATTTATCAACCTAACCTACGTCCTAGTTAGCTATGTTGAAAATTTTGGTTTCGGTGATATTATAAAATAAGCTGCAGTTGTGGTATTCAGCTGTTTTCAATTGGAACTTATAGGTGCGAGTGATGTTTGGTCATCTCCGTAGAATCTATAGCGATTCTGGGAGAGAGCAATGCTGGATGGAGGGTCGACTTCCGAATGCTGCGACTCTCTGTGGCGACGAAGATCGACTTTGCGCTGGAACGCTTTATCGCACAGACCACATGAGAAAGGTTTATATCCAGTGTGCTTGCGCATATGTGTGATGAGGTTTGAACTTTGACTGAACGCTTTGGAGCACACCACGCACTTATGTGGTTTTTCACCTGCAACAAAACAATATTTATTAAATAATGTCTTTTTATATACCAATACACAATAAATATAAATTTAATGTATATATTCTCTTTGAAAAAAAAAACCAGTATATAAATAATTATGATGGAAAACATATAAAAAACCAATAAAACAAATAAATAGCGAATAGTATTTAAATATCGTATGTACCTATCCTATATATAGTTTAATACTGATAATGCGTTATTAACATGAGTTATGAAACTTACATATAATGCTTAATAAGGTGGAAAGAAATTAAACGTAATGTTTTATATAGAAAAATGTAAAACTCCGTAAATGTCCGTTTGGTAGAAAAGACCGTTTGTTCTCTCAATGAGAAGAAGCTTGTTAGCTAACAACCTGTTTCAATATGCGGTGGAAATATGTGACATGTGCATGTGAAAGACTGTGAAAGAGCCGAAAACTGCGCGGGGAAGGACAGTTACACGAGTTTTCCTTTGAAATCAAGAATTTATGAACGCAATCAATTTATTAATTATTTGAAACAGTCATTACTTTTTTTTATTTTTTTAAAATGTGAACTTTGATTAAGACCTATGAATAAGGTTCGCGTTTTCTATCAGTTGAGCTAACGCAGTATTTTATTTAATTATACATATATGTACACTCCACTGAAATAAATCAGTAATCAGTCTTGTATAAGTTCTTACTAATATTAAAACTTGTTTTTATTGAAATTAAAATTTCATGTGATTTTTGTACAAAAACAAAAACTCTTTCGAAATTTCATACATTATGGCAAAACCATGAAACAAAACTTTAAAAAAATGAAACTACTCTGCGTACATCATAAACAAATTGTAATATAAAACATTTAATAAACAAACTTACTTCCAGATACTGTTTTGTTATACGTATCATTACTTATAATGTAAGTGCCTAATATAAGGGTACCGTTGTGAGGATGAAATATGGTAATTAAAGCTTGTGTAAGTAGACTAACAACTTGTCGTATCATAACTAGTGTTACAATATTAATGGTTTCATGAACATTTCCTTTGTTCTATATCACTAGAAATTCTATGAGATTTTAACCTATTTATTACAACCGAAATGAATTTTAATAAAACATTTTAATGTCTCTGGTAAGTCACTAATAATAAAACAAGGTTCTATAAGGCAGAAAAACTGTTTGTCCCAGCAACCTACATAACGAGAAAAGTTTAAAAAGAAAAAAAAAAACGCAAAATAATTTATAGATGGAACAGGATTTACGGCGACTTTTTGTTTGCGTCGTGATGTGAAGGTCTTCGAAGGCTACCGCTAATTGCAGGGCGAACTGCATTTTGGAATATTGATGATGAGGCATTTATCGGGAGGACGAACGCCATTTATGGCTACTGTAAATCATTCGATCTGCACATACGTGACGAGATGTCTCGGATCGGGACAAATATGTCAATTGTAGTTTTTAGACGTTCAGTTCTTTCGATGTTGTTTCTTGAAGCTGTTAAATACAAAAGTAGGTTTTGTTTTGGTTTATTACTCGGTTCTGTAATTAAGGCTTATTTTTGTCCTGGAATTTGAAGAAAAAAAATGCTGAAAGTTATCGAGGACTCTTTAGGACATGGAGTTTAAATTTATTTAGACAAGAAAAGGAAACATGTTGATCAATTGTTTCTAAAGTTAAAAAAATAATTGTTTTTTTTTTATTTATTCTTCTTTTTTATATTGCAGTACTAATGGATTTTTAAAGTAAAATAATTAATAACGATTATAAAAAATATACATAGTAAATTTAGTACCGCGACGTTTGTTACAAATATTTTTTGCTCATGAAGAACATTTACAGTTTTCACATGTGTCGGCACATATAAATCAACAATCCAGTCCAAGCAGTGAAACTCCCGTCAAAATCGGATCAGCCGTTCCAGAGATTAGCCGGAACAAACAGACATATAGACGAACAAAAATTGTGCAATATTTTGGTGTATGTACCATGTAGTCATACAGATGCATTAAGTAAAAAGCGGGTATTTGATTATTACAAACGGACACTCCAATTTTATTGTATGTATAGATGAATTATCAGTATATCGGAAACTATTGGTCATCAGTATTAAACTTTGTTAGAATCTTTAGTTCGATAATGACGACACAACAAGTGTGAAACAGAATAATGGGAAAATTGGAAAACTTCAAGCTTCGGCTGTTATTTTCTCACGAAAGTTTAAGTACAGTTGATATGTTAGAGCGTACTATTATGTGATGTTTAATGTGAATACTTACAAAGTTTACTGGCCATCTGTTATTCGATATAAACTTTTAAGTTGTTATATCGTTGTAAAATAGTTTCATAACGTGATAATATTTAGAGAGCTATAAATATATATAACATGCTAATTATATAGTTAATTATTATTAAATATACATATACTCATATTATGAAGCTGTAGTTAGTATTATTGAACCGATTTGACAAAATACTTGGCGTTAGCTCGTTTATTGAGAAATTTGTAGACTCTACACATTTTGCCTATATTTCGCATCAATTATTATACCTATACCTATTTATGTAAAGAAATAGTTCTGTTCGAATTTTTACGAATTTTAAGTAAAATATATACATAAACCCGTAGAACAGTGATAATTACGTTTGTGACATTATAGCAAAATTATTAATTCTTTGAGCGAAAAATGTAACAACCACTACCGAACTACCTCATCACCAGTAGCGATAATAAGACCGAGCTTTAACAATTTCAGTAGATATATGTATTTAAAAATATTAGAAATATAAACAAAGCTTACCGGTGTGAATGTAGGTATGTTTCTTCATATCAGATTTCTGGTGGAAGCGTTTACCGCAGTACTGGCAGGGATAGGGCCGGGTGTCCGAGTGGATGAGGAGGTGCGTGGACAGAGTACTGGAGCGCTTGAAGCACTTGCCGCACTGCTTGCACTGTACAAAGGAAAAAATAATAACATTAATAAAATTGCATTTGCCTTAACTTATATATTTAGTATTAAGTTAGTAGAAGCCCATTTAATATGTTTCTTTCTTTGCAATTTGATTTCTTACGATTTTTGTAAGTTGACTGGTAAATAGGTTATCTGCTAGTACGTGATGAAATTTAGGATTTAAGATATTATGCCACTTAGTCCTGAAATAACATTGACTTGCTCATCCTTCAAACCGGCATACAAAACATATTAAGTATTCCTTTTTTGCCGAATGTCTATTTGAATGGCGGTACCTAGCCATTAGTAACATATATTAGGTAATTTTTTGCAATAAATGATAAAACTGTGCTATGTAAGTCAAATAAAGTATCAGCAAGAAAAACCCACTGCTGTTACCCAGGAGTGGTCCTTTCTCGATAAAAATATTTAGAGTTCAATCGATAAATAGATTTAGATCCATTCCATCACTCGCCCACAATGTGTATTATTTTTAGGTTAATTATAAAATATAAATATACTTTACGTATTGTAATAATTGAATTTGTCTTAACATATGTATGTTGTAAAAGGCCTACAATTAAAAGTACATAGAACAAAATATTATACCTATATAATTAAAAGTATCATGAAATTGACAGTGTCTATCACCTCCGCTGACAACCCGTAATAAACTAATAACAGAGTAGTTTTTTAACCCCTTTCTACACATTTCTTTGATTTCATTTCAGCGTTATACTTTTTTTTATTTAAAAGATTTTAATTCCTTATAGTCGACAAGAGAGTCACTAATGAACCTTTTATTTTAAAGAAACGTCTTTTGTAAAATATATCGCGTTTGTTACTTGGATCTACAAATCTTAAATTTACATACCGAGCAAACAAATTCTCTTGCATTGTTTCATATTCTATTACCAAGTAGGTATTAGACAAAAGCCTCCGGCGCACCTTAGATTTATTTGATCAGTTGGTGTAGGAATGTATTCTGTGCTGTGTCGTATTTTTAAGCATACAATACGAAGGCTATAACGGTGTATTTCTAAAGGAATCGTATTTTAACAAAATTATGTATACATTTTAGAACAAACCGTACAATTCCCCTTTTTTAATATTAATGATCATATCTGTATTGCTTATATTATTCTTAAAATTGTAGTCGTATTGTATGGTAGCTTTCACTTAACTCTCCTTGGCCTCTTGAAATTATATTTGGAATATAAAGTCGTAAATAATTTCAATGGGTTCTAGTAGGGTACCAAGTTTTATTTTCACCGAAGACTTAAGTCACGTCTCGACTTCGTATATCTATATAAGTAGTTTTATAATGCTATTTTTTAAACAGAAAATCAAATTTAAATATCAAACATTTAAAAGGTCAAGGTGTGATAAATCAATAAAGTATAAAATAAGAAAAAAAGGAATAAAATGCGGCTATTAATCGAAAGGTTAGTCGTTAAGTGTATGACCAATGACAATCCAAGTGAAATCCTCGTGGCCTGTGACAGTTGGCGGGGCAGCTGCCTGCCGCCCTGCCTCGCGCCTACAAAAACTACTAGCTTTTTCAACCTCTTTTTTACCGATGCACTCTCGTATAAACAACACAGGTGCTATGCCGCGACCATCCACATATGGTTATCGCTTTATAACTGGTAAGGAGGTGATTTTTTACAATGGTCAGATGATTTCAAAGTTAAGGTGCAATTTCCTAACAATTAACTGTTATGAATGCCAACAGTGTTTGAACGAGACTATGATGTTAATAAAAACAATAATAAAAAAATAGCAAGCCAGTTTTGCTTATCACATTATTAAAAAACGAAGGCATATATGTTTAGGTGTGTTTCGTTTAAAGCGTTACCAATACGAGGGTTACATCAATTTATGCACGGATAAAACTAAACATACAATTAATACTGTTTTAGTTTTAGTATTTCAGTATAATTAAATACCTACTAGATTTTATGGTAATATAATAAATTAAGAAAAACATTGATAACGCCGTGCTAAATGGGCATATAATGGAAATGGCACATAATGGAATGGAATGAAATATAAAAGTATTAATTTGATAAAATACAGGTTTTATCAAAGTAAATACTTTATATTTCAAATTTATTTTTCTAATAATTTATTCAAGTATCTGTTATTGTAACTACAATATTTAACTTATAAGAATTTTTCCTTTTTCTTAATGTTATGTTTTATTTTAATAATAGGCGTCCATTTATTTAAGGACATTTTATAAAAATTATAAATCGTCAGCCGGCGGTAATTAACTGAACGCTCAAGTCTCGTGCCGGCCACGCGCCACTTTTCCGCTTGATGCCCTCACAAGTCCACACATTATAAAATGAGTTTATGTTAAATTAATTGTTATGTGTAGGTACAAATTAAATTGGCAATAACAACATCATTGAATAAGAAAAAATGAACTTCACAAGCTAAGAATAAAAACATATTTCAGTTATCAATTACAGTTAAAATTTACAAATAACTTAGTCTTGATTATTATCTTTAGTTTTTAAGCACCCACATTTATATCAAATGTTAATGTACGTTATAAGTTTGAAAAGATCATTATTATAGATAAGTGGTTCTTATTTTTCACTTAAGCGCATATTTTGAAGAACACATGTCATATTATTATAGTTTTATATAATGAATTGTATTGACAATGTTATGTGTTGAATGATAGTCGATACAATTAGGTATAAAGCTCGGTGTTCTGATTAAAAACGGTGCGATTATTTATAATGATGTAGCAGATAAAAATAAATATATAAAACGGTGAGAAGATGAGCGGCGAGTACTTGACTGCAAACTGCGTGCGAGAGGCGCGACTCGTTTCGATGCGAGAGTACTTATTAAGACAAGGGCAGTTTTTTTATTATTCGATTTGTGAAAAAAATTAAACAGATACAGGTTTGCTATTTAAAAGCTAGTCTGAACGGAAATTGTACAGTTATTCTGAACTAGGTGTATGTCGCATATTTTTATACGTTTTTTTTTAATAAGAATTGTAAATACCTGAAAAGATTTCTCGTTTTTATTCTCTGTTTTGAGAAGTAGCGAGATGTTGATGTCTGCTGGAGGCGGAGGTGGTGGCGGGTAGTTGTGGTAGGCGGGCGCGGAGGGGCACCGCAACGGTTCAGTGCTCGAAGAACGCTTCTCGTCGGGATTGCTCCGACATCTCTTAACCAGCTCGAGGGGACTGTCCGGGTCGTCGTGAGCGTCCCATCGTGACATCGGCGATTCCCTCTCGGTCTCGACTTGTTCGCGTTCGCAAACACTAGCCGGTGACCAAATTTGACGATTTTTCATCGATAAGTTTAATGGCAGCTCCTCTTCGTCATCTACAAAACAAAATAATGTCATTGCAACCTTCACGCTCTGCGAAACTATTTATTCGGTCAAATCGGTCGATTTCTGAATCGCAATTATACATGTACAGGTGCATTTCTTTTGCCGTCGAGGTTACGTCATTGTCTGCCATCACAGCGTTTCACTCGCATACATATATCACATCAGAAATAAAATATTTATATTAATCTATAGTTCAAGTACTCGTTCTGTTTGTTATCTATACTAGGCTGCTTAGACTTCTCATCCTTATAAATTAACTGTTTGAGTTTGCAATCAACTGCGCCAACCAATTAGATTGATCGATGCACATTGGACATGTAGAATGTCAAATAATGGTTAAAATAAAAGTGATTAAGTGAACACTTGAATTGAATGTCACATTTACGAAAGTAAAACAGACTATCTCTTACGTCTTTACGACTAAACTATTAAGGCTTTCGTAATGAAATTTGACATAGAGGCAGCCTGAAAAAATGATAAGGACATACGTAGGTACAGAATTCGGAATTTAGATGAAAAATAAATTTTATGTAAATTGAGTCGCGACTATTCAACAAATATTGCATGTATACAATTATAGTCATGAAATAAATAAAGAATAGTTAAGAAATAAAATAGTGAAAAAGACAATATTTTCACAATTGGTTTTTATTTACCAAACTCGTTTTTATCGTACGTGACGTAATTTATACTTACTTATATTTAAAAAGTATTTTCTGAATCCGTTAACTAATTTGTTTTAGAGAATATACCTATGTTTTATATTAGGTCGAATATAATAACTAATCTAACGATTGCCTTTAAGCATTTTATTAACTTATTAATTGCGAAATAATCTGTGCTCACATGGCACAAAAAATAAAAAAAGCCTTATTAATGTTTTGTAAGATTTTTTTGCTATATTTGCAGAAAAAAATTATATTCCCACAGTAATCTCAATGATCGTTTTCTCTATGTTTAATGAACGCTTATGTTCGAACGATATGAATGTAAATTCAATATCACCTGAATCAATATATTCCTCAAGTCGGATCGATTTTATATTAAAAATAAAACAAATCAAAATGTAAGCCTTATTATTAATATTAATGATATTTGACATAAATAAATCTCCTTAAATGTTTAAATATGCTATTAATGATACTAAAAATCAGTAACAATTTTGCAGTAAGCTTTATTTTGCAGCCACGTCACCGTCACATTGATTCTTTAAGGGAGTAGAATTTATTTACGACAATTTTTGTTATAATTTGCGTTTATATTAGGAAATGTAATACACATGTAAGAAAAACGTTGAAATATTTTGTCTTTAATTGTGATTGTGGTGTGATAATAAAACATCTGATTCTGTTAAGAGTAAGTCTTCGATTTATATTCGTAACCGGTAACGAAATGGACAATTAATTTTTTGCAATACTTGAAGAATTTTAACTTAACAATGAGTGCTTATAGGGTAGACGTGGTAGTCGCTTCTCCTTAGCAAGTAGAAACGTTAAAAATACTCAGTTCTCGAGGTAAACGACATGTAAACGACGGCATATCAGTAGTTCGCGGGTTTATTCGACAACTTACATTGATAGCTATTCTAATGAGGAACACACTCGAGAAGTCATGTAAGGAGGCCGAGGCGAACACAGGTTTTATCAATCGACCCAAAATCCAAATCGTTTTAAAGTATTCTTTTAAATCTTGAAGTACATTTTACGTGTCAAGACTTTTTGTTCTTTATTTCGCTTTTGTTGAAATAATTTCGATACTTTTTTAATTCTATATTATCTGTTGAAACTAAGTAGAACTTATTATTTTATCATTTCTTTCTTAACAATAAAGGAAATAGTGACTTAGTTTTACACTATAGTAAAGTTAAATGATTTCATACGGTCTTCGAATCGGAAGTTACAGTTTTCGACTAACTATAAATTGATTCATTTTCATTCGAATACAATAAATTGATTGTTTCGATGGGCTAGCGAGTTAGTTGTTGATTGGTATCGATGAAGAAGGCTTTGATCTGTTTATCGCCTCGCTGCCTTATTATTATATGTATAGTTAAAATCTTACCATCTCTGGGTGGTGTGTGTCGGGCATGATCAACGCCGGGTGGGAAGTGTGGAGCTTGTGGTAACAACAGTGGCCACACTCCGCCGCTGTACAACGCGCCTAGACCACTGCAGTACATCAGCGCACCCAGTTCTACAGATAAAGGATTATTATAAACAAATTCAAGAAAATATAAAAATCGAATCTACAATTTGTCATCTGTTATATGTGCTCGCGGCTTCGTCTGAATAAATTTTAGCTTAAACGGACTTTCCTACTTTTCTAAAATGGTTGTTATGTAGGTATACAACTTTTATGTTCGTAAAAGATTGATTGAATTTTTGAAATCAAAAACTAAAAGTTAATTCAAAATCTTTTTGGAATTTGTGGTCTTTGCGTGATTCTCTTACAAACAGACCACTCACATTTTTATATTAGTAATAGTTTTTGTTTTTGAGGTTTTGTTGTAGTGATAAATAAATCACGGTTTAATTTTGTATAAAAATTTTGATTATAATTAATCTCACACATTGACAATGATAAATTACGGGTGGATTGGGGATATATTCATTGAATGTAGTTAATATTGCCTTACATGCAATGTTAAGTAAAAGCCTTTTACAACTAATCAAATTAACCCTATGAAATAAATATTTTACTATCTTAAATGTCCTTTAGACTAAATAATCTGATCGGGAAGCGATCCCATAATTATTTGTGCTCAGGAAATTTTGTCCCAGAAACGCATAACCTAGCATACATCTTTTCATTAGTAATACAAAAATGTAGTTCAGGCTAAATAAGTGTGATGTAATAGACTTTCGTAATATATTTTTAACAGATGCATTAAACGGAATAATACGAAAGAAACAAAGAGATCGAATTAGTCAAGTACTTGCCTGTAGCTCTAGCGTATTGTTTCAGCGCTCTTCCAGCAATTTCAATGTCTCCAAATTGCAATAGATCCAAGCGTTGCTGCGAAATTGAGTCTGGTGACTGAGGAGGTGAGCTGACGGAGGTCGGCGAGCGGGGTGACACGCTTCTCTCTGGTGACGGAAACCGTTGTCCTGGAGGAGAAGCGGCTTGGAAGTGCTCCGCGAGACGAGATAGCAGCACGTGACGGGACATCCTATAGTAATGATAAAATTTAATTGTAGCAATTAAGATTTTACTGAGAGTTAAGACCTAAGAAATCGTTACTCTATCCAGATTTTTAAGTAATTGGGTTATCATTTAACCTTTTATTTAAAGCAACGTTAAAACAACCCATTTTAAACAATTACAAATATTCGCAGGTGGTTTACTAAGTATATGAAAAATAAAACACCTTCTACGTTGAATAATATTCGTAGTTACCTATCTTGAAATGTGAAGATGATTAATTGAATTCAATGTATTTTTCTATTATAATATTTATGCAATTGACCTAAATGTATGAAACGTAAATAATAATAATTAAATTGATAGGCCATGTAGGTGGTCTATTGCGCGATCTATGCGGTGATCAGTTAAAAAAAACACCGTCATCACTGTTATTACGTGACCATCGCCATTAGCGTCTATTTGTTGACAGCTCTCGCCCTGATTAATCCGACCGGTGTTTGTCGACGAAGAATCATATTAAAAGCTCAATCAAGCAAATGAAGAATCAGAATAATGGACGTGGACGTCACCCGCTGCGTACGCGCATTAATAATTCACAACATATCGGAGTAAAACAATCTTCATTAGACTAAAACACATTTGTTTTCATAGTACGAATCTATATTACGTAGCAAACACAACGTCAAAGCGTTCAAACGTTCACATTTCTTCATTACTTAATTCAACGAAATCAAATATGGACGATTGTGTTGTTTTATGGGAATTACTTAATGTTGTAATGAGCGGAGGAGTATCGGGGACAGGGGTGATAAGAATCTAGCGGCACCTGTGTTTAAAATTCGTTTGTCGAAAAGATAGTATCATGTCTCCCGATTTATTCCCGTAAACATTTGCCACCCGCGCCGTATTAGGTTAATTGCGATGTCTATCGTTGTATTTCAAACAGGTGAATGCAATTGATTTCAACTATTACGTGTAATTTGCTAACTAGCTGACGGTGTATGTGAGGGCTGTGTCGCAATTTCTTATTTCAATAAAGTAAGACTTCATTAGCCCGTAAGCGGCAATTACTTGCCGCGCAACTGTAGTCTTATTTACCATTTTATATGCATAGCTAGTGGGAAACTGAACAAGTGCTAACATAAAAATCAATCAAAGTTTAACTTCATTACTTGTGTATGAAGAAGTTTTATATTGCAAGTTATATAACGGTATTCAATTTCATTAGGTAAGTTTATCGTTTATAAAATATTTATTTATATTAACAAATAATTAATTACGTACTATATACTAAGTAATACTATACATGTTTATGCGATCTGAGTTTATTTTCGATTTATGAATTTCATGATCATTATATTATATGTATTTATAAATTTCAGGAGTAACTGATATTTGGAGAGTTAAGAGGAAAAGATCATTACATGACATCAAAAGACTCAGTGCAAGATGAATTAATTACGATCCTTTACATTTTTAAGTACAAGTGAAACAATCAATATATAAATAAAAAAATAAATAAAAAGACAAAGTTTTAATAAAACTATGCCCGGCAAATTTATTAACATTTAAAACAAAGCTAAGAAATAAAGTAAAGGTAACTCTAGGTACCTACTTAACAATACTAATGTACTTGAGTTAATAGATATCTTAAATTTGTATATTTTAATGGTACGTAACTGTAATTATATTTGCAAGTAATTACTTTAAACCTAATAGTTTATTTTAACGACTGCATGAATGTAATCTAAATGTCAGTTTAATTAATTAAATTAAAACAATAAATTTTATACAAATTACAAATAAAACGCGACGAAATAAAACACGTAAAAGATATAAAAAATATTGTTTTTCAGAACACTATAGATTATGGCTTAAAGAATAAATTAGCAATGAAAACTACACAATAGCATATAAATAATTAATAGGTATAAATAACTTTAAAGCAAAAAAACTGTATATCTATAAAAGTTAATGACTTTATTAAAAATAATACAAATATTTTAGGAAAAGTAGGCTTACCTTACGCGCCAAATTTGAGCGCTACGGTCTTCAATACACTTATTCACTTTAAAGTATCACAACGTTGTAAAAACGTAAAATCCCTTCATCAGAAACCGGGAACAGATATTTGAAATCAAAACATTTTTCATAAATTTACAGTAAAAGATTTAGGAACGTCAAGATAGGGACAACATGCGATCGAGCACTCGGAAGGTTGTGTGGGTCGTATCGAGCCTTACACGGTCCTTCGCGTTCGGCGCCTGGCACCTGACTGAAATGAGGCTCGCGCGCCCCGACCTACCCGACTCATCCACAAATAACGTTCTTTTTTCAAAACTAACAAAAAATAACAGGTCCTCTGGAGGCTGCGCAATAAAGAAATGATTTGATGAAACGGTCTCTTGACAGGTGGCTCGCGTCACATTCCTTCAAGCACCGAATAATTACTGGTTGTTCTTTCGCTGACTATGCGCAGAACGAACTGAAAAATGACTTTAAAGGATTAATGTTTGCAAATAAGCGGTTTCCTCTGTATGACATTAATGCTACCTCGTTACGTATAGCAAATTTTACTTTTGGGTTTCCTTTATCAATGCGAATGCTAAGTACACAAAAAGATGTATGTATTATACTTTTCATTTAAATAAATTATTATTAAATTGAAGATGAAATATGATACTAGAATGGGGAAAATCACAGCACGTGATGAGAGTCAGATTTGTTACATCGAGTGCGGCGCGCCCCGCCCACCGAGCGTATTGGCTGCGACGTAGAGTTGGGCGGAGTTTAGATTAGATGTTAAATTAGAAAGATTTTCCCAAATCTCTGACGATCTTAAAACTTTGGACTGTAAGACTTTAATTTTTACAGATTGTAACAGATTTTCACAACTTGATGGAGGATGAGAAACGAAACTTGTTACGACTGATTATTGTGTGTCTAGACTCTACAATGGTATAGGTTATGAAAAAATATACGGGGTTCAATACATTTTGTAAATTAATATTACTTTTGTATTCAAATTAAATGTTTTAAACAGGTGTTGATTAATGATTTTATTTTTTTAATTTAAAGGGAAAATTTGGTGTAATCTGTGTGAGTGATAAGTTTAGGTGAGATGAACTTATGATTTTAAATTTTAAATCCATGAAGTACCTAAGTATGTTATGTACTTACTTCATAGATTTTAAATTCTTTAAATGTGTATTTAAGAGTAGTATCGACTACGTAGTGTCCCATATCCACTGGAATATGCTCTATATCTGAATTAATAATTTAATACATTTTAAACTTACAAATAATATTATTTAAACCATAATAGGTAGATTTATTGTTTTGCTTTTCAATATTATATGTAAATAAAAAACCTATTGATCAGAAACAAATCCTAATCGTATTAGTTTTACTTTGATTTTCTTTATTTAACAGAATAAATGTAACGGTGACAAGCAATGAAACGTTGATAGTAAGTAGGTACCTACGTTACTAAACGATATATTTTACACTCGATTAACCCCTTGTTGCAATCACGGGAAATTTAATTAGGCGGCTAATCTGCTTTGATACGACGTGTTTTGTTACCGGCGGGAAATGTATGGTTTCAGGGGAAGTGCTTCAGTTGTATTTAGGGGTGTCAGGGGCAGGAGAGGGGGTGTCGTAGTGTTCTATATTCAAAATTATGTTAAGAGGGATTTTAGATTGTACAAAATATATAAATGTAATTGCGGTAAGCGATACGGGCTCCGGGGTTAGCGTACGATTTGTGTATGTGAGGATAGGGAAGGGTGCGGTGAGTGGGGGGTGCTGTTAACGGCGCGTGGCGGCCCGTTACCCCGCGCGCGCACATGTCGCGCCGGCACGCGCCCGCGCCGCTTTTTACCATTCTTTTTCTCTTTTTGTTTTTGTTTTCTCCCTTTGTTCGAATTTTGTAGCCTCTTCCGATTGCGGTACTAACAAAAAATCGGATTCGTGATATCGGAATGAATGAGGTTTTTTATGATTCCGTTCCTCAAAAAATAAACTTTGTATTGCTTTGGATATTCTTGTCTTTGATCTTATAACATTTATAAAAAAAAATATTTCTTATAATTTAACAGATTTCATAAATATTTGTTGTTACCAATTAATAGAGATATTGTTAAATCAAAATAAAATAGTCAGCGGATAGTTGCGAGTCGGTTTCAGCTGCGGACAGAACCGGTACTCTGGCTGCCTAGGCGGCTGTCGCCGTCGCCGTCCATACCTTACAGTCAACTTTTATTAATTGGGCAGATGAGAACCACGGCGACCATGATGAATGCCTGCACCTTATATGGACAACGATTCGCGAAACCTTTTATAGATTCTCAATTAAAAGTGTCTATTATAGTTAATAGGGCGGTTGGACATTGTAGTTTATAGAAACAAGAATATTTGCTTTAAGTGTAGGATAAAAAAGCAGGCATTATAACGGAAAGGACGATTAAGTGGAATAAAATATAGCGTGGGGGTGCGGGCGGCAGGTGGCTCCTTGTAGTGATGTCTCAAATCTGCCTCCTGTCTTATCATTGTCGATTAGGTACAAATTATTTTAATAACTGTAATAACAACTACAGCATTCATTACATGATTATATTATACTTATACATGTGTAAGTAGTTATAAACATTAGCTTCCAGGCTTAGAGTTTATGTGATATTTTAGTATTTTTTTTAATTGTTTATATTAGTGCGTATATAAAAATAAATTAAAAACTCGCATCAGTAGCAAACATTTTATAAGTTTAAGAGTAATTTCATATAATATTATTTAATATAGGAGAAGGTATTAACAATTAATCATTTTATTTCAGGGATTAGTGATTGTATGGTTTTATCGATAAAGACATTAAATCTTAGGGACTTCACTACGACACCCTCTACAGTCTCGGTCGACAAGATTCCGCGGCATGTGCGCCTTCGCCCTTAACGGATTTATTCAAACGATGCCGCGTGGCGTCACACGCCTTATTGCCTCACACCAATTGTTACTGTATTTTATATTCGTATCTTATAAAATATAAGATTGTTGCGAAAAATTTGAATTGAACTCACTTAAATCAGAGAATTATGTACCTAAGTATTTCTAAAAGATATATACAGATAGATATAGAGATTATAAGAAAAGTCTTTTATAGAGACGAAAATAATAAAACGTTTCTTTTACATTTTTTTGCAATTGACCATGTACATATTTGATGTTTGTGTGGTTGTAAAAAAAACGAAAACAAAAGAAAAGACATAAAGACAATAAAAATACAACGTCTTAAATAAATCCTATTGTTCAAGATCGATGAAGAGTTTAAGATAAAGAATTAAACGAAACCATAGGTTAAACTATTTAAATAAAATTGCAATACAATCTGACTGACTTTAATTTTTGGTTTATTCAACATTTAATCAAACTCATCAGTAATGGTCTACAGATACAATTAGGTAAGGACGTCTAAAGAGATCTGAGTATATGCTTTAAAGATACTTCTTCTAGCATATTATATCTCAATAATGATTTTGTAAAATAAATAGTAACGTAAATATTTACTGTATTCACAATTTCGTTCAAATTGCAGCTTCACTTTTACAACCCGCTGCGAACGTCAAGAAAATTATTTATATGGAACCCATATTTTATAAATTATTTATCTAAAGTAAAATTTACACAATGCGCGAAGCTACTATCAATAGTCATTTATTTAATTTATAGTTTTGCAAAATAAACATCGGTTTTGTGAAAACTTTGATATGAATGCAAACATTGAATGTTTCAAAAATTTATTGCAGTGAATACTATTTCTTATAAAATTATAACTAGGTATGCTAAAATCTACCAATAACATATACGTATTCATAAAGTAGTTTCTAACACATATATAAACAGATATAATAGCAGTGTCGTCACACATATTGAGACAACAGATCGGCGCGCGGCGCGGGCGCATGCCTGAGTCATATGGCGGGCGTTGCGCCGAAACCGTAAAAGCTCGACTCGGGTGCAATGAGCACATGCGCAGCGCTGACAATGCCGAGCAATTGAACATTGTGCACGCGCCCCACCCACTCATTACGATATCTTAGTTAGCTCCTCTTCCCTAATTACTATAATTCTTACGCACTGGATGTGCACATGTTCTCGTCGGCGAGGTCGAGCGCGGAGCTATGTTGCGGTTTTTGATTACGGCGACCGTAATGTGCGCCTCGCAGCTAAAACCTACGTTTAAGGTATTCATTGCATATTTTATGGGCTTAAGTGATTAATAAACCGATATCAGTTTGCGGTGGCTCGTTGTTTATTTAAATTTTACTTGTAACGTCTAAGAAAGCCCTCAGTTAATCTTTCGAGTTTTGATTACTGGATTGGAAGGTATCTGAGGGCGCATAAAAGTATGTACATACGTTGTGTTCTTTGACAATTTAATAGCATATGCTCGAGCACCTGCCGCTGCAAAAAGTAGGAGCACGCTTCAGGCAGTGAAGCTCGGAATTTGTCGCAACAGTGGCTCTCTTAGCCTATTTTATTCGCTATTTATCGGTAGTTGATTGGTAAGGTGCAATAAGTTTTCCACATTAGCGTTTACTTTATATGGATTATATTGTTTTCATAAGTTAAATTCTTCAGGTGTCACGCGTGCAGCCTTTCGATGACTAGTTTTTTCTCTGAATTCTAGGTTTTGCTACAGCGTCATGTATAAACTAATACCGTTATAGCAGTATTGCAATATTGAGCACTATTATATACAAATTAAAAAAAAACCCACGTACAACGAGAATGAGCATTTAATTCCATTCCCAATCAAATATTAAAGGTTAAATGTGGTCGATCGACATTAACAGTCAATGGTAACGGATCCATATTTTAAGTAGTAGATATAAGCTTTAAGACATAACTTCTGTATACTTAAACACTAAATTTAAATATAAGAAGTATTTGTGATAATAGTTAGAAAAATCTTTTGAGCTATTTAATCACAGTGATTCGGTTTATTTAATAAAATACTACTAACATTTAGTATCTTGTTTTATAATTCTTAAAGCGATTTCTTAGATTGGATTACAAATTAATAAGCTTTCCTGGCTAAAGTACCCACAGCGTTTATCAACGTTTTCATTAAGTGTTTTTTTTTTCATACATCAGGTAATTTCTTATAGATTACGTGGTAGTCATTATATTATAAACCTAGTACGAAACATACGTTCACAAATTAAAACAAAATATTTTGTTAAATTAAGGAATACGTTTCTTTCTTCTTCTATTATTTAATATTTTTTGTAATTATGTACATATTTTTATATGTTTAGTTTAGTTTAAACCATTTCTCTATTTGCTACTTAAACAGGTAATATTATAACGGCAAAGACTATAAAGCATTAATTTGCTTTAGCTAAGTTTTTTAGATTTTGGAGAGAAGACACACGATTCCATTGATGCGTTCGCGTCTGGTCGGGTCGCCGAACAGGCAGGTGGCGCGAAGGCCAGCCCGGGAGCGACTCGCCGCTTAATTGATTCCAATCTGAGACCAGATTCAAGATAATTCACTCGTATGTTCACTTTCGCTCTTCTCTGCGACGAGGTATTAACGGTGGTTTGTATATCTTACAGCTTGTCTGCGACTTGTGAGACGTTCAGTTTATACGATACTTCTTTTGCAACTAGAGGCATTTTATTCTTGCTATTTATAAATGTCTAGCGTAACTAAACGTGTAGCGGAATTCTTAAACATCATTGATTTGTTTCCATATTAATGAAATGCCTCTTACTCGCCCGTTTCGATCGACGCAAATTAAACTTTAGTACTGATATTTTTATAAATAATTTTAAAAGCATGTAATATGTGTT
Source organism: Vanessa cardui (assembly GCF_905220365.1). Taxonomy (NCBI): domain Eukaryota; kingdom Metazoa; phylum Arthropoda; class Insecta; order Lepidoptera; family Nymphalidae; genus Vanessa; species Vanessa cardui. The sequence goes on from NC_061129.1 coordinate 9,799,258, forward strand.
CAACTACTATACTAATTTTAAATTCGGTCAGCACTTTGATCATGATTAGCAACTAACGATATTTCAAGTTTCAGAAAATTAAAAATTACGTTAAAAACAACATTTGCTCGAAATAATATAAAGGAACGGAAGCACTTATGTATTTATTCACATTTAATTATTTAAAATTAAATGAAAAATGTATATACTTTTATAAATACTACTTATATGTAGTAAATTACCAATAATTGGAATTAAGGATGGCTTTAAATCTGGCCTTTTTGCAACGTCTATTTTTATATGTCATGAACAATTGTCGTTAACTCCATTAATCTCGGAGGCATGGGCATAATAATAAGGGGCTACCGATTACCGAGGCGACCGCCGTCGATGCTATTGCAGAATACATCACGTTTTAGAAATGGCATTAACAATATCAAAACAAACAGTATTTCAATACGCAGCTATTTAAGGGGGTATCCTTAGCCTTAGTTACGACTTACGACTGTTTCTAACTGTATTTAGGTATTATTAATGTATAAAACAATGCTGCAAAACTTCCGTTTAATTATCATATTAACTTAATGATATTAAGTTATCATTTTTAATAGTAGGTATATTTTTCAAGATTCTGATTCATGTATATTGTGTATGGTATTTCTGAGCTGACTGTTCTTAGGAAGCACCAGTTAAATTGCGACCATTAATCCGTACTTCATCTCCTGTACGCGGCAACTTTTTAAGCTTTTATTTCAGGCATTATTTCCATAAGAAAGCCGATTAAAACGATTGATAAGTCATTATGGGCTAGAGCGTATCTTTAATTGAATCTAAGTAAATCTATTAATGTCTTTAAGTTTAAATATAAAAATGATATATATTCAATATTTCATGAGTGCAAGCGACATAAAGAAGAGCATATGCTATTAAATTGTCAAAGAAATGGGACGTCTGTGTTTATTATTAATAAGAGACCAGAAGAATAAGTTGAAAAACTAGACGGATGCTTAATTATTTATGAGATAAAATTTAACAAGTACGATATTCAATTATCCTTATTGCTAATAACAATACATACAATCAATAATTATGAAAGCATTACAAAACTGTTTGCTCGCCATTTCGTTTAGTAAAACAATGACAGGTGTACTTCAATTAATCTCTGAGCTAAAAGTATTAGGTATTTATATAGTTGAAGTATGAGTAAGTGTGGAGTTAAGCATATACATATTTTATTTAATTTCTATCATACGTTAAAAAAAATCAAAGAAAACGGTGACTTTCGTACATATATTTAGTTTATTTAAAATGCAGCAGTTAAATGATAAGCGTAACCTATTACTACAACAAAGTATAATAAAATATATGCATATTTCAATACATCAACCGCATAATTAATAATTATTAAATTAGAATTACGTACCGGTATAATTTGATAGTAAAGTTTTAAAACGGTACCGTCATAAGAATAATACAAAGTTTCGCTATTAAAATAAGCGTTTTTTTTGACTTGATTAAAAGAGTAGAAATATTTACGCATAAAGGCCATGTAAATAATTTTGATTAAAATCAGTTAAAAAAAATAGTCACTGAGGGGGAGTGTGTTGAAGTAGCACTTTCCATATCAGTAAAGTAGACATCGCTTGCGGTGCGTGTGCGTCGCACGCGCTTAATAATTACGCGAAAGGTCGCGCGCGCACATTGCGCTTGCGCAGCCTGCTGCCGTCTTCAACACTGCCGCCCTAGGCTTCATTTTGATATACAAACGTATGTAGCATGAACCACTAACAACTGATTGTAAATTGTAGTCGTAAATATATCAAGCCGACAATTGGGTAACTGTAGTAATACGGCTACACCGTGTGGAGGCGTTCTTTGATTATGTTGTACTAGCTTTGTGATAAGGCTACAAACTGTAATTATTTAGGTCACGGCAAAGAATATTTTATTACTTAATTTAATTTTTAGGTAAATTAATGTGCGATTTTTTATGTTGTGTATGATTTCATTTATGAATGATTTTATAATATGAGCTACATATTTTAATTAGATATAATTAATACACTTTTGTTCATTTTCAAAAACAAATTAATATGAATGACTATTATAAGATTGATACTAAAACAATTTTATGTAACAAATAGTTATTGCTTAGTTGTAGCAATCATTTTTGCAACTCACACAATATAATTTTAAGATAGAACAGGTATATGTGAGTTGATCTACATATGATCAAGGGTTATGATTCAGTTCTTCAGCATAACAAGACAAAAAACTGGTTAAGACATCTGCATATAGGCGAAACATCTACTGTGTATCAAGACTATAATCTTCTGCTACTTATGCACGCCTGGTGAGCCGCGTCAAGATAAACGTTGGATTAAAAGACATATCCTTAATAAGGTGATGATATCGAGTGACCAAAACAATTCTACCGTCTGCACGAATCTTTATAGAGATTACGTGATTAACGTATGATAGAATTGCTTCGCAGCGAAGAGATTAGCGATTGCAGCAGTAATAACACTTGATTAATTATTATTATTGACATACACCTGGTGTTTTGATATTGTTTGAATATAAACATACATTTTAATACAAAACGAACATTAATTACGTAGGGCTGCCGTTGAGGATGCAGAATGAAACCGAACGAATTTAACTTATACGTTTATTTAAGTAATTCAATTTAACAATTAATTATTTCTAATTTATAATACGTGACAGTCTGTTCGATGTCAGAACAAAAAGTGAAGTTCTGTAGTCTGAATTACATATTTATAACGAAATCGGTAAATCACTGAATGGTCCCCACGGTATGGTGATTCTTGGTAGCGCTCGATGTTCGGGAGGTCTTGCGATTATTTCTTAACACATTTATTAATACTTATAATAATTGTTGTTGATTGTAATGTTAATAATATAAAACAACATTATGTTTATACAATAGTCAAACATATATATTATCGAAATATTTTTTTAAGCTTATATATACAGCACTTTGTCCTTTATATAATTAATAATAAAACAGAATCGTTTGTTAACTCTATTTTTGTTAAGCTTACAACTTGTTTTTTGTTTCATACTGTTTCTGTCAGACTAATAAGTAGCATATATATGCTTCCCGCGTCCTGTACTATCTTTGTGATCAATTTCACGTAGGTTAAATGAAGAGCTGAAAACAATACAAAGTAACAAATTGTTTTTCACATTTAAACATACATAGCAAAATAGGCTGTTTGGTGTTTTATTATTTGAATAAAAATGTACATTCAAGATAGTTAAAGTTTTAATTGAAATTTTATTATTCTTAGTTTTTTTTAATGGTAAAATGACAAATAAATTTTTTATACCTTTAATTTTGATAACAGAGATAGAATTACCAATGTTTGAATGAAGTCATTTAACATTTGTTGATTTCGTTTTCATTACACGAATTTCCATTAAGATTAGAATTCTATTTGAATATTATATGTAATTTAAAATAAAATAAAAGTACATAAATCCTTATTTTCTTCATGGTTATACTTTTACCTAAAAGGTGTATCAGACACATTGTACGAACACTATAAAGTAATATTATAAATTTCTAAACGTTATCATATTGAATATTAAATCCTTGTGCAGTGTAATCGTAATCGCTATCCTCGGTACGTTGCGGTGCGGGCCTATAAATAAAACTTTCGCAGCGCAAGCGCGTTAAATCGAATTCAGCGATGGCTGGAACTCGTCCTTCTGCACCTGCGACAATTTTTATAGTATACATTTACATTAATTCATTTAGTCTTGTTTTCAACGCAACGTATAAATAGGTTAGCCGGTAAGTGGTGGGTCTAGCCGGTGGGACGTCCTGTGATGGCCATACGGAATATGGAATGCACGCGGCCTCGTCGCAACGGTTCGTATCCCGATGTTTCGTCGTAAAACGTTTTACCATACAAGGAATCATGCAGCAAGGTGCTAATAATATTTCTCAATACATTCAAACAGTATCGAGAGTCGAGACAATATTACTGAAATCAATCAAATATTATGAGATCCTTAAGTATCTTGACGATTAAATGAAACTTCATATCCATACAATGGTATGAAAAACGACAAAATATTCCGAAATTTAATGAATTCAAGGGAAATAAATATTTATTGTGCAGATAAATTATATATCTCGGATTACAAGACATGTAAAATAAATAAGCGTCCAGTCATTATAAATAAGGTAATTGAGTATGGCTAATTTGTTGTGGGAGCCGCGCACGTAAGTGGAAGTGTGACGGTCTTTATCAGTGTCCTGTCGACTGGTCGGCGAACATCTTGCGGAGCTGGTCCTGTCTACATTCCCGCTTGCTGTTTTTAAATATTTATACATTAATGATTTACAATCGGGTTGTTATAGAGATATTGGACATGTTTAATTCTCAGATACGGCTATTAATAGCGAAAAGAATATTTAATTCGTGTATTATACGTGTATATACATATATTTAAAACTATTTTGAAATACTAAGTATTCGGTGAAAAATATGCAATCGATAATTACGTTTTACTTCAAATAAAAAAACATAATACAAATATTGTAATTAATTAATTTTACTATTAATAATAATCAGAGTGAATAAAAATTTGACTTCCGAGTGTCAAATGTCAATATTACGCCTTTATTTTTAGAGCTTATGTTGTGCACTATAATTACTATAATCAAACATTAAAATCAGGAAAACAATATTATAAAACTAAATTTTAGAATGGGTTAAATTATATACATAGTTAATAAAAATAACAAAATTAAAAACAAACAATGAGCATTTAATTACAGTTACACGTAATTATCTAATCACTAATTTATTAGTTCACACACAATTTACTCCGTAGAAACACACGTGGTGTAGACAAGGGAAGTCACTTAAGATTCTATTAAGTGGACATCATATAAAAGGATCCGGGCTAACCGACTACCACTTTTTATTGCTTAACTTATACTTTCCCACATACGTTATAATGATAATTCTATTACAGGTCTCGAGACTAGAGCAATGCAGCTGTTTTGTTACTCGATTTGAAAAATAAAAAACAAACTTTAGTAGTTTCATTGTTTCGTAATTGCTTATTTTATCAATCGTTTTTAAATTACTGTTTATATATGAACATGGTAAGGCACCGTGTGTCGTTACTTTTTAGGGGTAGTAATGAGTTTTGCATGTTAAAATTAGGCAATATGTCATAGCCAAAACTGCGCTGTGCTTATTTTGTACATGTAATTTATTTTGTGCCTTGGCGACGATTAAAATATCTTAAAATCTGCGCGTAGTGAATAAAAATTGAGTTGGAGCAGCGTCGAGGAATAAAATCACTATACTTTTCTCAAAAAGCAAAAAAGACCTCGGCCCTGCAAATGAACATTAATAGGCTTTACTTTTTTATATGATAATTAAGATAAAATAAATTACGCAAATAGTAAAATGACAAAATAATAATATTGTAGGGTGAATATAAACTGTAATATCGAACTTAGTGAATATTTTATGAATATTTAGACAGACAAGCTGCTTGATATCTCATATTCATAGCAAAGATATCAACGGGTGCACTCTGCAACAAGCGAGACCGTACACTCTCCATTACGGCATATGTATAAAACCGCGACATTTTTTAGTCCACGCCTTATGATGTACTAAAAAACTGATCCTTTTTATGTTTCCACAAAAAGTCGTGGGGTAAACAGTCCGCTCGTCGGTCAAACTTATAAGAATACTTTGTAAGGATATAGCGACGCTGAAAGTGACTTTCTGACAAATTATTTTAATAGTATTAGTAACTAAACAATAAAATGATCTAAAAAAAAATGATCTAATTTTTAATACTAGAAATATTTGAATTATCTCTTAAATTTTGAGAAAGAACGAGATAAAAAAATATAACCGCTTCGTAAGGTTTACATAAAAAAATATATTATGCATTATATGATACAATTAGCTTTAACTTTATATCATGGCATGGCATACTGTTTATTATATTAAAAAAAAAAACTATTCTTAAACCATACTATTAGCTTATATTGTGCCCAGATATGAAAATGTATATAGCAAAAATACCATAATATAAAATAATTTTGTATTAAGGCATGGTTATCTCATCTAGAAACGGTAAGTCCGCCTGGATAGGGTTTGGAAGACTTCGCTTCAGTTGGCCACCATGGATTCCCGACATATGGCGCTACACATGCGCTAAGCCCTCCAAAATTACAGGTTACTTCGATTGCTTTCATTGAATTAAAGCGAAGGGCTATCTATCAAGACGCCAAACGTCAAATGTTATGCAAATTGATCGCTGTTTTGCGCATAATCATTATTCTCTGTCAATAAACGGTTAGATTCATCGATGAGGATATGGTTAAAGTCCATTGAAGATTAAATAAATCTTCAAAAGACTCCGATCTAGAATAGTTGATGTTTTAATAAACATAGTGAAAAATATCTAAGGAATGATAATGATATTTAAATTAATTGTCTATTTTTACAAAAGCAAATATTAGATAAATAAAATGAATATAGATAATCAAAACTCATATTCATCTCTGCCATCCAATCACTCATCATGCCGCCCATCTCATTATCGTTCCCGTCATGATGAAAGGCATGGCAAATTGGTGGTGCTCTATGACGTTTAATTAACAATGTATAATAATTGTTTTAGATTGTTCCAATATGTCGGAGGTGGTAGGCCGTTATCTGATGAAATATGTCCGTTATGATTGGCAAACAAACAGTATGGCGCAGCCATATGTCGCGGCACGTGCGCCCGCGCATCGCTCGTGCTGCTCACTCGGGGATGAAAAAGTAGCCTTGTACAATTTATAGACGCGTCATTATTTATTATTTTATTAAATATAAAAATACTAAAGAATTAATTATAAATGCTTTAAAATACTATTGCAGAACCAATTCTAACTATATCATAGATTTATAAGTTTTAATTTATATGTAAATAGACGTTGAAACACTTAGTGAGAATACTCTAATATATTATTAGGGTTATTGTATGAGAATCGACAGTCTATGGAGAGGGAAGCCATCGGAGTCGCGCTACCCATCCGTCAGTATAATCGCTTGTTAATCATTTTTCGGTTGATGGAGTTCATTGTTCCCTCTACGGATTACATTATTTACGGCAAATTTGCAAACATTTTTTTGTATTGAATTTGTAAGTTATTTGAATAATGACGCGAAACGAATCTAGTAAACATAAAAGTAATAAAACGTATAACGTCAGCGACACAGCCCGTATCTGTTGCGGTTCGACCATACCATTGACATTGAACTTAACATTCGACGTACGGGGAATAGTGGTCTATAGGGCGCAAATTATTGGTTCTTTTTTTAAATGGTTAAATAATGAAATAATAAAAATATATACCAGGATAAAATTAAATAATAACATATGACAAAGTAGATATACATCACTGTCCAAAAACAGTTGTAATATTTTTTAGTATCAATTGTAATAATAGTACTTGCATTGGTTTAAAGAGTACGTATGTTTCACGAATATCATTTCTTATTTAAGAAGTAAATATAATCCGCTATATAATAAAAAATCAAATGACATGTTTTATTTATAAAAGACAAATATTCTGGGTAAATACCATAGAGTTTCTTTTACCTTTAATTATTGTGTATGTATACCATACAATACATACCTTATTATATAAATAAAAAAATAAAAATGACTTGTTACTGATTACCCTACTCATCGCTAGTGACGCGCGCCCGCATGCTGCGGTGATTTCCATGTTTATGCGAAACAGATCAAGAAGTCAGATAAGTGTCAAATTACTCGATTTATTTTAAATAAATCAAAGGGGCGGTAATAAATTCTACCTATATACCTATTGATTTAAAGAATGTCGAAAAATAGCAATATAAGTCTCGAATTATCAAGAAGTTTTAAAAGAAATACCTGTGTAAGTTCCTACATTGAATAGGTACATAAAAGTATTAAAAATAATTTAGCTACAAGATAAAAATAAATAAAAATAATTTAGATACAAGATTAAGCCAATTCACACATTAATCGTCTTTTAATGATTAATTTGTACCATAAATTTAAATTAAATTGAAACGTTAAAAAGGTCCCGAAACCCAGAATATAAATTAACACTTAGTAAGTAATAACCATAAAAAGATAACATTGGAAATGCAATTCGCACAACTAAAAACCTCTCTCATTTCTATTTAAATTTCGATTTAGATAAAGAATCGATTGGAACGATAAATCGTATAATCTATTGAAACGAGTAATATCAATTTGAAATAGGAAACGATCCATCTTTCGCTAAAAGTGCCAAATGGCCTTATAGATAGAGACAATAAAATAAATAAATTGTCGAGTGTACGTAGGTGTTATTAGAGGATGATTTTAATTGCGACGGCGCACCTGGGCCCCGCAGGTGAGCCCTTCGTTTTGGGGTCAACGTTGGTTTTAACATCGTGCCGAGGTGCCCGAGAATTGTGGGAACTGACCCGTCGCGTTAATTAATGCGAACATAGGTGATAATTTAGTCGATAGCATTTTGGATGATTTTAGGTTTTTTTTTAGTATATTTATGCGAATTATAAATATTATTAGTAATGTTTTTCTTAGTAAAATATAATTTAACAGTATATTGTAATTAAAAAGTAACATTTAATATATTATGTATGAGTCCCATATCGATTTTATTATTGAGCTTGCTTATCAGTATTTTTGGTTTTAAGAATGAATAAAAGTAATGCATAGTAGGTTTATCAGAGCCTGTGTGCTTAGGACTTCATTCATCATGAGGGCTATCCGGTCGTCCGTATATTCCTATTCTCTTTAATTGTCATAAATATACTACCGGTTCTGAATGAAAGACTAAGACTAACTAGTCGAACCGTGGGATTCTGTAAATTATCTTCGTATATCACTCGTGAAATGTTGGCAATTGACTCACGATGCTATAAAATTTTGATGTGTATTCTAATTATCGTTACATCAATTATATGTCGAAAAAGTCCTGCGGATCAGGACCATGATTAGTTTTTGAGTTATTGTCATTGATAAATTCGTCGTCGTTGATTTTATTGTATAAATTTTAAACAAATATATTAAGACATTCACGCGTGTGTGTCTTATATATGTATGCGTATATCGTTGTAAATAAAAAAAAATGTCATGTAAATAAAAGACTATGTAAACACTTTCTTATTTATTTAGAATATTCAATAGTAGGTATGTATCACATGTCTGTAAGAATTTGTCAATAAGCGCTCCAAGCTACACATATCTTTATTTCAAAGTCGATTTACATCATCTATACGATTTTATTATCTATGTCTACCGTTTTTTATATAGCACAATACTTTCAAAATAGCCGTCAAATTAAACATAACTTAAAGATGAAGCGGAATTAGGTTTATTTTATTTAAAAAAAAACTCAAACTTTCACTATGTAGCATGTTACATAGACTACTTTTGTTTCTGGCAATACAATAAATTACTGTCAAAGGAATGCGTTAATAAGCACGTATTATTTTTTAAATAATTATTTTTAAACTGCAGAAAAAAATGGAGTCTTAAATAGTGCCGAAATAATGAAATGTTATATATGTGTTTTAGCCTCACGAGTTAAAACTAACTGAGCAGAAAAAATTACGTCAATTGTACAATATAAAAAAAACGGCTTACAATATGTAGACATTATTTTTTATACTAATGGTTATCAATTATTTACTTACACCGTAAATTGTATTACAGTAATACAGTGATCGTATAACATTATACAATTAGAAATTAAATATAATTAAGAATAAATATACTAATACTTATATAAAGCAATCATTAATCATACTCTATGTCGTATTAAGAGACAATCAAAGTATTATTCATAATAAAGAGATTTAATATCGCTCGTAATTGAAATCGTAAATAAATAAAAGGATTGCGCTTTAATGGGCCCTGCCTTTTGCATGTTTTGATTTCACAACCTTTATTTATGATTATTTAGTTATTTAAAAATAAATATAATAAGAAAAACGAATGCAATTTTCTTATATACGACGACATTTGGACTCAGTAATATGTAAATGTCAAATAATTTAGAAAAAATCAAGTTAAGTTTTTAATTTTACGGTATTGAAGTAATAGAAGCGAAATAAAATCTTTTAGTTTTGTGTATTGAAAAAGAAAATATTCATTGGTTTTGTCAGTACTAATGTCTTTTTTACTAACACTTTAGGATAGATTACCATAGATATAGTCGGTATAGGTACATATTAAATTAATTAATATATAAGATTAAGAAGTACTAGTATAGACCAATAGCTTAGTATTTAGTTTATTAAAATGTTGTAAAAGTACATGTCCATTTATATTTATTTCACCAAAGAATTACCGGCCCTGTATGTACCGAAGAAATTTAAATACCGTTCGGTTACAATCATTCTAGACTTTGAATTCTGTCAAAAAATAGCTAACAATAAAACGTTAGTTTACAATGTACTAGTTAGATTAGAGTTTTTATAATTGATTTGAAACTTTCATCGACAGATTATAATCCACTATAAAAAAGGATGCGTTCATTTGTAAGGAGTATTATGTTTTTTTTTTTTGTTTTGTTTTGAATTGAGATGTTTTTTTTGTTTATGGGTTATGGTTTCATTCAACGAGTTCATTTAATGATATTAAATGTTCATTTAATGATTTAATACTGTGACTTTATTATTTATCGCTCATAAAATTATTTACAATTACCCGTTTAAAATTCGCGCAACATAGGATCTTTTCACATAGAGCGCTGCATTATTTTAATTAAAATCAGCAACAATATTGAGGTTATTCATTATATTCATTTTGTATAGTCTCACCTGAGAAATGAAATATATTATTTTTATGTTATTTTTATATTTATTATACAAATATATCCGATTAGTTATTTATGAAATCAATAATGTTACAAAATATTATATCTCTTTTTATTTTATAATTAATTAATATAGGCTAAGACATTTGATTCCAAATTTGTAATAAACATTATTTTTTTTAAGTTTCTATTAAATCATGTATTTAGTTGTTATGACGTTCAGTTCAAACAACGATATGTATCGCTTCGAGTGGAAATCCAGATTTTAAAGAATAATATTTTAGTTCCAAAACATTATAGACCTGATTATGGACCTATTTATCTTTTTCAGTAAAAAAGGCAGATTATAATATAAATACATATCGAAAACCTAACTTAAAATATCGAATTTAAAGATTAAATGAAGAATAATATTTTCAGAAGAAAAACTTTTTCCTAAAAAAATGAAATAACATAATACAAAGAAAATGGTAACTTCGGTAAAGCTAAGTAAAACTAATATACATCAAACGTAAAATAATATCAGTAAGAAATTCATTAAAAATTAAAAATAAATTCGAAGAAAGTATCTTAAGACTACTTTGTTTTTAGATACCTTTTACAAACACATACAATACATACTAGAAAAGTATTATAAATAATGTCAACAATACATTTTTACTGGTCAAAGTTTTTAACAAAAATGATTGATGATATTAAAAAAAAACTTAAATCACTACACGTGACAGAAGTAAAACCTCTTTGACTTAGAAAAGTTGCACTTAAATTTGGAATTTTGTTGTCATCGCACTCAAAAAAGTTTTACTGCAATAACTATTATCACAACGATGTTTTATCTCAAGACACATTAAACACTAAAAACTTATCACACAAGATGAAAAATTGCAAGGAGTATTGTGTTGTATAAATGTATATCTCTTCAGCAACGATGCTTTTATTCGCAAGATATATTCTATCTCTTTTTCGCGTTAAACAGAATATACTTACGTTTGTTTTGAGAAGAACGTCGTGTTTTTGATGAAATGTTATTAGAATTATAATATCATGTTACATTCAAGTGAAATCACTAATTTTTTTGCAACACTTAAACAAAAATTTTACCAATTACGTATATTATTATAGTTACTTCGAAAGGCTTACTTTTGTTTAATCTTTTTTATATTAGTCAAGATTATTTTTAAGGCTTTTTATTGATATACATATATTACCGCAGAATATTAGTTCTAGAAGCTATACTTAAAATTTGAAAAGATTATAGCTTCTTTATGGCTAGGAATTAGCATAGATTTATCCGCAAAAGCGCGCATCAATGGACGCCATATTTTATACCATAGACAAATACTTACAGATATGATTTGAAGAAATCAGTTTAACTACGAACTTTGATATAATCCTTGAAGGCTGAACTATGTATTGATAATAATTGATGTTTATGAAAGACATATGACTAATATAGAGTTCACAGCTCTGTGAATAGAAGGAAACAAGTACATGAAGGATCAACCGACAAAAGAATATCAAGACGACAAAAACAATGGTATAAATACGAGTCGTTTAAAAATCTTGCGACCATATATTTTATTTCACATAAATCTTGTACTAACAGTTAAAATTCATTTCTAAGTTTATAATAGGAGAATTTTATCTGTAACAACATACCAGGAATAATGTAATCATAAATTAATTTTAATTATATCAATAAACAGGATCGATAAAGTTTGTCTATGCTCGCTATATTTTATCTTTATTTGGAATGCATGCGCTTAGTTTTGTCCAAATTTTTAACAGATTCTTCAACTTCGAATACGTGTGTGTGTGCTTAACTATGTGTATATCTATTATAAGATTTCTAAGCTTTAAAGATATCTACTACTTGATACTCTCGAGCTGACATTAGAATACTTTGGAACGACATTTATAGCACAACCATTATATAGACGGTATGTGCTCTTTATATCTAAATAATTTTAGGGGATGTATTATAGAATTTAATAACACCGATGTGATTATTATAGAAACATTCCAATCAACACAAAATAAACACTGGGTAGTATTATTTTTTTTTTAATTAATCATCATAATTTTTCAAAAGTCGAATTAATTATCTAACATTTTCCATCTCGAGTAAAGCCGGAAGATTAACATTTGTCCACCCTGTGATCGTCGCCGTTAGCCTTGCAGGCGTGAAATTCACTATTCTATTAAATGAGCACTATCATGAAAAAATATTTCTCTAATTTGCAAATCACAAATATACGCTATACCCTAGATGAGCTAATGTCTATTTTAAAGCGGACAATTGAATATACAACTAGATATAATATACCGGCAGTCAGCGTTTTACGTCGTCGACGATTAAAACGCTTGTATCGCTCGTAACTTTTTATAACAAAATTAAACGAATTTAATGATGTTACTGTGTCGAATTTAACCGTCAGGCAAACAACACAACTTGTCGTTAGTACGTAAAACGAAACGTATATAATATTTTACCTTTGTTAGTAAATGTTATTTAAAAACATCGATTAAAGTACTAGTAGCACTTCCTTACTAACGAAACGAGATCTACCTCATTAAAGGTAATTGTGTTAGTATATCGAATCGATCGATCGAATTAGTACGACGAGATCCATTTTATTGTTACTGTTGTTAGTAAATCGAATTTAATACTTTTTATTAAAGCAATAGTAACTTTTGACGTATACGACTCGTAGACGATGTACTCGTATTGTGAGACATAAAAAATATATATTATATACAAGGAATGGTGTGAAACTAATGTCTTGCGTAAAACGGATCGACGTAAAACAAAGACTGTCCGTAACAGCGCCCCAGTCGAAATATCAAGGAACCTTATATACAAATATTAGAAAGGTAACACAGTTTAACGAAATTATACAAACTTTATATATAGAGCTAGTGTTAAGTTTTGGGTGATCTGTGATAAACGGTGAACGGAATAGGTAGCGTTAACATAACATGTCATGGAGTGTTACAACTTTGAAATATCATACTTTATATAATATATTAGTAGTCGCCCGCGGCTTCTCTCGTGCTTTAGGATGTTGGTTGTTATATGTCAGGCAAAAAAGTAGCCTATAATCCTTTTTTGGATTTCACAGTTGCTTCAAACCAAATTTCCTCAAATTCGGTAGATATACAGAGACACATTTACATTTATAATATTAATACAGATGTTTTTCATTTATTTTAGGGCTATTTAGATTTTCTTGAATTTAGAAAACAATTAAAATATTTCAAAATTATAACAGCATTGTTCTATAGTCTCGAAATCCGTTGGAATATTACTATTACGTCGAATCTACTAGCTTACTTATTATTTCCAGAAAATCAATTTGCATGTAATGTAACGCACCTCTTCCAATCACTGTTGACGACAACAACGTTGAAACACACATGCGGTACAATGGCGGGTCCAGTCTGTACGTACTTAATGGCACTTAAGATATTGCTAATACAAATACCGCAGGTACATTAACTATAGTTACATTAAGTCCGGCCGTTGAGAGATTGCTTTCCTGACGTCTGTCAGTTGATACCATACCACCTATTATGGACACCGTACGATAATAAATCGTAATAGACCGGGAGATGATAATGACAAAATATTTGGTCATTTGTACGTATTGTACGTACTGGTACAAATGACCAAATGTTTTGTCATTATCATCTCCCGGTCTATAACCGTTGACGTAACTTTGCGTGTTAACGTTAAATTTCAAGTAATAAAATTACTTGTAAGTTAACTTTATTTTTTAAAGTTTTCAATGATATTTTCTTTATCGTCCATTCGATATCGGACCCATCACAAATGCATTCTCTTACCGCCCAGACTTTACCTATTGTGTTTTAAGAATGAATTATATTTTATCAAAAATTCAAAGAAAAATTACATCAACAAATCAACGATAATAAAGTAAATTTCACTAAACACAATAAGTTCCATCAATTCAGATTAATTTTATTTAATAATAACACATGAATTGTACTATAATGGAGCTAATTTAATATTATATATAAATATATATGTATTTTATATGGAAATTATGATATATTTATTCAAACGCCTTACTTGGAGACTGCGTAACTACCTTCAGTATGATGTTTTGACAGTTCGAAACCGTTACACTGTTCAAGTATTTCTTGAAGTATGAGAGTCGATAGCTTTATAATATAATTGATTAAACATGATTAAGGCAATACAATTAGAGACCAATATTAACATTAACGAATAGAAATAAACGTAGCTAAGATTATATCGTGTATTTATTTGTGCACCAGAGATGTGAGCCTCTTGACTCCGGACTTAGTAGTGCCTTTGGTCTTCTTTGTCTGCTCTTTAACACCTCTGGAAATAATAACATTATGTGTGAAATTATTTATGAAAAGTACTATATATGTTTTTAATCTATTTATCAATTAAATGCAATATTATATTTGACGACGTCCGTAGTGGAGTAGTGTGTACACCAGTTTTCATGGGTACGCCACTATACGCCGAGGTACCATGTTCGATTCCCGGCCGAGATGTTGTATTGGTCTTGGCGATTGTGGTACCGTCGCTTTTTTTGATTTCGATAACACTAGTGCTTTAGCTACTTCTATTGGGATCAGAGATAATGTATGTGATGTTGTCCAATATTTATTTATTATATCAAATAATTAATTTTAACATTCAAAATATGAAAATTCTTGATGATGAATGTTATTCAAAACTTTTTATTGTATACCTCTTCGATTAAAGTAATTAGAAATATATGAAAGGATGGTACAATTTCGCAGTAAGCGTTCCTGTAACGTAGTTACTATAGAGATATTTAAAATAATTTAATTCGATTTATAGCAAAACAGAAATTGCTTTCTGATATTTCCCAAGCAATGATGTGACGTCACTCTAAATAAATTAATTAGGACACTTACAAGTATCGGGTGAGATCTTCGATATCCACAAGCATCGAGTCCTGTCCCATGTGAAGTTCGTCGCGAGCCATCAGCAACTTCACGAGGGAATCGTTCAAAGCCTCGATCTGGGAGTGAAGTTCGTTCACTATCACCTGGAACAGACAATAACGCTTTTAATTCTTTTTATCTCTACTTTAGGCATCTTATTAAAAATACATGCTGTATGATATTCAGGTCCGTCTAATCTAAATCTCTAAGCAAACTACGAGGATTTGTTATTGTGTTGTAGGCTGTGGCAAAAGATGAACAATGAACAACAAATGCATCACATTTGTAATGCACAGTTTATCTGTGCATTGACATTTGTAGTTGAAAAATTTATAGGAATAGAAGAACTTGTAAGAAAAAAAAGACAATGTTTACAGCATCAATATAATATATAAAGTTTATGAGAAATACACGCTGTCGATTGTACTCGTAACCTACCGATCATACGAATGAGATGGGATGTGGTCAATTGTCTTCGTGGGAGTGATTTGAATAGATTTTTGTATTCAATATTTCTAATGTCCACACCTATGTGGATAGCTCCTAGAGTTATGCTATGGTTATATTTTTATTCTTATATTCAATTAGGTAGTTTTGACGTGTTTTTATTTTCTGTTATAGTAGCTAAAATTCAAGAATAAAATCTTTGGACGAGTGTACTTCTGTATATAGACACTTCACAATCATGAACTTTTCTATAAATAGTTTGAGAATAATCAAGCCCACGTTATTTTCATATGATATTAACTATTTATATTGTACATGAAGATACTCCGCTTTGTTTTTTTTTTCTGACAGAATCGGTGAATACGTAGTAAAATTTTTCTTTGTGTAAAATATTCCCATTTATTTATAGTATATGTAGTATCTTTGACTTGAAATCATATACGTACGTTTGTACAAAGTTTTCGTGAAAAATTAATCGTCATGAAAAATGTCAATAGGTATTATTTATAAATATATTTACATTTTCCTTATCATTAAAAATATATGATTACTAATTTACAACTTACTTATCTAAAAACCGTTTTATTACATTTGAAGATAAACATGTTTATTGCTCGTTGAACAAAATGAAATAAATCGTATATTGATCAAAATAAGATACAAATAGTTCCTGTAACATAACGAAACCTTAAAATTGACCAATAAACAAAAATACATACACCGTGACATTCTGCCACAAATCTTGGTCTGATGATCTCATATGATTGTTATCAAGCACAAATATAATTTCGAAACGCGGACAGCGAACCGCAATATAAGTTATTATCAACTTGTAGTAGCTATACTTTTAATAACATCTTTTGGTAGGCAGACGAGCAAATAGGCTATTTGACTGGTTTTTAAAATAAATTTTATATTATTTAGTAGAAGTTAAGGAACCCAGTAAAATTTGTGATTTTATTTCTATAGTACGATTTTTAATTCGAGTCAGTAAAATGACAAGTGCAACTGTCACTGATACAAAAAAGGGTTACCCGCTACAATAGTGATGTTCGGCAATCAATAGACTTCGACATTTAGACATGCTTTATTTTATTAGATATCAAAGCGTTTTTTTTATTGTAAATTAATACATACCGTATTAAATAATACGATTTTAGAAATATGGACCTTACCAGTGTATTAAAATTTCTCTCAATCGCTGTGAGCTCAACCCGATAGAGTTAATTTGGGCTCAAGCAAAGGGGTACATCGCCAGGAACAATAAAACTTTTAAAATAAATGACGTGAAAAAATTATTTGAAGAAGGCCTGAAGGAAGTGACACCTGAAAATTGGAGACTGTGCATCAACCATGCCATAAAAGTCGAAGATAAAATGTGTCAATTCGACCACATCATAGACGAATATGTGGATTCATTTGTTATAAATGTAACTGATATCGATTCCGATTCTGAATATACCGATTCAAAATCGGAGCCGGAATCAATAACAACCGTAATGAATAAAAACGTATAAAATTACTTGTATTTTCCTGACCTTTTAGTGTTAATTCCTCTGAACCTCTTTATACATTTTTTCCCAGCTTTGTAATAATATTGTAATGAGAAATTTTAATACGCTGGTAAGGTCCATATTTCTAAAATCGTATTATTTAATACAATATGTATTAAATATTTATAATAAAAAAAAAACGCTTTGATACTTAATAAAATAAAGCATGACTAAATGTCTATTGATTGCCGAACAGTATCAGCGACAGTTGCACTTGTTATTTTACTGACTGGAATTAGTAATAGTGCTTTAGTCGAAATTCCCAAAATTATAGTTGAGATTCTATCACATCACTATTTATTTGAGATAAAAAACCTGCAACACTGGAAATGTCATTTTACTGACTCGAATTAAAAATTTTACTATAGTACATATTTGCCGAAAAATATCATATTAAAAATTCCATATTAAAATAGGGCACAAAAACGCTACTTGGACAATATGGCGTTGCAATGAGGTCGGTGACTTCACTGTATTTTAATCATCAATGTACATATAGTAGAAAAACAAAGTTTACAAGAAAGTGACTTCATCATAAGTCCGGCCAATCAGGAGCGTTTTGTGTCACGTGACAAACGTTTGAAAAAATGCATTTTTATTTATGGATTTTGAATAAATTAAGTATTATTTTCAACTTTCGTTAGTAAATAACCGTTTTTAAACTCATAATATACACTGATACAATAATTCACAATTTATTTTTCGCATTGTCAAATAGCCTATTAGTCGTCTTACTGTTAATGGTGATATTCACTTTTAGAGAATTTAAAATAATATAAACGATTATTCAATTATCATCAAGGATTATTGTATCTGTAATCACACTAGCATTACAATGTGTAGCTTTTTATCCACAGAATTACTGTTGTGTGACCGTGATAAAGGTGATATTATAAAGAGTTTATTCAGTGACAGATTATTGATGTAAAATTTCATGTATTAAAAAACCACTGTGAAATTGCTAAATTAGCGTTTATAATTCGATTTCTTATAAGGTATTCAAACACTATCGTTTGGGTATAGACTCAAACAAACTGCATCGAAGCATCATCGTAGAATAAGCTCGAAATCGTCACTTCAACCAGATAATAGAGTTTTCATCCATATTTACAGGAAGCTATTAGTTATCGAACGTTGGCATGCTCTACTTTAATGTATTGTACCAAGTCCAAATCCGTGAAAACGGAACGCGGTGAATAAAGTATGCGCCGAGATATTAGTAGTTGGTACATTTACATCATCAAATAGCAGTTTTTTAAAGAAGCAGTTGTGACGTTGAAATGACGAAACAATGCATTAGCACAATAGCCATTGTAATCGAAATGTAACGCTTGACTCGGCAAGATTCGAACCTGAGGTTGTACGTAATTGCAAGGTCACGGAAAAAGATGTCGAGT
This sequence comes from Vanessa cardui, assembly GCF_905220365.1. Taxonomy (NCBI): domain Eukaryota; kingdom Metazoa; phylum Arthropoda; class Insecta; order Lepidoptera; family Nymphalidae; genus Vanessa; species Vanessa cardui. The sequence continues at coordinate 9,818,481 of NC_061129.1, forward strand.
ATTTCCAAGAATTCTTTTAGCCGAGTTTTAAAAGAGCATGATTTAAATCTGCTTTGATTTAAAAATAATGAGGAAACGTTGATTATTATAAGACGACAAAAACTTGATAGACTTTTTTTTTTCTTTTGTTCGATCCAGTAATTATAATACGGCAAGGTTAAAGATTGTATGTCGACCCAAAAGAAGTATAATAATATAATTTAATATCATTTTATTAAATAAATGCTTTTATCTTTTAAGGACAGAGACTCAATAAACCCGTTTTGTTTTACGGTCTTATCGTGATCGAACCGTTGATTTCATTTATCATTAAGGATATTTTTCAAAGACAATGTATAGTGTATTGCAAAATGTTTCCACTACGAATAAAAAATGAATATTCCTCTTGTTCAGTTGGTCTGTTTATCTTAAGCGAGTGAAAAAAATCTTGTTATATCTAGATCTTATATTGCAACAAGGTTACTGAATAAATTAAGATTTTTTTTTACTCGTTTAAAATTACGCAGTAACCACCATGTGTAAAAAACATTTAATTATAATGAACAAAAAAATGTATATTATATTATGAAATTATTATTATTTTTAGTTCGTAATTAGTAAATTTTTTTTTTCTTTTGTTCGATCCAGTAATTATAATACGGCAAGGTTAAAGCGTAATTAAAAAAAAAAAACGATAACAAAAAACGACACACACTGAAAATCGTCTTTTTATTTAACCCTATGCTTGTATTTTTAATTAAAAAAAAATTAACTGACAGGTAAAAATTGTTCTTGCACAAAGTTCCGTACCGATTACACAAATAATTACTTACATATTGTAAATATTATTTTATTATTATTTATAGTTAATTATTGCATTAAAATCGGGCAGTAACACAACAACTACATATGTACATTAGTAACACAAAGTCACGGCGTCATCAGAAAAAAAAAGTAAATTTTAAAATTACCACAGCCTTACCACATCAATATAATTTGCGTCACTCTAGATTTTTTACGGATTCTAATGTATGAATAAATTCAAATATATACATAAATGAACCCTGAAAATATTAAACTTCATTTTTGGGAAGTCGTATAAAAATGGCCTGCTGAAGAACTATCGTCCCATATCCCTACTGAGCCACGTCTATAAGCTGTTTTCAAGAGTGATCACGAACCGTCTTGCGCGAAGATTCGACGAATTCCAACCCCCGGAGCAGGCCGGGTTTCGGACCGGATACGGCACCATAGACCACATCCATACAGTGCGGCAGATTATACAGAAGTCCCATGAGTATAATCGGCCCCTGTGTCTTGCATTCGTGGACTATGAGAAGGCCTTTGACTCGGTTGAAATCTGGGCTGTTCTGGAGTCCCTGCAGCGTTGCCAAGTTGATTGGCGATACATCCAAGTGATGAGATGTCTCTACGAAGCTGTCACCATGTCCGTCCGAGTACAGAATCAGCAAACAAATCTCATACCATTGCATCGAGGAGTGAGACAAGGGGACGTTATTTCCCCCAAATTGTTCACTAATGCAATGGAGGATATGTTCAAGACGCTGAACTGGAAAGGACGTGGCATTAACATCAATGGCGAATACATCTCTCACTTGAGATTCGCAGACGACATCGTCATCGTGGCAGAAACGCTGCAGGACCTACAACAAATGCTGAACGAGCTGGCTGATTCTTCTATGCGTATCGGCCTACGGATGAACTTGGATAAAACCAAGGTCATGATCAATGAACATGTTCTACCGGAACCGACTACGATACACGGTACCGTTCTCGAAGTTGTTCAAAAATATGTCTACCTCGGGCAGACTCTGCGATTAGGTAGAAACAACCTTGAGGACGAGGTGAATAGAAGAATTCAGCTGGGTTGGGCAGCGTTTGGGAAGTTACGTCGAATCCTAACATCGTCGATCCCACAGTGCCTTAAGACGAAAGTCTTCAATCAGTGCGTCCTACCCGTCATGACATACGGAGCCGAAACGTGGACACTCACGACAAGGCTGGTCCACCAACTTAAAGTCGCTCAGCGTGCTATGGAAAGGGCTATGCTCGGCGTTTCTTTGAGGGATCGCATCAGAAATCAGGTGATCCGTCAAAGAACCAAAGTCATCGACATAGCCCACCGGATTAGTAAGCTGAAGTGGCAGTGGGCTGGTCATATTTGTCGTAGAACCGACAACCGTTGGGGAAAACGTGTTCTAGAGTGGAGACCGCGTCTCGGCAAACGTAGTGTAGGACGTCCTCAGGCACGGTGGAGTGACGATATACGCAAGGCGGCAGGCAGGAGCTGGATGTGAGTAGCCGGAGAAAGACCACAGTGGCGTGCACTGGGAGAGGCCTATGTCCAACAGTGGACAAAAATAGGCTGTTGATGATGATGATGATGATAAAAATGGCGGACATAAGAACCTCCTTTGACTTTATTTTTCGAAGCATTTTTATTTGTCATAATTAAAATCCAACGCATATTTTCTCTTTTCTTTTGTACAAACATATCTCGATAGATATTCTGTCTAGGATTTCGGTTTCTTTTATATTATTTGCATCGTCTTTGCTGTTGGTGTACCTGAATTTTATTGAAGATTCACAAATGGAAATTTTAGTTACCGATTGTATGTCGACCCAAAAGAAGTATAATAATATAATTTAATATCATTTTATTAAATAAATGCTTTTATCTTTTAAGGACAGAGACTCAATAAACCCGTTTTGTTTTACGGTCTTATCGTGATCGAACCGTTGATTTCATTTATCATTAAGGATATTTTTCAAAGACAATGTATAGTGTATTGCAAAATGTTTCCACTACGAATAAAAAATGAATATTCCTCTTGTTCAGTTGGTCTGTTTATCTTAAGCGAGTGAAAAAAATCTTGTTATATCTAGATCTTATATTGCAACAAGGTTACTGAATAAATTAAGATTTTTTTTTACTCGTTTAAAATTACGCAGTAACCACCATGTGTAAAAAACATTTAATTATAATGAACAAAAAAATGTATATTATATTATGAAATTATTATTATTTTTAGTTCGTAATTAGTAAATTATTTTAAACGTGAGTAATTATAATGTTTATTGATAGTTTTACAGTTCTGACTTAAGGTACACCCTATTTCTTATCTAGGTAGATCATGATTGTATAGGTATACAATAGGCTATTTGACAATGCGAAAAATAAATTGTGAATTATTGTAATCAGTGTATATTATGAGTTTAAAAATGGTTATTTACTATCGAAAGTTGAAAATAATACTTAATTTATTCGATAAATAAAAATTTACTTTTTTCAAACGTTTGTCACGTGACACAAAAGGCTCCTGATTGGCTGGGCTTATGATGAAGTCACTTTCTTGTAAACTTTGCTTTTCTACTATATGTACCACAGATTAAAATACAGGAAAGTGAAGTCACCGACCCCCATTACAGCGCCATATTGTCCAAGTAGCGTTTTTGCGCACTATTTAAATATGGAATTTTTAATATGATATTTTTCGGCAAATATGTACTAAAAATAAAAATCACAACTTTTACTGAGTAGATTAACTTCTACTAAATAAAATTAAATGGATTTTAAAAACCAGTCAAATAGCCTATTGTACCCAAACATTATATTACCTATGTTTAAATTGCAACTTTCTATTAAGTTGCAACTTCAAGTACAGATTTGGCTACTGTCACCTGAGCAAACCTCAAATTAAGCAAGAAAGCACGTTGGGAGTGTATATATTGCTGTCCCAATTTCTCATCGTTCGCTTGTGCTCACTTATTAGTAGCGGCAGTGAGGTATTTTCCTCGCCGCACCTTCATCTTATAGTCATATCCTCATTAACCTACACACACACATCCTTCACACAAGCTATATATTGTTTTGGGTATTCTTTTTGCTTTATAACATTCATACTCCCTTACTTTTTTTGTAATATGAGTTATTACATCCTTCCGCAATATATGTGCCAATACATCCATCCATATACATCCGTTACAAATAGCTTTGAATTTTTTACTTGCTTATTTGAGAAGTATCTAAGACAATTTACAAAAAAAAAACTCTCAATATTAGATATAAATAAATTATTTTTAACATAAATTCACGTGAGTCCAGATAGTTTATGTCGTATATGTAAATGTCGTGGTATCATAAGATCCAGTGATATCGGTCCATTTTATATTTATATTAAATATTAAATTTTTAATCATGTGAAAATAAAAAAATAAAACTTATTATGATCTGTCACTGTCAAGGGCATCACAAAAAAAAATAAAAAACAAAAAACGTTCGAATACCAAACTATTCCATTTTCAAAAAAAGTATTTATCGACGAACCTGCAACTGTGCGATGTTCATGTCGGTGAGCAGGTGTCGCGACACGCGGCGCCGGTCGGTCGCGAGCGGCGCGCTCGCCTTCTCCATGCTGCGGCGCAACATCTCCGTCACCGGCGACACGGCGCGCGTGCGACGTTCGCGCTACGTCACAATATGTACATACATTCAAATATTTATTGCATTATTACATACACCATATACAATAAGTATTATATTTACTAAAAATGAAGTCATCATTCCGGTCACGTATTCGCTTAGACATCTGTGTATTGTATTTCCTCAACAACTTTAAAAACTTTCGTACTACTCATTTCCCAAATGAAAGTACAGCACTATACTTATAATGGCTCGACCTACATAAGTCGGACCCGAGTTTGAACCTTAGACGTCGGAATCGCCATCTTCAGAAGCTAACCACGACATCCAAGATACTCCGTATATTGGAATATGAGATAATTAATTATTTATAATAGGATGTGCAGTGTCTAAGCAAGAGATTTAATAGATAATGTTTTTAGTGTGTGTCTGTGTTCTAAATTCAAATGGCAATGCACACTATAATTTACAAAATCATTCAAGTTATATTTTAAGAATAAAATATTTAGTAGTAAATAAATTACTTCATTTGAATACATCCTTGTGAATATAAAATGCTTTGTACAATATATCCTATAGGTAGACAGACTTGCAAACCACTTGCTGCTAAATGTGTGTATGAAAGAATAATTAATACTGTAAGAATTATTAGCTATTCCTCATACCACCCATGCACCACCAATCTTGGTAACTAAGATGTTATGTCCCTTATGCCTGCAGTTACAGTTGAAATCAGCGATCTAATACTTTGTTAACATAAATGTAATTGTATTAATGAAAAACTAGATTTACCTCCATTTGTATACGAGCCATTTCTTTAGCCTGAGCCAATGCTATCCTAGCCTCAGTTTGAAGTGTTGCTTGTAAAGCAAAAAAATCTGATTCTTTGAATTCGATTTGACCGAGGGATTGTGTTGATCGTGACTTAGAAGATTTAAGCATTAGAGATGTTGGACGTGTCTTTGCACCTGCAACATACACATGAGAACCGTTTTATATGTATATATAAAAAATACGGATTTGAAAAATAATAACATAACATACAATCACAACAAAGTTTAATTCTGAATAAAAGTAAAAAAGCATGATGTGTTAGATTTTATGCTTAGCGTTAAAGTACATAATTTCTTTCATTTACATATAGATATCAAGCATTATACAATAAAAGTGCTAATTTTTATTACTATGAGTCTCTAGAAGCAAAAGAACACTCCTAAATATACCTGACCTTGTATTTAAATATTATTCAAACCTTACTAAAGGCTATGTGAGTAAAAAATTTGACATATTCAGTTAAATTATTTTATACAGTTCTTGTTATAAACTACAAAACATCACAGATTAGTGGAAAATATATAAATATTATATCAAGCATTATTGCCAACAATTACAAAAATTACTGGATTAGAAAATAAACGAGGCTGGTATTGATATTTTACTTAAATTAATGACTACAATTGTAGATTATTAGATACATCAAATATTTCAATTATAATTAATACCTGAATACCTTTAATGTATTAATATATGTTATGTTGCCAGAGACTTTAGTGTATAAAATTATATTTTAAATATTAGATAAGCTAGTATATGTTAATTATATCAAAATGGTATTTTCTAAAAAAAACACCAACTCTAATGAAAATAAAAATCGTTATATTCAATAAATAATAATAAACAAAAAATTTAATTATCAAAATAAAAATAATATTCAGTAAATGTTACTCGATTAGGTATTAGGTAATATTGACTTTCTTAAAAATGGCCATGTCACTCTTTATTACACATTTGTTTCAACTTACAATAGATATTATGTATTTAATCTGTAATAACTGTGAGAAAGTTTGTAAACAATTACATCAATATCTTGCCATGCTATATAATTTCCAACAACTTACCACTTTGAGTATTTGTATTTTTCTCATGTTTTGTAATATTTACTGAGAGCGGTCTCGTTTGGTATGGATGATTGAAATTGTTCTTGCTAAATAAACTTGATCTTGAAGAACTTTTACTATTACAGTTGAAATTTCTTTCGATATCTGACGTTTGAGATTCATTGTCAGATGCGGTTTCGTTCATAAAACATATTTGTAGATTTTTCCCTGCACCACACATAGCACATATAATTTTAAGCAAAACAGATAGTATAGCATGAAGTAATGTGCTAATATTCCAAAAATAAGTGATAAATGTTATATACAACACACTTTGACCGCCCAGATTGTTACACTCCCTTATGTATGTACTATGAATAGCATACTAATTTTTAAACACACTTTCCCATCCCATAAGAATTAGAGGAACACAACAAAGTTATTATATTGTCATAATACAAATTTTAAATTCAGAAAGAATGCGCTTACCATTTTGAAGTCTTGAATGTAAACTGGGTTTTTTTCCTGGCCGATCTATATGACCTAAACTATAATACTCATCCGTATCAACACCCATGGCCAATCGTTTCCTGATCTCTTCTCTGTCATTGCGTTTCTGTAAATATTATGTTGAAAAGTTAATATAAGTGTATAATATAAAGGAAAATTTAAATAGTCAGTCAATATATTCATTATACTTCTCTGTTATTAGCAACATCTGGCGTTATAGTAACTATTCTAGTAAATTTATCTAAAATATTAGGATTATTGTCTAAAAGTGTTGGCCATTCAATTTCTGTTTGAGCACATTCTGCCGCACCATTAGCACGAGGGCTTAGAGCCATATCATTGTAATAATTATTATACATTGGTATATCAGGAACATTTGGTTTCAATAACTTAGTCTTTATTGTATGTAAGCTTCGTTTAAATCCCGTCTTTTCATTATCAACAGTATTTGGTATTTCACTAGACGTTTTTCTAAACTTTCTTTTAACATTTGTAAAAAAACTTTCAAACATCTTAATACTAATCAGTCTTTCAATTTTTGGTAATAAATGGCACAATTGTTTTTTTTTTTCAACGTATAATTAACATGGGTAAACAAAAAAAATAAACTCTGCTATCCTGTCATTCCTGTCATAATTGACATTTAGGACAAGGACAAATACGTGTTCCATTTTTAATCTTTTCTTTCTCCAAATCGTACTTTATGGTTTGCTTTTTATTGGAAATTTATTACACCTCTCACTGTGTTTGTCGTTTATTATTATAAAATATAAAAGGTATACTCACTAGACAGCAAATATTATCAACGGATTCGTGATTATCATACGTAATAGTATATAAATCTAAAAGAAATCTAGTATCCTTTTTATAATGCCTTTGTTCGGAATTGAAATACGGCATTGACGCCATCACACTTGTTTATATTTTAAAGAAAAAGACGATAGGCAGCACAACGTAGTACGAACACGCGTCAAGCAGTCTGATCTGTTCAACTATTGAACAAAAATGAATGTAACAAAACATTAAGAAAAGAACGGCTGACTGCCTACACTGTTGAATCACGGTAGAAAGCTAAACTGAGTACCAATTGTATTGGTAATTTTAACGGTTAATGCATGGATGAAGGAGACGTGGATCAAATGTGAATGTATACATTTACTGTTATATTATTAAGCGCCAAATTTAAAGTTATAAGATAATTTGAATATTAAACGTTTAATACGGCACTTAAAGAGGAATTATTTTACTTAGCGATTGTATTATTCGCTAACTATTTCAATCATTAATATTATAAATATTTACTTACACGTCTTTCAGCATCTTTAGCTGCTCTTAGGTGGCTTTCGATTGTATCAAAGTCTAACTTAGGCAAGGCTGTTTCTATGTTATATACATCGAAACTATCTGAAATATAAATTATAAATATAAATTAAGAACCAGTAGAAGTTATGTGTAAGTATGTAGGTACTTAGAATAGATATTGCAACGTTAAGTTGAATTTTTTTTCCCGTATTATAAAATCCTCGATTCAATTTATAACTAGTAAACGTATTATATAAATGATTTTCAAATTCTTATATAATATTATGTATAGCTTTTATAAATTCGTAACAAATCGCTACACCTTTTTTAAAATACATAAAACTCACCCAAATCTGATTCAATCTGATCATTTTTACGGACGGACGCATTTTGACATTTAGGTAGAGTTTTTGTAAAATTTTGTCTAACTTTTGATTCACTGAAAACATACATAACAATATTAGTGTTAGAGAACAGTTACTTGAGGTATATATAAGTATTTCACCACACCTCATTTCGAACTAACACGATATATTAAAATCTACGTCCACGAACAATTTAAATTGACTTAACAAGCTACAGCTGTTCCTTAATAATACTCACTACCTAATTTGTTCGAATTACATATTGACCGCGTCAATTCTATTTAAAACTTTCGTGTTCGATCAACATTCGAACTATATGTACACAAGGCTTATTGATTTAAACATGATTTTTTTCCTACTAACTACGATGAAACTGAAACCGAATACCGATTCATAGAACGAAAATTGGTCACGACCTGGATTTACGCTTCGAATTCTATTAAAAAATAGAAAAGTACCTAATATTTTATATCAAACGACATCAGTTTTTCGATTGAGCTGATGCGATAGGAATTGGAGATTAGAAATAAAAATTAACGAAAAAATCTTAACTTTCTCATCTCGATTTGATTTGGAAAAAACATATTTCAACTGAATCAACTCTAACTCGTTCATATTTACTTAAATTTACCATTATAGTTATACGCATAAAATAACAAAGACATACACATAAGTCTTGATTGAATGTTGATTAACTTTCGAAATTAGCTTATTTTGTGTGCTTCTTTTTGTACTATCTTCATGATGACGGGGCCGTGTGCTTGTTTCACAATTACGATTCGAAGAGCAAGGTAGTATATTATTCGAATTTCCATCAGTAATAACAGGAATTTCTTTTTTATTTTCAGCCCATAGTTTATCGCGTTCCCGCATTTCATTTAGTTTTGGTATAATTTTTCTTAACTCTGTACTTAATTGCTTAATTGTATTTTCGACGTTATGACTCAGCTGTTCCGTGTCGTACTCCTCCTCGTAAATATTAATTTCATCTTTTCCATCAGACAAAATTGCATCAGTTATTTTGTTGCCGACACTATTATCGATTAATAAAAATGTTGGTCTACTTATATTCATTTCGGTCCTTGTATTACTTTCATTTTCTTTATTGATATTAGTAACGTCTTCCATTTCATGGTCATTGACAAGGTCTGGTGACACAGTGTCGTTTTTATCGTAGCCGTCGTTTTCTACTAATTTCTTTATGACGTGATTTACTACGTCACTTATGTTATTAATTGTGGTTTCTATTGGTTTCACAAAAGTTTCTTTTATATCTTTTCTAAGTTCTTCTAAATCATCTTCGATATTTATATTGTAGTTTAATAAGTGCCTTATTTCATCTTCAACTTCCTTATTAAAGTCACCTATGATGTCCGTCGTGTGAAAATTATTTTCAATATCAGTGGTCGAACAATTGAACTCATAGTTTGCTGAATCGACATTGTTATTATTATGAGTAATAGTTTTTAAAAGGTCTGGAATGTCATTTCTAGAAGTACATATAGATTTTTTTTTCTCCTGTCCATTGTTTACATTTTCTTTTTCAATGCATTTAATTTCTTCATTATTATTATCTCCTTTAAGTTGTTCATTATTAAAATGTGTAGTAATATTGTAATTTGATTCAATTATGTCTGCATCCAAATCGTCGTCCGTCATGTCATTTTCCGAATTATAATAGGGCTCAATATTTGACGAATATTCCTGTGTAACAGAAATGTTTATTAAGGACATGTATACTAAGTTATAGAAATAAAGTAAAAGTGCAAAAAAAATCTCCTTCATTCTTATGGCTTCGTTTGTATTTTTATTACGTACAGGTTAAGTTGTTATACTTTAAAGGTTTCAAATAAAGATTATGTCACCTGTAAAGTATGAGCTAAGTGCTGAAAGCCAGGATAGTTTGGATTTACAATTCCACGAGGCACGGGATGTACACTCTTTTCAGACATTTCATCAGAGTCCGAATGATCGAAAGCTCGTTCTTCATCTGCAGGTGTTGTATTTGTTGAAACATTCGCGTCGACTGCAACATTTTTTTTTTATTATTTACTTAAATCTATGAAATAAAACTTGATTTTATAACAAAGTACATATATTAATGTTTACTATATTTACCAGCGGAACTCTCCTGGCAACATAAATTTGTCTTCTCTCTCTTCTCCGCGCTGTCTTTACTAATATGTGAATATCCTATTTTCTTATGATTTAATCTATATTGTATGTTACATACAATAGCTTCAGAATCACTTTTCTCTTTCTTTAATATTTTTGAACTTAATATTCTATTCTCTACAATATCAGGAGAATATATATTACGGTTTAAGTTAAATTGAATGTTTTCTTCTACACTATTGTTTATTTTTGATTCTATATTGTTAGAGCCTAACCAACTTATGTTGTTAATATCCTCAGATATTACGTTTACATCATCTACAACCACATTGCCGTTATCGTTGACGCTGGGGATCTTCATGGTTACCTGTAACAAGATAAAAACATGTTAAAACATTAATTTAAGCCCTCAGAAGTAATAACGGTTAAGCTCGCCCATGAATGCTAAAGTAAATTTCGATATCATCTGATTACAAAGTCAAGAATAATGAAATGCTTTAACAGTAGATAAAGTCGTTTTAATAAAAAAAAATGAATGTAGAAGAACTGTACTATAAGATGAGTAAGAAACAATAATGAAAATAAAAAATATCTCATATCATAATTAGCAAACAAGGTTGGAGTCCTTGAATTTATAATGACTGCCTCGTTGACTTAGTGGTATAAGGGCACATACGCCGAGATTCTTTGTTCAGACCCCAGTTGGGGGCGACAAAAAGTTTTTGGGTTTTTTTGTCAACATATTCTCCGTAACAGCCGGAAGCCTGGAAATGTGTAATCTCCAGTGCCTAGGAAAGAACGTAAAGGTCCTGCGCCTGAACTATATGTTATTTTATTTAAATGTAGTACTTAAATAAATTAACGATTATGCCTAAATGTACGTTACTTAAATATGTCACTTTATACAAATTAATACATCAACTTATGATTACATTTCGTAGATCAATAAATCAAATTAAAAACCTGAAGAAAAGAAAGTCACGACACGACAACTCGCAATTGGAATGGTCAAGGACATTGTGCAATGCAGAGTTTTAGTGTAGAAGTACATATTATTAAACGAGTTTATTATTTAGTCCAATTTTCACGAAGCACCTATGTGTGTGATGACCACAGTGGCGTGCACTGGGAGAGGCCTATGTCCAGCAGTGGACAAAAACGGGCTGATGATGATGATGATGATGACCTATGTGTGTATGAATATATTTGAAATTTACCTTCTCCAATAAATGTTTGAGCTTATACCCTAATAAAAACGAATATTAATCGGACATACAATTATTCGATTCTATCTATTTCGTAGAATACAATTTGCGATAGGGCTTTATCTGGGTACCATCCCCTCATCAAATATTTTACCGCTCAAAATAAATAAGTACCTACTTAGTATTGTAAGTATTGTTCCGGTATAAAGGATAAGGCCAGTATAACTACAGACATAACATTTTAACTTCCAAGGTTGGTGGCGCATTGGCTATGTATGGATTTCTTATAATTCTTGGTAATGACCAATCTGATGGCCCACTTACCCATCCGCCTAACTATGCTGTAAATAAGTCAATAGATACTAACTGTGTAGACATCATAAGTATTTTTATGAAATGAATCAATACAAAAACGCGTCATATATTGCTTACATCATTACACATATAAAAAGGTAAATTTTTGAAAAATCGACATTAATAGTATTTAAATATAAAAAACCTACTTATAATTATACTTTTCAGAGGTTATTACCCCTTAAACTTATAGAGTACATTTCATAAATGTATTCAATGTGTTTTACATGTAAATAATAAAAAAACAAGAAGTCACGTAGTACTCGTACACGAAATGTACTGGAATTTCTTTTTGTTTTTTGAGACCTGTATTCGCAATTCCGACCGATATTTGAACGCGGCGCAACTAGTTTCATATAACGGAAATGGCACATGGTATTGTACCTTTGGCGTAGAGATAAGCCCTGTAATGCCGCCTGGTTTAATACTCAAAGCAATAGAGAGGGAACAAATATCGTGTATACAAGTTTTATTTTATGTTTTACTGCGATACAACTTTTCGATATAAGATGTATGTGGTTACTATGTAGAGGGAGGTACCATGGTACACGATACAAGTGTAATAAGGGCAAAGCAGTTTAAAATTTGTAGACTAAAAAAAACCTTTAATAACACTTGAATATCTATTGAATAAAAGTTTTGAGATTTTGGCGATCATCATAGTTCCTCTTCGGCAACATCCTGGTATAACACTTCCAGCATGGGCGGAGTGTCGTAAAATGAAAGGCAAAAGCATAGAAATTAAATAAGATAGAGATCACAATAATTGGGATTAGGGTAAGCGAATAGCAATGGCAAAACCATTCATTTTCGATTATTCATAGTACATCACAGTACCTACTTACATTTTTTTATGTCATAGGTTGGCGGACGAGCATAAGGGCCATCTAATAGTATGTGATCACTATCACCCATAGACAATGACGCTGTAAGAAATATTAACTATTCCTTATATCGTCAATGCGCCTCCAACCTTGGGAACTAAGATGCTATGTCCCTTGTGCCTGTAGTTACACTGGCTCACTCACCCTTACCCTTCAAACCGGAACACAATAATACTGCGTACTATTGTTTAGCGGTAGAATATCTGATGAGTGAGTGGTACCTACCCAGGCGGGCTTGCACAAAGCCCTACCACCAAGTCATTTTCATCAAAGGCTATCAATTGTTTTTATTCAAATTATTATTACTTAATACACGGATTGATAATGAGATTATTTTCTTTTGTATTGAAATTCATTTTATATGGCTCATACACACATTTACTTAACTAAGTAAATGTGTGTATGTGTATCAACTATTAACTAAAGAACAATTAGGTGTTTTATATTTACAAAATAAAATGACATCAGATTTTAAAAACAATATTGACAATTATTTTATTTTAAATCCAATTTTAATTATTTATAACCTGAAATAATTACTTCAGCTTATAATAATGCTGAAATGACGATTCAAAAGTGCTTGTAAAAAAGGGGAGCTGAGATGGCCCAGTGGTTAGAACACGTGCATCTTAACCGATGATTTCGGGTTCAAACCCAGGCAAGCACCACTATATAAGTATATATCGCCGTCCCCGGGGAACAAAATGATAACTTCCATTATCATCGTTTTAGTGTTTTGTCATTTTTGAGATCTTTGGATACTAATACACCTGCTCAATTTTTTTCATAAATATTGTAGTGATACTTACGAAGTTACAAAATATTACACTACTATTCTACGATTATACTCATGCCTGATATTTCAAGAACAAAAATATATTGTACTATTATCTAAATGTCTTTATATCTTACTGTAGGACAAACAGACTAACAATTATTTTCTCGTGAAAACTTCTCGACTAGCTTGTGATAAAAGCAGTTATCATTTTATTCTTGTGCAAAACAGTCTACGTGTTTCGTATAAGGTGTGTTTGTAATAATACTTTTGATGAAGTAGTTATAATTCATACCATGTTATATGTTAAAAGAGCCCAAAAGAAGGAATTTATTACGAGGAAAATGATATAGCTGAAGATTTCTCGGCGGACGAATCAGAGTATTAGTCGAGTCTACGTAGAACATCAAAAATATTGCAACTCAACTGTCTGTCAAGTACTGGAGGCAATTCGGATTACATAGAAAATGCAACTAAAAAAATGTAAACAATATCCAAAATTTATTTATTTTAACACAAGAAATATCATAGCATCGCTATGAGTTATATACGAAGCTCATGAAATATCACATAATCCTACACCAAGACAGAATGTATTCTTGACTTGACTCCAACTAAGATTTATAATATAAAAGAAATATCAAGGAATTAAAAAAATATATCAAGGAGGTGCCAATGAATGGTTTCAAAATCAAAATGAACCATCAAAAGGAAAGATTGGAATAAATGAACATGGCATACGAGAGCAACAAGATTTTGAATGTATTCATCATCAACAGCTCATGTTCGTCCACTGCCGGACATAGGCCAATTGCACGCATTGTGATCGTTCTTCGGCTACGCGCATCCAGCTCCTGCCAGCCGTCTTGCGTAAATCGTCACTCCACCGCGCCCAATAACGTCCTACACTCCGATTGCCGAAACGCAGTCTCTACTCTAGAACACTTTTTCCCCAACGGCTATCGGTTATGTGATGATGTTTGTTCTGATGTGATTCCGCAGAGAAACGCTGAGCTGGTTTAAAGTCTTAAACTGGTGGACCAGCTTTGTCGTGACGTGAGTGACTACGTTTTGGCTCCATATGTCATGACGGGTAGGAGGCCCCGATTTAAGACTATCGTCTTAAGGCACTGTAGGATCGACGATGTAAAGATTCGACGTAACTTCCGAAACGCTGCCAAACCTAGCTGAATTCTTCTATTCACCTCGTCCTCAAGGTTGTTCTACCAAAGCAGTCCGAAGCCCAGCCTGTCCAGGGGGTTGGAATTCGTCGAGACTTCGCGCAAGATTGACACCAGAGACCATAGATGTCTTCAATTTTCGAAACGGTTTTGAGTATCTCATAGTCTGAAGTTGGTACCTTTTACTATAAAAGAAAGTATCCTATTCACAACTTCACTGTATATGATGATATTAATTGTAAAGGCTTGTTAGGTATTGCTATGTTTGGCATGCTCAGATTGCGAAAAGAGGTGCTAATAAAATAGGTACTTGCTTGAGGCAATTGCTACTCCATGAGAAGAAAAGAGGCGTCTATAACATGTTATTTTACTCCGATGTATGTTATGGTCAAAATAAAAACAGATTTATTTTAGTTCGATATATATTTACATTACAAAAGCTTGGATTTTATACAATGGACAGATGTTTTGAGATCGACCAAGACCAAAGTGTGGGAAATTCGATGCATTTCAATATTGAGGGTTAACTGAACTAGAATAGAATATACTCCCGATTAAATTTACTCAATTATTAGGAACACATGTGTTAATGGTGGCAGATATAACGCCAAGGAAATGGTCAATCAAAGTTTAACAACCTAAGGGGCAGCCTAAAAAACTGGTAAGATGGTAAGAGAATATTGTGGACTCAAATTATGGAAGAGAGTGTCACCCATTCACAGCAATCCGTATTAAAATACAGATATGATTTAAACATAGAACCTGTGAAGAATCAGTATGAAACGAGATACCCGACAGATAGTGAGTCCAAACCCCAGCGATGTGACGGAGTTGCCGGTGCTATACATATGTATTCTAAACTTTTTCCAGTAAGCAAGGCTATATATGACGGTTTTATGTGCGTTTCCAAGTCAGGACATATCTCAAGCATTATCACGCTCTTAACAAGTTTCTAACTCATCAGGGTAACTCTGGAAGCAATACTGATGACGAGGTAGAAGATCATGATCATGATCTTATAGTGACGCATCTCAATCTATGCTGTCAATTATTACGTAACAACTTAATGCTCCGAGTACTGAGATTCCAGATACTATTGATTTTTAATTGTTATGGACCACGATCGTGGTCTTAGGGAGTGGACGTATTAGGAAAGGAAGTCGCTTAAGTATTACATGGATAAGACTTGGTATTACATGGATCTCACAACTTTTTACCGCAGAACAACTGAGTTGCGAGACTTGGTTTTTTTGACAAGTATTGCTTTTGATGGGATTACTTATTTACTCGATTTCAAGAAGGATTAAATATTGGACGTTTTGTTGTATTTCCTTGGTTTAATTTTGTTTTAGTAAAAAGGTATCATGAGAAAAGCAAAACTAAACGTGATAACCATATCAAAATTTTACAAGAAAAATCGATTACAGTCATTAAACATAAAAAGGTAAATGAATATTTACGAGAACAAAATGATATTATGGTATTATCATTTGCGTTTGGACTCTTGAAACCCTAAGAATAAAATGATATAGCTGTTGTACAATATTTGACTTTGGATAGGAAATACTGTGAATAAAATGATAACGGGCGTTAGGCAACACAGGTGATGATTGATTTTGGCTAACTTCTTATTTTTTAAATATCTCCGTTTCAACATAGTTTACAGGTTCTTCTCGTTATTAACTTATAGCTTATAAAAATCTAATTTTCTATAAACTTTAAATCACGCTTCTATGTCCAGTATTTAAAAAGTTATTGACGAAAACATGTTTTTTAATTCTCCTGAAAATTTACGTTTTGTTAGTTATCTTTTTATTCCCCGGGGACGGCGATATGTGCTTAATTTGTGTTTATAATTCATCTCGTGCTCGGCGGTGAAGGAAAACATCGTGAGGAAACCTGCATGTGTCTAATTTCATCGAAATTCTGCCACATGTGCATTCCACCAACCCGCATGGTGCGTGGTGGAATATGTTCCAAACCCTCTCCTTAATGGGAGAGGAGGCCATTAGCCCAGCAGTGGGAAATTTACAGGCTGTTACTTTACTTTACTTTACTGTAAAAGCCCACTTGAATAAAGTATATTTTGATTTTGATTTTTTTTTTATTTTGGGCATTTCTGTCTTTGATTAATTATGTATTCATTAAAAAGAAAACAATATGCTCGTATAGAGTACGTATATATACGCGGACGTACCAAATATATGTATTGGTATTTTCCTTTCATTTCAATTTGATTTTAATAAACAAAAGCTTTATCTGTTTTTTGTCGTATATTTTTAAAACTTTATTGTATCGGACTTAGGAGATCCACTTAAACTTAATTTGGGTTTCATAAAAAATATAATATCTGCAGAAAGTATAATCTATTTCAAATAAGTTACATATCAAATACTATTTAATGTTTAAAGTTTACAGATAAAAGCGAATATCGTAATAGGTATTCTGAAGCATATAGTCGACCTCAATCCTTATTATACCCACGAACAGCAGATAAGCCGTTATAAACTTCGTCGGTTAATATTTACGTAAAATATTAATATAACTCCTTATATATCCCATAATACGAAAATAAATTACATTTTTTTTTTCTGAACGTGGAATTTGATTTAATATTATAGAAAGCACCCATTAAATAATTTTGGTGTCTCCCATAGCTTTAGTCTAGTTTTACATAAATTTAGTTTAATTATAAATAAATAAATAAATATGAGACAACATCACATACATTACTCTGATCCCAATGTAAGTAGCTGAAGCACTTGTGTTATGGAAATCAGAAGTAACGACGGTACCACAAACACCCAGACCCAAGACAACATAGAAAACTAATGGTAATCTACATCGACTCGGCCGGGAATCGAACCCGGGACCTCAGAGTGGCGTACCCATGAAAACTGGTGTACACACCACTCGACCACGGAGGTCGTCGAATAAATGTTTTTTTAATTGTAATTCATTAAAGGATTATGTAAATGGTTGTTGTATATATCATTGACTTATATTTCGTCAATCCATAAATCATAATAATATTTATTTACGTACGAATTGTTAAAATAATTGTTTATTAATATATAAATACAATAAATCTAAGTTTTTATTGATGTTGGTTTACCTCAGATAAGACACTTCATAAATTATTAAACAGTGGATGAAAAGAGGCCGTTAAACTAACAAATTGAAAAGGATTTCATTAATTTACGCTTCAAAGATGAAAACATAATACTCACTCAGCTTAACACCTAGACAAGAGACCCAATTTCATTCCTTTAAATTCCACTTGTTGCCTTCAATATTCAGCCAAACAACTTTAAGTCGAATAAAATAACAAAAGTGATCTTAATGGAAGCCTCTCCTTTCTTTGAATTCAAATTTCAATTTGTGCCGTTAAATGACGTTCACAGGTACATTTATACATATTTAATTTTAAAATAAATGATTTATTTCTAAATAAAAAAACTGTAACGCTTTAAAATACACATTCCGTAGATTATTTCTTACGTTTAACGCTTGTGTCATATCGTATTTACTATTTATAATTTAACAGAATTATGTATGAGAGTGAGTAGGTAAGTACTTAAGTACCTACTGCTAATTTAAAAACGGAGACCCATGCCAGTAAAGTGAAGTTCCCTTTCAATTAACTGAATAACCTGGTACGAGGAGTGGTTACGCCAAATATCCGGGAATGAACTGGTGTATTTTCCACCGCTAGGCATTCTGTATACACGTACCCTTGAGTTAGTGATGCCATAGATAGCAACTACTATTCAAATGTCCCAATTCAAAAAATTGCTTTGTAGCGACGTAAATTACGGCTGAAAGTCGTAATACATAGCTGCGCCAAATGAAGAAGCACTACCATAGACGCGTACTGCACATGGCTAGCTGCCAGCGAATTGATTTTTTGCTTAGAGCCGGCGCCCAAGAGCTCATCCATTTATTAAGAACATCCTTTTTTCTTGGTAAAATAAAATTCCCTTTCCGCCTATACGTAAAGCAATATCAGTCGCGTAAGTAAATATCGTTCTCCCCATGGAAGTCATAAGCGGATATTCTTCGGAAGTAGTTTATTTTAAAATGATTTTATTGAATTTTGAGAAATAATTAAAATGTTACCAATATTATTAATGTTGTTGTTAAGTCTTCGCAGAACATAATCAAATACGAATTAAAATCCCATATTTCTATAATTTACTTTTTAAGGTTCGAGAATGAATGTTAAAAAACTATTCGTTGCGTACTTGCTTCATTATTTTGTATTAACTTTCTTCTGATATATATGAATCGTACCTTCCAACTTACAGTTAAAACCAGTTCCGCGTAATCAAGTGACCTTAAATTTTGCAAACATTATTTAATTCTGGAAGCGATATAATATAGAATACTGAAAGCATATTATGATTTGTTCAAAATAGCCAAATATAAAGCCCGTTAATAACTATGATTAATTGTTTATCAAAACTTGATAATTGCATGAAAGAAGCCAAACATTCTTTGTATTTTAATAATACAATAAGCTAAGGCAAAGGCCCTGTATAAAGTAATTTTCCGTCATAATTGTTAATTGTAGAGACGTAACAGCCTTTGTTTAGTGTACTTAATTTGGGCGCAAAACGGCGGAGCTTCGTACTAACAGCCGCAGAGCAAACACAATCGGCCAGCTACCTTATTAAACGTAATACGTATACATTTACTGTGGTATAAATTGTATTAAGTGTTTAGAGTACCTAATATACATTATACATTTCTAATAATAAATAATAAAAATACTTTTAACGATCACTAGGAAATACTTGCATTTGTTAACTATTTAGTACCTAATTTATTTAATAAGTGAATATAAAAAAGGTATTGACCTGCTAATTCTTATATCAAATTAATTAATTTTAATGTGCATAATATGTAAGGGCTACGTTAAATTGTGTTATTTATAGCAACGTTTTTTTCTGATTGTTTTGTATTATTGAGGAAGAATTCAATACAGCATATTCCTAACCACATTTTGGCATGGTTGAATGAGCGTAGAAAAACAAAGAGTAGGGCATATAGCTGATGAAGTCTCATGTATATAAGTACTAGGAAGGCTGTTTGTGAAGAGGTCGCTTGACCCGATACTGATTGTATTATGATATTTGTGTATAGCAGCACGATTCAAAACATATCTGCACAATAAAAACTATATTTAAACTGTGGTATATTTTGTGTATCGTGATAGATAATAAAATATATTAATACAACATTAAAAAACAACTCAAAAATTGCCTTCATATACGTAAAAAACTTAAACTACATATAACTGTAGTTATCATTAACATTTAAATACTCAACTTATGTATTAATTTATTTACATAAATTGTTTGTTATGCACGCTTCAATGTTTAAACTTGGTTGGTGTCATCAAAGAGAAATACGACCTATATTTAAATCGTGCCTGAATATAAAAATAATCTATTTAGCAAATATCAAAACCCACAATATGAGTCAATGAGGATACTAAATAGTAACAAAAGGTAAACACTCTAAAACCATTCTCATATTGACTACTCAGTATTATATAAAATATACTTTTCAAATTGTTATAAATATAAAAAGATGATTTTTTTTTATAATAAAACACAATACAGTTAGTAATTATAACATCTATTATAATGAACAATTGAGATGTATGACAGACTTAATTATAACGACGATAGTATTTTTATTATGTGTAACATGCGAACTTTTAATTAATTAATAGTTATTAATCACATACATGTCATTGAATTTAATAATAACATGTATATTCTAAACAATGTTTTAAAATAGGTATAGAATATAAATGGGTAAGAATGATATTCACACATCCTTTTAGCAAATTCGTAGTGTAAGACTTCATATTGAAATGGTATAATAAGCAGATAAGGTAGGTAATCATACAAAAATGATAAAACTCTCTCATATGTGTCAAGAATTAAAGAATTTTATATATAAGGTGTATAAGGTTTGTTACTAGAATGTATATTACAAGGATTATATACCAAATACCCCCAGCAGGTATTATAAATTACCCCTAGATACCCTCGATGATCGACGGTATTTTTATTTTATTATTGAATAAAGATTGGCATTCGAAGGGCACACGTAGATACTACTTTAATCCGTTGTCTCAATAGTATGTAAAAAAATACTCCTGAAATGATAGGTGCGTGCAGTTCGTATTGATAGAAAAATACTTACGTTTAAAGTTCAAAAAATTATTTATTATAGTGTCTCAAAATTAAAACATTTTTCTATTAAATATTTCTTATAACTTAAAGTTGAAGGCAATATAAATAGCACTAAAAATCAAAAACATTTTTCCATATCCAACCCTACATATACAATTTCTTAGACAATAAGACTTTATATCTGACAATAAAATGTAAGATTTCTCTCAAAGTATTCAATAAACGATAAGCATCCCCTTATTGTCCCTTCCTTAGACCAGAATGCGGCGTAATAGCAATAGTTCCGTAGTTATTTGGCATGATAGAATTGGCCCTTCGATATTATATTAAAATAAACTCTACGTATATATTAACAATCTAAGATCTAACACTAATATATATTGTACTGGCTTAAAAGTCCTTATTATTCTGGTATGCCTACGAATTGAAATAATAATTGAAAATAAGTCTTTACTATTAAGAAAAATAAAGGAAAATATTCTGTAATTTTTATTTTGTTTGTTTTTCTATTTACGATGGTGACTTCTCAATAAACTGAGGAGTTAGAGTTTATTATAGGTATAAGTAGTTAATATGATTTTTCGAATAGTACATTCTTTAAATTTTCATATTATTTGATGAATTCATTAATGTATATCATTAGATAGTACAAAACAAAGACTGTCCATGTATGCTTAGATCTTTCAAATTGCGCAACGGATTTTGTTGCGGGTTTTTAATAGATAGAGTGATTCGAGAGGAAGGTTTTTGTATATAATACATGCACAATATAGTAAAGAAACAAAAAAACTGTAGCATCTTAGTATCAGCATAGCACCCGCGCGAAGCCGGGGTGGGTCGATAGTAAATATTAAAACACAATTTAGGTACCTATAAAGAACTTTTATTTTATCAATACAAAACTTATGTCTTTAAAGTTTTGATTGACTTATCCGAAATAACTTACAGCTGACAATAGAAAAGTTTCATCAGATTTGACACTTGAATGAAAACACACTTTAACGTTTAATAAATTTTTGAAAGGTTAAAAATGATCTTCATTAATTATCTTTAATTATCTACAAAATGGTGTACAATATAAACTAAACTCTTGAATTTGTGAACCAGTTAGAGTATCATAATAAAAACAGATGCCGAAATGAGGAGAAAAAAAAATTCGATCGTAAAGCACTCTCATGCTTCATCATGATGAGTCGTGCAATATGTTTGAATTTGCGCAGAAAAAGTGAGTAGGACGTATGTCTGATGAAGATATATACTCGTTTAAGCACTGGGCCTGCTCGTGGAGAGGTCGCTTGACCTGATACTGATTGTGTATAACATTTGTTTATATCTATATTAAAAAGCATCTCGGAATACTAAAAAGGTGGACAATTATTAGATATTCTTTTTACAAAATTTATCATTGAAACAATTTGTAAGTACGGACACTGAAAAATTAAAAACAATATGTTTCAAAACATTTATTGAAACCCTGTTTGTTATTGAATATGATACGATACACAATATGATACACCTATGGTGTAATTTTAATTAAAAATTCAATTCAAATAATTTGTTATTTTATTTTCATAAGTCGTTTGATGTGTATGTTTCTGCTGCGGAAATATTTCTGGTCTTCTGAAAGCTCAGTATGACCTATTTTTTAATTCAAATCCAAAAATCCAAGCACTCAACCGAATACGAAAAAAATAGATCTATTTAGTAATACAAAAGCGCGATGCGAATCAGTGGCGGTTTTAAATAGTAATAAAAGATAAAACTCTGAAACCATTCATCGTATGCAATAAATATATATTCGTATTTGTTTTATTTACAAAATAGTCGTACGACTTATTACGTGTTCGCTTCGCTCGGCGTAAATTAAAATATAGTATCTCATATATCTTTTATTTAATAGTTTTTTATTTCGTGCTTCTACCATGTAAAAAAACTATTAGATATATATGCAAGCACGCCTGGGTACCACAAAGGACATAACATATTAGCTCTGAAAGTGGGTGGCGCATTGACGATGTAAGAGGTCGTTAATGTTTATGAGCTATGGTGATCCCACGATCATGAGACCCCTTATTTGGTAATCTGTGTGTCTAATTTGAAAAAAAACACTTTCTGAAACAATTAATGATAACTAACACGTAAATATTCGCATTCGTATAAATGACTAAATTTATTAAGAATAAAAATAAATTCAATCATCTGAAAAAATAAACTTTAGCAAATATATACCTACCCATACTCTTAGGAATATTCTATAAAAAGTTAATTGGATCAAATAGAAAATATGAAAAGAGAAACTTGAATATGTTATACACTGTTAGACAATTTCAGGAGAAAACATATTTTTAATTAAAATCTGACACATTTCATCAAGCCGTTGGAAATGTAAACGTGTAGAGAAATTCAAAGACTTTTAGCGTCACAGGAGCAGCTTCAAGTGTCTGTCCTATTAAAAGTTCAAGCCGCACTCATGAGTAGCATAGAAAACTTTGGTTTATAAAATGGATAAGGAAAATTTACTGTAAAGACACATACGACCAAAATTCCTATAATGTTTGCAAACCGTAAAATAAAAATTGTTGCTACTCGCTCTCAAAATTCTGGAGAGAATACACAAAACTTTGGAAAAACTTTGATAGTACTGTGGTATATTAGCTTTGTCAATTTCGAAACGGTTCTATAATAGAATGTATTTAATCATGTTTTTTGTATAAATATACAAAAAGTATAAGATATACCAAAATAATCTTATGTTCGAATTCATTTAAATTTTTATTGATATAATTAATAAGACGATGTGTTCTATAATAGGGCATTGATGACTGTCTTCTTAATATATTGACCAAAGACAGCGCGGGCGTGATCTAACATTATTTGCAGCGAAACGGACGAGCGTTGGCGTGACCCGGCGCGCCCTCGCCCTTTCCTCTCTAGTTAATGGCCACTACAATGATGGATAACTCAAGCATGTGCTTTCAGCGACACTGTTAACCCACACCAGCCCCTCATTTACATATTCCGAATTCTAAAAATGTGTCTCATGTAAATTACGAAAAAATAACGATCTTTAAAAGCAATTTATGCTAATTGTCATTTATAAATATATGAAAGGGACTTCCATATAAGCTCTTATTCTTTTATCGTTACTATTAAGATACACAATGTTCTTGGCAAGTTGCTATGTATTTTGTTTTGGTATTGGTTTTAAGTTTTGGTTTTGAAATTATATTGTATGTATAATTATTACTGTTGAGTTTTTATAAATAGTTAGTGAACAATTCGTTATAAAAAAATAGTTCCTGGTTAATTAAATTAATTAAATATAGTCATAATCCTCAGCCAGACCACTGCTGGGTGGGCCTTCTCTCTCTTTGTCTGTGCCACTCCTTATGTTCCTGCGCTAACCTCAATTGTTTGTCAATACGTGATAAGTACTCATTTATATTGTAAATTAGAATCTAATCATCTTTTTACATCGGTAAAAAGGCTCACGGAAAAATTATAGGTACGTCTTTTTGTAGACGTTTAAAGAAAGGAGCGCTACATAAGCTAAGACGTCAAGTAGAGTACGCCAATTAGAAGAAGAATCTGTAAAGCGAGATAGGAGCTCATTAAAACATAGAGTCTTTAAGGTTTGCTGAATGCTTTTAAAGTAACACACGTAACAAGGGAACGTACAATAAAAGAAAAAATAATTAATAAACATTTTTTCTAAGCCAGGAACCGTAATACTATAAATATGATATACATAGGTACATAAAGGCTCAAGGGAAAAGTTAATAAAGACTGGAGACTTTATCTATTGTATTGTTTAACACGTGGGTATGAAGAAAGATATTTTATTTAGCTCTGTCCAATTTTCTTTGTTTGACACAAATTGGAAAATGAGACGCTGCCTTATGTTACTTTATTTAATAAGCAATAAAAACCGAAGATAATACCCATAAAATTATATTGATTTGAAAGTATCCGTACTCAGGCAACCATATAATAACGTTTTAGTCACATTAAAGATAGCCCTCTAAAAGATCTCATTTACCTCGCTCATATCCAATTAAACGAAATTCAATAGCTTAATACATCGAACGGGTCTCAAATAGCTGGGGAGAATGAATCAGTCGATATTCCCAAAGGGTGTTAGAAAATGCAATTCTTAAATAAAATACTGTGTGTACAATAAAGTGAACCTAGAATAAATGGATAGATTAGGACGTAAATAGCCCCTACGACCGTCGTAAGCACTTCTCACGCAACCAATTCAATCAATGTACTCGACAAACTGTATAAAGCCTTGCTATTAATGTTACAAAGTTATTTTATATAAAGTATAAATACGTCATACAACAATTATCTGAAATAAATCTAAATTGAAAATGTATAATGTCTATATCAACAGTGAACCTTCTACGTTTCTTGTTGAAGAGGTTTTTAAAAAATCATTTTTATAATTATGAAGTACTGATGCTGCTGCTCACGACGAAAATAAAACGTTGTTTTTGAATAAAATATTTTCGCTTGTTTTCATTGAAAGGCGTGTACTCGACATATTTAATGAGCACCGAAACTAATAAAGGCTGGGTAGCGCTATAACATCGCCTACTTGTACTTAAAGTAGCATTTTAAGATAACGTATGCGTAATAAAGTATGATACTTACACATTGAAACGCTTACTGAACCCAACAATTTGTAGTTTGATAGTCAATGAATACTTCATCAAAAAATGAATAAGGATTACGTTCGATCAAAAGGTATATTTTTTCTGTGTTATATCTCTGACATCACAATTTAGTTAAAAACTTTTAATATTTTTTAATATATATATATGTAATCGTTTTTGATTAAGTTCTCAACTGAGAACTACACATACATGAAAGAACAGTAACTATTTAAAAACCATATTACATAACATATATATGGGTTCCGGTTAAATAAAAAGCAATTTAACTTTTCAATATGAAACTATTAAAAATGATTGCTTGTACGTTTTATATAAGACAACACCATAACCAATATAAATGGTTTTCGTATCTTGCATAAATTATGAAATATTGGTATAAGAGTATGTGGCTGACTTAGAAAATAAAGAAAAGGCACGATGTATATGAAGGTAAGTTCTGTACACAAATAAGAAATCATATTTATTAACAATTAATCAATAAGTAGAAATATACATGTGTCATATTGTATCATTCAACAAAGCTGAATTTTATTACAACGTTGTGATCTATAAACTAAAAATTACATTCAATCAATACCAGTTAATATGTCGTAACTTGAGTGATAGCTAAAATTAATGAAGTATTTTTTCCATTTCATATAAACGTGTAAATTAATTTATTACAAGTTAAAAATAAAAGGTGGTCAAGCTCATACGCTTGCTTAAAACATTAAATTGTTAATAATTTATAATCGTTTTAATAAAAAGTATGTATTGGGAATTATATAGGCAATAAAAACTTAATGAGAAAATTTTGTAGGTTTTTCTTTTAGGGGTTATTTATAGGTTTTTCTTATAGGGGTTAAAAGGAATTGAAAATATATTTTTCCAACGAATTTTATAATATATTAAGAAGTATATAAGAAACACGTGTCACACAAACCGAATAGAAATAGGCTAGATCTGAAGGGAACAAAACATTTTACGAAAAACAAATTGCAAAATATCGTAATTTTTTCCTAATACTACATTTTACAAATTCTTAATATTGTAATTGTTATAAGGTAGAGCTAGTGTATTGTGTGTTGTTTTTCCGATATTATAAAATGGAATATCAGAAAAAAATGTGCATCGTGCAACATAACGCGCAACAGACTAAAATAAAGCTATATAAAGCTTAAAGCGAAGAACGAATAAAAATACATTGTACAGGACTCAGTCAAACAAACTATTTCAGTAACTGTACCTGTAAAGGGCGCCATCCTGACTATAGCTTAGCGCAGCCACTGAATAATAAATGCAGCGAGCAAGGTTATCTTTAAAAGGTTCGCGGACACTGGTTTAAAAGTAGCGATGCCACGTCCCCGATTGTCGTTCACTATACACGGTTAGTTATAAGAATGCTTTACGTCACTCAAGTTAACGAGGTTATGGCATAAGGGATGGTTTGGTCGTGGGCGGCGCGGAGGGCGTGCAGCCAGCTCGGTAGTCGCTGCAAAATGATCGCGTGGCAAAGGCACGCACCCGCCCGCCGCCAATGTCGCGCCGGTTTCCATGAAAACCGACCAGTTTTTCTCATTAATTTTCTATTATTCTTCATTAAACAAATAAATTTATATTGTTTGCATCTTTTATTTTTAAAAGCATTTAAAAAGGATTACTTTACAATGAAATGGAATAAAATATAACCTACTCCTCACTGTTCAGTATTTAATAGAAAAAAAATTTATTATGCCTAAGCATGTGAAATATGTATTTAAGATATGGAATAGTAGTATCTACTACATATTTATTGATTAGTCGTTTACGACCCTTAACCTTTAACCAGTTACTAGGGGTTCCTGAAACTTGGTTTGATTACAACACTCAAATATAATATTACTCTGAGACCAATATAGTACATATAACGTCAATAAAAAATATGCTAGTCATTACAATCCATTCAATTTCAATTTCTAGAAAACAACGTAGTACGAGGTGGAATATCGATGTAGTAGATTCTAGACCGAAGCGCCTTCTACCGCTTGTAATGAAAATTTAACAAGAACTTGGAAAATTCAAACAAGAACTTACTCGGATAACATAAAGATGTCGCCTTTGCCCTGAACCTAGCTGACAATTAAATAACTTTTAAAATGCGCCGACCTCTCAAAAGATGGCGCTAGACGTTTATTTGTACTTTCGTAGCAGTTCGTAGCAATGTCGTAGCGAAATCAAACATTTTATTGTAATCTGAATAAATACGCCAATCTAAATGAAATACATCAATCTAAATGGATATTTTAGTTTTTGTAAAAAAAACAAGAATTTAACAAATTTTGAATACGATTGCGGTAAAATTTTCTTTACTTTTATAGACTAAAACGAAATCTTTGGCGACAATTTAGTATAACTTATAACGAAATTACTGTTTTTATCAAGAAAACATAGTTGTAAGAATATAGGTACATTAACATGCGTCATAAATAAATCACAGTTCTATTCGGGTCACGCACAGAACAACAAGAGAGAGTAGGTAATCAGCACGAAAACTGAAAGTTAGCAAGTTTTTATATCTGAAAATATCACAAAGAGAATAGTTTTCTCTATTCAATACGTACTTCTAGATTGTATTTATTATTTATATATTGTCTAATGCCTAGGGCGTTCATTAATTACTTTTTCTGCACAGATATCTGATATGACGTCTCTACAAAAAGTAATTCAATAAGATAAATTAAATGACTTAAAAAAAGACATCGGGTGCCATAAAATCTGACAAACCATACCCGATATAAACAAAATTACCTTATTTTGAAATTGGCACTGTAAGAAGTATATATAACTTGATATTTGCTTGCACGAAAAAAAAATGTAAAGCTTATTTAAAACAAATGTAGCAGCAGCCTGTAAATTTCCCACGGCTGGGCTAAGGCCATCTCTCAACTTGAGGAGGTCCACCACGCTGCTCCAATGTGGATTCATATGTGGCAGAATTTCGTTGAAATTAGACAGACACATGCAAGTTTTCAGTTCGGTTAAACATTGAACCGTCTCCGTTAATATTGGTATATTCATTTCCTTCGCTTATAAAACGTACAAATAAAAAATAGCTGTTTTGAGCGAAGTTTACTGATTTAATTGTAATATAAATTTTTGCTTCTGTTATATGTAATTTGTGTGTTGGTAGTGTGTTATACAATACACAACACTACAGAAAATAAAAATAGACCATACCTACATTGTTCGATGTCCATTGGGAGTTACGTGTTTGCACGTAAAAATCGATCATAATTTCCTCTCGTATTAAAATTGTCTAACGGCTAGATTTCTATATAAAATAAATTTTATAACAAAAACAATGTAATAATCTTGTTTATCCCGAGATATCATAATGAGTAGAAAACATTCGTCATTCGGAGTTTGGTAAGCACCACTAAGTTTTTATAGGTTTTTTTTGGGGTCATAATTTATCTCTTCGGTAGGTGAAGGAAAATATTGGCAGGAAAGCTGCATGTGATGGAAACTTTGCCAAACGTGCATCCACCAACCTACATTAGTGCTTAGTAGCCTATTGGAAGATCGTGTCTACCTCCTCAAAACAAGAGGAAGCTGTTAAACAACTGTATGACATACGAGCTACTTGCATTAATTAATACAATAAAATTTATGAATTTTATGTAAATTATAAATGAAATAGGCTTATTTCTGTAAATAGTTGGTATTTAAAATTATATTTACTATATAAACCTACTAATTTCCGTTTACGGATTTTGGAGTTCACTGGTCAATTGGTCCAATAATTAATTTATTGGAAAAATTAAAATTGTAAAAATAATTTTGTTTTTTTTTTCAAATAATATGTAAATTTCGGCCTAGTTGTTTTTTTAAACAAATAACATTTTTAATTTGTCTACTGCCCCAAACCACGCTGTCGAACTCGCATTTAACAACGCATTTAAGGGCTATTGCAGTTTTCCAATAAGTTATTGTTGAGTCCATTTCTTACGGTATAGCATTAAAAGAAGCCACTAATTAATAATGGTCGTTCCTTAATAACACAGTCAAAAGTTTTATGTGGTTAAGTTCATCGTGAGTGACCAAAACACAAACACTTGAGAAAAGTTGGAAGAATTGGTGTGTATAACTTTTCACTACGTTAAACACAACCCACAGAAGTCCCCTCTCCCCACGCAGCACCCCTTTATAATCAAAACTTCGCAAAATCCTTACTAATTGCTCTTCTACACTACGTAATGAATGTTCCTTAAAACAATTCACGTTTTTATACATATAAATATTATAAAGAGTTTGTTTTAAAGATATAATTAAAGAGTCCAAATACTACCTCGTCAATTATAGCTTATGCTGTTAGGTGATAAGCAACCAGAGAAGGCATTACATTTAAATAAATATTTCAGTACCGTTTATTCTAGTAGTAAGTCATAAATATACACAATAATAATAAGGAGCGATCTACATCAATATTCTAAAATTAGTTAGTTACAATGTTTTAAACCCTCGAGGTATGATTTCAAGGGTTGACTTTACGTTTGTTGATCCTGATTATTTACAAGCAAGTTATTCTAACCACCAAGAGAATAGACTAAAAAAGGCCTCTCTATTGGGTTTATATTCTGCCTCCGCAAATATGACCAAGTCTCAAAATTTCGTCCGAAGTTCAAGT
This sequence comes from Vanessa cardui, assembly GCF_905220365.1. Taxonomy (NCBI): domain Eukaryota; kingdom Metazoa; phylum Arthropoda; class Insecta; order Lepidoptera; family Nymphalidae; genus Vanessa; species Vanessa cardui. The sequence continues at coordinate 9,849,005 of NC_061129.1, forward strand.
GGCTTCGCTGTTGCCGGAATTTGCGCATACTTTCTCTTCTGTACTGTGAGTTATTCAAGCCAAATGAGTCCTTATTGGAAAGAGAATTTTGAGTATCTCGGTTACTCTAATAAGTTCAGCAAAACTTTATGCATAAAATTCATATGAACTCTTGAGACGACCATAAATGATTTACTCTATTTACTATCTTCTATATTATAAAGTGATGATAATAACAATATTTTGATTTGTATGTATAATTTGTGAAATAGCTCCTGACGCCGATTGGTCGCCATCGCCAATAATTGAAACGTTTATCAAGACTGTTCATAAACCTTACACTCAGAGGAAACGGGAAAGATTAGCAGTTTTATGCCATTTTTACATCATATTCTTATGTACTACTTAATATTCGACTTTTTTTATAATATTCACAAAGAATTATTTTTTAAGAGATTTTTGCAATTTCTCTATGAAATCTAATGCCAAGACAGCAAATAAAAGCGATCGTTCTCTGAAAAAGATAAAGATATTACGTAAAACGCCAACCTTGGCAAGTTTACTTTCCTGACTCTCGGAGGTGAAATGAGATTGTAACTTTGTAAATTATGAACAGTCATAAAATGTCTTTAAATTGTCTGTGGTACTTTTGTTAGTAAAATTATAATAATCATCTGTGAAAAGACTTCATAAACACACACACACTAATATTCGACATGAGAGAATTCGTATATTTTTAGTACATTTATCACTACCAATAGTTAATTAAACAGAAAAAATATATACATTTAATGTTTAAAAATAAAAACACGGTTAATTTCAAATTTAGACATTTTAACATTTAGATAGCCATTAGGCAATAAATGGTTTCATAAATCAGTCGAGAAATAAAGTAAGCTACGTTAAGGCAACGTTAACGAACGTCTTATTTACCGGAATTATGTTTTAGAACGGGCGCATTCTTAAAACAAAGGCGGTACTTCTCTTCAGCCTTGAAAAGGAGAGACTCAAAACTCTTCATAGGGTGCAGTTAAGAACTTAAACTTCGACATAGGTATACCTATAAATGGCTCGGTCTAAGTAATTAACTCTAATGACGACCGCAAGTCAGCAGCCTGTAATAAATGGAAGTTCTATTTGTAAAGATTTCAAGGGAAAAATTCTTAATTCCGTGAAATTACAGTATGATTTTTTTTGACTTTGCAAACATTTGCATATCCTTTTTTAAAACTTCATGATGAATGAATGATATTTTGTGGTTGTTATTTGACGGCAACTCCAGTACTGGCCTTAGCTCACGCTGCGGATCAAAGTGATCGACGATACCAGTAGGTATCAAGAATATTTTCGAAAACTCATGTACCTTTTAAACGGGGAAGTGTTAGATTCAGTAGAAATGTTAGAATTAGACATTACTCTTGATGCTAAATTGCAATTAGCTTCTATATAACCGGATTATTGTCTAGACACGGCTTAGTAGTATTAAAGGACTAAAAATAATATAGTTTACCAATATTGTTACAGCTTGCAAAACATACTATTATTTAATTTTATTTCTATATTAGTTTTTTATTTTTAAGTGTAACTTCTGATGATCTTTCGGATGAGCTCGATACCTAATTACGAGGGGTTACTTATCATGCTGGTACCACTAATTAGGTCAATCTAGAGCAAATATAATATAATATCATATAAGAAACCCTTTTTTTATTTTAGGCGTCTCTCGTTTTTGCATTGCGTATACACATATAGTGACGCACTAATTTAATTACCATAATTCCGATTGGAATATTATTATTTTCAATCATATTACCCTTAATGTATTATATGTTTCTTTATATTTATTCAGTGCAGATAACGTAATTAAAGATTTGAAATATTTAATTTATACATCGTAAAAAGGTAACTACTGGTTTTCCCACCTGTTTTTTTACTAGAATCTACATTATGAGAAGATGGTAACGTGAAATTAATGTTGCAAAGTAACGATACAAAGAAGTCGGTCAAACCTACTTGAATGTAGTATATTTCAATTTTGAATAAAAATATTTCCTATATTCCAAACCTTCTCCTCAAGGGAGAGGAGGCCTTTAGCCCAGCAGAGGGAATTTACAGGCTGTTGTTGTTGTTGATTGTCCATACCTCTATGCATAACGACTTCTATATCAATTGAGTAATAAACATCTAAAACACAAAGTTTTGTATCCAAAATATTATATATTATTAAATATCTATTTACGTTTATATTTGCGTTCACTTATATAGTCATTATTATACCTACTACTTTTCCATTTTCCTTATACTTTTACTCGGAAAATGTAAAGCTTTCTGTACGAAAAGAAAATGGTTTTCGATTAAATATGTTTAAGCGAAAGAAAATCGCGAGTTCAGCTTTTTTATATGTTAAGTATTTTTAGCTGAAGTGTATTCCTTCCAAATGTAAGTTTCATAGGTAAAACATATAATCAATCATTTTGCAATAGGATATCATAATAAGAATTGTCTGCTTATCATTTTATTTAAATATCCAATTATATGTACATACATTTTAATTCTTATGTTCCAGAAATACGAAATATTCTCCTTTATACCTTATATTATCCTTTATACCTATATATTATAATCGTGTTAGCGCGTGTTAGACACCACGTGAGTACGGCAGACTTAGCTCTATTTAAACGTCGTCGTTAATATCTTATCACAAAGAAGGTTTGATTGCGATTAAATTCCGAGTACCTATGTTTTTAATGTCTAATAATCGCACAGCTAAATTTAATTTCTGATATTTTCACTGAGTAGAATAGTATATAACATTATCGTAGACCATTCAGTTGAAATACAGTTTGCACGTGATCAAATATATAGATGAAACAAACATACTATCAGGAATATTCGTTACTTCAAAATGATCAATTAGGGAACTTTATAATACTTTAACGAGTGTCAACTAATTGAACCTTTCCATATTTTATATTTTTTTTCTGAATAATTTTACTATTTATACACTAAAGGAAAAACACGTTAATATCTTACTTTAATAATATTATTAGACTGTATGTAATTTATTTACAAATTCTTTCAAATTCAAGTAAATGCGTTAAATCAATGCTTTACAAACGTCCCTTACGCATAGTAATTGCCCCAAGGGTTAGAATTTTGCCTCAGTCAGATCGATGTCGTATTTCCATTTATGCGACGCCCTACTTGAACACATTTCGTCATTAATTTAGCGCCTCAGTACACCCAAATAAATTGATTGAACTGCTTTCCTATAGGGTGTGGTGTTAATCTGTATTGCTCATTAGTATTTCGTAATTATATATTTCTATTACTCTAAGCGTCGTTTATTATATTACCAAGTATTTAAAGGATTTATTTGAAGCTAACTGAACCATGTATCTATTCAAAATTATTCAAAATTTCAAGAATACATAGTTAGGCCATTTCCGGGATAATATAATAGACTAGACTAAAGCTGTTTGTAAATATTCAGTTTTTTTTTTTATTATTGAACCTACAGCAGCAACTACAGTTTTAGTATTGTTTTTTTATTTATTTAAAAAAATATCTTAAGTTATAATATATTAACAGTAACTTGTACTTATAAGTTTTCCTTTATTTTCCAAATGAATGTATGTATGTATTTATTTTACAATGTAAATTGAAAAAATAATATTTATGTCAACATATTGTGGCCCACACGTTTTAGAAAGGTCTGTCTCAATAAAAAATATAATTTTTATATACTCAAAAGCAATACAAACGCAAAAGAAATGCGTTCTTTACAATCGTGTTCAAAAGCATAAGTGCAATTAAAATGTTGTATTATATATTACATAAGGCAATCCTATGCAGACATTTGAAATCAATCCCCTTCTATCCCTATTTTATTTAAATTACGGAAGTGCCGTCTCCCCTACCCATTACATTATGCCTGGAACGTACGATATTACCTTATAAATAAAATAGTCTAGAGCGCCGTACGTATGTTTTATTTGACATAACAAAATTGTTTATTGTATCGAATTCTATTTTATAAATGGCAACAATTTTTATACGACTGCTCAAAGCTCTACTGAGGTGGTCAGGTTGTTTTTTGTGTATAAAATAGTAGTATAAAGTATTGTGTGTTTTGAGGCTGCTTGAAATTCCACATGGAGCTTTCTATTTGAGAGTGAAACGTTGTTTTGACTACATTTACCCTCTCGTTAATAACGTGTATTATATGCGAGTCTTAATCGAGAGAGATTTTAATTAAATCACAATACAGTTACTTTCCCCATTACTGTTCCATAAAGCCTTTACTAAGAACTAATTAAGCAACATATTGAACGTTAGTTTATGAAATGATTTTATTTTATTTTTTGCCTTTAATATAGGTGTAATAACAAAAATACTATGCTAATTTTATTGTATATTCCTTCTAAGTCCCGAAAAAATTGCTTGACATAGTGTTAAGCTTGACAAATTCGTAACATTAAGTTAGATTCTTATCCGCAGTAATTAAGTACCCAATTTAAAAGGGTTTTACTATTTTTTAGAATTAGAATGTACATGAAAATGGGTCAAAATTGAAGGATATACTATCCAGTTCCCTTGACCTAGTTGGATCTCTTCCGCCGATAAAAATATGAATTGACTGTCAAATAAGTCCTACGTCATCACTATAGACTTCTTTTACGTAATTTAATTAAGATTATATCGGGCAATGAACATTTCTACAACTTTATTAATCCGATACGCACAAAAAAAATCCTTAATTAAATTTTACTAATAAAATTGATTTTTTTTTTATTTTTTATGTTATCTTATTCCCTATAGCTTTTAACAAGAATTTTATGTTAATAGCATCAGGCGCGTTACGAAACTTTACAAGGCAAGGAGTCCGAGCCGGGTGTAATATACATATTTTAACGTTTACGATATACCGTGTTATGGCGTAAAATAATAGCCTTATAGCTTTATTATACTTCGCTGATGTACCATGAAAGATAAAATGTACGGTACTTAAATAGCTAACTTACCCTTATTTGAGTTTACATAAAGCGCGAAAAGTTCTAAAGTAAGAAATATTTTTAATTATCATTTTATTTATATTTGTTTATTAAAATGGAGTATATTTCTTTAGCGTATAGAATTAAATTAAACTATTGGGTTTGAATACATCAGTTTGGATTCATTAGGAGTTATTAGTTACGCTATAAGTCTATGTATATATAACTGGTTAAGCTATCGTGTTATAGCTTACCTTCAATTCGCACACAGTCCTTATCTAATACACTAAGGTACTTTTCGCGCAGTGGTAAAGATATAACGGTGCTACACAAAACGGCCGCATCGCGTAGCCATTGCGTCTATACTGACGCTTCCCCGCCCGCCGCACCGTAGCCATGGAGCTACGAAGCGCTACGCATAAAATTCAAGCAAATATAATCCCATCATAAAAATTAAATGTAAAATTATTCCACGCAGTCCTTACACCGGAAGAAGTTATGAGATATCTTAAAAGAGAAGTCAATTCCTTAACATTGGCTTCAACTTTTTTACCAATAAGTAACCCAATATTTATAATGACCGTTTATAAATTGGATTTATTTATTATAACAAATATAATGAGAAATATTAATATAATAGTTGAACTCAAACAAAAATTATTAATATAATAGTTTGAGTTTGAGTTTGAATTGTTTTACGTATTGTTTTATTTTAATTGCTTATTTTTATTTGGATTTATAATTAATTTGTAATTAATTAATTTTGTCTTGCGCCAAATGCGCTCGGCTAAGTGTGACTCACCAATTATATTATTTACCAGCTCATATGTAGGTGTAGCGTAAAACAAAGTTCATCACAGATCATAGAAATACATCCTGTACAAAAAATTTAAGAAAAAAAAAAAAACAAGAAAATTTCTTTATTCCACACTAAATACAAAAAAGTTTGATACGCGTTCATTTATTTGATTTTGGGTGAACAAATGCGGTTTTTTGCTAAAAGCCATATAGATAGTTTTAGGAAAGAAAATATTAGTAAAGAATGGTGATAGTGCAATATTATTATACATTGGTGGTAAATGTATCAGCATTTCAAGGCTAGAACTAAGAAACTCAACGAGCGCGGCATCCTACATGCGACTTGTTATCGAGATACTGTAAAAAAATATAGCTCTGCTGAATATAACATAACATATGTATATACATACTCAGTAGTTTATCAAATTATAGATATCTTTTCTCAAAAATAGAAAGTGTTTTCTTAAAAGGAACTTTTCCTAGAAAAGAAATGAATTTCCTTTGTGCGCTTATTTATAATGGTGTGTTTTATTGACGTTATTTTAATGCTTCTCATTATTAGCTAATTTCAGTGACAATGAATAATATAGTTTGTTATTCCACAAAATACGTAGTATTCATTATTAACCTTTACAAAATAAAAGGCAGAATTTTAAATCAAGTTAAGCTTAAGTTTGATGTTAATGTTAAAGATAACAGTACTTGTAGAATCACTTTAGATTCGAATCTTTGCTTTATTTATCATCCTTAAATGAAAGACTCAGTTCCGCAGTATAGATTTAGACAAATAACTTTTTATACTTTAATACTTTTTATATTTTGATTTAACGCTACTTATATTGAAACTATTTCATTTTACGAAAAGTAGCTGGTTAACCTATTTTAATAACAATCGAATTATTGGAAATTAGGTATTAATAACAATACGAGATTATGTTTATTCACAATAATATTGATTGGATGGATATAGTACCTTTTACGAGAATAAACTTGAAACATGTTTTAATTAAAGTTTTTATTGAAATTAGAACAAAGAATACGTAATGCTCATGATGCATTTTTAAACTTTGTAACATAAAGTAATAAAATTACCAAACAAAGCAATTTCTTCATTTCCAATAGAACGCATAATACGGCCTGATAAAAGCCATTCAAATGGAAACTCGAATAAGCAATATCTAAGCCGCAGTTACCGGGAGGCCTTTATGAGCGTATATATAATCTTGTTTTGTGTACAGATCTTGATTTTAAGATTTTTTTCTAGACACAGAAATCAGAACTAGAAACTCTCAACTTTTTTTTAAATGTGATTAAAGAAATAAAAGTAGTATGAAAGGTTTTTATTTATAATCCTGTATTTATTTTGGAATTTCCATATATCCAATGTCCGCGAATTGTATAGTTAACTGTACCTAATATCATTTATTACAGATGATATTCTATTATTTTAATAATTCTAACTTTAACCAAATTTGGGTGTCGTGAATAAGACATTCGTAGATAATGTCGAAATATCGAGCTTCACCGAACAAAAATGAAAAACATGGTAAATATCCCAAAATTAATAACTGTAATAATAAAAATAACCACGTTAATTTAAAATCTTAATCAAATTTTATTCACAGGACCTAAACATCTTTAACTAGTAAGTAAATTACGATAAAGTAACAAACTGTATTACATGTATCAGATATTTTTCACCAGATGCTTTTTTCCTACAGATGATTACCTTCAGTAACATACACGACTTGAATTATAAATATAAATTGGTAAAAGAGGAAAACTCAGCGCTGTCCTTATTGTTAACCCTTAGAATTCAGTTAAGATTCACGTGTTGTCCTCCGGGCCATTTCTTGTGTTTGACTTACGGAGGTTTCGATTATATTGATCATTTGTATTTTTCTTCGCTGTCTTTACTCTTCGAAGTCTCGCGCACGTCTGCGTACGTGAATAAATCTATGGGTACGCTATGACAATATCTGCAAAACGGTAAGATCGTATCGATCGAATTTATCGATTATGATTCGATATTTTTTTACGGGTTTCACATACCTTACATTACCGAGCTTACGATTAACGTGCTATTTTACTAAAATAAATCTAAATCTTTACCATCTAATTAAATAGATTTTAAGTTAAATTAGCACTATCATTTTGATAATAATAAAAATAAATGAATTTTCATTTATTTTTAGTTCATTCTAAATAAAATATTAAGCCGCTTTTCAAAGATGACCTGCTTGTTAAAAACCATATTCGTAGGTACTATACAGATTAAATTTTCAATGTTTTATTTTTACAATAAAACTGTTTGTAACAATGTAATCTACATTAGAGGGGATAAGAAGGGTATCTACTGACAATAAAATTAAAATAAATTATAATCATAGACAATATTTAACCTTATAAAATTCCAACGTAATTATCGTTACATTAATTACGATCCTGTAAATAAATTTAAACTCTTTCTTCTTATTTATCCGATTTTAAATATTCGTAAGCTATGAGCTAATCGTTATTTTTCTATATTTTTTTATAGTATAGGTTGGCGGGCGAGTATATGGGCGGCCTGATGGTAAGTGGTCACCATCACCCATAGACAATGACGCTGTAAGAAATATTGTCTATTCTTTACATCGTCTGTCGTGCCTGTTACACAAGCTCACTCACCCTTCAAACCGGAACACAACAATACTGACTACTGTTATTTGGCGGAAGAAAAACTGATGAGTGGGTGGTACCTACCCAGACGGGTTAGTACTAAGCCCTACCACCAAGTATATTTTCATATAAATTATGTGGAAGAAGCAGTTAATAATTATAAATCAAACCATAAATACTTTATTTATAACTTATTATATTTTACAAGAAATAACGCATGTCGATTGATAGTATCCATCGGGTCCCATAGATTTGCGTAGAGATAAATGTATGTTGTTTAGTTCTACGATGCCGAAATCGTAATCAGAAAACTTCGACAGTATTTGAGAACCGTCAAACGTCTCACGTTTATTTATTTGATTTGAAACAGTTTCCTCGTCCATTCCTTTATCTCTGCTTTTATATTTCGAATTCAATAACGTGACATGCAGTTTGACATTATCACGACCATATTCTTTATCCATGAAACCTGTTTCAAAAATTTATTAAATTAATTCATACAATTTAAGCAATCAATCTAAATTTAGACTGTTCTTTTTTTATTTACAAGTAATGTACATGATAATTATTTTTGAATGTTATAAATATTTTTTATAAGTATGTATAGTACGACACAACTTAGATGTAGCATCGGAAAATGCAATGAAACCGATTACTGCCAATTCATTCAACCAATAGAAATAGCTCCCTATCGCGCCATTCGACGCTATTCGTCGCTATAGATTCACGCGTCAGAGAAAGCAAGTGCATGTAAATCGACGTGTCAAATTGACGAATATATTAGGTCATATGATATTACGTTTGTGTAAAGATCATATTCACGTAAGAAATAAATATTGATAATTAGAGATAGCGTAATCAATTCAGATTTGATCTCTTTTACGAATTTTGCCGATGCTATATCTAAGTTGTGTCGTACATGTATATTTTTTTAATTTGCTGGCCAGATTGGCAAATCTTAATATATTAGATTACTCGAATAAACATTACTATACTTTACATTGCCAAAGCACCAAAACCCTTGTGAATTCAGATATTATGTTTCTTGTACTTTCAAACTCGAAGACTACTCTTGTTATTGTTAATATAGATTTCCTGTTTGCAGGTAGTGAATGTTACCTATAGGGTTTAGGGCTCTACCAACAAGTAATAATTTAACAAACTTTAATTGCTTGCGGTTTGGGGATGAGATACCAATAAAAACATCAGAAACATAATGCTATATTAATTACAAAATTATAAAACCTACTCTTCAGCATTATCTATCATGAACTTTTTTTAATTTACGAGTATATATATTCGAGTATAGTATAATTGGCAACAAATATACCGTACGTACCATATATATATTTTTAAAATTGAACACTTTAAATTTATAAAATATTTTAATTTTAAAATACCTGCTTTATAGAAATGTGATACAATAGAATCGACAACTCTCTGAAGTAATCCCGATGGAGCATTGACCTCTTCAACACAACCATATAAAACATCTATCTCCTTGGGGTCATCATTCATATATGATAATCCTTTCAATCTTATTTGAAGTGGCTGATATTCATTGAGCAGTGGCCTGTAAAAGGGAAATTTACAATAATAATGATAAAAATCCCTTGTTAATCAGATATACTATGTATTTGATAACATTGCACAGTTTAGAACTAGTATTATGTCCTTTTTTGTGTTACATTTGTTATATTACATACATTATACATTTTTCTCGGGCTTCGGTAAGTAACTTTGAGGCTGCCAGACGCTCCTCGTTATCCATTAAGCACATAACACCAACAGTTAGATGTAGTTTCTCCCCCCTAATAAACAAAGATTCTTCTAAGCCTTTACCTTCACACTCACGAAGAACACACTCCTGTGAAAGGATATTAATTATTAAAACAAAGTACTAAAGGTGAAACCTTACGACTTCAAAGTGACTGAAAATTAAATTATAAATATAAAACTACAATATGTTTTTTATTTTATAACAATTTCAGTTTGCACTATAGTCAAGGAGCTTGCAAGGCAAATTCACATATAATATGCTAATTGCAGAAAACACAGTTCATATGGTCCAGCTTAATGCTGGATTGTCTTTGAATAGTTACACAAAAATGCAGTTAACATAGTTGCTCTGTGAATAATCTCTCTCTACCCAAATTAATCAGTTAAAATAATACTTGCCAGATTAATTATATATTATGGTTGTTAGTAAACTAAAAAATTACCTTAAAGTTTTCAAACTGTTTAATAATATTGGGAAAATTCATAGGAATTGATATAAAGTGTGTTGATTTTTGTTTCATTCGAGATGAAATAACAATTATATTTATCCTTCTTTTAGCCGCTTTAACACTCTGTAAAAAATATATACATTTAGAAAATTAGGAACATTAAAATAATGTTTCTAAATGTCCAGAATTCTAGAATAAATAATTATGAAAATGAGAATATTGTACTTATATTATTATTATATTTTTAAGTTACTATTCAGTGAATATCAAACCTATATGATACGCAAACAATAATAGGTGGTTTATTGTTCTTTCTAGTTCTAATGTAGCATGACATTATATTTATAGAAAAACTTAAGCTCTAATTATTGTCTAGCTTTATTCCAAACTATTTAAATATAATTATCAAATTGTTTTTCAAGGTGAAACAAATTCATACAGAAACATTTGGTCCATATATAGAAATCTCCTTATTTTCTCCATGTCTTGGTATTTTAATATCAGTTCTTGTATCTCTCTTTATTCTGCTGACAGTAGCACCTTTCTTACCAATAATTGACCCTAAATAGTGTCTGAAAAATAATATCAGTTTAAAAAAATTCCTCCTCTAACTCATTTGTTTATAAACTAGTGACAAGATTATTGTATGCATACTTAGAGATATGAAAACTGGTAAAGTATCTACCATTATCCACTTGTGTTATTTCAGCAAGATCATCATCATCATCTTCATCTTCATCATCAATCTCATTATATGGCAATTCTGAAAAATCGATAAATGTAACTTGGGTTATTGGTTCCTTGAATTTTGAATACAAATATGTTTCAAATTGGCAAAATAAAGTCATTAAAGATATTGTACTACTTAAAACTTTCTACAAAAATTTGAGTAATAATTGAAACTTTAAGAACTTTCATAAAAAAAATAACTACCAGTTTCGTATAAATCTTGCTCTTGGAACGCTGTAACATTAGTTATGGGATCGTTGACTCTATAGCATCTTCCTTCGATCCAAATCAATTCAGGTCTCAGTATATCATTCATTATTATGATTAAATTGAAACACTCAGCTCTATTAATTTAGCTATTCATAAATATACCTCTGGGTTGAGTGTAGACTATAATAACAAATATAACCACTGGATAAATTTAGTTTATAACAATAAATATAAAGACTTAACAATTTTTATTTATAATGTTGATGTATCTCATAACTGTGTTTCACCTATCAAGGTACACTCGGTATTCAATACTCACAACCTGTGGTATAACAGTATAAGTCCCATACCATTATTAGTGGTCAGAAATTAATGAATAAATATATAAATATGGATAAACCATATCCAACAATATGCCCACTTCTTGACAGGTGGACCATAAACCATAAATAAAACAAATAGACTGATTTGAGACTAGTGATTGCAGCGACATGAATTTTGATAATCGATTTGATTATTGCCACTAATTGATACGTAGTATCGATTAACAATTATTACCTATGAATAAAAAATCTTGTTTGAATTAAAAACTTCTTCGTTTTGTGACCGGTTTTTGTATAAATTTTTTTAATATTATAAAATGAAAAAAACTGCCACTATTATGATAATAAAAAATGTAATTTATTAATTCGATTTAATTATTCTTTTCATGACAGATATTTTGATGCATGATTGCTCTCTGTAGTGATAGACAACATTTTGTTTTATTTTTAGACAAGAACAAATAATGGAGATGGTTTTTCGACCCTCGAACATGACAAAAACGGATTTTTTCGATTCAGATCACAACATTTTAAAGATTAGCCTTGCGATTTATTAATGGACAAGGCGAATGCAAGACGGGTCGGAAATAGAAGTCGTTTAAAATCAAACGCCAAATCAGTTAGGATCATCAAGATCGGAATAAAAACTTCCTGACCTGCGAATTTTCTAATAGAAGAAGTGGAAAAGAGACCAGCTCTTTATGATAAAAAATTGAAAGTATTCAGATATTCACGTGAAAATTAAAGCGTGGGAAGAAATTAGTGCCAAGTATTTTCTTCGCTTTCTTTTTCTGACGAGTCTCACGAGTTCACAGAGAACCAACGTCTCTTCGAACTCCATAGTGGCAAATGACACTTCGATTTCGAAAATGTTTTGTCACTGTCTCTATTAATGAGCGCACTCCACTTTGGAAACGTGACGTGACAATGACAAACACTTTAAAGTCACCGTGACAAAAGTAACCTGTACGCGCTAGTTCTTATCGTATGAAAAAAAATTGGGAAATTTTAACAACGTCATGTACCACCATAAAGATCAGAAATATTTTCCGCGCAATTATTGCATTTTTAAATATATAACGATATTTAATTAAAAAGTTAGATAAATAAAAAAATATTTTATAGAAACAAATTATTATATCAACAGCTGTAAAGACATTCAAGCGAAAGCCATATTCAATAATTGTACTCATAGTTTAAAAAATAAAATCAACTTATTTAAAATGATTGATGATGTACAGTGGTATATTTTACTTTTAGAAAAAAGTGTTTAATTGTATTTGTACTTAAATTTTACGCTTTTAGTAGGTTATATACCCAATCATTATAATAACTGCCTCGTTGGTATAATATTTAGCTTATAAAGCTGCAGATACCTAGATCATAGGTTCACATCCCAAATATTCTGGTTAGTGATAAAAGTTGTTATAGACTGCTGCTTCTCGAAAACCACCTGTATCCTATGTAGCTGGTGGTCTCGTGGTAATTATTGTCTTCTCGGGTTGTGAGAATGAGGGAATAGAAATTGGGCTTGCTACAGTTGTGATTAATAATAAATTTATAAAGCGCTGTTAGCTAGTTCTTGATTTTGGTTTATAGATCAATAGAGCAAGCCAGATCATTCAGTAAAAATAAACTCGAAAGTCATCGCAGAACATGAGCATAAATTATCAGAATTTTATACATTAACTATAACAATTATATCATTTGTATGATACACGTATCAAACTGGCGTATAACGGTAAGTGAGTTGTCAAGATTTTACGAGAGAGAGATATGAAGTTAATTCCTACAGAAGCGCACTGCAGGATTGTATTGCGTCAAATCTACAGCCATTGTTGGGTATAGAGACATTTATACTTTGTTGATTTCGCAGCAAGTAATGCACGCATATTATTTATTCTTCATTATACATCCGGACATTCTTAAATTAGTACTTAACTTAATTAGTAATTGACTACATCTATGCATGTGTAGGTATAGCCTTCTATACCTACGTATAAAATGTAAATCAATAAAATATAATCACATTACACCTAACATTAATACCTACAATGTTTTTCGATTGACTAAAAATTGTAAATAACCATGTTATTAAATTGTAACATTGTTGCGCTTATCTTTATAAGTACGTACAATAATATTACAGTTATATACCTGAGACATATCAGCTATGAATGATATATGATAAGCTTATCATACATATTGTTATTGACTTCGTAGGCAGTGCGTGATAAATGCCATAATTAGTATATTGCAACAATATTTGCCTTATGTGTATTACGTAGTTACAATTTTTAAATAGTCTGTTAATAATGGCCCAAAAGTCAAGTAGTGCATACTACAATGTTGATTATCAATATACTTCAATACAAAACAAAGATGGTGAGTTGATTAATTCGTCTTGATGTCATTTTTATTGATATTTTATAAGTTTATTTACAACCATGATTTTAAGAAATTTGACAAATTTTCTATCATCTAGTCATTTTAATAGTATTTTTCTTATAACTTGCCATTCATACCGAGCCATTCTATCATCAGGGTGAAACGATTGTCTTTACAACATCCCTGGACTCCCTACGAAATGAGAGCCATTTAAGTAAATAGTTAAAATCATGCACTTTAAACATCATCTCAACATAATATCATGACCTCAGTGGAAAATATTTTTACCGTATATATATACCTATATTTTCAAGTGCTATATCTCATATGTATTAGCTTAATTCATTTTTTTTTAGTTAACTTTAAGAAAAAATATAATTTTATTATTATTGTTGATGTTTTAATATGTTATTATTAATAGCACTGTTATCTCTCTTTGCCATATTTAACATTAGTTTTTTCCCAGCAACAAATGTTATTATGAACTCTTCAAAAACACTTTGAGAAAAGGAATAGCATGTACCTACCCTATATACAATAAGACTTCGATTATTCAAATTTTCTATATCAATCTAGTAAAACATTTTTTTTAATGGTTCTTTGGTATGATTATAAGGTATTTTAAATAAATAATAGGATTTTTCATAATTTAATAATTTATTTAATTATATTATAAGATAAAGTAAAGGAAAATATATTACGAAAAAATTAAAGTAAAAACTAAAACTAGCGTTTACAATCAAATATCGATATATTTTTTTAAGGTTAGTTATCATAACACCAAAATATCAAAAAGTGTCAGTGTTATTTTGTGCAGTTTTCATTTATTCAAGCATCGTGATTTGTACAAATAAAAGTTGAACTTTTTTTTTTCTCGGTGTTGGTCGAAGAAATTACATAGGTAATATAATATAATACATTTTTTATATCATTTAAAGTTATGAATCTTGTCAGTGCCAGAGGGTGGAAAAAGAATATCGTAGGGTTTTATGAAATAATAATAAAGCTCAATATTCAATTATCTAACTGAAGGATGAGAGCGACACTACGTTTTATCCAATGAGCAGTAGGTTTATCTGAAGGTAAATAGAACGCTAAAACAAAATTAGACGAATGCCCAGTTGTTGCCAATACACCTTTCCTCTCTAAGGTTTTATATAATGGACATTTATATCTGCTGCTCTCCTCAAAATCCTTTTTTAACTTTGGATATAACCAGACAGCTGGCATGGTGTCATTTAAAACTTTCGGGTATTGTTCTCCAATGGCATAAGTTTGGCGATCCCATCTAGCACCATCCATAAAAAATCCATTAACATTTACTCCGTACTCTGGCGGAACTTTTTCGTAATCAACGCGAAGAACTTTAAAGTCAAATATTAACAAATCTATTGGAATTTTTTTAGAACGAGCATAATTTTGAATTGATCCTGTGAGAAATGCTTGAGTAAAGAAAAAACCTGACAACCAAAATGTAGGAGGTTTTCCATTTTGAAACCAATTTTCTAACATTGCTAATCGTTCAATAAAATCAGTAACATAGCTTGGTAGCGGTTTTAAGCTGGGGTAGGAAACCTTCGACCAGTTGTCTGGTATTTTGCCTAATAACATTGCATTAGATTGTAAATCTAATGCTGGAGACATAACTATAACGCCTTTAACGGCTTTTTGAAGATCTACTAAAGAGCTTCTGATTTCATTCAATAATTTATTAAAACGTTGCATTTCCTGAATAAGTACTGTGTTCATTGATTCACTGTAATCAACTGGATATTTTTTCTGTGACGATTCTATGTCAAAGGGTACTGGTAATTTAGATAAAATTTCGGATGCCATTTGAGTAAGTATGGTTTCGATATTGCCGCCTTCGCCCCCACTAGTTGTACCTTCAACTAAAACTAATGCAGTTGTTAAAGCGACTGAAATCGAATAGTCTCGAGTTATACCTGCATTCATATGTAATCCGAATACCTCGGGTGGAGGATTAACAGGAACGGTTTCTATGTGTTTTAGGTAGTCTTGATACTCACATCTTCGCGGTAATCCGTACTGTGAACCTAAATCACAGAATAAATAATTAGGTTCATTGACAACACCGGAGTTGACATAATTATCCAAAATAGTAACGATTAGTCTTCTGTCCCAATCGTCAGTCACACGACCACCGTAATTGCATTCGCCTGTTAAATATTTTATAGCAACGTACTGTATTTCTTCGTATTGATTCAAAAACATTTGCAATTGCATTACTGATATATGGAAATCAGAATCGTTAAAACCGTATTGTATATTCCAACCAAGTGGACCAAACTTTTTTCTTTCTTGCACGACCGCATGAAAAAAGCTTATTCCATATAAAAGCTTACTGAAAGCCTTATCTTTTCCAGGACAACCCTCAAAAAACTCAGGTTCTTTTAAAGGTTCAGATAAATAGGATCTATTTAAATTATGTTGAAGACCTGTTGGGGGTTCATTTGTCATTTTAACACCTACTTGCAAAACGGACTGTGGAAATTTATCAGAAGGATAGCTGGTGAGCCATAGACGAAAACTTAGATCAGTATTTGTTAGATCAAAACCCTCAACAATTTTTTCTAATACAGGCAACCAGGACACTGCTAAATGACAATTTTGTAAACATACCCAACCACCTTCTAATTGTGCTCTTTCTATCATTGCTTTAGCAATTGGACCTTGACCTTGACCTAAAGATATTGAATTAAATCTGTGACTATATCCCATTTTGTCACAATATTTGATTAAAGCTCCCATAGGATCAGAACCTGGAGAAAGAATAAATATTAGAGGAGCTAAGCAGTTTGAATCTCCAAACGATTTACCGATGTCGAATGGTGGAGGTGTAATATACTTTTGGCCCATCTGTTTTTCTACAAAATCAGAA
Organism: Vanessa cardui; assembly: GCF_905220365.1. Classification (NCBI taxonomy): domain Eukaryota; kingdom Metazoa; phylum Arthropoda; class Insecta; order Lepidoptera; family Nymphalidae; genus Vanessa; species Vanessa cardui. Next base: position 9,866,217 of record NC_061129.1, read on the forward strand.
ATTGCAAATGTTAACTTATCAGGTCTTAAAACTCTTACAACCAAGAGTTTTTGAAAGTTAGTTAATTTTTCATCCCATCCACCTGGAAATGTTTTTCGATGAGGTTCCAGGTCATCGTATACTTCTTTCCATTTACTTTTAGTGTGTACAAAACTATCTTTAAAAGATTTAAACATAGGTAAGTCATTCAAGCGACATATTTCATCCCACCCCTTATCTGGCAACCAATCAACAGGTTTTTTCAGCAAATTTTCTACTGCTATTCCTCCAGTTATAAGAAAAATATACTCATCGTGATCCATTTCACCTGTTGATAACATCATTTTTGAGCACATAATAAAGGAAAACATCAGTTTATCCTTATCAAATAATGACCTACAGACATTACTATATAAATTGTATGTAAATGTTTCTTTTAAGAATTTTAACCGTTTTTCTAAATCTTTAGATTTGTTAGCATTTTCAATCGAAATAATGTATAAATTTATAAACCAGGTTAAAGAATATTGATACATAGGATCTACATTTGGTAACTCAGTAACACAATAGTAAAGGACCGCCGAATGTGATGCTATAGGTCTATAACCAAGCCTAAATTTTTCAATTATGATTTCAGTCTCAACGGAAGCTTCTTGTTTTTTCATTATGTCAATAGCTAGTATTTTAGAAGAATCTAAAACTTCAATGGCCGTCTCATCTTCTAATATGTCTCCCTTCGATTCTTGTAATGTACGTAATATATCATCTTCTACTTGTTTTAGGGCTGCTCTGTTAGCTGCACCTTGAACAATTAATTTTTCACGTTTTTCTTGCAAATCAGGTCTTTCTTTAGCAACGACTATCCCAAGTAACTGATCTTCTAATCCATCTTTCGTAAGTGCAAAATTAATCAAAGTCACTTTATTAAAAACTTCAGGTAAATAATGCGGATTTCTTAATTTTGTTGTCATATACAATCTAAAATGAGGGTGATACTCAATGATATTTTCCCCTAGAGCAATAAATTCTTTTCCACCTTGAGTATAAGTGAGCTTTAATAAAACGGGATCTAAAGGTGCTTCTACATCTTCCAATATACAATCTATTAAGGCCGGTTTACCGTACTCTAAGCAAGTTTCTATAACTTTCATGTAACTACTATCAGTAAACTTCATAACCTGCAGATCGTTAGATTTTTCCATAGTTTTAATCCATTTATTAGCCTGCCCTTGTGGATCAACAAGTAAAGACCATTTTAATGAATTATCTTGTATGACAGCATTATCTATGGAGAATGAATCCCAAGGTAACCCAGCAATACACCAATTTTGTATTTTAATATCCGTTCCAAGGATGTCTTTGAAAATAAACTGTTCGGAATGTGGCATTTCGAGCTTTATGATTAAATCTCTCCATTTACCTAATACAGAATTTCTAACAGGCAAAGTATAGGGAGCCAAATATGCAATTATACCACAAGAGACGAGGATGTCACCTGCCAAATTGTCATATAAACGTTGTAAATTTTCAGCAGCTAATGTCCATCGAACCCTCTCACCACCAAGGCCTCCTATTAGTTTTTCTGCACGACACAATTTATCGACACATAATTGTACTTCATCTTCTAAAGCTTTTTTCTTAATATTAGCTTCTTCCAGCGCTTCATTTAGTTCTGCTAGTTTTGCTTCTAATCTAGCAACGGTAGCTTTTTTTTCTTCTAAAATTGCCATTGTTTCAGAAAATTCTCTTTCCGCGGCTTCTAACTTTGCCTTTTTTGGAGCTACAACTTTGGCTACAGCATCATACATATCCATTGCAATAATCCACTTACATAAGCCTTCAGCAGCTGTTGAAGCTTTAGCTATGATGTGCGGCTTAAAATCTTTATGAGAAAGATATTCTTTCCTAATTTTTTGCATTGTAGCTATTGGTATATTGTCTTTATCAAAATTTTTAAGAGAATCCAAGAAACCCATATCCCCTAAAATTCTCTTGCTTGGTCCCCAGTAATCAAACATTTTCTTTCCGGGATTATCAGGATCAGGTATTTTATCAGGTGGAATTCCTTTCATTACACAAACAGCAGCCATAACTAACTTGACGGTTGCTGGGGGATTTTTCATAGATTTGACAATAGTGATATCAGCCGGCTTGAGAGTATTTAAAGCTGCAATTGCATCTTCTAAAATAGGCAGAGCTAAAGCTAAGTCTGCCTCGCAATCTTTTTTAAGCTCTTGCGCAGCTGCTGCCTGAACATTAGCCACTTTTTGATCTTCTCTAACTTGCGCGGCAGCTTTGTCAGCAGATGCTGTTTCGACTGCTATTTCTTCCATCATTTTTGCTGATTTCGCGGCCATGACTATTAACTGCGGTTTCAAAGCATTTAAATCATGCTGCATTATTGCTACTGCTTCTGCTGCTTGTCCAAGCTTATCTAATCCATTTGTATATCGTAATTTAGCTGCTCTTAACTCTCTTTGTTTTTTGTTAGTCAATATAGTGAATGATTTTATTAAATTTAAATAGGATGCAGATGTTATGTAAGTTTTTCTACCAAATTGATTATAAAAATCATTTGATACGCTTCTTGAATCCACATGAAATTGCTTGCATGCAACAACTGCAGCAGTCTTAACTTTATCAGGTACGTTTACTTTAACCATATAGTAATGAGCTACCATTTCTAAAGCATCCTCAGGCCAACTATCGAACCAATCAATAGTACAACAGTTTACAAGAGAAGGGTAAAGTCTCAGTCTAGTTCGAAAAGAACTTCCGATGGGACTAAAACATAAAACAACATGTAATTTGGCCTTGCATCGACCAATAAAAAAAGACAATATTTGCAATGGACTTATATCAAGATTTCTATTACCTCCTTGAGCTGCTAACCTAACTAATTCAAGAATCTCTTGAATTTCATCTAATCCGTACAGATTTGGAACTTCCCCTGAATTTAATAAGCTGTCTAGGTTTTGGATAAAAACTTCTTCTTTTATTTGATTTTCAGTAAATAAAAATGTCGTATCCTTATTCAAACCACCCGATTCACGTAATACCAATTTTATGTCGTCACGCCAATCTTTAACACTATAAGATTTAGTTATTTCTGGTTGAAATACCTGTTGGCCGAGAATAGTGCTGGCTAGTCTAGTAAGTGACTGTCGGCCTGATCCACCAACACCCACAAGTAAAGCACTTCCGGAGGGCATTGATAGTAATCTACATATTTTCGATAAATGCTCCAACGCATAATCAAACAATACAATAGTCATTTTTGCCTTATGCATGGTGTTATATTCCGCCAACATTGCAATAGCTATATTTAAAAACACCTCTTTTGAAGGTATTTCTTCGTATTTCCGCTCTCCCTCAACACTATCCGTATCCATGTAGCAGCCAAACATCATTTTTTTAAGATTGTCTTGAGTAACTTCTCCTTTTTCATTTTGGTATGTATCTAAGGCTGCATCAAAAGTGTCTCGCATAAAGTCTTGTGTTGATTTTCGTAATAAATTGAAGAACCATAAACGATCAGGTTCGTCAACTAATCTATCATAAAAAACACGCAAAATTTCATGAACCCATACTCTTGTAAATGTTTTTTTATTTTCAGCGGATTCTCTCCGTAACAGTGCACAACCTTGTATAACTCTCGAAAAATCGCGTAAATTAAATATATAATGTGATTTGGCAGGTGTTGGTCTTAAGCCTTCCGTAGCTTGATCATATATATTCATAGTTGCGGCTATTATATTAACAATTACAGGTTGAGTGTCTTGGCCAAATCCATTTCTACGCCAACCTAATTGTAACAAAGAAGTAAATATTTTAGTCATACTTTCTTTTGAAAATTCATTGATTGAATAAATATTGTAATGTCGTAACATTCTTGGGTATATTAACTGTCTGCTTCCTCCAACTGGGCCTATTGCTCCATAAAAAAAGGTGTCGTATATAAATAGCTTTTCGGTAGTTTTAAGATCATACCAGTGTTTTTGATCGAAATACAATCGTAATAATTCGATAGCAGGCTGAGCGCCATATACTTCTTTAGCTGGCATATTCATATCATCAATAAATATAATAGCTTGCTTACCCTTTGTAGGACCGTAATTGTTTTTTCTTCGTTTTACTAATTTGGAAAGAACCAAATCTTGCGTTTGGTTGGCTGAAGTTGTTGTGGTAAATGTTATAAAACCTGGGGTAAATTTTTCCAAATCAACGCTCATTAAAAAGTTTTGGACGTAGAAACTTTTACCAGTTCCAGTAGGCCCTATTAATAATAAAGGTTTCGAAAATTTTGTGTGTAATTTTAAAAGAAACAAATATTTTTCAGTTTCTAACGTAGGTATAACCGTTTGCAATAAATTAATCTGTTCCTTTACTAGAACTGCTTTAACAGCATCTGGCCAAGGTTTCCAACACCCTTTACCTTTGTACATGTAAAAATGATCTATTATCATTCCTTCGCCGGGAATCGAAACATCAATTCTATCTATTTCCGGTGGTATCCCATTTTCCCCTCTAAAATAAGGTTTTAAGAATTCGTCAAATCTCTCACGTGAATCTGTATTTAAAATTCCACCAATACCCCAAACCACCGCTGTCATAAATGAAGCTAAAAACCATGTTCTGGTGTACTTAGTGTCTTCTTCACCTTCAACGGCATTATCCATTAACATTTCTATAAGCCGTAAAGTGCTTATTATAAGGTTGACATCACCAGCGGTAACTAGCTGAATACACTGTTTCCGAACAAAATAAACTAATGGGTCAAATAACCATGAACACATATTGTAGATGTATTCTTCATTTTCTTCTAACCAAACGGGATTCAGAGTATTTAACCATGACTTAAAAAATGGTTCAAACCCAAATGATGCCGACTCCATATAAATCATACCACACCTTGAAACCGTTGCAGGAGAAGCTTGTGCTAGGTCCATAACTTCAAAAATCATTGACATCACATTTGACATGGCCATTACTTCGCCCGAAGTTAAGCAAAGCTTTTTATTGTCATCTAGAACAGTGTTCATATTTTCAATCCACACTGCATCTACAGGCCCATCAAATACTATCCATTTTCTTACAGGGGTATCTTCTGATGCAAAATCTCTAAACATAGTAGCTACAATCCCATCTGTCCATTCATATGAAATCGGGTCAAATGCCCCATATAGTTGACCCATAGTAACAGCTTTTGGGTTTAGAACTTTATATGTACATTCACATCCACCTAATTGATTTTGTTCAGCCATAAAGGTTAATGCTTCAGATAAAACTCGTAATGTCATAGATTTTCCAGAAAATGGATCACCCACTAACATGAAACCATGTCTAACTATCATCATTTCATATGTTTGAATAACTTTCAATAAGAAGCACTCTATTGGTTGTAGATTATTTTTTTCGCAAACAACATCACAGGCATTCAGGAAATTTTCGTAATCAGGTTTTGGTAAAGTTATTCCTGGAAATAAATCTGAAATTATTCCTTCAAACAGGGGAACGTCAAATGATAAAAATTTCGGTAAATTAACATCAGTAATTGACCTGAGCAATAAAACACTTTCACTTTCATTAGGGAAGCTTCGTTTTAAATTTCCTGCAGCAGATAAAACAGTTTTAACAGCACGCATACCGTAATCATAATGATTTTGAGAAGATAATTGTTCCGAACAGAGACGATAAGTCGTGACAATTTTAACTGATAAACTTCGAGCATCAATAAACCCAAATGAATATAGAGATATTTCTCCTATCATTGCATAATCAGGAACCATCATAGCAACAGTTCTAAATAGTACCTTAAGGTTATCAGGTAATTCAGATCGCCCTGCATAACCTGGATTCATTGTGATGCAAACGTAGCAAGCGGGATTTAAGTTTAAAATAGTCCCTTCAAAATCAAACGTTTCTAAGTGCTGCCTGACTGCTTGTACGATACACAGTATTTGTTGTGCAATAACTGATAAAACTTCAACTTCAATGCGATTGAATTCATCAAAACAAACCCAAGCTCCACAAGAAGCTAAGCCCTTAAAAAACTTTCCCATTGCTTTATAATCTAAGCCGTCAGAACAATTGAAAACAACGCATTGAACGGCCAGAGCTTTAGCCAGATCCTTAGTGGTTTCCGTTTTACCAGTTCCAGCCGGACCTTCAGGTGCACCATTTAAATGGAGATAATAAGCCCCTATTAAAGTCCTGTAACAACGATCAGTAAGGGGTGTTATAACTAGTCGATCTGAATTTCCTAAATATTCATATGCATAATTAACAACTGCATTTATTATTTTAACAAAAACTCTTTCTTCTTCCCAGTAGTATCTTAACTGAGCTAACCACTGAAAATCAGTAACTTCTGTCACATCTTTTTCTATAAGCTCTTGTATGACATCTTTAGCGTGCACATCAATTACAATTAAAGCTTTTACTGTAATACTACTAAGTTTAGATAAATCAGTTCTCCGAATAACAGCAACAGTTTCATTAAGTTGTTTCGTTAATGTTTTGTGAAATTCCTGTAGTTCACTCAACTTATGAGTATTTAAACTTTCATGAACATCAACAGCCCAATAAATTTGAGAAATTGCTAAAACGACCATACCTTCCCAACATAATATCCAATCTACACGGCTCATATTAACATAATCATAGTAAGACAGCTCAGTTTCGGATTTAACTGCTTTTAACATTTGATCTTCAACTTGAACAAGCCATTTTTCTACAGACCCTCTGGCTGCTGCTACACTAATAGTTTCTAAAAACTCTACTTGTTCTCCCTCCATCGATATCATAGCAGATATATTATATTCAGGATCAAATACTAACCTATTAATACCTTCAAAACATTTTTTTAGATGTGGCTGAACTTTAAGTGGATTTTTTGTTTCAGATAAAATTTCTAACATTTCATCATTTGATAAAAAGAAAAATCTAGGAAAAAATAAACGTTTCTTTTCTAAATAATTGTTAATACCATCATTAATTTTTTCTAAAAAATTTGAAGCTATTTTGAAAGACTCCAGAACACCTGCTCCACCGGCTATTTCTAATACATGTGGGTCTTTATCAACGGAACCCATATAACGACGATAGATGTTATTAACTTCAACAAACATTACGCCTTCTTCTTGCATTTGGGCAACAATGTCTTTTGAAGAAAATATTGGTAACAAATAAAGCCACTGACTTTGAACTTTACCCCACTCGTCTATAGTAGCGTTGACACGTGTAATCTTTTCATACCATGCTCGTACCTGCGATTCAAAGGGTTTTACGAATGCTGATCCTCGCATACCGATCGTTTTTACAATATGATCATCCAGAACGCTTTGTATGTCATCCAGACCAGTAAGTATATAAATTCCAGTATCTTTGTAAGGACTGGTTTTAAAACAAATATCAACCCATTCAGCCATCATCTTATTCAAATTTGTTATAAGTGCTAATTCTTTCGTTGCTGCGACGCTGACAATTTCATACTGATCAAGATCTTCCCAAAGATCAAAGTTAATAATTTTTCTAAGGGATGTGCCAGCATTAGGTGTTAAATCGAATCCAGCAATATTCGACATTTCATCCCAATGTCTCTGTACCAACGCTGGATTACACATGATGTGAGCCATTTGGACATTCGGTCGCCAATCCTTGATTTCAGCTATAGCTTGAGCACAAAGCTTCATAGGTGCAGGTAAGTTATTTATGTCAGGATCGTCAACTAAGCCTTGAAATCGTTTCTCAACACCTTCCGATATTTGTTGTTTAATTTTAGCTTTATAAGCCTTTGAAAGTTTTAAAAACTCTTTATAATAAAAGTCGTGATCTTGTTCTATTTGTTCGTGATCTAAGTATTCAAACGGACCGTCCATCCATGTGTAGTAACTACGTTTCCATTTATGTACCAAGTACACGAGACAGTGAAAAGGTTTTATATAATCTTTTAATTCTTCTAATTCTGGATAACTTGATAAAGGAAATTTAAAAGTGGTTTCTTCGTTATTAATCCACGATACTAAATTATCACAATCTTCAAGACGATGAACAAGTTTTCTTAAATATTCCAAATATTCGAGTGTATGATTAATATCGTCCATATTATCTAATAGTTCGAGATATGGTGTAATTTCTAAAACTTCTTTATTCAGATAAGCAATTTTAGATAAAAGATTATCTTCCATTTCTGCTTTAAAAGTTTCATATGATGCAGCATTCTTTTCAAAAATAGGTTTTATATCTGTTATCCAATTAACAGTTCTTGTATTCGATGCTACATGTTCTGGAGATAGTGACGTCATTTCTAATAGATTTGAAATTATATTTATTTGTCTCAAAATTCTTTCTTTCAGTTGTTCCACCAAAACTGATTTCGCATGTAATATGTATATACCCTGTTCGACTAACTCAGCAGCATTTTCTGGTTCCTTCAGAGCTTTACTTGCAATTATTTCGAACTCCTTGCAGATGCTATCATTTTCATCCATGTGAGTTTTTACAATGCCGGCTATGATATCATTTATAAATTCTGTAGCTTTTTCTTTTAATCCAGATATCATTCTTCTCTGACAAACTACCGCACAGTTAAAATATTCGTTTTCAATAATCGCTGTTATATCAGAATTAATGCCTTGAAAATAAATTATTTTTTCCTGTGAATCTTCAAACTCTTTAGCTTCTTCAATAAATTTAAACAGTTTTAATTTAGCTTCATCGCCGTATAACATGTGATAATTAACTCTCAGGTTTGCTAAGTATACGTTCAGTGGATTAAATACAACATTAAGTTGAACCTGCAATCTTTCATGGCCATTGTTATGCAACCAAACATTATATTGCACTGGTAAAGCATCATGATTGTATGGTATTTTAATATATTGTTCAATAGGCATAAGTCTTTGTGCAATGTTAGAAATAGCATTAATTATTGAGTGATACACATTATACATTTCGTCAAGTGATGGGTCATATTGAAATTCACCATTAAAATCTAAGTCTAAATTCAGTAAAGGAACGGAATCGGCATCCTTTAATGATTCTATTATGGCATTTATAGATCTCCGCATTAATTCTTGTATTTGCATGGATATCATTTTCGTTGCACATTTTACAAACTCTGGAATTTTTTTTGGTTGCATTCCTCTTAGGCACCTCGGGTTTTTTAACCAGTTTACGAGTACAGAATACCAGGTACTAGATACCAAGTAATCAGCCCGTTTTATTTCTTCCATAATTTTCACTTGAAAATCATTTACATCTAATGGACCTTTAGCTCTATATTTTGATAAATCGATTATGAATTCCGGAAATATTTTTTCAGAGGATTCAAGTATTAGTCGTATAAATGGATGAAGTAATAAAGATCCAGATTTCAGTTTCTTACGAAATTTTATCATTTTATTATAGTTTGGAGTAACACCGTTAAATTTAAAGTATGGTTCTTCATATCTTTTCCGGGGTATTCCTGGCACATCACGAATTACTGTCTTAACAGCCAAGTCATGCAAGTTTCGATTCCATTCTTCTTTGCTTTCATTTAGAAGTTCTTCCATTATTGCGGGATAAGCATTTCGCAATTTTAATGGAATTAAATCACAAATTTTCCTTTCCCATGACTTTAGCATTGGCGGAGGTTGTATATTTTGAGCACATTCACGTAAAACATTTATATGCCTTTCTTGTGACATTTCCAAGTTATCGAGTTCATATCGTTCATTTGGTTTACGAGCAATGGTAATCTTTCTACCCACCGCTTTTTCTTCTAAAATTTGTCTAAATTTTTCTTTTTTTTCCTAAAAAATGGTGTATTTTTTAGTTATCAAATATGCGCCAATTACTAACTTCGTACAAAATACCCTTAAGAATGATTACCAAATGACAAATGTTTGCTTAAAATATTATTATTATTAATTAGTACATACTACTTACCTTAATTCGGTTGTAAGGTGGAAGCGGCGTAAATGGTAACTTGCTGACTTTATTAACATCAGGTATTGGTAACATAACAGGAATGCGACATCCATTTTTAGTTTGCAATAGTTTCCTTAATTCGCTTTCTTCCATTTTATATAAGATACCTTCTACTCACAAAACTCCAAGGTAACAATTATTTTGAAATATTCTTGTTTCGCACTCAACAATAGGCATATTTCTCTTCCAAAATCAATAACTTATTTATAAATGTCGTCTAGGCAACGGGTCTGTTCGGATATAAAACTACTGGTCCCTACGATGTTTATATATCCTCTCTGGAACTGGTGTGCTTAAATTTGACCATTTGAAAATTTGACCGAGATTTTGTACAAAGTATTATATATTTATATATATATATTTCTGCAAATGTTAGAATATAATATGATATGATCGACTTAGATATAACAAATGAATAGAATACAAAAAAATATATATTGATGGTCATATTTTTATTCATTATGTATCTCATTAGAAAAGCTAGTGATAAACTTTTACTGACAAAACTGTTTTTAAATATTTGAAATAAACGGATTTTTAATTTTTTGTACATTATATTATATATAACCATCATATAATGTTATGTTATGTTAAAAAAATCTTGCCTTAATTAGCAAATGAAAATAATAATTGCATTGCACATAAAAGTAAAATGTTATATCGATATTTTACAGTTAATTATTAAACCTTGAACGTCGTCGTCCACAAAATATATCGACTAAATATATCATATTTCAGTAGTAATGAGTTCAATTGGACGTTAAGAGTATATTTTTAATTTACTAATATTACTATTTCAATATTTTGTATCTTTGTGAACTGTGGTCATAAGGTATCTGGTCATATTACGTCAAAGTCAAACTCATATTTCTCGTATGCATAGGCAGTTTGATTGAAAATATTAGGCAAATATATCAACGAAAGCTATAAAATATTAATAAATTAATTCTCGCATAATTATAAAAATGAATGTAATACGTATTAAATTATTGATTTTATATATCAATGTGTAAATCTATCTTTACAAAAAAATACTAAATTAAGAGGTGTTCTGGGAAATAAATTATAATCCTGTACGTATTAGTAAAGAATTCTTAAAAATAATTTTAATTATAAGAAGAATTATTGCAGTTTATAAAACTTAAAACTTTATATAATATGAATCAATCATGACTGTAAAGAAAAGAATAAATTGTAAAATACAAACAATCACAGACCTAAAAGCATTCTGTTTTTCTTTCAGATGGCAGTAAAATGCATGGAACCCAGAGAGTTATCATATTTTGCCTACTAACAACAGTCCTACCAGCAATTCTCATAATATCACCACTTTATCTACGTAATATTAAATATGCGGATGTTATGTACAGAATATCTGATTCAGATGTTATACAAATACATAAAGGACAATCCTCTATATTTTGTGAAAAACATTCCTTAAAAATGAACAGTAGCTTTAATGCATTCCAAATGAAAGGCAGACCTAATTTAACAAAAAAAAGGCGACACATAAAATTAAGAAAATCAATGACATTGCCTGATGATACTCTTGAATATTGGGGATTTTATCTTTTTGCTGGAGCATCAGTAGAGTTAAAAGGGTGTTCTAGATATGAAGGATCTAAAATTTTAGTTGTTAAAGGTGATAAGATATTAAATACTTGTGGTATTTTAGAGGGTGATAAGTATAAAAGAGATCCATTACTTGTGGGTAAAAATCGCCATGTCTCAGTAACAGTGGAAAGTCCTAGGAGTAAGAAACGAGAAGTAATACAAAACAAAAATGAAATTTGGTATGATAATAATATGTCAGATGAGATTATAAGAAAACAAACAAAACATAAAAGAGATGTTGTTAATCCATCTCTGCATAATCCAAATACAGTATTAGATACAGGGGTTAATCATGGAGGAAATGCTTTTAACATGACCACTAATTCAGCAGAAGATAAATCAGTTTCTAGTTTTGAAACTAATTTATATGAATGTTACAATGATAACATATTAATGAATGAATTCTTCCCTTATTCCATTCATTGCAACAACACTAAGTATTTAGAAGATCTTACGACCCTTAAAGTTGACCATACTGTAACATCTGATGGATATTACTATTATATTTTTTATAGTGATAATGATTTTGTTAACAATGATATTCATGCCATTTTTGATATTTACAAACCAACATTCCAATACTCTAATATATCAGATTCTAAGATGTGCTTAAATCAGACAGAATGTGAATTTAATATTAACATGTTTAGTGATGAACTTGTTATTGTCGAAGTCCCAACTAAGGATGGGTTAAATAATAATGATGACTCATTTATTTTAATGTCTGTATGTCATCCTCGAATATCTGTCTACATTTTTTTCCCTGTATCCGTTCTTCTTTTAATTCTTCTATTTGCATTTTTATGATATATCTTGTTGATGATACTCTATATTACATTTATAAAAATAAATATAACCAGAAGTGTGATATTAATTTATTAAAAAAAATTAGTTGTAAGTCTAGTTTTTATTTATTATAAGACTGTGATTATATTTTGCCTGGCATCTGTTTAATTGTTGTAGATTAAGAAAGAGTTACATAATATAAATATCCACCTATTACTTACATTTGAGTCTCATTTTCCTATTCTTCATACCTTTAAATTTATATAATTATTGTTATATTTTACCACCTGTGACTGAATTCTGACAGTGTTTTTCTTATATAGTGTAAGTATTAAGCTTAATCGTAAAAAACGCCTGCTCTTTTAAACTTATTAATGTAGATTAACTTATTGCAGTATGTTGTCATAAAAGATTCTCTGTAAATAATGGTTAAAATATTCTTGGAAATTTTAGTATAACATTTATCACCCTCATATTTCCCTAAAATACTTAATACGCACAATTTAGCAGTTTATAATTTCATACTAAATCCGACAAGGTTAGTTTTTCATTATATGGAATACCGACTATACGTATATGCCTTAAATAAAAAATAATTTAGGACGCAGTTATTTTCCTATATTTACATAAAAATTTATGTAACAATTCAAAGATAATTAAGACTGTGTAGGTTATCTCTTTTGGAAATACGAAAATACCGATCAAATAAGTTTTAACCGTTTCAAAAAAAATCTGTTTTAATATGAAGCTTAGACCCACTGCAAACAGTGATAACAATTTAAGTAAGTTACCTAATTATCATTTTTTAAAATATACCACAGTAGGTATTTGGTTGATAGGATGATCTTAGCCTTGTGTTCTAAATTCCCAACCAGCTTAAAACTGATAACAAATGAGTTTAAGAGCTAAATGTAATTATTTCTGAATTTTATTTTATGTCAGGGTATCTGATATTTCAATGAATTGTTGAGAATTGCCTATGTTCATTGACCAAGATACTTAATGATGGCAAGTTTTATTGCGATTTTAAATTATATAAATAGCTCGAGTAATTCTCTTTACATTAACGGTCAACAAGAATTTTCCGTTAATATTTAACTTTATTTCATGGTTAGTTGTGTTGGTTGTTGTGACAAGGATGATTTAGGTTTAAAATTGAAAATATAACTTTTGGCAATAAGCATACATTTAATGTCAATATTTGCGTTTTTTGGCATTAATTTGTGAAAAATGAATGCAATTCTACTGCGAAGAATCAAGTCTATTATTTAGTTTTCGCACTTTTCATAAGGAACCTTAATTACCAACTTCGTATATTTCGAAGAAAATTTATTCCAAAAATATAAATAATTCTAAATGAACATAAAAACCATGTAGAAAATTAGTATAAGGGAACACAGGATCAAAAAAAGGACCTGTCAAAAGAAAGTAATGACTTAGAGGAAATTTTGATTTATTATTTCCACATAGTTGTGTCCAAAGTGCGTTTCAACAGCTCAGTTGGTAGATTTTCTGTAAACAAAATTTGTACAATTGAGTATACAGCTACAGACCGTTAAGGTTCCGATCGGGATTGGAGCGCTACAATTTCACATCAATAACAATACAAAGAAGATATTAAATCATATTTATTTACCGTATTACAAAAACAGTTTACCATATTATGTACAACTGGAAAAAAGCTACAATACATTTCCTTCTAGTACTTTTGTGATTGAAATAGCCTCTCCAGTACCCGATGAGACCTCTCTGCAAATAGCAGGGAGGTCTACGCGGAACGGGGGCCATCCGGCCGGGCCGGTCTTACAACTATGTATATTAGACTTATATAGATACGTTTATAATAGTATTAATGTATTCATCAATTAAACTAAAACCAATATATCGGTCCAAATAAAATGAGTTCCAATAAAAAATCAGCACAGCGGTACTTAGGAGGCTGCCCACCTAATACTCACACCGTTTAAATATCGCAATAGAATGCAGGACACAAAGTATAAACTGGAATGCGATGGCACCTCAGATGAGGTTAGCCACATCATTGGGCATTTCCGTAATAGTTGTATGATAGAATTCCTCAATATCTTTCAACGCTCTCTTGTCAGCTTCAGTAACAAAGTTGATAGCGATTCCCTTACGGCCGAAACGACCACCTCTTCCGATACTGAAAATAAAAATTTAAAATAAGTGACGCATTCTCTTCTCTATAGAGCATTTAAAATTACTGTTCATTGTAACTCATAATTACCGATGAATGTAGTTTTCGCGGTTAGTGGGTAGATCGTAGTTGATTACGCACGAAACTTGTTGAACATCGATACCACGAGCTAACAGGTCAGTGGTGATGAGAACACGAGAGGATCCTGTGCGGAACTGCCTCATAATGATCTCGCGCTCGCGTTGGTCCATGTCACCGTGCATATGAGACACAGTGAAGTCACGGTCGTGCATGGATTCAGTGAGCCAATCCACCTGGAAAACGATAAAATACATTTCAAAAATCATGTGGAAATGTGGCGTGTATTGAAGTAATATACCATGACTCCTTTGAAGTTTATAAAACCAAATTATCTGTTCGTGGAATATAACATTTTAAGCAAATGGAATGTTGTGATTACAACATCTTGTTACCTTGTTTAAACACACCAACCTCACATAGACATGACCTTGGATATGATTCATTGTAAGATTAGCATTGCTATATTTAAGTTGCAATAATTGAATCCAATTACTTCACCTAAGACTACAGTGCATATTTATATATATCATATAAATTGTCATGATAAGTTAATTTAATTATAAATATGCATTAAAAATATAACTATTTTAGAAAAAGTAAAAAAATTGTACTTGTTCTTAAAATTAATAGTTGAAATAAAACAAATCAGTTCTCCACAATCAAATTTTTTCCCTAGAAGCCTATTTTAGTATTAGTGGATTGTTAAACTAAATGTTTCTAGATATAATCATATCTAAGTCAATCACAAGTTTGTTAGAGCACTCCCTATTCCTTAAATATTCAATTTCATTGTAATTTCCACCAGTTTGATAAACTCTGTATGGTATTTAGAATAAATTGCTTATACTTTTATATTATTTCCTTCAGATATTTAATGGTTTCAATGTATAAAAATATAATATATCTTAAATCTAACCTTGCGACGAGTATTGCAGAAGATGACAGCCTGAGCGATGGAGAGGGTGTCATACAAGTCACAGAGTGTATCCAGTTTCCAGTCTTCCACCTCGATTGAGATGAAGAATTGCTTGATACCTTCCAGTGTTAGCTACAAAGACATTACATATTGATAAAATAAAATTATTTCATCAAATATTTAAGCACTTGCAATAAACGTAAATAAATTTAATTTTATTTCATGAATTTTAAACATTAAATTGTCTTATTCTTGAAAATATTTTAAGTAAGTTCTTCTCTAGAGCCATTTTTATAAAATACATAAATATAATTGTAATAATAATTATTAATGTATACAACACACATTAAAACACAAAGCTTATTACACATAGTTATTTTTAAATTTTGCAAGAAATTAGAAACCAATATCATATAATATAGTCAGGTATCAATTGTCTTCTAGTAAGCATAAACAAAATATATCTCTTTGATGTATATAATTATAATGACTAAGCATTTCCTTTGATGCCTGCTATCAAATGCAGTGTAAGTACTTTCGTGTAGGAATAATAAATACTGCTATTGATATAATGTAATTTTAAATGTTAAGATAGAAAGAAACAAAAATGCAATAATGTGTAGCTTATTTAATGCTCAGGTACACAATTAAATCTATCATGAAGCATAAACTGTTTGATGGGATGATTTGTCATACAAACCCACATGTTATGGTGAGTACTTCTTATCTATCATTACATCCCAAAGAGCTTAAGCATTGTTATAAAGATAAACTAACAATTAACTCAGTGGTAACATAGTAAATTATACAACATTTCATATATTAGTGATAATGATAATATATTCTCACCTCTTCCTTCTGAACAAGTATGCGCACCGGTTCCCTCATGAAGCATCGAGACACTTCTAGTACATCATCAGGCATTGTAGCAGATAGCAAAATAACTTGAACATCAGATGACAGCATTTTAAACACATCGTGAATTTGATCTTTGAATCTGAAATGTTCATACAGACCACATTTATAAATAATATTATTTCACAACTGTTCTTATAGATTTGAAGAATAAAACAACTCCAACAAATTATCCAGCAATATATAATGTTTCAATCAAATCAAATATTTTCAGTCTTACGATAAAGAGGAAAAATTAATTTTAGCTTACCCTCTAGATAACATTTCATCAGCTTCATCAAGTACGAATAACTTGATTGTGTTTGCACGCAGGGCACGACGCGTGATCATGTCGTATACACGGCCAGGGGTGCCCACTACGACATGGACACCACTCTCCAACTGACGAATGTCTTCACGAACATTTGTACCCCCAATACAGGCGTGGCATTTTGCGTTCAAGTGATCACCGAGAGCTATCACTACCTAAAATATGTAAGCGTTTTAGCACTGGATCTTGAATTTATTTAACAACACTAATTCACTCATTGTTCTCACATACCTTTTGAATCTGTTGTGCCAACTCTCTAGTTGGGGCCAAAATTAGTGCTTGACATTCACGAATGCTAGTATCGATCTGTTGTAGAATTGAAATAGAGAAAGTAGCAGTTTTCCCAGTTCCTGACTGGGCTTGAGCTATAACGTCGCGACCTTGGATGCAAGGCATAATCGCGCGTTGCTGAATGGCCGAAGGTTTTTCAAAACCATAGGCATAGATTCCTCTTAGTAATTCTTCTTTCAATTTCATGTCATCAAAGCTTTCCACGACTTCATGCCAATTCGTATCGAGATTACCGCCGGGTTCCATACCCGAAGGTCCATCGTAGTTGCCTTGATCTTTTGATGGCCCATTTTTAGGATCCTCCGGCCAATCCTCTGATCTGAAACAAGTAAAACGTTACTTCTTATACCTAAAACAATAATAAAATTAAATATATAGTCAAGGATATATGTAATAATAAATGAAGTAATGAATAAGCAAAAATCATTAAACTGTCAGATGTCATTTCGTTTAGATGCGCATTCCGCCCATTTCCTAGGAAAGTATATAATTCATGAACTGAAATGTAGGTAATTATTCAATCTATATTTTAACCTCATTGGGTTATACGTCTGATTTATAAACGCAAAACACGTGCACGAAGGCAAATCAAGAATAATGTTCTGATGCCAGCGCCATGTTGGCAATCGGAGACCGTGCAGAATTCATATTTCTGAGAATACAGACTAAGGATCATGTATAATTTACTCAGTACATTACTGAATTAATTTGTCATTGTTTCTTTCATTCACTTTAATTGAGTAAACTAGAAAATAAAGCAAAAAAAATCACTTACCTTCTTTCAGGTGAATAGGACATGTTCCAATCGCGGTAGCTGAACGGAAAAGAACTAGCAAGGTCAAGTTAAGTTTAGCAAAAGCTTTTTTATGGTAATATAATAAATTAAAATATATCCGCTATATCTTTATACGAATAATTTCAAAATAATTTAATATTATTATTTAGATACTTAAAATTTATAAAGACTGTTTTTTCCACGAAGATTAGTAATACTAAAATAATAGGAAATTAAACGACGGAAGTAGATGACTACAATTTCTGAGTAGAGTAATTCTTGCTCTACAGATAACACAAAATATTTTATATTGATTATCGAACGCAACATTTTACGGTTTTTGTATTTTCGAATAACATATATTTTGACGACATTATATTCTTAAATATATCACCATTAAGTTATTATTTCTAAAACGAAATGTTTGTTGCTCTAAAACATTAGTTTTAAATGTATTCTACTGACGAAATAAAACATTTGCAGACTTTTAACGGGGAAAAACCGCGTTTGGTTTAATTTCGTATATCCCATAAAATAATTATCTTTATGTTAATTTCACAGAATATTTTTAATTTAATACTAGAGTATTAAATAAGTTATGACAAATTAATAATATGTATTTTTAAATACAATTAAAAGTAAATTTATAAATTGTGCTATCAATATCAATAAAGAGGTTATTACAAAATTAAATTACAAATATGTGCGTTATGAGTGACAAAAATAGTAATAATTATTATTATTTCAAGTAAATACTTGAAACATTTAAATAAATGGTTTGTAAAAAAATAATTACAATATAGTATCCAATTACAACAATATCTCAAGAAAGAGTAAGTTATAATTCTTATATTCTATAGTAATTTACCGTTTAAACTAGAACCTAACCTTAAACTCAAACCTTAATCAAATATTCATTTGTTTACCAATTCTCTATAAGATTAGACGAGTTCCTTTTATTACAAAAAATAGAGATTATTTAGCAGATGTATTTAAACAAAAGTATCAGTGATGTTTTTTTTTGATAAATTTAATTTCCGTTACGATTACAGATAATTTTTAAGGTTTATGAAGTTATTTTGTAAATATCTTTACCGATATTCTTTAACATGAACGCATATTAAACATTTTAATGTTGGTAGGAGCAAACTTCCTGTCGTGTCTTTGAGTACGCTGCCATTTTGAAACGGCAGTGCTTTTTGTTCGTGTGGAGCGTCTGCTCGTTGCAGAGTTTAGATTGTGGTTTAGGAAAGTTTAGTTTTATTTTACAAAGAACTCTATCAAAATGAGCTGGCAAGATTATGTCGATAAACAGTTAATTGCATCAAGATGTGTTACAAAGGCTGCGATTGCCGGTCACGATGGAAATGTCTGGGCTAAATCAGAAGGCTTCGATGTAAGTTTCTTGATATGTATTAAGTGCTTAGTGAATTCATATTAATCATCTTTTGTGCATAGGTGATTTGATGTGCGATGGTATTGTGCCCTTAAGTGGTCAAATTTTGGATTCGTAAATTATGAATGGATGACGAATCCGGCTAGTTGACAAGATGGCGACATGTGGTAGACAATTCAAATTAGAATTGGTTTTATTCAGTCTATGCATCCTTAACTATTTACATTTTTAGTAAAAAACTGAACTGCTTTGAATTGGGAATGAATTGTAAATGGGTACTATTCGCTATAAGGCCTATTTGCTGAATAAAATGTTGCCGGCCGGTAGTTCTTGCATTGAAGTAGTCACACGTCGGCGACGCCAAATTTATCTGTAATGTAATATTATGTTCAAATCGCTCCATTTTCGTTAATTTCTCACATCTATACTGTATTTTTTTTTGCCCTTTCCTTAAACTTGAGCTTAAACGAATACGCGATAATATTATGACTCATGATAGTATGTTGCGTAGGTAAAAATTATATACTTATGTTAAATTATATGATAATTTAACCGTTACAAATACATAAAAACTAATTAATTATATAATATGAAATATTAGATCATTACAGTTACATATATAAAAATCGCTTACTAAACTAATTTACGATTAAAATTTTAAATTGAAATTTAATTGTTATATTTTATTTAAATAGAATCCAATATAATATTATAATGTATATTTCAATGTAATGTAATATGTAGTTGTAAAAGATATGGATAAATGTTTAAATAAATACAAAAAAAGTAAATACTAATACTATAAAATCTGTAAATTAAAATAAGAATTTCTTAACAATGCAACTCATCTTCATTAAATTAACTATTTTCATTTGTTAATTGGAATGAAATTATCAATAATAATGATTAATCTGTAGGAATATGTACATATAAAGCCAGAGTATAGAATATTGTGTCATGACTGAATTAGAATACATTAAAGTTTACCCAAATTGTTATTTTAGTACATGTTGTAACTCAAACTTAGCTTAATGACTAATTTTGGCTAATGGGCACAAATTATTTCACCAATATCAAGTATGTTGGAGAGATTGACTCAGCAGATTCAGCAGTCAAGATAACAGTACATAAATGTTATTTTAGTATATACATAATATAAGTAATGAGAATTGGATGAGAATTTTGTTTCAATTCAACAAATAGTTGCTAAATTCACAACAAGTCCTATGATTCAATGTTGTGAACATGTAAGAGTTATTTTTATGTTTCTTTCTTACCTGTTAGGTTATGAAGAAATTTGAGTCAAATTTGAGAATTTTTAGTTAAGCTTAGTGTAATCCTAATAAGAAATAATATGTAGGTTTTTTAATATTTGTATAAATGTTTGTAAGTATTTCAAAGCTCTTTTGCAAAATAGAGCTTTCAAATACTTTTAGATTACAATCAAAATCCTTTGTTTCTGCTGAAAGTTTATCAATGATTAATTTCAGTATGAAGAGCAGAAAAAGTAAGCATTCAGTATTTAAGAAGTTAAATATTTTTTAATTTGAAATGCTACTTTCATAATTATTTGATGTAACACATTTAAAAGTAAAAATAATTTTATTATTATTATATCTTTATCAGTTCATTTTGTATCAACATTTTCCATTATACTTTATTAATGTATTTTTTATTAAGAATCAATATTAATTCCTTTTGTTACCTGTTGAGTAATGAGGTAGGGATAGGGTGGAATGATTAAGTTATTGGTATTCTAAACAATAACTATATTTAATAAATAGTTCTCAGTTCTCAAATAAAATTTGTTTGCACATACATAGATTTACACTAATAACATGTAGCATTCATTACATGTTGTCTCATAAAACCTTATGCTACATACTACACTATTATCTATAATTTTAATGAAATTCTGATTATATTCTCATCCATACTAATATATTAACACACCTAATATTATAAAGTTGCCAAAGATTGTGTTTCCAACAAAACTATTCACAGAAGTTTTTAAGCCATTATATACTTTATATTAGATGCTTCTTTACTCAAAAAGGTTATGTAATTTTACAACACCAGGAGTCAATCCACTGAATCTAGATTCATACCAATTTTGGGGGGATTTTTATAAATTAACAAGATTTACTTGTTTCTATACTTTATTGTATGGTATATTAAAATTTGCAGAGCATAATGACTTAGACATATTATTACGATTATATCATAATCATAACATAATCATTGAAGTATTATAGTTATTACGTGCCATGGGCTGTTTGGGCACATATAGTCAATATTAATATGCTATTTGTTGAATTGTATTGTCTCTTATAGTACTACTAACTGTCTTCTTAGCCAATTAGCCAACCAAAGCTGAAGAACTAACTCTTAATCATGTAATAATAACAAAATAAACAATTTTCATCCATTCAAAACGGATTGTAAGGCTAGTTTAATCATAACATTAAAATATACGTTTTTTTTTTCGTACATTTTTACAAGCTATCGTTATGCTTGAAGACTATTCAAGATAACACGATAAAGTATTGTTATTTTAGATTATCGATTGAGAAATGTATGTTATGGTAGTTTAAATACGTTTAAAAAAAAATTAAAAAGTCTTTCGTAAATAAATATTGAATATGAGTAAGTACGTTCATTTACTTAAATATTATATGAATACTGTTCATAAATGTAATACTCTTAACAGATATCAAAAGACGAAGTCGGAAAGATAGTGGCCGGTTTCGAAAATGAATCACTCCTTACAAGCGGCGGCGTCACGATAGCGGGCACGCGGTACATCTACCTCAGTGGAACAGACCGCATAATACGCGCAAAACTTGGCAAGGTCGGCGTGCACTGCATGAAGACACAGCAAGGTAAAACAACTACGTTCATGCCAGTCCTTTGATAGTGAATTGCGATGCAACTTAATATAATGGTGTCGTGTGTCATACCTATGCAGCATTTGCGCGGTCTAACTTACATATTTCACGTAGTTTTTTTTGTCGAATGCAACATTTCACATTGTAACATTATTATACTTAAGTCAGTAATTATTATTTATTCGATGTTTTGATAGCGATCGATATGTGTTATATTTTTAATACTTTGTTAGTATGTATGTAGTAAGATATATCTATTTGAATAAATATAGTATGTTTTACAGACAATACAGAGTATTAGATTGTGATTCGAAATATGAAGAAGATAATCGCGTCTTGATAATAAGAAAATTCTATTCTTGCACCTTTGCCAAAGAGGCCGACTGGCCTAGAACTACATGTAATTATGTCATCTAAAAGTAGCTACAATTCATATTTTCTTAACATTGAGTTATTAATAGCGTGACGAATAGCTTTAATAATTTAAATTTTTCTCAAAAATTTTAATGTTCGGATGTACACTGAGAAATTGCGCGCATAGACCGTTAAGACCGACTCTCTTAGTTTATTAATTGACCTACATATGACTCAAACACGCAATTATTTCTAGTTTCCGAAAGTAACTAATTTAATTAAAAACACTTAATATACTTTTAAGGATTACAAAGAAATGATATGCTATAAATTTAACAGAATTTTTACAGTAATACTTTTATTTGCAGCTGTTGTAATTTCTCTCTATGAAGAACCGATCCAACCCCAGCAAGCCGCATCTGTAGTGGAGAAGTTAGGAGAATATTTAATTACCTGTGGTTATTAGAGGTGAGTTGAGACATTTTCTTTTTTAAGTACTACATTTACTTAAAATAGATGTACAAGAAATGGAATATTTTTCTCTTTTTTACAGATCGAAGCGCGCGTGATCTAAGAATAAGATAATATTTTTCCACAGGGAAATAAGTAACTGCATTTTGTATATTCTATAAAAGTGATAAGGACCGTCATTTGTTTTGATATTTGATAAATTATGGCGCTATCAGTGTCTGATGCGTTTAGTATCCATGTGCAGATGTAATTACTTTGTGAATTTTGGACTCTTTTTTTTTTTATACGCTCACCGTTTTCACAGAGTAATTGTTTCTGTATAATGGTTTTATGTATTTAAAAAAAATGCTTTTATCGGACTACAGTAAAGCTAAACAAGTGGCTTTGCGAAAAAGTCTCGAGGCATGATGTATAGAGATTTTTTTAAATTTCTTTTCAAGTTGTCTGATACTACAATTTTTTTTACATCTAGAATGAGTTATTGAGTATAACTGTGGTTATAACTTACTCGCTGTCAACCTTATTTATATAAAATAATAAAATGGAAATCAGCATTGCAACCAGACGCTTGACAAGAAATTATAATAACCACGTAATGAAATTACTGTAACAATATACAACATTATTATATATGTAATTACAAATAAGCATTTGTGTAAGGGCTTGTTACAAAATGAAAGACACTGTAACCCAAGAATACATGTAACGATTTTAATTGAAAAATCTCTAGTCCCACTGGAACCATCGTGTGAGAACTAATACGACGTGAGGCGAGCGGGGGGCGGGGGGCGCTCCCTTAGCCCTCCGCGAGCGCCATTACTTCGCTATGCTTCCCTTTTTATTACGCTGCGTTTATAATATTGTGTAGTGAATAATAAACATTTTGCATTCTGTTTTATTCTATTCTATCTCTTAGCTGCAGAATCTAGAAGCGCTCAATTATAATCCTGTATCCTCAAACAAGGCTTGCAGTAATCGAAGGGTGCATATTGTTTATATTTGATATTACTACTATAGCTTTGTACATTGTTTCTGATAAGCGATGGGAACTGTGTCTATCTAATAATAAAATGATTTGTATTATAATTATATGGTTTTCTTTCATCACCTGATATCCAATTTATTACAACTGAGTAAAAATAATGAAAGTATTAGTATCTACTATTAGTATTAGTATCTACGTTTCGTAACTACTGTTTACAATTTTAGACTATAGTATCACGATTTTGCTATTATAAGCAAATGGGTTAATATAAAATGGGTTTCCATTGCAAACAGTTAGATGCTAGTGGTACGACCATTTTTTTCTCACCACCATGGGTGGAAACGAATCTTGAATGCAATATGCATTAATGTAATAATTTAACTTAAAATTGTTTTCTGGAAT
Source organism: Vanessa cardui (assembly GCF_905220365.1). Classification (NCBI taxonomy): domain Eukaryota; kingdom Metazoa; phylum Arthropoda; class Insecta; order Lepidoptera; family Nymphalidae; genus Vanessa; species Vanessa cardui. The sequence goes on from NC_061129.1 coordinate 9,890,513, forward strand.
CTTAACGAAACTAGTGATTAATCGTTAACATTCCGGCCGTAATCATAGTATCTTGTCTTAGCACTCATCTGTCTATAAGGTCGTATTTTCTTAAGATAAATCAATTGTTGAACTGATTACTATAAATTAGCAATAGAGGCATAGCCTAAAAGTCAACATTAAAAAATTAGTAAATATTATGATAATTGTAAAGTATTTCTGAATTGTTTTACTTTTCGAAAAAATTATAATCTTTTGGATTAAAAGAGAATTACAGCGTTATTGCAATTACGAATGTAAACGCATGTGGCGACTACCATATTTTTCACTATTATTTTAATTTCAATTTAAAATTTGAAGTAAATTTTGCAAAATAGTTTATGCAATGGTGGTAGCTCTCTCACGGATTAATTCAAGATTTTTGACATCATAAAATAATTGAAAAAACGACCTGACGAAGATAAAACTTTTTGAATAGGGTAAGAAATATAACTACATGGATAAAATAAAAAAAACATGGCTAATTAACATAATTTATTTTCCTTTTGACAAAATCTACAATAATAAGAATTAAGTACACTCGAATACAAGGATTGGTATAAAATGTTAAAAGTGGTAGTCTATATGTGAATTTGGTTCTTTAATATACCACACAAGATCATTTTACACATCTAACTCTAAAAAGAAAATTGTAATTAAGTTACATATTTTTGTGTTTCTAATGTTAACTTTAATTATAATATAGACTCGGAGAAATAATTCTTATTCCTTTCTAAAACGGTTAACAATAATTTAAAAACAATAAAACTCAGATGTACATAACATACTACGTGGTTATCTACATTTCTACAAACCTATTTTATGAATAAGGAAGAAAATTAGTCGTGGATTCCTAAAATAGATATTTCTTAAATAAATTATGCGTTGTAATAACCACCGGTTAGAAATATTACTATACGTACAATTCAATTAAAATAAACATGCCACTTGATTAAGCCAGCAAACTAAGATACGGTTTTTAAATTTCAAAGCCACATTCACGCACATGTTAATACAATTTACTCTAACGCTCGCAATTTTCATAGCATTTTTTGTGATCAACCCTATTTGTAAACTTTTCAGATCGAATGACTTCGGATATAATATCATTGTAGTCTGATTGTTACACATACTGCAACTCGTTTCATGGGAGAGATTTCAAGGTCAAATCATATAAACTATCTTGTGGTCACGGATGCTCCAATGAATAATGACGAGATTTCTTCCAGAGACTTCTAAAGAAACCTTTCCTTTGTTTCTGGCCTGGATGCTCCTCGCCTGTTAACAAATATAATTTTGATTAACAACTTTATTAATAGTGCTTCCTTTTTCAGTTGATATTATTTTCCTGTTTATTACAAATAAAATGTACCTACATATAATGCTAATTAATGTGGCACCTACATACACAGTTTTGTATCGCCATCATTAAAATTTAAGTAGAGGCAACCATAAATATAAGCACATGTGGCAATCATTATTAATAGTGATGATGCCCATAAGGAACAAAGGATGGTAGCGATGAAATTTCGATTGACAGCGCTTCGATTTTGTAAAACAACGGTATTTTAGCATCATGTGTTCTCTCTGTCTTTCTCTTTGCCGTTGATGTTCAGCATCCTTAGGATCGCGACAATATGAATCGCGACAGTATTTTTTAAAATTTCTGTTATTTAATTTAACCTAAATAAATATAAATTGCACACTCGATAGACCTGAGTTGTTCGATTACTTGTTGTTGTGTGCTGTGAAAAAATAGAAAAATGGTGTGAGTAATTTTAGGCTCGTGCCTGCTTTTGAGAAAAAAAAACATGTCTGACATCTAAAAAAATAAGTTAAACTGATATAAAGGGCGTCAAAACACATAGCTAATATATTCAAAGGTTCAAGTTTTTCTTCAATTACAGCTCCATATCAATGAGTAAAATGTCGGCATATTTAATTTTTCTCGTTTTATCCAATTAAATTGATGCAACTTGAACCAAGTGGAAATGAATTAATGAATTGTAACTGAAAATTTTGACACCTACATCTTGCGATGAAATCTAGCCTGGATTTGGGCCTGGCTTACTGGATTTATTTCCATTCCAGGATGATTTTGACTGCCAGACTTGAGTGGGTACTCTGTGTAATCATACACCGAAAAGCTCGTCAGCTTACTAAGAAAAACCGCAAATCATTTTTTGAATTATCTTTTTATTGGTGATATTAGATTTGATATTATTATTGATGAATTGCATTTTATCTTAATTTTAAAAGTTAATAAGTATTTGTAAGGCTGCAGTGTTGTTAGGGTCGTGAACCCCTATTTGAGGGCGAGGGAGTGCGAATGTCAAGTGTACGAGCGCGCTAGTCGCCGCCGCCGGGTCGATACTGCGGCCACGATACAGGGACTTATTAGAATCGAAAAACGCAGGCTGCCGATATAGCTTATTTAAATTTTTGTTAGTTAGTCAAAATTGCCATTAACAAATTTTATATTTTTGATTTAGTACTTTTAAACAAGCGATAAATATTAGATGAACCAGAATCGTCTCGGGGAGGACTTTAATAACAATGAACAATATAAAAAAGTGTCTCTAAATATTTTAATTAAAATTTTAGAAAAATGATTTATGTTAAGTCTTTATGACAATGGGAAGAAATAAACATTCAATAAAAATCAAGTGAAAGTTTACCGTTTAACCCGGGCTGTGACATAAATGATGTGATCAATCATTAAAGAGATGACGGTCGGTCATTGATATCTGAGGTCGCGTTTGTTTTATAGCCGTTCCGAGATATCTCCAGACAATATAAATAATGAGGTGACAGACTAAACGATTTCAAAGTTATCGAGAATGGGTCACTTTGTTGATAATTATGCTTTATTTATAAATTTTAATAAAAATGCATACAATAAATACCTACGATTAAATAAATATTGAAAAATAAGATATTCTTACCCGAAAAAATGGCAGATAAGAGTGATATTTGACATACATAAATTAAAAAACAACTATTCGTATAGTATTTCATCGATGAAGTAAGAGGCACACCGTTAGTAGGGCGTCCGAGAATAGACCGGTTAGTAGATATTTTCCAGCGCACGTCCCAAATGCTTCGACTGTGGCCAAAAATAGCCCTCATGAAGCCGTCCCCGACATCTGACTCCGTTAAATATGAATAAGATTGTCCCTACTCGAACCGCTATTTAAAAACTTTTCAATGACTGTAAATATACCTTAGTAATTATACGTCACGTACTTGTACAACAATCGACGCCATAATCCGTACCGTAAATGAAATTGTAAATTATAGACTTTTTACTATTAAGAAATATCAAATAAGTTAATTTGCAATTCATAGTTCCTATTATTTTATCACCAGAAAATGATCTCCATATTCCACAGATCGCGGAGAGCCGCAGGTTTATTAATAGCATGCGCAGTGGAGGCCCGTCTGATTCAAGTTCATTGGCTAGACTCCCCGCAATGATTGTGTCGACTGTCGATACTTCATGTGTTCACATTCGATGCAATTTATCACTTGACTTGTTATAATAAAATAATATACAGCACTTGATTAATAACGTGCTATACTAGTTTACGTGTGACACACGGATTTAGCTTTGTGTACAATAGCTTCATCTTCCTTTAATCGCCCGCACGAAAAGCATAAAGTAATGTACAATAATTTATTTCGAGGGACTAAACGTGGAGTTACCGGATCTACGAGCTATAGGCGTAGCCAGTTACGCTTCTAGAATAATAAATCAGAACCTTATTGTACCTTTTTTATTTGTAAGAAAGATCAAACATTGTAATAAAATAATTAGTATAGCCTAGGGATGTAAAAAAGTAACTACTTAATGAAAATTAAGACTTTGATATGACTCAGAATCTCCTTGCTGATTCTTCAAAATGAATCACGGTTACCAACTGATGACTAACGATTCGTCGAAGCGGGAAGTCGACTTAGGCGACAATGAGACTCATATTCGTTTAGAATATTTAATCGGGTCAGGAAGATCGCTGTGAGGGTAACTCGTAGGGTTCGTTCGAGGGTCGGAGTTTTGGTCGGAGGGAGGGGGTGTACGGGGTGTGCAGAGTTCGTCGACTCTCCGGTGAAGGGCAGCGAGGTCGGTGCGTTCGCTTTCGTCGGCGCGCGGTGGCGGCGCGCCGTGCGCGACGTATTATTGATCGGTCGCGCAGCCTCCGCTCTCCCGCACTGTCTGTCCGCTTACTACTCGGCCCAGTGTGTTCTTTATCTCATAAAATATTCGCAGTGTGACAATTCGTTTTAGCGTAACCAGGGCGTTGTCCTCTTCAATGTATGCTTTTAAGTCAATTCGTCCAAAAGTTTATCTTCGAATATAACTCTTTAATTGGGATAAGCATACAACGTTTTACGACAAAACACAATACCAATACGTATTATGTAACTATTTCAATATGAGCTTAGTTCAGCCAGGTACAGGTTTCAGCTAGAGTTTTATTTAAAATCTAATACACCGACAGAATATTTAATTATATATATTCTTATTCTTTCTAATATTTATGTCTTCTTAAATGACTAATAAAAAAGCTCTGCACCCGCGGTACAATGTGTAGTGAAATATTCAGAACACTGATATTAAAGTAACCAAAATTAAATTGTATCTTGTGTCTTTAATTGTATCTAATTAATTGTTGCCAAGCAAAACGAATTAAAGAAAAATATCACTTAAAGCAATATAACAAAAGGCGTTTTTCATCATAGTTTTAAAGTACTCGACTCTTAAGTATGTTATAACTTGTTATTAAGTAAACCACCAGTACCGGCAACCACAAGGTCTGGTCTAGAGAAACTTGATGTAATATTATATATACACAGAGCACTGCTGTTTAGATGCCTTTTAATTATTTTACCTGTATAACATCCGTCAAATGTATTTAAAAATGTTATATTATATGGATATTTTGGTTATTATTTAAGTTGTTAGTTAGCTTTACATTTTGTTGGTAACTGTTTACGTTAAAAAAGAAAACTATATAAGTATATATATATATTATATTATGGAAGTATATATTATGTTGTAGGTAATAAGTATTATTAAACTTAAGTTATATAAGTACGTTAACTAAAAAGTTTTAGGGCCTGTTCAGTTTTTTGGAGGAAATAAATTTGAAATTTAGTTTTTTAGACACATTTAGGCTCCAATTTATACTGCTTAATATTTTTCTTTACCGTTAATTAAGCTTAGATTTTAAGTAGGTAGGTAGGTAGACGATTATGTGAGTGTATAATTTAGTGTTAATTACTAGAATTATAAAAAGCATTATCAATTTGGTTTAATATAAAATCTACTTAATTATTAAATTTCCAGAGCGAATAAAAAATTTTGGTTTTGATCTGAATCGTTTAACACTAAAATAACGTAAAGTTCTCAAACTGTTGTTTAAAATAATATAAATTAACGAATCTTTAACGAGAAGGTCTGTTAGTGTAAGAAAATGACTGAAAATGACGAGACATGCATTATGAACGTTTACACAATACAAAGCTTTATGACTATATGCGAACTCTTAGTTTGTCGTGCGGACGAGTCACTCGAGAAATGAGACTACTTTCAGTGGAACTAGGCCTGTCTGAATAACTTATAAGTAAACCTGTAGCCAGACTTATGAGAATTAGAAAAAAAAAAAGAAAAAAAAAACGCAAAGGTATAACATGATAAAATCCAGCATTTGTCTAATTAAAATACTTAATAATTTGATATATTTAAATATTATTAAACTGAGTTTCTCTTTTTTTACATTCTCTTTTTAATATTCCTTCAATTAAAATAATTTAGATGACTGTACAATCTTTTTATTTTTATAGTTTTATGTGTCATAGCTGTGACCTTTTTAACAAAAAAATATAATGAAGTTTTAATAACATATTTTCATTAGTGGCCACACCCTTTTATGTCAGTATGCCTGTGCTACATGAAAATTTGACAGCTAAGTAATAATACTTCTTGCGATGTGAAGTTTAAATGAACGAGTTGAATTACATGTACAGGGTACATGACTTGCATGTGTATACGAAGATAGGCAAGATATGGGCAATGTGTTTTATTTTATAATTTGATGATTAGTATCGAAAATATGGATTACGAATTCTCTGTAAAAATTATGATATTACACCTCAGATTGGCTGTGAAATTTGAACTAAATATGATATATATAGTTAAATTATTAAACTATAGCAAAACATAAATAAATGTTTGCTTTAATATTGAGTCATGTCATGTTTTCCTTTTATAAATAATAAATAACAAGGCGCCTGACACGGCAATTGCATGCGTGACCTCTTATCGATTTGTGTTTATGTCGTTAAAATGTACTGTTATATTTTTATCTGGTATACATTAGTATATATACTTGAGATAGTAGGTCATTATCGTCATTTGTATTGGTAATGAGTTAAGAAGTTATCATATTATTTTCTCTTGTTAAATATTTATTTATCATTCTCTTTTGTTTCTCTGTCCCATATCTTCTGTAATGTTGATTGATTTACAGTATCGTTGGTATAATTAATACTTATGATTACTTATAAGCCTTTTTCTGGATAAAATTGAAGCCATTTCACGAAATACAATTCAGGTATGAGCGTGTATAGGGTGGATGTACGTGTATACTAATTATTAGACCAGTCCCATTTCACGGAAAGGTTCTAGCACACTTACTATACTAAAACTTCTAAAAAATAATCAAATAATAAAAAATATACTAACTTCGACTAAATACTGACTTCAGTGGTACATCTTCTTTGATCATCATCATCTTTCTTTGCGTTTTAATATTTGTCATAGTTTCTGAGAAAAATAATAAAAAATTGGAGGCCTTTACCCCATATGAGTGACAACAGTGATCTAAAATCACAAGTACAAGTACTTTGATTTGACGTAATATTTAAAACGTTAAACTATGTCCAAAGACGTCAGTGCAATTTCCTTATATGTAGTAAGTCTGCTAGACCATTGTGTACAAACATTTATTTCTGGTGACAATACAGACGAGTTTGTCATTAAGAAAACTACTTATATGTTTTTTAAGAGTGTTTTATCATATTTTTTACCGGTCTGATGGGTCCGATGTCACTATTTACTAGAACTCTTAAAAAATGATCCGCTATGGTAGCTGCGTACATTAACGATTTTATATAAATGACTTCAAGTACTAATAAAATGTAAATACTACTATACTATACTATAAATACTAACAGTTAAATTGCGTATGTTATTAGTGTATTACCAATCATCATATCCAATGTATAATTATAATAGTATAATTCTCGTTTAAATTTTTATTGCAATGTGTGAAATGTCAAATGAATAAACTAGTGTAAAGTCCGCTATAAGTATATTAGGTAAAATATGCTTGTCAATAATTCAAAGTTCACTTATTAACTATAATACCTATTGTTATTGTTTCTTGGTAAATTGAATTAAGTAATCTTTTATTTAATATTTATTGAAACGCCAGAATATATCACGTGTTTGACAAAAAAATAATTGTGTTACGAATTTATTAATATTATCAATTATACAAATATGTTGATATTTAATTATAATATTACAGTTTAGATATTATTATTAAATATCATCTAAAATAAAAGTCCTTTTAACATTGTAACATTTGATCATTGATTGAATTTTTCTATTATCGATTTTAGAGCTTTAGTACTTTGCTGATGTGTAAAAATATTGTTTATTCGTTTGTATATGTCATTTGTATAGATCAATTGCACAGTAATCTGTCTTCTTCTTTCGAATACAAAATTATTGAGGACGGAAAAAGAAAACAGTAGGTACGTAACAATTCACCATTATACTTACAGGTTTATTAAGGCCTTTCATGAGTGGCGTTTGTTTAATGTAGTAAAAAGTGTTAAATAAAATATTGAACGTTGGTTGTCCTTGTCAATGTCAATTCGTTCGACATCGGTTCGATTTAGCTAATCTTTTGCGTCACTAAATGAGAACGAGATAAAATTGAGCAGAGTCAAAATAGCATACTTTTTACGCTCTCTAAATGTGCTGCTTTCGTACATTTTATACTTTTAACATTAGATTAATCATTTCGTTAACATAAGCTGAATTAATTTCAGAGCGTATTTTTGGGGCCGGAAAATTATGATAAGATTTCTACGAAATTTAAATTATTATAAAAATCATGATTTATAACAAAAACGTTGTTGCTAGCCGTTTGTTTTGTATTCTCATTTATAATATTTTTTTAAGAAAACAACCATAATGGTAATTGTTTAATGAAAAGAAAGTTACATAACCGTTTTTTAAATATCGTCTGTAAATACTTAAAAAAAAAACAATTGAATACGTATATTTTATAAGATTTATATTTATATTTTTATTTTAGATTTATATTTTAGAAGATAAGATTGAATATGTACATTTTATAAGATACTTTTGAATCCTTATTTGAATTCCAGCAAAACAATATCAAAATAAGTACGCTTTATGTAATGTTACAAATAAAAAAAAATTGAATCTTGTCTCTTTTAAACATTGGAAAATCCCCCTATCCCCTAAATTTTATAGGGGAATTTCATTTACAAGAACACAAATACAATTTTTTGGCATGATTGTATTTCTTCAAGAAAAGCAACAAAGTACATTAGATGGATTGCAGAAAAAGGTTATCTGTACGATAGAACAGTGACTCACTTTAGTTTACTAATGAGGACACAGAGCGGAACTGACCTTCTCCTACTAAGGGACCTTCCAAGTAACGTTCGACGCGAAAGACACGTACTGATATATATTTATGGTGATGTGTTGAGATGAGTCATCGAGGTCGACTTAAAATGTATGCGCACATTTTAACATTAAAATTCCATTAAAAAAAATAATTAATAATAAATTATCAAGCCAAATGTTTGCGAGATTCGCCGGAACATTCGCTATTGCAAAATGAATTATTAATTGTAGACAAACGGTACAGTTCAACGAACTCTGTGCAAAGCAGATATAGTTGGTATCGCCACTAGCGGTCAGTCATTTACCCTTGCCAATATTTTGCTTATGTATTATTTATAAGTATTCAATTATGGCCACAATTTATTTTAAATATATAAAAACTCGCAATTAATAATATCGTATAGATTTTTATGTCACATGCTCATATATAAATATGTTATTATTTTGTATGTCGCAATGGTAAAATGATAGTATCGTTTAGTAACGCTTAGATATAAATTTTATCAAGCGTGACCAATTTATGATAAACATTTTATTACATTTAGTGCAAAAAGTTGTATATAAAAATGATGTAAGTACTTTTTAGAACGATTTATTTACTGTTCCCAAATTGGTGTCTTTTATTGTCACTATCAATTTTAATTCTGTCTTCATTTTGACATACGTAGGACTTCATGAATCTAAAGAAGAGTTTTTTACACCTGGAACTAATCATAAAACAATCCATTTTAAAAAATGAATATTTTGAATTAATTCATAATGTCACTTAGAAAGCGTTCCTTTTTAATAAATTCTTGATCATGGCGTAATTTATTGAAATACATTATTTAATTGCATTTGTAGCAAACCTTTCAAATCATCCTTTTAGTAACGTACATCATAGTTTATGTTCGCTAGTTCAATTATTTCAACGAACATTTTCTTTATATGTATGTATAAATGCAGAAAACGCCGTGCTTTATCAGCTTATAACACATTTTAAAAGCTTTAACCTGCTAATGAATGAGAACTGTAAGAAATGTATACCCACATGTTTACTATCTAAGTATTCCATGAAATATTTACTGGAAGTCGGCCAAATGTTTAAAAATTTTCGACTGTATGCCAAGAATATAGGTATGCAAATAAACAGCTGTATTTTGTAACATTTAATAATATAACGTAATATTTAAACAATATTCATCTTTTAAATGTTCAAATTAATGTTAGTCAACGTCAGACGGTGCAATATTAAAAAGATTCTATTTGATATAGCTCCGTGATTTAGCAGTCTCTCATGTGAGAATTGAAAGCACTAGGCTATTGACCTCAATCCGGTTAGTGCTGGTGTTAATTAAACTGAATATGTTAACACCAAGCTCCAAGTATTGTAACAGAAATAATTTATATTTTTCAGTTAAAACTTTTTTTGATAATTTTTTTTATTGCACTTATATTAACGGGGAACTATATAAATATGATAATAAAACATTTTAAATGTTAAATAGACGTTATTAGTATAATCATATGTATTTAATTTTGAAACGTTCGAAATCACTGTACAAGTACTGTAAAGGCAAATGGGATCATGTTAATTCAAATACCTTAAATTTTTTCCTTATTTCCAAACTAATAAACGCATTCCCAGTATCATATTTGTCATTACATATTTATGACTATGTTAAACGTTAAAAGTAAAAATAGAAAGTGACAACAATGTTATCAGGCGAGCTGATAATGAAGTGGAGCCAGGACAACAATTAACAAATACCACGATACTGCCTCGTACAGCGACGTAATGGAAGACTCTTACCAATTAACGCGTCGTGTCTTTCAATGTAAAAGTGGTCTGTTTAACTTATGACATCATGTACACGAATTTATTAAAACCCGCATTTCGTTCTCGTGAAGTATATTTAACATTTTTCTTATAAACTTTTGCGTGTGCAATACAAATATGACATTATTCTTCATAATCAAGAACAATCTTTTCGCGATTTGGTATTAGTTCCTCTGTTTTGAAAATAAAATATGTATATTCTAAGAAAGAATATGTTTTAAAATTCCTTAAATGTTAATCAAGCTAAAACTGAACTATACTGTTATCTAACACCTAGAGATACAATATTTTGTCATTTCTATTAACAACGATCATACTCAGAACTAGTATCAACTACGATAACACGTTACTTTGAACAAAATCAACAAAACATTACTTTGTACCTTTAGATAATTAAGTGATTCTAGCCTTTAACCTTAACTATTATTTAAATTGGTATATGATAATAAAACATTAATCATATTCAAATTGTTTCAACAATTGTTAATATGTAGAGCTAATAATTTTCAAAGACGGATGCTTGATTATCAAAACGTTTGTCCCATTGAAATGTCACTTCTAAATACTAGCTGACATTGTGTTTGAAAGTTTATTATCATATCAGCTGTTAGTATGCTTTGTCTACATCCCGTTTGAAATATACATGTATAATAAAGAGAATGATTCACTACTTATATCGTAGAACATGGGTTGTTAGGCTTAACTAAGTCATATCTTTTACAACGCCATAGCGCGTATGAATAATATTGGAAGTTATGTTTATAAAATAAAATTAACTTGCAACTTAAAACTTGACATGGTAAATTAAATATTATAATAAGCCTTATATGTCATTTATTTCCTCGTCTAAGTCGTATTAAAATAGATTGTAGGTACACATTTTGGTTGGCAAGGCTTACCAGACTAAACAAATGTTTAGTTTTATAACATTCGGTCCTCGCAATGCAATGTCTTAGTGAGTTTAGACTAATATTTGAGTGTTTGTATTAAAGTCAGTCGCAGTTAATGATTATTATTATTAGATAGTGTTATGATGGACGTTCAAACAAACATTGGGTACTCATAACAGTCAATTAAGCGCTAATAGAGCGCATCGTTTCTATATATCCTGGTAATGACAGGCAATGTTGTGTAAAGACCAGCAAATGTCGAGGGAGAATTCCAATTTTTGCAAAAATACGAATAGAATGCGGTGTCCTCTGGAGTCGTTACCCCTGCAGAGAGGGGCGTCGGTGGGACGAGGGGCGCGGGACAGTTGGCGTGTGCCGGGGAAGGAGCCGGGTAACGCCAGCAGGGTGGCGATCGCGGCTGCGCGCTGTCCGCCGCAGCCCCCCGGGACACCATGTGCGCGATGTCGCACCCCACGCCTCGCACACCCGCATACAACCCCCGCTTTTACCAATGAAAAGCGCGATCATTACCCGCTCATTCATCTCCGTTTCTCTGTTATTGCTATAGCAACGTCGCCTGATAAGTTCTATGATATAATGTAATACTGACCGTTTGCTGACCGAGCCGCTGGCGACGTTGCCTCCTTGCTTCGAGAACTTTCCTTCTCCTTTCCATTGTTTCCTAAGAATAAAGAGAATCATATAGCAGCTGCAACATATTTGATTACTATTGTTACGGAACGTGTTTATTCTCACGTTTCGTTGATAACGCTCAACCTTCGGTATAGTTCAGTTTCAAATTAAATAACTATCAGAAATAACTTTTCGAAACATGTAAATGCAACGAAAACGTGTTTTATTGCACCAATTTAAATTTCCATATAAATAATTAATAAGCCCGTAAATACTTGACATCCTTAGATAAAATACTAAAATTAGTAATTATTTTGTTACGAAAGTTACTAATTAGATAGTCAGAATTTTCCTCATTAACCTTTTTTTCAATATACATGCCAATTATTTTAAATATAGATTGTATTAAGAAATAAATACTTCAAATTGAAATATGGAAAAATGAGTACCTACTTTATTGTGATAATGCAGTTAAAATTAAACAGAATGCATCATGACAGTTTCGGAGTACAATATTAAGGTAAGACAGCGCTCATCGGTTTGTGATTTCTAAAATAGCTCTACCCATTTTAAAAATCCGACAAAAATCGATGAAGACAAATTGTTGATGCTGTATTAAGCCAGCGAAACATTTTCTTAAATTGAATGTTTATTAAATGGTAATGAATAGACTCAATAATTCTAACTACTGATTAAAAAAATTGGTCTTTTACAAAGTATACGAAAACATAGAAATAAAATTTTGCAGTTTAAACTTTATTTATCTAAATTATTTTTATTATTAAAGGTGTGGTTTTTTTCAATGAAAATTTCTGACAAACTTAAATTTGACAAACACCGATGTTATCACGTGATAAGAAAGATTAATCGAAATCGATGTAGCATAATTCGCATTTATTTAGGCGATGTAATTTTTATTATTTTTACTTTAGTATAATTTATTATTTTCACGTTTGCATCAAGAGTTTAATCGAGAATTGTATACAAGGTATCGATTAGCCTTTACCTAAAAGGTTAGGAAGACATTCTATCATGTCCATACTTATTCCATATTGTCCTGTAGGCAGCGATTTCAAACTAGTTGCATATCAATCCGAGGCGGAAATATCTGGCTACAGATAGAGGAGGGAGGGAGTCACCCGACGGAGGCACATTCCCGGTAGGATCCTTTATGCCGCGGCCGCCTGTCTGACCGGTTCCAGCGATCGTTCAACCCAGCGAACTCGCAAATTTACAAAGATCGACTTTCACCGACAATGTATATTTCTTTAAAAACAGTACTGATATCTTTGCTGGTTAATTATAGCAGTAATTGGTAAAGAATTTGCAACATATGAGGCATAGCGTTATAGTCGCTATTTCTAGGGAGAATATGCGGAGAGTCTACAGAATAATCGAGCGGCAATATCCTTTCGTATACCTATATATGTAACTAAATTATATTCTCAAAAAAAATATTTATCCAATTGCCTGTAGTAACAAAAAAAGAAATGTTTCAGTTGTATCTTGTGCGAAAGATTCAAGAGTAATCTCTACCTGTTGAAGTACTATTGATAAGGCATAATGTCATATCTTAGTATCGATAAGAACACCACTTATTAAGTCCGTTGCATTGAATTCTCATATTTGACGGAGCCGGACAAGCTGACCTTGGCAGTGGCGTTGACTTATGCGGCCTCAAATCGCAACCAACCGTCGAGGCGCGCCATACTAACACATGGTCTAACTAACATAATATATAAGTATCACAAGTAGCCTACTATATCTTGACGCGCATGTAACAGATGTTGCGATATATCATTTTATCGTTTAACGTTTTTTCCGCTATTTATATCTTTGACACGTCATCAAACGATCACGGTTTCAAAATTGGATATCCGTTAACAGACATATTGAACGCGTTGGTATAGTAGCATGTCCAGACAACAGGAAAACTTACGCTTCGGTTCAACATACTAATGCCCTCCTATTAAAGTCGATTACACTAATTTTATTTATCGGAAAGGGTAAATAATTGACCACAAAGCCATGTAAAGTATTTTAAACAATGACGCCCTTGTATGATACGAGCAGAGGAATTTAATTTAAAATGTATGTTTTAAAAGTGCTTATATAATGATTTCATAAGAGTTAATGGGGGAAAAATATTTGTCACTATTGAGAAAATTTATCAAAATATAAAAATGTATCGTATTAAATACGATACAAGCTATCGAGGCTATAGAAATGTTAAACACCGATGACCTTGTTACTTTAATCAGCCAAAAAATATAAAGACCTCTAGGCAACTTTCTTTTTAATCTTTTAAATGTACTCAATACTTATTGTATCTGTATTTTAAGCTGTCATTACATTTTCGTTATGTACACAGGTGTATTTAAAGGCTATACGTAATGTGGGTGATGACCTCCTTCTAAAGAACTGCTTGGCAGCTGGTTTATAAACAGTTTCTTTAAAATTTAGCCTTTATATTTAGTCATCAATGCAGCCCATTAATCTAATAAAAGTACATAACTTTAACTCGTTTTTATTATATATTTGAGAGGGTAGCGTACGTGATTTATTTAAATGTAAAAGAGTGTAATTTGAAAAGTATTTCGAATACCTATATGTCTTTTTGAAATTAAAAAAAGAAATAGATGACGTATGTCACGAACTCAAAAGCAATTAAACGGCGTAAGTATAACTGATACAAGAGAGCGTTCTGTCGAGCATGGCGCCCAGCCATATTGAATTACTACGAGGCCGTACTCGAGCTTAATACGAAAGGATACTCTAAGGTTAAACGCAGTAGCGTCACGCACAAACTTTAATCAAACCTTAATTTTGCTATAGGCTTTTTGATCATTAGCACTCATACATTTAATTTAATTTATCGACACGCGGTTTTGTGATCCCAATGGGATCAGAATTTCAACTAGTAATTGTTAGTATTTATTTGATGGCAAGACGGAGTAGGTACTTTTCACTCATCAGATATTCTACTGCCAGTATTTTGTATTGTTAAATAGAAAAGAACCCTTAAAAAAACAAAATTGTAATATTGATTTTCCCATTGTGAGTTAAATGCGTTAAATGACAAAAAGAAGTGTTATCTGAGCAGCATGGCATTCTATCGTAATTTGCTTACACGGTTATCTTACACAGTAGCTTATTATGGGTAAGCTATTTTATTGCTACATCATGTGCTAGGAATGGCGCTCCTAAGGCTAAAAAAGCAAAGGACTTTTTTACGCGACAGTATTGCACCATATGGTCCTGATAGTTGATGACAGTCATGCCCATAAAAGCTTTTACGTTGTTCGCTTGTAAACCACGCACTTATAGAAGCGCTATAGACATTTATGAAATAAACCGCTTTTCAACTTCTGATGTAATAGACACTAATGCGTCTGCGTACTTCTGATTGTTTAATATACGGCTTACAGCGTCGTCGTGAGAAGCCTGATATAATCTAATACAAATATTATTGGATCGATATCATTCCCACGAAAGATGAAAAAGTAGAAGGCTCCAAGTTATTGAACAATATGGCTGCACTGCGATCGAATAATGTAATATGAGAAGCTTTTACGTTAGACCGTCACAACGACCGGATGTAGTCATAGATTTGGTTGAAGACGGATGTGTCGCCATTTGCATGCGCGTCGCGAACCACTAACAATGCGCAGAAGGGACTAGCACCAGAATAATGAGTATGGGGAACACAATTTAACAAAATTAAATTGAAACTTAGTATATTTGCTATACGTTAGATTTAGGAAATTATATAAAAAGTTTATCAATTATTATATACATATTTTTTATATATTGAAGAAATAAATAAATATAATAAATAAATTAATTCTAAGTGTTTTATGTATATGTTTTATTAACAGCCGTATATCACTGAAACTAATTTCCGTCGTGATATAGTGTGCATTTGATCACACATACTTCCTTTGATAATAATGTGTATTCAAAATGAATAATTTACGTCGGCGAAATGGCTCGCTGTTATTGATCGTTAAAAGTGCTCAATTTTGTAGCACATAATCGTTTTGATATGAAACCAGTATCAGTATTGTTATCTTTCGATATATGCCGATGTTACTTTAGTTATAGTTCTTTCATACCTACGACATACAAATAATATGTGTTAGGGAAATAAAAATATAACAAAAATGAGTCAACGCTTAATTTCAGCCACTCGGTAAAGTCAAATGAAAAATTGAAGTGCTGGCTTGAATCCAAAGAATTCGTAAGAAAGATCTCCATGAAAGTTTTGTTGGTACATATAGAGAAAGTTGCACATCATTCGAATTAAGAATTATACCTACATCGTCCGAGTAATAAGCATTTCTATGAGAGCAGAATTGTACTGTGAGTGGTCATATGTAGGGCGCCAGCGCGGCCGACTGCCGGCCTCAAAGCCTGACCGGTTGCCATCTTTGGCAGCGACCGGTTTGTGACCATACGCTATGTACATATCACTTCAATTCTTCAAGAACACATTAAAAATACGAAAAATCTTATAATCGTAATGATAGTCACATAAGTAACACATTGTCAAGCGATTTTTGGATCGGTATGTATATGTCAGAAGTCATAAATATGTTTAGAAGTAAACGATAACTATGGCTAAGTCGGATCTTTTAACCGGTACACTCGTACTGTCATCCTCCCTCGCGACATAGCACGAGGTGAGTCACGAGCAGCCGACAGGCAGGCAGGGCTAACGACTGACGGCTGATTCACTGCACGCTTACTATTATGCACATATTGATGCCGCAGGTAACTGAGTCGCTATTGTATGCTGGATGCTATTGTGCCGCCAAACTTTTGAGGTCCCCTAACCAATTGTTAGCGCCTTATTGTGTTATTGTTCTGCGGGACGAACGCGTAGGTTTATTATTTCGATTGGAACAATAACATAACTATGCGAGTCCACGGACCATTCGATAGCTTAAGTGAAACATTTAAATATCCTGCAAATTACTTTTATCTTGCGGAACAAATTGAATAAACTTCACGGACTCTTTATTTCATAAAATGTATATTATAAAGTACTGTTAGTAAAATTATTATTTATGCCTTAATGAGATTAAAAATGAATAATTGTACATAAAAATTCGACAAGTTTTTATCAGGCTTCTCAGGTGGTAGGGTACCATTAACATTACTAATTGGGCACACGAAACAGTTCGTGTTTATCTGAGTCAGTATGAGCATTTCTCTACATATTGAAAAATATATTTATAAAAAAATGTTGTGAGTACAGATAAATAAATATTTTAAATATTACTATTTACAAAATAGCTACTTTTAAACCCAAACAAGTTACAAAACTATAATTATTTCGCATTTGAAAGATAAGATAAATTTATGTATTCATAATATTTTCCTCTTGTTAATTTTTTTAACGAATATAAATGTTTCAATAGATCAAGTCAGTCGAATATAGTACGGTAACGCCATCTCTTGGGATCAGTAGAAACTATTTTTTATATTTAGCGGTTACGAATTATTTTAAAAGTAATGTATTGGGTAGTCTTTTTAGTTATTTAAACAATTAATATAGTACGTTGCAGCGGTATAAAATCTCACTATTTTCCTAGATTTTATGTTTAGTTTAACTTTATCTATAACTATATAAATGACAAGGAAGGTGGGTGTAACGTGTTTACATCTTCCAACGTAATCATCCGCGAGAGCGGAGTACTTTACATAGTAGCTACATTATGACGTCATATCTATATGTAAAATTTTCCATCTCTAATTTATTTGGTAAACCTTGTACTTATGGTGGATGTGGTGCGATTAAAATAATGATTATGATGCATTTATTATAATCATTTTAATTGTGATAACAATGCGTTAAATGTTTTGATTAAAAACTGTACTCTTATAAATCTTGGAATATTACAGTTACTTAAAAGTAGTAAAATGTAACATTAATATTTAATATTATGTAGAATCTACTGGTAATTTATTAAAAGTTTCAAAATTATTCGTATTTCATTTGTCTCCTTAAGTTTCCCGATCAGCTCAGAATGAAATGAAGAAACTTGCGTTATTTAAAATGTTAACCATGTTTATATATTGTCTTTGATCTGATTTAGTATTAAAATACTTCCCACTCGAATACTCGGTGTTTTACAATTAAAAATTGAATTAATCAATATATATTAAAGAATAAATAATATTCAGTAATATAATATATTATTTAGTTAACATTGTGGTATATACTAACATAACATAAACAAATCATAATACATATCAAATATTAATACAAATAATTAATCAATTGCTTTTACATTTCATTTAATGATAATTATTTTTTTTGCTTATATGTATAAAAGTAGAATTATATTTTACAACCAAAGGAAAAGCAATAAAATTTGCATAGTATTATAAAAGACTGCTTCCGATTTCCTACATTTTCTTAGTTATATGTGTGTGTTGAATGACTAGTTGGGTAGTTCCGCACATTTTATGTATTTGTATGTGTATTTGTTTTATTAGAGAGTGTATTTGAGTTGTTAATTTTTAAGGTTCTCTCTTATATATCTTATATATTAAAATATAGCTATTCCACCGCTGAATCTTTAATGTAATTACAATACTTATTATATTTTTAAATACACACTAACTATAAGCTTTTATAACTATATTCTTAATGCATTGACTTAATTCATTAATTTTCGTCGCAAATAGCAATTATTTAAATGACCTGCTAACCTTAATATGTAAGTGAATATTATTTTATTATATATTAATATGTACAAATATTTTAGAGAGATTTAAATATATTTTTATGTGGAAGTCTAATTACTGCTTCCTTCCTATTTTTTTTTCGTAAAACCTATCTGACGTAAAGATTGCTTAATATTATAACAAAAATCAGTTGCTGTTAGGAATTTCTGACTATCCATTATTACTATTACATTAATTTCTGACTAAGGCATATATATAACATTAAGGCAGTAAATATGAAAAAAATTATTTCTATAATTATAAATTTGTTGTTAAATTTTAACTTTAGTTGTTTGCTAATTCGTGTGTTTCTGTTTAAGTTTCAGATAAAAAAAGATAAATTGTCTACGTAAATAGGTAAAGTAGCAAAATTATGACATTTTTGAGATGTTAATTAAAAAAAAACCTTTTAATTACCTTTTCGTATTAATAGACTTGTAACTCTTCGTAGCGCTTCCCTGGGTGACTTCTGAAAGAACTTTGGCGTTAAGTTCGGAGGCAGAGTGAGGGGTTTCCTTGCGCCCGAAGTTTCCCAAGACACGGGATGGTCCGCCACCATCTTCGACGAAGTTGTTATTCTGTCCAAATGCTCGGTGGAAGCTGGCCTGTTTTCATAACAAAAATATACCCATTATATAAGACGAGAATACTAAATGATGATCAGAAAATAAAATTACTAGGATTACAATTTGCGTGATGCGCTCATATTTATAAAAAACCATGGGTATTATTTTTACTTAATTATATTTTTATTTCAATAATTTTAAGGACTAGTGCAACTAAGCAAGACACGTTAAAGAGGACAAGTGTGCATTCTTTCATTACACTGTTCAGTCAACTAAATAAGACTTTGAGAACTGTATTCCAACGGCCAATGTACCAACCTCCAAATGGAACCTCGTTCGGATTGGTTGAGTTTTACTGGTACTACTTAGTTTACCAAACGAAAAAATTACACTTAGCCGAAGTGAATATTACTTATTCTTGTGAAACTAATATTGCTAGTGATCGCAAGAACAAATGATAAGAGTGTGAGTGTGTTTAAAGTAATAGCCTATAAATGTTCCACTGCTAAGATAATCTCCTTTAGAGAATATAGTTTTGGCGCTTATTCCAAAGCCATTGTTGGAGCCAACCCGCATTCAAGCAAAGTCACGGGTTGGTTTATCACGTATGAGACGATTGATATTCACGCGAGACAGGCAGGTTTTGAGACAATAATTGAATTTATTTCCAATCACGAGACGATTTAAAACAAAGTTAGGCTAATTTCATTATGCAATTTGGATATTGTTCTTAGAAGTGCATTGAATGCACTTCTAAGAACTAGAATCTAGCTTTTATGAGCCTACTGGATATAGAATATTTTGATTTGATTTGAGTTTCCATATTAGGCTCTCGCCTATCCACTCATCTAAAACCATCTTTGGATGTGCATCACACGTATGTTTTGATGAGTAGCAGTTCAGATCTTTATACGTATTTACATAGAATCGCATAGAAACGCCGGATGTTGATAAAAATGATAATTGTGCAAGAAGTTTGCAATGCGTGTGGCGTCCAGTGAGTGGCGTTCGTGAGAAGCATACGACTAAATCTTTCAATGTCAAATCGCCTTATATTCATGTAACTTATTCAATTGTAATTTTACGAGTACTATGGCGTGGAGTATAAGAATCCGGAAATCTCTTGATCCGAGAAAAAACGGAAAAAAGAAAAAAGCCAAATAAACAATATTATTGGTCGGGAACTTTATAAATATATAAAATTAATTATGGCTTTGCGAAAAAATGGCGTTTTGAACGGTGAAACTGTTATCGGAATTTTAGAATTAAAATTAGAGTGTATATGTTTAGTGTTATATTATTGTATTATGGCTAAATATAAATTAATCAAAATCTAAAAACTAAAAAATGTAGAATATAGTTGTAGTAAAGTAAGGTAACAGCCTGTAAATTTCCCACAGCTGGGCTAAGGCGTTCCAAACCCTCTCCCATCAAGGAGAGGGTTTGGAACATATTCCACCACGCTGTTCCAATGTGGGTTGGTGGAAAGCACATATGGCAGAATTTCGATGAAATTAGATACATGCAGATTTGCTCACGATGTTTTCCTTCACCACCGAGCACAAGATGAATTATAAACACAAATTAATCACACATAGTGGTGCTTGCCTCAGTTTGAACCCGAAATCATCGGTTAGATGCACGCGTTCTAACCACTGGGCCACTAGCAAATAACATCAAATACGTAATTCTAAAGTTTTTTAATTTCTACTTCCCTTAGAATTCCAAAGATAAATTACATGAGTTGTACACTGCAGTTGTACTTGATTTGAATAGTTGCAGCGATATATTTGAGTAAACCTTTAGGTATATAGAATGCTCAAAAAAGACTAGTCATATCATACACCACAATTGTGTGAGATATATAAGAAAAGCCAGCATGACCGGAAAACGGTCAGACGCAAGTCCTAAAGGTTCACTTACTGTCCTAGGTATGTGAGTGTATGATAATAGTCTGCAATTGTCCTACGGCAAGTATAAGATCTCCTCTACTTTCAAAAAGAAGGTATGAATGTTTTTCCACCACGCAGTTCTAATCAAAAAATATGTAAAGGCTCTATATGTTTTTTCGGGGCTCTACTTGTAACACTTACCGCCACGAACTCCCTTGTAAACAGGATAAGTTTATTTCCTCAAAAACTGACAATTTTCATTGTAAATAACAAAAAGGTTTGAATTCACACATTGAATTTGTTTTTGGATATGCATAAACTCTATTAGACTTATCGTCAACATGCGTATTAACTATTTTTTTATTTAAGGATTTGGCCACTAAGGCCGGCTAAACTTTTGATTTTTCATTTAAGAATTTCAACCCAAACTTGACAGTATTAAAATCCTTGTGCATCGGAAAGAACGTAGCTAAAGTTTTAGCTAAACACCTGAACTCTATACCATCGCGTGTGAGGAATGCAATACAAAGTGATTTAGATTTGCGCTCACATTTCTGCCTTATAATGTGTTACTACGGCTATCTACCTTAAGAATGACTGTCAAATTTGAAATCGGTAAAAATAACATTTTCGTCATTATCTAATATATTCGCAATATTATTGTGACTTAGCCTTTTGTTTACTTTAGCTAAAAATTGAAAATCTTGCTGACTAACACGATATAAAAAACATATAGACTTCATTTACTCGTATCGTCCGCTTTGCAATAATTTTATCATCGAAATTTTCAAATATATTTAATGGCCGAGATAAGCTGATAGTATTAATTAGAAGCGAGTATGAATTATGATATACATAACGAGGAGTTAGGCATCAACTTGTTATCAGACATAGTGATATTCAAAATATCATTCTAGTCGTTTACGTTCGTAATATCTCTTTCTTAGGTTTTTTTTTTATTGCATTTCTTTGTGCCAAGAGGGCACAGATTATTTCGCCAATGTCACGTGCGACTCTTTCTTAGATATTCTACCAAGTATGACTTTTCGGCTGTCATGGGTTCTACGTTATACTGACGTTGACATTACTTGACGCATGTACGATACATAAATCCTAAATAAACTTTTTGCTTCGAAATACATATGAGTTAAAACGATGTTCTGATTATTACCTGTGTCTCTGTCGAGGGTACCATCCTCGCGGCGGTCCGCCTAAACGCAGCAGGTCCGCGCCAGTGCATACTCCTGACGTGCCCATCACAGATCCACGCCCGTAACCTCCTAATGTAGCACTGCTCCCTGTTAAAAGTTATAAATAGTAATTAAATATATGAATGTACCAAAACATCTGTGATATATGTAACTTAAAAATAAGGCTTCCGATTTCACAAAGTTTATACATTATACTCAGAACGTTTAACGGGAAGAAAAACAATTTTTTTTAAATTGAGTTATAATATTATAAAAAATATAGCTTATGTCAAAAATATTTATTATGATATTTAATTTACATATTAGACATATTATTCAATACAAAATATACTTAGTATTTATTAACATTTAGTCAGGATATATTGTGTATAAAAAAATAATTGTATTTTATGAACATGCTGTAATTAAAATGGTGAATAAGAGTAACTGCTGAGTTTCTTGTCCAATATAGTTTCTTTACATTTAATAAAGTACACAAACATTTTAGCATGACGTTACAAAAGCACTTTTATGGGCTGGAATTAATAATGTATTGATTTTTGACAACCAATATGAACAAATAAAAAAAGTTTCGGCCGCCGGAAAATATCTAAATGAGCGTATTTTGAAAAACGCCAATGTATAGGGGCATCTATGCCTTTTTATACTATTACATGCCCTTATAAAGAAGAAGAAAATGGTATGACAGTGAACAAGTTAAATATAAATACACCTCAAGATCTATGTAAAACAAAAGTCCAAAACTCTGTGGAACTAACGCTTTCCTTTTTTAATAAAGTATCTAAAGTATATCATCATCGACGTACATATTTACATCATCTCAAAAAGATAATTACTTACTGTAATATATTTAAGTTATTAGTTTCTGAGTTCTTAAGATTATTTTCGATAATTTATGTTTTTATATGCGCCACAGTATTTGGAAAATTATTTTAAATTTACACGCAAACACATGAAAATATATTGTAAGCTACATTGTAGTGTTAAGTTTTTCAAGAGCTGTCTAATGCAAAAAAAATATTTCTATAATGTGACTGCATGTCTTGTATGTCATATCGATTACCATTGCGCTATTGACGCTTCCAACTCTGTCTCTGTATCTTTCTCTGTTTATTTTTTTCCAATTCAAATAGTCAAAAGATTTTTAATACGATTTTCATGAATATCATAGTATATGTAAGAGCGACAAACGAGTGTCGTGTCGTGAGTTGTCGCCTGTATTTTGGTTCTTTGCCAAGTTCTTATAATATTATTTATTTTATAGAGACATCGAAATATAACTTTAGGAAGATATATAAGGTAATAAGGTAATGCCTCTTTCCATTTTTAACTACATTTTTATTTTTGCGTATATTATTGCAGTTACTTTACTTTACCTTTATCTTTGAACCTTGTACGGGTATCATAGTGACAGAATTTAAAACTAACATATAAAAGATATAAATTTATACAAAAATTCTTGTTGTCTCGTTGAATTTTATTTATATTTCTATGTAATATTCAAACACATTGTGATGAGTTATAAGTTAGTAACGTTTAAAAGACAGGAAATATTCGATGCCCTTTGAGGTAACAGTACATTTTTTTCTTCAGATGAAATATTTGATTTTTTTAAAGGTAGGGCCGCAAAAGGCAAACCACCTGATTTTAAGTGATTTCCATCGCTCCTAGACATCGGCGTAATAAGAAATATTAACTATTCTTTACTTAGCCATTGCGCCAACAACCTTGGACACCAGAGGTCATGTCCCTTGTGCCGGTAGAATATTAGATGAGAGGCACTTGCCAAAATGGGTTTGCACAAATTCCACGTAACTCTCATTATGCTTTATTATGTTATCAATTTGATGCGATTTGTTGTTATATACTTAAAAATATTACGTATTTAAACAAACACTGTTCTCTTACGACTGGTACGTATTTTTCACAACTTCATACAATAGATATATAATAGGCTATTTGACAATGCGAAAAATAAATTGTGAATTACAATAGTAATCAGTATATATTATGAGTTTAAAAATGGTTATTTACTAACGAAAGTTGAAAATAATACTTAATTTATTCAAAAATCCATAAATAAAAATGCATTTTTTCAAACGTTTGTCACGTGACACAAAACGCTCCTGATTGGATGCAAAAGCCTGGCTTTTGATGAAGTCACTTTCTTGTAAACTTTGCTTTTCTACTATATGTACCACAGATTAAAATACAGGAAAGTGACGTCACTGACCCCATTGCAGCGCCATATTGTCCAAGTAGCGTTTTTGCGCGCTATTTAAATATGATATTTTTCGGCAAATATGAACTAGAAATAAAAAACACAACTTTTACTGGGTTCCTTAACTTCTACTAAATAATATATATAAAGTGGATTTTAAAAACCAGTCAAATAGCCTATTGTGATTTTTTAATTAATAGTAAGTAATTTGTTTTAAATACATTAAGATTTAGCTTTTTTTTTTAAACGGGTACAATATATCTGTTGTGTATCATTTTTACGAACTGTTAATGGGGGATTGTTCTTTAGTACTTGTTTAAAGTAGTAAATTGATTCAAAAATAAATGTTTTACTATCAGTGGAAATCACAATTATAGTAATCGAACCTATAGTCTGCATAGAGTTGACGACGTTGCCCCGCGGCGTGCCCGTGGAGTTCCGCGGCGGCGTGCGCGGCACGTCGCAGCCGCGCGCGAACACGGGCGTCTCGGGCAGGCTCGCCGACGTCTGCAGCTGCCCGCGCACGCTGGCCTCGCGGCCCTGGCGCTGCAGGGTGCGCCGCCTGGCGCCGCTCGCCCCCGTGTCTGAAAGATACGAATAAAAGTAAAGTAAAGTAAAGTAACAGCCTGTAAATTTTCCCACTGTTGGGCTAAAGGCCTCCTCTCCCTTTTTGAGGAGAGGGCTTGGAACATATTCCACCACGCTGTTCCAATGCGGGTTGGTGGAATACACATGTGGCAGAATTTCTATGAAATTTGTCACATGCAGGTTTCCTCACGATGTTTTCCTTCACCGCTGAGCACGAGATGAATTATAAAGACAAATTAAGCACATGAAACAGCGGTGCTTGCCTGGATTTGAACCCGCAATCATCGGTTAAGATGCACGTGTTCTAACCACTGGGCCATCTCGGCTCGAAGATACGAATGTATTGTAAGATTACAAATATATATAGTCAAAAATATTCATTATATAGTAAGACTACAGAAATATACACACATATCAATATAAAAACTATTGCTTGTAGTCGAAGTTATTACTTTTATTATTTCTGGAATAAGATCATAATTTATGCTGTTTGTAGTTCTATATTTATTATGGTTATACTTAACGATATGTGATGTGATGTAGACAGTGAGCATATTTTACTCTATAGATATACTATATAAGTACGAGTATACCATGGCCTATAGTAATTGATGCTGGTATATGAAATATTAAATATTCCTTACATCGTCAGTGCACTACCGACCTTGGAAATATATTAAGTCTGCTGTGCCTGTAGTTACACTGGCTCACTCACTTTTCAAACCAAAACAAAGCAATAAAAAGTTTCACAGTTTGGTGGTAGATAAAATAACAAATACTTTTCTTACCAGTAGGTAGTGTTCGCCTGTCGGTGGAGCCACTTTTGAAATTACTGTTTCTTCTATTTTTATTATAGCTAGTCTCCATCGACCTCGTTTTAAGACTGTTCGTAGTGTCGCGGTGTGGAGGCACCGCTGGGGGTTCTGATGGCCTGAAAATGACAATTAATAAACTTTAATCATGGGAATTTTATTTTAAGCATAGACTTCACTTTATTTTTAACACAAATTGTAAAATGACTTATTATGAGTCGAGATGGCCTAGTGGTTAAAACGCGTGCATCTTAACCGATGATTACGGGTTCAAACCCAGGCAAGCACCGCTGATTCATGTGCTTAATTTGTCTTTATAATTCATCTCGTGCTCAGCGGTGAAGGAAAACATCGTGAGGAAACCTGCATGTGGCAAATTTCATAGAAATTCTGCCACATGTGTATTCCACCAACCCGCATTGGAACAGCATGGTGGAATATGTTCCAAATCTTCTCCTCAAAGGGAGAGGAGGCCTTTAGCCCAGCAGTGGAAACAGGCTGTTGTTGTTGTTGTAAAATGACTTATCGAAACCAAAATAATAATAATATGATTAATCTTAATAAAGCACGTTTTTGTATACCTTCTCCTGGATTCCATTGTAGGAGTCGGTAGAGTGTCGGCTTTTCTCCCATGACGTCTTTCCGTAGGTTGCATAATTTCTGTGTACTCGTCCTCCACCTCTTGCACCGGCGACGGTGGTAAAGGTGGAAACTTCGGAGATTCTGGTGTTTGTGGCAACGGTCCCATTTCGTGACCCATGCTCGGGGATGGTGGCAACTGATTATGTCTGTAGGAATGTTCGACTATTTGTACATTAAGAGGGAAATCTCCGCCACTAGATACTGCTGAATCAGAGGAAGACGGTTGCCTGATGAGACCTACTGGCACATCTTTGGCACTGGTAGATTTATGCATACTATTCGATCTCCTTCCTGACGATCGATCGCGGCGCTCAATTGACCTCTGAGTCTGAATTTCATTGTGGCTTGAAGATTTTTGAATGTCGTGTCTCTTTTGTTTCTCCCTAGAGCTATAGCGGAAACTGTTTTCTAAGATATCTTTAGATATATCATCACAGTATTCGTCCTTATGGATATTCCAGTCTTTGGGTAAATATGGAGTAAAGTGTTTTTGGTCCCGACCTTGGCTAAGTATAGCACTAATATTATTTTCAATTTTGCGAAGCGGTGATGTTTCGCCGCTAGATCCTGGTTCCCCACTTTCCTGGTCTTCCTCTTCTTCGACTGTGGTTATAAGAGCCTGGCGGCTTGCACTATTGCTATCACCTTCAGCTCCTAGGCTTGGTAGAGATATTACTCGTACCATATTGGGAGGTACAGTTGAAAGTTCGCTAACAGTTTCATTGCATTCCGTCGGCGGTGTTTCTTCTACCTTACCTTCTTTAATTAGTGATTGGATGTTATCAAAAGTAGAAGAATATTTTTTGAAATCAGTAAACCTATTCTGGGGAGATAATTTACTTTGAGTAGTATTACTTTTGGAACAAATAACAGTTTTTTCACTATTTAGCTGTCTACTTTTAGGACTATGACCATAATACTCAGGATTGATGTATCTATCTTGGGCGTTATTGAGATCCAAACTTAATCTTGACTTAGGAGAAGTAATTTCTTTACTTAATCTAGAATTCGGAGTACAAAGATCAATACTATATCTAGAGTTTGGCGTATTTAATTCACGACTCAACCTCGAGTTCAGATCAGCACTGTACCTTGATTGAGGTAAACTTAAATCTGAACTCGGCCTAGAATTATAGGAACCAACAGATCCTGATCCACTAATTGAAATACTCGAACCATCTATAGATTTCTCGAAACTTCTATTCAAACTATGACTTTGTGAAAGATTATTGACGTTAGGTTGTGCTTTATTAACTGCATTCTTATTGAAGCTCGGTAACTGCTTTCTATTTTTTCCTTTCCGAATAACATAAGTGCCTGATGCAAGATCCTGAGCACGACGATGTTCGGTTTCTGCATCAGAAATAGGTGATGCCAGGTGCTCACACTGAGATATTGGTGGTGGTGGCGGCCAATACTCTTCGCCCCAATCATCGTCTACTTTTTGAGGTATAGAGCTAGTGCTTGAATGTGATTGGTCTCCAGATTTTCTTCTTCTCCTGCCTATAACCTGTAAAGTAAATAAAGACCGGACATTAATTTGACTGTTATTCAATTTTATTTCTCATATTAAATCATTATCTTTAGTGTCAAAGTGTTTAAAATAAGAGTGTTTTTTTCGATAAACATTTTAATAATAACACACCATCGATGATTTAACTCTTATTCATTTTATTAGATAGACAAATAAACTTGATTTAAATGCTAATAGAATTAGCAATAAGTAGTCTAATTTACCTTTGTACTTCCTGGCGTGAGTAATGGATCATCACCATCGAGAGACACTTCCCAGGCTATGGAATTGCGTTTCGAAGGCGTGCTAACTGCGGGCGGTGGCGGTGGAAACGACTCTTCCAGCGAATCGTCTGAAAAATGTTCTTCGTCGTTACTCCTATTCGAACCTCGCATCTTGCAACTCTCCATTATGTCCTCCGATGATCCTCTACACACTTCTCTATGCCTCTCCATAGAACTGGCGAGAGTCCGCGGAGGTATTTTGCTTTTGGGCGATAGTAATTCCTCTTCCGATTTGCTATCACGTTTACCATTGTTCTTTTTATCGACAGATTTAGCGATACTCGAGGGCGATATTTTGTATGTTGGAGAGTGAGATTGTCGATTGTATTGTATATTTGGTCCAGGATATATGGTGACTGGATGTTCATTATATGGCTTGTCATTAAAATCGCTTGAGAAGCCCATGAAAGGAAACACAGGTGGATTCTCAAAACTTGGTGATTTTTTTAGATTAATGGGCGGAGCTGAATGCCTCGGAGGAAGCCATGTTGGAATGACTTCTGATTGAGGTGGCCGGGAACCATGTTGTAACGAAGAGAATTTATAGGGAGGAACTGGCGGCTGCTGCAGCTGGAACCCATTTGTTTCAATATCCTTATCCCACCCATATGGACGTTGGTGTTTAGTTTTCGGCTGAAATAATTATTTTTTCATGAATAATAAAGTATATTAGCCTCAGAAAGCGGTAGCAGTATATATTGGTTAAAATGCAATTATATTGGAAACTATGAAGCTCCTGAATAACTTACAAACGTAGTTTGAGTCGCGGTTGTTATTCCGTTTACGCTGATTATCGAGTCTAATTTCTCTTCGGCTTCACACCGCTCGACTGAAGTTGTCCGTTTTGCAGAATTTGCAGGTGATACTCTGTAAATAAAATGATTACAAGTTTTAGTACAAGCCATATTTAGAATGAAAACTATCGGCAGATGAGCCACTTCGGATAAAAGTTGAGGAAAGGGTAGTTAAAAACCACCTTCCACAGCTATTGGAACTAAGTGTATTAAACATTTATTGCATAGTGAGTGTGTTACCAGGTGTGAACTAATACATTAAACCACTTAGTCCTGAAATGACAATGCATAAGTTATACAAAGTACTGCTGTTCATGGTCTACCGCTAAGTTATACCAATAAGTGAAGAGCGCAAGTTGGTTGAACATACTCATATAGTTTCACAGAAAGCTATACTAAGTTTTAAAGACAATGTTTATTACTTTGGAAGTAGAGTTGAAATTATTCTTTCTGCTTCTTCTGGCGGTGGTGGTGAGCGTGGCGAGGGTGGGTCCGGTGGTGAACACTCCTCGCGCTCTTCCGTAGGTCGGAAACCCAGCGCGAATTTCGCTCTGAAATTAAATTATAAAATATTATTAATAACGTTTTTTATATCAAAAGGCACAATGTTTTCGATTGATTTGTTTCAACATAGGGAGTTTTGTTTGATAAATTATTATTATATTTCGTTTGATGTTGTAGATTAAAGATTTAAATTATAATTTTGGTTAAGTAGTTAATCTTCTTTACGCATACGCATGTTCTTACAACGTAGAAAACGTGCTACTATGTTCTTCTTCTCCCTCACCGTGTTCGTTGGTGGAGTTAGGTCTTCATAGAAGCATGTGTAAGAGATCCTGTGATGTATTTCAATAGGGTTTCTATCAGTTATTCCGGTGACTTATTGATACATCTCATATTTTCATACACCCGTTAATACCTTTTTACATTGGCACATGAACATGTTACTGTAAAAAGAATACAGTGATAGAGTTATTTTACTTGGGATAATAATTTTTCCTCACCGTCTTCCGTTCATGCTCATATATCCATCGTCCTCGGAGGTGTGTCCGGCGAGTGGCGAATCGTCGTCAGTGGCGGGCGTGGCGGGGGTAGCCGGAGTTGCCGGCGTCGGCGGCGCACGCGCCTCCAAAGACCGGGGCTCTCCTTCGTCGTACTCACTTAGTACCTGGTCCAAAAGTTCCAACGAACGCTGCACGTCGTCACACCCGCTGTGAAGATGAAACCACCGTATTATTGATATGAAACACATTCAATTGCGCAATGTAATCAAACACATCTTAAATCTTATAATTCACTACATTATTGCTTTTAAATAATATGAAGCCGTAGAAACTACATAAAATTTTATGTAAAAAATGTGTTATAAAACATCAGAGCCATGTGAACATAAATTTTAAATATAATATATTTAACAGAGCATATATTATTTTGGTTGGATTAAAAATAATTAATCTTGGATCTATAATTATATCTATAATTATGGCCATTATCCTATTCTTGATATGGTGAGAGATACAAGCGAATACTGAAATCATAATACTATGGAGCTTGGGTTAATAGTGATTAAGTAATAAGAAAAAGAGAAAATTAATTAGTTTATTATTTTTCTTTTAAAAATTTAAAATCAAACATAAAACTTATGCTTATACCATATCAATAATAAAACAATATTGTTACTTATTTCGCAGTGCGGATGATAATAAAACGGTAGAATTCGCTTATAAGGTAGCTAAGAAGGTCTTGGCAGTCAATTCCCCGAGATAATGTTAAATTGGACTCATTTCCTCTGGAAGCCTGTCTGCCTCGAGAACGTTTCCTCTTGCTGTACCATTAGAACTGAATTAGACGATAACTATGTAGGTCGATTGCTCTTATCACTCACAATTAGTTCCGATCTCATTGCGGAACTCAATCAATATAGAAAAG
Organism: Vanessa cardui; assembly: GCF_905220365.1. NCBI lineage: Eukaryota > Metazoa > Arthropoda > Insecta > Lepidoptera > Nymphalidae > Vanessa > Vanessa cardui. Next base: position 9,921,791 of record NC_061129.1, read on the forward strand.
TTTCCTTCCAACGTTGGAAAATATATTTAATGTATTATAACTAAATATTTAATGTGTAATTAGTATTTATACGAGTATGCCACGAACTTTTTAAATAAACTAAAAATAAAAAAAAAATATAATATACAATTAAAATAAAAGTACTGTCAGCAAAGTCAGTACTAAGTAATAACAAATAATTTTAGCTGAAAAATATATGTGGTTCTCTTCTCTTCCTAAACGACGCAGTAAGAATATAATTTGTGACAACTTCAAATAGCGCCCCGTTGGCGTCTGGTGCAGCATTCATTATAAGTATTCATATTAGAGGATGTATGTTCTCTGCTTTAAAGTGGTTGTAGTGGCATGCACAAAGCACCCCTTTGAAAGAAGAGCCGCTTTCACGCCAGCTCTCGATAAGCCCTCAGCGCTGCACTGAGTTCTACGCCATACTTCCTCAATCAAATGCTGCAGTAAAAAAATATGTGCCTACCCAATATTAGACTTAGATGTTTTCTAAGCCTCAATGTAGTTTTATAGTCGCCTAGTCGATGAGGGTGAATAGGGGATTGAATCGTATAGTAAGCATACAACCACGGGTATAAAAATGTAGTTTGATTAGCGGATTTTATTTACTTTAACAACTACTATTATTTACATAATAAAATGCGGTAACATTAGTTGTGTTCATATTAAATAAACTATTCTGACCTCTCTTGAATTTTCTCTGTTCGTGTAGTGAAAAAAGTCGAGTTTACGACATGCATTGTGTGTTGCTCACGAGTACGGAGACGCTGATAACACAGCCCTGGCTCGCTTCTTACATCTTCAGCGATCGAGAGCTTCATTAGTGCTCGCCTCTAATGATGTCTACCGTTCTCAAGCTCTTACTAGCCACAACGATATAAAATGTCGTCGTACATACTTATCGGAATTTGTTTACGACCAAATAAATACTAATACGATGTTGTGTACCATCTATTGTTATTGTCTTTACATAAATCGTTTAGTGAAATAAGTAACGAACTCTTCGTTTTTCGCTGTATAAAATAAATGTTACTGAAATAGTGCACATAAAATTTGTATTTTATTTCAATTATAATCGAATATATTTTTTTTTCATACATAAAATACATAACATAAATGTTATTTTACGTAGCTATGTGAGCTTAAGTCAACAGAGACATTCAAATGTGTGAATCGTGTTTTATTAAATGTAAGTAAATTATATCATTTGTGTGTATGTCACGAGAGTAATAAGCTTTAGTACAGGAGTTTGTAGGATAGGGCTGCGTGTAGATGTATCGCGCGATGCATTGTATCGCCAGGGCTGCCACAAAGCAGAGCACTCAGTATGAGTGCCGCGGCGGGCGCGTGGTGCCTTTGTTTTATTTCACCCATACTCCTCCGCTTTGGAAACTTTTAAAGGGGACTTCAAATTGCGTTTCCTGCTTTAACTAATGCGGTTCAAGTGTATTAGTTGTTATCTAAATCTAGGCAGCGAAATCTATCGATGATTCGTCTGATATTAGTTATGACTCAGTTTAAAAAATATATTCATTCAAATAAAAATTTTAGGAACAAAAAAAGCTACATTTCTTTTTACTATTGGATTTTGGTTAAAAATCGTGGCGCCATGCATGTTAATTACATTGTATATTGTCATTATAATCCTAGGCTTATTTCTTGGTACAGTAAGGTAGGCACTGTTTATGCGGAAATGAGTGCAGTGAGGCGGAAGTGCAAAACGCCCCCTGGCGCACCCCCGGGCGTCGACCTCCGAGTGATGCCGAGCTTATACGCATACTGACAACCTGAATAGCGTCTTCTCAACACAGACGGGCTATGCAAAAACTTGCCAAAGATCAATTAGCACCAGAGTAGCCAACACTGAGCCTAGATTACCCCAAGACCATCGCCTAAAATCATCACCTGTTGCTTCACTATCCTGAAAAGAATTCGTAATAAAGAGTGATACATTTTATATAAAATAAAAATTTAAGAGGTCGTAACGTTAAGGTTAGTTTTTATAGTTAACGGTGCTTAAAGAACGCCTACTGCTTTTCTTCTTTTGAAATATTTGTACATACCTATTGCTTTGATTCTTTATTTATTTTTTTATACTCCATCAGACATCATTTATTTATAAAGCAACCAAAATCGGTAAAATTTTTCAAGTTCTACCGGAATTCAACTAGTTTTTAAATTGAACAAAACTTTGTCAATTAAGTAGTTGGAATTCCAAGTTTCGTTGTTGGTTTAGTCTGGTTGAAGTAAGTAGGGTTAAGATTTACGAGCTGTGGCTAAATTGGATTTCAAGCGATTGTTTAATACTTAAATAACTTATATTTTTGTAAAGACAGCCACTCCAATTCTGCATCAATAAAAATAATAATTTTATAAAGCATCTTGAATTATCATTTCATATATATGTTTGTCATTTTAAGGCAATATAGTACTATCAGTCATTCGAAATGTTGGTTTATCATAAAAATAACCAGCAGGAATAAGCCATTCATAAAGAATTGATTTACTGAACTCCTTTAAAGGTTTTTTTATAACTAATAAACTTTGTAGCATTCATTACAAATCTTGTTAGTATTTTTTAGGAAAACTTGTTGGTTTTGCTAAAGGCGAAGAAAAGAAGAGGCGAGGACATGCCAATAAGCATGGCGACTATAACAACACCTAGCTTAAAAAACTGCCGCAAGCAATTTCGCCCTTTAAGGCTGTGCTGTAAGATTGACATTCCAAATAAGCACGTACTATTATCAGCTCGGCTGCAGCAGCTTAAAGCAATTTTGAGATTCAATATTGAACTTTCTAACTCTTGGGAGCGACGTTTCCCTTTCAAATAAATCAACTACCGGATTACTTGCCCAATTCTACGAGCTTTATGGGCTCTTAAATATTATTGACTTCTGATATTTACACAACTCCAATTACTATTGATTTTGTTTGATTAAACAAAACAATATATTTATAATTTGTTTTATGTCATTTAAAATAATAAACAAAATGTGTCACTTAAAATTGACTACTATTAATTCGTACATTAATTTAAGTTTTACGTACAGAATATAATAGTATTACATCAGACTAATATTTGTTTTTTATTTTACTTAAATCAAACACCGTTTTGATATAAAGTATAAATAGTTGTAAACCAAAGTTAGGCGGCCTCGGATTGGAGGTGTTAATTAGGTAAGCAATTAGCTGAGATCTAAATTTTCGCTTCGTCGCTCGCTACAAGGCAGGACGGAACACTCGTCAAGAAATTATAGCGGCCAAGCGATCTTCAAAAAGCTTTTCGCGACTTCCATTAATTTTAACAGCGATTCCTGTACATAAAGATATACAATATTTTAATGATATTTATTATCACTGTTTAAGTCTCGTTTAATTAATTTATGCTTTGTAATGTGTCTCATTTGAGTTTTGACGTGAACGTATTTATGGTCAGTACCGCTGAGGGAGAGTTTAATTTTCGCCCTAAATCATTAGCAGTGTCATTGAAATTGTGTATGCGGGGCCGTGAAGGGTGCACGAATAATGCAAATTTTGTGTTGTATCACGGTGATATTTTAAATTCAAATTGTAGACCAATTTCTCAGTAAAATTAACGTTTTCGTGCTAGTGTGGCTCGCATGCCAATGTGATTAGCGTTTGCGTCCCTTATTGCTCTTTGGTGTACTAACTAATGGGTAATTCAGTTGGGTAATGATATCATATCGTTGATTTCGGTATATCGCTGAAGCATTAGTTGCTAACGCATATCAATTCCAGTTTTTCGTTTCAGAATTCCAGTTCGGTTGGGTTATAATTGAAATATTAATATTATAAATACAAAAGTGATTATGTTTACTCGTTACGTTTTAACTGTAGAACTCGGTTTGTCAGAACCTCATTTCTTCTCTTGGAGGAACTAATGTCTAAATGAAGTGTTAATAGAAAAGTAAAATGTAAAAATGTTGTTATTATATGTAAAGTAATATTCAGCAGCGGTTCTTAAGAAGGTTTTGAGCTGACATGTTTTTGGAGAATGAGAAATATAAAAGTATACCTACCAGTGATTTAGCATATGACAGGTCTTATGAAAAGCATATGAAATGATTCTGGCTGAGGTAAAACTGTAATTTAATACACTTTTTCTGCCACTGGGCAATCTCTGCGTCATCATTAAATGAAACATTTTATAAAAATAATTTCATTTTATTAATGATGTATTTCAGTAATGAGTTTATAATTTCTTTAAAAATCGTCTATATTTGGTAACAATTTCATATCTTTTTCAGTATAAGTTGATCACCATTACTTTTCATTTATCATTTACGATGCTATATTTACGACTAATATTTATTCAACATCCTTGATGACACTATACATATATTTAATTCGCGTTCATTTGACACAACGATGCATCTTAAAAAAATAAAATTGAAATGCAACAGAAATTTCGGGGTAGTCAAAAATTCGAGGCCACTCGAAAAGGAAGCAGATCTGTACACGGACCGTCAATCATTAAAAGTTTTATAAATATAACTAGTAGTTTTACTTGTTTTTGCTGAAACTCGTTCGTTGTTTTTAAGCGATTCCCGAAAACACGTTTATTTTAAGCGGTAAATATGCACAAGGATGCATTGTTAATTAAATTACTACAGTTACACTGGTGTTTTGGAACCCTGTCGCCTCACTATCGATCTCAAGCCGACGCCAGACGACGCGCCAATGAAAAACTATGCTTTTTGTTCGCACAAGTTTTGCATCATCGCATTCGAATATATTAACTGTTTAACTTGCATTTATGCGCTGACTTTCCTCTGCATTGGAATAATTGCGAAAAACTAATATGCAGGCAGATTTAATATAGATAAATGTTAACTTTTCGTAACTTGTTTTGGCACTAGCTGTGTTTCGCGATTTTACCCGCACTTATATTAAAAATTGAAAAAATATGTGAGTAATTTTTGAGTTGTTATAGATTTTTATAGACTTCGATATTAAAATAGATTACGATTATTTTAGAAACAATTTTCTTTACAGATATATAGTTAATATAACTACTGATATAATTTAATTTAGATTACATTATAACATTTCTATTCTCAAAACAATGCTGTAAAAATACAAAACAACCTTTATTTTCATATGTTAATTGATTGATAAAAATAAATACTCATAATTTTCTCCTCATAAATGAATACACAAAAAAAAATTAAAGCTAAAATATTCGCTATTATTTTTTATAGGCTATATAAAAGTTATTCTATAAAAACGTCGTTCTGTGGAATTCATGCATTAATAAAGACCTTAATTACGGGGTAAACATTTTTTAATGGTGGAAAGTATGGCTCTTAATAAGGGGTGGTTAATAATATACATATGCTTAGCCTTAACACGAATTTTTTTTTATATTTAAATATATGGATGAAACTATGGCGGCTAAATCGTTTAGTTTTATTTTTGAAATTCATTAAATTGTTAACATTCGGCTTTAAGGCCTTAAAGAAATCCTTTTGACATTTGTTTGTTGAATAAAAATGTGGAAGTAGGAAAATGTATCTGCTTTTAAATTTAAAAAAAAACAGCACACTAAATATGATGTTACTATCCGTTACTTTAGTTTAGCTCAAGGTCTAAAAGTAAGTCAAAAATAAAGAAGCCGCTATAACTCCTGACAATTTAAATAAATACGTCATTAAGCTTAGACAACTCAAAGGTACGATATTTCAATTATTACTTTTACTGTTCTGAATCTAATAATACAAGTTGAAGGTATGTTGTCATAACAAGATATTACGTAGGGTTGTACTGTCGAGAGGGGTTGCATCAAATCTTCCGCTGGCGATGGCGTACCTGTCACGAGCAAACTTGTTACCAAACGCCAAATATAATTTCAACACATTGAATTATTTTAACGTTATTTTTGCGTGTTGATTGTGCTATGATTTAAATTATATTTTCCGTTTATTAAAGCTCCAAATTGATAAATAAATTCAATTTAAGTAAATAAACTAATAGTAAATATTGCACGGCTGGGCAGAAGGCTTTAATTTACTCATGACCGCGTTAAAACAACTAACCGTCGAACATTCAATAAATATATTCCAAATTCAAATTCTAAAACACGCTTTATATAAACGTATTGCATTGAAATTACTTTACAATATATTCCTATTCTGTTTCAAAAGAAAAATACAAATTAATATTGACTCACAGAAAAAATACATAAAAGAGTTTAAAATCCATACATAGGTCGGTTGGTCAATAAAAAGGCGCTCAGTATGCGGTCTCAGTAACTGCAGTTGGTTTTATTGTTTGTTTAAAATGAGCCAGACGAGTTTCCCGTTAAAGATTTCATTTATTTAGAGACGCGGGGAACTTTAAAAAACAATAAGCGTGAATTAATAAATGATATCGTCGCCCTTGTTCTGCAATTGCCGCGGCCGAGGGCGTCGCGTACCTAGCTAGGGTGAGTGGTAAATATTAGGCAAGCGTTCCTCGACAGTGCGCGGAGACGCGCCGGATGCTGCGGCATTACTAGCGTGATTTATACGTCTGGCGTCGTATGTACTCGGGCTCCGTTAAATCCCCTAACTGAATGGCGCAGTGTCCAAACTTCATTGAACCGCATTTTCTATAGAATCCGAACAAAGTGTTAAAGGTCGTAAATACAGATCAGATCATATTATGGGGTGAAAGTCAAAATTATTCTCTTACGATGATTTCAGATTTGTAAGGGTGGGTGTTGATTCATGAATAGGATAAAAGGTTATACATATCAACTCAAGAATTCAATAAAATTCTTTAGAATTGATTGAACATTTGTGAGGATCATCTTAAGTATTCAAAATTAATTCAGTGATACATTTATATGTCAATGAAATGATTAATGCCAGTTCTGTATTCTTTGATATATATTTTAAGTATAAAAAGTATATTTTAAATAATCACGATCGTTTAAATACTCACCCTAACAAATGTTTTCAACCCCATCACAGTTGCGGTCCTGCGATTCCCGGTAGCGCTCACCGCTCTTTAAAAAGCGTTGTACAAAATTTGATCGTACCCTACGATACGGGGTATATCTGCAGTTAATTATCTGCGTGAGGGGATGTAAGGGGGAAGACGTCGCGAACGCCAATTTCTCCCCTAGTTACTAGTTAGGCCGAAGATTCGTACAGCTATCTAAACGCTGAGCCCTCGCAATTAGTTTTAATTAAACTCAATGGGGACGCTAAATCAATATTATAGACATTTTCGTTATAAGTCGTTATAAGTAGCATCAAAGTATTTAACAACTTTAGCTTTTAAAGGATAACAGTCTCTTTTACTATATTTTGATAATCCATTTAAAAATGTTTAATTTTATATTTGGTTATTTGATTACTGATGCTATATTTTTCCTCTCAACATACAATTATTTGTCTCTTAGGTTGACTGGAAGTTGCAGCAAGGTCACTTGCTGCTGTTTTTGTGAAAATATTGTTTATGTAGCAAATAAAGATATTATTTTCTAAGACATTATAAAATTAGGGTACTCTTTATAGGAAATTGCAATTTTTTTGAGGAATAGATATTTCAATTAGGTATAATACAATAATTTAAAACACCTATTTAAATTAAACATACCATTCTACAAAAGAATAGTAAGTTTTTTACTGTTACGTATTTGCAATCAGAAATTTAAACCGATGACGATTGAAAAACATCGACGAAGAAGGCCTACGGCCAACAAATTGTTGCATTAATAGAGGTTAATTGAATTTATTTAGTCAGCACAAATCCGATTGTGATGCTGTATCATCAATAACGAACCATAACTGATAAGATTATTTCAAAAAATCATTATATAATTATTAATTTAAGAAATATTTATAATCTTACGAATCTTTTAAATATGTTATCAATAAAAAAGCGGTATTTATTTTTAAATCTGAGCTGAGTACGATCCTGGTACAAATTGACAAGTTGAAAGAGTCAGAGAAGGGGTGAGGCTTTTATGCTAGAAATACTAAAAGTGATGTAAACCATTACGCTGAGTGAGGGCGAGGAGGCGACGTCATGAGCAGCTCAAAGAATACCCCGCATGCGACAAGAGCAATTCCTGTTTAAAACGGACAAATTAGATTAATCACACTCGCTTTGACGACCAGGTGCTAATGGAAACAAGTTACGACCTGTAAAACTCAACGATGACATGCAGCGTGCTCCGACGTAAACGGCTACAGTGGGTACTTTTGTATTCAACTACAATTACATTCAAAATGTTATTGTGAAATATTGAGCTTTACAGGTCTTGTATCGATTCAAGTTTATTTATGCGTTTTTATTTACAAGTGCCGCCTTACTTTGTATGACTTAATAAAATTTGTAATATACATCGCACCTTCATATTATCAATTGATTTTTGGATGTATGTTTTACTTGTATACCCATTTGGCCAAAATGTTTTTGTTTAAAAACGTCGTACCGCTTTGTATAATAGAAAACCGAATTTTAATAGAATATAGTAATATATTACTGTTAATATTGTATTAGGAATATTTTGCGTCATAACTCTGTAATGCCTTAATAAGTAATTATGATAAAATATGCATATTGTTGTCACGTGGGAATCAGTTTACACCAACACGACTACATAAGGCAATACACAATATTTACGTACATCAACGTGGGAGGATCTTGACAGATACACTTATATATATATTTGGTAAATGTATTTATGGAAAGACTTCTTTTAATGGAATAATTTTACTATAATTTTAAATTTACTATGTCACTTCTACAAAGTATTTCCGTTTGCTTCAACGGACCATTCAGGTTATATATAGCTAAACACGTTTTCCTTATTTTGATTGGTACAAAATTTTATACGTAAAAAAGTGGTTTGCGTCTTTCTATTTGAAGTTTCAAAATACGGTTTATTTATTCTTTATGCTTCTTAATAGTATAAAAATCTATTATTTTTTCAACGAAATCAGTTCATATTCCTTATGTATGGGATAATAGGAGATATGAGTAAATAAAAATATAAAAATAAACTCTATTCAAGTAAGACAATCGATGCCTATTAGCCTACTAAACGTAAATCAATTTTAGGAATTCGAGATGTGGTGAAGTGTGGACTAGCAATGTTCGCTAACACAGGTACTTTTTCTATTCTCACACTCTCATAAATAATTAGACGATTTAACAAACAACCGGCGGCTAAACTAGCTTCCCGATAATTCAGAGGATCCCGAGAATTTTTCGACTCATTAAGTATAAACTCTTTCTATCGGTTACATAGCTACACGATATTTTGTTTTATTGTTTCAAATGTCTGGTGACAGAAAGGGACGTCTAACTATGAGTAAGGTCGTACATATATACCTAGATAAGAAGCAACTAACGTTGGAGAGATATTTATCAACAAAATCTTGATAGAATATTGTAATCCGCAGAGATTTTTTTATCTATAAAACCTTTTTTGTTTCAAGATTTTTACATAAATTTATTCACGATTGAAGATATCCATGGTAGAAATTAAAATGATATCGTACATATATTCGTATTAGTAAAAGTACAGTCAACTTTCTATTTGAATATAGAACGATTTTTTTTCTTTTCAACATCTCTAGTAAATAGAGCCATGATCGTGTGAAACTAAGCTAAATTGAAAAACTAACACACTCTTTGTGTAATTAAAAAAATGGCACATTTCTATTGCAAAAAATGAAAAATACAGTGTTTTATTTAACGTTACACGGCTTTTCATGACACATAGCAGTTGACTAATATGAAAGTTTTCAAAGAAATGTTAGGGTACATTTCATGTTGAGTTCAGTCGTTGTTAGGTCGACGACACTGAAACATTCACGTAGGCTTTGTTGTGAGGCCCGCTCTCAATCATAATGCTATGGCAAGAGGTAAACGAAAAATATTACGGCTATTACCATATGCAGCACAAACAAAATAAATATACTTTGCATTTAAAAGTTGAATTTACTAAATCGGTAAATTATTCAATTTGTTTCTTTATGAAATTAATATTTTAACTTGATAAACTATGAGGTAGAATATGTCAATATTTTTTAAATAAAATGATATAACTACAGACAAATCATAAATATTGATAATTTGTATAAAGATTTCTTCTTGCTATTCGTCTAATTATATGTACACATCACATGTATTTACATGTAGGGACACACAGGGACAAATTATTTTATGATGCTATTGAAGCGGAGATAAATCAATACTTGTATTACACAACTAACTATCTGTATAACATTTAACAAAACTTCTAATAAACACTTAATATGATATTGTTTAACAATTGATTAACTAATAAAGAGGCTAATAATATTTTAATTACAGAACAATTTTATATACATTTTTATATACCTTAGGTCATGTATTAAAACGAATAAAGTTTGGTCTGTTTGAATCAAATTTTGTATATTCTTATAATGAGTAATAAAGTTAGTACAAAATTCAGTAATAGTTATACACGTACTAATAAACACAGTTCAGTTATAGCTTCTAGAGATATTGACAATTTACATGATTGGCATAAACAAGATAGAACAGGTTTAAAAGAATAAGTTTTTTAAAGTTATTCCTTAAATCCTCGCTACGTCGTGACATGTACAATAAGCTTACAATCTAACAATATCTAGTCTGAGAGTGCTGCAATAAACGAGAGGGAAGGCTTCACTCGAGTGTCAGCTCGTTAGGGAGGGAGCTTAAATTATTCCACAAGTCTATGGGCACTTTTACATGCGTAACTTGGTTAAAATGTTACATGTGTTAAAAACGAAACAATATCGTCACCGTTATAAATACGACTTTCATTTTATATAAAAATAAGAAAAATCTTCTAGTCATTTTGATATAATATAATTTTTTTAGGTTATAATTAATATGTGAGACAGTGGTTACTACACAAGGGACTACAAGGGTCCCAAGGATGGTGGCGCATTGACGATGTAAGGAATAGTTAATATTTCTTACAGCGTCATTGTCTATGGGTGATGGTGACCACTTACCATCAGATGGCCCATATTCTCGTCCGCCAACCTGTACCATAAAAAAAAAATGTTTTTTTATATATAATTAAAATGGCGTAAAAATCATGGATATGCGATGAATGCAAGTTATGCTATCGTGTATTTGAAATAGTGAAGTCACTTCGTAATCGACGTTCCTATGCAACTTATTAATAATTATATAAAATTCTTGAATACTATCTGATGTTGCGTTAATTAGTTAATTACGGTAAATCACGTATTCGCCGTGTACGGGTTACGATTACGATACGGTATTAAGAACTGAAGTCCCTTAAATCTCTATTATCTATTAAATAATAGATCTTGAAACTGAAACACAAATATACAAAGTAATTATATATAGCAAAATAGTGTAACGGGTAAGTTGAGGTCAATTACCAATATGGGTTGAAACAACCTCATTAACAGTAATTATATAAAGAAGACGTTATAAAAGACCTTCATTGATTGTAATAAAATTTAAATTTTCCTAAATATACTTAGAAATAATCCCTTATACAAAGTTGGTTTCGCAGATCGTTATTGTATGATAACGTTTGAACGTGAAACGTTTTACGTTAGGTAGATAGGCATTCACAAGAATTTTCTCCCGAACTTTCCCCGATGTCTGCGGCCAAGTCTGGCGCGTGAGGGTGTGGGTGGCGCTGGCTTCACTTTCGTTCGTCGCAAACAGCGTCGTCAGTTGACCTTTCTTGTTATAAAATTTTCTCAATCGATTTTTATTTCTGCCTGTTGTTTAAAATTCAAGTAAGCCCTTTGAAGTTAATTTTATATAATCGTATCAAAATATGCTCTTGGATATCTAACACGTATTTTTTATTATTTATTGGATATATCGTTTTTAGTTGACATGATCTTTTGGAAATTTTTGGTTTTAATGGTTTATTATTAATTTTGGTTTGTTAAAATACAGTAGCAACTTATATGAGGATTTAGCCATCAAAATTACAGAGAAAGAATACCTTTAATCTATAAAAGAGTTAGAAAAGTGTAACTATTGAGTTTCTTGCCTGATCTTTGTAAGAAATTCCGCATCCTGAACCTGTTTTACGTTTAATTTTAATTTGCCTGTTTGAATAATGCATATTTTGATTTACGACACTTTCTTGCACAGTAAAGTAATTCTATGAGGAAAAACTCGAAAGTCAATAGCGTGCAATGTTGTGAACTAATATGCGACTTTGATTATAATAATTATGAAATATATATGATATACGTATCAAAATAGCGTATCACCGTAAGTTGATCGTAAACATTTTACTAGTGAGATACCGATTCAATTCTTATAAGAGCCCATGCTGGACACTTACATCATGTAAACGTATGTATGTATATGTCACACAAATTCATTAACACGTGTCAATTCCAATCGCTGTTCCACTATATGCATACATATAAAAGACAAAGTCCCAACTGAGTGGCTATCAACGCACAGCTTCAAATATAATATATAGAGAATTGAGAAACGATTTTGAGACTTTATATTTAATGGATTGCGATAAATTTGGATTTAATTGTAAACCTCAATTTTCTTAGAGAATCGTGTCACTGTTTTCACGGCCAAAATTCGCATTTTATAGTGTAGTACTATTTGTAAATAATCTTTTAATATTATATAAAGGTAGAAGACAAACGAACAAGTCATAACGGTGATTACGTCATGAACAACTCAGATTATAAAAATGTCAATGAGAAGGTAACTTATTTCAATCGTATAATCGTATCACAATATTTGAATATGAATTACATATGTAGGAAGTATGTTTCGAAACAAATTCCAAATGACTAAGTAGTATTCAAAATAATGTTATTCATCACCTCAACAAATATTATATTACAAATATTTCGATGTTAGGATCAAGTCATCCACTAAACTAATTCACTTTCCAATCGCACATACGAATCGTTTGTTGTATCCCAGAGCTCTTTAACCTTTGTGTCAGCGATATTAAAGGTTCCGCAGGTAACATAATGGTAGCTGGTCAGCGTCAAGCTCGCATCGTTCCATTATGAAAATTGACAAGTAAAGGGTCGAAGAACCCAGAGTCAGCTTATTTTAAATCGCTAATATCCATATAGATAGAAATTGCGTCCAGACATCATTTTTGAATGACGTTGCCAAAATAGAAGCACTATTTTAAATTAGTTTGATATTTTAGTACACCTGCGATAACGCTATCATACATACTCATACATACAATATGTAAATCTTCTTTGAAGTAATCAAAACCTTCCTATTAAAAATCTATACATATAATAAAATTGGAGTGTCTGTTTGCAATATTAAAAAAAAGTCCCTTATTTACTCAATGCTCTATGAATTTGATATAATACATATCTATATGTATACACGGTACATGTACCAAAATATTTTTTTTTTACAATTTTTGTCTATCTGTCAGTCTGTTCCGGCTAATCTATAGCTAATGATTTTGACTTTTACTGGCAGATACTTGATATTATAAGGAGTAACTTAGGCTACAACAATATTATTTCAAACGCGTACAAGGTCGCGAGCACAGCTAGTAACAAATATAAAAATATGTAAACTATATAAATCTTCTTTTTTTTTTTGAAGTTCACTTTATGACGCAAAAGCAATTTATTTGTACTAAGTTGTATTGGGAATTTTACGCAATCAATCTCCTTTTGCGATTAAAAAGTTTTGTGTGGAATCTATAAACTTATATGTAATTTGCACATTGCTTTTTATTTAAATTAATTCTGTTCATAGATTTTATCCTTGTTTCTTAAATGAAACGCTTTAATTTTGCACGCCTACCCATTTGTCTTTTTTGCACGTCTTAGATTTGGTAGTTGAGCAATTTGTACAATCTTTTATTTAAAAAAAATAATTTTTGTTCCGGTAAATATCATACAAAAATAAAAACGTGTCTTTTATAAAGTTAAAGTAATTTCTGTTAATACTATCTTCAGTCATATATTGCTATAACACATTTTCTGATTGAGGAAGCAGATACTAAATCATAACACACCCTAAAATGAATAGGGAGGGTTCAGAGGGTTCCCTCTTTTTCCAACATATATAACTTCGTTATTTTATTTATAAAATGTTAGCTTACATCGCTGCATTGCTATTGATGACATATTAAATGTGTTAAATTTGTATTACAAATATTAGCAACAAAAAAGGGTCAATATTGTCGAGAATAATTAATATAACATTTTTTTGTTAATTATAATTTAGATGGCATATTAATATGTTAGTATTAAGTGACTTAAAACGATAGTGAAGTCCATTTTCGTTTAAATGCATTTTTTTATTCTGTTGATAAAGTATTGTACTGATGATTTCTGACTGTTTAAACTAGATTATTGGAGATTAAAAAGTCGAATTTGTATTTATGGAATGAATAGATACATTACGTGAAGAGGGTTACATCTGAGATCCTAAACAAATTGACCAAGCCTTCGGATTAGATCTCGATGCCCTTTTCTTTTGCCAGTAAACAGATTTCAACTTACGAACTTCCATTTTATACAGGTATTTACAATTTTTATTTATCCTTATAAAATATAATAAGGTTTTTTAAAACCTGACAGACGCTAACCTGCCTGTGTAAATATACTAATTTTATTAAATCGGTTGAACAGTATAGAAGATGATGTACAGAAGTTCAATATCAGTGGAATAGATGTAACAAAACCACACCATAAAATATGTGGCAACTTATATGGTAACCAGTAAAACGTTGTCGTAGTCTACCATAATCTCACATAGTTATTTCGACATCCATATTTGTGCTTAATATTATAACGAGGCTAAAATTATTTGGGTGTAAATATTCGCCGAAAATAATGGGTTTAAGTTTTTCATTTATAATTTTTTTGTATAACATAATTTATTTTATTAATAAATTGCTGTACGAAGTCGGGGTAGGGCGCATATGTGGTTAAATTGTATTACTTGTAAAAATACCACTTTTAAAAATTACTAAGTTACAATGAATGGAAATTCAATTGAAATGTACGAATTGGTAACATCCTTATTAAAGGAATCATATAAAAATCATGTCAATTTATAACTGTTTGAATTTGCCATCAGACATCGGAAATTACGCCATAACCTACATGCCATCGCCGAAATCGAAGGAGACTCGAATCGCGATTCCCGAACTGAAGACTACCTTCAATTTATATGTAGATATTCGAAAAATTTTATCTTTTGAATCAAGTAAGAAGATAAAATATGAATATTAAAATGACAAGGTTTCGCTTGAAATTGAAATTATTCACTTTATCCCTCTGAGGCCATCGATTCCTTGGAGACGAATTCTATTGGGTACCGACTATGAATAAATGATGTTATTAAGTAGAATTTAATTCAATGAACGTCTTGTAATGCAAATATATTTTACATACATACACTAAGTTTTTTGCACCTAGTCGTTTAGGTGTTAGTTTATTTTTATTTCTAAGAAAATATCATTTTATAGTTTCTCGTACTTTTCGAAATAAGCTTTAGAATTGTATCCGACACATAACTTACCTCACATTTTTCTTAATCACTGAGCACGTTACGAATTATGAACACAAATTAAACTCATGAAAATGCAATTACAATTCACTGAATCCTCTAAGCAGATATGTTAATAAAGGAAAAGACTGTGCTTTAACACACCAGAACCAGAAAATAATAAATGTTTTTTATAATGTTGCACAAATATTTGACGTTTAACATGTACAGCGGATATGCCGCAAGAATCTTTTGTAACGTAATGTTTTCTTAAATTTCACACCTTATAGGTATCATGTTGATGTAGCTATAAAAGTAATTCTCTTTCTAATATAAGTTAGTCTCACCCGTAATTCAGTCTGTTAGGTTAGAACAACACAATATTGAGTCCTAAGCAAATTGTTTAAACGAGCCCGTAGCGGGCATTGTTTACATTTATCGTGAAATTACGAACATTGTATAGCAACGTTTTTGTGGATCTCCGAAATAAATTGTAGATTCTTATCTATTTTCTTATTAAGTATAATGAAAGACCGTATTTAATTCCTTACGACGCGCGCGTTACATATTGTACATATTTAGTTGTCGTCTACTAAGATTTTATTAAAAATATTCATGGAATTGAGAAACACCATACCAAACGGCGCAAAAACTCGACAGAAGGATGGAGAAACAAAAAAAAAAAATTGATTTTCTTTAATAAAATTAGCGATGTGAGCGGTCAAGCCATTTCCTAGTTCACAAATACTTTTTACTAACACCTATTACTATTCATTTTGTGTTGACGATTGAAGCGTTAATATTAGGTATTCCAAATGTAAAAGGACGTATAAAGGTACATAAAAAACCTTTGACGTCGATTTGAGATATCACTGGTCGCGAGCTTGTATAATCTACGATGTCGCTGTTATCAGAACTTTGGAAGTAAAATTAAGGGGATATTAATATCAAGTTTAGAAATAGTATAGTAGTATAGTGTCGCATGAATAAAAATATCTCTTATTGGGGTAAAATATAGCTTATCTTTAATAGCAAATTGCATGTAATACGTAATTATAAGGTTCTTTATTGTTCCTTAGATTGAAATGAACTATATATATATATATATATATATATTAACAGTAATAAAATCTATTCGATAGAGGAGTTTGTACTCTTGTGTTTTTGTTATTGAACTGTGTATATGGATTGCCAGGATTGTGATAAATAAGTAATTTTTGTGTCATGTTGAATAATTTATTACTTTTGTAATTTCGTACTAACTGTATATATTGTGTTTCGTACGTAATACATTCAGTATGTAGTAGAATTAGGAGAGGTCTACACATTTAGCTCGCACTGAAATGTAAGTAAGCTAGCGGCTGATGTTAATGGGTGTAAATACTGGCATATACATAATTATGCCAGCATGCCGCTGCGTGCATCCGACTGGCTTGAGATAAAATGATTCTAAAGCACAACATTTTCTTTCGCGTCAAATTTTTTATGAAAGCTGAAGGAAACCATCAACATTTTATATTCCTTTTAAATTAAAAAAAATACGTGTAAAGTATGAATTAACGGAATAATAAATTAAGGTTAATTTATTTTTATGGATATTAAGTTGTTACGATCAAGCTCTTTAATTAAACTCTATATGAAATTTAATTTTAGATTGCCTGGCGGATAAGATATTTTAAAATGATATTATTTGTTCATTATCTTTAAAATATGCATTTCTTTATATAAGTAAATAATTATCGTATAGTTAATCCTAGAGTGCAAAGCCATCCGTCTGCATTCAAGAAACAATTTCAATTTTGATTTAAATCCTCTAAATAAAGAAACACATAAAAGCGTGTCATTATTTTACAGAATTTACCATCTGTATCTTATTAAACAAATAGCGTGAAGAAAATAACAATAACAACATATATAAACATTCTAGAATTCAGATTATTTGGTAATAGGGATTTTGGTCATCAGATATTGTACGACGAAGCAGCAATACTTAGTACTGTTGTGTCTATGTTTAAAGGGTGAGTGAGCCAGTGCATCAAGAGGCACAAGGGATTTAACATCTTAGTTTTCAAGGTCAATGGGTCATTGGCGATGGAAGGAATTATTATTTGCTTTTGCCCATTTCCGCCCCTTTAATGATGATATATTAAAAAATATATATTGTTTAAATTTTTATACAAACATTCTGCCCGTAAAGTTTTCAAAATGTAATGTTCATGGATCACTTTTCGAACAGCCCTTGTAAAGGTTTATCTTTTTAACGTCCCATGACTTTAATGGTACGGTAATATAAAGGCACCGTGGCTTTGATGGTACGGTTATGGGTTCATGGGTAATGCCCGAGACAACTTTTACGGGACACTGACCAACTTCTAAAACATTAATAGGTATTTTCGTGTTCTTTTTCTTGTAGTAGTCGATTTTGAAACCAAAAACGGTTTGGAGCAATGCAGCAATGCAGAACACAGATTCTATATTCCAATAAGCTTATTAAGTATATTTGATGTTACGCATGTAATGAATTTTGTCTGATTAAAATAGCAAATGGTAGGATAAATGTCTGCATGAAATCACGGAATTAATTATTCAATGTAAGTCCGAAGATACCGATTCATAATACCATAAGCTCCGCGACATTCAGTAGAATTGCCTTGGAATTAGTAACGGGTAATTTTACTTTACTATATATTTGTATGCATAAAGTAATCTGAAAATAATGATAAATTATATTGAACGTTATATTGTCACAAACACAGTGCGATTATAAAAAGATTTAATTTGAAATTTGATTGAAATGTTAAGTGTTTCTATATTATGTGGCCCTTATAATATATTATATACTACATATCTGCAACCGACTTTGTTAGTAAGGATTTAGAACTTGTTTTTTTACTGGAAGCATTGGGTATTTCGTTCAAACTATACTTGTTTTACTTGGCAGTAGGGCTCTAAGCAAGATCGTCTGGGTACCAGTCAATCAAGCCAAGCAGCAATACTTTATATTGTTGTGTTCCGGTTTGAAGGGTCAGTGAGCCAGTGCCACGAGCACAGGGGACATAATAACTTAGTTTCCAAGGTTGTTGACACAAAGGAAGGCAAGGAAGGATAAAGTTTTTTTTCAGCACGACTATTCACAGGCAATGTCGACTTTTGGTCATTTATTGTTAAAAAAAATGTATCATATCACACTTTAATAATATTTATTTTATATAAAGTATGTCGTGAAAACGTAACAGACTCTTGTTTATGCATTTGTAATGTTAGTAAGATGTTATATCGAAATCATATGAATCGCTACCTAGTATTGCATAAAGTACACAATAGCATACGTGACGGCTCACTCGCGTAGATAAAATCAAATATCATCCTCCCTACAGACTATTCCCATCTATGTATACACATATCTGGTGGAGTCGATCCCCCTCACAAGACGTCGGTATTGCCAGAACAACAGACTTATTCTCGCATCCTCATTTGTTATTAAAATACGAAAGCGTCCCTTGACAATTGAAACTATCTAGTTCGTTTCAGAGGAGCGAATTACGCTTTAACACATTTTTTCGCTTTCGAGAAATACCTCGATATCAAATACAAGAAGTATTATAGAAATAAAAGTTAAAGTCGGCGCGAACAAATAAAGCTCATTTAAGTGGCAAGCAAAGTTGCAGCTGACAATTTAAAGTTAGTCTAGGCGGGAGTAATACGAGAGGTGAGAAATCGTAGGAGCGAGAGGTCGGGGGAGGCGTACTGGTCACTAACGGTATGAGCACTCCCGACATTGATAAAGTTGCATCGAACCAGGAATAAGTGACTTAACCAAGCGAGGCTCAACTTCGAGATAGCCTTAATATTAGATAGAACAACGCATTGACGAGTTCGTCTCGAGTTCGCGAGTTCGGAGGCGTTCCGGAAGTTACGTTGTTTTCGTAGAAAACAAAATAAATATGCAACGATATAAAACTTTTGTATTGTTACGACTTATTTGATTGATGCAATAATTCATAGAATACATTCAACAATGTATAAACGATGTTATGTTATGGTAAGTAGGTTAAAGTCCCCGATGAATTGTTTGTAACCGAACCTAGAAACAGGGAGGATCCACTCGGGACGTGTCTGGGAAGTTTGGTGTAAAACGACAAGACGAATACCTTATCGCTTTCTGTGTTCGCGATATCACTCAGAGAACTGTTGATGAAATAAAGAACTTTCTCTGACACATTCCCCTTCCAGTAAACCTAATATACTCGCGACTAGAAACAAACTAGATGAACTTGTTACATGCAATTTGAATACTCTCGAAACTAATATTTGTTTTAAATTCAATTTGTACGCATTACTTAACACTATTTCCAAATACAATGTTTACTAATCGTGGGAATCACATGTTTGATCTTCATATATTTTTGCAGGTTATCTTAACAAGGGATGAATTATAAACAAAAATGAAGCACATGAAAATTCGCAAAAGCATCCGTGGATTTGAACCCAAAACATTCTATAAAATTTCACGTATCTATTACGGGATGTTCGACCATCCTGTTTCAGTATATTATGTATTATTTCATTTATAATATATCTAAATGTAGTATTTTTTCAGCTTTAATGATTTCAAGTTACAGAGATTCAATCATTTATGTATAATGAATTTTGTATAGATACATAGAAAATTATAAAATAAATAAAATTAAAATGTTATTGGAAAAAAACATCTGCTCCAAGAAAACATTAAGAATATTAAAATAAGTAATAGCTCCATCGGGCTCACACCTGCCCCTTTTCGACGCGCACTCTGGCGCCCGCCCTTCGCTTCTTTCAAGTACTTTATGATAAAAGCTGTTTCGTCTCCACTTCATCTCGCCTCTAATTTAAGCCTATTTCACCTTCGGAAATGTCTAAGTTGTTTACATTTTCAATTGATTTTTACGCTCTAATATTTTGTACACTTTTTCTTTGAAGCGAAAGAATCTATCAATTGTCTCAGCTGTATTATACAACCACTGATTGTTGGTAAATATGAAAAAAAAAAAAATGTTTTTATTAATGTGTAATATTACAATGAAATTAATGTAAATTGTTGATCAATTTGAACATTTACGATATTCTCTCATTCATATTAACAAATAATTATATTTATATACAAATGTATTATAACTAGCGTATTCGTGTGTGGAAGGAGCTATCTATCTAACTTACTCAAAGCAATGAAAGGTAGCAATAATATATTGCCGGACATGCCATTATATGATATTTATGTAGAGGATTGGCCACTTACTCAGCTCCATTTTTTCCTCCCCTTTGCAGCATGCCCGCGCGTGCCATCTCACGCCCACGCCCTGGAAAAAATAAACCATCCATTACCTTTGAGTACACGGCGTTTTCCGCGTCCTTACCTTACCTGTACTAAATACAATCTGTCTGTGTCTTATACCAAATAGCTAATTGAAGAGTTTAATCGCCGTCCTCTAACACATCAGCGATTGTTTAATGTTATTTGATTATTCATCGAAGTACCTACATATTAAATAAAAACTTAACTAACATTTATTAAAGACATAATCTTTATTCAGTAGGTACAGAAGCGTCATATTTCCGTATTAATTGTCAAAAATTTTCCATCCTTTTGGAACTAAACGACTCCTCGTATCTGAGAACACCCGGCAAAAGAAACTCAACGGGATTTTATGTATACGTAGGTAATATAAAAAAACAGGAGATAACGTAAATATATACTCGTATGAGCTTATCAAGTCCTTAAGTTTAAACTTCTAACACTCATGCAATCAAGGGAAATTTATGGAAATCACCATAGACTACTATTTACAAAATGTAAATTAAGTTACGTCTACAATGGTGGCTCATCTATCCGCTTTGAACCATTTCTCTCGTAGATAAAAGCGGTAATTTAGCTGTTTAATCAGCAATCAATTCTGGGAGCTTGACGGATTGCCACGAGAGAATATTTCAATGTCGAAGCGATGCATCTATTTAAGAGACATCTTCAACTAAAGGTACACAATGAACCGGGAGGGTAATTAATGACACGCTTCTGTTTATTTACCCCCGGCTTCAATGAAACTTGTATTGTTTCTAGCAATCATGGGAATTATTATGATGATTAAGATATATCCGTATAGGGAACAAAGCAAAAATTTAATAGGAACGGAAGAACTATTTGTTTCATAAAATAAACGTAGGAATAATTTAAAAAAAATTGCATACGTTTTCATTAAACACAAATTTTATATAAATATATAATATAACGGACTCTTATCAGTTTCGTAATTAGATGGATAAGACATCATAGCATGCTCTTTAATTGTATAATATAATATACTATACAAATATTAAAAAGATATCACTGGTTCAAATATTTTCAAACATCGCTTTGAATCAAAGTTCCCTTAGTGGCATGCCAAATTCATCTCCAATTTTTCTGGAAAATGCATTAATTGACACATTTGTTTTATATTAAAAACAAGGGGGGCTGTGTTAAATTAAGCTAAAATCTCAAGCCAACAATGTATGTTTAATATCAAGTTGATTTTGCAATGAGTTTCGGTTAATAATTAAAGGTATAATTTATCGATAGTATTGATACAAGATTATTTATTGAAACAAATACACCTTAAGCTTTACATCGCGAACTTTTTGTTATATGACAATTCAGAAGGGCTTGGACATATGGAATAATCAACTATAGAGCATATTACACATACACGGACAATAATGTTAATATTTCATTGTAATGCAATTAGACATTTTACGACCAAAAAGGTGTTAATGACATAAATTAGTTAATCACTCGCTTTCTGCTGTTAGCAACGTGTGAAACATTTGCGATTATACGACGGGACACGCAATTTCGCTATTATCCTAGCTGCTAACATGTGTCTCATATAATTGTATTAACTGTTGATTTATGTATCCGTTAATACAGTTTATAAGGAAATAGGGCTACTGTTTCGTTACTTTAATTTGGCCTCGGGAAACACTTAATCTCGATTTATATAGACATCTCGTGTCACCGATCTGTTGATGATTGGTACTTGGAATTGTCGAAACTGGTATAAAAATATTCTGTGTCTATGTGTATATGTAAATAGAGTAAGTCGATTTTTTTCCCAGTGATTGTTGGAGGTTAGCTGCACATAAAAAATAGGTTATGGTATCGTTTTGAAGAGCTTTAGCCGCTTTTGAAGATGTGCAGAAAAAAAAAAGGATTCTTGTTTACTAAATTGTAACGATTTAACAAGCAATTAATTTTAGAGCGCGAAAATAGTTACTGTCTGGTTAATAAATAAAGTAAATTGTCCGATACGAGAACGATATAATAATAAATCGTAATAACTTTTCATGACATTGATGAAATGATATCATATTCTTTAAAAAATACGCTTTATAAAAAAATTGTATAACAAACAAACTTTTAAAATGTATTTTATTTTATTCGTAGAAAATACTAATTGTACCGTTCATTACGTAGTTTAAAAAATATTGTTACAACAGTATATGAATATTTAGATATTGGTATTGAGATAACGTCCTAATTTTTTTTTTCACGTAACGTTCATTAACGAATGTCCATCATATGTTATTTAAAGTGACTTTGCTCATTTTTTGCTACAATCCTACTTTATATACTTTAGTGTACCCTAGTTAATGATAAAATTTAAGAAGGGTCGTAACTGCATAGAAGATGCATAGACATATGAATACTCAGTAAATCTACAAGGAGTATACGGTGGCGCACTTGCGAATGTTGGAACTAAAACGCTTAATGCGAATTTGTAATATGCCGATAATGAAAACGTGCAGGCACTCACAGCACCACAGCAGAAAGATAGATAGATAGATAAAAACTTTATTGCACTCAATATCATATAAAATAACAGTACATATAAAATGGTTCATTACAGAAAATTGAAGGCAAGGGCGGCCTTATCACTAAAAGCGATCTAAGGAAAGGTGACAGAGGTTTTAAGTTATGTAACTCCTGTGGACAACATTCCCGAAGAAACCTGTAGAAGCCCAAATGCAATTCTGCAATACGATATATCGAAACAATAGAAATTTGACAATTCTTATCTTCGTTTATTGTCAACACATAGAATTGATTTTGTACGGATGAAATTTATACAAAGTTACCTCACCCATTTCCCACCGTAAAGTAGAAATTTTCAACTAGGAGTAACTATGCTAAATTTCAACTCAATAGGACTTACAGTATCGGAGATCTCGTCAGGAATCAGTCAGTAGTTTTAATAGATATAGATTATAGGTAAACAGTTTACAGATTATAGATATTTGATTATAGATGGATTTCAGTTAGATTTTCGGGCCGTCGAACTGCAAAATAGTATCCACGTTAATGATGCATATAGAACGTTATGTCACTTTAATTTTTTACTTATCGATACTTGAATTTCACTGGGAGACTTGCGTTTTGTTTTCGCTGTAAAGGAAACCGAAATAATAGCCTTCCTTTCTTTTTAATAATCCGCTTTTTTGTCGGCTAATATTCTATTTGTGTCTCTTTTCTATTTGTGTTGGACTTGTCATAGTATTTGTGAAAATGCCTTTAAGGGTCAGGATTAAATTTTCGACTTTCATATTGCAAGCTAACCAGTATACCGCTGAGCTCTCGGGGATTCTGTTATAATCTCCTTGAAGGATTTCAAATATTTGAAAAGTAAATTTTTTTTTGCGATTCATAACAAGAGTACTGCAAAACAATATAAGAAGAATAAGATAAAAGTGATTTTCTGCAAAGGAAACTTTATTAAAACCAGTTTCATTTTCAAGTTGTTGAATACAACTTTTAGTTTTATATAAAAATGGTAAAACCATAGTTGTTTCACTGTCTGGTGTAAAATTGTTATTATTTCTAAGATTGCTAGCATTATGCAATACTTGATATGGTTTTATTTTAAAATTATTTCATCAGTTGCTTACCGCGTTTTTAAACAAAAATTCTTAAAGCAAAGTTTACTACTTGAAAATTTTATTATATTATACTTGTAATAAATTAAAATTTACATAAATTCACACGAAAACAATATTGAAACATGTATAGTTTTGTCAAGTACAAATCGGAATCGTTTAAACCGTACTAATTTTATTTTATTTTATTTTAATTAGGACAACCAACAGTAGATACAATATCACATACAAAAAATTAATTTCCTTTCAAAATTATCAAGATAAAAGTTCTACTATTTACAGGTAGTCTTATCGTGTGAGAATATTACTGAAAATGTGAATTAAACATTTTTTAAACTTAAATAAAATAAAATTTTAAATAAATAATAAGCTTCTGATTTTTGAAGCTTTGATTTACAAACCCTTGATGATCCGTATAAATATTATTATAAATTATTTTATGTTTATATGTATTTAAATTTTCAGTATTTTTTGTCCTGTTCAAAATTAAAACGTATTAAAAATTTAAATAAAACTAATTATAACGGATGAATCGCGTATATTAATTATTTTTAAACATCCCGACGTTTCGAGCACTTTGCAGTGTTCGTGGTCACGGGTAGACTAAGATGACATTTGTCTATTTGAAGAACAAAGGAAATATTATTAACAACTACCGCCAACGATTTCTCAATTGATGTCTTGAGTAACGTTCCGGTTGCACGCAGAAGGCACTAACTGTATCTTTAGGTCTTGCAGTCTGTTGGATTTGGGATTTTAAATTTTTAATAAGTGGATCCCAGGTGTTAGAAAGTCTCCAACCATCTTCTCTATCTCCTATATGTTCAAAAATATAGGAGATGTCAAAAATAGGCGTTCTTCAAAGTCTGCAGTCTGTGAACATGCTCTGGATAAACCTAACCATTTTATCCGATTTGATAAACCACAGATCCTCGCTAGAGAACACAGATTCATTCCTAGAATGATACGCGAGGCTATTGAAATTCAAAAACATCCGAACTTCAATAGAGAAGATGGTTGGAGACTTTCTAACACCTGGGATCCACTTATTAAAAATTTAAAATCCCAAATCCAACAGACTGCAAGACCTAAAGATACAGTTAGTGCCTTCTGCGTGCAACCGGAACGTTACTCAAGACATCAATTGAGAAATCGTTGGCGGTAGTTGTTAATAATATTTCCTTTGTTCTTCAAATAGACAAATGTCATCTTAGTCTACCCGTGACCACGAACACTGCAAAGTGCTCGAAACGTCGGGATGTTTAAAAATAATTAATATACGCGATTCATCCGTTATAATTAGTTTTATTTAAATGTGTAATAATCGCGAAAATTTAAGACAACATAACGTATTAAAAATTATTTATAATTGTGTTATTTATTGCGTTACTTCTATGTGTCATTATTTTAGATACATAAATCTAATAGTAAATATTAAACATTGGTCTTACCTGGACGACTGGTCCGGTGGTAGGAAGATCAAATTTTTACTTTGGATCATTCCAAATATCTGAAAAAAATAATAACATACATTAGTTTTTTGATACAGTTTTTTTTAGTATTTTTATTGTAATAAGCAGATTATGTACAAATACTAGTAATATATATAAATTAATATGTACAGATGCAACGTCAGAGAAACTTTAAAGGTATTTTTTAGCAGTATTTTGTGGCGTAATCTCACACTTTTAATAAAGTAGATAATTTGTTTTGACTAATTCAAACTTGAGAGATTGTAATTTGTTTTCGCATTTCAGAGTGATAAGTCACTTGACAGGCCTAGAAACATTTGTCATTAAAAAGGTGAGAGGTTTTCTTTAAATAAAATTCGATGAAGGGCAATTGGAATTATACGTCACAATGTTAAAAATATTTGTTTTTATTTTAATTATTACAAAACAAAATATTTATATACGGTATCAATATTTCATTTATTCGCATGAATAAAATGTTTGTCCATTATATAAAATTCATTGCAATCAAAACAGCATCCCCGAAATTGTATTTATAACCTCTTTTTTCATTAATATTATATTTACATATAGTACATTGAAATTTATTTTGCGTTATATAATATAGTAATTATTTGTTCACATATTTTTCTAAATTTCATTTAGTAAGTAAATTAATTACAAAGCATGTGAAACGTGAATGAAACCTTACGTAACGAATGCGAGCTTACCGGCCTTAATGAAATTGATGGATTAAGGAGTTTTTCGGATTATGACTTCCATGTATTAGAATTATGAAAAAAATACTTTTATCAATATATTGGTTATATTATATTATATAGAAAGTTTTATTATCTGTAACCGAACAGGGCTTATTTTAAACAATGAAACCCGAAAATAAAATTTAAAAATGACCTTTGTAAGCCAATATCAGGTTGTTAATTTTGAATGTGTATCGATACAATATTAACTTTAAGTAAGAATAATATGCATGTCCTGTTTTGGAAACTCGACGACGGTTCACACTTAGTGAGTTCGTTAATAGTTAAAGGGGATCAATTTGTCGATATTGAGGGCACTCCCTGGCCGCAGACGGCCATGTCCCGATGACCCACATGCAAGATTGACCGGTTTGCGCATCACATCACACGTATAACACTGTTGGCTTTAATATACATAGCACAATTTGTAACCTATTATTCGAGATTCAAGATAATCAAGAATAGCCTATTCCAATGGAAGTGGGCAAAAGATAAACAGACCACTGACCATCCGGTTTAATAGCTCGGCAATATTGTGCACTACTAAAAGTTTTAGATTAGAATATGTTTAATTATAATACAACACTTAACTTCCTATTTCCACTTTCATTTTACTTCAACATCCGGTAACAGCATCGTCGACATCCAAAAAGCAATGTCTTTGCTAATCCATAGTGAATATCATAGATTATTCGTAATTAAGCGCTCGACCAATGATATGGCGTCAATTTGCTGTTGAACTTTTTTATTTGTCTTTTCTCCTCTTATGGTTGGAATAGATTAAATATACCTCATTTCAAGAGAAATAATTTTAAAGTATTTTGATTAAGCTTTCTATATTGCGCTGTATCAAATCGTTATTATCTGTTTATATGAACAAACGAATTAGATTAATTTTTTTTAACCATAATAGCAATAAAAACCTTTTTCATTATCCGGTTCCCAAGGGAGAAGATTTCATATGATTTCTACCCAATAAAACCCACTGCAATGATTGTAAAAAAGGATTCGAAGAGGCAGTGATTTCGTTTTCGCTCAACGCGTCCACTGGCAATCTTCTGTCTTTCTCTGTTCGCTGACGGTGCTCGCACTCAAGAAGTTAAAAGTGAATCCAGGTGGGCTTGTACAGAACCAGTACTATCTTTAAAACACGTTTTAGTTGTAAGTTAAAAACCATGTAAGGCAAAACATCGTAGTATTAAAAAGTTTTGTATCAGTCCTTTAATTGACAGATAGTTTAGAGTTGGGTCGCCTGAAATAGGGCCGCATTCTCGTAAATGTACGTTTACGATCAAGCCGCGGCCTCCACACCTGCGGCCGCACTAAAATACTTTACGACCTACAATGTGCTACGAGCATGAGTTTTCAGCGATTCAGATTTTCTGAAGCGTAAATCGTTTTAAGATGCATGTTAATCCGGCTTCAAGCGATTACTTTATTTGTATCATATGTAGAGTAGTTTATTTAAACGAGTACTTTATACTCTACTTATTATGAATTACATATTTCAATGAGATTATAAATGCTTTCATACATTTTGCAGAAGTAAATATGAAATTTTAATATTTAAAATTATAACTTTTTATAATATGAAGTTTCGAAATCGAAATAAGCCAATTGAATTGACTTGAATTGATTGAATTGAATTCTTACAGAAACAGTCAATAACGATTAGAACTTGAAATATGTAACTTAAGAATCGGATACGGGTTTCCCG
Organism: Vanessa cardui; assembly: GCF_905220365.1. Classification (NCBI taxonomy): domain Eukaryota; kingdom Metazoa; phylum Arthropoda; class Insecta; order Lepidoptera; family Nymphalidae; genus Vanessa; species Vanessa cardui. Next base: position 9,950,173 of record NC_061129.1, read on the forward strand.
GAAGGAGAGGAACGCGGATTAGGGCGTTGAGCGACACTTTCTTTATTCTTTGGAAGTTAAACATGTTCCTCATGCTACATCTCTGGAACTATAATACAAACTTAAATCTTAGCTACATAATATATTATCGGATTATATGGAAATTTCGTAGGAAGGGCACGCCACGCGTCTTGCACGAAGTTACTTTTCTTTTAGCAGATCCTGTATCTTTCCCAACTAGTAGAAGAAAATAGACGTAAAAATTCTGAACGTTACATTCTCTGTTATCAGAGACGAAATAAATCAATGAATACTATTCTTATGAGCCTAGGTAGAAAATGTTACATTAAGCTGGCTTTAATTTCCGTTAGAACAACATAAACTAGGAGACGGCACTGAAATACTTTCCCGGAAAACCATTAAATCTTTTGTAATAACGCTTTGACCTTTTTCGTGATACCGTTAAATATTATACTTTAATCAAAAAAGATACCAACGCTCTCAGAAAAAAACAGAGCAATACACTTAATTTGAAATAAAAATTAAACAAGATTGTCGCAATTTGAACTTATTAACATTAACATTTTAAATAACATTTGCGTGAGCAATATGGACAAATATTTTATTAATTTTGAATGCCTACATATATTCAAAGTAAGGTATTCGGTAGTGGTCGCCATAGTACAGGGAATGTGTTAAATCGGTACGCATAAAGGAGAGCAGGAATGTAGATAATACAATATAACCGTTTCAAACAAAGCCTTCCCGGTACACCGACCCACTTCCTACGAACCTACTTTATTGAAGTTACAGTGAAGCAATCGAACAGAAATAATAGTTCAATAAATATTCTGTTATTCCACAAAGCTTTTTGCCATATTTTTCTACGTTAACAATTAAACGTTCACGTTTAAACTGCAACAAAACCTTTTTTCTTTGTTGTTATTTTTTATAGTTTTAAAGTCGGCATGCTTTTTAAGGACAGTTAATATATGAATTATGAGAGCCTTGATGTGTCTGCAGATATCATCGCGATCAAATATTAAACATTATATTATGGCTCTTAACATTTTATAAAAAATCCATATTTTATAGATTATCTCAAGAAAGTAATCTATGATTAAAAAAATTGCTCCGAGAAAATTTTGTTGAAATTACCAAATCTGGCAGACTCATTACTCTATTATCTATAGTTTGATCAGAAGAAGTTACAAACTTTGACAATATTTTCATTTTACGGCTCTTGGATGTTTTTATTTTTAATTATGGGCATAAATAGTGCACCAACTATGAGATTCTCACATAAATTAACTTAATAAATAAAAATGAAATATTCACTAGATGAACTTTCATTATATTATAAATAAAATTAGTATTTTAGGTTTTATAATATTAAATATAGAATAATTTTTTCTTTAAAAAAAAAAATAACACAATTTTAAATCTAGGGTCACATAATATATTAGCTTTGTGTGCCTTTTTCTATATTTAGACATGTAAAGCGGCACTGAATCCGTAATGCCATAATCCTTCCACACTTTTTTTTTATGTGTCAAAAGTAATGCATACAAATAGGGGAATGGAATACATATTTTAAACCAAAGGTTGTGTACACTTGGAAAATAAATTTTAGCATATTTAACAAATGGTTAAACACTTTTAGTGTTTGCGGCGAATATATTTAACATTAGCACCATAGCGATACTGATTACTGTACGTACGTATAAATGTTTATATTAACCATGCAGAGGTCGAACACATTAATTTTTGAAAATGGTATGTCTGCAAGTATTACGCAGAAACTACGGAACGGATTTTAATGACACCCGCCAAAACTATAGCTTACACCTATACTAGTATAAAGAGTAAAAAATTTTTTTAACTAAAAGACTAAGTGAGTTTCAACTGGTAATTAAAATGTGTATCTCTAGTTTATGTATGTCTATTAAATTCGGTTATGTATAATAAATAAACTATTCTTAGATTACAGAGATAATTTAAAGAAGAGAAAAATTACAAACAAATGTAAGAAGAAATGATATTATTTGCAAATGCACAGATTTGTTTTGTTTTGTATTTGTACTAATTCATGCAAGGTGAAAATAAAAGTAAATATTTAAATCGTAATATAATTCGAGGACAACAAAGCGGTATTCGAAGCCGCACCGCCTCGGGTATCGGATCAAAGGTGTCTTATCATTATACAGGTATCATTATACGTATTGTTTAAACGGCTGCGCTCCTTAAGAAACAAAATAAGAAAGATATCTGTTTCACAACGGATTTTAATTCGTCTTTGTCTTTTCCTTGTAAATTCATTTGATTTATTTAAAAAAATATTTCATAGATATATATTATTTTTAATTATTTTAAAATAATAAAAAATAATAAAACCTTGTATATTATTTAAAATAATAATAACTCTATAATTCATAAGATCTCATTTAAATTGACTTCAATTATTGTATTTTATTTTTTGATTTATAAATGAAGTAAAGCGATTACACTTTTTGCTTTCATATTCGTATAAACTACAAAGCTTATTGACGTTAAAGATATTAAACGGATAAGCAGAATGTGTTGCCCATTAGCTAAATGATCGGAAGTAATTAATCTAATCAGGATTTTTTATCTATATTACAAATTATTGCACCTATTAAACGATAATTCTTTATAACACATAATGAATAAGGTTATATTTCTAATTATAAAAATAAATAACATAAAAATATGATTAATACGACGAGGATAAAAAGAAACTCGGCTATACAAAACTATGACGCAGTACTTTTGACGGCCCAGTTAGCGATCGTCAATGCAGAGGCTATTAAAAGACGTCCATGTGTGTTAACTAGTTTAGGCTCTACTCGTATGGCGTTGAAAATAAAATAAAAGTATAAATCGGGACAATATGTGCCGAGATCCACGATCGCTTCAGGCCAGTGCGCGCGGTCGCCTTTGCTACTGCGCTTTTCTCAATAAAGAGAAAACGGGAACGCTTACAATGAACACTTTTAAATGTCGGAATGGAAATTCCTTTTCAATGAACGTATAGTATTTTTAAACGTGTGCTTAAGTTGCTGCAAAGTATAACAGATTAACGGATTTATCGATTATATTTTAAAAGCGTTGAGGGAGCGATTAATTTGATTAAAATATAATTAGGTTATCTCGAGCGCGCCCTACTCCGCTTCGATTATATATTAAGATTAAATCCCACGATATGTTACATACTTTTTCCACCCTTTAACCTCGCTTGCCTGTAGGAAAGCAATATTCAGCTTTGTTTTATTAAATTAGATTTCCTAAAATTATATGTAAACATTTTGATGATCTACAAAATACAAGTAACTAAGTTCTGTTATACAGGATATAGTCTTGTCAGCTTTCACCAGGAAAACGAGAGCAATTATTTTATCTTCCGCCTCTAGTAACGTTATTAGCCACATCATATTAGATAAATAGTACATTTATATAACAGACGTAAATTATGAAACTTTGAGCACTTTAATATTGCTAAATAATGAAAGTCAACCTAAAAAAAGCAAAATTAAACAGTCATTAATAACAAAAACATTTAAAAATTGTAGGAAAGATCCACAGAGTAGGTAATTAATTATTACCTCGCCGATCTTAGTGCAGCGTAAATAATATTCAGGTGCAATATTCAGGAGTCGACGAGTCTGAGCTTCTTATCAGCATCAGCGACGCTACCGCAATCAGATTGTAGACATTGCCTTCAACGTGGAAAGTAAAATAACTAAAGACGGTTTTCGTTTTTGTTGCCAAAGTATTTCGTATTTAAATTTACTGATAAGTGAAATCAATGTTCGCTTTTTGAAAAATAGAAACTTTTAAAATCAAATAAAAAGAAGAAAAAATATTTAATAATTACGTTTTTTAATAACATACAAATTAATTGTTTTTTTTGTGTTCAGTCTAAAATTAGAAAAATGTCTTATACGTTTGTCGTTGGCAAGTAGAATTAGAATAAAAAATGACATAGGTATTTTTTTGAACTACAACTCAAGTTACCATAGAAAAAATATACTGTCATATATCATAAATGTGTCATAAATGTTATAAACACCGTAAAACAAAATGTTCGGTGAGCGGTATTACCCAATCAGCGTTGTAGAAAAAAAATATAACACAAATTAAAAATATTTTCCATGAAGATGAATTCATCCATATAAATATGCAAAAATAAATTTCACTAACTGCCATACTATTTAAATTACTTGCATTTGCGTTGCAATTTTCTTAAAGTAAAAAATACAGCAAGAAAATGCAATGAAGCGAAATAGGCGACTCCTATCTGATGATATCTGTTTAATTTAAACATTGGTATTTGGAAATATTTTTACTTATTTTAATTTCACTCGAGAGATGGCCCAGTGGTTAGAACGTTTGCATCTTAACCGATGAGTGCGAGTTCAAACCCAGGCAAGCACCGCTGATTCATGTGCTTAATTTATCTTTATAATTCATCTCGTGCTCAGCGGTGAAGGAAAACATCGTGAGGAAACCTGCATGTGACAAATTTCATAGAAATTCTGCCACATGCGTATTCCACCAACCCGCATTGGAATAGCGTGGTGGAATATGTTCCAAGCTTTCTCCTCAAAGGGAGAGGAGGCCTTTAGCCCAGCAGTGGGAATTTACAGGCTGTTGTTGTTGTTGTTGTTGTTGTTGTTCATTTCACTGTTAAGATAACGTAGAGAGTATTTTTATTGACTTTCCACTGCACAGTATTAAAAAAGTAATTTATGCGCGCATTTGCTGCTTGTATGCGTGTTTGTTTGTCATTTCATATTTCTTGCTCCTGATAATCATCAATCATTTCAAGCTGTGTCGTAAATTTCGACGTTTATCTGTGAGGCGGCGCGTTAAATAAGATAGTAAAAGTTTTTATGGCTCGATCAGAGTTTTCATTGTGCGCGCGCGGCTGAAACGTTAAGAGCTGCTGGCGTGAGAATACAAGTTTAATATTAACATTTACAATGGAAGCGTTCTGAATATAATAACATTTACACAACTTGTGCGTATAAATACGATTACAGTTTAGAATGTACAGATTATGCATGTAAACTGAAACAAATCAGTAGCTTTATTCATGTTTATTAAGGATTATTTAATTTAAGGGAAAACAGACTTACAGACGTAAATTATCACAGCTTTAATATCGTAGATGTATAGAAACATTTCAACTGTATACTTTGACCCTCGGTCCAAAAATGTCGTATGTTATTATTATATGAATTTCAATAAATGACTAATTTTGAATAGTAATAACTTTTGAAATGAAAAATATTGAATCTGGCTTTTATTGTATTTAATTTAATAAATTCAATAATTTTCACTCCTACTCCCGTTTACTTACTACTTAGATTAAAAAAAAATCAATAATTTTATAAAAACTTCATTTGCCCTTTTAAAATACCTATATATAATTAAAATAACAGTATGTTTTTCAATACAATTAATAAGAATCACTAAAAAACAATTGTTTCAGAAAGTTCGTCTAGAAATCATTATTTTTTTAAAGACCATTACATTTCGACGCCATTTATAATATAATCCAAGTAGGTACTTTAGCTATTCAAATAAAGTCTTTACATAAATGTAGAGCATATTCAAGAGAATCAGGCAGCAGTTATATCCAACGCGAGCATAAATGCATGCTCCTAAATTATCCTCATTGCTCGGTAAAAAGACTGCCTAAATGTCCAATTTTATAGTCAAAGAAAGTTATTTTTGGTGCGGATATGAAAGTACTATTGTACGATCCAGACATCAAAAGACTTATATCAAAGACGAGTGTTAGCACATGGGGTAGGTGGGCGCCCCTTCAATATGAGCTCCCGGTAGTTCAAATTTTATATGAAGCCAATTCCCAGCCAAACCCGAAATCATTTCTTTGTTTTCATTTCACTTCTCTATTTAAAAAACATGTCACTGAAAATGTTAGAAAACGACTTTTTGACAGGACAAGGAACGCACATTATTAACAAGAAATTATAATTACATAATCATATTTATTAGACATACTAACATAATACTGATTTATTGGCACTGCTTATCCACATGATTGAGCGTTTCGTACCATTAGTTCAGTCACAAGTGGGTGTACGTTCGTTAGTAAATATACTACAGCACCTATTAAGGAAATTAACCTAAAAGAGAATCTTATTAGATTTAATGAAAACTGTATACAGGAGGAATAGCCACATAAATTATCCGACCCAACGGATCACCATTAACGCTAACACTGCATTAAAGGTGACCATTAAAATAGTATTACGACACCGTATTGCAGAGATGACGTTAATTAAATATATTTTTACAGCTGAATATATATGGAATATTTCAAATAACATTTACACTTTATTATTAATGCGCAGTATTTTAAAGTAGAGTATCGAATTTCAAGGTCGTTTTGTATCGAAATACTTTATTAATAATATTCCACGTGAATCTTTATATCCACTTAAATTTTACTTCCAATATTATATAACAACTTCGCCTAAAAATAAATCGCTATTTTTAACGTATCCATAATGGATGGCATTTATATTTTAGATCTCAACCAATGAACGATGTCGATGATTACTCATCCCAATTTAAGGTCAAAGTTGCTTATTTATTTATCCTTCCATTTGAATCGGCTATATATGGGTTACGTTTGAAAATATCGTATCATTTTTATCACATTAGCAACCGCCACGAAGCGCCTAACATATTCAGCAAAAAATCATTGATTATATAACCAATCTATATTCATTTTTTCTATTCTGATTAGCAAAAGCAAGTGTTATTGATATTGGCTCTTTTAGCCCCAAGTCAAATAAATTCATTTGTAATAATAATATAAAACTTTTAGCCAATTTGAAAACAAGCAATTTTTTATATATTACAAATCACATATCACACATAATTAGCCGTGCAAGCAAGTCAGCTGTAATTCAATAAACTTGTAATAATCATCTTAATTTAGCTCGTGATCGATCACATTTCATTAATTAGTTAGGACGCTTACTTGACAGTTCTAGGTCTTTGCTTATGAACTAAACTAGAAGGCTCGTTAGGGATTAACGATCTTACAAAATGTACAGTAAATAAGTAGGTAGGTAACCTAATTGACACTTAAATAGTACACGAATAAAATAAGTATTATTTAAGCCATCCACTAATAGTAAATAATTTTCAATATCCTGGATTAAATTGGCGCACGTTACGAAGTCTAATATTTTTTAGAACTAGTTTAAATTTAAGTGCCAATGTTTGATAAATAAAAACCTACTGATAAATAAATACTTGTAAATCTACATAATTAGGCCCTACACTATTATATTGTTTTTTAAAAACTTTAATAATTTTATGATTAAAAAAACATCAGACAAGATTGTACATGACAATTATGCTGCTTAATGTACAGACGTATTAAAAAAAAATTAACTGATCGTTATTTGTATATTATCATTAATACGTTGTTTAATTAATTAATTGTAGCTTTGAGTAGGTGTTTAAAAACGCTGATAAGTTATAGAAACACTTCTTATCGTCAATGGCAAATTCGATTCAAATAAAAATTAAAATTATGACTTGACCGTATCAAAAGGAGTGTAGACGGAAATTTAATATACACAGTTTTAAAAAAGGAACACGAAAAATGAATTTAAAAAGTTTAGTCGTTTCTAGGGATTTGGAATTACAGAAGCCGTATAACGTGTAGAGATTTTTGTTGAGTTCCACAAAACTAGCTGAATAAATGAGGGGGAGAGTGAGTACCACTACAACGTACAAGGCATAGCGAGTAATTCATTGTGAATAATAAATGAAGTGTCTCGAGATGGAATTGTTACTCAAGGAAGTGGAACTGACATGGACGGATCTCATTACGCCGCCTGCATATGACCTGTCTGATTAAAACTTACCCGTGATTAAAACTTATGTGATGAATTAAACCTCTTTGATTGCTTATAACAGATTAAAAAACCACTATTGTAAAATATGTAAAGGATATTTTCGGTTCGAAATTAAATAAACTATTTACATTTATGAAAATATTTTATGACGTTGCGGTATCAGCCCACATTAAATACGCCAAAAGGATGTATATATGTGTGTAATAACTACTGCTGCTATTATTGTTTTACAGAATTTATCAATTCAATACCTCAAATATATTAATTTTACATGATTATTACGATGTAAAGTTTGATGGAGGAAGTACACGCAAAATCTGTTACTATTGAAGTTAAATTAATAAATATTAATCCCAAATCGATCAAAAACGTTTCAACGCAAAAATATACCGTAAAATAATATAAGTATGTTATAACTTATTTAGTTTACTAAAACCAATATTTTTCCTCAACAACTTTTCGTTTTCATTTCGTATTTCCATAACATCTCTCCTAGTTTCGTTTCTGTAATTTACTTTTTTTTTTAAATATGTTTATACTTTGATCATTTGCAAGCCCCAATAGTTGCACGAGTGTATCAAAAACTTTTAATGAATGTTTCCGTGAATAACTGTAATATTTTGTATGATTTAAAGGTAATAATTGTTTGATCAAACCAGATCCATTTGAAATGTACGGTATCCAAGTAGGCTTTTATCGTCATTATTCATAATCTTAATTTTGTAGGATTATATCCAATGTAAAGATAACATAGACTAGACCATTTAATTGCATTTTATTAACGTAGTTGTATTAATGAATTACAATTATCCATGCAATTACATGACATGTAGTCATATATTCTATTATTTATATATATGACGACATATATTCTGCTTGAAACTAATCAAATAGTACCGCTTTAATTTTATTCAACTACTAAATATTTTTGTATTGAGTAATATTATTTATAATGTTCTTTAACAAAAGATTGAAACTAATATAATATCTATTTTAAAAATATATGCATATTAAAAAACAATGAATCCAAACAGGTAAACCTGTCGTGCCAAAATTATCACTTCATTTGTGATCCTCTGTTGCTGCAAAGATTATTTTCATTGACAATTTGAAAATAAACAGTTCTATTTTGAATGTATGAATAAAATTTATTGTTTTGTAGGCTTCGGTAGATTTTTTTTATATAATTACCATAATGTTATCGTCAATACAATAATTTAATTCTTTTACAACAATTTCAGGTAAAAAAATTATTTTCTCAACAATAGCTGACCGATACAGATCAAGTCGTTTCATAATGTAAACGAAAGTTCGTTTCTCTCTGAGACCGGCCTTAAATAAATCGTACTTTATAAACAATACACGCATTGTTCGCTTGAGAAATATGCCATAAATTAAACTCAAGTTTAAGTGTAAAAATAACTTTTGTGAAGCATTTCACTTTCAATCGCGCCTAAGAAAAAAGGATTGTAAATGACATTTTTGTATATTGAGACACTGGCGTTAAACATATATTATATACATTAAAAAAAAAAACTTCATATTGGAAAAAAAAAATTGAATTATGGAAACTTTTTACAAACACTTCTCGTTCATATTATATTTGACTCGAAAATACTGGCATATAATAAATATAAAGAGGAATAAAATCAACTAACAAAAAAATAAACACTCGAACGACGAATGGCGAAAAACAAAAGAAGAAAGAATATCAAAAGTAATAAGTGTTGTAATGATATGCGGTGCCGACGTAATAAAGCGATATGGGAGTCACCACCGGGTGAGTTTAGTAGTTATTTCTTTTGATGTATAAAGTATAACTACTCGGATTTATATGTAACTAGTGGCCGGCCCCGGCTTCGCACGGGTTATACTGATACTAAATCTACTACAGAATTTGTTTATTTACGACTTCACATTGGAAACTTCTAAAATTATTATCAGTGTTTCTTTACTATATTGTCCGTGTATTATATACAAAAGCTTTTCTCTCGAATCTATTAAAAAAAGCGCATCAAAATCCGTTGCGTAATTTAAAAGATATAGGCATACATAAGGACAGACTGCGGTAAGCTTCTTTGTTTTATACCATGTAATGCTAATGATAAACTAATACGGAATAACTTCAAGGCATAAATGCAAAGTGCATGTAGTTATACCAGTTCTGCCGCCAAACAGCTGTGTTCCGGATGAAGCTACCAGTATTTTTATGGACTGGGGTGACCACTTTCCATCAGGTGCCACATTGGCACATTAGGCTATCTATGATTTTTTTTTAATCATATTAATAAACTAACTTTTCGTTGAATAATTTCAGGATAATATCCAACTATAAAGACCGTCTTTTGTTTTTATGACAAGATTGAATTTTATTATTTTTTTAGGTAGGTATAAAGGCGAACCATTTAGTGTGTTAGCTCGACAAGCACAGAAAATACGCAGCTTGTGTAGCGAATTGGTAGTCCATTGTTAACATATTGAACCAGGTATCGTGTGACCTACATATAGTCTGTGACCTAACAACAATGCTCGTGTGTATTACGTAAAATATATCCCGAAATACAATATATATTAAGGCATATAGGTACGAATACGCCTAAAAATGTAATAGTTACTTAAAGTATGGCATGATTTCGTGATAGCACTGTACAGAAATAGACTACGATGAAGTTTAAAATATAAAAAAAAAAACAAAGGCAAGGGGATATATGATTAAAATACAAGAACAAAAAATTAAAACTAGTTCAAAGTAAAAGAAAAATTAGCTTTGTGTCATTTTAGGATGCAATTCAGGATTTTTTGGCAGTTTTCATTTGTACCCTCTTCACCAGCATTCGAAACGCGTCAATGTTGCCTGCGGCGTAAAATAGGAAACTTCGACCATACATGCGTGCTATATTGCAACCGCTGCATGGTATACGGTATCGAGCAATCGGAGCTTTCACGTCGCATATTTGATGTATTCGCGAGGGTTTTGGATTCTTCTCCATTGTACTCTAGGACCTATTGGCATTCTTTCCCTGCTTGTGTATACAGTCGGGGTAAGAAAAAGTTCGTCACCTTAAGATCTATTTTCGTGTGCTCAGCATGAGCGATAATCTGTATACGAGAATGACATATTGCGTCGCAATGATTTGATGTTTAGATTTAAAAGGTACTAAGAGTTTAAGACTTGATAAAGGAATTAATTTGAAAACTGACGAAGGTGTACTATGACTGTACAAGCACAAGGTCTTAGGCTTGGTTTCGGGAATCGCAGTTGCATTTATTTTGATTAATACCCCGCGATCTATTAAACCCAAACCCAGGTTGACCAATTAAAGGTGATGTGCTCAGGCAGCCTTGAGTGAACAAGTTTTCAGTGGAACACTCATGTGCTTCTGAAAATGCGTAAGTTCCACTTCCAAAGTTCCAGTTCCAAAGCGATTTTGTCTGTTGTATCGTCAGAGAGTATAAAAACAAAGACTAAACTTGAGTTTGCTTTCATGGGCTAAATTTGTTTAACAGCTGATATTTCTATATTAAATTCCATAGCTACTCATTAATGCTTGAAATATACATTTAAATGATCTGTCTCTCTGAGATATTGACAAAACTAATACTTGTTAAATCTCAATGAAAACCAGAAAATAAATGAAAATATAATTACTATAATTTTAATATTAAGTGTATACATATATGCTAATGAATATTTATTCCTAGTAAATGATTTCCTTATGAATGCAACAACTTCCTAGTATCTTTAATGAGTTTATATCATAACTCGGTTGCGTCAAGTTAAAGCGCCACTTAAAGTTCATTAAATTTAACGATTGTTTCAATTTATACGACATAAATCTTCATCGGTTAAATAAATAGATTTAATAACTAATGGCTTTACTTATTAAAGTTAGTTAGTTTGTGTTCAGTTAATATTTTTATCTATTTTCCAATGATATATGTTTTGACATTTAAAGACAAAAAGAAAAAGCATTATTTATTTATATCATCCTTAAACAACATTTATAGGTTAATTAATATATTGTTAATGTTTTCTCAATTGTTCAATGTTCAAATTAATTTTTAATAAGAGAATAAACTACTGTATTATTATAGAGATTTCATGATTTTTTCTTACGTAAAAATGTTAGTTTTAAATAGAAATCGTGGTGAAATTTATACTTTACCCTTTATACTTATGGAACATCGTTATAATTCACTAATTATAAGTACGTACTATACTTGAATAAGGTTTTGTGATTCCAGAAGTTAAGGACACAGTATTCTTAAAGTAATGAAACTTTTAACATAAGTCGAAAAAATCTTGTATATAAACATACATACAATCAATGCCATGAATTATAATTATTTTCTGTTGATTATAAAAATAAAAACTTTAAAGAAGGTCCAATAATAATTGACATCTGTGGTGATCTATAATTACATCAATGTACAGAACTAGTTATAAATTTTTTGGCCATTACACTTTGGATACATTTCATACCATTAAAGAAACCGTATAAACAAATTATAAACTAAATTAAATCAATTTTATATGATATTTAAATTAGGAAAAAGATTAAGCTACAAAATAAAAAAGGTCATATGCGAGTAGAACTCGCAGGTTTCCTTATCGAAAATTATCGATCTCACAATATAGATAATATCATCTAAGCTTCGTTATGAATGTAGTTCGATGCGCTTTTTATTTTATTTAACAACATACATATACTCGATCGTACTATTGTTCCTATTAATGTGAAAGTGTATCTGACGGTTTTTTATTCTTTCACTTTGCACGAAGCAAACGTTTATCGTGATTTTGTGATTTAGAGAAACATAACTTGATTGAGAACATTTTTAAACTTGGAAAATACACGTGAACCACTAATAAAAACTAATATTAGGTAAAAAAGGTTTTATTGCCAGTTCCATAATCATAATGAAACGCATAATTTTTTTCTTATTAATTTAATGTAACTTTTTAATACAAAAATTAAGATATATTTTTACAAATGATGATATTAATGAATACGGGTAAATTTATATTCTAACGAAATACACTTTTGGAACGTGCTATGAATAAACTTTTACGTGTATGACATTTCGCTTGAGCTTGTGAAAAATTAAATATCAACCGTTCTTTGTTCCTCGAAAATGTACACGTACATATTTAGTGTACCAACAATTGCAAGGTACAATTTGTACATTTTATTAATTAAAATTACTTTTCAAGATAAAAATAAGAAGCGTATAATAAAATATTGATATAAAAAATATATACATAAATTCTTTAGCTCCGGATATGATGAAAACAGCGTTAAGCGTTAACTCTCTGATATAATTCTTACAAACAATCCTTTGTTCTGTCACTAAATAAAATTGAATTACCAGAACGTTTGTTTCTGAAATATACGAAACAATCGCTTTCAGCTTCATGTAAGAGTAAAATAAAGACTCAAAACGTTGTATGGGAGCTAAGAAGCGTGAAATATCAGCGAATAAAACCTAGTTTATCCAAGGCTTTCCGTGTAAAGTTGTACAAGATATTAACATAAACAAACGACGCTGTTTTAATTTTGTGCTGTGAAAAGGTATTCGGGGATACGAGGACGGGCCTATATTGAGTGTTCGGGTACAAATTAGCATCTCACAGACACGTGACAAAATACGATCACGCCGTAGACTTAATGAACGTTGAACATTGTCATTAAACGGCTTTAGTAAGATGTAGCTACCTGTATCAGGCTCGGGGTAAAGTCGACGCCTATGTTAAGCAAGTTTGATAGTATCCTCTGGCGCATTGATTAGGATAAGCTGTCGTGAAGTAATGTGATACTGGTTAATCCCGTCAGTTTAGAACCCTTACTAAAAAGTTATCCTGTTTCTGTTAATATAATTAGTATATAGAAAATCAATACGTTCATATATTATAATAATAAACGTCACTATTTAGAGGATTAATTTCGAGAAAAAGTATTACAGTACCATTAATTATTTTTCTGTGTCATATCTAACACTGTTTTGTAGATGTTCCGGACATTAAATCAAATATAATGAAAATTATATTAAATATTTATATTATTAATAAAATAAAAATAGTTAAAGAAATATGTATAAATAAAATACACAATAAATCATAAATTAAAAATTGAAAGTAAAGAATTAATTACAATAAGTAGTTACATCTTACTTTTGCAAAGAGCAGTTCTCTATAACAGAGAGAAGTTAAAAATACCAATAAATGTGTTTTCCAAATAAACTAAGGGAAGGCTTGAAATGTTATTTCAGAGTTTAACTTGGCGCAACTCAACTCGGCGACGGTCGCTAACTCTCGCTCAATAAAAACTAATGGAGACCCGCTTAGTGATTCCACTTTGCTATACAACGCATAAAATAAAAATATATTTTTATTTTTACACTGTCCCTTTAATATATTATCCGTGTTTTAATTAAACACGACGATTACGCTATGGTATTATTTGTGTGATTAAAATAAAAAAAATATTGCACTACCCAAACCTCAATCATATTACTGAAAGAAGATTATGGTGAGCATTTTAAATAGTGTTAAAAATAATAAAATCGGTAGATATATTTTAACGGCGTTTTACCAAAATATTTTCGTAAGAATAATTAAGCTTTTTCAAATCAATTAAACGGTTTATTCCATAATAAAACTAATCAAAATCCACTTGTACGGAACTGAAAGTGCTCGAGCAAAATTCCTTGAAAATCGATTTAATTGAAGTAGAAACTCGTATAGCTGGTAGATAAAGCGAGTGGTATCAAAATGTCCTGACTGCGCGCCAGGATTGTCTTCCGACTGGCAGACTGCCAAGCCCCTTCACCAAGTTACATTTTAGTAGAATCTCGTAACACACTAGGAATATTTATTACTACAATTATATTACTATCGATATCGAGTAAAGAATTATTTCTCTCTCAATGTCTCAATTTTATTAAGATATTTTATGTATGTTTTCATACGACATAATAAGTATATTAAATATATTAGCGGCATTGTGTTGTCATATAAACGTAGGTTAAGATTCAACAATTGTTTATAAAAGTTTCATTTATTGATAAAATCTAATGCAAATAATTTTACTTTAAGGATATACAACATTTACAGATTAAAAATAACTTTTCATTTTAATTCAAATTAAGAAACAGATAATTTTAGAAAAAAAAATCGACTACTTTTAGAATACGGAGTATCAAAGCTATCGCATCCAATGTCAGATAAAAGAGCTCTATAAGCGCATCTATATTTTGTAGGATCCTCCAAGATGCTCTCTGTCTCTTGCGTGTTTTGAGTGTTCTCAATGATTCCACTGAGGGCTTGTCATTCCGCGTCGCAAGAATCTGCCTGAGACTAGATGCCATAACGATATTGTCTACCTTTTAAAATATTCGTTTTAGTAAAACAGATTTGTTATTTATTAAAATAATATTCATTATCCTAAAACTGTTATTAGTAATTAATATCTGTTTCTATAACAAACATTAGCTTCTAAATGTACATAGAATTAATAAGAATTAGAAAAAAATGAAATGTCTATACAGCATTCCAATGTTACATAGTTTACAGTTTATCTACCTTATTATTTTGTTTTGACGGGTGATTGTATTTATAAAATAGTGCTATATGTTTGGTATTGTTGAAAAACTCTAATATTTTTATGGTACATACTATTTATGAAATGGTGTTATTACAAAAGTCTATCAACAAAACAAATTCTAAATATTTTATTAAATTTCACGACACTCATCGGATCAATTCGATAATTCCTGTTATATCTATTGACGTTTTAATATCATCGTTAAAGCAATTATCGACATTCAGCCTATCGTATTGTGAGAGATACGCTTAGTATATTAAAATAATAAACTTGTAAATTCATCAATTATTTACTTTATTGAATAGCACAAAGTATACATTACACAAAAGGCGTAAAGCTAAAGCTAACTCACATGATTAAACAGATATTAAATGAACGCGAAACACCAATATTATTCAACGTTTCATATTTAGTACAAATAAGAACAGTATAAACTATGATTGCAAATTAGTACCATGTTGTAATTATTGTGCTGATATATAAACCGAAAGGCACTTTAAATGCACAAATTTATTTAAACAAATACATACAATTATGTAATATAAAATGCCTGGCTCATTTCCGGCACGAATTAAAAAACTAAACTATTTGTCATGTTTATATAATACAATTTATTAGTTAATTAATCATTGCTATATAATATATATTCGTATTTTTATTAATATTACATTCCTTTAGTTAACACATAATAAATACACTATTACATTTTTTATTATATGTTTAATTTTATGATTCTTGTAACCCTGAATTTAAAATCAAACTCGATCGAAAAGAATCTTTTATTCACATTACATGACTGACGTCATTTGTTTGTTTCTAATTTTGCGCGAAAACATCTTATGTTATTTTTTTAAGCCATACGAACGACGCTCTGAAATCGATTACACAGATTTTTATGAAATCGGATACAATAACAAAATATAAGTTTATTTAGTATATAATTAAAATCTAAATGTAAGTACATGAATAAGTATTTCTATATAAATCCCAATGCTTATAAATTGCACTTATATATATAGAAATGGAATCTACTATAATAGCAAGAGCATTTGATCGGCGACAAAGCAAAAATACTTCATACTAGAAATAGCAGATTGATGTGATGTTTCAATACAAAGTGATTTATTTTAGAAGTATGGAAACAACAATGTAATTTATTGTTTGAGGTATTGTTTATGACTATATTTTATATTCTTGGGTCTTGAATAAAATAGAACCCGCTTGCTAATGTCTTCCTATTAGGTTACGATTTTAGCTGCTAGACGCAAAATATGCTAGACTTTCTTTTTTTTTAAACGACTGTCGTAATTATGTAAATAGATAGAACTACGTAAGTGTATTGAGTTTCTCTAATGACTTTGTAATTATTTCGTAAATATCATTACTACATATTTGAGCTTCACTAAGATAAGCAAACAAATAATGTGATGAATAAGCATGATATAAATCGATTTCAACGATTGGCTCTTTCTCTAGTGAAAGTTATTAATTTTGAGAGTTTACATGCGATCCAAATTGTTCATCTGTTGCGAGAAACTGCGTTACATTTCAGCATTTTATTATATAATAATAGACTATTGAAATCAAATCAATCTTCCTTTGCGAGTTTTAGTGCGAATCTCACACTCTAGACTATTTAGAAAATTAATAATCTCATCCATGCAAAATTCGCCATCTTGTAGCCATGGAAAGCGACGTTTTTTTGCCTATTTTTGTGATAAATGTAGGTACATAGACACATTATTTTATCGCGGATTCATTAAAGAGGATGTCCTAAATGAATGTGATAATCGCGTTGCGAAGCAATCGTGACGTCTATCCCTCCCGGACGCAGGTGGGAGAGCTGCTTGGGAAAGTGCCGCCCCATCTCGCGTCCCGCTAGCTCTGACATTGAACGTCAATTATTATGAACTTGACTTACTTTTCAACGGCGAAATATATTTTATTATAAGATCATTGTACAATTATTTAGTTATTATTAATATAAAATCATATATACTTCGATATGTTTTTTTAACCCTCAATACAAGGATAGCGAAGTATCTTTCTAAGTAAAAACAATCTTGAACTTTTATAAATACGAAATAGTGTAAACAATTTAGTCCCAGAATATAGAATATAACGAAGGCTGCTAAGAATAAAAAAAAACATACAAAAGCTTACAGATAATAAATAAGTGAAAGCGCATAATTTGTCAATTGCTACATCGAACCAGAACGATGTTTTGTAGATTTTTTTAAACTGCATTCAATTTCATCGAGCCGGAGGTACTAGCTGCTCTGTGCCTACGACTTTAATTATGTTTGAAGAGGATACCATTTTTTAAATTATACCCTTGAAACACTTCACTTTCACTTCCTGCGATAAAATATTACAATTTGTAACACTTAGAGTCACAGAGAGTGATTTATTTAGAAGTTTAACATGGACGCTGGATCTGTTACACAATCTTTAATATAAATCACTTCACAGGACAAAATTTTGCTATCTGTTAACGTGCTAGTTTTATAAATAATTGTTATTTAGTTCCTCTAGATTTTAGGAAAATCAAGACTTTATTATATTTATAAATATGAATTATATTCACTTTTTTAAAGTGAAGTTAAGATGTATAATTGATTTATTCTATTTTCGTAACGTTTTAAAGCTCAGACGGCCGCCAGAGCCAGACAGGTGATGGGACGGCCCATTTGAGGGATCAGATCATCCGAAAATTTTGCATGTGAGGTGGAAATTACGTCAAGCTATTTTTTTTTATAAAAAATATAATAATATTTTATATAGCTCTTTAGTAACTCAGGTTAAAGATCTTATAATTATTTAAAACAACGCCTTTGTTTGTGATGTTGAGTAACATATTATCATTATTAGAGACGAATTAATGCTGTGACGTGTCTCGAGGTAACAACACGGATGATCTAATGAATTCACAACTTTACTCCTCACACTAAACCACACAACTAAAACATGTACAGTAGTTAACATCAGAGTAAATAGGACGCTATTTCCTATAGTGTCATCGTTATTTTAACTTCACGATGACGAAATCGCTAAAATACTCTTAGCTCATTTGCTCATAGTATAAAATATATGTTTTTTTTTTAAACTGGTATCTTGTTATACCATTTTCGTTCGATACTCCGATTTATCGCATTAGTTACTTAGCGTCAAGTGTTAAGCATCACCTGTCAATTACGTCACAAGCTTCTACGATATATTTCAGTATATACAGAACGTAGGCACACAGAGAGCACCCGTGAGGCGCTGCACTCAATGTGTCAATATAGATCCCGCAAATGCTCGGCGCACTTACTGTGTGGTAAGACGCTGTCATCATTGCTCCCAGCACGGTTTCGATCGAGAGCCTTACTTTAGCATCGGTACCTTCTTAAATCAGATTTGTTGGCAGACGAATCGGGAAGTAAGTAAAGTGCGTCTCGCGTACATTGTAATGGTCGTAAGACTAGTCTAGCGGGTCTGTCGTGTCTAGACGGCGCGTCGGTTCCCTATCGGTAAAATTATGTGACGTGGGCAAAAATATAGCTACATTGTGATATTCAAGACCTGAATTCGTTTTGGCGTCGCTGGACCAAACGATTGCACTAGTACTACTACTAATAGACTAATAAATACTTTTGATCTTTGATATAAGGACATGACATATTAATACCAACTTACTTTTCTTATTTTAAACTAACACTAAACAATATACTAAGAAGTGGCTAATAGTTTAAGCATTTAAATATTGAATCAAGTGAATTTTTTTTATTGACTCAATTGGTTTTGATTTTGAAACGATTGATTAATCTACAATTATTGTATTGAAATAATTCCGTGTTTTTGTATGAAGTTGAGGCGATTAAATTTACATGATATTTTAATGCCATCACTGGCGACTATCAGCTTACCGGGTTATAAGTTAATATTTTGAAATTATAACACAGCGTTATACGTATATATTTTATTGCATGCAGCTCTGGTACTTGCAACACAAGATAAAGGATACAATATGATAAATAACTAATTTAAAAAAATAGTTCGATAAAACTTATGATTCGCATTCGTTGCTTTTCGTATTTATTTATAATAGAAACGACTTCAATTAGGTGCAAAAAAACGAATATAATCACGTTATTTAGAATTAGTATAATTAATCATACATTACAAAAATCATTTCAACTTTAAACAATAGAGGCTGATGATTTAAGAAGAAATATTATATCGACGCAGATCTAGATTAAACACAATGCCTTCTTTATTTGTACCTTTTCTAGTGAGAGTGGTGTTAAGTGGGGAAACTTGTGTCGGCCGACAATAGAACAAGAGGTTGCTATAGCACCGGCGCGGGCGCATATCGGACGCGGGTCATCGCGCACCAACCTTTCACCAGTCTGCTCTGTGTCAGATGTACAATTTACGAGCACGTTATTAAAGTGCGATAGAGAAACAAATGCTGTACTATTTTAACAATGTCATAACATTTTGAAAACATTAAAAAACAAACTGAGTGTTAATATTGTTGACTTCCAAGCAGGATATATTAATTAAAATAATTGTATTTAATTAACATGACTTTGAATTTTTTAAATGTTAAAAAAGAGTAACTACTGAGTTTCTTGCCGGTTCTTCTCGGTAGAATCTACTTTCCGAACCGGTGGTAGCTTCACTTAATTGTAAAATGACGATTCAAAAGTGCTTGTAAAAGCCTACTTGAATAAAGTTTATTTTGATTTGATTTGATTTGAATATATATTTTAATGTAACTATCGGGTGGGTTATTTTTATTACTATAAATATTTATTTATTATTAGATTGTTCAATTACATTTTTAGTTTATACGATATTGATATTGTTATATGGCAAAACATACCAGAGTTATTTAAAATACATAACCACAAAAATGACATTACAACTAAAATTAAACTTCACGGTATATGCAATTTATTAACATTCATAATTAAATTTTGTATTTGCTGTTTCAGTGCAATACTTTTGTTTGTTTAAAATGAACTGGAGGCTCGCGCTTTGTTTATTAACACTCATATTGAATTATGTAAGGTTAATCATTTGTTATAATTTAACATGTTTGAGTTGTTTTATTGGCTTTTTTTTTTTAATTATAGATTTGCGCAATAGCAGCAAGCGCAATTGGTTTACAAGAATCCAGATCTTTAAAAGGCAAGTTTTATACAATATTTTCATTAGTAATATTAAAGAGAAATACAGTTATTTAGCTGAGATGGTCTAGTGGTTGAACGCGTGCATCTTAACCGATCATTTCGGATTCAAACCCAGGTAAGCACCATTATATATATGTGCTTAATTTGTGTTTATAATTTCGTGCTCGGTGATGAAGGAAAACATCGTGATCCGAAAATATTAATAACATCGAAATAAAAAAATAAGATTTGTGTGATGTGTGTAATCATGTGACTACTATTTATCGCATTTAAAATAATAACTATATAACGTATTTATTATTAAATTCGTTTAAAAAGACCATATTTTATTACAGCATTACTAAATAAAGAGAATATAAAAATGATGACGGATGACGACGATGATGGCACTGGGAAACAACTACTATACGGGCCCGTGAAAAGTAAGACAACGGTTTCTAAAAACTGCCTTTTGTGAAATGTGTTTTGGTAATCTCGACGTTGTAACAAAAATCTTGTTATTTCAGACCATCGGCCGCTTACTGCCGGTAAGCACGCAATAGTAACGATCGCCACGAGGCCGTATCATATTAAATATGTAATTACATTAATAACAACAATTGTTAGAAAATACATATATACGATTACTATTTGATGTTATTTTTTCCGAACCGTTGGGAGATTTTTAAAAGACATCAGACACTTATTATTATTATTATTATTTTACAATAGTTTTACATTATTAATAAAAGTATTATCTTTTCTTTTTTTCAGGTGATACATTCACGCCACAAGAAATGTTGCCGATAGCAACGAAACTGTTACAAAAAGGTTTGCTTTTTGAAATAAATATGCCTTTGTATTATGGCTTATATAATATAGTAATAATTGCTGTCAAGCGAATCAAATCAATTTATTTTTCAGTTAAAGAACCAGGAAGTTGGTGTCAATTATAATATTACACATTATTAAAAATATACGCAATTTTTATTAATGCCCTTAAACTTATGTTTTGTATATTTTTTAGACGGAAAAGGTTTTGTGAGTTCGACGAGATCACCTCAACAACTTGCAGACAAGTTGTTTGAATCCTTTTGTAAGAATATTGTAAAATATTCAAGCTGCTTTATTTCTTAAAACATAATGATTTAACAATGAACTTTTTACAGTTGTGACTTCAAAAAGGATTGTTACTTTATCAGGTAGTTTGACCGAGCTATGCTTTCGATTGTTTTTAGTCAATGTGATATCCTATTATTTTCAGAATACCTACCCGACAACGTGTGTGAAAAATCATGATGGTCGGTTGGGATACGCGAAAGCGTAAACAACAAATAAAGAAACTTACTGTCGTACTTATATCACATAGGATATTTTAATACCAAAGAGTTGATACTGTAAAATTAAATTATCGTCTATAACCTTTATAGTTTAACAGTAAAATTAATAAATTTGCCCGATGAAACTGTTTTACTTTTTATGCCAGTAAATATACTCTGGTGATGATCAATCCTTTAGAAAATTAAGTTACATATATATAACATTTTTGACTTTATAATTTTTACTCTTTAATTTTTATTACAGCTGACGATATATCTGGTATAGATGCTCTCCAAGCTTTAGCTCTCAGTGGAGAAAGTGAGGAACCATTTTGAAATGATTAATATTTTTCATTAGCTGAAACAGAAAACTGAATTATAAATTCACTGAATATTATTTCGCATACCTTTTTTTCTACCGAAAAACAAGCATTTAACTTCTCGGTCGGCTGGCAACACAGAATTTTTACAATTTTACAAATAATAAAACTGTAACGAACCGTGTCTGTTCGTGGGCTACTTATCTATATATAGATATATAGGCCAAATACTCTTTTTAATTATATTATCTCTTTTGTATATGATTACGCGATGCGTAAACTACAGGTGGATTTAAATAAAACTCGCTATGAACCTGAATGAAAAAATTAAGGCTCATGAAATTAAATCGTGTTTTCAAACTGTCTGGATTCCTATTCAAATGAAATAAAGATATTAAGGTCCAAAAATAAATATGACGCTTTACACATTAATAAACGAATTAATAGATATATTTAAAGTTTTATATGAATTACAAAAAAAAGCATTAATTAATTGATAATTGTTTGTTATAGTTGCAAATGTGACTCAAGAAGAAGAAGAAGATCCCAAATCTTTACCAAACGTGAATTTTAGAGGTATAAATAAATAATATATCGATATTTCTTAAAAAATAAATAGGTACTTTATTAAATTTTTTTAAATGAATATTCAAATTTTAATAGTATCTGTAAGATCAAAGAAAAAACATAAAAGCTGATTCAAAACGAAACCGTATAGAATACTCATCTTTAATTTTTTAAATGTTACTGTCGAGAAACTTTGTATTACAGGACAATTAGTGAAAGTCCCTGGACCTAAAAGAAGTAAATTTAACCGTAAGTAGTTGTTGGTAATTTTATACAAACATAGTAACCATTGTACTAATATTATTCTTTTTTTCTTCACGTTTTTATCTCGAGTTAGAATAATATGCGTCCTACCTTTACTGCATCGTATTTTCTCTGGAAAAGCCTATTTATCTATCTCTATTGGTTATGTTATGGCAGTTTATGAACTATCTTATTTATGCGCACAGAAAAAAGACATGTCGTTTGGTAGGCCGCAGCTGTGTCAAAAAACGATGAAACAAAACACTCTCACATATAAATTATTAGTATTAGGATTAAATTAAAAAGCGCTCCGCCTATTAGTACGCGAATGGAAGCGATGAAGATTCCTTAATCCGTATAGTATGACTTTAATACCGACACCAGAGGAGCGCGGAGTAGGCGCGGCATTTCCTCACGCTTTATGTCGCTTATTTATCGATCTGATGTGTAAGTTCATCAGATCAATAATAAATAATTAAGTACATTAAACATGTATGTAACATTAAATATCTCTTTAAAAAATATATACAATAATAAAATGTCACCAAAAGCTATAGAGATTAGCCTTTTAAAACGACAACTAACAATCATAATATTAGATCTCACTTACTTATATTATGCTCTTATAATCTGCGCCTAGTTAAGTGATTCTATTAAGTGGTACATTAACATGATTGTTTAGTTCTATCTCTACCGTAACTCTTTATCTTTAGTGTCACCAAAGCCATGTTTTAAAAACATAAATATTGCATATTTTCAGTCGTTACAAAAACTGTCAGCGATCACAATGAAACGAAACGCAGAGGTAATTAATTTTTATAATCTAGATGACAAAATTACCGTCAATTATAATTAGTAAAAGTTCGTAAGTTTTTGAGTTAATTCCACTAGACTGCTTCTGGGTTTGCTTCTGGTTTTGTGGATATGTAATGTTACAGAATTACTTCAAACACATGTTCGCACAATTTTATCCTTCGCCGCTAAGCTCAAGATGAATTTATATTATTAATATTAAATAGAGAGCTGAGATGGCCCAGTTATTAGAACGCGTGCGTCTTAACCGATAATTTCGGGTTCAAATCCAAGCAATCACCACTATATATATATATATATATATATATATATATATATATATATATATATATATATATATATATATATGCTTAATTTGTGTGCATAATTCATCTCGGGCTCAGCGGTGAAAAAAACATCATAAGGAAACCTGCATGTATCTAATTTCATCGAAATTCTGCTACATGTGCAATTCACCAACCCGCATTGGAACATCGTGGTGGAATATGTTCCAAACCCTCTCCTTAATGGATGAGGAGGCCTTAGCCCAGCTGTGGGAAATTTACAGGCTGTTACTGTACTGTATGCACCTAATATATACAGAGACAGACACTCTTTTATAAATTACCTTTTATGATACGAATATAGGATAATACTTACTTAATAATATTTCTTTTCTTAACCCGTAACATTCCCAATGCAGATCAAATTCTTTTCTGATGTTGAGGAGGATTTGGATCTTATTCCTCAATTTTGGGAAAGTATGGGTTATGGGACGTATGTATACATTTCTCATTGCGATAAAAACAAATAAGGGATATGAAAATCTTAGGATGAGACCTACGAGATTCCGTAGGCAATCTTGAAATTTTCTCGTATTTTTATAATAAAATAAATGTGTTTGTTTAAATTGAAACAAAGAAAATACGCTTAGTACACGTGTTAATACGAATTTGGATAGACTTCCAAGTTAAGTTGTGAGACAAAGTCTGCAATATATAGCAAATAAGAAAAATTAAAACTTGAAGATTTATATTTCAAGGCATTCCACTCGCAAAAAAGTTAAATAAAGTAAGACATTTAATAATAAACAAACGACGAAGGAATGAAAAGAAAGGGAGGAAAAATGATGAAAACGATAATATAGATGTTAGACGAGAAACAGCGAACAAGAGTAAAAAGGAAAAAGAACAACTTACTAAGCGAACTCAAAAAGGTAGGCCAATAAACGGTATTTATTATACTTATAACAATTTAGTCGATTTTATGAGTTAAGGTGATACGCCGTTTATAAGAATCGGTGCGGCTCTTTACACCTGTTTAAAGAACAAATAAATTCGGTCAGGTGCAATTTTGTAAGGTACTGTTTATTTACAAGAATGTTTTTTTTTTTTTTTTTTTTTATGGAATAGGTGGCAAACGAGCAGGAGGCTCACCTGATGGAAAGTGACTACCACCGCCCATGGACATCTGCAACACCAGGGGGCTTGCAGGTGCGTTGCCGGCCTTTAAATTGAATGTAAATGTGAATTAAAGTTTTTAAATTGATCTTTTAATTTGTATTCTAATCACTTTTTCCTATTAAAACATTCAGCACAATGTCGATGGACCTATGTATGCGAAAACGCTATCAACCTCGACACGTGCCAACTTCAAACAAACTGTGCTAAAGAAAATGCCAATAAGACGTTTGATGGTATGTTTACATTTTAATAATATATATATAATAATATTTCGAATTATAAATTTTTATAAATATAAAAAAACGGCCTTCAAAAATAAACTAAAAAGAAAAAAATAATCAGTTACATCCATATCCAATTTACGATTTTTTAATCACCTCTGATAGTCGGTGCCAACATTGCTAATATAGGTACATAATACATACATGCAATAACTAAATCTATTTATTGTATAGATGACACCATTAGACAAACCTTACTATCGATACAAATTAAATGATTTCAATATAGGAATTTATTTACTTTGTTGGCACCGACTTCAAAAGGTGATTAAAAAATCGTAAATTGGATATGGATGTAACTGATTATTTTTTTCTTTTTAGTTCATTTTTGAAGGCGGTTTTTTATTTATTTTTAAAAATGTATTTACTGCTTTTCAGTGTTGTTTTGTTATTTATAATTGCAATTGGTAGTGTTTGTCATTCACTTTAATGCCGTTAATCATTGAGGAGTTCTCCTGGTAGTCCACCATCAGCTAGACTTCATCATAGGCACGTTTACTAACATCAATTGCTTGACGATTATCTTAAAGAAATAGAACTAAACCCGTAAAATAGTTACTTACTAATAGGTTCTGATTACCAGTTGTGGTCTTCATCATCAGTTCCACTTCATCAAATGTCACTTTTCGTGAGCATATGACCAAGGCACTTTGAATAAAACCGAAATCACTATAGGTGTGTCTATAAAATTTGAGGAGTTCCCTCGATTTCTCCAGGATCCCATCTTCAGATCCTGATCTCCTGACAATGGGACCACCTGTAAAACATGACCTTTCAAACAAAAAAAGAATTTTCAAAATCGGCCCAGCCATCTTCGAGTAACTCGGTAACATACATAAAAAAGGCCCCGACGAATTGAGAACCTCCTCCTTTTTTTGAAGTCGGTTAAAAAATAATAATAAGAATTCAAGTAGTAAACGTATTTAGATTTGAAAGGTAACAAGCCAAAAGAAAATGCTTTCAAAACGTTGCTTTTATGCAATAAGGAGAATAAAGAAAAATAAATGTAAATTATAATTACAGAAATTGCAGTAGATCATAAAACGGATGAACATACAGCAGAGATAGCACAATTTCGTAAAATGAGTAAGTTTTTCCTATAAACTAAAACAATATGCAATTAATGAATAATATTAATGATTTTCCATTACCTACTTAGTAGGAATATCGATTATAGATGAAGAAGTGGAGAAAATATGTAAGTTATAGTTCATTTATTTTGAAATCATTAAATCATAATTAATAGATATAGATGTAACTAATGATATAATGTTGCAGTGGAGTCTCGCAATTTACGTTTAAATCCAGCCAACTTAAGTAAGTATTAAGTGCCGATTATATTCATCATAATTAAAATTCATCATATTAATTAAATCGATTATCAATATAAATGGAAATGTAACTATAGGGATTGATTTTTTTTTATAGACGCAATTTACAAGGTTGAAAGTTTGTCCGAGTATTTCAATGACATCCTCGAACAGAATATGTATGGTATGTTACAAATGTCATTACGAACCAAAATATAATTAAAGTTAACATAAGAATTAACAACATTAAAGGCTTAAATATATATATACAAATATGAACTAAAACTAGTAAGAATAAACTAATAAGATTTATAAATCTTGACCGCGTGGAATGGTGGCAAGAATGCTAGCAGCATTTCCCCGTTGAATTAATAAAACAAAATTATATATTATTACAATATATATTAATATTTCAAATGCGAAAGTAACTGTCTGTCTGTCAGTTACGCTTTCACGCCTAATTTGATAACAAACTCACGACAGGACATGAGTTACTATTTTATACATCCAAAATCTACAAGCGCCTCCCGTATCACGCGAGGGAAAACTAAATACAGTATGTTTTTTATTAACATTTGTAACATTAAATATGTAACGCCAATATACGCTAGCTATTATTAACTTACATTCAATAGATTAAATGATATATCTGGTACTTTTCTGTCATGATTAAGAAGTATTTATTACGTTATAAGTATATTAGTGGTAAGTTGACAGATAAAAAGAAAAATTAACCTGCCGACAGGAAGATAAGCAACAAAAACCAAGAAACACTAGTAAGCAGAATTTGATCAATAAAAAATATATCTAATAAATATTTATGGAGAAATAACAATGCATTTCAATTCAAAGCCTTTATAAAATGACGTTAACATTTTTTACTTTTTGTAATTACAGTACGGTATCTTGGTGCGTGTTTAATATTTGATAGTTAAAAGAAAATGGCCAGTTCGATAAAATTAAGTAGGGACTGTCATTTAGAACACCATTTTGCGCATACTGTACTTATATTTTATTAGATTAATTTGCTAATGATTTTTGTCCATTTATTAATTAAAACTCAATATTGCAGATTCATATTTTAAAAAAAAAATATATATATATATATTTTTTTTTTAATTTTAAATCTGTTTAAGAGATTTTAAATTAACATGGTTATTTTATTATTAAAGTTATTTAAAACAGGATATTTAACACTACAGTATCGTGAACAAGACATTCGTAGATAATGTCGGGCTCCACCAAATAAAAATAAAAAACATCGTAAATATCCCGTTTTTAAAAAAGAAAAGAAAAAAACTCAACATACAAGTACAACACGATTACATGTAGTTTTGATTAATGGCGTAGATTATTACGGTTGAATTTATTTCAGAATGCCATCTGGGACATAACGAAAAACTAAATATCGTGCGTATATAACAACGGACAGTCGGATGGCACGCTTACAGAAATAAACCAAATCACATTAACCTAAGTCAAAAGTATTTCTGACCGTAATATTTGATAAATTACTAAATTAAATTTGGGTATTTCTTATTATGATAATCCAAATTTAATACTTTTATAATTGAATCAACTAAAGGTTAATTTAAATTTTAATGACGGTAATGTATCCCGAGTAATAGGATACGGGATTAATACGCCACCTACGTTAATATGATTGTATAAAATTCGTTATATTTATATAAATGTATAATACCTTTGTTTCTTCAACTATCAACGAAAACCTATCGAAAATTCTATTAAAAATAAAAATGCTCATACGTAAAAACAACAGACGCAATTTCATGAAACTTGACAGCTCGATCTCTATTGTATGTTATGAGTTCGGTAAACAAAAGAATATCGTAAATATTTATTATGTAAAACAAATTCGATATTATCTACCAAAAATGTAACGTAAATATTCGTTTTGAACTTTATTCAGATTAATTTAAAAATACCTTGTCAGTCTATCTCTCGTATAATTAGTAGAAAGGTCTGCCATTTACAGAATCGTGTGCTATTAAAAATAAAATAATGTTATTGAAGGCGCCGTTAAAGGTGAAAGGTTACACGAGTCCTACGTATTCGTCGCGACTTCTGTTTATCGAATGTCGGACAAGGCCAACATCGACACGACCATTCAGCTCTCCGATACGCCGGAATCGGCTGACACTGTTTACCCATTCACCCTTTACATCGATACGACAAAGCTCGAGTTCCCGTCGAGGATGCTTTTAAATAAAACTTGCCACTTGAATTCAAAAGGTGTAATATTAAGATGTTGTAAGTTCCGTTGAAATATCGCCTTCATCTATTTTACGAGAGACATTTATTATCTTTACCTGTATTGACGAGCTGCGACATTGAGTACCTTAGTTTGAGTATTCCCAGGAAACATTCTCGCTACTCGAGATCAAATATCCTGTTCAACAGCCAGACAGAAAGTCGAATATTCTCGTACGTACATATGATATTTTCAACGTAAAGAAAGGATAAGGATTTGTTGTGGTTCTGGAGATGGTTTTACAAAGATATATTACCGCGATTTGTTTGATTAGCACTGTACATTATTATTTAGGTTTTGTATCATTGTACGCGTGTAATAAAGATTAAATAAACGATCTTGTGTTGTATGATATAGTAATATTATATATACTAACATTATTTTTTACTTGTACATATATATTTTATTCCATCTAATCTTTATTTAAATTAACGCAAAATTTTGAGTTATAGGCAAACGCTATAAACAACTTAAAATGATCAAAAGATTTAGTTACAAGTATTTAAAACTATCTTTATTCAAAGTACGAAATACATACGTATTAATAAAATTACGGTCTAGAATATTTTAAAACAATGGATATGACACATCTTTGCCAAAGTAATCTAATACTTTTGGATAGGGAAAAGGTAAACTTTCGTTAAAAAAAAACAAGGAAATAACGGATGAAGGCTTATTATACATGTTTACCTGTTTGCACCTGGCAACATTACGGTTGTACTAAAAGGAAAGTAGGCAACCTATATTTTTCCAATTCCTCGTGTGTCGGTGTATTCTTTCGACTAATGCTCGTCATTTTTAATGTATCATCAAACGTATGACTGATTAGGGTATATATTTCTTAAACAGTATCTTCGAATATTAAACATATAAATAAGCCTACGTCTTGAAATTAATAAAAGCAGTGTTCATCGGCTTCAAAAGGTGTATATTATATTCAGTGTCGTAGTTTATTTTAATTGAAACGAAATTTATTTCGTTATTATATATTCAGTTCGCTACACAAATGAAGTCTGCAGTCCGACGGGTGGTTAGGACGTGAAACACTGCTGGTATAATTTGATAGAGTGACATTTCAATTTGACTTGTGCTAGAGTTTGTTACTCGTACAACACTGTTAGTTTTCGACGCAGGCGTGCAGCTGACGGTAACAATTAGAACTCTAAATTCTTACTTAACGGCGGGGCTAGGATTCTTTTCTATTCATATTAAATAATATAATTATCGTCTTATATAACCGTGCAAAAAAAATAACAAATTCTTATTTCAATATAAATAACTGAATATATGTTGATTCAAGTGTTTAGACATCAAAATAATTAGAATAAAAATATATACAGAATAATAAATGCATTGGATGTAGCATAGCGGAGTGTTTTACTTCGTGAAAGTTATTTGAAACTGTTATTTTATAATCGGGTATGCGGCAGGTGAGTACACCCAATTACATTTCGATCAAGCGGTAAAGCGGTACGGCGCGAGCGTGCCTACGGCGGCGCGTACGGCCGCCCTAACTAGATTATTGGCCGGCGGCAGGCCGAGGACGGCTATAAACCTTTACCGCAGCCTGTAATACACAGTTTTCTAATAAAATTGCCGGGTAATAATAACTAACTCATAACTTACAAACATACATAATTCATGATACTGCAAGTTTTACTACATGTAAATATATGTATCTACTCACTTCTTAACGTTTCGAATTCAACAGGATTCGAAAATAAAACAACGTATATTATATCATTGTTTAAAGTATCATTTGGCACATAATATGTCGAACAGTGATAATGAGATAGTAACTAGTTTAATCAGATGTGACATAATGTGTTATCATACCTTCCATTACAATCCAAAATGAATATACGAAAACATCTACTCGCGTATTTATATTGAAATATATTTGGCATGTATACAATTTACGCTGTGGTTGTAGCGCAGACCCGCCTCGGCGCCGCCACGCAAATAATTCGATACAGATTCATCAGCGTCTTTACGACGTTAGGGCCGAGCCCTCATGTCATTAAAGAATATTAATTTGAAATAACGACATACATTTGCTATGTGAAAAACAAATTATTCATGAATTTATCTCGTAGGTGTTTGACACGGCTCATATTATTATTATTATGCTAATGTGTTCCTTGTGTTATTGATCATTTAAACATGGGCATGAGCGTTCACAGTTCAAACGACTTATTATTCTAATGCAATTGTTGTTAAATACTTAATACTTATTGTCAGAATTATTGGACTATTGCATCTATGTATCACATATTTTATTGTGTCTGTTATCTGCAACAAAACGGCAATGTTGTTTTGGTTAAAATACATGTTTACTGAGTAGCTCTATCCTGAATTGAAAGGCGCTGAAGCCGCGGGCAATGCTCTAACAACCCGAACATTCAGTAAGCAATAAAAACTTATTCGATTTCTTTGCCTCAAAGCATCTTTTCATGGCATTCGATTGAAGCCGTATGGCCATTGTGGATCTAAGGTGCATTGCTACGAATTGAGGACGTGAGATCGATCCCACCTCGAGTGTACTATTGATAATCAACTACGAATTTTGCTTTGAAATTCATTTTGTAAAATGCCATAAGATGCAAGAGTTTCAGGATTACACAAAATAGGTTTCTTTTTAGTATTTTTTAGCTGCAGTCTTATAACGAAACTTCGCTTTGGAAATGAAATCGTTTTTACGATGTAAATAATTCATACAAACACACAAACCCAAATGGTTAAACAAATTAATCATAGCCGATAATACGGGTATCCAGGTACTGAATTTTCATCTCGTAATTTATCTCGCAATCGTAATCGCTTGGCGAAACAAAACCATCATGAGGAAATCTTCATTCATCGGATTACAATACCACATGTGTGTACAAACGCCAACGTGGATTGGTATATACCAGTCTGCATTAGCGCAGAGTGGTGCGTATAAAAACCATTCCAATCAAACCCATTCCCTCAAAAGGAGAAGAAGTATTAGCCCAATAGAGAGACATTTAGTTTCTATTCGATCGACTTGGGCTAATACTCTATTAAATATATTGAAAAATAATTACGTGTTCTAAAAATAACATATTTTAAGTGATTAATGATAGAGCAAGCACATTGTCAAAATAATGATTAATTGCGGTCACTCCGGTCACACATTTACAAAATTTAATTTGTTTACAAGATCATTAGTTAAAGGGAGTATAAATATGGAGCCTTCCAATGTTTTTAGTAGCGAAATTTGCTCTTAAATTGTGTTTTTATTACAGATTTGTCGCTCATTTAACACAATTGCTTATTAACATTATCCATTTAATGTGTATGGTAGAGTGTCCACATATTTAAAACTCAATGATACATAGAACCGTAGTGCTTTTAATATAATGAATATATACTGATAATTGAAATAAAATATGATACAGCTCGTAAATCTAATGACCTAAAACAATAAACGATAAAATTATGATATTAGTTTTAAATTCAGTCTTTATACAAACCAATAAAGGTACAGGTCTGCATTTATAATAAACTAGCTGACTCAGTATTGGTTGTAATAATATTCTTCTCGTTTGAACGAATCCCAGTTGTTATAACAAATAAAAATCAAAACCTGTATGTGCCAATTTTATCATTATCGGTCAAGGTCTAAATAGCGTGAAACATGAATGAACACAAATTTTTACATTTACGGCCGTGAACCCAGTCTCAATATTCATAACAAATATGTACATACAGGTATTAAGATCATACGAATAGACGGTAAAGAGAAATGCGATTCAATATTGGCAATCATGGCTGAACATATTCACTACAAAGAAATACTACAAATCTCGCCTGTTGCGAGCCCGTTTATTTTACAAAAAGTAACAACAGCAGCAACGACGCGGAAATTCTGATAGCGAAACATTGAAATACGATGTTTCTTTGTTATGTTTCGGACGAAAGAAAAAACGTACAACAATGTTTTGAAACTATTTCCGGAATGTTGTTATGACATTCGAAAAAACAACTTTTAATTTAAAAATATTTCACACTCTTTATAAGCAATTTAATTAATTATTGCAGGAAAGATTACAAAAGTCAACTTAAAATTTAAATAAAGTCACCGAAATAGCTTTGCTGAATTAATTTTAATAAGTAACTTTGTTGGATATTTATGACAATTTGAAGGAATTATGTTAACCTAAATAAACTTAGAATATACTGTTTTGAAAGGTCGCGACCTAAATTCAGCAAGATTTGTAATTCATTTCACTTTAATGACAGAGTTGATATTATGAGAGATCCTTTGTTTAAATAGCTTCTTTGTCAGCAAGCAACCCGACTTCATTTCAGTTATTTAAAAAAATGTCTTTGACAGACTAGCCAGCGATCTATGTATATAAAAACATATTAGTTGTACTTATTATTAATATTGTATCTATTCCGTTAAATGTATTATTTGTTTCAATTTTTTAGAAATTTAGAAATAAAAACTTCGACTAAGTAATAAAAGTTCAAATATTTGTTCCCATAACGTACTGGCTATCTATATCGTCTTCTTTTATGAAAAAAAAATGTAGCTTATATTTTTAGTCTATCTGTGATTTTTGCATGTACATTTAACCCATATATTCACGTATACATCCATACTCCATTCATTCATTGTATCGTCGTACTGAAAAGAGTATTAGGGGATTAAAGAGCAAGGACGCAAAAGTAACATTAATTAATTCTGGGCACTTTTTTTAGAAACCGTACCTCGACCTTGACCTTTTCAAAGGTAAGAAGTTAATTATAATACAAAAACGAAATTGGATAAATGCTGCATGTTTGAAAAAGGAAATAAGTTAAATAACTGATAAACAACAACACTGAAAATAAATCAAAATCCCTTTTTTATGTTTATGACATTAAAATAGAATATGATAATAAAATAAAAATGATTGTTTGAATATATTTTTTCTAAAAACTTTCCATGTTCAGAATTGTCGATTTTTTGTAAGTTTTTGTATTATTCCTCTCAAATACCTTAATAAGCGCGAAAAAGCTTCATTTACCTTTTCGCGACCTTTGTATATAAATAACATTTCCTGGTTTCAATTCTTATCGCCTACGCCATTAGAGCACTTAAGCTTATTAAATTAAATTTACCAATATTGATTATGACATTTCATCGAATATGAAGCACTCGGTTAACAAATATAGAATCCCGAACCAAATCTTTGTTAGCGGAGAGATGAAAATGGACCAAGTTTAATTAAAAATTGAATCAAACGTGCAAACTCTATTCAGTCGCTGAAATTGCATCGACCCATTTTATTATCTAGTTATTTAGTTACCCCATTTTATAGACAAAGCTCGTTGACATTCGTAACCTTGGAAACGAAGGATTTATCAAATAAATGAATATATTTCATTCGAAATGAAATTGAGAGATTATCGGAAATCAAATTGGTTTTACTTTTTTATAACCATTTGTTTGTTTACTTAAATTATATGTACATCGCACACGTGTACTTAATAATTGTTCTCTAGTACTTTAATCACTAATTAAAATGAAGATATTTATATAATTTTAGACCACAAATTATGGAAAATTGATTTCAATTAACTCGCCGTCCAATAATAATCACTACCTTGTGATTATATCTATCTCTGATGCCAATATAGTTATATTTAGAACTGTCGACTGTGTTTCAGCTAGTTAAGCGCTTTCAGTTAGCTTGATTGATGGGTCAACACATTCAAATAATAACTATTGTACTATTCAATAATAGTTGGCATGAAACTACCTGATGGAAGGGGTTTGTGCAAACGCGTCTGTGTAGGTACCACTTTCTGCGTTAAGTATTGTTTTGTTCGGGTTTAAAGGGCGAGCAAGCCAGCAGCTACAGGCACAAGATACATAATGTACTAGTGACTAAGTTCGGTGGCAATGTAAGAAATGGTTACATTATTTTACAGCGCCATTACGCTCTTTATGCTTACCTATACTGCAATAAATAAATCGTAGGAGATTTCATCGAATTAAGGTAATAATGACCAATTATATTATATACGCAGGCAATTCTTTTTTCATAGTTAAAGATTTTTAGACGCAGGAAGCACATATAATAAGTCATTTCAGTAACATAAAGGGACGTGCTAACTGTTCTACTTATGAAATATTCAGATCTCTGGGGTGACTTTACCTGCGCCTCCGTGTAATGTAAAACAAGAAAGTTTTATCCTAAATGAAGCGAGCTCCCCTATGAGCCTCAGGACACGCCCGGTAAAAACAAACTTTATTTTTAAAGTTTCAACGAGTCTGGACGAGACATTCGCAACTCATCTATTTAGGTGTTCCTTTGAAAAATAAATAGCTGTATATTATCTTATAACTTATACTTCTATACAAATATTATAAATGTAAACGTAACTCTGTCTGTCTGTGACAACCAAACGAAAGAACCGAATTTCATGAAATTTAGTGTGAAACAAACTTAAACTTCAAGGAAAGATATGGACTTTTTTTGTCTGATAACCAACCCCCTAAAACGCGAACAAAACTGCGGGCGACAGCTAGTCATACTAATATTATCTAAAGGTCTGCATAGTAAGCTTTATCAGGAACGCAAAAAAGATATATTCTTGACCACTCACGGGCATTTCAAAGTCACTAGTTCTGACTAAATATATATATTTAATGATGACGTAAGTAAATAGTGAAGTAATCGTGTCTGTCAAATATGTCTTACTCGTACTTTAATCTCGCAGTACAAATTCCCCATATTTTTATGAATATATTTTCTATTAAAACGTAGTCCTGTTAAATTAAAGCGTTAATGAATCGTGTGTTTTCTAAAGGGACAAAAATGTATTCAGCGGGATTTTATTATGAGCTCTGAGTAAACAACGCAATGCAACGGTGAACGGTCGGATTATACTGCGTAGTGCGCCTAGTCCTGTAAATTACATTTTCTACTAACCGGCTTCCTGGTCCTATGTAGTGAGCTGGAGAGGAGTTTGCATATTACAGCGGTTAACTACCTTGAGATAACATGTATTAAGTACTTAGTAAAACGGAACTCGATGCAAGTCCGTGGTGAGAATGGATCTGCATTATATATTGTGTGGTGATGGTCATTTCCCCTCTGACCGCTCGCTAGTAAAACGACCGCAAAATGAACAGTATCACCGTTTAGTGTTACATTCGTTCGACGATCTCTACTCTTCGTGTATTTATCATATTATTAATATCTTTCTTTCGTAACAAACTATTAAAACTTATGCAACTACGAAAAACATATTATAATAAAGCAATATTTCCAGTTCTTAGTATTTATTCAATCGATCAAACCGGCAAATGGTAAAAAAACATTGCAATTCGAAAAAAAACAACAATTGCCTCCAAGTCCAAACTTTTTTCAATAAAGCAAACGCTTTAGAGAACGCAAACAACAATGAAACAAACAGCCGGGACGAGCTGCAACTATTACATCAATATAACCCAGTTTTATGTAATGAACGAGGCTAAATTGCCAACAGGGCTATTTTACAATCAACTCTTGAAAATGCGCAAAGCGTCAGTTATGTTGCATCCGCGTAATATACATAAAGTTTTTGCCCGCGCGAATTCGGTTATTACATTGCTTTCAACAGTATAGCTATTTTAAGCAGATAAAACAAACCTCTTTGACGTGGAACTGAAAACGGCGGATGATCTGAAACAAAAAAAATACCCTTATAAGTTCTATGTAAGTGTGTAAATAAATTTATCATGTAAATTTTATCATGCTTTCACAGTTTCATATAGTGATGTTTATAATATTCAGAGTGATCTTTCATGGATAAACATAATATAAAACACTTAATGGTTTTATACAATAACGTTAAAATCCATCTTGTAATAACGTAAATGAATAACGTTAACTGTTAAGTAATTCCTATTTTTATGAGAGAGTTTAACAGTGTGTATGTTTTGTTTTTTTTTTTAATACTTTGTGTCTTTACGCATATTCTTCGCACAATGCAGCGTGCAGAGAGCCAACTCATAATTAGCAATCGTTGGCCCATCGTATTTCTCAAGAGCACTGGTGGTATCGCTGCAGGCACTCTCCAACACAATAGGCACTCAGCCGCCTTCACTTTTTCGCCTACTGAAGTATCTTGAGTAAGTAATGTATTTACATGCAGTTTGTAAGCCTCTGTACATCACTTCCGGTCATACATTGTAGCGTGCGTGTTCAAGGGCGTCGGATTTGTCGGATCACTCCATCACAAACTATCGTCGAGACACCGAGGTAATATTTATATAGTGTAGTGCTCATTCACATTGTTTTGAAAGGCTTAAAATATTTTTTTACATCTCTAAATATCTATCTTTTTGTATATATATCATAATCAAATATTTTTCCATAAATAAATGTCATAACAAGCTTTCGAGGAGAAATCGTTTATCTATTGTTTATTTTACTGCCAATTTCATCGAGGAAACATCTTTATGATTCTATCATATAAATAAACCTCCCTGGCTATTAAGTTGCGACAGTCATATGAACCTATACTAAATATCAGAAGGGAGGCTTGGAAGAACATCGACCTCATCAATATCTGTCAATAGCCATAAGTAACCAAATAAAATTACTATGAATGAGCTACCAATGCGCCCGTGACGTAAAGCTTTCTGTTTGCTTTCTCGTATTACATGAGATGACCTAATTTGAGAATAACCTTCGCGTAATATTATTGTGTATTATTAGGTATGTATTTCTAACGAGATGGGGCTACAAAAGTATGGGCGAATTGAACGAATAATGTATAAATCTTATCTCAAAAGTATTAAGCCTCCTTTTTAAATAAATAGTTCTTAAAAACTAAATTCATAGTGAAGTTTAATTTTGTTTCGATCAGATAATATAAGAACATCTTGCTTCAGGTGTCATCGCCGAGCCAAGCCCACTGAAGCTACGAGGATAAGGGTTTAGGTTTTTTATGACGTGGGGATTCGCTAAGCAGGGATTTATGGTAATACTACTCTTAAGAGTTTATATGTGAATTTATTTATACTATATTTGTATGCTTCTAGCACAGTGTGTAAAGTTGATTATAAAAGATTTTGATAAAACAAATAGTCTCAATTCCTTGTATTCCATTGCTCTGTTATGAGTTAAAAATAAACATAGCAGTATTATTGATATACTTGAATTAGATGTACCTAAATTATCTCATAGATAACTATAACGTTATTTCAATGATTAAATTAAAAAAAAAATAGAATGTACACACAAGCTAACGAACATAGACATGTACATGTTTTTGTTCTACTATTCTGTTTTTAAACCCAAATAAAACAATGATCTAACGTATGCGATCCCATTGCCGCCGGGCTTTACAATTGTGTCAAGGATGATAAGCGAAAAATTCCCTTTGCAAACCGAGAAAGCGACGTCTCTTGCTCCCACGTAATTTATCTCGTTACATCTTCGGGCGGTATATTATCTGTCGGCTGTTGTCTATGGCTAGTTTTTTTCTAAATCTGAATATAGTTTGTATGTGTATCTAAACATATTTTGTATTCAATCAAACATGCATTACTGGCTGGAAAAATTGTAATGAATATTGATTAAAAAAATATATAAAATAATGGCAGTAATACTTTTTATATAAGCTTCTATTTTAAAATGTGAATGGTCGTTAGATATAAAATTATTTTAAGTGGAATGCTATCACCGGTTAGGAATGTCGATTATACCAAAATTAACCATATATTAAACTAATTAGAAATGCAAAGTGCGCATTATTGACATTAAATACTGACGTCAATTATATATTGTAGTAATGATATTTAATCAATAAATAAATAAATATGTACATTTTTTAACGCAAAAAAACGTTTTAAAAAAAATATTTTTTAATATTACTTTCTATTTCATCGTCTGTTAAGACAGTTCTACTTTTTAGAACTACATTAAAAATTACTATTAATTTAATTTTTATTATATTTATTTTTACTCGGAGCTTGTATTAAAAAAAGAAAGTCTTTCTTTTTAAGTATGTAAATATTACTCGACCGATTTACATCATAATGATGCCAGATAGTCGATTCCTTTTTTGAATTTTATTCTACAACCTGATTAGTATCATCATTATCATAACATAGTACAAACAAGGTCGCTTACTGCTGTTTGTGTCTATGTATGCTTAAAGCTATAAAATTGCATAACGGATTTTGATGCAGTTTTTCTAATAGATAGAGTGATTTGTGAGGAAGGTTTCTTTTAATACATGGATTATATAGTAAACACAAATTTAGAAATTTCTAATGTGATGTCGTAAATAAACAAATGCTATAGTATTTTAGTATCAGTATTGCAACTGTGCAAGTCGGGGCAGATCGCTAGTTGTGATATAATACTATTTATATGTTGTACATTTTATGTCCATAATGTTTATAAAGACAAAGGATAAAATTCCGTACGCAGATGACAAGGTGAAAGCTGTAGCTGTAAGTACATTTTCAAAATGTCTTTCGGTAAGTTATGGACAATCCACAGCGACTGCTTTTAAAGTCAAACACTAAAAACGTTTAAGAAAATATGAGTGAAAGGGAATCAGTAAAATTGGCGTGTCTGTCTGTATATCTGTGTCTTTGGATAGACGGTGTACGGAGTTGATTGTTAGTTGGACGGTATTCGTAAAATTATTAAAAATTCAAATAATCTAGTCGTTTTTCCATTTCCAAAACTAACCGTTCTATTTTATTGAAATAGCGGTAAAAAAGGATTTTAGGAAAAATCGGAAAGATAATAGAAATAATAAAAGATTTTTTTGGTCTCTTGACATAATTACGTTAGAAAGGTTGACGATCAATTGGGTCATCTGATGCTAAGTAACCTTACACATGGACACTGCCGCAGTACTGGGAATAAATAACTAATTACTCAATGCAAGGTCAACCACGGGATCTAAGATGTTTTGTCCCCGGTGTCTCACCCTTCGAACCGGAACACAGAAATACCCAGATAACTAAGTAAGTAAAGTAATTAGTAAGTTTAGCTGCAGAATAATTGGTGAGTGACGGCTATGAGGAAAGTTTACCACAAGAGGTAAAGTATTCTTAATTTTTAATTATATTCAACGTTTGTTCTAGATTTTTTAAACATATTTATTTTACACAACAATTTTTGTTATGTATATGGATCAATGTATCACTTGAAACGCTTGTTAATAATTGCAATACTTATCTTCTTATAAAATTATTTCCTCGAGTGAATAACGAAAGTGCTCAAGAAAGTAACTACGGTCTCATCATTGACGATTTCTCGAAGCCTCGCTAACGAAAAAGGTTCCACTCAAATTAATCATAAGTAGACATTTATAAATAATTCATTACCCAATGGCATGGAGCCAGCGATCATGGTTGGAGTGAGGCGGTGTCCGCCGCACATGGCCGCCATATCTCCCGCTTCATACGTGCCGCTTAATTATGAAAACAGCTCATGGGTTAAAAATAAATTGGTATAATTTGATTTTTATAGGTACAAGGCGCTAATAGATCCAACGGTAATGAGCTCGTATATCCAGAAAAATTGCAATCATTATACCATTAATAAATATAAATTTCGAATGCATTTTATTTATATTCATCGTAATTATAACATAGGATAAAACAAAGTCGCTTACCATTGTCTGTCCTATGCTATGTATGCTTAGATGTTTTAAACTACACCAACGATTTTGATGCGGTTTTTTTTAAAAGATAGAGTGATTCGAGAGGAAGATTTTTGTATACAAATACATAGGCAATATAATAAAAAAAACGCTGGTAATTTTTGATATTTTTAAAGTGATATCTTAAATAAAAAAATTCTATAAAAGATTTAGTTACAGTATTGCACCCGTGCGAAGCCGGGGCGGGTCGCTAGTTAAATACAATATTTAAAATCAATAATAGAATATAGAATATTCGTTTAAAATTTTTAATTGATGAAATCATAAACATGATAATTATATGCATTAACAAAACGCCAATGATTACAACAACGGATATAAAACATTTCCTCAGTCATTAGTTCCATATGTTATGAATTATACAAGATCGGGTAATGTAACGTAACAGCACGTGGTCGCAGGGGTCGGTCGTTGACCCGAAAATTCAGGGTACCGTTAGTATCTTTTGCGAAATACTTTATTTGCGAGAATATTATTTATGATAATGTGGATGTCAAAGCAATTTAATAATTATGATTTATTTTGCGTTTTTATATATTTTATTCAACAAATAAAACGTGTTAAGATCGATCTTAGCGAGGCTTTTATAACTTTAAATGTTTAGATGAATATTTGTTTAACCTCTTTCAGATATAATTTAGATTTATTTTTTGGCTAGTCCGGACTTATCTTTTTTTTTCGTTTAAAAATTGAAATTTTATCATGTAATAATGACGCACAAATCATGTACTTAATACATACCTATCTTACTGTTTATTTACACTTTATTTACGACATGTTATTACTTTTTAATGTTATCTAACCTATTATTCTATTTAACGTTGATACCTAAGAGCCATTTAATTATCACTGATTACTGAAAATACTCTTAAGTAGTGCATATACAAATTATAAATGATGACATGATTTTATAGTAACATAGACTTGATGGTA
Organism: Vanessa cardui; assembly: GCF_905220365.1. Taxonomy (NCBI): domain Eukaryota; kingdom Metazoa; phylum Arthropoda; class Insecta; order Lepidoptera; family Nymphalidae; genus Vanessa; species Vanessa cardui. The sequence goes on from NC_061129.1 coordinate 9,992,037, forward strand.
GGTGGTATAAGCCCGTCTGTATTGGTACCACTTACATATCACTCGGTTGTATTTCGGTTTGAATTTTGTGTAAACCGATTACCACAAGTACAAGGGATATAAGTACTTAGTTTCAAAGGTAGGTGTGGCATTGTGCGTGTAAAGAATGGTTAATATTTATAACCGTAATATTTAAGGGCTATGGTGAGTGGTAACTGAGATGGCCAATAGACAGGTTGTCTATTATGAATTTAAAATAGGAAATAGTTGAGTAAATTGCGCAAGATAACAATAAAAAGGGAATAAAATAAAGATCTTACTGAATAATACTTACGTAAAACGTAAAGGAAAAAATAAAAACGATATAATATTCAACAAAAAAATGAGGAAAAAGTGGAACTTAAAATATGACTAGTTTTGTGTTATTTTTTATTGTATTGTCGGATGATAAATTGTTTGTGCAAAATTTCAGTTCGCTTGATAGACGGAACTAATACCAAGCTGCAAGGTTTGACCCACACGTACCGTCAGGAGAGTAAGTAATTTGTTTTTAAAAAAACTCTGTATTAACTAGTATTTTCAAGATCTAGATTTTGTAGATTTTCCTGTGAGTTTTAATAAAAGGTTTTATTAAAACTCACAGGTTGTCACAATAATTTGTTGTCACAATCACATTGATTTGTTGTGTGTGATAAACTTTAAAATATTGCAATTTCATGATAACAAAATTATGTTCTATATCAATTATGTTCTATATCAATTGTTGTTCTGTAACGTAATGATGTCATATATAACAGGTATATATATATATGTATGTTATACGGTCAGGCATACATGGGAGTAATCCTATCATATTAAACTATTTACTCACCTCATATTTACGCTTTGGAATCGTATCAACTATTAGATTTTATTCAGGATTCCTATTATAAATTTTTTCGATGTATAAAAAATTTTCATCCGATTAATGAACTTTAGTTCTTTTAGATAACAATGATGGCCATCTCAGTGATTTTCACCCAGGCGCGCGGCTATTTACAATCGATAGTGAAACTAAATTTACTAACTGTGCTTGTAAAATTATGATAGTTGTGTGGATAATTACAGGTACACTCTGTGTTCCTGCACTCTTAAATCTCCTTAAACTACATGAAGTGAAAACAAGAGCAAAGCCAATAGCTTCAAGCGCTTTTCGTGGAGAGAGTGTATTACTGCCAACCTCGACTACCCAGAGAGAAAACTATATATTATATTACTCCTCGTTAACATTTATATATTAAAGTATATAGTTATACATTAATATATAAAAGTTAACGAGAAATAATCATTCATAATACTGAGATCAAATATAGTCTGCAGAGACGGCAATGTCAACTTACACATTGAATGTATCGACTTTCATTCTGCTAGCGATATTCAATGCCACCGATGATAAATATTTCATTCGATACTCTCATAAATCCAATATCTATTGTGTATCGACAGCCTTTTATTTGCTATTTTTGTAACCAACCTGCGTTTTGCTTTTTTTTTTAATTGAATGCAAAAGCAACAGTAGAATTTATATGTATTCGTATGTAACTTAAACTAACTCGTTTTGTTTCTTTTCAATTTACGCAGGATCCGAATTTCGGAACATAAATTGAGTTTGTCTCATACTATTTTAAGGATGTTACATTGTGCGGACCTGTACGCATCAAATATGAATAGAACGAGGTGAGAACCAGATCCGGGTTGAAGGGGATCCGTAGTTCTTGATTATCCACATTTTGCATTCGACGCACGTCTACCGTCTTCCGACTAAGCTAAGATATCGTCAGAAAAGGAAAAGCGCAGGGAAAACCGTAGACATATTTATACATGTTCACTATTGAATTACGCAACATTTTATTTATAAAAATGTTGGATACATTTGATATAATTCACTCAAAACCTATTCTTAGCCATAAAATGCACCTGCGAGACCGGGGCGGGTCGCGTATACACCAACATCGATATATACGATACCTTATCAACAACAAAAGCGTTCGAGTTATATAAATCACAATTGGTATTAATATGATAAATCAATGGACACTTATAAATTAAACATATTTGATTATTATCATATTATTTAGCAGGTTTGGAAATTCACGTGACATTTTAATGGTCGTCGGTTGGTGTGATTATTAATCGCACTCACTGCTATTACTGATAAGTTAGCAAAGGTTTTAAACATGTTCATCACGCATCACTAATACACACTGGCTATAATAACCGTTACACGTTTGTATATTTATTAAATATGCATCAATAAAACCGTTAACTTGCTGTTCCACAAATGTCCGTCCGTGATACAGAGGAACTAGCAATTGATTTCATTCAATTGACAATTGTAAATTGCAACTATTTTTTTAAGTATATAGCCAATGCTAATAAATAAAGTTTCATTATTTCATAATAAGCAAGTAAACCTGATTAAATTGTTAATGATCGTTATGTAGATCGTTAATTAGAGAAGCAATTGTACGTTTTGTAATACAAATCGGATGTTATGAGTTTATTAATGTATTCATTTTATTTCAGTCATTTCTAATTATTCTCTTTTTGCACATATCCTTCTCATACATGTATTTTACTCGCCTTCTAATGAAAAATCCGTACTTTGCTTCAATTTGAAAAAAATAAACACCCGGTTAAAATTGAAATAAAAAAAAAGTATTTTATTTTTTAAATTAAAATAATACAGTTAAATGGAATGACTACATAATGTAATGTAAGTAGGTTGTACATTATTAGCGTTCTCCAAATTAGGTTGCTGATAAAACATATGCTTTGACAATCGGAACACTTCCACGTATGTTTGTACGAATGCCTTATTTGTCATGACCATTTGGATTTCTTTTAGCTATAATTGGTAACATACCTAACTTACTAAAATACTATGCAAAGACTTGCCAAAACTTCTTCGTAGCCATATTTAAATCGTAGAGCTTTTCGAGCCTTTATTTAAAATTTGGTTCTTACTACTTATTAATCAGTACCACCGGATGTTATATATAACAAACATTAAAACATTTATAAAAAAAATAGTTTTATTAATTTAATAAAGATTCTAGTGATTATACTTCTAAATAAAACGAATTCATGTAGTAATTATTTACATATAAAATCGCAATTCGAACGTTTTGAAAGAGTGCTGTAACATGTATTTACACGTAAAATAATTTCTTAATGCTAATATTATAGTGTAATAAAATAAAATAACTGATCAATTGATTTACAAAGGAATATTATTTACGAAATGCAATTAATTGTTTAGATATAAAAGTTTTACCGCAATATTCTATGAAATATAATTGTTCTCGTAACATACATATGTAAATTTTCGAGAGATTGCGTTGTATACTACAATCAAATATTTTTAGATTGCACAGAATAAATAAAAAATAATTTCAACAATCAAGTAATAAAATTACAAAAAAAATATACATAAATTACGTACATTTGTATATTACAAATTATTATATTAAAATTGTTTTATATCTAATAATTTATATTTTATTTATTGTGTAATTACTTTGTTATATTTATACCCTTTTCCGTTATGCCGTGTCCGAAATAAACTTTTCTTAGTTTCTTGTTTCTAATATGGTATTGTTTTAAACAATAATAAATGGTAATGATAAATAGCTGAATATACATAAATTTTGAACAGGACTTTTTAATAAATGTAATAAATCAACAGCTATCATCGTAGTTTTAATAATATATATAAAATTTTGCTTTAGGAAATATGATCATAAAATTATGATTTCAGAAATAAAATTACCCGAGTAAAGGACAAAGCAAGTGGCGTGCGTAAAGTTGGTCGGGGTAGAAAATCGCTAAAGTTGTGGGGCGGAGGGAAACGCGAGACTGGGTACCTTATAATTAGCATACCATTCTACTTTCGGCGAAGTCATTCCTCCGGCACCGCCTGACAACTTACACAAGGAAAATATACGGACATATCTACAAGTATTGTAACACAAAGTCCCAATAACTAACTGTTAAGTGTTTTTCTTAACTTATTTTGTAAATTTTTGAAAGTGTCCAATCTCAAAAGAAACCGAGGGTAAATATATAAATAATTGATATATAACGAGTGAAATCGTTTCGCGGAAGCGTAATAAAAATAATTTAATATCATCACCATCACATCTCGTAAATTGACACCGTTTTATAACCGCGTCGCTGCATTACAAAACACTTGAGCGTGTATAATTTAACAAAGCACGTTTATCACGTAACGTTTGATACATTACTTTATTTATTACATAATATCAATCGTATTATAATTAATTATTATTATATATTAAACTGATATTAAGTATTTAATAATATCATTGCAATTACATGTAACAATAAATCGAAATATGCTACGAGCAATAAAAATGTTGAATTGTCGAAGCACAATTAATAAATTTAACTAAAGCTGTTTATTCAAGAATTTACCTTACATACTTGGAGTATAACAAAGAAGGAAGTGGACGTTTAAATTTGGGCACTCCTGAGACGGGCATTAATGACCTGAACAGCAATTTCAAAAGACTCCTTAAAGGGAAATCCCTCTTCACCCTCGGAGGGGAAGTAATGCATTTTCCTTTATCGCCGTGCGGACAGTTTGCGCACTTTTCGACAGGGTCCCTTTTACGATTATTGTGTTCACAATGTAACATGCAATATAAAATAAAATGCCTACAAAAAGTATGAAATAAACGTGCTAGCCTATAAGATTTTACGTATTATCTTTGTTTCATATTGTTTTTTATTGACAAACTTTATTTAAAAACAAATTAATTTACTGAATGGCTTGTTTCTAGAAAAAATACCAATTAAATATTAAGAAAATGTTATACATACTTAAGTGCATTGGAATATGTTGAAGAAGCGTTAATAAATTTGCGGGATATATAATTTACCATAAATGAAGGTTATTTTCGTGTAACCAACAAATAAGTAAAAAAGTTAAAGAAAATCACATATAACGATAACAACATCACTTTGGGCTGTACGCAAAGGTAGAATTAAATTATCTGTGACGCTCATACGATATAAGCTATTCGCAAAATCAGACGTCAAAGGTAAAAGGTATTTCATGTGGATTACAATACGTATATTGTTGTAATCCTCGAGAGAGAACGACATTTCAAGAATGAATGGCGCAAGCGCTAGCAGTGAGCTAAAAATGTCAAAATCGTGTCCACATTTCGCCTTGGGAACGACATTATCGCGGAGCAAGCTGCACCGGAAAACTGTCAACCGCATGGAGCGTAAAATAATGCACCACATGTTGAATAACATCGGTAATTAATTGCGTCAAGGGAAAGCGCAAGTGTTCTCATGCGAGTTAGAGGCAAAAACTGCATATTAGATAATGGTAAATTGACGAGTTAGTAACGCGCGGGAGGGTGTACGGGTTATAATTACATAGGTGGTGGGGGAAGGGCATGAACTCCCGTTCCCGACACTCGAGCCGCATGACTGCATCACGGCATGCGGCGTACATGCACATGTTGCAGCTTTTGAGTACACGCCGCGAGATTGGCAAACCTGGACTGACAATCGTTCACAGTAAAAAGTAAAATCATAATGAGAATTGTATTTGTTATTCAATTAGACCGACAATTTGATTTCTCACGTATCGGCCATTGTTAAAACGCGGCGCTATTTCACACGTTGAAGTTCAATGCGCTCGAAGATTATTTATTTTAAAGATAAAACTGTCCCCGGAGTTGTCAAACTAAATCAGTCTACAAACAGTGTTGTTATAACTCTTTCCATGTTTAGAACGGAGCCACCGCCGGCTATGGCATGTATCCATTTCCTGGGAATATTTTTAAAATCGGATGGTGTTGACACGAATAGCATAGCACCGTGAGTATCGCTCTTAACGCTTAAACGCCATCGATTGCAATGGTTAATAGTTGTTGAAAGTTTGAGTTGTTTAGGTTTTATTAAATAGGCCAATCGTGCTAGAAAGTGCAAAAGCGCTTTCGTTACACCACGAGACGTGCTGATAATCGAAATGGAACGAACCGTTCACTTAAAACTATGAAATAAGAATCGTTTATTATTTATCATATAAAAACATTTTAAATTAATAAACGTCGTACATCGCTAAGTGTCAATGCAACATCATCTAAACGCAAGGTGACAGCCATCAGCCAAGGATTTCTTTAGAAAGCTTCGAACGACACCAGACACCGCATGCTCGTCCCATTTGAAAATGTAAATCTTGTTTGAGTGAAAATAATCGCTTTCTAACAAAGTAGGCTTCAGTCAGCGCATTCTACTTACTGTAGCGTAAAGAAAGGATTAATTTACCATTGACACTAGCAAATTTTAAACACACACTAGATAATCCAATTTCGTGATACATGAGATCAGAGGTCTTTTGTTAAATGTTTCATAAGTTGGTTAGAAGTAGCATTTTTGTATATCTATTTGGCATATCTTGCTGTATGATAGATCACACAACTGGTAAAAATATTATTCCTTGATGTACATCAAGATACATAAATTATCAAAACTGTTTAAGTACTTTTGTTTAGTGTTCTATTTGAAAGTTCACAACTCAAACTGCAATTTAAACATTTACAAATTTCGTGCAACCTTTTTAACTAATGAGAGCAAAGCGCAAAGCAAACAAAGGAAACCCATTTCGTCTCTCGAGCTAAAGATAAAACTACAACCAAATCAATAGAACGGATAGAAACATCCGGCGGAGAATGCAATAAACATTCGAATAGTCGTTATCGTACGGAGAACTACAGATGTACACACTGGGAATGACATCTAATTATACTAAAATTAAGTTTCATTTGTTTCCCGCAGTTATAGACACCAATAATAATTATATAGCTATGTAATTTATTAAGTCCTGATAAGTGGATTGTTTAGAATGTGTTCTGATTACATACCAGCGCATTTCACGGACGCCTTTTGTTTTTTTTTTTGTTCAATATAGGTTCTTAACAACAACACAGTATTAGTATTATAATCTTAAAACTACTTTCTAAAAAATTTAAAACTACGCATAAATGCGTGGAAATTTCGCAAAGCTATCTTGTTGCGTTGTAAATTCAGGTATTGTATCATCATTATCAATTAAGTAATAGCTAGAGATTACTTTTTAAATTAACCAATGTAAGGAGGTGGAACGTCCGACAAGGTTTTCCTATTAAAGCTTATTCATTTTAATTATGTGATATTTACTTATAAATTTACGAAAACTAAATTATTTGTGTGTTAAAAAATACTAAGTTTCATGTTTTCGATACAATACGAAGGCTTACACGAGTTAGTTGTATAGTGATTTTACGTTGAATGCACACTACTTTGTACAAAAATAATATGAAATTACATATTTTTTCTCATGGCAACGCATGACAGAAGAAGTCGTAAAAACACATGTTTTAATACAACCGCTTAGAACTAGTTTAATCATACAAGGATAAAACAAAACACTAGAAAGGTTTTTATTAAATAATCTCGCTCGTACTTCACAAGAAAGCACAGCTAACTTGAAATAAGATTTGAAGCGCGTTACATATATATCTGCATCTAGCCATAAGCAGTTGAAATTAATATTCCTCGAGTAATAAAGCTCAAGTCATATCGCAAAAGAAATCAAATACGGCAAAATTATTGATAGCACTTAATTTAACTGCAAGCGTACCGGGCACCGAACCGCCACACAAGTGGTGGGAACGTGACCTCCGCTCGCTAGGTCCTTTTATTATTCTCCCAGCGAACTCACCCTTACACATATGCAATTTCATATTTCATAATATTTCATATCGCACGTCGAATTAGCTTATGCCTCGAGGGAAACGAAATAGCTAAGTACCGATCTTACGATCTTATTTTTTTTTAGCGTTATCTTCTAGCAATATCTTCTAAAATTTTATTTATATTATGTTACATTAAAAAAAATAATTGTCAGGGAAGTAGATAATTTGATGTATTGTATAATTTTTCGACGCTCTTTGATCTTTTAATATATAAATATAAAATCCGTGTAGAAAATTATAGTGGCATCATTATCGTTAACATTACATAGTAGGTACCTACAAACATATATATCAAAGTCGCTAGCCGCTGTCTGTCCCTCTGTAGTGTGTACGCTTAGATAATTAAAATTACGCTCAGATTTTAATGCGTTTTTTTTTTAATAGTTAGAGTGATTCGAGAGGGTGGTTTTTGTACATCATACACGGACAACAATGTAAAAAATCATAGATAATAATTGTAGAAGTTTCTAATGTAATGTAGTAAATAAACAACTTCTGTATACTTTGGTATATGTTATTTCACCCGTGCGAAGCCGGGGCGGGCGGGTCCATAGTATTATATCAAATTAAATGATATAATGTAGGTTTGTGCTTACGTAGTCGTCAGACGGCGTGATTCGTTTCGGTTCGCACAACACCCGTCAAACGGCTGTTATACGTCTGAAGTAATAATAGCACAATAATAAATAATCTCACGATGGATCCGAGATATGCTGGAATTTATTTAACTGACAATATCGTGAGCATTTTAGAAACTTATATAAATTCTATTGCCAATTGTTATTTCATTCATTTTAATGATATTATTACAATTCATCAATAATAATGAGTCTTCAATTTATAAATCATTTAACTTCATTTGTAACTTTTATTCTTAAATCAATTTATTTTAATTTTATAACAATGTTTATGTTATCCGTACACGAATGTAATTATATATTCTATTAATTTTAATTTCAACATAACTTTACGTCTGAACAGTGCTATACATTAATAAGACACTGAATTTATATAATTCAGATTAATGCGCATTTTGTATACTGAATAAACGTACAAGGTACATTTCTTAAGATCAACAGAATGTATACACATGAACAAAATCCATCGAGAAGCCGGAAGCGGGCGTAACTCGTTCACATAACATCAATACATCTTAATATAACTAGCATCAATATCGCACCAAACAATCTCACCGGCTGTGCCCAGCCAGCGAACTCAGTGCTACAGTATACATACCTATAGATGATTCATTATATTCACGTAGAGATTACAAGTATAACTGTAAATTAATATCGATCTTTTATTCGATATTAAATTTTTTATTTAACTTTTTCTATAAATAATTAATTCATAATTATAGTGCGATATGACGTAGTGTTTTCTTGGTACGACTAAAATATATCAAGCAAGTAATTAAATGCGTTATGTATAATCTCTAGGTGGGATAGTATGTCTCAGTTTAATGGTAATGAGCAATATATCCTTCCTTATAATATGAAATTTTGTCCTCTTTATTTTTAATAAATCACATTTTAATACGTCAAATAAGCAGAAAAATAAAACAAGAAATTTAGTACTAAACGGCATAATAACCACGCACACAGTTCTTGTGCCAAGCTTAGATTCATACAATTTGTTCGAGCGACAAATCCGACAAATACAAAATATTTCCCACTTTTTACATCTGGTTGCTCAAAAAATGTATGCTTCTAGCTTTCAAATCGATTCGGCGCTTAACCGCAGACTAGCTTGTTTCCATTTTCCGACCTTCCCATCGTTTCAAAGGTTCGCCTCAAACAATTTCGGGCCAACTTTTTTTTTGTTATCCTAATAACATTTTCAAGTCATTGAATATTTCACACAAGAGGTAGAAAATAAACATAAATTTACATTAAAAAATGATACAAATAAAGATGTATGTGTGTACAGAGGGTTCAACAACTACGATCTATACAATAAAAAAGGGCGACCGACGAAAATATCGTCATTTTAATAGTATAACCTGATTTATGTTTTTGTTCTCTTCATTTCACGTATTCTATGGCATCTTGTAAGCGAGCGTTACACACACTAATGACTAATGTAAACCGATAATAATAATTAGTGGGAATGTGTGAAAAGTAATAAAATTTATATATTAAGAATGTATTTATAAATAGCCTTACCGCTTCACTAGTAATTAAATTTTACAATGCTTATATAGCGTCACAAATGTGACGAAAGTCAGTTTAACGCAACAAAACTGAGAAATAGTCTATAAGTTGGGAAGAATGGTGTGATCAGAGACGGGTTAATCATTGTTGGCGCGGCATCAAGCGGGGATAAGCGGCAATTTGTCAATCACGAGAATGCCTTACAAAAGCTTTCAATAAGCGTCCCGTGTTGGGCGAGCATCGTCATCATCGTACCCATTAATCTCTGCAACGTATTCCTATGCACATCATATTTTAAAATTTATCTCTTTAATTTTGATAGCCGAGATGAAATTTTATTTTTAGCTTGTTTTATAAATAAACCATAAAGTCGCCCTATGGTCAATATAGCACTATTCATATATGTTTATTTATACAGTAACTATTTTTAATTCATCATCATTATCATTACATAGTATAAAACAAAGCCACTCACCGCTGTCTGTCCCTATGTATGCTTAAATCTTCAAAATTACGAAACGGATTTTGATGCGTTATTTTTAATAAATAGAATGATTTGAGAGGAAGTTTTTTTGTATATAAAACATAGACAATATAGTAAAGGAACCAAAAAAAATTAGTTGTATGTTTAGTATTAGCATTGCACCCGTGCGAAGCCGGGGAGGAAGTATTTGTATATATGTATTTAAGAAATCAATGTTAATTATTGTAAATTAATGGGACGTCTTTGAGTAAAATAATATGGATAGACTTCCTATAATTCTATGCAAATATTTTTTTTATTATTGATTTTATCATTTCAATAAAGGATATATTACGAGCTATTATATCGATCGAATAATATAAGCGTAATATTGCTAGAGAATATATTTATTTTTATTGAATCATCAATCTTTACGCGCGAACATTAAAACGACTTAACGTAAGCTTATGAAAGAGTTGATGTACATAGTTATGTTAGTTTACGATGATACCGCCAAAGTCGGTAACGATATATTGGTTATTTAGTTTACTTAATAGAAAATAGATATTTTATTATGCTATGCTATTGTATAATGCATTAATGATAACATAAATACTATACAACATATAAAATAGCTCAACTTGGTGCCAACTAAGTTTGGATATGCAAAAGCATAATTTAAGTTTTAAAAACGAAGATCGAGAAGAAAATTAATTAGTAGAAATGGTTTATTAGATTAATGAAATGTGGATTCGAAATGTACGAGCAATGTATTCAGCAGTGATATTCTGCAACATTTTACTTATAAAACCAACGTAAAATGATACGCCGTTTTGGGGCATGTATCCTTTAAATGTTATAAATTAAATTACCATAGGCTTTGTGGGTGTGTACGGTCAGGGTAGGTTTTAAGAGTAATATCGTAATGTTGTATTTGAAATAAAACTAGTTTAAACGGATTTTAATCGCGTATATTAATTATTTTTAACATCCCGACGTTTCGAGCACTTTACAGCGTTCGTGGTCACGGGTAGACAAAATAATTAATAAAAATAATTAATATACACGAATAAAATCCGTTTAAACTAGTTTTATTTCAAAGTGTAATAATCGCGAAAATTTAAGACAACATTAATGTTGTATTTATCTAGATAGGCAAAGTAAGGAACGTTCAAAATTTCGACATCGCTTATACAGAAAAAATGTATATATACAACAATGATAAACATCGATTTTGACGTTGTATAGCGTACAGATTGATCATAACAATTTATTTTGGACGAAATATATTATTGAATGTTTTCAACATCATGCAAATTATGTAAATTATGATTCATTCGCTTGTAACGCACGGCACAATGTAACAAGACTCTGATTTACAATCCTCACTGGATGATATCATTGTGCATGACCTTGTCACACCTTATACAAATGATTAGATGTCACTCCTTATATACTACATATACATAGATAATTCTATTTATAACTTTGATCTAACAGTAAAAAAAATATTTAAAATATTTCATAAAATATAACGTAGAAAGAATATCTAATTCGGCACCCACCTACGTGTACGTATTACGTATTCGTTTCAGTATGTATGTAGTTTGTATGTAGAGGTTAATTTCCGTAACTAATGAACCAGTTCTGAATGTGTCTTCATAGATAGAAATCTATATTGTTCCTGTGTATAATAGGGTATAAATTACATTTACTTTATACCAATTTCTTTATTAATAAACTACACCCAAACATTATATTGTTGTATGTCTCTATTCATATAAAATTTTAAAATAATAATAAAATAAAATTTACGATGTCTTGAATACCAGTAAGTTTATTTAATGGAATCGCATTTTAAAATACACATCGTCATTAATAAAAATGTAAATATCTTTTTATGACGTCATTAGACAGACACCTATGTGTGTATACTATACACATATATGCACACATATGTCGTGAACGGTTCGAGGATCGTTCATCTCGCATATCATGAAAACGGATGATGACTTCGTATTCACACCAAGTTTATCCAACTTGTAATAAAATAATATCTGAATACGTTTTCAACTAATTTATTCCCGCAGTTTATTAAATAATCTCATATTATTTCAAGTATAAACACATAAATGGGATATTTAGTAACCAAAAATAATTACTAAAGTAATCTCGCTAGTTTTTTTTATTCGAAAATTGTTTTGGTCTGAAGTATTTTTTCCGTAACGGTTATACATTTATGATAAACTTTAAGTTAACGTTTAAGTTAAAGTTTATATATCATATATATTTTATGATATTCTAACTTCATTTTATACGAGTAATTTTTATGAAATCCATAGTTCTACTATGAGTGAAAAACTGCTCAATGATTGTCAATGAATGTCAGCTTAAATATTATAAAAATACTTGACGTTATCCTCAGCTTGCGAGGCTAGTTCCGTATCGACAAAAGATCGATTTCAATTAAAAGCGCAAACAATATCGTCACCGCGCCAGAAAAGCCTGCAAGGCCGAACAGAATTGCCTATACGTGTCCCGACCGAAACTATCCACCATATCCCTTATTGGTATTACTGATTGATACCATCGGTTTACTTTACAAAAAGGAATATGTTTTATTGATACAGAAAGTAAAAATATTTTTTTTATTTCAAGAGGTGCACCTGGCCTCGCACGAGCCGATTAATGAATTAGCGAATGAAAAACAAATTTGCCCTTCGTTCTTCTGTGTCGACAAAACCTTTAAGTTACTTTTGAAGTACTGAAAGCTTGCCCACTTAAATTAACCTAATGTAAATCAATGTGCGCCCCTCTTCGTACGCATAGTTAATTATAAAAAAAAAAATGTTTGTTTACTTCAATTTTAAAACGGTTTTAATTATTATATAATTATTCTCACCAGTAAACACGAAGAAGAGTGAAGTTTCTTTCTTTATAGTAATTTGTTATAATTGCTCAAAAAAAAACCGTGCAAAAACACGTGCAAAAAATTTAAAACAAGTTATAGTGTCCATAATAGATGTTATAATTGGTCGGCAAACAATCTTGACTATTAATGTATGTATGAAGCATGACCAGCTAATGATGTTATGTGTCGTTATGGTCACGATATGTTAATTTAATTCATATCTATTCTTTCTCTTCATTTGCCGTTAGTTCAATGACCTAAATAACCGACGGATGTGTTAAGGAATCAACGGAGTACTAACTACAATAGTTAACATCTAATAACATTGTAATATAGTCGTTTACAACTAGCAAAGTGAGTCTGGTCCAAGAATTAGCTAAAATAAACCATAGACTATATTTCAATTTGTGCAATCAAATATTTCAAACGTCAAATTAGACGAAAAATAGAATTCGATCATCCTTATTAACTAGTACAATAAGGGCGAAATATTATTATTATAAATCTCAATCGTTCATTGAGCTTTTTGGGGACTGTGATTTGCGTTAATATTTTTGTATAAACATGTGCATGTCAATAAAAGCAGATTTCACATATTTTAACGGGCATTGTATAAATTATATTTACTCTGTGCTAATTGAAATTTCATTGTTTGCGATTGGATTGCAATCAATTAAAAACCAAATAGTATTGGATTACAGTTAGTGGTACCACGTCCGTTTAACTAAGTAGATTCATGCCATGCTGCAGTATATAATAACTCACATTCAGACAGTTTAAGTTTTACAAGCGTGAGTGTAATAGCGGAAAGTACGTTTGAAATATTTCTCACGGTGGCCATAAATGCTTCGAATTATCCAGCATGAAGTGAATGTGGTTACTGTTTAACTGTTTCCCTATCCATGCGAAATTACGATGATACATTCCACGTTGCACAGGAAGATATTACGTTAGAAAAACACGGTACACTTTACATGTGATGTACATCGCTCGTAAACCGACAATTTAACAAGGGTCTAAATGCAAATTGCATACATTCGTTTCCTTAATTTTACGTATGAATTGATGTTTGTGTATTACAGCGTACTTTATAATGTTAATTATAAAGTACGTGGTAACTCTAAAACACAACTTTAGTTCTCTCATCATAGGAATTTATTTATGATGACATACTTAAAAAGTATGTATATGTTGTAAAGAAGTTACATTCTTATGATGTAGGAATTGAGAGTTAGTGGTCGCGGTTGGAAATATTCAACAGACCTTACATCATCAATGTAACACCAACCTTGATACCACCAAGATGTTATGACCTTCAACCTGTAACATTGGCTTACTCACCATTCAAATCCAAATACTTAACTATAAGTGTTACCAAACAACGGTAGAATTTCTAATGTACGACTTCGATCACCAAGTCTGTTATCAACCTGATGAGCATGAACAAAGCCCTACCACCAAAGATTTATTTTATAAATATTATTGTCATGACTCGGCTCGTACGGACAACCTGTGCGGTTGGGATCTTATTAAACGAAGCTGCTCCAATACGATTTTGAGCATACTTGTGACATGACAAAATTATATACATTTTGTTTTAGTGAAGTTTTCTTTCAACGCTGAACATTAATTACATTAAAAACTAAAATTTTAAGCTTCAAAAAATTCAGTAAGCCCGCTTTGACGCGATGTTTAGTTATGATACACGTGTTTATGCAATGGACCACATAAATTCTGACTGTATGTTATGATCATCGAAATGTATGACTTGTATGTTCAACAAATCGTTTCAAGTATTCTTGTCACGCATAAGTAATTACAATACATCGAAATGTACATATTTTAAGATAGTAGGGAGTAATATTTCACTCCAGTGACTTGAGAACTACTTGTTTATGATATTAAGGTCATATTAATGTAGTATAATTTGTAGTTAGATTAATAATTTTTTGCTAGCAATACTTTATTAAAATTAATTTCGTGTATCGCAGAAGGGACCTAAAAAGATCTTAGAATTTACTTTTAATCAATATTGCTGTATATAAACCTACGGTATTTAACGACATCGAAGTACTTGTTTTTTTTAAGAAATGTAAACTTTTTTAACACCAACGATCGATCCGGAACAGCATTAGCTGTATAAATGTATGATGAATTTATAAATTCTTTGTAAAATATTCAAGAGCGTGTTTAGCTCGGCTTCCTTTAAAAGGTGTTGTATTTTTTTAAATACTATTTCCATCCATATTCAGTGTTTAGATTTATTTTTCTCTGAAAACTGACGAATAAAATAAGTTGTTACAGAGCTTCTTAAGAAATTAGACTGCGCCTTTTGTTTCTTTAAAAGCTGTGGTTCGTTCTAAGTAACGAATTCCCTAATATTACTAAACCATTTCGGGTAGATTTTTTCTTTTGAAATTCAAATAGATTACGTTAAGTTTTGAGACATTATGTATTGATTAATCCTTATTATTAAAGAAATATAAACTGTTTTTTACCATGCGAAGTCAGGACACGGAGCTTATAGTAGTAATATTTATCACCTACCCTGATATGCTGAGCCAGACCAATATATCGATTTCATTCCTTTTAACGCACTTTTGTTAATTGCTTTCAAATGTTTTGACGAGTCCGACCGATGCTCTATTATCGGAACAGATTAAAATCTTCTCCTCTAATTAAAGTCTTCAATCCCAGATTAAAATCACCTTCATCAATTACATCTTGTACGTCTAAATTATATATTTTTAGATATAAGGTATTAATTAAGATTAAAACAAACTTCGTTTTGGTAGGCTTTACGGTATCACCCAATCTCTATTTAGAAGGCCTGATCAAACGAAAAGCTGTCACGGATTTGGACACTAAAACTGTATAAGGAACTGCACTAAAAGGAGAAACTATAACGTAATTCTCATTAACAATAGAGAGTTAGTTGGTAATCTGTAGTGACACCTACGCTACATACACTGAGTCAGCGAACATCTGGTGTTATGTAAACTACTGCAACCAGACTACCGCGGTGCAAATCATACGCGATTATACTCGTTAAGATAAATATTATCTGAAGACTTTATATTAAATTCGTTAGAGCAATCAAATGAAATGGTTTTATATTGAGGTTAACGATACTTTAGCCACTTTGATAAGCTTCTTTTTTTATATACATCTCTTTGCTTTGTTTTGTAAATCTTGTATGGTAAATGTATTTATTTCAAAGCTGCTATGCAATGTAGTAACATTGATTATTTCTTTTATAACTAAGGAATTATCTGTATAAGTTTGCAGTTTTCTTCTCGTCAGTGTAGAGTTAGAGTGTGTCCCAAACGCGATTTTGTTTCGCTTCAAGCGTGAAATGTGGAGCGACGCAGTTGAAGCATTCAGATCGATACTTGATACGCACCGCTCTAAAAGGCGACCGATGCCAGAAACTCCAGATTTTTTTATTGATATAATATTTTAATTCGAGGACGACGTTCTAGCATTTTTACTTAGATGAGGTCATTTCCCTGCTAAATATAATTGACTGTAAATTTAAAAAAATATTGTCTCAAATTAAATCTATTTATAACATTCTGTAACATTATTTTCAGTTTAAAAAAAAATAACTATATCAATGTAAGTGGAAAAGTGATTTACAGTGTCGACCGCACTAGGGGAATGATCTCTAAGCAGATAGTTAGGTTCCTAATCCAGCTTTTATCTCCGCTACACCGCAATCGCATCGGCCCCTCCGAAAACAAAACAGAACGTAATCTCCACGTGTTTTGGGTGTTGGAGCCCTAATCGATTCCACGGCATACTTCAGCTATTTACATTCTGATTCGTTAACAAAAAGAAACGCGGAAAATGTTTCAATGTTACCTGTCGATGTATAAAATATAGTATAAATAAATAGTGAAAGTAAACGTTGTGTATTTACGATTATGTGCGCAGAAGCTAATTAGGTGCTCAATTGTTAACACAACGTTCGACAATCGTAATTAATAAAACATGAAACAACATAAAGTAACGCTATTCATCAATATTCATAATGACAGAATAATGGAAGACGGCACATTCAACGTCTTAACTAACTATTCGAATATAAATAATACTTTATTCACATCTATATAAATAACGTATGAACAATTGTCGCCCATGAAAACATAAGCCTTTTTAAGTTTACTTCTGTTATTGACGTCAATAGTTTGTGAAAATAATATAACAAGTGTAATATAAATTGAAATACTTCGATATGAACAATTCATTGATTCTACCAGGGTGACAATCACGACATTATCTGCTTTGATAACTGAAAGCGAAAACGTTTTACGACTTTCACTTACTATAAGAATTGCCCTTATTAAAATGAAACGACTAAACACTTGACGAATTATTCTATTATTTAACATAGACTTACGAAATAGAAAAATCGTAAACACTTTTCGAGCACATTTTTTTATCAATCACAAAATTGTGAGTGGAAATCAATGATATTCTAATAAACAGATAATATGTCATACCCATACTAAACAACTACTACTACATACTAAACAACAGAAAAAAGTGTGCCGCGCCGGGGAACGTTTATTTCGGTTTATTTTTACATTTCGTTAAAAATAAAAAGGATAACTTGATAAAAACAAAAAGTAAAAGGGATAACTAGATGTTTTAATTACGCAAAACGTATTACCACATAATTATGATGTATTTTAACCTATTACTGACATAATTATGATGAAAACGACTAAAGGCAAACGTCACAATTAGGACGTTTTCTAGTCTTCACTTTTTTCGCGTTAATGACATATCTGTTTACTAGAACATCATTGGTGGAAATCTACTAGATTTGTATCGCATGTCGTACTTGCGTTTTCTCTCAAAATAACCTAAGGCTAGCATAAAAAGATTATTTCGGCATTCGTCGCGTAATATCCGTGATTAGAAACAATCTCGTTTTTTTTTTAATCCGTACAGAGAAATCTGAATGCAATAGGTAACAGTCACGCGACGTCGTAAACATCAATCTTACAAATCATTTTTAAAATATTTCGCTTAAGTATTAATAAAATTTCATACTGTAGACATTATTGAAGTAAATCAAATACTATAACATAGTACTATTGAATACAGATACACCTGATTGGCCGCGTTAAATTGTATTCCAATAAAAACAACGGGAACAGAATAATATAACGAGCAGTTATGCGTCACGCTTGATCTCTAAAACGATTATAAATAAATGGGAGACCTAACTTACTTTCTTTATCGTGTCATTATCATCATGCTTTTGTTTCAATCAAATATGTGGCTCAATTTTGTCTTCCTTGGATAATTTGAATTTTTTCAATCTGTTAGAGTATAAACTTTTATTATACCAGTAAAATAAGAAACTATATAAAGCGCGATAACGTTTGGTGCAGTAACAAAGTACAAAGAATACTATTCTAAGATACAGACTCCGATAGTTTTGGTTTAAATTATTGGGATTTTAAAGATTGCATTATCGGATTAAAATAAATTTGTCTTAATAAAATATTATTCATTTTGTCAATTCTTTAGAAAACGCCTTAAGATAATCAACACGGGTCTCTATATTTTCGAAGATTAAAATGGCGGTTTGCATTATCTAATGACAAAAAAAACTGTGAAGGTTGTATTAAAGATATTCTGTAGTATACTTAGTATCATCCATTAATAAGTCTCTTCCCTAAGTAATATAAAATGTGTCGCATTAGAAGAAATCTCCATTCAACTGTTAACACTTTCATAATTATAATTTATAATTAAATTATAGTTATTAAATTTAAATATTTTACTCGTATATCTTTCCAACATATAAAGCTGTTGTTAATAGGCCATTTTAGACCATTTATTATTTTCTTCTTCACAATTTTATATACATATACGTACATGTAAATTTTTTATTAAAATTAGGCATTTTTATTAAATAAGCCAACGTATGCTAATTGTTCACCATCTATAACCATTGGCACAGTGAGATCACCATCATTGCCATCGTGCCACCAACATTGAGAACTTACGTATTATGGTCCTCTGAGTCTGTTATTACACTCGATCAATCGAAAACCTTAACGTACCTAAAATAGTACCTAATTATTACGGTTTCGCTCTAGAATGTTTGGGTGGTACATAGTCAGACAGGCTTGCACGAAGCGGTACTAACTAATGAACAACACTTTGTAATGTAATTTCAGAATTATTAACATATGACCTTGAATATTTCGCTCGATTACACGGAGGTTCCGGTCTGTCTCATAAGTGCTAATTCTTATTCACTTACGACTTACCGGCATGTGTACATTGTCTTTATTCTCACACATACATAAACCAACAATAATTCATTTATAAATTACACGTAGCATTATATTGTTAACACGTATTTTAAATCTTCTTTTAATGTGTGATAGATTATACAGAGTTTTTGGTAATTCGACGTATATCCGTTAGGAGGTGATAGTGGTGACTATTTCCAATTTTGGCCCCCATATGCGTGATGCAAAAATTTACCATTCTTGAGTTATTACGTTTTTTAGCTTTTATTCAAAATTTGTCAAAAGTGCAACTCCAAAAAATTATTTTAAAAAAGAAGTATAAATAAAAATTTATTTTTTTCTTCTGTTTTATAAAAACACTGACTATTTGTCAATATCGAAACATAAATTACCGGACTACCGGTCCAAGTTTATATATATTATTTCATATATTATATTAAGCAAAGAAGCACTCTCATCGGTTGTGTCGGATTCATTTCCTCTCGAATCAGTATTAGAAAACTAAATTTCCAATTACGTGATATTTTAATTAAGAGTTTCATATTTTCATTGTCAATTTTTTTATACATAGGTACTATATATCATCTTGGACTGAGAGTGATGACTGCTCGAGAACAATCCTTGGACTATCGTACGTCCCCATAGGCATTCCCCATCGTCTTGTCACAATTTTTCGCTTTTGGAATTGTTCGCAGGGTTCAACTTAGTAATTACTCCTAGTAACGGCTTTACCATTATTTATAAAAAAAACATATGCTGACTTTTTCATTTGTAAAGTAGTGTACAAAATAACCGGTATCATCATACCTTATCAAACATCTATTTACGCCCATGTTATCAATTTAAATATTTACGATAAATAACTGTGAGAAAGTTGAATTGATACTGGCTATATATATTTTTCCTATGATATACCTGTTTAATCTGATCGCCGACCGGTAACACTATCTTCATTTCCACCTCCACATCAAATTAAGACAAGTCATGCATTAATGAAAGTAATCAGTCTAACCTCGACCCCGTTTGACTAGAGAAACCCGGTGCAAAGAAAATCAATCGCGTTAAAACTAATTAATCTTTGACCCATCCTCATTTATTCTAGTACCCCATATACTACACCTTTACAACGTGGATTTATAAAACAACTATCAGGCCGAAGAATTAATATAAAATAAAGGGTGTGCCGTCCTTCTCATGCCTCGGAAAGCTTGTAAATCCTTCGGACCTGCAATTTCACTCCTGATTTCGGCCCCGTTGATTTACATTCCCAGGAAACTAAAACTTGAGGAAATCGCAAGTTAATCGAATCAGATCGAAAGGAAATTGTACACCTACCTTCGCGCCGACACTACTTCGCTTTAATATTTCCTATTAAAATTAGTTTAGGCGAACGTTATTACAATAATTTTATAATGAAACATTGTTCACGAATATTTGTGTTATCATCCCTTGTCATAACATTATTTTCCTTTATTCCAACTAATCCTATATCCAAATTAGTGAGATAAGCTAATATTTATCAAATTTATTATCAGCGAGCTGTTCGCCGTGAAACTATTCGCGTAATTATTTTTTATATGCTTCTGTCTTTCTCAGGCTCCCAACATATTGTGGTCTTGAACTTGAAATAGTAACAAACGTACAATTATTATATTATATGAATCTGATTTTCATTGTATTTTAATTTTTAATCTGATGATAATCTAAGTAATATACATAACAGTAATTTTTGTGTGCATAAAAATAATTTGTATTTGAGGTAGTTAGTAAGATTTGTTTATATTTTTTGCTATCTCTGCAATTCGTGAGATAATTAACTGTTTCGAGTTATACGTGTTCATACATGCCTTATTGTAATAAAAGTATCATCTTAAATGTTTATAGGTACGTTACATTAATCCTCCACGGTCAAGAAACTTGTTGATATTGTGAATGGCCAGGTTTAAAGAGGGGCTAGCATTACAAAAAGGAATCATTAAAATAAAAACCTTGACAAAGAATCTTTTAACGACTTTTAACTCTTTTGACAACATTCAATAGCCTTACATACAGACTATATAATAATATGATCTTTAACTATTAAACGTAATATAAATGAAATTAATCGTAATACATTTTTCGCTCTTTACTTAGCTTAGCTTCGTTGCATACAAATTTATTACTGCAGTATAATTTCTAAATGAGGGTGCATATTTAAAAGCATACAACAGCAACGCTTTTTTAACATCACTCCAGGTAACAAGCATGCGCGAATAGAATAGAGATAATCTCACAGGGAAGAAAGAGAGGAGAGATTTAAAATTTTTTGATAACTTTGAATAATACGATAAATTCAATCATGAAAAATCACTCTTAAATATGTCATTCAGCATACCAGGCTTATATAAAAGGGAGAATAGGTACGCGTTATTCAAATGAAGTTTGATAAAAATATTCAGTTCCTGTATAGTAAGTAGTATGTATTTCCATAATTATCGAGTGGAGGTAATTTTCTTTACGTAATTATATGACATTACAACATAGTAGTTAAATAATGCGTCAGAAACCAAAATATCTTTAAAGCACATATTGAATTCCTTTCCGGAGTCAGTACCTATATAAAATAATAAACATAATGTAATTAATATATTTTAATTCTTATAAGAATACTACTATGAATACTTAGAACATATAATATTATGCAAAGAGATATTAACTACGAGTTACGATGAACATTTAGTAATTTATCGAATAATTATTATTACTCAACTCATACGAAGCTTCGTTACATAAGATTTTCTTAAAAATAACCCTAGTATCAGCTACAAACCACACGTATACCGCACGATTTAATGTATTAAAACCGCCAACAGCGTCCCATGATGTTTAATAAACTGACACGAATACTTTACTCATTTCTCGTTACATATATGTGAAAACGTAGGGTGGAAGGAACATTGTTTTTTCTCTTGAGACTACTAAAGTACGTCGCAGATAAGTAGTCTTTGCTTTCGACGCACATTAAGTAGGATACGACATACAGATACATACGAACGAGAATTACTATTGCAACGGTTTTATAGTTAAGACTAAAGATGATCGTTTACATCCAAGGCGACCCATTTGCAAGAGCATAAATTGTTTGAATTACGCTTTAAAAATAGTGGAAACGACGTATAGCTCGTGCCCTCAAATCATCTTGAAGCGATGGCATCATTCTGACTCACAGTCCAATGTACCTACTTCTAACTTTATGCCCCACGCTATGGATGTTTGTTTACAAATCTATGCTGTCATTCGTGTACAAAAATAAATATTATGATATTATGATTAAATTTACTTTACTTCGATGTATTTGAGCACATTTTTTTTAAATATAAATTATATTATACATACAATTGTTTATATTTATTGTATTTTAATAGTTGGTTAGTTATAGTTTGTAAAACATTTTATGTAATTTACTATGTTGACGAAATACACACATCCCGAATTAATTATAATTTACTTTTGCACGTGTAGCGGATTGACGCGTATGTGTTCCTTACAATCTAATTTATTGTAATTTCCCATGAGATATCCTTACGGCAATTTCGATTCTTGACAAAGAAAACAAGTCTCAAATTATACGAATAAATTATTTTACCATTTTTAAAGTAAATTAAAAAATAGACTAAAGTATATCTATTTCATCAAAAAACAATTAACAATAAACGAAGATGTCGATTAACGAATACAAAACAAATGACGAATCATTTATTTTCCATTCTTACGCTAAGCCGTTAGATTTATTTAAAATTTATGAGTGAGCCACCAAATTATAATCATATACTTAATCAAATATAATTACAATACAATTGCACTCAACTGTACTGTTCTAGTCGTTTTGTACAAATCCATTAGATTTAAAAACTTAGAAAATCTAATGATGTAAAAAATATAAGTAACATTAGTAGTATACATATAGTCATATAGGTTGAGTCATCTTTTGAGGAATATCCTCATATTAAAATATAATTAAATTGATAACCTCCTTCTCTTTGCAGTTGGCTAAAAAATAGGCTAGACACGGGTATATGTAGTTGGGATGCTAAAAGCCGTACTCGTCCGACGACCTCATCGCGACGCCATTGTGGCTCAGACCGGTGCTCATGAAATATGAATGCATGGCTGAAAGAACGGCTAGTCCGGAGCTCGTTTTTATTATAGACAACCATATAACCCTAATATTGACATAAATGCTTAACAGTTGTGTTTATGGAAACATAAAGAATGATCTTATAAAACGAGTCACCCATTCATTTTTCACTCAACTTGTTTTTTATTACTTTGTAATGCAAAAGCTTGTTTTCATTGTCTTTTCTGTAATTAAACTCATTGACTTGTATTTTTACGTGCTTCCTAAGATGTCTGTCTTAAATATGTTGTCATTTATTTTGGCAAAGACTAAAACATCGATAAATTAAAAAATATATATTTGGCAGAGGCAAAAGAATCATTAGTAGAAATAAATAATTCATTCGCGAATGTTGTTGACATTCAAAAATTAATTGCTGTTTTAGCAATGTCAATGTTTGAACCATTTACATTTATTATCATTGATATAAATTGATACGAATAAATAATCAAACACTGCATAATTGGATTAAAAGGATTTACTGAATATCATAAGTACTTTAATAAAGAATGAAAGTAAGTAGCTATTAACTTCAAAATATTTATTTCAAATAAATAAGAAATAAATAAACAGCCTTTTTTTATACATAAAAATAATTTTAACACAAGTAGGTTTAAAGTAAAAAAAAAGTAAAGTAGGTTTAAATAACATATTCTATATAAGACATACTATTGTGTAGCTTTATCCAATTCAGAACGTAAACAAACTGGTCCCTTTATTTTCACGCTTTTAAACCCATTTGTAAGAAATAATTTCTCTACTGAGGCTTACAAGCTATATTTACACAAAATGATCTTAAATGGATATTATAATTCGTCGCTACCAACATTTAACTACACAATGTAATTATGACAATTGCCAATGATAAATGTATCATTGGCATATAATGATATGACATGTATATCAAAACATAGAAAGCAAGGTTGATTTTTGATAAGATAAACACATATCTAAATGTTTTAATTTTAAGAGATATTTTCCACGGAAAAAAGGAGAATATTTATTGCTACAATATACACCAAGCATGTTTATACAATGCAATAACAAATCAAGTTTAAAAAAAACGGATAAGCTATAAATGAAATAAGCTAAGCCATATCACTGGAACTTGTAAACAAAGAGGACAACATTTAACTACTATAACTTACCTATGTGTAGCTGACTTGAATGAAATGTCACTGGTGCTATATGAACATGTATCAGCTATGACAGTGGCAGCTTACACGGTGCATATGCCCAAGGTAAACAAAGATTACGTAAACGCAATCCCACGCACGTCACCCGATCGATTTTCAAACTTTCGAATACGCCCACTTAAATTTTATTAGAGATACGAGACTATAATCAAGCTACAATTCATCTAAATCACCGCATCCAAAGCACAACTAAGTAAGTCGCCTGTGCCCTTGAAGTCATACAGGTTATATTATCGCTACAGCACAACACGCGCACTGACAGTTCGAACAAACAATCACGGGTCAAGTTCGAAGCCGGCCGAATAAGAATAAAATATGGTGAAAGGTCTCAACAGATTGTAAATATGAGCGGCTGCGACGCTGTATTCAAAAACTTGCAATGTGTGTGTAAGGATAGCAATGCAGTCGTCAGATCGGCCGCGAAAAAGGCCTCGTTCTCGCGTGGCCAAGCACTGACTGAGCCGCGAGGGCGCCGCCGAGCGTATGGCGTACGGAGAGCGGCAAAGGACCCCTCACCTCCGCCGCGCGGCCTGCCGCCTGCCGCCTGCCGCAGGCCTCCCCGTGCGCGCGCCACTCCACGCACAATGGCAATAAACAGAAAACATATTTTTAAGTAATTAGTGTATTTGGTTAAAACATACACAAAAACATATCAGTAGAAAATGGAATAGGTCGCGTACGGACGAATTCAAAAATAGCAAAATTTATTATACCAAATAAATGGTTACCAATTGCGGGCTCGGGCGTCCGCATTCAATGAAATAGAGAGCGAAAATAAATCTTAAAATATATTAATTAACATGAAACAAGACAATTTAAAGACAAGCAGGGACATTTTCAAAATATTTGAAACAAACTATAGGTGCCTTAACTAGGTAACTATGAACAATAGATAATAATATAAAAACAAAACAAGAATTTTAGCTTAAATTTTTCGATACACCAGAATCGCGCAATGGAACTGTTAAAGGTACAAAAATAATTAAACAGTAGAAGTAACAAAATACATATTATACCAAACGTTCTTGAATTCTTAAGAAGTCGTAATGCAAACAACAAATCGTACTGTGTTTAAATTTCATTCAAAAGAAAATTAGTTAAATAAGATCCATTCGTTTTAACGTTAGCACTTTGTTTTATGTGTGAGGGTAGATCCGAAGACGCTAATGGCAGGTAGGATGAGACAGGTATAATAGCGGCATCTTTAATAAATACTTCCATGGTGAAACGGTCTCAGGATAGCCCACTAACCTCTCTTCCAAGAATACCGTGGCCTCTTACCGGTCGCTATTAACTTGAATGAAACGAACTTACATACATTTAAAATATTTTACACTGTATACATAATATATTCGACATCGTTTTTTATATATTTCTTATAAGGCTAAAAGTTGACACTTAATAATTCACACGCATACTTTTATTTTACAACAGAAATGTATTTTTTTCTATTAAACAAATACAAAAGAGGTCAATGTATTCAATCTCTTACCAAAAATAAACTCGAATACAATAAGTGATATTGAATGCGAATAGAAGAAACGAGAAAATGTTTATTGCTGACATATGCTGCGTTCCCAATATTCGAGGCCAAAATAACAATAACATAATCCGGCAAATAATCGTATGTTACGAATATTACATTTATTGCGTCTAACAATTTGCCCCTACTTCGTTTAGCATAACTTTCACTGGGACAAAACTAACTATAACAAACAAAACATTGTATTGAATTATTTGAAAAGGTTTCACTTATTCTATACTTTAATGGAAATAAACTATAGTAGGTACCTAACGTAATGTAGCTATATATTTTTTTGCATTCATTTGAAGAAAATAAAAATAAATAAGTTTGTACTACATAATATGTACTGTATATTTTCTTGTTAATTATTATTGAAATAAAATATATTATCAATAATTATTATGAATTGATTTTTTAAATTTCTTAACATTAATATATTTGAGACACGCCACCTGGATCGTAGTCATTATTTATTTGTCAGTCACAGCTCACAGCTCAATGTCGTTCATCATAAAATATATTATATTTCTTGGCACTTTTGTACCTTCATTCTTGTCTTTATTATTCAATTACATACGAAATTATATTATATAAGCTAAGAAGAGAGTTTCGTTATTAAATATGTTACTAGTATTTAATATGTTTAATTATCCTTTACATGTATACAGAAAAGTATATTAGCGTTACTAATGTGTTATGTAAATAACGTACGAATGCAATACATGTCATGTCAAACATTTTAACCGTATTAATTAACACTAAGCTAAATATCTTGTCAATCGTAAATCTATAAGGGCATTATCGAATGTGCGACAGACAAGTGAAATGCGAATTCATTATTAACTAAATAATATAAATGAAGCGGTTTCTTATCAAACGAAAAACAATTTATTAATATAACATATTCATTTATTTGAATATAACATGAACGTAATAACCTTGTAACAATATTCTTATTTCAATCCATTCTGAACTTTATAACAAAATCGAATACAATACGGTAGTGCTGCTTTGTTTAAGACACATTAATTAGTCTAATAAACTATTGCGTTTATTAGTAACTCCTACATTAAAAATAAACTGTTTTAAAACCTTTTTAACCAGCCAATAATTTTTTTTTTTTTTACTGTTTGAAACAAGCCAACGTCCGGCTTCCGCAGATTATCGTTTATAAAAATACATTTGTCCTTTTAAATTTCATTAAATAGAACGAAAGTTGCAAGTGAGTTAAAGTCCTAAGCCAAACATCGAACGGACTGTCACAGCTCATCTGCGGACCATTTCCTGTTCAGACGAGACTCAGACGCGGTCTTCAAACACATATAGGTATAGATAATTTTATTCGATGTGTTCGTATATTATATATATAAGCCGGCTTGCCGGAATACGTGGCTTCGCTGTCTACTGAGGGATCTGTATGAAATTGAGAACTAGCAATATAAAAAATTACTTGATTTAAATAAAGTATGTCTACGGAGATGAAATATTCGATATTTCGTTATGAAACGAAGGTGAAAACTAAAAATATTGTTATTATTAGAAAAAGGAAAATGAAAGTATTTTTACATTAAGAGGATGAAGTTAGGGATAAATATTTACATGGGAGGAGAGAGAAAAATGTCTTTTCATCTTAGAAACATGAAGATCTGCATTCGTGTTTGTTCAAAGTTAAATATTTTTATTATTTAAAAATTAAATTGAGAGATGAAAGTTTGTATTGATCTTAGTCTATGGCATATATATATCAATCACTTACCATGTCACTTAACTGTTGACAATTTGTATTTTAATTAAAAGAGGGTTTGGGCTACATAAACTATCAAAAGAACACTAATAGTTAAGAAAAATCATTGGGTTTCTTAATAATATTTCCATGAGATACCGCATAAGTATACGCCTAGTTTATTTAAAAAATGTTATCATACGTGTTTCATAATCAGATAATTAGAAATCGATTCAAATTTTCGATACTAATCTTAAAACTGTTATCTGATTTCTACCCGTAACTTCCTCATCCAATCAGTTCAGCACTGATTTCCGTGAATGATTATACGATCACTTATAACTAATTTCAGATGAAACATGATTAGTATTAGTAAAACCCGTTAAATTATAAACCACCCTGCTTGAAAACCAGACGAGTATACGGGTCACCTAATTGGTCATCTCCGTCCACAAACATTGACCGTTGGTAAAATAAACAATTCGCAATACGTACAAAGCGCCTCCCACCATAGGATCTAAGATGTTATGTATCTCGTGCCTATATTCACAAAGGCGTTCTTGTTCCTCAATGCGATTATTTTATAAATAAATAAATGATGAGAGACAATATCACATATCCCATTGTAAATAGCTAAAACACTTGTGTTATGAAAATCAGAAGAAACGACGGTACCACAAACACCCAGACCGAAGACAACATAGAAAACTAATGATAATATACATTGACTCGGCCGGGAATCGAACCCGGGACCTCGGTGTTTCGTACCCATGAAAACTGGTGTACCCACCACTCGACCACGGAGGTCGTCAATATACGTACATATATCGCTCAGGTGGTAAAACAACTAATTAATGGATTGGAAGTTATCAGGCATTACGCCGTTTTATCAATGAATTTTACATATTTCACTACCTAGACATATTCTTATCGTTTTATACTCGACCGGCAAGTTATACCAATGATTCGTAACCTGTATTCATTTATTCGTTTATGGCATGGTAAAGTTAGAGAAAAGTCAACCCTCTTTATACCTCAATAGATGGATCTTCATTTAATATTTTAGTAGTTATGTAACACTCTATATTATTCTATTACTAAACACATCTACTAAAATATGTTGAACTGACCTTTTATGATAAAATACAAATGTATTTTCTTACAAAATTGTATGTGATATAATCACGTTTTATAATATTCTGACATTAGGTACTCTCAACTTTATTACGTACTTTATATTGTGTAAAATTTTTTTAATAACGAAACGAACGATAATTTTTAACTAATTATAATTAGATACTTACAATAGTAAATCAACTTGATAAAAAAATTATTATATTAATCTTAAGTTAATAAGTAAAAGACAGTCTTTACAGTGTACACTGTACAGTGTCTTTACAGTACAGTTGAAAATCCATATCATAAGAAGGTGTAATTATTGGATAAATAATCGATCGGAGTTAGTAATTTTTGAAACTCAGCAATATTGAAATAATTATTTGTGAGAATGATTTGGTCAGTAGGTATAGTGTTTTTGGAAAATTTGAAATCTTTTAACAATCAATGGATAAAATAAATAAATATTAGAAATATATTTCTGAACCGTAGGTATACATATAAATACATAAAAGTTATAGAAATTTGTGATATAAGTTACTCATATCACGAAATTAACCATTTAGCTTATGTGAATCGACTAACTATTTTGGCCGTAAGCTTGGCATCAAGCTTCCTGCATTTTAGCCCATTTTTTGCTATTTTAGTGTGTCATTAATATGTTGACCACAAAATCTGAACTAAAATTTTGGTATTTCGTGGAATCTTATAGCTGATTCATTGCAGATATATTTATAGATTTTTTTTAAAAATAGATGGTGTGCCGTCGATTACCTTTTAATGAGGCCATGGGCGTATACATTACCAAAAACATCTAATACTTAAGAAAATTCAATGCCTCCGAGAATAATGTTTCCGATGGGATATGCCATCGGTTACACGGTGTAACGTATATCTACTCAGTATATTAAAATTGCCAATGTACTTTATATAATTGTGAATTAGCAATTTTAAAGGAAATATTTGTATTAAAAAAATATTTTCAAAAGTATCAGCCGTAGATGTCTCATCTGAACTAAGATCTTTTCCAATCTTGAGAAGGTTTGAATTTCATTCCTGTATCATAAATCAAAAAATCTTAATTCGACATTATATTATAAATAATATAATTGTAACATATCGGCTTACAGAAAAGACGCAAGATTTATTTAAAACGAATATATTTTAAATTTATTAAAACATAATTCTGATTGATTGTCTATATGAGTTATTTTAAATAAATTCATTGTCATTCTTATACAAAAAAAATGGCAATTAGATGTTTCGAGCGCTCTTTACATATTGCGAATAGTATTGCTGTTTACTATTCCCGCGATTACACAACTATACTCGACAAGCAGACATAGGCCCTATTCCCTATGTGTTCTTACATTAAACATAATAGTAGCCGAGGTAAAACGCAGACTGTTTACATTCGCTCAACAGAAATAAATTGTTTCTAAACCGTTGTTACATTGTGAGCGCGTACCGCTCTCATTCATCTTAAACCTTTTCAGATGCGAAGTTTAATTCTCGCGCAGACGAATGATGAAGCGCGCCACGCCACGACGAGAGACATAAAAACGTTCATTTGCATTGGCTCTCCCGCCGCGGACCTACTATTTATCCAGTGTTACCGTGCCGCATAATAAGAGAACACCGCTTTGAGTGACGCATACCCCTGAGTCGCTATAAAACCATAATCTTTTAAAAAAACCTTTGAGATCCCTTAATTAGCCTAAGTATTGCGAATGCACGAATATTTTATACTACATATATATGCTGCGTTCAGACTTGATAACTAACAACTATTATAATGTAGAATTTCTGTCATAATTTACTTTATATTTAATTGACAAATGTTAGTATCATCTTGTTTATAGCATAACTAATACATTGAGAGGTAATCATTAGAATTAATTGCTCTCTATGGAAAATCCTAGAAACTAGTTGTAAGTTGTAACTGGACTAGCTGCTATTCATTATATTTAGACGCTTATGAATATGTTACACAACTATATCGGTGTAATATACATATACTTATTATAAGAATATTTTAAGAATATTCTGAGGCTAAGAAGCAGAAGATAAGCAATGTTCAAATATTTACAATAAAATCAAACCCTGGAATCGTCTGAAAAAGATGGATTTTAATTTTACACGTGAAATTCTGGTATACACTAACTTGAAGATACTACTTCACAGTAGTAAATGTTTACAGTATATTGCATTATATTGAAATATACATGTATCGTCTAGTATTTTTACCACATTGGGTAATCTCAAGAAATACAAATGGGAAAATATGTGTGTGCGCAATAAAAGTGTTCCCTGAATTTTCCTCACTTTTACTATACAATGGGTCGGCAAATCCTACACGATCGAAAAGAGTTCAATTCGTGGGAATTATATGATTTCCGAGATACAGTTATGTCATTGTTAGGCACTGTCATTTTCCAGATTGGAGTTTGAACCCAGGGCTTTCGGTTCTACAACCTTAGTCGACAGCCAATGATGCAAGCTTTACAATAAATATACATGTATAATAATACCGTAGACATCGAGCCTATCTTTTTCCCTGTCTTTACTATATTTTACCGCTCACCAACATATTTTTTCCGCTTTATTACTATATATCCAAAGAGCAAAGAGCAATTATAACAATATTTATTTTAATAAGAAGTAGGTATCACTTTATAACAAAGAAGTATTTCCCGCAGTTTGTTTGGTGTTTTTTGCTGAGGCTAGTCGTCAAGTTTTTGTCATTAAAAAATAACCTATGTCCTTCCTTGGAGTTGAAGCTTCCGTTATAACAAATTAACCTTGCTTCTTATTGCTTTCTCTTTAAAATTAAAACTAATCTCAGTGTGGACCATAAAAATATTCATCAATGTCTGATCACATTCGGTGAAAAGATATATTAATCAATTAATCATTATAGGCCTTAAAAAAATAATGCTAGAAATATATTTATCCATTACTTGGTTAATTTATTTAAATCTTTTACAAAACATCTTTATAAAAAAATTTGAAATATAACAAGGAAGGATAATAAAAAATTACATGAATTAAAATAGCAAACAATTTTGTTTTTATTTAATTTTTATTTAAACAAAAATTTAGGAATTTTCTATTGTGGACACTTACGAAAAAAAGTGCTGACATTTTAAGAAATTCCATAAAATGTCAGTCTGACATTTGACATAAAAGTAATTATAGTTTGGACCCTCCATAACCGACTTCATGTTACCGTTCGAAAAATGTGAGTGCTGCGTACATTTTTTCCCTATTCCCCCTTGCCTTAAGCCAAAGGTAACATAACAAACTGTAATAACAACTTATCTTCATCGTCAGTTTCTTCCTTGTCGGCCCTATCGCCACATTTCAGGCCCCGCTTCTGATATACTCGTAAAATCTAACCACGTATTAAATTACAAACACTAAACTTTTTGTTTTTTCTAGTCAAAGAAACAATTGTACTATTTTTGTTTTACGCAGATACTCACGATGAGCCAGTATATAGAAGATATAAATATAAACAAAAAGTGAATGGACTATTCCGGAACCAACACTCACGATTTTTGTCATACAAATTAGCACTTATTAAGTGGTACGTTCGTAATGGTTAGTACGATCTTGCATAGTAATTACACATCTCAGTCTCACATTGTAGTTTGTATATTAGCCTTCCAATACCTAGAATCTGCCTTAAGTTTTCCGACACCAAATACTTAAACGTATACGAAAAAAAGAAAAAACTCACCTTAAGTGAAATGCGTACAATATGGTAATT
The DNA here is from genome assembly GCF_905220365.1 of Vanessa cardui. Lineage (NCBI taxonomy): Eukaryota > Metazoa > Arthropoda > Insecta > Lepidoptera > Nymphalidae > Vanessa > Vanessa cardui. Next base: position 10,025,126 of record NC_061129.1, read on the forward strand.
GCTACCAAGATAATAAAAAATACATAGATCATTGTTAGATTATATTATATTATAATTAAAAATCACTCAATTAGGAAAACCTTATAATATTTTTAATATTTATTTTATGCCTTTCATAATTTTTCTCACTACAAATATCGTAAAAATATGTAGCCATCTGAAAATATATTTTTAGTTTGCTGAAAAAATATATATTTATGAAGATTTTTTGCATTTTTAGAAAAGTTCTAATAGAAAATAATAATATATTTTTAACTGGGTTTCACTGTTTCATCCGCTATAAATAATTATATTATGGAGTATTTGAACTATTGACTTGACGACCGTGAATTTAATTTTCTTGAAAATTATGAATAGCGCTTTGTTATATGTCACAAGCCCTCATATTTACTTAATCTCTTATAACTTTCATCAAAAAATCAAAATGACTGAATGATGCCAAAATTCGCAGAATTTTTATCGAAAATATATGTAGCCCATTGATTGAGACGTCTTTCATCTTTTTACATCCGGACCAAAATTATGAGCTTATTCCACCACGTTGCTCAATGCGGGAGGATAGATACAAATGTGATTAATAATTTCTAACATGTGTCATCGCGATATTTTTCTACAAAAAACACATTCAAGTTATCTATTTGATTCGATGTAGTCCGACTGGCGTCATGATGACTTTTAGGACTAGAAGGAATAAATTAGCTGAAGCTGTTCATATTGCCATAATATTAATATAAAGAGCAACAGCATAATTAATTTAGTAAATTAGGAAGAAGCATTGTCTGTGATGTTTTTTTATGGATTTCACGTTTAAATAATTACAAATAAAAATTAAGGAGTCTCGTCAAGTGTTGAACATTTCCTGGGCGAAAAAAATGAGAGTCAGTAGCAGTCCCAAAAGAGTTTTTATTTCAATGCCGCTTAGAAAGAAACCTGTCCGGCCATCACGAAACAGAAAGCTCTATCATTTCGTAAGTAGCTCTCGCTATGACTCATCGAATTCACTGGTAACCCAAGAGTTAGCAGCTGCCATTCACAGCGAATCAATCAACCTGGCTAGTGGCAAGAATAAATGAGTTGTATTTTTTTATGTATTTCATAGGAATAATAATATTTATGTCAGTTTCTCTACATTTAGAGTTTATTTTAATATTTAAATTAAATAAAGAAATTTTTTTTTTTTTTTTTTTTTTTTTTTATGGCATAGGAGGCAAACGAGCAGGAGGCTCACCTGATGGAAAGTGACTACCACCGCCCATGGACACCTGCAACACCAGGGGACTTGCAGGTGCGTTGCCGACCTTTCAAAAAGGAGTACGCTCTTTTCTTGAAGGTTCCCATGTCGTATCGGTTCGGAAAAACCGCCGGCGAAAGCTGGTTCCACAAAGTGGTTGTGCGAGGCAGAAAATGTCTGAGAAATCGCGCTGTTGTGGATTTTCGGACATCAAGGTGGTGCGGGTGAAACTTAGAATTTTGGCGAGATGTCCGAAGGTGAAATTCAGCAGCCGGGATTAATCCGAACAATTCCTCGGAACATTCCCCGTGAAAAATTCGGTAGAAGATGCAGAGTGATCCGACATCTCTACGCAAAGCCAAAGGATCAAGGAGATCGGAAAGGGCTTGATCGTCGATAACTCGAGCCGCTCTACGTTGGATGCGGTCAAATGGAAGGAGCTGGTACTGGGGAGCACCCGCCCAGATGTGAGAGCAGTACTCCATGTGAGGCCGAATTTGCGCCTTGTAAAGTTTAAGGCGATGGGCCGACGTGAAGTACTGTCTCGCCTTGCTGAGCACGCCCAGCTTTTTTGAAGCCAATTTGGCTTTGCCTTCCAATTGACCGCGGAACTGAACGAGGCTCGAAATATCAACGCCAAGTATTCCGATACTACCTGTAGCGGCTATCGGAATGTTCTCAAATCGTGGAGATACGACAAATGGTGTTTTTTTAGCGGTTAACGCGCAAACTTGCGTCTTTTTGGGGTTGAAATGGACTAGATTTAGCCGGCCCCAATTCGAGACTTTGTTTAATGAAGACTCGATTTCAGACACAAGTTTGTTCCGGTTCTCTTCGACGTTTTCCCGAGAAATATTAGCGCGGCCGGTGTATAAGGTGTCAACGGTACTGTCGTCTGCATAGCAATGAATGTTCCCGATTTGCAACAAATCATTGATATGCAGAAGAAACAGAGTGGGTGATAGAACGCAGCCTTGTGGAACACCAGCATTGACGAATTTTAAGTCAGAGCATGCACCGTCGACAACGACCTTGATGCTCCGATCTGCCAAAAAGCTGGTAATCCAATTGCATAATTTCCCGGGAAGCCCATAGGAAGGAAGCTTCGAAAGAAGCGCTTTGTGCCATACACGATCGAAGGCCTTCGCTATGTCCAAGCTGGCTGCTAATGCCTCCCCCTTGCTCTCAACTGCTTCAGCCCACCTGTGAGTAAGGTAAACTAGAAGATCACCGGCTGACCGACCCCGACGGAAACCGTACTGGCGGTCGCTAATCAGCTGGTTCTCCTCTAGATACCGCAGGAGCTGGCAGTTTATGAGGGACTCCATTATCTTGGAGAGCAAGGAGGTGATGGCTATAGGCCTATAATTGGACGGGTCTGAGCGGTTGCCTTTTTTAGGGATCGGATGCACCAAAGCTGTCTTCCAGGAATTCGGGACGACGCCTAATGTGTAGGATTGCCGGAAAAGACGCGTTAAGACCGGTGCCAACTCGGGAGCACATGTCCGTAGCACGATTGGAGGGATACCATCGGGTCCGCTCGACTTATGAATGTCCAAGGAAAGAAGTGCTTTACGAACTGCACTTTGCCGGAATTTAACCTCCGGCATCGTGGTATCACATCGCGGAATTGTTGGTGGAGATTTTCCTTGGTCATCCAGAGTCGAGTTCGACGCGAAGAGAGAGCCTAAAAGATCAGCTTTCTCTTTCGCGGTATGGGCCAATGACTCACCGTCTCTGTGCAGAGATGGAAAAGATGGCTGACTGAAATTCCCTAAGACAGCCTTAGCGAGAGACCAGAACGCTCGTGTTCCTGAAGGGAGACGCACCAGTCTCTCGCCAATTCTGCCAATGTACTCCGTCTTCGCCCTAGCAATCACGTTTTTGAGGGACCTAGAGGCAGAGTTGTATTCCTTTTTAAATGCGCTGGTATTTACATCACGAGACGCAGATGCATTAGCCCAGGTTTGATAGCGTTCCCACTTTCGGCGTGATGCCGTTTTGCAGAAGCGACCAAACCAAGGCTGGGACTTGCCACCGATGGGTACTGCAGAGTAAGGAATGAATAGTTCCATACCCTGAAGCACCACATCGGCAACAGAGTCAGCAGCAGCGTTCGGATCATCCGGCGAGAAACAAATCTGCCCCCATGGGTAAGATGCAAAAAAAGACCGCATCCCATCCCAATCTGCTGACTTGTAGTGCCATACTCGGCGGCACCCAACAAAGCGAGGCCGTGAGTACCGCACAACCGGCACTGTACTCCGGACGAGACAGTGGTCAGATGAGCCCAGAGGGGGATCGACGATAACCTGATAGCCATCCGGATGTGAAGTCAGCAGAAGGTCCAACAGGGAAGGTGTATGATCCTCCACATCCGGTATTCGCGTTGGCGAGTTGACCAGTTGTGTCAGATCATATGCTAGAGCGAAGTCCAGAACAGATCTACCCGCATGATCGGTGGTGCGTGAGCCGAGCCATTCTGCGTGGTGAGCATTAAAGTCACCCAGAATAATGATCTCTGCGGATGGAATCTGCTGAAGCACGGAATCTGTAGCCATTTGGACGTGCTCAACCAGTCGGTCGGTTTCGGCATTACCGCTATGGGACCTATAAAGGCACGCATAGATTCGCGGATGGTCATCGCAGTCTACACGCAGCCAGATAATCGATAGGTCCTGTCCTTCAAGGCTGCCGAGGCGTCGAGAACAGATATCATCTCTGACGTAAACGCATACCCCAGCTCGTGGTATAAAAGAATGTTCCAATTTGTACCCGGGGTACGAGAGAAAAGTCGTATCGGCAGGAGAAGATATCTGGGTCTCGGTTAGAAAGAGCAAGGCCGGCTTCGCCGTTTCCAGATGGTAGTGAACGGCGTTGAGGTTGGAGTTGAGTCCCCTTATGTTGCAGAAGTCCACAGCGAGGGTGGCAGGGGTTGCCTTATGATGCCTGCTCCGCTTGCCCCGAACAGTGGCGAGCGCAAAATTGCCCCCCCCAGAATTCGGAGGGCAGCCTGGGCATCCCTGCTCAGGTGGTGTATGTCCTGAGCATGGATGCCCAGAGAGGGATTCTCCACCGCTGTCGCTGATGGTACCCTCCTGGGGTAATTTAACCAAATTCTGCACAACCATCAAGTTTTGGGGGGGAGGGGGATTGGGCCTCCGGAACTCTCACTTACCGGACGAAACGCGGTAGCATAACTACCACTTTACGCCGATTTTAAGTGAGAGAGTGGTACTTCCCCGGGCGTGCCGGCCCATTCGGCTGTAACCCGAAGGTATACAGCGTGGCACTACCACTTGAAAGTTATAAATATGTTTATATTCAGTATTTGTATATCGTAAATACTTGTTTTAAAAAATCTCCTGTATAGTTTCATTTCCTGACAAAATTACGTTACTTTAAATGTATTAAGTATTAATAAAATGTAATCTTAATGACTCGAATTCATATTTTTTTACCCTTAGTCGTCACACGCACACGCACATTTCGTAAGCACGATCATCATTCACTCGTACTAATGCACACCGATATTAATTTGACTAAAATAGAATAGATTTACATCTTGACCTACTATTCAGTTTTCGGTTCCGGAATATATAAAATAATAAACTCGGTCACACGATGTTCTTTATTTATTCATCGATTAAAGATAGATGACAATAATAATTATTTATTAATTGATTAAAATTATAATGATTTTTTTTACAGAATCATCATCATTTATATTCTACCGACAAGCCGTAATGATTTTTATTGTTGTGTTCCAGTTTGATGGTTGACTGGTGAGTTAGTGTAACTCAGGGCTAAGATACATAACAATTCAGTTTCCAAAGTTAGTGGCTTGTTGGTTATGTCAGAAATAGTTAAAGTTTGAATGTCATATGACGTCAGTGTCTATGGGTAGTGGTGACCACTTACCATCAGATTTCCCATTTGATAGTCCACTATCGATGCCATAAAAAAATAGCATCTAGTAACTCGCTAATCTAGTCCTACTAGCTTATACTACTGTAGAGCTTGAGATCCGGGGTACCCCATAGTTTATAATTCTGATCCTCTCAAGGACGTTAAACCGTTGGTTCCGATAAACTTTCTTCAGAAATTTTTATTACTCAACGAATTATGACTAATAGAAAGATTGTGTCTGATTTCTAGGTCTTCAAATTGTTTACAGAAGACACTGCAAATATTTATACTCAACTAATACATTAAATACTAATTTACGTTCCTTAATACTTCTACTTTATCTTTAAACAAACCAGTCTTACAGTACTCGCATATGAAGTGTAATATCTGATACCTAAGCTTAATAAAAAGCAACATTGACATTACATCCTCACGAAAAATCGGTTGGTGCAATTTGACGACCTCTCTGGCACTTCTGTCCCTTTTAACGAAATCACACCCCAAGATTGCAGGACAGCGAGAGGAAAAATGTTACACGTTAATACGGATACCACTTTACCATTAAAACGATACTTTCAGTGGCAATATTAGTATGACTTTATCACTGATAGTATCGTTTATGTTAAATGAGAAATCAACTAACACTGAGTGAATTGAGACATACTAATATGCTTTCTAAGTAGCTTTTATATTACTATAAATTATAATTTCAAGCCAAAGATCAATTATATATACTTACCATAATCTTCTTCACGTATTTATTAATAAGAAATGAAAAAGAGGGTGACTAGCAAAAGCTATACAAAAACAATCAGTAATTTGTGTGTGTATGTTTAACTTGTATAGAATTAAGATTTATTTGTGTTTGAAACAAAAAATAACAAACAATAAACTTACGTCAACTTGCCGTGGAGCGAGGTTATATCTAGCTGTAAAGATGTTACCGTATTGTCTCAATTGTATCGTATGGGCGATCGCCCCATCGCTGGCTGTGATTTAGAGCCCATTTTTCATTTGTATTGCACGAACCCGGAACGAGGATCAGTTTTGGCCGCAGTCCTTCCGTACTGTAATCAATTGAATGCTTTTTACTCCCCCCGAAAATAGCCCGATAGTTGAATTATCTGTAGATAATTTGAAAGATTTGTTCATAAAAAAACCTGTGACTTTATTAATTTTATAAAATGTATTTTAAATGAATACATAAATCATCTTTATTAACATAAAAATTAACAACATTAAATGCTTAAATATATATATACAAATATGAACTAAAACTGTATAAATCTTGACCACGTGGAATGGTGGCAAAAATGCTAGCAGCATTTCCCCGTTGAATCGCAATTCCGATCCTCTGGACAAAAAACGAACCAACCCTCCTGTCACCAGTGGAGGCAATGAGGCGAGGTGTTATACTTTTGATGAAGCTTTTTGCTATTTTTGCTCTCGTAGTCCTGCAATCTTGGGGTGTGATTTCGTGAAAAGGGACAGAAGTGCCAGAGAGGTCGTCAAGATGAATACATTATATAAAATTAATAAGTAAATATTAACAATTAAAATATTTCATAATGTTTATTTAGTAATTTATATGATTACTAGAAGAGTCAAAATTGTGACAACAAGTTATCCGGCTGTTATATTCATTGCACATAATTAACGAACGCTTATAAACCTACAAAGCAGTCATCCGAACGTTGGGTATATAGGTATAGTAAAATGGTCAATTTTCATCTATATGAAATGGTTTAACGTAACATATTTATATGAATACGGATTAATAAAGAATTGGGGAAAATAGGTTCGCAAATAAGATGGATTATTACTAATTTGTAATATGGAACAAATAGTTATTATAAATGTATTTTATATAGAGAAGCCTTCTAAAAACCTAAATCATTGTAGTTGTTTCATTGTTATGACGTATTTCCTTAGTTTTAGCCCAGATAGTGTAGCAATTTTTTTATCTTTTTCGTTTATCGCTCTTTCTATTAGTGAAAACCGTATTATGTCGTAAGTCAGAGGAACTACAGACACGAGGGCACATAATGTTTTAATTCCCAGGTTGCATTGGCATAAGGGTTGGTTAATATATCTCCATTCCAATGTCATTAGGCAGTAGTGACTTCTTAGATGGTCCATTTGACGACTCGCAAATTTGTTCCATAAAAACAAATTTATTTGAGATTAAAATACTTCGACAATATTTCAACGATCAACGTGACAATGTGCTCATATTATATTTTAAGTATTTTTTGTAAATCTATGCTAGACATTTCGCCATGATAGTTGGATATCACTATAGTTTTCAATTGTTTTATACTATACACAGTACAAAGTCAACTGGGTTGTACTCATAAAATATAATATTTATTTTATATGTTAAATTGAGTGTTATATTATTCATACTATTCTTAAGTCAAAATTATTCGCTTTTGTGTCGTCGCGCAAAGATATTTATATCTGAGATGACCAAAATATCTAGGGAGAAGCTGACCCGAATAACGATCAAGTTGCAAACGAAGGGTTTCATAGAAAAACGTATAAGTGAATTTCGGTCCGGAAATAAAATAGATCAGGTGCAGCTTATAGGAAAAACGTGTTACTACTAAGTATCTATATTATTATTTCAGGATATTTGTACAAAAATAAATTACGCTATGCGTTAAAAGATAAAAATAATAAATTTTATGTTTAAATCTGTATTTATTGCTAACAACAGATTGCCTAAATAACTATGAAAGACACGTTATAATTTAAATCGTAGGTTGATTCTGTACTATACATGCTATTTCTTAAAGTTTTATATTTAATTAAATCTTTTAATAGCTGAATTCAAAAGTAGCAGTAACTATTAATATTTATGCAGTTACTCAATGACGTAGCTATCGTAAGGCAGGTGATGCATTGCACCATGGCCCCAGAGTTCAGGGGGCCCTCTAAATTAACCTTAAGATTTTGAAGCTAAAAACACGACCCTGCACACGATTTCTCATTCGTTATCTATAATTTTAAAGAGTAATTTTTAGTTAAAAAGGGATGGGTTGCGAGCCCTCTCCTTCCCATCGCGCTTTAACTTATGAGGGCCCGATTATTTTTCTATGCACCGGGACTCTTTCTCGCCTAGCTACGCCACTGAATTTACTGGACAGCTGCATGGCCTCATCATCAGAACAAAAATTCATAAAACGAAAACATCAAATAACGAACATTTGAAATAGACTTTTACCCAAACTCTTTCGCCTTAACTCAATTATCTGAGCAGATTACGTTAATGTGCCTTCAAATAAACTTTTCTTGAGTAACACTTTCCCGGCAAACGCCAGAACAGATTCCGCATTCTGCGTTGCATAGTCACGCATTTTAATTTTATGAATTTGCATCTGTGTGTATGTATAAAGTTTTTGAGCATTCCTATAGCATTCTTTTTCATAGGATTCTGGTACTTTAAAAACCGAAAAACCATATAACTATATAACTTCCAAGTTTCATCCAATACCTAAAAAGCGAAATAGAATAATGAATATAGTAGTTCGATTCTTTATTAAATGAGATCTTATTTTTATTTTTTATATGAAGAAGAGTTTATTTTTTATATCAAACGGCTCAAGAACCGTTGAATGATAATAAAATCAAATCGCTATTAACGTCTTTTGATAAATAATTATAGTATATAAATATGGATAGAACCTTTCTATGTAGATAGAAGTGTCAACGCACTACTCAAAAAATACAGCGCATTCTAAAGTAATAAAAATATACTTAACGAATACCGAGTCGAGATGGCCCAGTGGTTAGAACGCGTGCATCTTAACGGATGATTGCGGGTTCAAACCCAAGCAAGCACCGCTGATTCATGTGTTTAATTTATAATTCATCTCGTGCTCAGCGGTGAAGGAAAACATCGTGAGGAAACTTGCATGTGACAAATTTCATAGAAATTCAGCCACATGTGTATTCCACCAACCCGCATTGGAACAGCGTGGTGGAATATGTTCCAAACCTTCGCCTCAAAGGGGAGGAGGCCTTTAGCCAAGCAGTGGGAATTTACGGGCTATTGTTGTTGTTGTTGTTTAACGAATACCTAACTTTCCATTGTAAGTATAAGTTATAAAAATAATTTAAAATTTCTAATCAATTACAATTCAAATAAAATTGATCAATATATAATATAAATAAGTAACTGTCTAGCTAATTAGTTTTTCCCGCTTTAGGAGGATAAAATCTTTTTAAATATAAGTAATCTTCTAGGTATAAAGATAAACGATAAAAAGACCTTTAAATCGGCAAAGGCAATGAATAAAATGTCGGATCCATATAACAAAGCGATACGTTACATTACGCCACAACATTATTTTTTTATTTTTTAAATCACCGAAATTACTTATACAAGCGTTTTCAGATATAGAGGTTTAGAAAGTACTGATAAAATAAAATATCGGATTTAACGCAATACATATTATTGATGTGATATTTAGGTTGTATTACGTTTCTTAAAAATAAACGAATACATATTGGATGAAATGTGAACTAAACTCGCACGAAGTCGGGGCAGGTAATCCGTATCATACGTATAAACGTAAAAACTGCGGCAGTTTCTAAAACGGCCACTGGGTCAAAAGGTTCTCTAATGGCGAGCCTAAAAGCCAATTATATCAATTATATACTTCAACGCTAACCTAAACCTGAACCATTTTAACCGTCAGTTTTATAAATAACACTTTTTTCCCGTCGTTTTTTTTTAATTGGCACGGCCGTGTCAACGAGTCAACTCTGAAAAATAAATGTAATATTAAGTAGGATAAAATCTAAATATACCTGCGAATTTAGAAAGAATATATTTAAGTACGTGTTTTTAAATGTGCTGTTATCCAAGTCGGACTCAATCATTTTATATATTTTTAAATAAACAGCAATTTCATAGTGTTTCATATATTTGGAGATGAGACTACAAAGGTCGGTCGATAGGCATAAAATGATTCACAAGAGATTCGCTTTCCTCGTGAAGAAGTCGCGTCATGTTGGCGTGTCTTTGCTTGTCTTGATTTAGTTGATTTGGTGTTAAGAACATTTTTTGTATTCAACATTATGTATTTGTTTCATTATTTTTATTCATATTTTTATTAGTAGATGTTATTTTTTAGTGTCATTATTTTTATTTTCTTCCATATTGTAAAATGTATGTAGAAATAGCAAAATCACCGAATATATGTATTATAAGGTTCATATGACGACCTATTGACGACCTCCGTGGTCGAGTGGTGTGTACACCGGTTTTCATGGGTACGCCACTCCGAGGTCCCGGGTTACCATAAGTTTTCTATGTTGTCTTGGGCCTGGGTGTTTGTGGTACCTTCGTTCGTAAAATATAAAATTTATAACACACTGCTAGCTTTTGATGTTATTTTAAGGTGTAAATGACCATTCAAATGTGCCTGTAAGAGTTTACTTTCATAAAAATGTTTTATATTTTATTTTAATAAATGAAACTTAAGTGCGTCAAAGCCTGTTTTTGAATAAACATTGCATACAACTAATAAAACATGCAAAATGGCATACAAATATTCCCAATTGCTTTAATATATAAATATTTTTTACCATTTATTAAAATCACAAAAATATGATTCATAAGAATGTGTTTTGTATGAATTATATAATTTAATTAGTGCCGTCGTTTGATGTTGTGAAAGATAAAACAAACTTGACAAATGTAATGGAAATTCTTTTAATGATCTGTGTCTCGTCAGGAGGGTTAAAAATACTTTAGTACTTATTTAATGTACATCCAGAGTCCAGACTTTCGCGTTAGAAATACCTACCACATGTGATGTCCCAACTTCAACAGGTACGCACTGTTGCTTCGTCCAGTCACATGCGAAAATGCGGTCAAAGCATTCGCAACCTTAGCAAATAAATACGAGTAGTGACTCACTCGACCGCTCAAGTGCCCAGCGACCGCTCCAAGTACACGCCGCTTGTCATAAAATTTACTGAAACATTACTTTTGTACTTTTTTTAATAACGTAGATATATATTAAGAAAACATAGATAGACATCTCACGACGCTAAAAATATTACCATTTAACTAAAGAACGAAGTCGTAAATATTAAGTTTTTACATTTGATATTACTTCTTTATTTTATTTTAGGCATTAATACAAAAAATATTTCTCTTCAAATGCTGTATCAAAAGCTTTATGTAGCTTTGAAAATTAACATTTGTTTTTGTATAAGATTCTGTTTACCCTATGCATAATCTTCTTGCTTTTAGTTTTTAAACGCAATAACTAGTTTTAATCTAACCCTAAATAGTAGACGTGCATTCAGTAAATAAGATCCAAAATAATGTGGTGTTGCTTTGACTATATAATGATGAATGTTACGAATCACACTCGCTCGTTACGCGATGAATGCCCCGTAATTGAGACGTCTTTCGCCTCCAGTCTCTTCGTAAAATGCAACTTTTGCTCATCGTTAATGTAAACTTGTTAGATTTTTGGACCTTTGAGTAATTTTTAGTGGTTATATTAATATGATCTTGGTTAACTATTGAATACCGTTAATTTTGATATCTTTTTAATCTATCAACTATTTACTTTACTTGGTGGTAGGGCTTTGTGCTAGCCCGTCTGAGTAGGTACCACCCACTCACCAGTTATTCTACCGCCAAGTAACAGTACTCAGTTTTGTTGTGTTCCGGTTTGAGGGGTGAGTGAGGCAGTGTAACTACAGGCACAAGGGACATAACATCTTAGTTCCCAAGGGTGGTGGCACATTGACGATGTTAAAAATAGTTAATATTTCTTATAGCGTCATTGTCTATGGGTGATGGTGACCACATACCATCAGGTGGCCCATAAAAAAAAACCATCGCACACCTGAACCGAAGTTATTATTGCACAGTATAACATTTCAATGCTTGTGTACACTACAACACATGTATTTTTAGAATGTGTCTGCTTATAGGACAGTCCAGAATGTGTTTGTTGTCCATTATTAATATGTCGTGTCTTTGCTTGAAATATCTTGAAAGAATGATGAATTTGATTTTTGAATGGGAGCGTACAATTAAACTAACTTCAACGAAAAATGTATATTTTTGTATTTTACTCAAAGTGATTGTACAAAATAAATTTAAGGATATCAATCCTTTAGATAGAATCAAGATGCAACAAAAACAAATATATTAGATTACAAGTTTCAGTTTTATTTCAATAAAGTTTGATTGAAATAAAACTAAACTATTACTATTTTATTATTACCATACTATTACTTTTACTATGTAGAAGTAGCCACTGAGTAATAATGAGCTCTAGTCCATATTATTTCACAATTCTTTAAGGGGACTCCACTCATCTTTGCCCATAAACTTTCGTCGCTGTTATCGGAAACCATGACAACGAAGATCGCACGGATGGATGATTTACTTTTTAATAAATTGACTTGTTAACTCTTCAAATCCGGAACAACGCTTTACAAAGTATTTAGCAATTTCCGGTAATTCGAAACGCCGCGTCGTGTCATTTTGTTAATACGTCAAAAGTGCTGACACCTTAAATATTAATTATTTATATATTAACAAATTGTAACCTAACGTGTGTATATTTACTATTGTGTGTGTATTTACTATTTTTAATTGATATTTGTTGATATTTAAGTACTTAATGTAAATAAAATATTATTTTATTAAAAAAATGTAATAAATCAAACACACATAATATGTATTACCGCCATTTCTTTTGTTGCTTCACTATAATGTTAAACGATTAAAATACTTTTTTTAAAAAAAACCTAAATTTTGTAATCTTTAATCTATATAGGCCAATAAATCGCTAATGCAACTTAAAGATAAAAGTAAGAAATTATTAACGACCTAAATACCATTAACCACTAAATACCTTTATATTTTTCAGGTTTTATATTTCATATCATTTATTAATATGCATTGTCCTGTAAATGTAGTTTAAAGATAATGTTATTTATACGGATTAGCGACTACACTTTGATTTACAAGTTATTGAAATAAATAATTTATTAACACTTTACACAAATAAAGTCTTGTTGCATTGGACAGAAAACGCAGTCCACCTGAAATGATGATCGATTTCGTAGTTTTTTTTTATGTTATACCCCTATAACATAAAGAAACGAGAAGGAAGCTCATGATGGAATGTGATTACCACCGCACGTGGACATCTGCAAAGCCCCCCGGGGCTTGCAGGTGCGTTGCTAGCCTTTAAGGAAGGAGTACGCTCTCTTCATGAAGGTTCCCAAATCGTATCGGTTCGGAAAAATCGCCGGCGGAAGCTGGTTCCACAGAGAGGTTGTGCAAGGTAGACAATGTCTTGAAAATCACGTTGTTGTGCATTTACGGATATCAAGGCGGTGGGGGTGGAATTTTGAATTTTGACGAGATGTCCGTAGGTGAAATTCGGAACGTTCCTCGTGAAGAAGTGATAGAAGATGTAGAGTAATTCAACATCTCTACGCAAAGCCAGGGGATCAAGCTGATCGGAATGGGCTTGATTGTAGATGAAGTTGAGTTTGAAGTGTTAAAACTCGGAGATTAAATCATAGGAAGGAGAGTTTTTTTAGTATTTACGCAATCAAAATTCTTTCGAAAACACATATGACAATTTCCTTTTTATTAAATAATTTATTCTATTATGTATGTAGTAGTTAACAGTACTAATATTGTAACTGTATTGTTGCTATGATGGAGTAGGCAATTAATTTAATTAAATGGCGTTTTGGGAGTTATTGATTAAGACAAATGTTGTAGTTAATATAAGTACGTTCCACATAGATCGTTCCACGAGATGGTAACGAGAAAACGCACTGAATAAATTGTGATAAATGTGTATTACACGACTATGACTATGTATGTATTTATTTTAGTCAATATAATGTCCTTTGATTTCTTTCTGTTTTATTATTATTGATTTACATTGATTGATTAAATTAAATAGATTTTTATATTCTTATATTTTAGAATTAATTTAAAAATTATTCGCACATGTCGAGATGAGAAATTTTAATTTAAATGTACCTATTTTAGTTAATATATATTATCAGTACTTTTAATGATATAAAAATGTAATAAAAAAACTATATAAATAAACATATAAATATCTATGAAATTGTAGTAATCAATATCTACTCATGTCATTAACAGCAATCACTATAAATTAGAAGTCGATTACAAGTATACATAAATCTTAGTAGTGAAAGGTATAGTAATCTGTAGTTTACTATAGATGTACTACTATTTATACATTAGACGTAATAATGTTTCTAAAGATTAGTCCGAAAGTACACGAACTAACTTTCGCCATTTATTAAGGTAGCATTACAAAATTAATAATGTAATTTAACGAACGTCACTCTTTCTAAAGGCTTATAGCGACACACAGAATCTATAACGACTATAAAGTATAATACGGCTTCACTTACTAGCCTAATTTCTAACATTAGTTATATATGAAAAATATTTTTAAGATAAAATTTCTTGGAAGCGTTAATAGATATTTTATATCGTGGGAACAATTAGCACCTACAGTAACGAATGGTTAGAAATTTCATGCCTTCTCTATTCCCGTTACTAAGCATGGCAACACAGCCTTGTGTCTTTTAACTGTCTCGTTGGCGCTTTCACGAACGCTTACAAGGAGGAGCCTACGAGATTACACATGAGATTGCAAGAGCAAAACAATAGTCGCGCATTCAGCATGGCGAAGACGAAGCACTTTTTGTGTGTACGCCCCACGTTACACATAGTGTCCGAGAAGAAAAATGTGGAGCGGGGGCCCAGAATAGGCTGAGGTCGTCGACCCCTTAGGCGCCGTCTGCACCGCCTTCACAAATCTTACATTATTTAACACGATCTATGATGACTGCCTACTATATTCAAGCTACGGCGATTAGATGGGAAACAACGTCCAATCAAAGTGGCTATAAAATACATGTCAGAAATATTTGGAGCAATTCGTAACTAATTTCGTAGATAAGGCAATAAAATTCCAAGTAAATCAAGATTGTAAAGTCTAACTATTTATTATATACCTAAGTCGAGTTCATGCTATAATATGTTTCGATAATTGGAGTGCAGTAAACTAATAAATCAAGAAAACGAGATGATTAAAAATACGAATTATTTTCAGATAGCTTACAAAATCATGCATATCTATTTAAGCACCTTTTTTTGGTAATTAAAACGAGACTTTGAAATTTCTAATCAACCTAAATGACCATATTAATAGAAAATATCGTACGACGAAATCAAGCGTTTTTGATGTTATGTTCGCAGCTTATATTTGAAAAGGTCAGTTGTGAATATATTTATAAATCTTTGGGTTTGGGCCTTATCAATCCAATAAAAATCATGATTGCATTTTAAGTAAAAGTTTATTACTGATTTTAAAGTTTTTGTTCGTCTAAGTTATTTGTTATTAAAATAGGTCTTTACCTATAATATATAAGTACTATAAGTTAGTTACCTAGTTACCTATAATATATATTAAATTATAGTATTTATTCTTATAACACAAGTAAGAATAGAAGCTGACAACTTGAGTACGTTAAGGCATTAAAAAGTTTTTATTATTAGCTTAGAACAAAAAATGCCACGAAATATACAAAAATGATACAGTCATTTCTTAACATTTGTTACATTTTTTGCATAGCTATTGATTATAATTCATTATGATATCAATTATCATCATATGTGATACGAGCCAAGCAAACGAGTCATCTAGTCAAATCTTCATTAGACTCAAATAAAAACTCTACAGTAGAAAACACTCCACAAATATTTCTTGACCCGCGTAGACATTCCTAACGATATAGACGGCATACTAGCGTTACTATTCGTGCTAAATAACAGCATTCTATAAAGTAATGTATATATTAAAAGGTTTAATTAAAACTTCTGGATACTTTAAAGTAATCAATTATTACAAAATCTCTTAAGATTTCAAGCTCAGACTTTTCAAACTTGGAGATGGTTAAAGTTTGTCAGCTGTCAATGGAATAATGTTCCTTTGACCGGATTATAACGTCTATCGTCTCAGTAAACAGACCAATATTGAGTGGCTGACATCTGTGTAATCAACTGTTACTGATAAAATACGATAGGTTCGGAGCCGCTGATGGCCAGAGATAAGTTTATTACGTTTGAATTAGGCATGACGTATCTATACTATTCAACTTGCTTCAAGATCTTATTATCATTTACAATATCATAAATTTTGACAACTGCAAAGGTACTGTTATGCTAGGGGCCCGCCCGGCTTCGCACGGATCTCAGTTACTAACATAAAAAATAAGAAGTAAAAAATATTAAGTATCTTGATATACAACATTTATCTTAGGTTGATGGAACCTTGTTAATTGAGATCGTGTGTCCTTATGCTGATTGTTACACTGACTCGCTTACCCTTTAAGCCCTAACACAATATTACTAAGTAATGCTAAAACAGCATTAGAACATAAGATGATACCTACAAAGACAAATCAAATAAGCACGACACTTGACTATACAACTTTATAATAACACCGATGGTAATTATTAAGAATATATCTTATTAAAAAAAATTGTATAATTGTCATGTGTAACAATCTGTTAGATTAGCATTGTCTGTACGCTGTTTCAGAGAATAATTTATGTCCGGGGACTCTAAAATAATAATAATTAATCAGTTTATAGTGTAAATACTAAATAAACAAGACAATAATGATAAATATATAAGATGTAGTGTTTTATGATATAGACGGCAAATGGGTAGGAGGCTCCCCTGATGGAAATTGACTACCACAGCTGCCCGTGTATATCTGCAACCTTTGAAAAACGTTTAGGCTTTTTAATATAGGTGGTTTCAAAGAGAACTGATAAAAAACTCAACAATTTGCTTATGATGTGATTTTATCAAATGATGTGCTTTTTTTAATTTTTCTCCTTTTTCCAATACATTTTATTGTTTATTCTCTTCTATAGACATTGTAAGAAAAATCACTACTTCCCATCAATATCACGTATTAAAATGTAATGTGTTGGTAACTTGATTGGCTGAATGGCTAAAGAGCGAGGGACCCTTAATATATCATAACGACGCTGCAATACGAATTGCTGTTTGACGGAATGGTGACTATGCCCCCACCCAGACTGACATGCACAAACCAAAACCAGCGGTAATCATGATATATACCAACTTTGTATAAGTTGGCAGGTTAATTGAAATTCCTTACAACGAAGCTTCTACAGATTTGTAGAACTGTAATTCGCTTATATCCTTTAATACATCTGTAAGATATTATATCTCTTGCTGGTTCGTTAGACGGAATGAAGCATCGCAAGTGTATTCAATTGCATGCGTTAAACATTTATGCATGTTTAATTTTCATTTCCCGGTTATTTATTTATTTATTTATAGTAAGATTCGAATAGTTTGATTCGTATGTAATTTCAGTAGTTCGGGATGGCCAAAATAATATTATCGTTTTTCAATGATGCTTCAATCTCTCTATCTTTTGTTAGAATCCCACGCTATCATCCCATTGTTTTCTAATGAAAGCTCAATCATTTTAAAAATAAGAAATAGTGTTACATGCCAGTATTAAATGCTATGCCATATTAAATAATATTAATTACAGTTTTACAAATTATTGATCAATTAATTACAATAATAATTGTATATAATACAGTAAATTCGATAGTCCTTGCTATATTCATAATATGCAATAGTAATGCGATATAAATTTATGATATAAAATCAAATGTCATAACACCGTATTAAAGGCTAAGAGTACGACACAACTTAGATGTAGCATCGGCAAAATTCGTAAAACCGATCACACCCGAATAGGCTATTTGACTGGTTTTTAAAATCCATTTTATATTATTTAGTAGAGGTTAAGGTTATTTCTAGTACATATTTGCTGAAAAATATCATATTAAAAATTCCATATTTAAATAACGCGCGAAAACGCTACTTGGACAATATGGCGCTGCAATGGGGTTGGTGACGTCACTTTGCTGTCTTTTAATCTGTGGTACATATAGTAGAAAAGCAAGGTTTACAAGAAAGTGACTTCATCATAAGCCCGGCCAATCAGGAGCGTTTTGTGTCACGTGACAAACGTTTGAAAAAATGCATTTTTATTTATTGATTTTTGAATAAATTAAGTATTATTTTCAAGTTTCGTTAATAAATAACCATTTTTAAACTCATAATATACACTGATTACAAAAATTCACATTTTATTTTTCGCATTGTCAAATAGCCTATTGAGTGGGCTATCCCAAATTATCAATATTTATTTCTCATGTCAATATGATCTTTACACAAACGTAATAAATTGTAATATCATATGCCCTAATATATTCATCAACTTGACACGTCGATTTACATTCACTTGTTTTCTCGTGTTGAACTGACACGAGAATCTATAGCTACGAATAGCGTCGAATGGCGCGATAAGGAGCTATTTCTATTGGTTGTGTAAATCGGCACTAATCGGTTTTGTTTTAATTTAATTGCATTTTCCGATGCTACATCTTATTTGTGTCGTACTATACGTTGATTTCGGTTGACCACTCTCCTGTATGGCCATGTGACACAGCCTATTTTCTCCGAATCTACTGATCGAAAACAGTTGCTATTTGGTGCGGTTCAGTTCATACAAAGTTCGATGACCCAATAAAAAAGGAATAGTAATTAAATGAATTCTGATTTCGAATTGACGATTGTGGGATGATATTTTTCAGTTTCAAATATAATATACACTTCATTTGGCTTCTATAAAACCAAAATGATAGTCTTGTCTTTAAACACGATATACCTACGAAAAATTAAAAAAATTGTTCGCGAAAATGTGTACTATATACTCGTATCGTTCAAATGGTGTTACTAATATGCTGTGTATTTTTATTTTAAGTCAACTACCCGACAAAACATAATTTCTTTACTTTTTTTTTACTAATTTGTATGTTTGATTTAACGTTGTTGATTTTTAAACCAGTCGTAACCAATCGATTGAACTGAAATTTTGCGCAATGCCTACATAGGTGCATGGAATCAATTTAAGCCCAGTGACTAGAACATAAATATTAACCAAATATTATTTTAAAAAACCAGACTGTAAGCATCACCAGTCCATAAGAAAGCAGCGTAGTGAAATAAGCTCCGCAAACACACTTCCAGAAGCAGAGGCGAGGAGTTACATTCGGTTATTTTACTTGAAAAAGTAACATATAAAACTTACTTAAAAAGTTTACATTTATAATGTCATAATTTCTTTTTTAATACGCCTAATTTAAATAAAATGGCCTTCCTTCTTGCCTGTGATAATACTGTGGAACCCTTATTTTTGCTGATAGTTCATGTATGCACACTGAAAATGCTGATAATTAGAATTAGAGGATAGAGTAAAATTTGAGGCTAGAATAAACTACGAGCTTGAATATATAAGTAGTAAAGTCCGATAGACTTTGTTCTGCCGTAGACATTTTTTTCATGATGGTTTCAAATTAATAATAACATATGTAGATAATACGAAAAAAATCTACTTCACAAAAAACGTAGGCATGTGTGCCAACTTTCGTATGTATATACAAAAGTGATATAAATCCGAAATCTTTGATTACATTTCATTTTCTTCGCCAAATAATTAAGTCATTTCATAAAAAATATGAATTACTAAAAATATAAAAAGATTTATTTTTACCTTTAAAGACGAATCTTTAAAAATTATTCTGGGTGGGCATTGTGTTTAAACACCTTTGTTCATCAATTTGAGAAAAGAAAAAAAATGTCTACATCGTAAATTAAATTGCGTATAAATTTCGAGAGCAGACAATGAAATAAAGCAATCTAACTTCTAAAAGTCTTCCTTAATTACAATGTTCGAAGTCAATTGACGTCTGACCTAAATCTGCATTTGAATAAGAAAGCGGCTGTCTCCCAACAAGTTTAGCACAATCGTCTCCATCTTCATAATTCCAATTTCGCAGTTTGAATGTAAACAGAACTGCAATGTGAGGATTAGACTGCGATTTGACAAAGTTTGCGACTTGACGCTGCGAGCTGCCTTCAGCTGATATCATCGGGTTTTACTAGCACCGACTTGACTCTCATCGCAGAACTAAATTAAAAGTGCATAAAAAGATTAATTTTATGAGATCTTTTGTTTTATTTAGTAACTCAAATTATTTATTCTTTAAACAATGTCTCTGTGTGTGTCTTTTCACATTATTACTCCAGATGTTTAGTCAAGATCAACTGGTCAACATATAAATTAATCATTTCGAGGCGATTCGAGTCCCCTCTTATTCCACGCTTCTTACAACCTAACATGTATGATTGCGACTGAGATATCTAATGATTACATGACATTAATTTAATTTAAATATCGGCCTTTTAGTACTCTCATAAAGTCAGCTAATAATAATTGTAGACTTATCCGAGAGTTCTCGCCACTAAACCTTTCATTATAAGATCTTTAAGCTTTTGACATATAAATATTCTTTATACGTATATCTTTTAATGGTCTTTTTTTAAGCCTTTTTTTATATCATAGGTGACATACGAGCAGGAGGCTCACCTGATGGAAAGTGACTACCACCGCCCATGGACACCTGCAACACCAGGGGGCTTGCAGCTGCGTTGCCGGCCTTTAAGAAAGGTGTACGCTCTTTTCTTGAAGGTTCCCATGTCGTATAGGTTCGGGAAAACCGCCGGCGAAAGCTGGTTCCACAAAGTAGTTGTGCGAGGCAGAAAATGTCTAAGAAATCGCGCAGTTGTGGATTTTCGGACATCAAGGTGGTGCGGGTAAAACTTAGAATTTTGAAGAGATGTCCGAAGGTGAAATTCAGCAGCCGGGATTAATCCGAACAATTCCTCGGAACATTCCCCGTGAAAAATTCGGTAGAAGATGCAGAGTGATCCAACGCAAAGCCAAAGGATCAAGGAGATCGGAAAGGGCTTGATTGTCGATAACTCGAGCCGCTCTACGTTGGATGCGGTCAAATGGAAGGAGCTGGTACTGGGGAGCATCCACCCAGAGCTGAGAGCAGTACTCCATGTGAGGCCGAATTTGCGCCTTGTAAAGTTTTAGGCGATGGGCCGACGTGAAATACTGTCTCGCCTTGCTGAGCACACCGGGCTTTTTTGAAGCCAATTTGGCTTTGCCTTCCAATTGACCGCGGAACTGAAGGAGGCTCGAAATATCAACGCCAAGTATTCCTATACTACCTGTAGCAGCTATCGGGATGTTCTCAAATCGTGGAGATACGACAAATGGTGTTTTTTAACGGTTAACGCGCAAACTTGCGTCTTTTTGGGGTTGAAATGGACTAAATTTAGCCGGCCCCAGTTCGAGGTTTCGTTTAACGAAGACTCGATTTCACACACAACAATTTCCCGAGAAATATTAGCGCGGCCAGTGTATGAGGTGTCTACGGTACTGTCGTCTGTATAGCAGTGAATGTTACTGATTTGCAACAAATCATTGGTATGCAGAAGAAACAGATTGGGTGATAGAACACAGCCTTGTGGAACACCAGCATTGACGAATTTTAAGTCAGAGCATGCACCGTCGACAACGACCTTGATGCTCCGATCTGCCAAAAAGCTGGTAATCCAATTGCATAATTTCCCGGGATTAGCCTATTCACTAAAATATGCAATTTAATTGAAAAGGCTTTAAAACAAAATTGTTAATCTTTTTCTTATTTTATATGTTACTATACTTGTTGTATATATTGTTAATTTTACAAATTACCTCAATGTACCTTATTAATTAAATCACGAGTCTTATATTTCAGCTATATGGGAGTGTCCTACACACAAATTGAATACTATAATGTAAACTCTGTGCAGATGAACGAATGTACTAAGACGCATGTTTTTTGGGATCTCGCTATTTAATCTGTCGTGATTGGTTGTATTTACGAAACTACTTATTATTAGCTATCTATTATTAGCTATTTTCATATATTTCACTGGGCAGTGGCGTAGCTATCGTAGAGCCAGGAGGTGCAGTGCACCAGGGCCCCAGAGTTTAGGGGGCCCTTTAAACTACCTTTAGTTTCTGTAGCTAGAAAATCACGACCCTCCGCACAAGATTTCTTATTTGGTATCTATAATTTTAAAGGGTAATTATTAGTTAAAGAGGGATGGGAAAGGAGGAGGCGAGGGCCCGATTCTTTGTCTATGCACCGGGGCCCTTCCTCACCTAGCTACGCCACTGTCACTGGGCTTAGTAAACAGCGTCATGAGTGACTAAATATCTGGGTAATATTTTCGAGGTGCAAGACTCAATTTTGAAATGTTTCTTATACATTGTATGATAATAAAGAAATCAATCTAAATCAGATTAGTGATTTAAGCGTGAAGAGATAGGTACATTTTAGTGGCGTGCATTAAAAAATATAAAAAAACTGCCTACCTTGGTAATATTCCAATATGATGTATGGCGCGAAACAACAAAATTTAAAAAAAACACGTGTCCAGAAATAATTATTTTAATAACTTAAAACTGTTTGATTGTTAAATTAATAATTTTTAATAAATTGTGAAATGTTAAATTAGTCTGAAAATCCGGTATCGAGAGGCTTGGTCGAGCCGTCGGAGCGATCGGACCGCCTCATATTGGAATAAATCAGATTAGATTATTTCCTGAGTTTAATTTCATACTACCGAGGATGGTTAAAGATCGAAACCCTGACACTCAACTGTTTTTAAAAACGGGCTAGGACATTGCTTCTCCGTTATATACTTCAATGTTTATATCTAGACAATATCTTGATATTAAATTCTGTTGTATAAGCTATATTACTGTTTTATAAAAATCAAATAGTTTTTGCATAAAGGATAACAAACATACATCATTTACATTTTCACATTTACACTTTCGCATTTATAATTATAGTAGGAGATTTACAAATACAATGAATGATGAGTCATCCAAATCGTGCGATCGATCGATTTTTATTTTATATCTATTTATTTAATTTCATTGTGTGTGTGTTTTTTATGGTATAGGTTGGCGGACAAGTATATGGGCCACCTGATGGTAAGTAGTCACCATCACCCATAGACAATGAAGCTGTAAGAAATATTAACTATTCCCTACATCGTCAATGTGCCACCAAACTTGGGAACTAAGATGTTATGTCCCTTGTGCTGTAGTTACACTGGCTAACTCACCCTTCAAACCAGAACACGACAATACTGAGTACTGTTATTTGGCGGTAGAATAACTGATGAGTGGGGGGTATCTACCCAGACGGGCTTGCACAAAGCCCTACCACCAAGTATATGTGTGTGTGTTAAATAAAAATGCAATTCAAAATATATAAACTTTACACGATAACTTTGCCGTACTTTCAATCAATAAAGCCCGTCCGAGATGTGAGTTGTGACACAATCTTCGATAGCCAATAATGCATTCTGAGCTCAATCTATCTTATCCGATTCATAAAACTTTCCGAGAGCCAAGATAGAAGGATCGAGTTCTCACAAGTTGTTAGACGGGATATCCTATACTGGTATTCAATATCATTATTTTTTTAGGTCTTCATGTTTCTTTGAAACGTCAGACAAAGTAAGAATAAAATTACATTTAACAAAATAGGTAATTAATCAACGAAACGCTATAATAAAATATTTTAATATCCGAAATGTTTGTTGACTTATATCTTATGTATGTATGTATAATTATTTGTAGCGTTATAATTAATACGATTTATTAAGATATCTTTCTGTATATTACAATAATAAGTAGGTATATTCTATGGATATATTCGCAGTTTTGAAAGATTGTGAAATTCAAGTTAATTCAATTGGTTATATTAAAAATACTTTTTTCGAATTTACTATGTAATAAAATCAGTCTTAAAATATGATATATAATAATACCGTCTTATATTTTGTCGATTGTATTAGTGGCGGCGTAGTTGCCTGATATCCAATTACGTGATGTTGAATAAGTAGAGTTGTGATCCATCACGCTTGAGCCTTCTATTTTAGTAACGGACCGTCCGACGTTATTCGCTCACTGTAATTATCTTTTTATTGAAGTTGTCGGGAACACGTAACTAAGAGATAAAGTGTGAATAATTTATTATTTAGTAGTACGAATTTCACCTGCACGAGGGAAATTCATAACTTTTCTATCTCGTTACAAGTAGAGGTCTTTGAACGATCCATTAATGGCTTTTAGTCTTACTTATTAATGTTCTTTAAATTGTCGCGATTTCGATTTACTATTATATAGCTATTCCATTTTTATGAGTTCTTTCACATTATTTGCAAATTGCAGCAACTTTCAAAGGTTCGGTACATTTTTTATTTGGTAAATCCTAATGCAACGTTGTTATTAAATAAGGCTAAGAAATAAAATAATAAAGCCAAACAATTTTAATTTACCACTAAAACAATATTAACAACATTAGTTATTTTATAAATATATATTTTTGTTCTTTATTCATTTATGTTAGCATCATTCTAATTTTATGTTATTCTTTTTAGCTCGAGGTTAAAACATTGTCATAAATTTTATATTCTAAAATATTTTTTATGGCAAAATAACGTAACGTTCCATTTTAAACTATGTGGTGTGACTATTAATTATTTATGTTGAACTATAAAATATTTTTAGTTTATAAAATCTGAATCTGAGATAAAATCTAAACGATATAAAAAATATAATATTATCTGAGAGGAAAGTACTGCCTACCTTACAGCAGATGGAAGACTTTTGGACACAGTGCAAAATAAATAATTATGATCGATCTTCTGGCTTACTTTCTGCTGAGTGTTAAATACTTAGATGATATATTTGTTTTATTCTTTATTATACAAGGTACATCGCACAAATTTGTAACTTTAATTTTAAAAATAACAATTTATGGTTAACCTTTCTAAAATAAATAAAAACTTGGTTTATTATAAATATCTGAACACTAATTACAAAATTGTTTTTCACACATTTGCAATTTTATTATAATATTTTAAATATTATATTATATTAGTTAAAATCTAGATGAAACTCAACTTAATCTCATTTTAACTTAATTTACTTAAGGGTTCATATTTTTTTACGTCAATTTATGTTTTCATTCCATCTCATCCTCTTGATAAAAGAAAATATTTTGTCACGCAGTTTACATAAGATATTCAAAATCATTCGGCAACTTAGCGGAGCTAGATTCCGCTTCAAATTATTTTCTCCTGGCCTTATGCATTTCCTAAAGAGCCAGATTCTTAATCATATTACGTTTTAGATCATTAAAATTAAGCCAATAGCATATTATCTAAACACATTTTATAATAAGTATGATAAATGTTAGACATATATCAATATATCTCCAAACCGAAACATTGCAGACAACAGCTAAGACATGATGGTTTAGTGGTTGATATGACTCTTAACCGAATATGTCAGATTCAAACCCGGACTACAATCACTGAATTTTCATGTAATTTGCGTTCATTTGTCTCGTCTTCGGTGCAGGAAAATAGCACACGGGAAGCTAATGTCGGTAGAATAAAATCTGCCACATGAGTATCTACGATTCACATAAGAGGAGGAAGGAGGTGAAACGAGTTACAAACCTCCATAAAGGAAGAGGAAGCCCAGGAATAGGACACTCAAAGACTGTTATTTTTTATTTTATACTGTCGACATAAAATTATATAGTTATCGATTAAATTTTATAAATTCTCTCTCAGATATTATAACGTTATCGTGCTGCGTATTTCAACCAAGTGTCAAATAAAAATAACGAATTCAAAACGAGTAAGAACGGGTCCCTAATATCAAGTTGGCGGCGATGGGGCGCGCAAGTATTTTCATTCCAAATGTAATTGGAAAACTCGCAACAATAAAAGTCTAGGGTGACGCGAGACGATTTGGCGGCATAATACAGCTGCAGGACTGTTGTTTGTTTAAAGATAATTAATCTTATTGGCGTAAGACAGAAGTATAGCTTAAATATATTAAATTTGATAAACCATAGTCTATATCTTTAAAAAAAAATATTGCAATATATAGCCCTTATTCCACCAACCCGCATTGGAACAGCGTGGTGGAACATGTTCCAAGCCCTCTCCTTAATGGAAGAGGAGGCTGGGCTAACCAGCAGTGGGAAATTATAGGCTGTTACTTTACTTTACTTACTTTATATAGCCCTTGCAATGCTTAACCCATACTAAGGATCAAAATTATAGAGTAAGTATTACTTGCATCGTCATTATCGCTCATCATAGTATGTACTACGTACCGGCTTAGCTTAGGCAGGTAGCTCCGATATCTGATATCGGATCGGACAATATGAAGGACTCATACATATTTCATACATTTTACTTCCTGCGATATCGTATCGGCGCCCGACACCGTTGAGATGTCTAAGGACACCGATCTCTAAGTTTAAACGTTGATACCCTGCATGTTTGTCAATCACTCGGTTAACCTGTTATTATTTCGACATCATCAAAATCATCAGCAAATTTCAGCTCATTTACACACAACCCAAATGAAGTATACGCCTAAACCATCCCCACGAATCACTCCCTCTATTGGTAAAAAGTTTCGGTAGTTTTTACCGGTAATTTATCGCTTTCGGAAAGATTGACAGGGCGGGGAAACTTTTTATATTATGTAATGATTCTCATACTAAATTTTAAAATAAAATATATGATATATATTGAAAATCCACGTACGTTCATCGCGAATATATAAAAGACACACTATTGTACCATCTATTAAAACTACTACTACTAAACTACATCTATTTAAACTAATTAAAAAGATCCTCAAAAAAAACGCACCATTACGTCATTTTGGAATTGATCTTCGTTTAATTTTCGTTTTGTAATTTATATATGTGTATTTAAAAATAGAATACTATTAACTTTTTTATAAATTTCATGAAAAAAGCTGGAAAATCGCAGATGTTGTGGTCGTGTGCTTGATGAAAAATTGATTGCAGTATTTTTGCATGACTTAATGCGTGTGGATTTAAAAAATGTTCGATCCTTAATGAAGAAGGAGATCATGCTACATGTAATGAGACATTGATTTTTGAATATTTTTATCTTTGCTAGTGAATGATATTATAGATTTGACTCCATGACAAAATAGTCTATGCTACTATATAAAAAGGACGAGTTTTAATATTTTTAAGTTTAAACACGCTTGTCTACAAAAGCACTATTTGAGATGTTTGTGGATAAAGGAAAATACGTGAATTTGCATGATATTATTGCTAGAAGGAAATTGCCATTGGCAACCCGAATAACCATTAACACGAACGTTTATAGCAACGCGTACAACATAACATATATCACTCTATTGAAAAATATATATTTATAATTGATAGTCTAGGTATTTACTGAGAACGTCACGGTAGCATGCGTAAGCGATCCCGTGGCGTCCGCCGAAAGACGGAGAGGGTACCGCTGGTTTTTAGTGGGTAAACCCGGTGTGCTTGAGCGCACTCGGCGTTCAGGGCTCCGGAGAGTCTCACCCCCCCCCCACTTTCCATCACGTGGGGGAAGCGCGTAATGCGTTTTTCCAGCAAGAAAAAAGAAAGGTATTTTACTGAGAAAAATATGACCACCGGGCGGAACATACCGCGGGTGTAACCGCCCGAAGTAGCTAATGACGCAACAGATGCAAGAAACTTTATGTTGTCAAAATCAATGGCTCTCTTAGATATTATTGTATAAGAGGATTCTATGTGTCCTAATAAAGTAATTATCATTTATACTTTAATTTTTTTATTTAAATTCAAGTGATAGAAATAAAAAAAAAATCGGTCGTTTTTGTACGTTGTCGGCACGTAGAAAATATTTTTATTATCATACATTACATATTATTTATTATGAATACATACATATCGTATGTTATATATTATGAAAAAATAATGATTATTTGTTAGAAAAGAATTGATAAACATTTTTAATTTAAAAAAATATATGAAAACACTTAAATTTCTTATGAGATTTAAAATTAACAGGGTTATTTTTATTACTAAAGGTATTAATTTCGGCATATTTACCATGTTTTTTATTTTTGTTCGGCGGAGCTCGATATTTCGACATTATCTACGAATGTCTTGTTCAAAGATAGTTGTAGATAATGTCGAAATATCGAGCTCCATCGAACAAAAATAAAAAACATGGTAAATATCCCGAAATTAATACCTTTAGTAATTAAATTTCTTACTTCCCAAAATCGAAATGATCGTTCCAGATGGTCAAGTATTTTTTATTTCGTCAACATTAATTGTTAAACTATCTTGAACTTCATAAATAATAATTACGTCACAAATTTTAGACATTCCACATATCGCTTCGTAACAAATATATTTCACGACGAACTAAATTTTAGACAATAGGTACAAGAGGAAATCGGCTTATCATACTCAGACAGGTTGCACTGAGGCAGTATTCAAAGCAACAGAAAGCATTAGATAACTTCATGACATGAATACGACGAGTAGCTAAAAATAATATTCCAACGACCTATGGGTTAGCAATACATACAATACGAACTAACGTTATTTGTGTTTATGAATTATTTATTTTTAAAAATTTTTGTTATCGAGACAGGCATTATAAATACAACATAAAAGTCAAATATTAAAGATATATTGAATATTAACTACCTATTATGAAAACAATGCCTTTAATTTATGAAAGCATAAATTAAAAAATTAAGTGTTAGGTACTAAATTCGATATTCTAAAACATTTAAAATTGTATCACTCATTAATAGTTATTTATTAAATAATATATAATATCATATATTAATCTACGTATCGTAAATTATTTCCTGATTATAAAATATATCAGAATGGTGTTGCCCTTAAATCGCAATAAAAATCACGTCTATTTTAAGATGTTTGTGTGCGCTCTACTTACAGGAGCATGCATAACTTCTATTGTTTTACATGCGTTCCACGTGATGTTTGATGTTTACGTGTCGAATGATGCCATCTTTTAAATATTTTTCAAGTATCAATAACATATTTGTTGTAATAAAATGTTTAAATGTAAATTTTACGAGAACAACAAATACTTTTAACGAGCAATGCTGCGGTGCTTTGGAGATTTTTTATTATACAAAAACAGGTGTTGTGAATATGGCATACCTATTTATCACGTAATTCTTTTCTAATTTATTAAATTAATAGTTGCTCTCATTTTTATTATATTTATATACAACCGTCTGGTGTTACATATGCACAGTATTACAGTGAAAATCTTCATTTAAGACCAAAAGGTAGACCTCGTCTTTACTTTATAATGACAGTTTCAGCACTGATGCTTATGCTTAATGTTGGCTGTTATTCTTTTGATGTGTTGCATACAAGAACATCATCGTCTAAGCAAATAAACAATTAAGGTTTTATTTTTATTATATTGCTGGTCTCATATTCTTTGTTTTATTTATTTTTTTCTCATTCGAAACGAAATATCTGAAATAAAAACGAAAAAATCTGTGCAGACGATCTTTGTTACGTGAAATAATAATAATGTCATGATGAATTTTCAATTGTCAATTCTTCTTAAAATAAATAATATAAATCTAATATTAACTATTTTTACTTTTTAAATTGTAATTAAAACAGTGATAATAAATTAAAAAAAAACACGCTAAAGTCCATTGCTCGTTTATTTTCGTTTTCTAAAACAGTGTAATTTCAGGTATTGAATATGACACTTACATCCACTACAGTAAATTACCCTTTTGACCTGTTCACTAAAGTAGTCCGCACCATCCTGCTTTAAATGCAACGGATATACAGCTGTATGAAAACTGCAGGAACTCCACTTGTTTGAATTGAAAATCCTTTGTTTATATATAAAACACGAGTGGCAAATCTGAGTCAAATATTTAATAATAATAATTACATTATTCATTTGATTTTATTCCATAAAGCGTTTCTCGGCGTAACTCGATGCGTTCAAGATTATTAATTTGAAAAAAAAAAGAATAATTCAAAATAACATAATTAGACAAAATGAATAATTTTTAAAACATAGATTGTTAAAAAAAATAGTTTCATCAAACACTTATAAAGAATATATTTTATATATTATTATTATATACATTATATAGATAGTTATTAAAAATTCCCTGGAAAATAACCATATCGACATTATAATTGATTAAGCGACTCTGTGAAGTGTAAACTGGCATTTTTAAATGTCATTTTTCATTTAAGCAGCTCTCAACTCTTCACTCGATTAGGGCTGTGTTCATTAAATTACTCGATTGCAGTTCCCAGTTTGTCGAGTAAATTGCACTGACGAACGGGATTTTACAAAACGAATAAAAATTCGATCAAGTCTGAGGATATTTGTAAGTTTGACAGGTGAAACACGAGCTCTCATACACAAAAATATTGAAAAATGATTTATTCATTCGAATTATTTTATTCATGTTTAAATTAAGGGACATCGATTTTCGCATTAACTATTGATAACGATGATATTAAAACAGTATACTCATAGTATATTTTATTCACAAACAATATACATATCCATCTGTTTAATTGGTTAAATATAGGTTTTGTTATTCAGTAAAAATCATAAAATAAATTGAATGGATTCACTTGAAAATAAATAAAGTATTCTGTGAGTGAATCGTACATCGAGTTGTTCCATACATTTTTTATACCGAAACAGCAAACTGTGTTTATTCATTCGCCGTTCAAAAATGTACATCATGCAGTTTTCTCAATAACTTAATAAAATATTTAGTCAATATTTATATGCATCGCCTTTGTCTAGCATTTATTATTATTAACGTTTTACGAATCGAATCGGAGACGAATCAGAACCGAGGATAACGGGTTCAAACCCGGTCGATGAAATACAGAAATTCAGTGGTTAATTTGTGTTTGTAATAAATCATCTTGTGCTCGCCGGTGACAAACGTACAAATGTCGAATTAAATCATCAACTAATAAGCTCTAAATAGAATAGATAGAAGGAAGATCTAAACCCGCACTGGACATATTCAGGCTTTTATTTGACATTTTTTATTACAAATTTCTAACTAATTTTAACAGCTATTTTCCAATTACTGTCATAAAATATTGCCATAAAAGTATGATTTGGCTCGATTGCTAAGTTTATATAACAAAAAGAACGATTTTTCAATTTGCTTAATTTAAAAAGTTATATAATATAAATAATTTACGATACTGAATTCATAATACAACAGAAACCCTTTCGTCTGAGTAATAAATATTTGATTTGAATATAAATGAGTAGAACTAATTCAGTTAGGACGGAGTAAAAAGCGTTGACGATATTTTGGTCCGGACTGATGGCAGTTAGGTTGAACTGTACCCTTTTTTGACGAAGCCGTCAGCCGAGCTATTTATTTCCTTTATTGCTAATAGTCATTATCTTTACACTTGAATGAGCAGGTTTTGTTTACTAAATAGAAACTGTTTCATTCAGAACGATTTATTAAATAAATACACATAAAGATTTTAAAATCCAATTTTAAGCTGATATCACAATAAATATGATCTATACTAATATTATAGTAGCAAAAAATATGTCTTTTTGTCGGTCTTTCACGGCTAAACCACTAAATTGAATGAAATTAACTTTGAAGCAAACTTGATCTCAAAGTATGAACATAGGCTATTTTTTTATTCCTAAAACCTACGTCCAATCCCTAAAACGCGAGCAAAGTTGCTGAGGACAACTAGTTCTATATGTACACTTTACGTAAAGGAGATTGGTCTAACTCGGTACAACAAAATGGAACGTTATCCGAAATTTGAAACCGATCACACGTCAACCCCGCTTTCAATCCATTTACCAAACGAAAAAATAGGCTTAAGATTGATGGCCTATGAAGTGATACATTGGTACATTATATACTATATATTTATAAACTTTTAGCTTACTATTTTTGCATTTTATGTAATAATATTTTTTAGACAACCAAAATAGGCAATATTCCTATAAAATACTTAAAAATTAGTAAATTACACTTCTGCAGTAACATTGAAAAAGTAATACCTATTTAAATAAATTGTTAGCATGTTAGCATTTCATGATTTTTTTATATTAAACATTATTTATATTGAATTCTACAAATAGGTACCTACATACTTTATTACACGATAATTGTAAACAAGGAGTTAAAGCATTGTCTGAAAGGTACACAGGACAGAAAAACAAAGATAAAACATCTCACTTTTAAAAATACGTATAAAATGAATTATATTAAACACATAGAACATGTAATTATATTTATATCAAGAGTAAAAATTAATAACTAGGCAATATTGTACGGTACAGTACTTTCGGTCCATTTTTTTTTCATAAAAATCGGTCTGCTATGTATCGAAACATCAGGCCCAAAATGTTTTGTTGACTTACACAATGCTAATTGGTATTTGTTTTTCCGGATGATGTAAAAAATTGAAAATTTAATATATCAATGTTTTGTTATTACCTTAAATGCAACATATTTTTAAAGCCGAAAGTTTTGAAACGAGGTCAAATAATATTTAAAAAAATAATTTATCAATTTTAATTAAACAAAAATAAATTATAGATAATAAATAAGTCTGATAACTTTGATTGAGCTGAGTTTTTTCGTAATACACGCTTTAAAATAAATGAGATGAACTTATGGTCGCCTCTTCGATCGCGTCTAGACTTTGGACGTGGCATGACATACGGTCCATATAATGTCTTTAAACTAAAGCTATGTCTACTTTATTTTATCTATCCAGTAGGTTTATTTGCAGACTGGATTAACAAATTATTTATCGTATAAAATACCGAAACCATTATTCATATATAAAATGAAAAAGGTCTTTGCCCTTCTATTGAATCAAAAAAAATCAATTAAATTAGATTCTTATGAGTCATTTTGTATCCTAATTATACATTTCAATAAATGTAATGAAGGCTGAGAATGGGTAATATAAAAACACTAGCAAGAGTAGCAATTGCTCTTGCGTTATATATCATTCGATTGTTTCTTTCCCATTTGCTCAATGTTGGTGTTGGTACAGAGTACAAACATCTGGGAAGCAATTTGCACTTTACTGCTGGGAGGGATTTGGCAGATTTTTACGGTCGGTCGCCTGCCTGATGCCAACCCCCCTTGGGAAAATTCCCTTAGTTGGCACTTACAAAACCCACGGGTTTAGACGGAGAGGTTCCATTCTACTTACTTTTGCGCAACCATATGGACAAGTACCTTTTATTCAAATAAATCAGATTTTTAAATCATTGCGCACCGAGTAAAGTTGTATTGCAATCTACATTACTATTTTTTATATTATTTTGTTCAAATAAGTAATCCTAAAAACATCAATCCATGAACATAGATTGGTATAAGTTCTGGATCGTTTTAGAAACACCTATTATTTCTGGAGACCACCGACTACCATAGTCAATTACAAATGGAAGTTTTATTAAGGAAGGAAAATAGCAATATTTTAACAAAACCGTCATAATTCCATAGTAGCACGACATAAAAGTTTTGTTCTAGTAAATTTATGAAATAACACGTAACACAATTTAACTCTTATTTTAAGTAAATATGCGATGTATAAATGTAAATATCTCCCATGGGGCGCACAGCAAGGAGCAAACTCAACAAAGTTTCGCTAAGTTTTAAACATAATTTTCAAGACGTGATAGAGGGAATAAGTTACATTTATCGAATAATAAATCAACCTTTTTATATTATTTATTGATTTATTCGAATAATATAATCAGAATCACGACATTACTAATTTTGATTTTAATTTTTACGTCTGGGAAACAAGCACCCAAAGTAATTGTGTGCTATTAAATATTGCTTCGCTCGCTTTTAGCTTAACCCGCCCAAGTAACAATGTGATAAATTTAATTAATGTGTTAGTGAGAGCTTAGCAAGAATATTTAAGTGAAAATTTGTTAAAACATAACGTTCGTAGCATTAAAAGCACCAATAAAATAAGTAATAACTTTTGTGTGGGTTTTATAACGTTAAAGGAAATGTATCGTTTAGCCCACTGCCACTTGTGAGGTAAAACAAAATGTACGAAAATACAAGTTAAAAAGTGTATAAGATACATGGACACTTTTTCTAGCTGTGATATTTTTATCCTTTCTTTCATCTAGCGCATCTCAAAGAAAGCCGCTTACATCCTAGGGTAGTAATAAAGGGACATCTGTTACAGTCAGCTTCAAACTTCAAACACAAAATACAGTCCGAGACAGGGTTCTAACAATTAGTGCGCGACGACAAACAATCCTTCACATACTGACTTGCTATAAGAGTACGCAAACGTGACAAAACCTCTATTTAAGGTTGGACAAAAATTGATATAGCCTAAATTTAAAGAAAAATATTCTTGATATATGTGTTTCGTCCATTTTATTTTCTTATGTGTTTAAGAACATTATTGTTAGCATTACGCCCTTTTTATTGTATCATTAAGAAGACCATACAGAAAAAGCCTCCCTGAAGTACTTGAACAAGAATGATGGTGTGAGCCGAAAGATGTCTTTTACGCCAATAATTAAACAAACTATACCTCATTCTTTTAAAATATATGTAGCAGTAGTTGGGCCAGGGCGAAAGAATACTTCTATTTTTATAAACATATTTATTAAGCAGGCAGAGTAACCACCACGCTGAAGTTCAACAATTATTACAATCAATAAGTACATATAATATAATTGTAAGAGGTCGGTGTCTGTACATGGAAGATAAATATGAAAAACTTTATTAGGGGAATTTTATATATACAATAGAACCCAAAAGAATGATTTTTAGAATTTTTGTCTGTTTGTCTGTATGTCTGTATGTCTTCTGTTTGTCTGTACGTTTGTTCGCGCTAATCTCAAAAACGGCTTAACCTAATTGAATGACGTTTTCACTATTGCCTTGCGGTATGCTGGAGTTAACATTTAGTCTTTGTTTTGTTTCAATCGGTTAATAAATAAAAAAGTTATGTCAATCTAAAGAATCGCATCACCACATCAATCAATCAAACAAAATTAAAAATAAAATGCCACAATATGGTATTTATCCTTGCGGTAATAAGTAATATTATATTCAAGTTTGTTTCAATACCAATTAATATATTTTTGAATTACTTAAATCGGACATTCCATTCAAAATATATTAAACCCATAGTGCAACGGTTTAAATTTCTTCGAAGTTTCCGTTTGATTTACCTTAGATGGCTCTGTACCGTCTGCCACAGTTTCAAAAACGCAGTGTTACGATTTTAGTGAAAAAAATGATAATCCCAGGCAACTTTCCTTCGATAGAACCTGCAGTTCTATCCCTGTTGAAAAAGTGTTTAGATGTCGATGCGTTAGTGATAAATATTGGGTCGTTTGGTTCATAACAAAAAGTAATCAATTAATTCAGTAAGTTAATTAATTGATAATTGTTTACTTTCACTCCTTGCAGGTTCTATCCCTAATTCGATGTGTGTGGGGTGTCGTTTCGTATGCTTATGAGAGTAGGTCGTGAACTAAAATTAAATACCCGCTCAGTGTCAGCTCAGGTCCTATCCCTGACTCGAATTGTACATGGAGTCCACATACACTGTGGAGCGGAAGTGGTTTCGCAAATTTAAAAACAGTAAGTGGATATCGTAAATTAAAATGAAAATCACGACATAGTAAAAAACAAAGTAACTTTCTATGTCCCTATGTCCCTTTGTATGCTTATCTCTTTAAAACTAAACAACAGATTTTATTTTTATAATACATAGACAATATAGTAAAGAAACACTGATCATTTTAGAAGTTTGTACCTTGATGTCGCAAATAAATAAATTGTATAGTATATTTAGTATCGGTATTGCACCCGTGCGAAGCCGGGGCGGGTCGCTAGTAGTTTAATATGAATACATCGCTAATTCAATAATATTCTATGGTGGTAGACGGTAGATGTAAAAATCATATCACGAAATTAAATTAAATTAATTAAAATATACGGGTTGATCGTAGTGATTAGTTTAACATGTATTTAGATCGTTTTACAAGATTATTAAACAAGAAAACGACGAATATGACCATGATTATGAATTGTATTTTACGATGCAACAATTATATTTAAATGTTAGATAATTAATATAAATTAGGTATTTAACCCTACTTTCCAACGCTTTATTATTACATAGGTATTAATAGCAACATAAAGAGCGTAATAAGTGAAAAAGTGATGTGGGTATGGTACGTACGAATATTCTACGCAATGCGCAAAATGGGTTAAACTTTACGAGAGGAGATGCGTGAAACAAAAGCTTCTATTATATTAGTCGTATATAAAAGTAGAAAAAATAATGACAAAAATAATATGCAGTATTTAGTTATTTACTCAAAAATCAAAAATCAAAATCAAAATAAACTTTATTCAAGTAGGCTTTTATAAGCACTTTTGAATCGTCATTTTACAATTAAGTGAAGCTACCACCGGTTCGGAAAGTAGATTCTACCGAGAAGAACCGGCAAGAAACTCAGTAGTTACTCTTTTTTTTTTAACATTTAAAAAATACAGCGTCATGTTAATTAAATACAATTATTTCAATTAATGTATCCTGCTTGGAAGTCAACAGGTATTAACTCCACGCTTTTTTATCATCTACAAAATCTTGTATCGAATAGTATGCTTTTTCTACCAATGTATTTTTAACAAACGATTTGAATTTACTAAACGGCAAAGTTAAAAATTTCTGCGGGATTTTATTATAGAAACGGATACCTTGCCCCAAGAAGGATCCATTGACTTTGCGGAGTCGGAAACTTGGCGTTATAAGTTTATCCTTACTTCTAGTGCATATACAATGATTATCACTGATTTTATCAAAGTGATCAATGTTACTGTGAATATACATGATATTGTTGTAAATATATTGCGACGCAACAGTAAGTATTCCTACTCTGTTAAAAACATCCCGAAGAGAGTCTCTAGCTCCAAGATTATAAATAAACCGAATTGCTCTCTTTTGTAAAATAAAGACAGATTCAATATCTGCAGCGTTACCCCAAAGTAATATGCCATATGACATAATACTGTGAAAATAACCAAAATAAACTAAACGAGCGGTATCAATATCAGTTAGTTGTCTAACTTTTCTAACCGCGTATGTTGCGGAGCTGAGTCTTCCTGTTAGGGATGATAAATGAGAAGTCCACTGAAGTCTGGAATCCAATTCTATTCCTAAAAACACCGTAGTTTCAGCTACTTCAAGACGGTCACCATTTAAAGATATATTATAATTTTGCTTGCTAACATTAGGTAGGGTAAAAACTACACATTTTGTTTTTTGAGCATTCAAAACTAAATTATTTACCGTAAACCAATTGTGTATCTGTGATAATGCACCGTTCACATCGTCATAGTCATTTTTTTTCCTGTCAACCTTAAAAATCAGCGAAGTATCGTCAGCAAACAACACTATATCACAAATACCCTTAACATAGAAAGGAAGATCATTTATATACACTAGGAATAGAAAGGGACCCAAAATTGAACCTTGTGGAACTCCCATTTTTAACGTAGATCCAGAAGACTTTATTCCATTAATGAAAACTTGCTGGATTCTTTGACTTAAATATGAAGCGATGAGATCAAGAGCTTTACCTTTAACACCGTAATATTTGAGCTTATAAAGAAGCGTTTCGTGTTCTACACAATCGAATGCTTTAGATAAATCACAGAATACTCCAATAGCGTTCTGTGATTTCTCCCAAGCATCGTAAATATGTTTGAGAAGCGCAATTCCCGCATCAGTTGTCGAGCGACCTCTTCTAAAACCGAATTGCTTACCATGAAAAATAGCATTTGTACCGAAATGGACGAGAAGTTGATTTAAAATAATTTTTTCGAAGATTTTACTTAAGGATGGGAGTATTGAAATAGGCCTGTAATTACCGGGATCGCTTCTGTTTCCAGTTTTAAAAAGTGGTAAAACTTTACTACATTTTAACAAGTTAGGAAATGAACCCGTGTCCAAACTCTTGTTAAAAATTACTGCTATATACGGAGCAATATCGTATATGATGTTATTAAAAAATTTTACCGAAATGCCCCATATGTCGTTAGTTTTTTTAATATTTACAGTTTTAAATACTTTTATGACATCTATTGCAGAAACCGTTTCAAATGAAAAATCAATAACGCATTTAGAAACACTATTATTTAATAACCTAGCTGCATTTGATGTAGATGATTTTAAATGAAATGTTATTTTATGGGGTACTTTATCAAAAAATGATTCAAATAAATTAGCAACCTCTAATTCAGAACTCGTGAATCTACTACCTGTGTTCAATTCTATTGGTATCATTTCCTTTTTGGGTTTTCCACTAACACTACTAATAACATCCCATGTGGCTTTAATTCTATTATCAGAATTCAGGATTTTTTTCTTTAAATATAAGGACTTAGCAGAAATGCATACTGTTTTAAAAATTTTTGAATATTTAATGACGTATTCTAAAAAGGCTACGCTTCGATTCCACCGCCTCATATCATATAAGTCGTATAATTTATTTCTACTTTTATAAATACCAACAGTAGCCCAGTCACTAAACTTTAATTTTGTGTTACTATAACATGATTTCATTTTAAATATATTGTTAAATTCTTTTAGTATTACTTCAAAAAATGAATTATAAAGCTCATTTGGATCCTGTGTCGTAAGATCTAGATTAGACAATTTATACGCCACAATATCTTTAAAACAATGTAATTTGTTAGCCGTTATTGGCCTGTATGTTATTTTTTTTAAATGATTTATTTCTTTGTGTTTTAATGAAAACTTCTGACCACAATGGTCAGAAGTTAAATTATTTATAATTGATACTTCATATATTTCACAGTCACAGAACACATTATCAATACACGTAGAAGTGCCGTCGGTTATTCGCGTCGGTTCATTAACTCTATGAGTTAAATTAAATGACATAAACAAGGCGACCAACCGAACACTTAACGTAGTTTCTTTAAGTAAGTCGACGTTAAAGTCCCCACATACAATTATATATTTATTAGTTTTACATAGCTTTTTAAGAATGTCCTCCATAGTGGTTTCAAACAAATAATAATCTCCCGATGGGGGCCGGTACACGCAGACTATAATGTACTGTGGAAATTCCACGCAGGATAGTTCGATAGTACGTTCGATAGAGAGGGCCACAATATCTTTTCGAGATTTACAAACGATATCATTCCGTACTAATATTAATGAGCCACCACGAATAGCACTCCCTCTTACGAACGCACTTGACAGTTTAAAGTTTGAAATATTAAATATGTCAAATTTTTTAACCCAATGTTCTGTGAAACAAAAATACAAATATACTAATTTATAATAATAAAAAATGATAATATTATTATACAAATAACAACAAACCAATAAGTATTATTTTTGTAATTTCTTACTAATGGTCTAGCTTAGTAATTTCATTAATAGTTCTACATTAATACATAAAAACTACGGATGTTATTTTTGTCAATCAAGTCTTTGAGCGGTCTTAAATAAAGACACAAATTCTAAAATGAAAATTCTTAATTAACGAAAGGGAACAAAGAACATCAGTAACCACTCCGTAGAAACCTTTGTTGTTTAACATAAATACAAAGGGCAAAATATTTTATCTTCTACTTCAACCACGTCCATTGTTGGCGATGCAATTTAATCAAAATTTCAAAATCGCATAATATTAAAT
This sequence comes from Vanessa cardui, assembly GCF_905220365.1. Classification (NCBI taxonomy): domain Eukaryota; kingdom Metazoa; phylum Arthropoda; class Insecta; order Lepidoptera; family Nymphalidae; genus Vanessa; species Vanessa cardui. The sequence continues at coordinate 10,064,993 of NC_061129.1, forward strand.
TTTTGGAATAAACAAGAATCAGAATTAGTAATGCACTTAACAACATATTAAGTCGTACCACGTATAAAATATTCTTACAATTAATAATTTATCAAATGCAATAGTCTTACCTGCATTCTACGCTGTTAAGATTTATACAACAGATACCAAACTATTTGTAATTCATATTTGTATATATATTTAAGGACTGGCTGTTAATATTTCTAATATGAAAAAGATTCAGTTTAATTACTAACCAAAACAATACAACATATGATTATGAATGTTAAAAATATTTTACATACTTACAAAAAATATTTATCTACAAGTTATAATATAATGTATATATATAGAGGTACAAGAGTTACAGACAAACATTATGTAACAGTAAAAGGCTATTCTCGGTTTGAAGTAAATATTTTAGCAGATGCCAAGCGAGTCTCAGCAAGGAAGGAAGACAGCAGCGTCTAAATCGGGAAAATTGCCTGAAGTCTGTGCAGTGTGCCATTTAATCGAAAGAGCACTTCTTACACTGCTCTGAAATAAAACGCTATTATTGTATTCCACAGTTGTCGTTTATATTTTTAAACTTTATATTTTTTATGATATTACATAAACTTAGATATTTTTTTCCTCTTTTCTCATAAGTTTTTATTAGACTCTCTACGATAAATAATATTGCTTCTCACATGTTAAACGTTAATTGAAATGTAATTAAACATATCTCAATTTGTCTACTGAATAATTTGTCTGCCTGTTCAAATGTTTGTGGAAAGGCTTTGTGCAAGCCTATCTGTAATATTATTTATAGCTATGTACTGGGTTAAGAAGTGAGTAAGCCAGTGTAACCGCACAAGGGACTCAACATCTTAATTCCAAAGGTTTATGGCGAATTGGTGACATAAGAGATGAATAAAATATTTGTTACCACTATTTATGGCTGGTGGTGATAAATAAACTACGAGATGACTCATTCGCCGTTCTGGGATATCAAGGTACAGGACCAGACACTAAGAACTACCGATTTCTATGTCTTCTTTTATTAGTCTGACCCAGAATTAGAATCTAAATATTAAGGAGTTGCTGCAGGAAAAGTAGTAAAAAAAGTGCACAGAATACCATAAGTATAAAGTAAATTAAAAAATAAAGTACCTTCTTTGCCGTAGTAGCGATGTTAGTTAAGTTAAGAAATATTCAAAGTTCACAAGAAAGAATAAAAGCTTTTAGCAAGAAACTTTATTTTTTATTTTAACAATGTGATAAGTACTAAGTATTTTTATATAGACAACATATTATAAATGCAAGCTACTTGCATTTCCATATGAATTGTCCACAAACGTATGTATTTAATATTATGATTTTTACTATAATTAAATAGTTGACGTATTAAAAATAATCAAAAACTATAAACAAGTTACTATCAAATCTAGATGTATATTTTACAAACAGCTTGAGAAAGGATCAGAGAAACCATTTCACGAGCGATCGCACTCAATCATACTCGAATCATCATAGAAAATATTCGTCGCAAAATCGCATGACAAGTAAAAAATGATTTCCTTTATATTTTAATTCCATCTTTACATTATGTAACAGATCCTCCTCGTATAAACAAAATCCTTGTCGTTTCATTTTCCGCTACGTTTAATAGTCGCTGGTTCAAGATATACATCAGCCTTTTACATAAAAAATGTGTGCCTTTGATGTAACTTTATGTAAATTCATAAATCATACGTTTTAATATTTAGATTGTAGGGTTAAAATTGAATCAAGACGAAACGACGCATCTTCTCGCAAAAAATAATCTATCCCGCGCGCAAAATTGCCGGGAATCAAATTTTGGAAAATATCTCGTTATCTCGTCCTCGTCTATAATATATGCTGATGTTTACCTCGTACCCGTATAATATTAAAACAGACTATTAAAACTTCATGATACAATATATTTACGTAAAATCGCTTTCAATTTACACATAACAATGCAAATAGTATATATTTTATACTTATTAATTACTAACTTCAAAAGAAATTAAAAAGGCCAATATACGATTGTTAATAATAAAAATTATGAACTGAAGTATTTTGTGTTGATCTATATCTCGTCTTTATATTTTATTATAAAAGAAATCAAAAACTAAAATGTCTTTTGTAAAAGCAACTTTTGTGACGAGTCGTACTTAATTTCCTTGTTATATGCTCTAACAGATAAACGTGCTGTGCATACTCAAAGGAAACAATCTCGTGCGCTACCGCAAACCGTTTGAGATCAAAATATGTGAGTAAACGAGATTGTTTATGATGTTTCAACAATATCTGCTCAGTGGCTTTGCGGTTTTCTTGATGTGACAACTCGATTTATCTGCTCTTACAAACCGAATACATAAAATGTATTTCAGTAAACCAGTAAAATAATTTAATCTTTACATATTTTCCAATAGATTTCATTATGCTACGCTATGCTAGTCTCTTTCATACATCTTACATATAAATATATGTGTATATTTAAGTGGTCACTTTAAGGTCGAATAATATATGAAAAATGTATTTCTTCTAAAGTGTAACTTTTATGACATTTATCTTCAGTTAAGTCTTTCGACGACCTGCGCGGTCGAGTGGTGTGTACACCGGTTTTCAAGTGTACGCCACTCCGAGATCCCGGGTTCGATTCCCGGCCGAGTCGATATAGATTATCATTAGTTTTCTATGTTGTCTTGGGTCTGGGTGTTTGTGGTACCTTCGTTATTTCTGTTTTTCCATAACACAAGTGCTGTAGCTACTTACATTGAGATAAAGAAATGTATGTGATGTTGTCTCATATTTATTTATTTATGAAAAAAATAAATAAATATTGAGTATACCGGTAGTTAAACCGGCGCTGTGCAAGTCCGTTTTTTGGGTAAGTTCGGACCTACAAGAAAAGAGCGTACTCCTTCCTTAAAGGCCGGCAACGCACCTGCAATCCCCCTGGTGTTGCAGATGTCCATGGGCGGCGGTAGTCACTTTCCATCAGGTGAACCTCCTGCTCGTTTGCCACCTATGTCATAAAAAAGGTACCACCCACTCATCAGATTCTACGGTGGTTAATTTTTCTTACAGCGCTACTGTTTATGGGCAATGGTGAACACTTACCATCAGGTGCCCATTTGCTCGTACACCAACTTAAGCATTAAGAAAAACAGAAACTATTATTACTTCGTTCATAAAAGTAGGTACTTAATAGGCTATTTGACTGGTTTTCAACCGACTTCCAAACGGAGGAGGTTATCAATTCGTCTGTATTTTTTTTTTTTTTTTTTTTTTTTTTTTTTTTTTTTTTTGTTTGTTACCTCATAACTTTTCACTGGGTGGACCGATTTTGATAATTTTTTTTTTGTTTGAAAGGTAGTGCTTGTCGTGGGGTCCCATTTTTTTTTTATTTTTTTCCGATGATGGTATCCATATGAAAACGACATAAGTCTTAAATTTGCATTATGTATATGCGCGACAAATAGGTGAATAACTGAAAATCACGTTAACCAATTTTGATAATTCTTTTTTTATTATAAAAAATATACCTCAAGGGTAATTTGGTGAAAGTTTGGTAAGGTTCTGAGCACAGGATCCATGACAAAGTAACGGAACGGAAGGGAACGGAACAATTCTGAGGAGCACGTTAGCGATACTCAGTCGAATCTTTTATTTATAGGTTATTTGGATATTTGAGTCACCTTCCGTAATGTGGTTATGTTTATGTAATTATCATAGTCGAATATTATAATCAACTAGCTACCCACCCCGGCTTCGCACGGGTGCAATACTGATACTAAATATACTACAGAATTTGTTCATTTACGACATCACATCGCAAACTTCTAAAGTTATCAGTGTTTCTTTACTATATTGTTCATGTATTATATACACAAACCTTCCCCTTGAATCACACTATCTTTTAAAAAACACCGCATCAAAATCCGTTGCGTAGATTTAAAGATATAGGGACAGAGAAAGCGACTTTGTTTTATACTGTGTAGTGATGGAACTCCTATACGGCTCGCAGTTAGGGTGCGATATGGTTCAGAATTTCTTACTATCTTTAATCAAATTTTGTGTATGTGATGTGATGTCATATGATGTCCGAAGTATAGTTGGTCTTTTTCAAAGGTTTTTTTGCTGAGTTCGATTACAGCTCTTTCGAGGGATCCTTGTAGTTTACGCCGCGTGACGTATTAAATCCGCATTTTCGAAAGTCTATTTTTGCTTTATTCGCAAGTTTCCTTTGAAATTGTCCTCGAAGTAGTTTCTGACTCATATAAACGGAACGCTTACATAATCTATCCATATTAAAAAAAATTAGTTAGTCAACATCAGCTTCACTTAAAATCAAAAAATAAATAAAAATTTTAACAAAAAGAAAAACCGACTTCAATCAAAACACTATTTTAAAACAAATGAATATGCACGAAAAAGTAATAAAAATAATTGCGTATACAACATATTTTTTAGAGTCTTCCTAAGTTAAATGAAATGAAAAATATTAGACTACTTAAAAGTCGATTAACGATTATATCATGTAGTTATAATTATTGTTATATTTGGAGTCGGTGTCAGCCAATAAAACCCTACAGTATATCTATCAAAAAACAATACGAGAATACTTTTAACAAATATGTTTTTTACAAATTACCTTTTATACAATAATATACTGGATCAATCAAGGGGCTCGTATCGCTTCTTTCTTTTGATTGTTGGGGCAAGGGCACCGTGGCTGACACCGGCTCCAAATATAACAATAAGTATAACTACATGATATAATCGTTAATCGACTTTTAAGTAGTCTAATATTTTTCATTTCATTTAACTTAGGAAGACTCTAAAAAATATGTTGTATACGCAATTATTTTTATTACTTTTTCGTGCATATTCATTTGTTTTAAAATAGTGTTTTGATTGAAGTCGGTTTTTCTTTTTGTTAACATTTTTATTTATTAAAATCCATTTTATATTATTTAGTAGAAGTTAAGGAACCCAGTAAAAGTAGATTTTTTTATTTCTAGTACATATTTGCCGAAAAATATCATTTTGAAATTCCAGATTTAATTAGCGCGCAAAAATGCTACTTGGACAATATGGCGCTGCAATGGTCGGTGACGTCACTTTCCTGTATTTTAATCTGTGTAGTACATATAGTGACTTTATCATAAGCCCGGCCAATCAGGAGCGTTTTGTGTCACGTGACAAACGTTTGAAAAAAATGCATTTTTATTTACAGATTTTTAAATAAATTAAGTATTTTCAACTTTCGGTAGTAAATAACCATTTTAAACTCATAATATACACTGATTACAATAATTCAGAATTTATTTTTCGATTTGTCAAATAGCCTATTCAATATTAGATATATTCATGAATTAAAACTTTTTTATTTTCCAATGTTCCAGGAAGCTTTTCAAACAATTTGATATATTTTTGAAACTCGGCCTATTATATCTCATATAATGCAGTTTTTAACATAGAATTACATATTTTAATCGGTATGGCACATCACTTAGCATTTATTTACTGAAATAAAAAACACTTCGTTATTTTGGTCTTTTGTTGTTATTTTTCCGTTGAATACAATAAGGTTTGAGATCATTATAAAAAAAACCTCAAGAATTGCTCCCTAACCTTGAAGATTTCTCTTTATGTGGAGTCCTTTTAATATTTTATTTACGAGTACGTCGACTCTCTAAATTTATTTGTTCAGATGTGAAATGAAAAACTTATCTTTATTTTTATTGCTATAGTCAAAGGTAAATAAGACCAGACACCTAACACAAAATTGCTAAGTTCAGATTAGTTTTTAAATTCAAAATGAATGTTTCTTAGAAAATAAAATTTAAGTAAGACTACCTAACAGCACACTGGAACTATTCTTTTAATGAAAAACATTGGTTGCAACAATTACTTTTTACTGGGCGATTTCTAGTGTCTAATACATGCAAATATAATATTTATGAAAATTTTGCTATTAAAATGTTAAACAAGTATAAAAGAAGGGCCACTGCAAGGTTTACATTTGATATAGTGTTGTTATTTAACAATAATTACGAATTAAAGAAACTTGAAACGGAACGTATTTCAAAACACTAACTAGCGTTTAGTGACGTCACTCCTGTATAACTACTTATTTGAGGTTATAGTAATTAAAAAAGTGAATATTGAAACGAAAATTATTTGCTTATTTCGAATAAAAAAGGAAGTTGGTTTTGTCAAAACAGACTCCAGATTCCTCTTTTCAATTTGTAACCACTTTTTTCTCAATTTTGTGTCAGGAGGTCCACTGAAAAACCATTTATTTGAAAACTTTGTTGAAGTAGAATAACATATTGTCACAAAACATACGTCAAGGCGGTGTTTTTCGGAGTAGTCTATTTTAAATTTTTACAAAAAAGTGTCTCAAAAGTGGATAATACATGCATAAGTATGAAAGTCAGTAAGGACAAGTACGATCAATGGGCCAGTGACAGACAGAAATATAGATCTGTTTTCGCGCGAAAACTTAAATTGACATTTTGAAACCGCATTTTTTGCAATGAATTAGAATATTCTGTCTTTTTAATATTCTTGTGGTATATCCTATTTGTTGAGTATGTATGAGTTCTTTAAAATAAACACAAAAATAAAAATATTGCATCTTCCCTATTGTTTCTATTATAGTAATACTAAAATAAGTTTCATAAAAGGAGATTACTTTTAAAAAAAGAGTAAAAATCATTCACTTTATCCTTGTACACTACGGGAGCTGGTAGTAACCTATGTTTGAAAATTTGTATGATATTAGTAAATTAAATTAAATTATTGAGGTAAATTTATATAAGTAAGGTATTGTAAGCTCTTGAAAAAAGTTATAATACAATCAACGACAAATATCTCATTTTTTTAACTCAGAATTTGTTAAGGTGTCTAAGCAGACAAAGCAGACTTTAGTGACTGGAATGTTTTGGATTTTTGCATTTAATTCGAAAATTATTGGTCTAAGCGAACAAAATACTTTAAATTTGGATAGAAATGTCTATAAAAAGAGTAGGAACTTAAAGATTGCAAGCAAATTAATCTCACCCAAAAACTATGCCTAGCTCAATTTTGTCTAGCAAAGTTTACGGTATACATATACTTCCTATAATTTCCTGTTTATTCGATATAACTACTTTTGGAATAATAAAAAAAGAAAAGTTCACGTTTTTATATATTTTTATTTATCTTATAATTATGGTATGATTAAAAATACTTTAATGTTCATATTTTAATTAATTTAATACTTTTTTGCAATGTTTTTGACCATGTGGCTACAATTTAAACTTCAATTTCTTATGGTATATAAAATTTTATCTGAGAATAAATATAAAATAATACTATGCGAGATGAATATTTAAAGCTTATATTCATTTAATATTTAATAATTTAAAACTTTAAGTAGCTTATTTTATCATCTGTATTATTCTGACGTTAGTTTTCGAACGCATTAGTTGATTTTGACAGTTCGCAGCTGAATGTTTGCCGAACGAGTTTCATTAACAATTTTGTATCATAAAACCAAAATCACAGTAATTTCAATAAACAAATATAATTTACAAGTTTAATTAATGCAATCAAACAAACCGTAATACGTTAATACAAACATTTTCAAATATAATTACAATATGATCCAGGTAACTGCCATTGTTTATCGACATCAAGAAGTGCGATTCATCGACAGATTGTGTACATAATTTTAAGCGATACACTTTCGACCTGTGCTCCTTTCTAATATACTATGATGAATTTGAGAAATATTAGCATAAATAAATGGAATGATTGACGCTAGGTAATAGGTTGACATTTTCCAATATGGCTCACTTCAATCTATCATTTGCGGGAAGATAGATACACTTCGATTTCTGCACATATATAAATGGACTGTTTGTTTTTCATATTATTAATGCGAATCTATTAACAAAATTTGTACATAAATTTCCTTTGGAAACGTAATTCATGAGATAATTAAACTAAAAATAATGTTTTGTAATTAGTTGTTATTCAAATTAGAAACTAAACAACTATTCGTATAATGTTTATTTTTCAGATTCCTTCGTTCTTTCCTTCATCTTTTTTCATAAATTAATAAGGTAATAAAAATTTCTTACATAATAACTTGATTTTTATAAAGAAATCATACTCGAATTACTCACAATTTTTTTACCAACGAAATGTTCTAATGAGATTTTAAAATATCGTAAATTGATGAATCCAAATCAAACCTTTCATAGGTAATGGATCCAGTGTTAGATAATGAATGGCTTGGATCCAAGAATGATGCAGTTGATGAAGCCCAAAATGTGGGCAATGTTGTCAGAAGTTGGCAATGGAGGGAGAGAGGAATTGACCCATTAAATTCCCCTCCCAACAAGACTGTTCTTGAAAATGTTGCTGAGGACATACTTGTTCAAAAACCACTAAAAATAAGAGTAAGTTTTATATATATTTTAAATAATTCATTACAAAAAATTTAAATCTATACTAAGGTTTTAGTACTTTCAAAACAATAATATGTATGCTCCTCGCTTGTATGAAATGATACAATGATTTTAACAAACAAAACTTATGCTGGCTTCTGTTTAATGAGAGTAATGAACGTCTTATTTGATTGGTAATATACTCAAATTAGCTTAACTATTTAAATAACAAACTATGACATAATAATGGCAAAAAGATGATCAGATATGTAATTAAAGATTTTACTATACATAAAGATTTCCTTAAGTAATGACCTGCATATCCACGCTTATAAGGTTTGGAGGTTAATTCACTATGCTGCTTCAGTCTCAGTTGATATACCAACAGATTACTTAAATGAATACTACCATTAAATGAATTATGAAACACAAATTGTGTATATAAAGTTTAATCATTCTTACCTGTGTTCAAACCTACAATCATTGGCTTAGATTAACCTATTCTAGCAACTAGAAGTACAATATATTTTATAAAAATATGCTCATATGATCCCACAAACACATTAAAAAATCCCTATAACTGAGATGAATATTCATAAATATGTGTGTGTGTGTATAAATAGATTTTATATGTATATAAACATCATTTTTAATTAAAAAGATTAAGAACAATACATAGTATCCCAATATACAAACTCAATATAGTTTACTACAGTATGCTATGCTCGGACACATAAATCTGTCATTAGGCTACAAATTTATTACATGCACCAATACCATTGTGGTAATTTTCAATGATTTAACTGAGTCAGAGCATTGTCTCATGTGGTTTGTCAATGCATTTGGACTATTTTTAAAACTTTCATATAATAATAAATGAGTTTATTTATAAAACAGTTTTTAGTATGATTAGTAGGAATTTTGTTGCTATTGAGTTACAAATTGTAAATTTAAATTAATAACATTTAAGTTAATATCTAAATCAATATTTTATCCTTATAAATATAGCATAGCACTGAGAATATTTATTGACTGTATAATAATATTGTTTTATGCAATAAAAAATACTATTTGTTATTTTAATTTAGTGTATTATACAAATGATGACAGATAAATGAAACACTTGATGGTAAATGGTATTTGGTTTCCATAGGCACTGGGACCATTAAACCATTTGAATGTCCTTTATAGAGATAATGAGTTACCAATCATGGAAATCAAGATTTGATATTGAACATCAACATCGAAATCTCTCACTTGCCTCCAATTTGGAGGGTATCAATAGAAAATATGTATTGCAGGTTGACAGAAAAATAACTGATATATGAGTGGTACCTATCCAGATAATATTTCTTAAATGCTGGTATGGACAGCTATTAGGCCATTGCTCAAAGTATTAATATTACATATATGTATACATTAAAATCATTTGGCAATGCTTACAACCTTATTCTGTGTAGAAGAATAAAAATATATGTTATATATAGGATTATATATAAGTAAAAGTCAGTTGTGTCAGTGATTTTGGACATTTCTCTAACAATAAGGGGCAAAGCTTTTTATATAAAATTCTCCATTTTTGTAGTTAAAAAGAGATAATCCCAGCAGTCTCTTTTTTTATATGTAAGTAATTTATCATCGATGCAACCAAGTTTAAATATTAAACCATACATAATGTTATACAAAAAATTCATTAAAAGGTTTCAAAGTATAATCTTAATCAGTCACCTTCGTAAGCCATAAAGTGGTTACTTAAAGACTTTTATGGTACATTATTGATTAAATAAAATTAAGATGAATGTTACTTCTTAAACAACAACAAATATAACTATATTTAAGTATTACATATAAGTTATATATACATACATATTTAAATATATGTATATTAAACTATTATATGTACAGTATGATATGTCTCGTCATTTTTAATTTTTACTGACATAAGTTACTTTTAATAAACAGTAAACAGCATGGTACGAAAAGCTCTTCCAGATCTTACCACATAGGAGAACTATAAAAAATATAATATTAAAATTTTCTTATATAAAATCTAATAAGCATGCAGTTGTTATGCAGTATTTTTTATGGGCCACCATGGTCACCACTACCCATAGACAATGACTCTGTAAGAAATATTAACCTTGGGAACTAAGATATTATGTCCCGTGTGCCTGTAGTTACACTGGCTCACTCACCCGTCAAACCGGAACACATCAATACTGAGTACTCTTGTTTGGCCGTAAAATAACTGATGAGTAGGTGGTACCGACCCAGACGGGCTTGCACAAAGCCCTACCACCAAGAAAATGAAAAATGATATTGGAATATATTATAATATATTAAAAATTAAATTCGTTTTAATTTCAGTGTTGCGATTTACCAGGCTATCCAAGATCAACTTATCTCATGGTATTTAGTCCAGATGGGTGAGTACTTCATGTAAACTAAAATTATTTTACTCTTTTTTCTTACGATTTATGATATTGCGAAGCGAAATTTTTTGAGTAAACTTGCATGTTTCAAAATAAATTTCAAGACATGGATCAGTTTCAATCTTTAAATTCCCCCCTGATATGAGTATCCCATAATTTAGTATTAATTCATTGACACACTCATAGAACCAGTAATATAATGGAATAGTTCTTACCAGCATTTTTATGGGATCGAAAATTGATATAAAAACTGTTCTTTTGTATTTTAAATAAACAGGAGTAGGATAAACTATTTTTAGATTTATGTAAGCATTTAGCTACTAGTTCTGACGTATTCTTCTTTCAACGGTTCATGATTAATATCTTTATTGAAAGTATAACACCAAACTTTTCATATTCAGTCTATGGTCAAAGTTCCGATAACAACTTCGTCGACGTTCAAAACGCCGTTTTTCATGAATGCATAATTAATACCATAGGTCCTTTTAGTTTTGTGTCAATTCAAAATTTAAGCTGTTTTCGTTTACCCCAAATTCCTTTCCAATAGACTACACATCAAGATTCAATTGTATTCACTTATTGTGTAATGTTCTGAAGCTGTCCTTGTTTAATAATAATATGATGTCCCTTTATAGCTATTTGTTCATATATTTCTATGTTGTTTGTACTATGAACAAAAATATGTATAATAATTTCTTCTTCGCCTGCTAAAATTTTGTTATTAATTGTTTGTATTAATGATACATATAATGGTAATATTAGTGGGTAATAATAAAAAAAACATATTTACAATCTATAATTGGGCTACAGCTGCACTAAAGTTCACTCTTCTCCTTATTAGAAGACTGTAATAAAATATTGTTATTTGGTTTCCCAGTATTTCAAATCTAATTTAATGAAAAAAAACCATAAGTGAAAGTTTAGGGATATTATTATAATATTTTCTAAATTGTGAACAATTTATCTTTTAAATAACAAGCTATGAATTAATATAATCATATTGATTGAAGTGTGGATTCGAATAGCAAAAAAAGATAAAAAGCATAGTTGTTATTCTTGTAACTTTTAGTAAATATATATATTTATAAGTAAGATACAAGTTTAAGGAAAATAATATCTATTTTCCATGTTTTTAGAACTAAAGTTGCGTCAACACATGGAAACCACAATGTATATGTATCAGAGTTGGCAAGTGGCAAACATGTTAGAATATTGAAAGGTCATCCACGAACACCGTGGTGCATTGCGTTTCATCCTTCCCATCCTCAACTAATAGGATCAGGTTGCCTCGGTGGTCAAGTGAGAGTGTGGGATATATCTAGTGTAAGCTATTTCACACATTTTCTACCAAATTTTAAGCATGCACCTAACTTATCTTATTAAACTATTAAAATAGTTATAGCCTGTTTTTTTTTACATTTATTGTTTCGAAAAGGATACACATAACTTAATCTTTATCGATTTTTGCTGAAAGTATGCGACTATATGATATCTGTATTACATTTTTAATCTTATTTGTGTACTTCTAATGAAATAAGAACACATTTGTTAACAATCGAATGTCTAAAATATGTGGTACGAAACAAATAATTATAACTTTGTTTTTAATCAAATTAATTAATCTACATGTAGTCTATTATTATTTTTTAAGAGGCACATTATGTACAGGGTGGCAGCGAAGTTTGGAACGTAAGAAATGAAACAGTCATAGCTTCTATAGCATTCCATCCTAGAGAACAATTATTAGTGATCGGTACATACAATGAGCTCTACTTTTGGGATTGGAGTCAACCCGCGCCTTTTACCAAAGTTTCTACGAATAATATTAACGAAAAAGTCAGGTAAAGACAAACAATAATAATAATATTTTATCACAACAAATTCCTATAAGAATTTATAAGTCTATATTAATAAAATATGTGTTTTTTTTATTTTAGATATGTGGCTTTTGATTCTCTGGGTTATAAACTAATAACAGGAATATCGTTGAGAGCGACGGTTGCAGGAATGAGCAGTTCTGTTCTGCAACAAAATTCAACGCTAAATCCTGCAAACAACCAAAGCAATGTAAGAAGAGACGACACTGACAATAGTCCAGGAAACAACCGGCCTCAGGACAATTCTGGTTCCACACAGGATATTATTGTGAATTCTTATCAGAATTTAGTGCAGAGATACGATAGCCTAGTGAGGAATTATCAACGGCTCTTTATGGTCCGGCATAGACTGACGGTCACCCCTCCTCCGCCAAGCACGGTAGATAAATTATTACATGTAAAATAGATATGTTGTAGTACATAATTTCAATATAGTACAGATGTTTACAAGTTTCATGTACGAGTTATTGATTTTTTTAATGTCTTGTTCGAATTCTTTGTAGATGGACCGCGGCACGGACCCCATGGAAACGGATCCGTCGCCGGAAGCGAACAGTTTCACTCGGACAGCACAAACTTCCCAAACATCACAATCATCCTCGACGCATACAGCGAACGAAGAAGGTAACATGCAAATTAAATAAATTTAACAAAAAATTGAGCCGAGATGGCCCAGTGAGTCGAGATGGCCCAGTGAGTCGAGATGGCCCAGTGAGTCGAGATGGCCCAGTGGTTAGATCGCGTGCATCTTAACCGATGATTGCGGGTTCAATTCCAGGCAAGCACCGCTGTTTCATGTGCTTAATTTGTCTTTATAATTCATCTCGTGCTCAGCAGTGAAGGAAAACATCGTGAGGAAACCTGCATATGACAAATTTCATAGAAATTCTGCCACACGTGCATTCCACCAACCCGCATTGGAACAGCGTGGTGGAATATGTTCCAAAACCTTCTCCTCAAAGGGAGAGGAGGCCTGGCTGGCTGTTGGTGTGGCCCAGTAGTTAAAACGTGTACATCTTAAGCGATGATTGCGGGTTCAAACCCACGCAAACACCACTGAATTTTCATGTGCTTAATTTGTTGTTTTAATTCATTTTGTTCTCGGCGGTGAAGGAAAAGATTGTATAATTTCATAGAAATTCTGATACATGTGTATTCCACCAACTTGCATTGGAACAGCGTGATGGAATATGTTCCAAAAACCTTCACCTCAAAGGGAGAGGAGGCCTTAGACGAGCAGTGGGATATTTACAGGTTGTTGTAACAAACAGTTTGTGATACTACGACGTCGGGCCATATATATTTTTTTGTTTACAGAAACTCCACCTCCAAGCTCTTCTAATAATACTACACAAGATAATACTGAAAATGACGATGGAGAAGGAAGTAGCCGTCTCCTTAATCTGGACGCCTTGTCTTTTGACAGTGGCCCTTCCAGGTAAAGCTATCATTGCTGGAAAAATATCATAACATCATAAACACAGATTTTCTATTTCTTTTTATATATTTTTTACAGGGAGCGTAACTTAGACCGACACGTACATTCCTTGTTTGGATCACGACCTTCTGCATTCCACCCTCTTAACGACAACCCTGGAAGATCGTTCCGAACAGTCGACCAAAACGAAAGAGCGTCCAGACTTTTGCCGAATCCTTTTTCATCGACCAGTGGGTCACAGCGACCGAGCATAATATCGTTCACTAGTAGTCCATCGACACAAACGACTGATAATGTTCCCAATACATCGCGTACGAGCATATTTCCAGCTTATAGGCCAGATTCCCCTTCGATCCTGGACTTGTCTCCTCGCAGATGGAGCGGTAGCCGGCGAATTTTTGTTTCAGTGCCAAACGAGAACTCCTCAACTCTCACAGACAATGTTTCTCCCACAAATACTACCGCTGCACAGGATACACCTATTGCTTCTACAGCGAACTCTACACAAAGGCCATCCACTTCGTACTCTTCTTCGCAAACCCAGTCTTCTGCTTCCGCGCCCGTTGATGCACAAACCATCAATGAGAGTCTCGATTTGATACGAGATATTTTAAGAGATTCAGGGACTAGGCTGTTGAATTTGATTACAAATATGTCACTATCAACGTTGGCCAGCGTCGAGGAGGAGCTGCCTCGCCGTACTAGGACAACCCGGACTCAATCAGACAACAACAACGAAGGAGAAAGTCCTCGAGAGACACCCCCGCGTGCTCGAATTTTTAGCTCCCACTTACGTCCTGGTTTCCTATCAACCAGCTCTGAATCAGACAGTGATCAGTCTCCAGAAGTCAATATTTTTAGAACTAGGAATTCTACATTTAGGGAAGAGGACACAACAGAAACTGAGAGACCTGCTGCAGAACCTTCAACTTCCGCAGCTCCTGAGAGACCCCTAAATCCCACGGATAGGCTAGTTTTTGACCTTGATGATTCTAGGACGCAAAATGCCAATTCTGAGACGGGTGGTATAAATGTTTCAGCAAACAGCAGCCGATTTCGTGTTCGGACGCAAAGTAGCACTCCTAGTGAGGGCCCAAGTACAAGCAATACTGAAGGCACCAACACTCAAGAAACACAATCCCAAAACAGCAGCAGCAGTGAATTCAACCCCAACAGGCCGTCTACCAGTAGAGATAATTTTTGGGCTAATGGTTGCGTAGTACCACCGGATGAGGCTTTTAGGAAAGTAAGGGCTGGTGTTAGTGCATTGCAGAAGCATACCATGCAACTCACTAACATGTGGCTGCGAGGTAACCGAACCACGATGCCAGAGCTGCGTAATATGTGGGAGAACCTGCGTAGAAGGATATTAATGTTACACAGAGAAACCGGTCGACAAGACTTACCCAGTTATTATACGAGGTCACTTTTAGAAAGATGTATGATGCTCACTGAAATGACGGATAATGTTACCCGTGGCTCTAGTCGAGGCGCGAGACCCACAAGCAATAGTAATCAAGGAAATTCTGAGGGCGTTAGAAATCCGGAACCTGTTAGAGATGAACCAGCTACTTCAGATAATACTAGTGTTCCCGCTGAACCCGAACAAAGTACTTCAAGGGAAAATACAAATGACAATCGGCAGCCACAGGCTAGTAGAACTTCTCAAACGAGACCAAACATTCGTTCGTCTCCATCGCTTAGGAGAAGGTTACAGTCGAGTTATAGGTGGAGGCCAGAGGATGAACTGAGACGACGATCAAGAAATTCCGCCGCTAACCGATTGTCAAATAGATATTCAAACAGGCCGCGAAGGGACTTTGCAAGAGCTATAGAGATAAGTGCGACAAGGCACGAGATACGCATGCGAGCGATGCAAGTGCTCTCTGTTATGTTTAACATGATGATGATGTGTTTGGAGGAGCGAGGCTTGAGTCAATTAATTATAAATATGTTACGTACTTTAAAAAAGGCATTAGCACTCACATGCTTAATGTTAATGACCAACAGAAACAACGGGCGTGCCAGTAACAACGCTTCACCTCAACGCGTGGATTCATTGAACGTCATCCGTTTGGAAAATGTTGACCACACTGGCCCTGTTAACGTTGATGGTCCAGATGAGTCACCACACCATTCAATGGCTAGTGAAACAGAAGAAGATCGTTTGCAAAGCAATGCTAATAAACGTATGAAAAGAGAAACATCACCAACTGTTCAACCCACGCCTGTTGAAAATAGTGCCAGGGAAAATACAAACCAACCTGCGCCAGTTATATCTCAAAGTAGCGCAATTCAAGCATGGAGTAATCGTCTCGCTGTACAAATTGCTGCTGCCAATAGAAATAATTCAGCGACTGCTAGGAACAGGCGCGAATTATATATTGAAAGTAGGCGACTTAAAGCTTTGCATAAAACAAATCCAAACGCTCATCCAATGATTAAGAAGAAAGCTCTTCCTCCAGCGTCCACTTACAGAATCCCAACATTGCGATTACTACCTAGTAGAAGAATTCCTAGGACTTTGGCTGCCTCGAGAAATTCTCAGAGCACAGAACCCGTAGCCGGCCCTTCCGGTATTCTCTCTGGTAATGACGGCGAGTCAAGTGGTCCTTCGCGATTGCCCCCTGACGTCATGAATGAATTCGAGCATAGAATAAATTTAATACGAATGGCACACATGCAAGCGGTTAGATTACGAAATGCCGCGCGAAGCCGGTTTCGACGTCTCCAAACGATACGCTTGTACACTCCCTCCTCAGTTCGCGAAATGTTTACTTTGCAGCCGGACAGTGAAAACCCGCACGAGAACAGATCTCCTTTACAGAGTAATTCGGATAATCGTCGTTCTTTTACTTCGTACGACTACAGACCTCATATTCTTACTAGAGAACGCATATTCTCCAGAGGATCCGCCAACAGGCCCTCTCAAGAGTCCGGTGAATTCCATGCGGTCATTACCAACGCCACGGTACCGTTGATGCAAGTTGGTGATCTCAGTATCAATAACCCCGACGCTCAAGGGAATCAAAACCAGAGGCTACCGAGAATCCATGAGTACTTGCAACCGATAATACTTGCTCAAGTGAGTACTTTTGAATTGTATAAAAAAACGAAACGGATGTCGGCCTTAGTGTATCATTACAAACGTTAAACTTATTGTGTCACCAGAATGCTATGGTGGTGGACGACGAGGGCAATGCTGAGGGCGGTGGAGGTAGCGGTGGTGCTGGTGGAAGGGGCCCCGGGGGTGGGGGGCCAGGCGGGGGAGGGGGGCTGGGTGGAGTTCGGCGTATGACGGGTATGGCGGGTCTGCTTGACGCGGGAATAATCTCCGAAGCGCTGCCCGCATCGTCGCATCGGGTGCAAGCCTGGGATTTCACTACGGGTAACACTCCGGATATCGCCGATAGTAAGTTATCGTTTAATATCAAATAAATAACAAATTTTATATGAATTGTATAGAGAGTTCAACCAACATTGTCGACTATTATCCTGAAATATACGGTAAACAATCAATAAACTTACGAAATTGTTCAGGTTCAAAAAATGTGGTGGTTCAGAGGTGCAGAATACACAATGACGCGAGCATCGACATATCCAAGGACGGAAGGCTCCTGGTCGCCTTGCTGCCGGTGCCTCGAATCAGAAATACTAATCACTGGTTAGGTGAGTTCGTTTGAAGATTTTATACTACTATCATCGTAAGTGAAGCTCCCCTATTTTTAATAAATAAAAAGTAATTACCGTCGCTTAATAATTCGGGAACTGGTAAGCATTTCAATATATGATTTGGTCGAATTGGTCCATTTCATAATATAGACATTACTCTCAATTAAAAAAAACACAAAGGTCGAAATGATACTGAAAACAAAAGAATCGGACATCCATTTTGCCTTGTCGCGGGATGTAGTTATGAACTATAGAAGAATAAGTAATTTGCTCATGGTTCTAAGCCGAATATTTATAATTTGTTTTAATACAGTTATTAATTAACGAGCTGAGATATCTGATTGGTGAAAACAAAAAATCACGCAAACACCACTGAATTTTCATGTGCCTAATTTGTGTTTATAATTCATCTCGTGCTCAGCGGTGAAGGAAAACATTGTGAGAAATTGTGACAAATGTATAGTAGGACACAAATTAGATGTAGCATCGGAAAATGCAATGGAATGAAATTAAAACCGATTACTGCCGATTTACTTGACCAATAGAAATAGCTCCCTATCGCGCCATTCGACGCTATTCGTCGCTATAGATTCACGCGTCAGAGAAAACAAGTGCATGTAAATCGACGCGTCAAATTGTCGAATATATTAGGTCATATGATATTACAAGTTATTAAGTTTGTGCAAAGATTATATTCGCATGAGAAATAAATACTGATAATTTGGTATAGCGTACTCAATTCGGATGTGATCGGTTTTACGAATTTTGCCGATGCTACATCTAAGTTGTGTCGTACTATAAATCCACCAACCCGCACCGGAGCAGCGTGCACAAAGCGAGAGCGAGTAGTAGTAGTACCAATGAAAACATTGTGAGGAGACCTGCATGTCTCTAATTTCAACGACATTATGAGACATGTAAATCCTTATCCCGCACCGGAGCAGCGTGCACAAAGCGCGAGCGAGTAGTAGTGGAGCAGTAAGTGGGCGGCGGTTGCAGGCGTGTACTCGCTGGAGTGGTCGCGGCTGGGCCAGTGCCTGCACACGGCGGTGCTGGAGCAGAGCGCGGTGTCGGTGGCGCTGTCGCCCACGGCGCGCCACCTGGCCGTGGGGCTGGGCTCGCGCCGCTTCACGTCGGCGCCGCACGCGCGCACCAACGTCTTCGCGCTGCTATACCGCCTCGACCCGCTCGGTGACCTATCTCACTATTACTATACGAGCCTCATTTATACCATTGGATCTGAGAAAGTGACCAATATTATGGAAATAAAAATCGTTTAAAAAATGTTCTATTGACTAGCTATTAACGTCCCAAAAACCAATGGCTGCGGGCTGCATAGCTATATTAAATTTGACATTGACCTCAGACATTGATTAGTATTTATTAATAATATATATTCATAGGGACTTGGAGTGCACCCGATGCCCGCTCGATTTAAAAAAAATGTATATAATGGTATTAATATATATAATACATTATTGACGATAATAATTGACGACCTCCATGGTCGAGTGGTGTGTACATCGGTTTTTATGGGTACGCCACTCTGAGGTCCCGGGTTCGATTCCCGATCGAGTCGATGTAGATTACCATTAGTTTTCTATGTTGTCTTGGGTCTGGGTGTTTGTGGTACCGTCGTTACTTCTGATTTCCATAACACAAGTGCTTCAGCTACTTACATTGGGATCAGAGTAATGTATGTGATGTTGCCTCATATTTATTTATTATTATTTATTTATCTTAGAAATTGACCGATACTATAGAAATAAAAGTCGTGTAAGAAAAATTTTCTATTGACTAGTTATTAACAAATGGCTGCGGGCTGCATAGCTATATTAAAAGCCCTCAGACATTCATTAGTATTTATTTATAATATATATTCATAGGGACTTGGAGAGCACCCATTGCCCGCTCGATTTAAAATAATGTATATAATGGAAATTAATATATAGAAAGAGTTTATCATACATCAAGCGAGAACTCGCAAGTCATTTGAGACAAATTTACTTTTTTTTTTATGTTATAGGTTGGCGGGCGAGCATATGGGTCACCTAATGGTAAGTGGTCACCATCACCCATAGACAATGACGTTGTAAGAAATATTAACTATTGCTTACATCGTCAATGTGCCACCAACCTTGGGAACTAAGATGTTATGTCCCTTGTGCCTGTAATTACACTGGCTCACTCACCCTTCAAACCGGAACACAACAATACTGAGTACTGCTATTTGGCGGTGGAATAACTGATGAGTGGGTGGTACCTAGACGGGCTTGCACAAAGCCCCACCACCAAGTAAAGTCAAGTTAAAGTTAAATCTCATTAGAATCGTGACACAGGTGACAGACACATGAAACCAAAAAAATAAAACAAAAACCTTTCCATTTCAGAGAGCTCGAGTCGGACCGGTTTGTCGCCTATCAAAGAGTTGGAGCAAACGTGGGAGCACGGCTTTACGAGTCTCAACTGCTTGCGATGGGCGCCACAGCCCGGACAGGGGCTCGTGTACGCCAACAACACCGGACAACTCATTATTATGAGTTGAACTGACCCAAAGAGTACATATTAGAGATTTCTTTATCGAGACATTTTCAATTGATGAGCTGAGATGGCCCAGTGGTTAGAACGCGTGCATCTTAACCGATGATTGCGGGTTCAAACCCAGGCAAGCACCACTATATATATGTGCTTAATTGTGTTTATAATTCATCTCGTGCTCGGCGGTGAAGGAAAACATCGTGAGGAAACCTGCATGTGTCTAATTTCATCGAAATTCTGTCACATGTGCATTCCACCAACCCGCATTGGAACAGCGTAGTGGAATATGTTCCAATCTCTCTCCTTAATGGAAGAGGAGGCCTTATCTCAGCAGTGGGAAATTTACAGGCTGTTACTTTACTTTTACTTTTTCAATTGATAAACGTGCACACTTATTGTATTGTCTTAACCATTGGCACTGACTATGCGATAAGAAATCTATAATGTGCGGTTACGATAACCACTCGACCTTGACCTTGTTTACACTTTGTACGAAAAAAACATTATACTTTTATTCTAACACAAACCATATCCTTCGTTGAAACTCCATCATCAAACAAACGATCGATTTAAATTTGGAATTACATTAGTAAAGGAAACCTTGTGGTTCGTAATTTTATGATTTGTGAAAATTTAAAATTCCGAGTGTAATTATATTGTATTATTGAAATGAAATCGAATCTATACTTTTTACAAGAAAATTGGTTAGTAAAAATATAAATTATGTTCGCTTATGATAATATTTAACAAAATTATATAGATATAAACGCCTGTTGTAAATTATTGCGTAAGCATTGTACAGTTCATGAAATTAGTGTTCTTAATATGATTGATCTCTTTGTATTATGCGGTCTTAAAATAATTTCATAATATAACACTAGTTTGTAATTATATCTACACGGCAAAATTAGTTTAAGGTACCATATTATATTAA
Organism: Vanessa cardui; assembly: GCF_905220365.1. Taxonomy (NCBI): domain Eukaryota; kingdom Metazoa; phylum Arthropoda; class Insecta; order Lepidoptera; family Nymphalidae; genus Vanessa; species Vanessa cardui. Next base: position 10,086,316 of record NC_061129.1, read on the forward strand.
ATATCAACATCAGACAACCCTATCACAAAAAGGCTATGGACTCGCGATAAAATCAACAAAGATCATTTTATTCTCATAGTAACTTTATAATTTACAATATCTGCCTTCCGAATGATCCACATTAAGTAACATGTATACTTAACTTTGCATTTCTTTTACATCGAAATTCCTTAGAATGTATATTTGTATGAATGTTATTTATTGTAACTACAAATTAATTTAAAAACTTAAATAATTTATTCGTATATGAATATTCTTTCATTTTAGTTTAAACTATGTTGTAATATCGAAATTGAAAGTTCTTTTGTGACTATTTCCTTTATATGGATTATCGTTTCTTGACCTTTGGTTTGTGACCTTCAGGTCACAGGGGAAGGCTGCAATTTGAAGAGTGACAAAGCAGTATATCAAACCTGTTACTGAATGAAGTATTTAAGTTAGACATTAAATGTAAATAGTGCCTCAAGATAACACATAATAATATACTAAGAACTAAATTTTAGTGCGATATAAGGTTTGCCATATAGGGTTTGCGGCACAAAAAAGGTTAAGTTACGATGACGATGACGATTTTTATTGCAGACGCACTGCTGTACCCCAGACTACCATTTGCATTCACGATATCAGTTGCACTGATTTAATTATACATAATCCAATAATTTCAGTTCCCATAGATAAAGTCTTTGAATAATTTCAGTCTTGAACTTTTGTCTATGGTCACGGCTCCTGTGCAATTTTGTAAGTGTAATAATTTTCACTTTTTAAAAAAAATCTTAGTGTCATATAAAATTGTAGATTTCATATATTATTACTAGATTGTCGTAGAGTCCGCTTCACTTAATGTGAACAGCGTAGTACCGTAAGATGTATGTTTTTCTGTTCCGTCTCATAATATCACGAAACACTAAGTGGATGGTTTGAATTTTACTATGAAATAGGCTAGTGGTATTAATATAAGTCTAAAGCAGATCAGTTTCCTAAATACTATCCATTATTATATTTTGTAAATAACTTTTTTATTTCTGAAAATAATCAAAATACAATTCTTGTGTACATACTATATATTATTATGTTGTTAATATATATCCAAATATTGATTTTATTTTATTACAAGTTGTACGAAACGAAAACATTAAATAATATTAGAGATGTAACGGTAGTTTCATGTCAAATTATATTAAATATTAACAGAAACAGCATTATTTGTGGACGTATTATTTATTAAAAATTTTAATTGTTTTCAAACTTATAAATACAAACTGTAATAAAATAGATTATGGTACACCAGTTTATTTAAAATCCATGTAAATAATATTTCTAAATCTATATGTGTGCTTAAAGATTTCCCAGTAACTTAATAAGAGTCATTAAATTGCTTCAGTAGAACTAGAATAACTCATAGTTTGTGAAAAATAATAAACTAAGTTCTAGTTTCTTTGTTACTTCTTATCAAAGGAATTTTTATTTTCATTTCTCTTTTTTTATAAAATATAGTACTCTTCAAATTATATGTATCTCTTGATTCAATGTGTTTGTAACTTTTTTTTAAATGAAAATGGATTAAGTTTGTCTCTGAGAGACCCATTTCGAAGGAATCCGCCTCAATTTCTTAATTATAAAATCGTGCAATACACTTAACATAATACAGGAAAAAAATGTAATACCAATACCACTTAAACTGTTATCAAACAATAACATTGATATTTATAAAATAATGGTACTATGTCTACGACATTACAGCTGACACTGCCCATACTCCTACTTATATATGTATATTAATATTGACAATGTTTATTTTTATATATATTTTAGAACTGTATTAAAATTAAAATTTGCCGGCCTAAGACGTGACAGAGATGTAAATTTTATTTTCTATGTATTTCTAGAAAATAAAAACGTTATTGTCATATACTTAGCTGAAACACCGTCATAAGTTTTTATTTAACTTTTTAAACATAATAAACCAAAACGAATAAAATATATCAAATTTATAAAGAATAAAAAATATATATAGATCAAATTTAAAAAATCTGATGGAATAACTTGCAATATCAAGAGTAAATTTTTGAACCTGTAATTGTTGATTACAAAGCCGACCGTAAAAATTAACGAATAACACAATATGTTGCATTAAGATAATGTTTTATACCGATGTTTATTGCCACGTAACTAGAAATTTTACTGTATTATATTTAAGATGTAACTTAAGCCGAATTTAATAATCATGTATGTTCAATTTTATCTGTACAATTTATTTTTATGTCACGATAGTAGCAGAACGTTGTCACCTCATTACAAATGCATGAATAAATTCGGCCTTGACTATTATTTACATTAGCAGTTGAAGATCTAATTTTGTGAATGTTGTTCAAACTAATAATAATATAATCGAGATTTTATCGTCGTCGGTCTATGAAAAGCACGTTTTTAAAAACACAATTAACATTCATTAACAGACATTCATTATCAGACATGACAATGTGTACGGTTTCAAAATATACACAAAACCGCAAAAACACTTTACATAGCTAATTTATATCTTATTTTTCGTATGTATATATTTTATTTGTATTTTGTGATAAATATGAAATGTTACTTTTAAAAACTATGTTTTATTAACCATAGTTAAGCCAAGGTGTACAGTGGATTGCTTGTCTAATAAAAATTATGACAGTAGAAGTTGCAGTGTTTTCATTCATCATTTTTATTATTATATATCAAGAAAGCTAACACGCAATTCTTCCATCAGGCGTAATAAGTCTGCCAAGAAAAGCCTGGAGTTTTCAGAAAGGAAAGGTAGTCAAATCATATAATAGAACTATTTATTTTCAATATAAATACCTTTAAAAATGGTAAATACGTTAAAAATCATAAAGCTGATTGATGCTGCCTGACTATAAAGGTGCAGTAACGCTACCAATTTCAATAAAATAAGCTCATTTGAGCTGAGCTGGCCCACACACGCGTGCATCTTAACCGATGATTGCGGGTTCAAACCCAGGCAAGCACCACTATATCTATATATGTGCTTAATTTGTGTTTTATAATTCATCTCGTGCTCGACGGTGAAGGAAAACATCATGAGGAAACCTGCATAGTCTAATTTCATCGAAATTCTGCCAACCCGCATTGGAAAAGCGTTTTGGAATATATTCCAAACCCTCTCCTTAATGGAAGAGGAGGCCTTATCCCAGCAGTGAGAAATTTACAGGTTGTGTTACTTTACTTAAAGGTCATTTGTGTTGATACCGCTTGATTTTGTTACGTTAGAGTAAGCCAGTGCCAAGACAAATATTGCCTACACCTACTGACCATAGACATAACATTTTAGTTTTCGAGGTGGCGCATTGTCGATGTATTTAACAAACACCGATAATTATAGAAGTGCTTAATTTAATGTCGTAAATAAACAAATCCTGTAGCATATTGAATACCAGTATTGCACCCGTGCGTAGCCGGGGCGGGTCGCTAGTTGTTAATGTTTCTTAGTGCCAAAGACTACAAAAAGGCTTTATTTACAGAAAGCCATCAGGAGCCCTATTTGGCCGTCCTACCTTTATTAAATATATAAAAAAAAAATTAATAAAGGCAACAGTCTTTTCAAATATACTCAAACCTTAGCTAAATTATATAATCTCATAACTAAATTTCACAGTACTTAACTTTCAACTTAGTTATTAAATTTATTTTTTAGAAGTTCAATACGTATGCTTTACTCTTTAACGAGTCCGAACAATTAGCCTAATAATAATCAGAATTATAGCGCAAGGGTAAAAATAAATTAAAAATAAATAATAATGATACAAATGTTTTATTCAGTTTCAAAAATGTATCTGCATTAATGTCGCTGATAAAATAAAATAGACTTTAAAATATAGGATAAAGAAATTTCGATAATACATACAAAAAAATATTCATGAAAATATTGCAAATACTATTACAATGTTTAAGCACAGCAATGTTATATCAAAATAATGTAGTACAGAAAATATGGAACAATATTACTATCGCGTAATAAATAACCAATACTGACAATATATAAAATATATTTCCTTCATATTTAACAATCTATATTTCTGATATTGAGAGTACAAAAAAAAAACAAAAAAAGATGTCATATTTACAAGTCCTTAGATCTCGACTTTCCAAATTTCGATTCCGTTATGTTCAAATTTCAACAATGGTTCGTAAGCTAATGTGATAAAATATACTATTTCCATTGTGACTTAGGAACTGTCACAAAACACGTCATAAAACTAAAAATGGTTTTAACAACTTACAAAAGATATAAGTAAAACCAATAAAATAATGCTAATTCCTACAAATCTTTATTAAAAATGTTAATTTGCTCGTAGCACAAATATACTTTCTTCCTGACTCATCACAGACCGAATGTAAAATCCATTAGAATTCGAATGTTTTATTTTTACAGAGCCCTGTCTCAGCACACAACACCCTCTGGTGACTTAGAAGCGTTTAAATATAATAGCATCTATAACTAACTTCTTTCGAGGAGGAAGTGGCGATTTTTTAAAATGCAATAAAATAAATGTTAGTGTTCTAATGGCTTCAGCTCTTTAATTTGCTTTATTAGATAAGCCTTCTCATCATTAAACTGTTCGTCTTCAGAACGGTCTGTGTGGAACTTGGTGAGGAAATCTACCAACTTGTCTTGATTTCTTAGCAGAATGTCCAGTATTGGTTTGGGTTTATTAGGATTTGCTACAAATACCTGCAACATAATACACAATTAATGTCATTGTTGAGCTTGAAACTTACATAAATATAAGGACTCTTATAAATGTAAAAGTAGCAAATTATATCACACAACATTCTGTATGGTCTGAAATTACATAATGATGCTTAAATATAACAATTTTTGTAAATTATATAGTCTAAACTTAGGAAAATCCTGATCTTATTTTAATCTATAATATATTTTCATGAAGAAATAATTTGTACAAGAAATTTTGAAAATGTTCATTAATCATTATTTTGTTCTTAGAAATATAGCATGAAATCTTTATAAAATCAGTGTAATTTTTTAAATAAGTAGCAAATACATAGTCTAAATATAAAGAGTAACCTATTTTTTATCATCATCATTGAGTGTAGCTGATATATTTATATACATTTTTATTTTTAACACAGAAAATAATATAATAATTAACTGTAATTTTGAATTCAAAGTTTAGTAGAGAACCCATTTACATGTTTTACAAATATCCAAATGTATTGGTGTCAGGATGTGTAAGGTGTCTTGAAGAAGGAAGAAAATATAAGACGCATAAACAACACCAACAAACAGCAAAATTAACAAAAACATATTCCACATGCATAATTTTACAAAAAAATGTTTACCTTAAAAACATGGAAAGCTTCAAATTGTATGTTACGTGACTTTTCTTTAAGCATATTCATCATCAGTTTAAGGTTGTCGGGGTTGGTAATATAGCGCGTCATTATAGAAAAGTTGTGTCTGTCTAAAAGCAACTCTCCGAGTAACTTCAGACTTTGCCGTCGAGTAACATAGTTTTCAGAATTCAACAGTCGTTGATAATGACTAAACACCTTATCATAGTTAGCTTCTAAAAACTCAGCACACAAGATTTTGTGTCGAGTTAATAATTCCTTGAAATAAAATGTGTTTTGTTAATCATAAATTCTATTAAAACATTATTTTCAAGCCAAAAGAGCTGCTGCTATCTTTTTTTTTTACTAAATCAATTAACATTTAGAAAAAATTTATTAACAATTGTTCTGATAAGATTGATATGAGAATTTATCTTTAATTTCAATCTCAAATGAATGATGAAATTAACAAAAGTTGATATCAAAGAAAAGTAAAAATAAAGACAGTAGTGATGTTTAAAAAAATTAATTGAAGTATTTCATTTATGTCAGACATGAATAGTTTATACTTATCAAGCTTTGACAGGTAATGTAAGACTTTATTACCACACTAGCTTCATTCCTGTAACAGCCATATGTTGAAAACAAATACAACTATAGCTTGCAGATCATACAAATAGTTTCAACAAACCTTAAATGTAGAAAAGGCATCAGAGGCAATATCAAAAGTGGATACTTCTACATAACGGAAGAAATTGTAAAAGTCATCTGAATATAACATTATCTTGGCTAAAGCTTCATATCTAGCACACTCTCGCAGCATTGTCCCGCAGTTGGAAGCTATTTCCTGGTGTTCATATCTGTAAGGAAACATTGATAAAACTTAATTTATGCACTATGACACTAATTACTTATTAGCTAAACATTAGTAATTTTAAAATATGTTTATAGGTAATATACAGTGTGTATATAATTGAAATATATTTACCATTAGGCTCATTAAGCAAATATTTACATAAGATTATGATAATAAAACAATTATGTAAAGTTTACTAATATGTATGGATCTTACCCTGACATCAGAGTAAACAGAATCTCTGGTTTAGTACATATGTACTCAACTGTAGGGGAGCGAGTTCCTATTTGACGCCTTAAAACATTATTGAACACTTGGGCTACATCCTTCTTGCCTTCAAAGTCAATACGGTTTAAATTCTGTATGAAGAGAAGATTATTAAAAATTGAGTAATAAGAAATATATATAGAATTGTTTTATTTAAATATTTTTACTTGAATCAGAAGAAGAAGAAGGTTTGTATTATAAAGCTCCTGTGCAAGTTGAGCTACAATAATATCAGTTTGTGGCTCTGCATCAGATGTTCCATAAAGCATATTCTTGATTAAAACCTGCATTAAAAAAGGTTATATTACTATCCTTGAAAGTGGAACTTAAAAAAAGAAGAATTAATCCTTACGACCTACCAAATTCTTGCTCACATCTTCTTGTGCTTTTTCTGCTTTCTTGTCACCTCTTTCTAATGCAGTGACCGCATCTTTTAAGGACCTTACTAACTCCGCGGGGCTCTTCTGAGATTTCCCAAAAAGAGGCATAGTATTTAAATAACTTACGCGAATGATATTCGTAACAACCGTCTACATAAGATGTACCTGGAATAAACAATTATACACAAAAACAGACTATGACAAGATCACAGAACTAAGTACATGCACTTTAATGTTCACTACAATGCAAGAGAAATAAAAATGGGATTTGAATAGTTTATAAAACGCACGCCAACCTGGCACACTATCTCCGAATGTCAAATATATCTTTAGATTGGTTTTTCCTGTTCTATGGTAATAAAACAAAATTTCACTCAAATGTCCAATAATTATTAAAATAAAATCGTATCTAGCGACACAGAGCACAGACAGGCAGATGAAACGAACAGCTGTGATGTCAATACAAATATTGCCAGTAATATAAAATCAATTTTATTAAATTACAGAAAAAAAGTTCAGTTCGATCATATTTTATAAAGTTACATTTATTCTATATTCTATTATTCATATGTTAGTGATATTATATGATTTTGATATCCTCATAAACCAGATCAAGTATGGGTACTTGCTTGGATCTGGTTTCCCTTCAGTCCCTAGTTTACTAAGCCATTAAAGCAACTATAATATTAATATGAATAACATTCAGTATTCGGAACATTTTCCTACATTTTCAATACATTTTCCTATAAAATAAGAATAAAGAACAAAACTTAAATATAAGGTGCATATTTTTATTTATTACTTTAGCGGACTGGTTGGTTGCCCAATGATAAGCACTTGCTATTGCCCGATGATACCTGATACATCTTATAGTACACAATGGGATAATTGTAAATCATAATTCTGACTAATTCACTTGATCACTAAATTGTTTCATACTGGATATGGATTAAGCGAAAATATAAGAACACATTCGTTTTACTCAAATTAACACTTGCTCTTCAAAAATACAAATAAAAATATGTTGTTTCTACATATGAAACATCTAGCCACTGCACTTGCATTTAGCATTTGCAATTCAAAATTGTACGCTCAAAAGCATGTGCAACAATTATTAACACTATGTTAATTAATCAAGTAATATTATATAATAATTATATTATTTTTTATTATAGAAATAGGCATTGGTCTACCGTTTACGTATGAATTGGTTGTGCTGTATTTGTGTGTAGGTATGCCTTTAGTTTCGTCATTTCAATAAAATGAGTCATGTGTCAATGTCAAATCGAAGATTATGACATTTCAGGATCTTTTGAACGTGTCTTTGCCATTTTTTCTTAGGTTATAATCAATTTATTTGTGAATATTAACTATAAATAAAGTGAAGCTTTTCAATTAAAATGGCTGACGCGTCCAGTGAAAAAATCTCAAAAAAGTGAGTATTGTGTGAGAAATTTAGTCAAAATGTTTATATTGAAGAATATTGCTTCGTCCTTACCTACCTTGGCTGAAAGGAATTTTAAATATATACCAAATTCAGTAAAACGTTTTGCAGCAGTGAATACACGGTTGGTTTTACCCCTTACGATTAAGACATTACGGTAGATCTACATTAATATAATTAAATAATCGTTTACAGTGAATTAAAACGTCGATTGAAAGCCGAACAGAAATTGAAGGAAAAGGCTGAAAAAGCTGCACAGCAGCCTGTAGTTGTAGTAGAGAAAAAAGATGTAAAAGCTGAAGAAGAAATAAGCCCAAATGAATATTATAAACTTCGCTCAGGCGCAATAGCGGCTCTGAAGAATGGAGCCAAAGAAGATCATCCATACCCTCACAAATTTACGGTTACTATATCATTAGAGGAGTTCATTGAAAAATATAATCATTTAAATAGTGGAGAAGTTCTAGAAAATGTCACATTGTCAGTGGCTGGTAGAGTGCACTCAATTAGAGAATCTGGTGCAAAGCTTATATTTTATGATTTAAGAGGAGAGGGTGTAAAAATTCAGGTACTTAACAAAATATCTACATGTCTGGTAAACCCCTGGTAATCCAACAAATAATTTGTAACAGGAGGCTAATGATTATTGAACTACAGAATATTGCCCCTGTTTCCTCCTATTAAAGAGTATTTTTTTGTCTTTGTAATCTGACAAATTACATAACTATTTTGTTATTAACAGGATAAGACATGCTTAAAAAACATTGAGAAAGATTTCTAGATATATGTAAATGCAGTAAATCTGCTTATTATGTATGTATATGTACTGTAAACATTATATATAACAATATAGGAAGTGCTGGATTACCACGGGTCAATTATTTTAGAGTATAAAATGAAATAACAATGGTAAAAGGGTTTTCCATATATAATTATCTTTATTTTTACAAGGTTATGGCAAATGCTAAGATGTATGAATCGGAGGCCAAATTTGCTTCTGACACTGACAAATTGAGGAGAGGAGATATTATTGGTTGCATCGGTCATCCTGGAAAAACCAAGAAAGGAGAGCTCTCTGTCATACCGAAAACTGTGAAATTGCTTTCTCCATGCCTACACATGCTGCCACATCTACATTTTGGTCTTAAAGACAAAGAAACAAGATTTAGAAAGAGATATTTGGATCTAATTTTGAATGACAAGGTAAAGAGATACTTATGACTTTTAACAATATATTTAAGATATAGTTGAGCCTATTCAGACAAACTAAATATAGTGTGTTATAGTTTTATGCTTTAAGTTTATATGAAAGCAAATACTCAGGCCAATAATTATATTAATCTAATTAAAAAATAGTATAATATATAAAAATGTAATTGCAGGTCAGGCAAATATTCTATACCCGAGCGAAAATTATTGCCTATGTACGACGCTTTTTAGATAATATGGGCTTTCTCGAAATAGAAACTCCTATGATGAACATGATCCCTGGAGGTGCAACTGCTAAGCCATTCATAACCCATCACAATGACCTTAATATGGATCTCTACATGAGAATAGCACCTGAATTATATCACAAAATGTTGGTTGTTGGAGGATTAGACAGAGTGTATGAAATTGGTAGACAATTTAGAAATGAAGGTATTGATCTGACTCACAACCCTGAGTTCACTACCTGTGAATTTTATATGGCTTATGCTGATTACAACGATCTGATAACAATAACGGAAACAATGCTATCAGGGATGATTAAATCTATTCATGGTACTTACAAGGTAACATTATTTACATGTAAAAAACACTATTTGTCTTGCTGTTTTTATTATAACCATTTACCATGTTTATAGATAAAATATCACCCAGATGGACCTGAAGGTGAGGAGCTAGAAGTTGATTTTACACCACCATTTGCAAGAGTGCCTATGATTGCAACACTGGAAAAAGTTTTGAATGTTAAACTTCCAGCACCAGATAAATTAGACACGTCTGAGGCAAATGCTTTTCTGAGCCAATTATGTGAGAAGCATGAGGTATGTATGATTAGACATATATATATTCTGTGTAAAATAATAAGTTATTTATATAGAATTTGTCTTACAACTAGGTGGAATGTCCAGCACCTAGAACTACAGCTAGACTATTGGATAAACTAGTTGGGGAATTTATTGAAGAAAAATGTATTAATCCTACATTCATAATTGATCATCCACAAATTATGAGTCCATTATCTAAGTACCATAGAGAAATCCCTGGACTTACAGAGAGGTAATTTGTCTATGTTTATTAATACAACAAAACAGATTTTTATTTTATATTTTCTTATCTCTATGACTTTGATAAACTCAATAAGTATAAACATTGAACCATATCTACTTTTTACTTGCATCACCTTGCTTGCAACTTGAAGCATTCTTTATATTTTATGTTTTTTAAGTTTATAATAATTAAAAATGATAGTTCATTATTTTATATCAAAGAATTGAAAAATAAAATAAAATCAAGGCTTTTAACTACTGATATTTTTTCTTTTGTTGTGATTGAATTATTCTTATGTAAAAGCAGTTAGAGAACCTCCTTTAGATCCTTTAGATCCTCAACATAACATTTTCTTCCATTATCAAATCAATATTCTCCTATTTTAGATCATATATATATTCATTATAATCTTTTGGAATTAATGTACTTAAATAAATGTTATCTTATTATAATATATAAATCAACACTTAATTTTTATGCCTGTAATTACATTTTAGGTTTGAATTATTTATTATGAAAAAAGAAGTATGCAATGCCTATACTGAGTTGAATGATCCTGCAACACAGCGAGAACGTTTTGAACAACAAGCTAAAGATCGTGCTGCTGGTGATGATGAGACCCCTCCAACAGATGAGGCATTTTGTACTGCTCTAGAGTATGGGCTTCCACCAACTGGCGGATGGGGAATGGGAATAGACCGGCTAACTATGTTCTTGACAGATTGTAATAATATAAAAGTAAGTGTATTTGCATTCTGCCTATTTCTTTATTTGTTTAATTTTCAATTAGCATAAAACTTTATTCTCGTAATGATTATAATATACTATTAGTAAAAATGAAAATTACCATTCATTCATCAATTAAAGATACACATACTTATCAGTAGCATAGAGATAGTCATCATATCATAACTAATATAATTTCAATTTTCAGGAGGTACTCTTATTCCCAGCGATGAAACCTGATGATCCGAATAAACATTCTGAAGAAGAACCTTCACCTGATGTACAATCTACTCAGAATGGGGTATAAATAAGTTATATCTAAGAAAAAGAATACTGTGTTTTTTCTGTATTAATGATGATTTTTTCTAAAGAAATATAGCTTTTACTAATAAATCATCATCAAAACATCGTTGTTTATTTTTAAATCCTGTATATTCAATAAAAATGTCCTGTGATTGCACAAATGCAGCTCATTTCAACAGTATCACAAATATTACAAAGCAATAGTGCTTTTAACATAGAAGCTATAACTTACAAATTAAGAGCGAATAAATAATTATTTACTACCCATATGAATCTTCTGAGTATCAGGGAGCATTGGCTTTGGACAGCTCAATATTTATACAAAAGAATGACAAAATTGCTATAGTTTTTGACAAAATGTTAACCCATTAACCACCATGCTTTGATTAGTGTAATGTGGGGAATAGACCACCTGAAAGTGTGATCATTGCTTATACTTTATGGAACATATATAATGACACTGGAATTTTTTAAATCATTTCTTATACAACCAGTACACCACCAACCATTGGCACTGATATTTTAAGTCCCTTGTGCCTGTAGTTTTGACCAGCAATAAAAATATTAAGTAATGTGGTTCCAGTTTGGCAATAGAATATGATCATTAGGTGGTGTCTACCCAGATGGACTTGCAAAAAGCCCCATAAAAAAGGCTTGAAACCCTGATTGATATTGTCTGTACATTGCCACAACTAAGAATAACTTTATTTTATTTTTCAATATACAATAGTTTTAATTGTTAAGACATTGTTGACAGAAACAAAAATATGTATGCATTTAAAGTACTATTAATCAAAAATATTTCAAAAATTAAGTAAAGTTTATTGCAAAATCAGCATAACTTATAATCACTTTGGCAGCTAAAAGGTTAAAAAGAAACATCATTTACAAATACAAAAGTAAATGGTATTTTTTTATCAGAAGTCAATACATTAAACACTTATACTTCTATTTTAATGTAAATTGTTGTTGTTCAAATAATATTTGTTTTAATTCCATGAACTACTGAGAGTCCAAGATCCATTCTCACTGATATTCAGAATTTTATGAAATAGTTTGTTGACACTATACAAAACTTACAGTTCCAACTAAGCATCATCTTTATTAACAATTTGAGTTGAATTGTAATGTTCCCCTAGACTATACATATGTCTGTGGTACGATATGGTTAAGGGCGGACCCGGGAACTCAGTGCCTTGTTCTATTGCTTCAGGTCCTGAAGCCTGTATCACAGTAAGTGGACACTTTAAGCAATTGGATATGGCCCTTATCTCTAACTGTCCACCCCACACCTTTGTATTTTTTATTTTATCACAATATTCTTCAAATTCTTGATCAGTTAGCATTTCATTTGTATCAGTATTAGTGAGGAATGGCATAAAATCTTCTTTGTGCTCAAAAATATACTGAGATACTCTATCTCTTAAAGCATCTACTTGTAATTTCTTATCATACTTAAGTTCATATTGATGTGCAACAGCTTTATAAAGGCAATCACCATCCGAGGGTATTGGACAAATTTTCAAATTTCTTTCTTCTAATCTTTTGTTTATTGCTTGATTTTCTATGTTTCGAGGTCCATTGATATTTTCTATTTCTTGCATTTTGATTTCTTTTTCACGATCTCTCTCTTGTTGTATTTTTTTATCTCTTCTTTTTTGAGCTTTTGAAATTTTTGGTTTAATATCGTTTTCTATAATTTGTACATCTGATTCTATATCAGGGCTTGTACCATTTCCATTTGTTTCAATTTCTTTTTTATGGCGTTCCTCTAAATCAGATTCTAATTTTATTATTTCTGCGTTGAGTTCCTTTTTCTTTGTTTTATCATTTTTGGCTGCCTTTTTCAGAGCTTGAATTTGAGCTTGTAGCTCCTTTTTTTCTTTCTTGTGCCTTTGTTCTAATTTAAGAGTTTCATCTTCTTCACTGTTGTCTGCCATAATAAACAAATATATGTGGTATATTGAAGTTGTAGATGTATTTTAAAAATATGAATATTTAAGATTAAACTATATCTAAGTATGACTTGAAATTTAGAGGTTAGATGTATTTGCAGATGTCACTTGTCAATATAAATCTATTCTATAAGTCTCTAATTTTTATCGCATTAGTGTTTCCAACTAGAACTTTGCCATAAAGGTAGGTCTAATTTCAAAAGTTCGTAGTTTTTGACCAATCTACTGAAAAGTAGAACTCCAGAATAAATAAATGTTATTTCTAGTATCGTTAATATTTAAAAATAGGGATATTAAAAATAAAAATATTTTCTGAATAAATCTACTTATCTATCTTACTATGATAATTTTTATTATTGTGTTATAAGTTTACTCCACAATTTTGATTGGTAAATTATCCCAACTTGGCACAAAATGAAATAGTCAAATGGTGATATTTATATAGAATCTCTGGTGCAATCATTTGTTATAGCTTAACGAAGCTATTATTTATTCAACCCAAAAGTAGAGTATTTTGGTCTGTCAAGCATTTTAATGGATTATAAAAAAAATAATCAGATTTAAATCCACTGTTTGTAACTTTGTATATCATTAAAAGTTGCTAAATCTAATAAAAAGTTGATGAGAGTGGACAGCACTGATTGGGCTCAGAGGTCAGAACATTCAGAACAAAAACATTGAATTGAATTCAAGTCGACTGTATTACGCACATCGTATATTATTAAAATGTTAAATTTTATTAACATTGACATAAAAAAGTAAACAGTATTATACAGGTTATGTTTAATTTTTTTTGGTACATAAACTATTTTATGCTTAATTCCTTATTTGATTCTTCTTATTTTATTAAATTCCAATAAGCATATAACTTACATACTTTGAATCCATGAAAAAAACAAAAATCATTTAAATATAGAGTTTTATTATAGTTATTACATTTTAATTAAAAGCCGTACCAAAATTGTATTTCGAATAACTTTTAAAAGATTCCGTAAAACCACAAACAATTATTCTGTCTGTTATGTTATATCTAGAGATTTTGAACCGGGCAAGATATTTTTTCTAATCAAAAATGAAAGATCAGAGAAGCTAAAATATAATTATTTTTTATCTGTTTGCTTTTGGTATTTGGTAACTTGGTTGTAAAATTTTCTTTAATTGTTAATTTGTATTCAAAAACAGTTACAGCTAAGGTAATAAGTATTATTTAAATAAAGGTCAAAGAATAATTAAGGGTTATTATAAGTTAAATAGCATAAAAAAAACTGTTAAAATGAATCCTTGTTCTGTGGCAGCCCCACAACAAGATACTGATGGTGATGGCAGATGGAATAGCATTGTAAGTTTTAAGTTATTTTTGTTTTATATTTAAAATAGGTTCTTAAGTTTATTTCAATAAAAGATTACAATTAAAATCGTGTGAAATAATGTTTAAAACAGTTGTGATTTTGATATATTTTGATAACGAATTAAATATTTTTTTGTGTTTTACAGCATAACAGATTTCTTTCTGATGCTAAAGGGAAAGATGGAGATGTTATTTTCATCGGCGATTCTATATTACAAGCATTAGAACACACGGAAGTATGGAACCAATGGTTTGCTCCACTTCACTGCCTTAATTTTAGTATTCACAAAGATCAAACTCAAAATGTTTTATGGCGCATAAAAAATGGAGAACTTGATCATGTCGATCCAAGAGTATGTTATAAATTTTTACATATGATTATTTTTTTGTTGCTGATTTTTACTAATTGCTTCTAATAGTAATATTTGTGAAATGGTTTATGAAATATTGATAACTTTTTTAAAGCTTATATTTTATAGGTGATAGTTTTGCATGTGGGAACAAACAATGTTGACCATACTCCAGAACAAGTCTGTGAAGGTATATTAGAAATAGTCAATACGATCAGAGAAAAACATCCAAGTGTATACATTGTATTACCAGTAAGTAGAAATTATGTTATTAAAATAATATAAGTCAAGTACATAACATTAACAAATAAAAACTGTTTTAGAGTCTACTTCCAAGGGGACAATATCCCAATGTTCTGAGAGAAAAAAATTCTAAAATCAATCAACTCTTGCGTGACAAGGTTCCTTGCTTGAATAAGGTAGAGATGGTATCAATAGATAAAGGTTTCATACAGAGTGATGGCACAATTAGCCACCATGATATGCACGACTACCTCATACCAACGAATGCAGCTTGTCGGAAGGCTTTTGAACCAGTATATGATCTCCTACAACAAATACTGTCTGAAGGCGAGCCTGAAAAAGACTTGACACCCTCTGAATAATATTTTATAAACAAAGACACTCAATAGCTTTTTAATGTGCAGCAAGCTTATTGTGATTGAATAGTAGTACTTAAATTTAGCTTTTTTATCTTAGACATAAGTGTCAAATGTTTTATATTAATTTATTGTTTTCCTATTTTTACTTTTACATTCCAAATTAATTAATTATTTAATTGGCTGTGTTAACTGTTATTAGGCTCATAGAAATACACCACGCACTAATAATAATTTACATACTTAGGGAGAAGCACTGATAAATAAAATAATCTTGCATGATATACATATTGGACATACTATTATTCTTAACTATACAGGTAATTTTTACTACTTCGATAATAATAAATTCTCTTTACAAAGTCAAAATGTAAAATAGTCATTAAAATAATTTTAAATATCTTTTAATAATTATAATGTTAGACTAGATCCAGTTCTTCATGAATCAAAATGCATTTAAAGAGAAGTTGTTTTTTTACTAATTGAGGACATCAAATTGTGGAGAAAGGTTGTTATCTAAAATTATAATTCAAGATTCTGCAATGTCATTATTATGCTTTGTGTACTTATTTTTATATTGTTTAAATGGAAAATTATGTGTGTGAATCTAGCTAGTGACTTCCAAATTTTATTTTATATAAAATAGATCCATTTTTTGAAGTTAGCCTTCAAATTATTTTCAAAGGAATAACCAGTGCTCATTATCTCCTTGGAGGAATTCTGTTGTGTTGCAAACACCAAAAGCCAGAGAGAGTCCACTTTGTACACACTTACTGATTTACTCTTATGAGTTCTGTAATGTAACTAATGGGTGTTGGGAAAAATTGAGTTTTCAGGTTCCCTGGATTGTGTAAAAGCCAAACGGTTTTTGTTAAAGATAACATGTACTTTTGTAAGTTATTAATGTGTTTGAAACACTTATACTAATATGAATTACATTTAATGGAATTGAGTGTAACCAAAGATTTTTTCAGTCTCAACCAAAGTGTACATTACAATGAGAATGATATTCATATTGGATTTAAATATTTTCTAACAGGCTCAAAAAAAAAAAGACATTAAACAATAAACTGTTAAAATCCACTGTAGTTTAATAATTATCGTAATTATATTAAAAGTTACTTCCTATAATGATTGTATAAATTACCATATTTTTTTTACTGATTTTTAAACACAATGTATCTGAAAGTATTACAAATATTTATGGTACTACATATATCTACTCGAGTTGCCAAACTGCTTGAATCTCAAATGTGATTATTTATTTGCATGAATGAAAAGGCTTGGAAGTAAAAGTGCAATTTTTTCTAACAATGTTTTTTATTTCTCCTACAAATGTTCATAATTAAATATAAATTTTAATTTCCTAATAACTCATTATGATTAAAATTTATTTAAAATCCTTTTGTAGTACAAAGTTAGAGGCAATGTTGGACTGCCTTGTAACAATCTTTTATCAAAGACATTAAAGTTAACTTTCTGAAGTTTTGTTAAGTATTTATCAATGGCAATTGCTGGTAAGAAAATCTGATTTGTTATTTTCGGTACTTGAATACTTCTAGCCTGAAACAAAAGTTGTCATTATTGTACATAATAACTTCTACAAATTTTAAATCTGGAATGTATTACACATTATTACTCTAAAATTTTAATTATCTATAGTATACCTTTTCCAAGTGGCTATTGGCTCTGCTAGCTACCTCAAATATAACATTTCTCATATTTTCATCATCATTTCCTCTTAGAACAGACTCTTGACTGACTTGATGCTTCATCAATATATCCATTGGTAAAGATACTGTCTTATGATAATTAAATACATGGACTGACCTGAAAAGTATTGTTATATGATTAATAGTTTGTTATTTGATAAATAATAAGAATCACAATATTTAAGAAATTTCTGGTATAATAATAATGGTATAATTGGTGAATAATAATAATAATCCAAAAGGATCAGTGATGGACAAATTAATAGTACAAAAGTGAAATTTATTTGTGCACTATAATGGTAAGCTCTCACCCATGCAGTCACTGATTAAGCATATAACTTAGAATTTTATTAATGCACTAAAGTTCAGCTCTTTTTTTAGATATTAAACAAAGAAAAAACTTAAACAATGAAGAAAATTTAAAAAAAAAATCTAGTACAAGTATCATGATTGTATTCTAAAAACATTTCATTGATTTGCTCTATATAATTCTTAACTATGTCATAATTATAGTAAATATGGAATAAAGTCTAAAATTTATAGATTTTTTACCAAAAACGCCACACAGGATCACAATCTTAAAAGTAAGGGATTAGTTGTTACAATATCAAAACATACCTGAGTATATTAGTCATTCCCTGTGCTTTGCCTAAATGGGAGGCAGCATGATCTGCATGTACATTTGTTACACCGGCAATACAGAGGAGTAAGTAATATATTGTGGAAACTGTATTTTCAGTGTATATCTCCACATCTTCCATTGTTCTGAAGTATTTTGTTTTGAGTAAACTTTGCCTCGAGGAAATAAGCCTTTCCATATATCTTTTTGGTAATTTGTAACTATTACAAACCTACAAAGTGAGAGTATAGATAATAGTCATAAATATATCGTGATTGTGTGTAATGTGGTGGTGTGTGGTCAGTGATTTTTTATTTACCTTGTATAATTCTTGCGTAATGGGATTGGCAGGTATTTTGTGTGACTGTTGGTTTTGATATATTAAGTTGACAGCATCATGCCAGAACTGGAGTCTCATTGCTGCAGTTTGAGGATCAGTAGTTTGATCTTGAACCCTCGCTATTTCAGCATTGAATGCTCTTACAACAAAAGCTGGAGATCGAAGAGCTTTGGTCATGAGCAGTGTTGCTAAGTAATTTTCATAATCATGCTGTCTACCTGTGGAAAATTAAGACGTACGAGAAGCCCTTTTTTTTAAAAAATCCTAAACATTTTACTTCGTTACTTAAATACTAGTAAATAGATTTCTTTAATTTTACCTTACAATGTTTGCACAATATTGTAGTGAGTTTTCGCTTGATGTGGCCTTTTGGGTAACAGATCTTGTTAATGGAATATAAATCCTAAGAGTATTCTTTAAATGGTAAAACATGGTTAGTTTATGAAATATAGATTATGTGTGGTAGGATAGATAAATATATACTTAAAACGAATTATTTGATATTTTAACTATTTTTTTATTCACTGTTAATTAATTGCTTTAATATTCATTTTGTTTAAATAGTAATTAAATTGCGTATAACTCTTAGGATAGATCTGAGATCTCTCTTGAAAAATATATACTTCAAATTTCCAATGTCAAATGTCAGTTTACTGTCACTAAACACAGAGTACGTAATCCCAACGGCACGATATTATTTTCTATTTATTTTATTTGCATAAGAATTATTCACATGATAGCCTTAATTACCATGTTACTTAAAAATAATAATGACTATTGTATACTGTAAATTTATTTATTTATTAACTCTTTATCGCACCCAAACATAGGACTAAAAATTACAATTTTGCTCTACAAAGGTTGCATGAGGACAACAGGCAACCTTATCGCTAAGCAGCGATCTCTTCTAGGCAACCTTTGGGCAGAGGATCATAATTAATATTGACATATATGGGAAGGGTATTATACATATTTATGTAAACTTACTTAAATTATTGTATAACGTAATATATACTATAATAAATACCTACATAAAATATGTATAATAAAAAAAGGAGATATGCTATGATATGATATATTAACAAAACAAAAAAGTTAACAACGACAACGACTACTTCGTATTACTAATGCGACAAGTAAAAGTTCTTAAACATCCTTTTAAAAACGGCTAATGATTGTGCGCGCCTTATAGCTAAGGATAATGAATTCTAAAGTCGAGAAGCTTCAACAGTGAAGGACTTAGAATAGTAAGAAGAAGAGTGGGAAGTAATAGATAGTATTAGATTTTTATTCGCTAATAATATGGTTAAGACAGCGATCTGCCTATCCAGACTACTTCATTCAGTGCTATTTGACAAATTGGATTAGGTAGAAATCGGTACGCATTTGAGATACGATTTAAGATTAAGAAGATTTAATAAAAACCGTAAAATAAGACAGTCGTCGTGAACCCTACCTTAGTTAAACTTAAAAGGAGAATGGTGTTCAAAAAGTATCCCTTAATCTTGTTCAGGATACTAAGGTTTTGAGGAACTTATTTTGTTCTTGATTTTTGGGATTGGACGAGATGTTAAAATAAGTCACTACCTTTCAATTGAACACGAGCCACTTTTTTGCTTTCGAAATAACGCATGATCTATAACTGGTCGTGTATTTCTTTGCAACAGTATGTTATCTGCGCACCCCAAAACATTCGGGTTTTGCAGACAGTTGACATAGGCCTGTGCTTACGATTGCACAGAATACGGATTCTTGACCGAATTTCAGTCACGGTAATAATGATAATATTGTCTCGAAAGAAAACGCATGGCATTGGCATTGCTATTGCTTTAGCACATTAACTTGAGACTAGGCATAAATATTATAATTGTAATATTTAATTGTCGTCAAGTTTCAGTTACACAAATAGCTATCTATTCAAAGGTCATTTGCATAATTATCATTTATCAATTTAATACCCAATAATAGTTCATTACAATAATTAAATAATTTAGAACAAAAAAAAATACTTTAACGTAGTTTAACGTAAATACACTTAACAGATATAACGTATGTAATTTTACTAAAAATGTTTCAGTGGTGAAATTGTTTATGTACCTATATTGGAAATAATAAAGGAAACATAATATTCTAACGATGCCGAGAACGTAGCACATATAAAAAAAATCATTGAGACTTCTTGGTAGAAAGTACGAAACTAGATTCGGGTTGCACCGTGGCAAATGTCACAACCATCACGGCCCATATGTATAAGGAATAGGTGGTCGCCGTCTCCCTGTGGTTGTCGGTACCAATGGTGTATTGATAAATGTTGTGCAGTTGCAGTCGATAAATCTTTATTATGGAGTATTATTCTACTTCAGTGGTCCATAATATTGATTTATATTTTATTGTTTTGATAACAATCCCCAACAAATATTTGATAGTTACAGTTGCTATACTATAACCGTTATTGCACCACAGTTCCACCACATGTGCTATAACGGTCTCATTTTTTATTAGTTCCATATTCATATTATTCAATATTGTACCCAATTTCAGATGTCCGATCTGAAATTGGGTACAATATTATGCTATTTAGTTACGTTTGTTAAAATAATATAAAAGACTGAGGAATTGTACCCATTAAAGTCAAAAAATTAATATCGTCATGATTACAGTAATAAATTAAGTAGAGTACTTGTTAATTATTACCTAAACTCATAGATATAAAAGACCTACTTACATAACTATTTAAAATAACGCTATTATTACATATTTTTAATAAAAAACACAAAAAACAAACATGTACCTAAATAAATATTTAAATGTTTGATAAAATAAATTTAATACAATTATATTGTATAATTCGAGGATAATTTTATTTTCTATATATATTCATAGGTGGTACCTACTTAGTCATATTATACCAAAAGCATTTGTGCAAACTTGTTGAGAATATTACATTAGACATTATAGACTATTTATTCATTACTCTAAATACTATCTAACTAATTATCTTATCTAATATTGTTGGGATAAAAATCAAAAGGATGTAGTTTAGTAATTACTAAAAAGTAAATTGTGATACTGTTTGAAAATAAAAACATGTCTGTGGAGGTCTGGTTATTACAGAAAAAGAAAAAAGCACAAAAATCTGTAAAAAACAGATTTAGGGTTGCAAAATTTCAGTCTTCAGGTCATTCAATTTTGCAATAAATTATTTCAATTAGTAAGTTAGTATTTATAATTGTTTTGTTATTAAACAAAATATATTGTGCTAAGTATAGGTTTGAAGGCTTTCCGCGAGCTCGTCTGGGTCAAACGGCAAAAGGAAGTACTTACCCATATCCACTTGTTGATATTGTTGAAACTTTTACAACTCCAACAACATCATTTATCCCGTTGTTTGAGGGCAACTTTATCAGTAAGTCAGAACTCTCATCATGCTCAATGCCATGTTTAATATTAACATATTAAAAGTATAATCGTTTAAAAAGCCTAAAAAATACAGACGAATTGATAACCTCCTTCTTTTTGAAGTGGGTTAAAAATTTGACGAAAGAATAACGTTAAACAACGCAAGGACTGTATATACCTGTCTTTTTTATTCTCCTAACCATCCTGGCAAGAATTATTAATTTTTTTATTTAATCCTCGGTTATTTGATTGAATCAGTGCCAATATTTAAGACCAAACAATTATCATAAAGTGAAAATAATGATATTTTTATGAGTTTACGTATATTTTTAAAGAGCGCTGAACCCTAGCCATTATAATAATGACCTAAGCAAACTACATTAAGTTATATCATATCACAAAGTAGTTTAAAAAGAGAGGCTTACGCTATCATTATTTATTTGAAAATTGCCTATCATAGTGAGTTATGGTTATAAATGAAAATTTTATATTATTTTCAATATAGTGAATAAAAAGGAGTAAAAGGATTATCACTCGTAAAATTTTTCTGGCATAGGTAGGTAGTGAATACGTTTAAAATTTTGAACGTATATAATTAATTAATTATTAAATATTTTAACCTAGTTTCTATTTTAATATTACCATTGGTATTACATTATTTAATCATTACCTCAAAATATATGTTATATGTTTTGATAATGTTATAGTTTTTTTAATTAGGGGCTCACCTACCCCGTGCTAAGTAATATAACTTAATCGGTTACACATACATTTCTTTTTGTATTTTTTACTTTTATATCCAAATGGTTTAAATTAAAGTTAATAGTAAACCAGCTTTGAAACATAAAACAATAAACATTTTTGTTAAGCAAGTATCACAGGCAAATATAAAATGTAGGAGCTTAAAAGAAACTCTCAAGCTTAAGTCTATTATTTTGACAATTGTCATTGTATGAAGACAATTGTGAATTAAGCACGCTTATTCGTGGAAAAGAAAAGTTTATGAATGATTCGGTTTCCATTCAATCTTTCAAATGTAAACATTGCGCAATGCAAGAGTCAATGAAAAATATGTTTATCTAGTCTGAAGAAAAAGAATTAATTATTATTAGTCATTGATGCAATTTAGTTTTGTAACCATAACAAAACAATAATATTTATCGACCTTGTTTGTTTATAAAGTCAACGACTATGCTAATTTTATAAACATACGTCTTAAACTAATCCCTTCTTTTTGATAATTTAGATGGTACAAAGCAGTGGGTTATATCGATCGGTAAAAATTACATCACAACTAGAAAGGTTAGCTATGAAATCGTTCTATTACATTCTAGATAAATCTCTAGAAAAGCCTCAGTAGTATAGTACAAGTTACAAGCATTTAACGATTTGTTAGATTTATATAAATGATCTAAGGAGTAAGTCTATGCAAAAATTATTCTTATTATTGCAAATATTATGAATAGTGCGTAAATAAGATTTCCTCTGTGTATTTATGAACTTTATTGCTTTAATACAAGCTTATATAAAACTTAGCCGGTACATCCTGGACAACTTTCCGAGTACAAATTTTATCAATGGTAAATTCTATGAAATTCAGCATTAGATGATAGCAGGCACTTGTTATTTTGGGCAAATATTAACATAGTATTGCTTCGTTGGAATCCTGAATAATATGAATTTTTTATGATTGTTAGCATATGTATTTGTTTAGTACCTTTGGATCGATACCATTGTAAGTATAATTAGTATGTTAAGTGTCGCAGTAGCCAAGGGTGGAATATTTAAACAACTGGCTCCGTTGTCGTCATCTCATATACATTTTCAAACCAGTTCCGCGACTTGGAAGTTAGTATCCGCCAAATGGCAGTATTCATACAAAACTGAGACGTATCGAAAGGCAAGCTCTATTCTTGTTTCACGTTTTGCCGCAGCTTTGAATCTACAGCAACTTTTGTGCTGATGTCGCGAAGAACCCGAAGCAGACAGGAGTGGGAGGTGCGCGCTTCTACTCTAGCTAGGAAAACTACAAATCTTATCCGGCGTATCGTTGAGAACCTGCAAGTGGAACCGAACCCTAACAAAGAACTTATCGCCTTATCCATTGGTAAGTAAAGTTATCAATACTGCGACGCATCTTTGGAAAATATTTCTAGAAAGTTGCATTATTGCGTAATTTCGGCGTTTGGCGTTTGAATTTTGGTTATTCGGAAATAGAAATTAATGTAAAGAAGTGAACGGTTGTATAACTTAAATAGAAGAGCTAATCGGATTTGGAATTTAGCAAAACAAAACTTAAAATTAGAAAGGATTGAGTTGATATTTTTATTGTTCTTACAAAATTATTTATAAACAGGAATGTATTCCAGCGAAATCTGAATTTTTAAAGATTAATTGCATATGAAATATCAGCGCTTTGAGCTGAACTAAAGAGTAAAATACAGCTAAAACGAATTTTGAATAAAAAAATAAATATATAAATTATAATTAATATAATTTTACTAAAACAAAAATGACGATATTTCTATCCAAACCACATGCTTAACTAAATTTAATGTACACACAAAAGAGTCAATATAAAAAGATAAGCTATCTTCGGCACGTATTATTTATTTATTTAAATTTTTTACATAATTGTTACTTACAACCCATTTACCTCTTACCCTCAATTTATGTTCTCTATAGATAAATAAGTCACCTTTTTAAATATCACATACCATAATTACTCAATTTTGTTATCTTTTACTTTATTTTTATAAAGAAAAAGTAATCATTTTCTTAAAATTTCTTAGAACGAACGAAAATAATTTTGTATAAAAATACGGAATGTTATGAAACACTTACAAATGTGGAAAAAGAACTGGCAACAGAAAAAGCAGTTGCATTTATACAGTTTCATTTCTTATATAAATATAAGAAACAAAATTCTAAATAGAATGTACGTTAGATCAAAATGGAAAATAATTAAAATTGAATATTATTAGGATCGCCCGAAATCACCGCAATAATTCTTGCCAGTATTTCTTATTTTATAGCAATTCCCCTTATTTTGTAAGCTGATTTTAAATTTACCCAAGTCATCTGAAATTTTTTATAAAACAAGTAGTAAAAATAGAATTTTTATTGAAATGATAAATTTAAAGACAAAAATTTAGTTATTGGTCAAAACATCTTACGAAATTTATAGTTTTGATTTTAATAAACGTACATTGATGAAATATATATATATTATTCAAGATAGAATATGAAACTATTTCAAATACTTTACGAAAATTATTTATAAATCATCATTTAATTTGTATTTTTTTCTGAGGTTCGAGATTGAATGTTTTTATATATATTTACGCGATATTGACTCTATTAAATATTTAATTTTTTGGAAAGGAGTCTTTAGGTCAGAAATAATGCGTAATTCAAGGTTAACACGAACAAAACTTGTTTTTAAAATATTTTTTTAATGACAAACACAATATCACATGAATGATGAGTGTGCAAAACATAATTTTGTTTTGTACACTCTAAGCATTACTAAAATTAATTTAGGTTTACACTAAATTTTATAGTTTATAATAAAATTGAGTGTAATCATCATCATCGTGACAGGTTAAGTAAGATTAAATTGATAATAACACTGAACTTGATTAAACTCTGTTTGAAGCAAGCTTGTATTTAAATGGGCACCTGAAAGTCGCGGGCGACAACTAGTATTATATAAAAACAAGTTGTGATGAAACCGCCCGTGTATCACCCACTTTAAACGTTAAAACTTCGCCCTCGTGGGTCTAAGCACATGGTAATATAATCTATAATCTTTATAAACAAAATGGACTATCCTGGGCCAAATCGGACCGAATCTGGACCGGATCGTATTGCTTTCGTCTTGCGTCATAATGATTGGATGATGAGAGTGTTTGCGGCTACTAACTTTTCTGTTTTGTATAATTTTCGTTTTATTTCTTGTTTTTTTTTTTTATTTCTTTATATAAATAAAAAACGGTGACTGTGGTACTCGGTAAAGTTTATAAAACTTATGCTGTACTATAATAATTTGTTGCTATTTTGTATCATGCTAAACGAATAAATAAAAAAAAAAATCATTTTATTGGATTCGGTCTGATATATTCTGATATTACCGCATTCAAAAAAACAAACTTGTACTTCATATTATTTACCTATCTACTCGTAGTATAGACGAATGTCATGATGAATTCTTAATTGACTTAAAATTTTGTACAGTACTTGCACTTGTATGACGGTTTAGGACGTAGTACCTTAAATTTATAATCAAAGTTAGCGAGCGAATCATAGCGGTTATTTTATGTTAAAAATTATGTGATAATAGTATTAAATAACGAGTAATAAAAATAACATAGTCTAGTAGGTATATTATCAAAACCTTTGACTTCAAGAATATTATTTCATGACTAGTAAAGGAGGCAGTAATTTGACGGTTGATAATGATCGTTAGACATATCAGTATTCGGAAGTTGCTATAATTGTTTTGTACCCATCCTATTATTCACAGGTGATCCAACAACATTTGGAAATTTAAATCCTCCTGAACAAGTTTTACAAGCTGTTCGCGATAGTATTGAGCTAAATACGAGCCGAGGCTATGCCCCTTCTAAAGGGCATTACGAGGCAAGGGTGGCCGTAGCAAAATACAGCGCTCATCAAGGCAATGTTCATCCAGATGACGTTATATTATCCAGCGGCTGTTCACATGCGATTGAAATGGTTATAACAGCACTTGCAGATTGTGGTCAAAATGTTCTCATACCCCGGCCGGGTTTTTCTATTTACCAGACTCTGGCAGAAGGATTGGGAATTGTTATAAAGCACTACAATCTCCTGGTAAGTCCTTAAACTTTACATACTCCATAATGTATAACTCAATGAGATTAAACAAAATTAATTAATCTTATACACAGAGGCTACTTAACGTATCACATGATATTTCTAGAAAACATACTGCCAAATATATGGAATAGTGTCAACATTTTTTATGAATCCTAGTCATTTATCTAACTGTTAAAATGTCTAAAAATTATTATTATACATATCAAAACAATTTGTTTTTAATAAAATACATGATGTAAATAAATTACGTCAGTGACAACTGAACGTGGACATTTTCAATATAGCGCTACGAGCACTAAATCACTAGCTGTTCTAGGCAGACAATCATGAATTATTAAACTAAGTCTACTATTTTGATGAAGGCGTGACTGGCTTAAAATAAACTACTTATTATTGCCATTAACAGGATTTTCGGCACATCACCTCATTTAATTTAACATATCATACTATAACCGTAAACGAGTTTGAAACAGACAGAACAAGTTCTGTTTCATTGTGGTCCTTATTTGCATATTTGCGCCGCATTCTCTAAACAACTTATTAAATCCTGCGTTGTGTATTGATTGTATAATAATTCTTTAATGATAAAAGTATGATAGAGATCATACGAATCTAGCGATGCGTATTTAGTAAGTAATTGTAACTCGTTTGAAACTTGTAAGTAAGCACTAGCGATAAAACATATTTTATAAAATAAAAATATTTTATTTTACAGCCAGATGAACAATGGAAGGTAGATCTTGATGATTTAGAGAGCCAAATCGACGACGATACTGTCGCCATTGTAGTGATTAACCCATCCAATCCTTGTGGATCCGTATATGACAAAGAACACTTAAATGAAATTTTGGATGTAGCTTCAAGGAACAGATTACCAATCATAGCTGACGAAATATATGAACATTTTATTTTTTCCGGGAATAAATTTACAGCTATATCGTCTCTATCCCAAGATGTACCGGTTCTTACATGTGGTGGACTCACGAAACGGTTCCTAGTACCTGGTTGGAGAATGGGTTGGGTGATCATACACGATCGAAATAATGTTTTAGGAAAGGAAATACGAGAGGGTTTATCAAACCTTTCGATGAAAATACTCGGTCCGAATACATTAATACAGAGAGCTTTACCTGCTATTTTAGAATATACGCCGCAAAGTTTCTTTGACGACGTGTTGTTGTTTATTGAGGTGAGTGGAAAGTTCCATGGCGTCATCTTGCAATATGTTTTTTAATGCTTTTATTATGGGATGATACAGGCTTAAATATAATCAATAATAAGTCGTGCGTTACGGGTTTAAAACGTAATGCTAACGTCTATAAAAATTACATTAACGATCTTTTTTTCAATGTATTGACGAAATAAAGTTACTCGTTTTTACAGAATCAAGCGAAACTTGCTTATGAAGAACTTCGGCATGCACCAGGGTTACGACCAATCATGCCTCAAGGAGCCATGTATATGATGATTGAAATAAAATTATCGCATTTTCCTGAATTTAACAATGAGTTCAAGTTTATAGAGCGTATGGTATCAGAACAATCAGTCTTTTGTTTACCAGGGACGGTAAGATAACCAGTTTTTATAATTTTACATGTATTATTATTATACTAAAGTCATCGTTTGCGTACATGAACAAAAACTTCGATATTCAATACGATGTTCATTCTGACGGATTACATAACAATAATAATAATGATATCGGCCACGATGGCGATTCTCAGACTAGTCATTTACGCAGGAGATATTGCAAAAGTTTCTGCGCAAAGACAAAAGAATGTGCGCAGACAAGTTTATAAGTTGTTGTGATAGAAATTTAATAGTTGATTAGATCATAACTTTTAGTATATTCCAGTATAATCATATTGAATACCTCATTTTGAAGGTATAAAATTTGTTGAAAGACCACTTCTTCTCTTTTCAGTGCTTCGACTATCCAAACTTCATGCGAATTGTTTTAACCATACCTGAGGATAAAATGCGGGAAGCTTGTCAAAGGATTGTATTATTTTGTAAAGAACACGTAGTTTTTAGTGAGAAGAGAAAAGATATTGAAGAGGACGTATCGATAACGTCGGATGTTCAAGTTATATGTAACAATGACGCTCGCGCAGCTTAGATTAATTAACTAGTATAATGTATAGCTTAAGTCTCTAATCGTTGATAAGGGTCCTTATACATATTTCATAAAATATTGCTTTAAGGAAAGAAGAACTTTAGAACAAACTCTGAAATGTATTTTGATGTTCCCGATATGTTTATAACATCTTCATCGATGTTTTGTCAATTTAAAACAAAATAAACCAAACCGATTTGTAGATTAACGTCTGCTCAATTAACTTAAAGAAATCTTTTGTATATCCTTTGAAACCTTTTGTAACTAATTGTCATGCCCGTCAATGAGCAGGGCTGTAAAAAGAGATATATAGATATAGTTCTGTTTTTTATTAAGTAATTTTTACTAAGGTAAACTTAGTTTTATATACGGTAGTCGACCTGTTGACCAAAACCATATAAATCAAAATAGAAAAGGAGATTGTGAACTAATACCAGAAATACTGATTTATATATAACATATATTTAAAATAATATAAGATAAATAGTTAAGACAGTATGTTTGTAAGTAAATATTCGTTCCCAGTGAGAAAAGTTTATAACAAAAACAGTCTTTGGAAAATTACTTTTAACTATTACTGTTCATACCAATCTTAATTTTTACATTTGCAAAGTACTGACTCTTTATTGTATATTGTCAACCTGAATTTTCCCATGTAGTATTTATTGTAAAGTTTACAATTGAAATCAATTCAAAGTATTGTCATAAATAATTACCATAATAAAGTCATTTCTAGTAGTTACCTACTAATAGTATAGTCAATGGGCACTTGCAGAGTGCATGATAATGAAATATTATAATAAATCTATCTAGATATAATTGTAGCCAGTGGTTTATATAATTAAGATTTTACGTTTGTTGTTTTTTATAAAATAAATAATAAAACCGAGAAAGTTTTTTGCTCAAGTAACCCCCTTCCCCCATGGAATCCCTAGTTTGTCATGTGTTCAGAACTGTATGTTTTGATATAACCATGTCTGATTCAGAGGCTGTCTTTATGATGAATGCTATATGTATGTGTACATTATAAAAAAAAGTTAATTTAATTTTTTAGTTTCGCGATTAACAAGTCTAGGACTGTGAGACAGTATCGGCTTAAAACGATCGCATGCTTATATATCGAAAGTCTGGCGCTGTCGTAACAGTAGTATTGTCACAGATGTCAAAACCCGAACAACAATTATTACTGTCATTGTCTAATTGTGATTGTCACTTTAATTTAACTCGTCTCAAGTGGTTTATAGAATTCACGAGAAACTATTTATTTATTAAGTAAAAATAAAAAGATGTCTCAAGTAAAATCCAACAAAAAATTTAAATGGGCATTAGACTTTAATCAAAAGTAATTTATTTTTTTCTTCAAAATTTGCTTTGTAATTACATTCTATTAACTCCTTAACATTAATCAATGTTTCATAATTTCAGAAACAAAACCCAAGCGACTGAATTACCGTCACCACCTGGTTATAGCCAATCTGCTAATGCCAGCTATACAGAATCATCAAAGGAAACTGATTCTAATTTACTTTTGATTAAAAAACTTTGGGATGTTGCTCTTGGGCCTTTGAAGCAGGTGCCTATGAATTTGTTCATAATGTACATGGCGGGCAACTCTATATCGATATTCCCCATTATGATGGTTGGTATGTTGATAGTGAGGCCCATTAAGGCATTATTTTCGACTCAGAGCACATTTAAAATGGTTGAAGGTACTCAAGCAGCAGGGCAAAAGTTTGTTTACATCATTGGAAACATAGTAAATATATTTTTAGCACTTTATAAGTGTCAAAGTATGGGCTTACTACCGACCCATTCAAGTGATTGGTTAGCATTTGAAGAACCAATAACAAGGGTTGAATATGTTGGAGGTGGTTTATCAATGCTTTAAGTAAATCAATAGACAAATTCTGTTTTATTCCTACATGCTTTTATTTAAGATCATTACAACATTATTTACAATAAATAAAATTTAATAAATGTACTGGTGTATCTATTTCAATCCTTTGCATTTTTGGTGGATTCATTCATTTCATCTAGTTTAGCTTTTATGAATGCTTGGGCTCTTTCAAATAATACTTTGGGGTCCTCCACCTTATCGATCTAAAAAAAAATAAAAAAAATTGTAGATTAAAAGAAACTGTTAAAGATTTTTGAACATTTATGTGTTTATGTTTCAATTTGTCAATTTTCAATTTTTAACACATTTTTATTGTAATTGAAAACTGCTATTGTTTTGTAATATAAAGCTAACTATGAGTAATGACCATGAGGTGAACAATAGTTAAAATGTTTTCAATGCTAATAAATGTAATTTGTTTGTACTGACAAATTGTCGAAACTACTAAGCAAATATACATAAAACTTATCTAGAAGAAGCAGAGAAATTTCAGAGATTTTAATACAAATTATTAATATATAAGTTGAAAATTTATTCAATGTCTTATGTCTCAAAAGTAAATTTCACGTTTAAATAAAAAATTATTCCTGGTTCAAAAGAAATTAAGTAACAAAAAACAAACCATTTCTTTTATCCAGAACCCTGTCACATTCGTGAGCTGTTTTCTTACAGACAAATTCAACAGCGCCCTGCATCAAAAACGTACTTGGTAAATCTTAGTAATTTAAGGAATATGTGTCAAAAGAGGCCATTACATAAACATAAAAAATAATATTTGAACCAAGAATAATTTTTATGTTGATATAGTATTATGTGCTAATGTTAAAAATTTCAGCATTGTATAACCATTTTGCTTAATAAAAATATGGCCTCCTTTGTGAATCCAATATATCTTTACTAAAAATGTTTTGAATGTTTATATAATTTGTGAATTCAAGACAAATTACTATAGCTTGTTAAAGTATTTTAGACTAATAATTAATTTTCAATGTTGTGTTTATTGATCTGATATTACTGTGCATTATACTGAATATATACATATGCGGAGACTCGATTTAAAGTTATGGATATGAAAAATAATGTTCAGAATCGTGGCTATTATATGTGTGGTAGATTAACTCCGGCACTTTTTATACCTGATAATTTTGTGCTATGTAAACACCTGTGTATAGTCCCGTTCCAAAAATGATCTGCAAAATGAAAATATTTTGGTTAAAATCATTTTATTGTTTTATTGCCACAAATTAATTACAGAATGAATGAAGATACATTTTTAAATATTATATTATTCTAGAGCATACTTATTATTCATAAATGAACAACTAATATTAACTAATTCTGTTATATAACAATATCAATTTTATAGGTATCTACTATAGAATTCAAAAAGGAGCTATGTTCCATTTCTGGGGCCTTTAAATTGACTCAGTAGTGGTCCCCTGAGTAACATTGAATTTTCTCATAGTATCTCATTTTTCACAGATAATTTGTATGTCTATGTAGTACATACTTACTGTAGTTTTTAAAACAGATGTAAAACAGCCCATTGCTTGACCTTTTTTTAATTATTTTATAAAAATATAGTTCATTCCTACTCAGAAATTTAACGTCCTACATTTTTCCCAAATAAAACAGCTTACAACTGTTGTGTATTATTGACATAAAAAATGTTATAAAATTGATTTTCTAAATTTGAAAGTTTCTGTCAAAAATATAATGACAAACTGTATGACCAATTCTATTAATGTAAAGATTTATGTGGTAATGGTAATATACCCATAATATTATACCACATAAATCTTTTTTTTTAAAAACAAGGAATTATTCAAAATATTTTTAGTTTGAAATAGATTAATAACAATTGATAATTTTATACTTATTAATATAAAAAAGTCTTATAACATAATAAAATATTGAGTCAGAATTGAGTGTTCTAAATACAAGGCTATAGACACCAAAATACAATAATAATATAAGTTTTTTTTTTATGAAATTGTGATTATTTTTCAGTTAATATTAATAAATTATTATATTAATGGTTCCTAGTAAAATTGGGAATACTGTGAATTGAAAAGGTGAAAGTCATTATTGCTTAAAATAGCATATATGATCTTATTATGTTCATTGTGTTAGTGCGTCTAAGAGTACAATGGATTTTTACAACTTTGTATAATTGTAATTTGTAGAATATATTTTGTAAAATTAACAATACTCACCAATCCTTTCAACATTTTGCTTAGAAATACCATGAAAACTTATGAAATTTTTGCTTATAGTAAGATTTTCGTAAAAAAATCAACAAGAATGACTATTCTACGTACAAGAAACTTTATTTTAAGATTTTTTACTGTCATAACAGCTCATACCAGCTGATGATAACACCGGTGACAGTGATGTTTAAGTTTGTTGGTGTTGCTAACGAAACATAGAAATATTTGCCTAATATTAATCTGTGATTTTTTTTTATACCTGAGAAAATTGTTAATCGATTGTTGTCTTTTTTTATTTCAGATAGGTAGGCGGTCGAACAAACATTAACTATCCCAACATTGTCATCTTTAAGATTTCCATCATGCTGTCATCCCGTTTTTGGGAAATCTTAATTTTATTAATACTACAAACGATTCTTTCGTAAAATTATGTAGGATTTTAATAATTTAAAACTTAAGAAAAATACTTTTGAAATCGAATGGATTTTCTTTCATAACTATGTTGAACTACAAATGATTTAGCACTCACTTTATGTCGATTTAAATTTAATATTTAAAGTGCTTTGAGCAGTATTAATTGTTTTTGCTACATAATCAATGATACTCCAAAATTCCTTTTTCTTGAATCGGCATACCTTTAAGACCCTTATTATTCTCGTTAAACTAAATTTAAATCATCTGTATGTAAAAGAAGCCATTGTAATAGTTTCGAATGAATCAGTTTTCCGTAAAATCAATTTATAGTTAATGATTGATAGGAAATTCATACATCAGCTTTTTGTGTCATCAAATGTATACTGTAATCGTTCATTTTGTGAATCGATTTATGGCTGTCGGATATTGTATCTGTGAGAAAGATAAATTTTTGGCGGGCTTTCGAAATAAAGCTCTGTTAAAAGGAAATAAAAAGTTATGGCCCTGTAATATTAAATTAAAAAATAAGCATTACTCGTTGGTATAAAGGAACAGAATACAAAAGATGAAGTTATCATTTCAGAATGTTATATTGCAAATAGGCCGGAATTATTATAATCAGTGCATATTACGAGTTCAAAAATGGTTATTTACTAACGATACTTGAAAATAATACTTAATTTATTCAAAAATCAATAAATAAAATTGCATTTTTTCAAACGTTTGTCACGTGACACAAAACGCTTCTGATTGGCCGAGCTTATGATGAAGTCACTTTCTTGTAAATCTTGCTTTTCTACTATATGTACCACAGATTAAAATACAGCAAAGTGACATCACCGACCCCATTGCAGCGCCATATTGTCCAAGTAGCGTTTTCGCGCGTTATTTAAATATGGATTTTTTAATATGATATATTTCGGCAAATATGTACTAGAAATAAAAATATCAACTTTTACTGGGTTCCTTAACCTCTACTAAATAATATAAAATGGATTTTAAAAACCAGTCAAATAGCCTATTATTATATGTAACTTTATAGTTTTGGAAGATTTGAAGGTGAAATGAATACTGAAGTATTATATTTTAAAAGGCACAATCATTTTATTTTATTTGTTCAATTACATCTTGCATAAAATACTACTCAAACATTAACCACTTAAAAACACATAAACTTATGTCTAGAATTTTTATTTGCTTTCATAATATTCATATTTACAAAGACGACATACATGCATTCTCATATAGATAGTCATTGGAAGACAAACAATCAATATTACAGAACATAATAGAACTAAAACATATCTACTTATAATTTAATACAGTTTATAGGCTTTTTATCTATGGATAATTTGCTCAAAAGACAAAGTACTAGAACAAAATCCTATTACATATAACAAACGACTTCGTTAAATATTTAAATAGTTTTGATATTCCTTGGAATGTATAAATTTTATTTTCAGTTCGTATTAATGTTCAAAAGTTGCTTGAGCAGTTCAGATTTTAAGTTAAACTTAATAATAATACTTATTTTTATGCTTATCTAAGTTTTTACAAATAATTTTAACAACAACCATGAGTAGTTAGGTTTCGATAATTATTATCACATGATACACTTCTTTATCATTGTTCGGAATTTCTGAAAAGGTTTTGTATAGAATCCTCGTGGAGGGCTATAAGTAGCATAATAATACCTCCAGTTAGGAAACCGAGCACGGCTAGTACTAAATGCACACTTTTCCCTTTGTTGTTTTCATTTATTTCTGGTATTAAGTCCGCTAATGCGATATAGAAGAACGTACCAGCCGTCGCAGCATATATCCACTGCGAAGCAGATTCGTGGTCTTCAGCAAGCCAGATACCACCTCCCATTCCCATAAAACTGAGAGCGGAAGAAAGTAAATTATAATACAAAGCACGTTTTATACTCATGCCCGAACGGAGTAATACTGCGAAATCTCCTAACTCATGTGGAAGCTCGTGGCAGAATACGGCAAGTGCTGTTGCAAAACCCGTTACTGGATCTCCACTAAATGCTGCTCCAATTGCAAGACCATCAGTTAGATTATGCAACCCATCACCAACTATGACCATGAGAGCTGTGGATGTCATTGGGCGCTCAACTGGTGGTGGTGGCGATCCAGGCATCATAGCACCAAGCTCTATCGGCTCTATCTGCTTTGCCGATTCGACTTTTAATTCTTCAACTGATTTATTTGACGCATCATGAGAGTGAGAATGGCCTCCGTTGAGCAGTTGCATGATAGCTTCGACTGAGTAGAAAATGAGAATAGTCAAGAAGGTTACACTACATTTAAGGATAACATCGGTTTCTTCTTGAGGTTCATTTGGTGATCCATGGGACTTAAGTGCGTGAGGCATAAGATGTAGCAGTGCGTCTCCACATAAAGTACCCACAGCGACGGCTACCAAGAAGTGTATTACATGGCTGAAGATTACGGACTTTAACATAGGGACTATAGCAACTCCTAACAATCCAGTAGCACTAATTACTAGAATGCTTAAACTTGCATATACCCATGCTGAAACAAACGAATTTTGATAAATAAATGATTAAAAAAATATATAACTATGAATATTTTATAAATAGAAATAAATATGGTACTTACTCCAAACCCTGTCGAGTTTCGGTGTAGGAGCATCAGTCTTGTAGCATGATCTTTGATCTAATTGATATACAAGAGCAGGACACATTTCTAGAAATGTTTTCGGATTTATGGTAATGACACCTGGCTCGTTTTCCATTCCATATACTTCTAATATTTCTTTTGGAGATAGACATGATTTCTTCAATATAGGTGTTGCTGTAAAGTATTGTTTTAATTAGTTATAGTAAGTATAGCTATATATATCTCAAAATCAATTTATTTTTGTAACTTTACACTATTATAAAGACAATTAAATATTCAATTATTATTGTTATCAAGAGATGAGATATGTACCCATAGACAAATGTAAAACTTGTGGTACTTTTATGAGTTGTATACTAGCAAAATAAAAATATCTATTAATAATATAGTATTGAAATTCTCGTACAAGGATATGAACGAAAGGGTCGTCGCGCATTAAGTGGGAGCGTCACTAGGACCATAATTGGATAATGGCGGGTTCATAAATGACGAATCCGCTTCGCCGTCTTATTGCGCACAATCTTCCTACATGTCGTGAATAGTGAACATTTATGTATTATGTTTCTCATTATATTTTAATCTATTTGATATTTCACATAATTTTTATTAAAGTTTAGTTTGATACAGAAACAAAATTATTTTAAATGATAAGACCTAAATAACGTTCGTTTTTGCTGATTAAGTACCACTATTTCTCTGTAAATGGACCACTGAATGGTAAAAGCAGCACCAGCTCCGGCTAATAAGTAATAAAGACATGTTCGTTTTTGGGTACTACTTTTTTATACGTGTCAATATTGAGACATATTTCATAACTATCTTCTTTTTATGACACCATAAAGCTTTGGTTCGTGTTATGGTAAAAAGTATGTACCTACAATAATAATCTGATAGAACGTTCGTTTAGATCATCGACCGTCATGGAGGACGAAACACAATCAATAGAAATTTGTCACAGTAATGAATATGCACAAAAAATACTTTTCATCAGTAAGGTTAGCAACGAAACCAATATAAAAACAAGTGTTTCTGTTATGTTTTCACGTAAAACATTTTGCTTTTCGTCCAATGAAACGATTTCTTAACTTGGTGCTAATATAAATAGCACTGTTATAGTTGAAAAAAATTAATCTCTTTTATATTGGGATTTACGACCATGATTTGTTATTATTCGGCACTTTTGCCACTGAATGTACGGAACAATAGCTACGCAAACTGTGAGCGAGTGAGAAGCATGAAGGTCAACATTCAGAGATATCCGTTACAATGATCATTTCTCAAGGACTCTACAGACCGATCCTGTCTAATGTTCTGATACCTACATTTATAATAGTTTCCTTCTTTCACTCACCTTGTAAACGTCACTTACTAACTAAAGTTTGTAAGTTACTTATAAATTAGTCGAAGCTTTGCATTTATATTAAATTATTTGTTTGTATTTATTATTAAAGCAACTAATATGTAAACTTAGAAAATTAATCAACGTCTTATGGCTCATAAATCATGTATTGTATAAACTTAGTTTATAAAATTAATTTATTAAGTTATTAACTACCTATGCCTTTCATTTTTGCGTTGAAATGTTTAATGATTGTCGATAGGTACATAAATACTTAAATATAATCTTTAAGTTTATATTTATTAGTTTTTAAGAGTTTACTAATAACATAACATACAAATACAAAACGGCTTATCTTTATAAGAACACAAAGAAAACCATTTCAAGTAGGTAACTTGCAAAATAAAGAAAACGAAGATATTTCTTGTTAAAACATATTCATTTATATTAAACCTACTAGTGACCGCGAAACTTCGCCTTCATTGAATAGATTTTTACATAATAAATACTTGATTTTGGTTTTGATTTCAATGTAAATTGACGACGGACGTTTGTTCGCACGTTTTACATTTAAATTGCAACGGTTCAGTAAATTTTACTGAAGAATCAGCTTTAATTTTTGTAAATATCTACGGCTGCTGCTAGATCTCTTTAAAATGATACCGTAACTAATCTTTCATGTGCGCCTATCATCCTATATATGTCCAATAATCACAGTTACAAATATCTCATCTCATAAAAATATATATAAACAGCCTAATGATATTTTAAAAGAAAAAATATATGTTTTACAATAATCTGTTACCATAATCGTACCGTAAAAGTAACCGTTTGTAATCGTATCTGAATCTACCTATCGTTTGAGTTTCGATTTATCTACCTAACTGTTTTACGATAATGTAATCAGTAATAGTAAATTTACTAACAAGATGGGGGTGATCTCTTATGCCGGTGCTGGGTATCGTGTAATTGTTGAAAGCTGCCATTTATTCGATGAAGGGCGAGGTCGTGTGGCGAGCTGAAGACGCGCCCTCCCAAGCCAAGACTGTCCAGCAAATGCTCGAAGCCCTGAAAAATACAACGAAAATAATGTAACACGAGTTAAGTATTTTAAATGTCAGAAATATCAAGGTGAAGGCTACGTTTTATCTTTATTGATGTGTAGCTTTATCCTCATTATCAAATATACTAAAATACTTTGTAAATAATAATTATTAGATCTTTACGTTGTACCTTATAAATAACAAGTAATATTCGTATTATTAAATAATCTTTTGCACACCTTTAAGTAATCTTAAGAGTTTTATTTTAAAATATTTTTTTGTTATTATAATATTTCTATTATTATGTAACATAATAAATTGAACATTTTTATTTAATTAGTTTTTCACATCATGTGATACTTTTCTACGTACCTACTACATAGATTGTATATTGTAACTTAATTCTATTCATGAAATTCATAGCATATAAATATAATAAAAAACTAATAGTGCTCAGAAGATAAACGTCTTATGAGCAAAAAAATTCAATTTTGACATTTTAATGTTAATTGTACGAAATTATCATCTTCCAATGGTATCTAAGAATTTGTCGCGGTATATTATTTTATTTGTTTTATTTACAAACTAAGAGGAAACAAGGTTAACAGTTACAATGTAAAACTTGATCAAATAAATCAACAAAGTACCTGTTTCTGAACTATATAAATAATTAGCTGTAGGTATTTCAGATATAACCATTATATCAGTATTATATTGTAACTATTCCTTCCAAAACGTCTTTTTTTCAATTTAAAGATATTTAACTTTCTATAAAAAATATATCCAATAATCTCCTAACTCCACGTGACTCTGTAATATTTAAATGTAATCTTCACTATAATTTAGATATTTTTTATATTGATATTGATTGACATTTAGTGGCTGGCTAATAAGCTGGTTCTAGAATTCCAGCCTGAAGTCTAGAAGTTGGGAATGATTCCACATCTGTGCCTTGGAAAGCAGATAAAGCTGTTGGTCTAGAACTGAACTCTTTGCTGTCGTGTCAGAGTAGCTAAGTAGTCTTAAGAATTGCTATCAATGAAATCAATCATATAATAAATAATGATCATCATTTAATTCGTTAAATATATATATATATATTTTTATGGTATAGGTTGGCGGACGAGCATATGGGCCACCTGATGGTAAGTGGTCACCATCGCCCATAGTCAATGACGCTGTAAGAAATATTAAGTATTCCTTAAATCGTCAATGCGCCACCAACCTTGGAAACTAAGATGTTATGTCCCTTGTGCCTGTAGTTACACTGGCTCACTCACCCTTCAGACCGGAACACAACAATACCGAGTATTGTTATTTGGCGGTAGAATAACTGATGAGTGGGTGGTACCTACCCAGACGGGCTTGCACAAAGCCCTGCCACCAAGTAAAGTATATATATATATATATATATATATATAGCCGTTTACGCGAAAAGCTGTTTTATAGTTGCAAAATATAATTTCGCGTAAAGCTAATTTTATCTGAATATTTTGTTAAGTTTAAATGTTATGAATTTAAAATCAATATATCATTTTTAAAGGGGGATATTACGTAACAAATACATCATATTTTACTTTAGTTGTATACAATTGAGTGTAGCCAATATGGATTAGTTACGTTTTTTGAAATGTTAATATACTTGCCATATTTTTTTAAGAACTCTATAATGGAAGCGTTTTAAATTGTACTTTAGAACAGACATGTCACAATATTGTTGGAAAAGTTGTTTACATTCAGAAAATGTAAATGTTTATTGCTAGAAACTTTTTTAAAATAAAGTACCTACCTACATATGTTATTTAAAAATATAAGAATAAAATATAAATGCTTAATAGTTTCTAAATTAGACGTCGAGAAATGTTTGAAAAATTATTAATTCTTATATAGAGAAAAACATAAATTCTATGATATGTGTGATTGATGAAAAAGATACGATGATGATAATAAATATTAGAAGGGTTAATTTAATAAGTAATTAATAATGGAATAATTATGATATATTCGTTATATTTTTTTAATTTTTAGACAAGGCTTGACTTGATAAGAGCAGCTTGTAATTATTTATTCGTGGAGCTTTTAACCCCACTTCTTCAATTTTATTAAAAGCTCCACGAATAAATAATCGACTTTCGTCCAAAGATGATCGAAGTTCAATCCTGCGGTTCTATAGTTACAATAAATAAGAAACTATAATAAAGAAATCTAAATGGCCGTAAAAAAATTGAGGTGTTATGTTGATATTGTCTGCATATAAGAATTGCTATAATTAGTACTATATTTGATTATTATAGAGACAAATGAAAATATTTAGTGTGCTATTTTGACAATAATGTTTGAAATTGACGATTGTATCTACATATGATTATTACTATAGGTACTTATTTACCTCGTTTGGGCTACCTAGATGTTCTTATATCAATAAAGCCCTCGTCGAAAATTAAATAAAAGGATAATTATGTTTATAAAATGTTTGATTAAAATTTATTTTTAAACTATCTTGACTATAATAATAATAAATGTTTCCGGATCTGTGTTTGAGACAAATAGCTGTGTTATGAAATGAAAATGAGGGTACCATACCGTGGAATGGTTTAATTCAAATATTGTATCAAATTTTTTGGACCATATTTTGACTTATCTCGAGGAGATGGTATGTATGTCATCGAACTGACGACAAACTTTCAGATCTAAAAATGTTATATAGTTTTCGTGTATCTGATATAGTTTTGGTGGTCGATTAGAAAGCGACCGGGTGGTCAATTTTCTTTTTTATTACGTTGACATCATAAGCTATTTTAAAACAGTAATGGATACAAAAAGATCTCTTGATCGCTTATGTTGAAGCGATAAGGACCGACTTGCACTATACACTTTATTTATTAATAACATCTATAATTAATATTTTAAATGCGAACGTTGCTCTGTCTGTAACCTTAAACTATATACATTATAATTCATGATTTATTTAAAATTTGGTATGGACGTAGTTTGAGTCCCGGGAAAGGATATAGATTACTTTCTTCATTTTAATGGCTAATTTAGGCGCGGGTAAAACCAGTAGGTACAGCTAGTTTTGTACAAACTTATTATGTAAAATAAAGATTTGATGTAAGAAAATGAAATTAATACAAGAGTAAGTTCGTTAATTTTCCATTGAGTCACTCAGAGATCATTGTTCAAATAATGAAACTTAGGTCAGTTTTTCTGTTGTATTTTATATTTTGAATATTTCTAGTCCAAGTAAACGAGATTTTTTTTTATACATTTGTCCTTCAACTTAAAAGTAAAAAGACAGTTTTTCTATATAAAACGAAGCCGTAACCTGTAGATATTTTGAGAAACCTGTGCCCCGCGTACACATCAGAATCATTATTACCCTGTAATCATTTATATTTGCATTATTACGACAGTTTTGTTAATCACAAATAGTCATATTAATTTTAAGAATAGTTATACCGAAATCTAATTTAATGTGATTTTCTATAGAAATTATAATTAAATATTAATGTAATATAATAAGTATATATTGTTAGCATTGCCTAAACACAAATTGAAATTAAAAAAAAAAACATGAATAAATGAGATATATAATAACACGACACGTCTACATAGATAGAAAAAATACTGGGTTGGTATTTCCTTTCATCAAATAGAATTAAATTCATATAATCCGGGTACACATTAAATATTTGAAAAAATACTGCAATGGTAAATACCATTGCAGTATTTTTTCAACATACGTACTTAAAATTTTAGGAATAGTAAGTACTGAATTTCTTAACCATTATTCTAGGTAGAATTAACATAACAAATCAGCATCTTTACGTATTTAATTAGAATTCCACACATTCAAGAGTACTTGATAAACATATACTTTTATTAATTTAAAGATAAATTCATTCGATTAACAGTTTTTCAAACAATTTAAATCAACGTTGGTATATCAGTTTAGTATTTTCAATTGAGTAATAAATGCTTACAAAGTAATCACGTTAACGACATGCTACTGTTTATCGATTTTGTTTAGACATATTTTATGTCATTATTTGCTATTCAACGTTGTAAAGAGAGATTACAAAGATATCATTTAATATGGCGAAATATATTTTATTACATATTTTTATTTATAACGAAGTACTTGCAAACTGGTCATCTAAACGTATGTGTAAAATAAAAAGATATTTAACTCTTAATAACCGAGTTATCCTTGTCCAAACTGTTAGAATTTATTTATTTATGAAGTGATTAGTTTTTCTTAATAATAATTATTTTAGGACAAACATTTGTTTGTCATTATTTTTAGATCGAGAGATAGTGAATAAAGACAACATTCAACAACGTAAATCAACAAAAAACAATACGTCTTTTCTAGGGCACTATGTTATAATCTATATTCTT
Organism: Vanessa cardui; assembly: GCF_905220365.1. Lineage (NCBI taxonomy): Eukaryota > Metazoa > Arthropoda > Insecta > Lepidoptera > Nymphalidae > Vanessa > Vanessa cardui. The sequence continues at coordinate 10,129,153 of NC_061129.1, forward strand.
TACCTTTATATCATTTTATTTATCTGTTAAATTTAATGAATAGGGATGCACTTGAGTTTGCCCTCACATTAGTAAACATCCTGATTTATTCCCCATTGAGAAAAACAGCCGTAGGCGAAAAACACAGGAGAGTATTGAGTTAGTGAAGATTTCAGTTTACAATTAAATTGAATGTGTCACGTAGGAGAGGTATTCCGTAGATTGTTTGATTTATTTAGATGTATTTAGTTTACAAAAGTAATATTCCACTGTCTTGTAATTACGATCTGCGTCTAATGATTCTTGTTTGATGTATTACGGTCTGCGATTCACTGTCTCGTATTAATGTGATACTAGCTAACTTCCGGCATGTATTGCAATGCCTCGTTTTTAATTTTTGTAAACAATTATCCAATACAATCCGTTCGTCACCTCTGTCGACGAAAACTGCACAAAGTTTTAACTCATTCGGATATATGAACGTACAAAATGCAAACAAAATTAACGTAATTTTTTTATACGTAGGTTGTCTTGGATATAATGGAGTTATAGATAGTGTTTTTGAGGTAACGATCAGTAATACATTTGTTTGAAGTATATTCCATGATGCTCTCATTCATTCAGATACAAAATTACCTAAGAAACCTATTTTTTCTTGCCGATACTGAATTCGAAATCTACGCGATTCTGGGCGTTATTTTTATATAAGACTCTAAATATGTACTATGCCACAATAGGGTAAAGAGACATAGAAAAAAATCATTAACAACATTCACAAATAACATAGTTAAACAATAATTCACAATAGAAGATAAACTGTGTCGTGTTTTTGTGTCTTTATGGTACCCAATAGCGACATTTCATTAATTTCTAATCTAGTTTTCTTCCCACGCAAAGAGTTGAAAGACCGACTCTATAATTATACATACAAAACGTTAACTCTAATATCGCTAGTCTGTTCATATATCCAGATGCAAAATTAAACGCCGCGTAATACATACAAACTCATAAATGAGGCTTGAAAATACAAATGTATTTTTTAAATAGTTTCCGCATTAAATGTAATATTGATAATAGTATTAGTGATAAGATCGAGACGGAATGTAAATATGCATTCAAATAATTATTTAGATTAAAAAATGCTTTCGTAAAATTTATAATTTATCTATAGTTACAAAAATGTTTGAATGTGACAAAATCACATTGCTAGAAAACACGTTTATATTTATTTTTATTCGAATCCACTGTTCGATATTATTAGGTGCCAGTGCCAAGTAAACTACATGCGTCATTTAACAGGGTTATCGACGTGGATTTAAATTAAATATAATCATAATAACATATTTTCTTTCAGGTGGTATTAGGATATACAATAAAACTCAATCCATAGCATGGTAATTTGTTTTACATAAAAAAAAATATCATTTGATAATGTTTGTGAGAATCAGTGGCGTAGCTAGGTGAGGAAGGGCCCCGGTGAATAGAAAAAGAATCGGGCCCCCACCTCCTCTTTCCCATCCCTCTCAAACTAATAATTACGCTATAAAAATTATAGATACCAAATAAGAAATCTTGTTTTTCTAACTTCAGAAGCTTAAGGTATAGTTTAGAGGGCCCCCTGAACTCCGGGGCCCTGGTGCACTGCACCACCTGCCCTACGATAGCTACGCCACTGGTGAGAATTAGAAACACGTTGTTAAGTCGTTGTTGAACTCAGAAGCGATAAATAGCATGCTACTTGCGAATTCAAAGGCTAAGCATAAAGACAGTAGGGTAAATACACAAAGATATACTTATGTCACAGTAAAAAAAAATACTAAGCAAAACATAATTCGTTATGCTTACTTTTTGAATTACTATAATAGTTTAGTATTTTGAGTTACTCTGGTAGGAGTTTGTGTTTGGTTCTCATTATTTAATTGTAAGTCATAAATTATTATAAATTGATAATGAGGCGGATCAATGTAACTACAGGCACAAGTGGCATGACATCTTAGTTCTTTAGGTTGGTTGGCGCATGGGCAAAGTAAAGTAAAATTAATATTTCTAAAAGCGCCGATGTGCCTATGGCGGTGGTGAATTAATATCAGATGGCTCCTTTGTTGGTCTGCCTACCTATAAAAAGCATGTTTTTTCTGGTATTCTTTTCTACGTAATTTTTTCAGCGACCTCATCTTTACGTTCTGTCAACCCTAACTCCACTTCTCTGTAATATTTACTTTCTTTTGAGAACAATGCTCTAAGGCAGAGTTTTCGCAGTTTTATGAGTTCAGTAGCAAAATTAAAAATAAAAAACATCGTCGCGCACACCTGTGCTGAGCTAACACATTGTATATTAACGCGTGTATATCTTTGATATAGATATAATATTTCCATAATAAATGAACGTTTTTCTTTATTACATCGTCTACAAATACTAATACAGAAGAAAACAATAAATACGATGTATTTTTATTATATATTTTTTTAAAAGTTATTTTTAATTTCAATTTCTGAATATCAAAAATCAGGTATGAATTAATTTACAATCTTTCGGAATTGGTGATAGCATAAGTAAAAAAATAACCTATAAACCATTTTTGATATATATGTATATGATCTCCGCTCCGAATTAATAGAAATAAAAAAGTATAATCATTCATATTATTAAAAAAAATATATTTAAGAACAGGGTGCTCATTGTTTTGTTTTTCTTTTTAGAATTTACTGATTTTTACTGACAATTTTATACTTATAACTGTATTGTTGGAATAAACAAGCAACATCTGCGTCAAGTCACACACCTTCCCTTTAAAAAAAAAAGGCGGGAGATTCGTAGTTGACACATTGAGAATTGCAATTATAATTATTACGGTGTAATGTGATTATTGATGGTTATTTGTGTTGTAGACTAAATGTTTTTCTATTGTGGTAGATTGACTGTTATTTTAAATTAAAGATAATTGTTTAAGAGGTTAACCTACTTCCTACTTCTGGTTCTAAAAGTATATATTATTCGTTAGGTTGTAAAATTGTATCCACATGTTTATTGATAGGTAACGATAGAGTTTTTATATTTAAAATGTCAGACTTAGAAATACATAAAACTGATTTTATAATGACGGCAATTTTAAAAATATCCGTGAAACAAAATTCGCAGCGTAGGTTATTTTAGATTGAAAATGAATAGTCGTCTGCGTATTCTTATATAACGTCGTTATAGTTCGTTAATGTTACGTTAGAGTATTTTCGTGTACGTACAACGAAGTAACTTTCCGCTGTCGCTGTGACGATTTGTTTTTTTTAAATACAGATAATTTTACTTTATATTTTATTGGGCTTTAAAATATGATTACACTAAAAGCCTAAAGTATATTGGTTTTATTTAACGGTATAAGAATGTGATTATGAATAAAAATATTTATTTTATTTCATTTTCAATTACATAATGTTATGCAGTGTATTTAAGTAATTGTTTGCACCAAATAATAAGAGTTAACTTACGATTATTGACCATGTATAAAGAAAATTTGGAAGCTAATTATCGCCAACATATTTTCCTGATTTTATGTTATTTTATATACATTCCTTAAAACAGAAGTATCAGAATAGGTATACTCCATTTAAAATAGCAACAAACATGTTAAGATTTCAATAGATAAATACTAAAGAAATAATAATTGTTTTAATTTTTTTTAAATCATGCAATAAATTTATACTTCCTTTAATTGAATCGATATTTATGTGTATACTTATTATTTCTGTTGAATAATAATTGCTTAGCCGACAAACGGACGTGACAAAGTTATTTCAGTTTGATTACTGCACTAGCGTAACAAAATAGTACCGGACAAGTAACAATAAGTTTGTACAATAGACATAACATAAAAAACGAATATTATTTATATTAGGTTAGTAGTTATTGTAGGTTTTTTTACGTACTATTGAAGTCAGTTATTATTGAATTTACCGAAATAAATAACTTGAACGCCTCTTGAAATCTTCCGAGTTTAGACATTCTCATTTTCTAATTATAAAACCCAATCAGAGACAAATCGTTAATAGTATTAATTAATCTTCAAATGAAATCAATACAAAGAAGAAATAACGACTTCTCAGTCATTAAGAACGCGATGTGTGTATTTTAAGTAAAGTTACATTTTTTATATCTCGGCAAATGAACCAAAGATAACTTTGTTAGTTATGTACAGGTATTAATAATTACCAGTAACTAATTAAATTTCATTAAAATATTCGTTATATTAACTAAAATATGATCTACATTGTGTTTTATAAATTTAATAATTATTTATCGACAAAAAAATGTTTCATAGCACAATTTGACATGCCATTTTAATTACTTTTTAAACTCGTTTTATATACGAGAAAGTTATCGACATGATTCTACTTTCCACTGTGGGTATATTCTTAATTAAGAATAGAAGGGTATTAACAATGGGATCGCAATCAATACCAAACGCAATTAGAGACTGTTTCAAACAACTCTACCTGATACATTGTAATTACGAGTATAACTTGTATTTGTTTAATCAATAAATCTCTTTGGTATAGAATAACAACAACAACTATTCATTTATTGCCATTTAAATAAGAAATTAAACAAAAATGTATAGTTTTTTTTTTATAATTTCATAATGTGCTTGCAAATATTAGTTGTCAATCTGCAGAATTGTGTTTTTTCTGTATGTAACTTGCTTTAAATGTAATTTGCTTTAAATATATGTTGAAATATATAATATAATAATAATAGATAAGATATATTTTGGGGTTAAATATAAATGAAGTAATGAAGTTCATAGCCATAATCATTCCAATAGTCCATTCCATAGATTTCCAGTCTTTTCTCGTATTATATTTGATATAACATAATATAAATTCGTTTATTAAATGACTTATAAAAATATTGATTAATGTGCCATATTTATGTTTACACGTACAATAATACTTTATGATTGTAATAATATATCACGGTAAAATAAATTATAATTCATTAAAAACTTTAATATAGGTATTGTAGATTCAGAATCATTTAAAAACATTTTGTCTTCGTCGAATAAAAAACATATTACCCATGCCTAATTCATCCTGCCAGGATTTAAATTCGCTACTTCCTTTTCCGCAATCTAGACTCGCGTACTACTGAGACTAGATGTAATACAAATGATACAGTCGAGTCCATTCAATCAGCATAATAAATAAAGAATGAGCGTATGTTTGATAATATCACACCTAGGTAGAATACTTAGTGTGTAGTGTGTTCTTTCATGATAACGATCATTTATTGTAAAAGTTAAATAAAATTTCTCAAAATCATCATTTATATTAGATTATAGTAGATTTTTGAGAACTACTCAATATAAATTTTCAACAGTATATAATTGAAATTTGACTTGTTTTATCGTTAATATTTATAATTAAAAAAATGATTAAAGATTCTGTTTATATTAAAATCTATTTTTGTATTTCTTATTTACATTAACTAATATTTAAGATACCTAATATCAAAATGGAAGAATACATAATTACACAGTTTCTGATAAAATCATAAGTTAGATAATATGAAAAAAACAAACACTTAAAATCCCCTAATATTAAACACACTCATGCATTCGGATTACATTTATTAGTTAACTATAAGGAAGCTAGACATGTTCTTAATAGATTATATTCGAAATGATAAGAATTTTTTGATTAAGATAACCAATCGATTTGTTGTAATATTTAAGTTCGATGAACTTCCGTTTACGAAATAGGGAAAGGTGTTTTAGAAAATTGTTATAGAAATTTTCCGTTGAGCTTGAACCGTGAAGTGTGGGAATCAAATTTCTCATATTATGACAAAAAGAGAGCGCTAATATGTCACTTGTATTAGAACTACCACAGTAATTTACACGCTTGAAAAAGATATTATTGAATAAAATTTGTATGAAACACTTTTAATTATTATTGTTTGATTACATACCTCAAATGTAATGACTCCTTTGTCTCCATATTTATCGAATATCTTGTCTATAAAGTATTTCTCAGCTGGGAGGGTGTTGTTCTGGTCTGTGTCTAGTGTCTGGAGATTGGCGGCGTAGAACGCGTCTACCGCTAAGAGGACGATGGCGCACGTTGTCAACATAGTAGTGACTGAGTGCGCAGGTGGCCGGTGCGCCGGCGGCGGTCTCGCGTCTCCGCACAACACTATCAAGCGATCAACTTCGAATGACTCGGCCGACCTGATATGACGCGCCACGTTACGACCACGCTTACACGACCCGCGCTATTTTGTTTATTTATCCGTGATAATCGCCAACGAAATCGCGAACCGGCTTTAAATGTTAAGCAGGCGACTTCTTAAGTCGAAGTAAAGTATGCGTCTGAGACTTTCACCCGTCGCTCACTGGTGTCTTTGAGGCCGGTTCTAACACCGTTACTGATAAAGAGTTGTTTGCGTAGCGCTTCGCGGCCATTACTTCAATTCGAGTACGAATGTATCCCGGAATCGTTAAAGGACAACGGTAAGTATCTCGTAGCACTCAAATACTTCCTATTTTAATGACGTGTTAAAAGATCGTCTACTATACTGAATGATGTGAATCGATGAATAAACATTTAAATTATTATCTGACCGTAAGTGAATACTTTTGCAATACATGTAACTAAAAAACACACATAAACACTCGTACAGTACAGTACTTACGCAAGTAGTACAAATGTTGGGTTTGATTCATCTTTAACACGAATTCTAAAGATATGGACCATTCCTATCTTTATCTTGATTGCGAAATAATAACTTGCTCATTTAATTATCTAATTACAGTATCTACTACTTACTGCAGGTACTTTATACATGTGCTTAGCTTGTAAAATTTTGTTTCTTCTTTTGAGATGGTATCTTTCAATTTTCTTGTTTCATTATTCGCTTATCACTGAAATTAAAGACTTTAATTAAACAATCTAATCATCAGTACAGTAGTATCAGTAGTATACATTGTATAAGAAATGACGAAACGTATATGTTTACGTACATATGCATAATTATTATTAATTCTACGCGAAGAAACAAACAAACAAACACTCATTATCGCATTTGATAAACAGTCTGTGAATGGGAATGTTTACTTCCGCATTTCGTGTCGTAAAAATTAAATGTTAAATATCTTAATGTCGTCATTAAAGAATATGACAATTGAAATAGACTGTGGTGTGAACTATGAATAGAATTTTGTGATTCGTGATTAGTAACTTCGAATCATTTGAAATTTACTTGTTGTTATGTTTACAAAACCATGTCAGTCTCCCAGAAGGTGGGTACGCCCCTCCGTGTTGTCCAATTTACTGCGGACTATCGCCGACATTAGTGGTCCCAGAGGGAAACCTCGTCGAATCTTGTAGACCAGAATCTGCTTCTGCGCATTAAATCAGGTGCAAGTCTCTAGCATATGCTAAGCAGTCTCCGAGTCTATGCCACACAGGTAACGCACCGTCATTTTCTCCAAAATAATCACGATTTGTCATCTGTATACGTTGAAAGATTATTGTCGCATCCAGGCTTCGAAGGCCGAAAGAATATATTCGACGATACGTTTACACGCGTAAGATGGTTTCATAACGTCGCTAGAGCCCTCTTGTGCTCTCAATACTTCAACGCCTTGACTCCGAGGGATCGCCTTTTCGTCGTTCTGACGGAGTACGCGGGCTTTCGGATAGAATCTTATACTCATTTTTACCGCTTCGTGAGATATGTGGACGTGGCCACTCTATGCTGCTAATTTTGGATACTCGACACTTTGTTTGACCAATTGGGTGGCCCGTACAGGGCTATCGATCGCACGTCGCCGGTAAAGAGACGGCGAACATAGAGATTTTGCAAATTAAATTTATACGATATTTTTTTGTTATAACGATCGTATCCTGATACTTTATGGGTCCATATACAGTATGAATTGTATGCATATTTAAATAAAGCTTTGTTTTATTAATATGTATGTTTTTAAAGATCAAAAAGGAATCACGTCTGAATACGCGCACATTTAATATTCAACTCAGCTAAATAGCAAAGCGTTATGAATTGTAAAAATTAAATACGATTTTTCATTAGCATCATAGACTCTTGGTTTAGGAAAACAATTGGTAATGTAACTAGTTTAATCACTGGAGGAATGAGGACTTTTAAATAAGGTTTTAACCATGGACTTGTATGGATATAGAAGTAAGGGATGACCAAAGGAACGATGGATGGATTATGTGAAAGACGATGTGACTGAAAAGATATTACATGTGAGATGACGTCAGAAAGTATGGAGGAAGAAGATATGCCGCGTCAATCCCGTATTAATTTGGGATAAGGGCAGGAGGATGACGATGATAATAAAGTATTAATCAATGGTATTGGTACTCCTCAGGGGTAAGGTCGAGTGGTATACCGACGCAGCGTCTTCGTCAGATCTGGACGAACGATGTGACGCTATTTTAGGCCGCCATGCCCCCTCTCCATCACTGCCATTTACGCAGCACGTATACTTTAACAAATACGAATCATAGGAAGAATAAAAAGAAATAATAACATTGATTTTTTTAATTTACTGAACTGACATGATTTTATTGACCAATCTTGAACAATCTGAATTGATTTTCTGATCTTAATGACTTTAGCGTTGTTATTGGAACTTTGGAAATAAAATTAAAGTGAATGTAGGTAGTTAAGTGATATAATGTTGTTTTATAAATAAAGTCACATTAATCAGCACGGTAGTGGATCCTATAGGTATTAATAGCTCTATTAAGCAAATAGAAAGAAAAAAGTAAATTCAAGATTACTATATGAGAATAAATCGTTGTGTATATACTATTATAACAAAGTTTTAATTAGTTTGCTTTATAAAAATTATTAATTTTGCTGTTTTAATTGTGAGTGAGACAGTGAATGAGAAATATAAGAGTATATTCGTCGCTTGACCGCCCATTGGCTGTGTGGTATGGTATCGCTTTATTTCTTACCCCTGTAAGAAATATAAGTGGTAAGGACGTAGATGTTGGCCAATAATCTCTTACCTATGGTTTGTTCAGTGGTTCATGATTCTTAAATTTTAAGGTGTGTCCTAATTAAATACTAATATCTTAATTTCTGTATCTATAAAAATATAATCGTTTAATAGTAATAATATCAACCCAAATAATATAAAGTCATGAAGATAATTCAATTGAATTGAACAAGACACCTACGCAATAAAACAAAAAAAAACTAAGCATCAACAAAAATCCGAATTTATGTAATCTATATGTAATAAATCTCAAAAGATTAGATTACGGGTAAAATTATATAATTTCATGAAAATACAATACAGTATATTAAATATAAATACAATATAAAATATAAACTGAAAAGAATCGTTGGTTTTTATTTTTAATATCGTAAAATTAAAGATTTCAAAGCTCTGAGTAGAGTACTATTTGCCATCTCAAGTTAGGTTTATGCTAATCAATTATTTTAGGCTATGATATTTTTAGGCTACGTAAACAATTATTTATATATTAATAATAATTAAAACAATCCAATTTATCTTTTATTTGACAAAAATAATTAATGATCATTCTATCACTATTTGAATTAAAATTTTCAAATAATGTTTCTTCTGGTTCGGAAAAAAAACATTAAATCTACGCAAAAACCAAACTATTTTATAAATATTCAAAATAATATATAGAGTCGAATTGAATTACATAATCTCAAATAATTTTCACGAATATTTGTCGAAACAAAAACTAATTTTCATGGAATATAACAAATGAATCTCTATCAAAAGTACACTAAAAATTGAATGTACTTGGACGCTTCAGTCTGTGTGTTTCTCGTGTCAGTACGTATATTATCACATTTTTAAAGTGCGCGTAGAATCTAATTTAGTGTAGATAAATACGATGTATAATATAATCCATAGATTATATCGGTTATATCTTTGTCCATGACTGGTTATAAAAAATATAAATTCAAGGGCAATGTTAAAAAAAAGCGACTATAAAGTTCTAAAAAACCTTACTTTTCGTAGATGATGAAAGTAAGGTTACGGTTACAAGTGATTGAGCATCAGTTTTTTAATGTGAAAAGTACTATATTTTAAGTTTCTTATCTATTTAGGATAGTAAAAAAGCGTGTCTCTGCCAGTAAAAAAAAAATTAACGGGTTTTCTGGTTCGAATTTTAATCAATAAGATTGTAAATTACAATCAATGATATACTTGAGTTCAAGATTGTAGTAAAATAAGTAAAAACATATTTAGTTCTTTTGTCTTTCACAAATAATTAATTTTACTGTGAAAATAATAAATATAAAACTGGCAACCAACGCATACGTCAACATGCAAAAAATTGGGCTGTCAAAGAATTATTCAAAGAAATTTATTTAAAATAGTCTAAATCTGCTTTTAAAACATAAAAAAGCAAAATACCAGTATATAAAATACAACAGTAATAAAATATGCCTATATACCAATATGATTGTTCATACATATAACAACAGTATACAGAAAATGAAAGTGACAGTGTCAAAACACAAATAATGTAAAAATCTAAGATCATGTTGACAAGAGCCAGACAACGAGCGCACAACAATGCATCTCCGGACCCGCCGCTCAGCTCCGCCTCACAGGCACAGGACCCCGCACAGGGAAATAATCTGATGTCCGCAGCTGCGTCGAGCTCGAGCGACGAGTACTTCTCCCCGCCGACGTCGCCAACACCTGTACGTCGAGCGGGGAGACGCCGGCCACCGACGGGCTTGGGAGCCAGAGGCCAACTGGTCTCAAACGGGGTCCCCGCTTCCGGTGGTGGTGTGCAGCGCATGCGATGGACACAATCCATTAATGAAAATGTCATGCGCGCATACTATGGGGCTACAGAGGGGGGAACTAACCTCACGGCGTACCGTGTTAGGATGCTCTCTATGTTTCAGGCACTTGAACCAGCTATCAACGTCTCGGCTCAACGACTGTCGGATCAGGTGCGGGTCATTCTGCGTAACAACAGGCTGAGTGACACCGTGCTTGATCGAATTCGCTCAGAACAGTGTAATGGCAGTGTCACTTCCGCTCCGTCACAACCCGTGGTACAGGGACCACTTCCTGCAATACCACAGGGCCCATGTCATGATCATGATGATGAGGGCGAGGGTGACATGGCTATTACAACAAGTAAGTACAGTGATCAACTGAGGAGCGCACTGGAGGATGCGATTCGGGAGTATCGTGACATTCCCGTTGAGCTTAGGCCACGGTTGCCACGTTTACCCATGACTAAACGGAATAGGGACCTAGTGTGCACTCTGGATTCACTGCTCGCAGATTATATCGAGAGCAGTGAAAATCTCGAAGATACGCACTCAATTCTGTTTTGTGCGGCTGTTGCAGCATGTCGTGTAGCTGGTGTTACATTTGAAGACACCGAACGAGCTACACGACCAAAGACTGTTGCACCGGCCTGGCAGAGCAGGATTGAGAAACGTATTAATGAGACCAGAGTGCTCATTGGAAAACTATGTTGTTTTAAGGAAGGGAATACGCGTCCACGTGTAATGCGTTTCGTGGGGCGGGCGCTCTTGGGGACAGGTATCAGTCCGCAAGAATATCCGTCCCATGTCGTGGAGCGTATTGACTTCCTAAAACAAAAAGTTTATGCATGGGCAAGCCGCATCCGTCGGTACAGGCGGCGTGTGGACCGTTATTACTTGAATCGCATGTTCCATAGCGATCAAAGGTGGGTGTACAGAACGTGGGAGCGACTCGACGAGGGTGTGAGCGATGGGTGTCGCCCGGATGATGACGCCACGAATACATTTTGGCGCAACATCTGGTCGGTACCCGTCGACCACATAGAAGGTGACTGGATGCGGGAAGTCAGGCAAGCGTGCGAGCCTTTGGAAGCGATGGGAGAAATTTCCATCGCTTCTGAAGATGTAGCTGCTGCAGTTCGGTCCGTTCCAAACTGGAAGTCTCCAGGACCGGACGGGCTTCATAGCTTTTGGCTAAAGTGGCTGCGCAGCTCGCATGAATGCTTGGCATCTCAGTTCCAGTCAGCTCTAGAGTCTGGGTCGCTACCACAGTTCCTTACCACCGGAGTCACCCACCTGCTCCATAAGTCAGGTAGTGCAACAGATCCTAAAAATTATAGACCGATTACTTGTTTACCGACGGTCTATAAGCTCCTTAACTCCATTCTGAGAGATAAGATTAATAGTCACATAGAAAATAATACTATTTTGTCCGTCTCTCAGAATGGATGTAGGGGTGGATCACGAGGCACTAAGGAGCTACTCCTCATTGATATGACCATTAGCCAACAGGTTCGTCGTTCTCGAAAAAGTCTGTCGACATGCTGGATAGATTACAAGAAGGCCTATGATTCCGTGCCGCATACATGGCTCTTGAGGGTGCTGGAGTTGTATAAATTAGATACAACTCTATGCAGTTTCTTGAGATCATGTATGGGACAATGGCGGACAGTCCTTCGCTATCCAGGATGTCGAACGATTCATAGTAATGACGAACCGATAAGGATTGAGCGGGGAATATTCCAGGGCGATAGTTTGAGTCCATTGTGGTTTTGTTTAGCCTTGAACCCTCTAAGTACTCTGTTGGAGAGCTCAAGGCTGGGCTATCGTTTGCGAAGAGGAGGTAAAGTAATATCCCACCTACTTTACATGGATGACCTTAAGCTCTTTGCACCTTCAGATTCACAACTGGTAGAGTTCCTAAAGGTAACAGAAACTTTTAGTAATTCTATTAGAATGGAATTTGGAGTTGACAAATGCGCGGTTATGCATGTAAAGCGAGGAGAGATTATGGAATCTGACGGATTACAACTTTCAGATTCCATAAACTTTAAGTCACTGTCCGCAAACGAATCATACAAATACTTGGGTATGTCGGAAGCGTTAGGCATCAATGTGACCGACATGAAACAATCATTGCAGGAGCGTTTCTTTGGTCGCCTGAAAAAGGTACTCAAAAGTCTTTTATCAGGTGGCAATAAGGTTCGCGCCTTCAATGGTTGGGTCATGCCGGTCTTGATGTACTCTTTCGGCATACTCAAGTGGACTCAAAAAGAACTAGACGCATTGGATAGGAGAGTCCGTGTCCTGCTGACTACATATCGAATGCATCATCCTCGGTCTTCGGTGATGAGATTGTACATCCCACGGAGATGTGGTGGCCGTGGCTTTCTAAATGCCAAGACCCTACGTAACCGTGAGGTGTACAAACTCAGGGAGTATTTTCTCCACACTGACTTGGATATGCACCGAGATGTAGTTACAATAGACAAGGGACTAACTCCGCTCTCCTTAGGCAAAGAGAACTGCCGCAAACCTGTAGTACTAAGTACTGAGAACCGCAAGGAAGTATGGAAGAGCAAGGAGTTACACGGACGCTTCTATCGGGCCCTTCATGGACCCGATGTAGACTTTATGGCGTCCGTATCTTGGCTACGGTTCGGCAACCTATTTGGTGAAACCGAAGGTTTTGTCTGTGCGATTATGGACGAAGTTATCATGACGAACAACTACCGGAAGTATATTGTGAGGGATGGCACGGTGGACATATGTCGGGCGTGTCACACACCGGGCGAATCCCTTAGACATATTATTTCCGGTTGTTCTCGTCTTGCTAACGGAGAGTATTTGCACAGACATAATCAAGTGGCCAAGATTATCCATCAACAACTTGCACTTCGATACGGTCTTGTGGTATCAGAGGTACCATACTACAGGTATGTGCCCGACCCAGTTCTCGAGAATGGTCATATCACGCTGTACTGGGACTGCCGATAGTTGTTTCAGCGAATGGCCTAATGGCCAAGAGCCTCGACCAACACCTTAAGAGGCTCTCGTTAGGTAGCTGGGTCAAGGGCCTGATGCAGAAGGCAGTACTCCTCGGCACGGCGCGTATTGTGAGGAAGTTCCTCTCGCTGGAGCCCTGACACGTTTTCGTCAAGCATAGCTACAATGATTCTAACTAGCGAAGTAACCTTACTAATGTACCTACCTATTATTAAAGAACTTATAAGATTAAAAGAAAACCCTAGAACATTCTTTAAGATATGAACAAATAAATTATAAGTAGATAAAACTCGAATACTACAAACAATAAAAATATACTTGTATACATGTTACCGGCCATGACTGTCTTCCACTTAATTTAATCCGTTTCAATGTTATGCCGGTCAATGTACCAATCTTTTATTTATTAACCAATCATGTACACGATCGATGTTACATTTTATATTTACAAACTGCACCCAACAAATATTCCCAACTACCGTCACAGATAGCGAGAGTCAATATTAAATCTGATATTAATGAAAATAAGCGATATATATTATAACAAACATTTAATTTACTCTGAAGACGTAAACTTTCAATTAAATCTATATGAATAAGGAAAATGCGTAATGTATTTGCTTGTATCGTGTAAGTATTGTGTCTTCGTTGCTTTTCCTTTTCTATTTTTTTTTTAATGCACTCTTTGTAACCTGTCTGCTGTATGTCTGCTGCAGTCAAGCGGTCGATCAAGTCAAAATTAGAATCCCATACTCGTTAACATTATATAATTTATTAATTAAGTATTGGTTTTTAGTAAATTTCGGCAAAATAAATATTATATATAACCCAATGTAATACATATTGCTGATTTTTTCACCTTAAGTGTAGGCCTCATACATATGGGTCAAATTAGTTAATAATTTTATCAAACATACTATACATTAGTTATATTATTACACTATTGTTGTGATCGCTGTTGCTGAATTTTTCCATCTTAAGTCCAGGCTTCACACACATGGGTCCAATCTATATACTACTATACTTTGACAATTTATCTCAATCAAATCGAAACGTGACCATTGCCTTTTTGTCATTTATATATGCTTTTATCACATCGATTCATGTGCATTTGCTCGATGCTAGGTTGTAATTTTTATGATTGTTTGAAATAAAATTATTTCATGTAAAAATTGTAGTTGACCAAAATATTTAAGAATTTAAGTATTATAATTTTTTTTATGAATGAAAATTATAAATTTTATTATATTTATTTTGTAACATCAATATGATTCAGACTATAATCGCTACTCATTACTTGTATGACAATGTTTGATACTCCATCTATTATGCGCTCGAGATGGCGCGTTTTATCTAGTTTTGATAACAAGACACACTGTTAATTAATTTGCATGATCTCTCATTATCAATTATATTTTGGACTATAATCTTCTAAGTCTTAATTTTTTAATTGTAAACTATGTAAATTTATTCAATTAGACGCCGACTTAATATTTTTCAGGAAATTCTGTTGAATGTCGGTAATCCGTGCGAGGACCGGTCTTATATCAAACGACATCAAAATATACTTACACAAGAATCGTTATTTTATGGAATTGTATTAAACGTAAACTTACTGCAGGTACGGAATGTACATACTACCGAGAAGAACCGACAAGAAAATCAGCACATACCTACTAATAGTTCAGATAACTGAGTTACTGGTCTCCATTAAAATAATATATACAAAGTCTGAACCCAGGGTAAGATTGACAGATTTTCTCGTAAAATGAGAGATTGAAAGTAATTGTTTGCGAACGCATAATGAGAAAAACTAAAATATCTCCTACGTACAGACCTAGGATAGCCAATTTATCAAAGTTTGGCTGTCCTAGGTCTGTACGTAGGAGATATTTTAGTTTAGGAGATAGCCAATTTATCAAAGTTGGGCAACTTTGATAAATTGGCTGTCCTAGGTCTATATAGAATATTGCACCATGTAAAGTATGAAAAGTGTCTTTAACACTACCACTATTATTTCAAACATGCATATGGGACTTGTGGGTTATGGTCAAAGATTTCACAGAGGCCGCCGCCTAAATTTTGTCATCCTAGGTCTCGGCACTACTCAAAACTAGACAAAATCTATACAGGAATCTATCTCTAATTTAAGCTTATTAAATTTAAAATAATTAATACATAATTAATGTTTGAATGAGGAATATAATCAATTCATTTGGAATTGCCAATTGGAAAGGATGGAACCAAACTTACCTTTGTTTGTCAACAGAGCTGAGATGACCCAGTGGTTAGAACACGTGCATCTTAATGATTCCCGATGATTGCGGGTTCAAACCCAGGCAAGCACCACTACATATATCTGCTTAATTTGTGTTTATAATTAATCTCGTGGTCGGCGGTGAAGGAAAACATCGTGAGGAAACCTGCATGTGTCTAATTTCATCCAAATTCAGCCACATGTGTATTCCAACAACACACATTGAAATAGGATTTTAATGGAAGAGTAGGCCTGGGAAGGCCTGAGGCAGTGGGAAATTTACAGGCTGTTACTGTACTTTACTTTTTCCTTTTGTATGTCAAGCATATTGACATACGATTTTCTTTATTTGTTATCCGAACATATACATGAAAACTATAAGATTCCACTTGAACTTCTTCTCAAGTATATTTTTAACTGATGTTATGAATTATAATGATAACGTAATACCTTCAGAATTAGGCATATATTATTCACGTTAAACATTATTACAACATCGCGAAAAAGTAAATTTACTTATCATTTAAATAAATATTTTGCTAAATTTTATGCCTGTGTAATATATTATTACGTATATAATATAGAGCAATGACGATTATACCGAATATAGACATATTCTAAAGCTCTAGAATTACATTCAAGTTATCTGGACTAAGTTAAATATAAGTTTATTGAAGCTATTAATGTATGTGAAAATAAATATAGAATTTGTATACATAAAAAATACACTAAAATATTTGATCGACAGCTTATATCTATCATGCGACCTTTGCGTGTTTTTCACTTTAAAAAAAGTCTGATGACAATTTCATTGACTGATATTAATATTGTTGTCCGTCCCGTAAAGGGTTACGATGTTTGCTCGACAGGTTTACTTTACAACGTGAACTCCGGAAGTGCTGAACAAATATTATTAAATATATTTTTAGTGTAGCCCTCTATCAAGATAAATCAAATTTTAAAGTATTTTTTGATATTTCTAAGCGGGCATTTCATTATTTGTATGATGATGTGAACTAGCGATTTTGAGTTCAGATTTACCCACGTGTAGCACCAAATCCCATATCACCTGGGAACGATTATTTTACAATATACTCATATATCAGATAGTATGTGGTCAAACTAACATTATAACCTAAATACAGATGAATTTGCTTATTTATTTAATACTATTTTATAATATTGACTAACAATAGAATGAAAAAAAAGTATCAAATTATTCGCTTAAAATCGTTTTAATAGTAATTTTCCAGTAGGCACGTTTCTTATTTCCGTAATGCTTATGAAACCTCAATTTCCTTGACTGAAATACAATAGAGACGTCGTGGCCGGGCTCCAGACGACTGTAGTGCTTCTTAGAGAAACATTTACGTGTCTGTTTCACGGTTCACTTGATTCGTTCAGTTAAAATTGTTTACGTTCTATTCTATGAGCTGTCAAATGTTATCTCGAGACTGTGCTGGAATAAAGTACTGTTTATTTAAAAATTAAATCAGTGACTATTAAGTATTTTACAACAGAACAAATAATAGCTTAGATTGTAATCACGGCATGTTTTTTGAGTAATATAAAAAATAGTTATTAAAAAATGATTTTAACTAGGATCAATAAGAACCATTAGTTTTTATTTTTAGCACTATAACACCACAACAAGGCCCATTTTGCCCATGAAATAGAGCACAATGTGTGCGAAAACAAAAACAAGTAACTTTCAAAAACGATTCGCTTAGCTAGTCAGCTATATACGTATGTATCTGTAGGTAGAAAAATAGTCTAAGTTAACATTTTTATGCTCTACTATGCATTAATCGTAACCTTCTTCGGAAGAGGTATTCTTGAAGAATGTACTCGTAACTCACATCGTAATATAAGCGTGAAATATAATGTCATATGTGACATTGGGTATAATGAATCATTGCAGTGGGCCCGATGGCATCTCTCCTATTGTGATGTTTTAAAGGTATCACAAGTATCATATTTAAAGGTATCTGTTTGGGCTTCGGCTATAGACTATTGGAAGACAGCGTTTGGTGCACTGGTCGAGCTAACTATACAAGTTGTTTTTCAAGGTAAGTCCATAATCAACTTAGGTATAGAACAGCGAATGTCAGTATGATTTTCGTTGGTATCGTTCAGCTCTCACGCGGTGAGTTTACCTGACTCATAAATTGTCTGAAGCAGACTGGACATAACGAAGATACCTTTTTCGAAGCTTTCCGGGAATCACCTGGGACCTAGGTAGGGACCTATGGGCTTTCCGGATAATAAAATAACAGTCTTCGATGTACCACGTTGTTTACGATATAATTTACCTTATAGGTATACCAGCTGCGCTGATATTACTCGGGAGTACATATTATACGATTTGATACTCATATAAAACATGTGTATCAAATCGAATCGTTGCTAAGCAAAGTCGCGGATGAGGCACTAAACTTGGCCCAAATCATTCCCAATAAAACTAAAATTTCCGCGTTGACCGTTTGTTTACTTTTGAAGACGCAACAGTCCATTATGTTGGAGCATTGCCTAAAACATTACAAGGCGCAAAATCTGGCCTACATCGAGTTTGCTCTTATTTTTTTTACGGGAGCGTCCCAGTCTTCTTGAATTTGACCGCATTGAACGAAGAGCGACTCGAACTCTTCATGATCCAGTTATTTCTGTTCGGCTCAAACCTTTGGATTTGCGTAGATTTGGGATCATTCGATATCATTAATCACATTTTTCAAGGAAAATGTGCAGATAAGTTGTTTCGATTAACGACATTGCGTTAAAATTATAAATTCCATCCATACCACTTTTATGAAATCGGAAATCCACAAGAACGCGATTTGAAGGCATTAGCATCACTCATTGGGATCAACTCTCGCAGGCGAGTTTTCGGAACCGATAAAGAAAGTATCGTTAAGCTGAGCGTGAGTAGGAAGCAAATCATAATTTATGAATTGCTCTTGGTTTTACTGACCGTAAGCAAAGCGAGTCTTTTATCGTATTAATTAACCAGATAGTGCTGCAGATATATAGATATAGATAGATTTTCAAATAATCATACTAAACTAAAATAAATAAGGCATGTTAAAGTAAGTGGCGCCTGTGTGTTTATTAAAGCAAAAAACATTTTTATGACTTTAAGCTAATATACACACATCAACACTGTCTAGGGATATTTGGAATTTACTTAATTATTTCAAAATTTATTAGAGATAACATGCAACATGTTTATATTTTTATAAAGCCCATTTATTTGACTATACTCCAAAATAAAAAATAAACCTTATTATATAAAGAAAGAAAAAACGTAAAATAATGGTAAAACTAACAATTAATGTTTGTCTCAAGAAAATGTGAAAAATATAGGAAAGTTATTGTTTATAATAGTCATATGAAAAATAAGTAGTCGGTAAAACCACCCAGGACCTTTATAATGATCCTGCAACATTTTTTCATACTTTGAATTAAGTGATCCAAGTCTTGCTGCGGTATATTGTCCCAAGTCCGACTAAGATGCAAAAAAAGTTGCTCTTCCGTCGCAATATTTGCAGGTAAATTCCTCAAAGCCCTTCTTTGGAGTATGTCCCATGCATACTCTATGGGGTTTAGGTCAGGTAATTGAGCGGGCCAGCCTAAGACCGATACATCTTGTTCCTGCAACCACTCTCGCTGTGTGCGGACGGGCGTTATTGTGCATGAGCGTGAATTCTTGGCCCATTTTTAGTCTACGGGGCTAAATTATTGGCACAATCATCTCGTTACGGTATTTATCAGCCGCCATTGTTTTTCTGATCCAAACGAGATCTGTTCTTCCAACAAGATGAATTCTCGCCCAAACCATAATTATCCCGCCGTGGTATGAATGGACTTTCTGAAGATGTTGCAGACGGCTATCATGACCAGGGAATCGCCAAACATGTACTCTACGTGTATCAGGATGGAAACCGAACCGGGACTCATCGGTAAACAGCACTACAGACCACTGGTTATCTTCTGAGAGCAAATTTACACGAACCCACTCTAGTCGTCGCCCACGATTTCCTCGGCGAGCTCTAGAGCTGGAGTGCGAAGCGGTCTGCGAGCATGATGGTTAGCTACATGCAGCCGTCTCCTGACAGTTTGGTCACTCACAAGCAACTGATCCTCTGGCTGGAGCCTCTGAACCAATTGCAGTGCCGTAACATTTGGATCTCTTTTCGCGGCAACTTGCAAATATCGGTCTTGTCGTTGAGTGGTTATGCGTTTCCCACCTGGATATCTTTCCATCACTTCGCCAGTAGCACGGTAGCGTGACCATAACCTAGATATAACGTTTTGTCTTATTCCAATCTCCTCAGCAATACTCCGTTGAGTAGCCCCAGCTTGGAGCATGCCTACTGCCCTTAGCA
Source organism: Vanessa cardui (assembly GCF_905220365.1). Taxonomy (NCBI): domain Eukaryota; kingdom Metazoa; phylum Arthropoda; class Insecta; order Lepidoptera; family Nymphalidae; genus Vanessa; species Vanessa cardui. Next base: position 10,149,587 of record NC_061129.1, read on the forward strand.
TTACTTCTTTCGTTAAATGGCGCCGCTGCATGATGCACACAATAGGTTTAACTCGAAATTAATCGAAAATTTGTCATAAAACTTGAATTTGACACAAAAAATATCTCAATATGACTGTAGGTAAACGAAACTTTCGGCCATTGCTACCATTATGTCGCGTAAATATTTTATATTCAAATTCAAATTTAGAATCGTCCAAGAAGGTTTACAAAATAGTCTATCATCAAAAGATTTTAAAACTGGCTATGATTTTTTGAGTTTAAGAATTTTATACAAAATATCCCTAGACGGTGTTGATGTGTATATAAGTGAAGGACTGTTCTAAAATTGTAGAGGAGAGAAAAAGTATCTCATATGGGCCTTGTCCCGAAAATGTGCACAGAAATGTGTAATGAGAGAGAGAATATTAAGTATAGTACGACACAACCTAGATGTAGCATTGGCAAAATTCGTAAAACCAATCGCATCCGAATTAAGTACGCTATCCCAAATTATTTCTTATGTGAATATGACCTTTACGCAAACGTAATAACTTATATTATCATGTGACCGTCATATTCGTCAATTTGACACGTCGATTTACATGGACTTGTAATCAATCTATAGCCACGAATAGCGTCGAGTGGCGCGATAGGGAGCTATTTCTACTGGTTGTATAAATCGGGAAGAATCGGTTTTATTGAATTTGCCGATGCTACATCTAAGTTGAGTCGAATTATACATTAATATTTTGGCGTTTCTAAATTGGATAAATTAAGTATCGCCATATGTAAGGAGATTTTTAAGTTTCTCTACAATTTTCTTGTACTCTATACATTATTGGCGCGATTTTCCAAATTTAACCCACTAACTTCAGCAGTCCCGAGTAATTTTCAGCGATTTTGAAAGATCATTTTTTACTTTGATTGTTTAATAGCCATAAGTATCCATTCGTCATATGATATGATACTCATAAAAATGTGATTTAATTATTTTTAGTATTATTTTTTTAGAGTTGAAGACTTATCGGGTACTTTATTTTACGGGATTCCTATTTTTCAGAAGAGCAACTTTGCTTCAAAATCTATTTGCGTTAATTGAAAAAAATTAAAGTAGGTTAAAATTATTGTCGGACATTGATATATAATCCGTTATATATGTTTATCATTATATATGTTGCAAGCTAAAACGAAAAAAGTAATCACTATTGTAAATGGTAAATCAATTCTACATAAACATGTAATTTACATAAATAAAGGACACAATGTATAAGAAATTTATTATAATTTGAAAGTCTAGTACAAACTCAATCTTATTTTACAGGAATCATTTTAAGCTTAATAATTGACTAAACAGATCTAAAATTAATTATGCAGATAAGCGCACATTATATAATGTTAATAACGAAAGCACATCACTCTTTAAGCTGAAGTCTTAACGATCATAAATCTTTCGAGTCTTCTGGCAGACATAGGAACATTTTGGAGCAGAAAACGTTGAAACTGTTGCAGGCGTTCAGCAGCCAGCTCGGTCTGTCTTTCCATACAATGAACACCCAAAATACTGGAACACCGAGTGCTATGAAGGCCACACCGATCCCGACCTCCATAGGGTGAGTAAAACAGGAGAAGACTACAAGGAATGTACAAATGATTAGGAACGCTATTGGTAGAAGGAGGTTGACGCGGATCGGTCGTTGCAGGTCAGCGCGAGTGTACCGCAACCACAAGAGTCCAGCCACTGAGCACAAGATGAATAAAGCTTCGACCGCAGTGACGTACACGATCAGAGACTCCACGTTGTTGGACATCAAAAGCACGAGTGTCACAAGGCACTGCAAAGAAAAAAATCTTATATTTAACATACACATAAATAATGGGCTATTAATATTTTGTTAATAATATGCCGTGAATCTTCATATTACAATGTAACTGTGATACCTAATCTTTAACCTAAAAACCTAAAACGAGATCTTAATCGACCTCGGTTTTTTATCAATTCACAGACTACATTTACCAAATTTCCCAAATTGTCAGGCAAGCAATTATTATCTTGTTTAAAGAGGCCCCAGTTAAAAGAGGATGAAATGGTTTTGATGGGTGAAAATGTTAATCAATAAAATATGTTTTAAGATTTTTATATTTATAGTAGCGGCTTTGCACGGGTGCATTGCTGATACTTAATATTCTACAGATTTTTTTTATTTACGACATCGCAATAAATTATCAGTGTTTCTCTAGTACATTATCTATGTATTATACACAAAAACCTTACCCTCGAATCACTCTATTAAAAACAGCATCAAAATTCGTTGCGTAATTTTTAAGATCAAAGCATAGGGACAAAAAGCGGGAAGCGACTATGTTATATACTTTGTAAAGATTTATTTTCGTGGAAATAATATGTTATTTACTGTATAATCTAAATGAAACTTATAGTTTAAGATAAACTGATGATTTCATTTGTGTTTTTCGAAACAAAAACTTTATTTACAAAAAAAGTGTTTTGTAAATAAAGTTTGCTTTAAAGCTCTAATAATTCCCAGTAACAGAAATATTTTAATGCCTCTTAAGAATGAATAATTATTTATCTATATATATGTATATTTAGATATGAATCACTTTATTTTACTCGTTACATTAATCAGATATATTTTGAAATAATAACATAAAATTTTTATTTTATTATAATTTTAAATATGAATGTACTGAAATGGATTGAATCAAAGAAACTTTTAAAGTTCCTTATTTAATTAACCTACTGTTTACTTATGACGTTATGGATTAAATAAGTTATATAAGTGGAAATAATGATTAATTATTAAAGATTTTTAATATAATTTTTGTTACTCTGTCGAGTCTCTTGTGATTTCTAAAATCATTAGAATATTACTAAAAAAAACTGGTCCCGATCTGTAGACAGTAGACAGTTCGAGTCCATAGGTATTTATTAATACGCTAATTTATTTAGATTTTATACAAAAATCGTAACAATTTATGTCAAGGATAACAAGTATGTGATTAGTGTTGTAAAAAAGGATTTCATATAAAAAATCGCTTTCATTTTAAAATGTAAATCGCTATCTCTGCTAAAATAAATCAACATTCTTTGCTAAATTTTTTTTTTCTATTACAATTACAAAGTTGGCATTGTACAGTCCGGGTAAGAAAAGGTTCGTCACCTTAAGATCTATTTTCGTGTGCTCAGTACGAGCGATAATCTGCTTTACCTATCGAGAATGACATATTCTGTCGTAATAATTTTATGTTTAGATTCAAAAGGTATTAAGAATTTAAGACTTTAAGAGGAATTAATTTGAAAACTGACGAAGGTTTTCTTACTCTGACTGTACATACTGATAATATTTTCGTTATGGTTGTTAAATGTTACGTATATTTTATTACTAACGTATCAAAGCGTTTACTTCAAATCGTACATTAATGCCCACTTTATATGGGCAGTGATTATTTTATGACTTTCAACGAATAAACATATTTTCTTATTAGTTCAGCAAAAACGGATATTTCAATTAACAATAATTACCATAGAGTTGAATTTATTCTACGTTTGCTAAAATGTCAAAGTTAAACTAATTTCTTCAAAAAGGCTTTATATCTCTATAATTTCATTAATCTACAATTACTCTGTGTATCGATACTCTGTGAACAAAACGTCACCACGGATTTTCACTTATCGATATTATTTTAAAAACTTTGTTTCCACTAGTTAACGATGTTAGTCATGCTCTATACCTATATACGTTTATATGTATACAAGAACTGTTATAATTTTAATATTGATATCTTTTTGCACGTTGTCCTTTGTTTAGGTAATATACTTAATGTTTAGTAAACATGTAGAAAAATATTAAGTGGCGATTAATGACTCTTTCATGACATCTATAACATTTCTATACTATTTGGTCATGAAAAATCAATTAAAATCATTGTAAGTATATTATATATAACGAGTAATAATTTGTAGGATTAAACATAGTTGTATACAATAATGCAATTTATGTTTCACTATTATCTGTCCCCTTTACCAACTGTCAGGCTCACGTTCCTAATTATGGAGGGCCCCTCCATCGAGCCTGGTGGTCAACAATCATCCTCAATTTATTTGGAATGAAAACAAATATAAAATCATAGACATACCATAAAAATAAGTGAAGGCACAGGCGTGAGACGCTTTATGTCGATGAGAGAAATCGCCAAAGGCAAATGTCCGTTCCTTGCTCCGACGAAGAAAAGCCTCGACGATGCATAAATAGCTCCATTGAGAGATCCGAAAGTACAGAGTGCCACAAAAAGAGGCATTATCCAGGACATGACACCCAAGATCTTCTCACTAAATGTAACGGCCACCGCTTCTGAGGCGCGAATCTCATTATTTGTAAGTACAGCGAAATATGCAACGTTGGTCAATGCGTACACGAGAGTCACCACTGGCATGGAAATGCAGATTGCACGTGGAAGGTTTCTGAAATATAGAAACGTAATAAAATAAACATTTGTTTACAAATATTATAACTATCTAATATTAATTATTAACGTCCAGTAACAATTAATTAGATCGCATTTCAGAATCATATACGTTCGCTTACTATTAAATTATCACGTAATAAATGTACGAAATATTTTATTAATAAAAAAGCGGTAATGAAGTTGTGCTGGATATATGTTGTTACTCAATCAAATCAGAATAGCAAAATTTGCAACAGATATATATTGGTCCATCACGGATGTTATGGATATGTCATTTCGGATCTGAATATGGAAACGGATATATTAATTATATTTTATCGGTTTTAGATGCGGATACGGATACGAAATGATTTCGAACTATCGGAGAATATTATTATATTAGATTATTACTATAAGATAACAATTTCACCTTATTTGTAGGCTGTTGTTTAGTAGTAGGTATAATCGCAAAACAAAAAATTACACTTTTAAAATACAATTAGCTACTCTCTTTAGGTGTAACATTATACAAAAATAAATATATAATAATTTACAGGAATATATTTTTATCAGTTACGGTTACGGATTGATTTTTGTTGGAATATCTGATAATTAAGGTGACGGCTACGCAGCTCCATAACATCCGTGATATAGCTTATAATCTGGAATACCACATACGTTACTTTTGATCCCGGAAAAATGTACCTAATCGTGACTAAGACCTGCTTCTCAGTTCTGATGGCAGTGGTCTAGGACTATTAGTATCATAAATGCGAAAGAATGACATGACATATTTTTTAAATATTGATAAATGTAGAGTACTAAAGTGTTACTGATAGTGCAAATGTTCGTACGGAAAAGTTGTATACTTTAGAGGAAAATAGATTGAATAATAATAAGTTATATTGCATGAATGCGACACTATTTAATAATGTATGGAATGCATCTACATAATAGTATATACCTAGTAGCAGAAATTGTCTACTGGGACATCTTAATATAATTATATAATAATACTCTACAAGGCTATTGTAAGTAGGCTCCATGTCAGATATGCCCTTACAATAATAAATACGTATGTATATACGTATTTATTATTGTAAGGGCATATCTGACATGGAGCCTACTTACAATAGCCTGGTAGAGTATTATTATATAATTATAACACTAATTTCTGGCCTCGTATATCCCTAATCTATACAGATTAGGGATATACGAGGCCAGAAATTAGTGTTATAATTTTAGAAATAATTAATACTAATTGACCGTCTTTGTAATGCAATCATGAAAATCGCCAAAATGTTTAACTTTATTATTTTTTTTTAAATTTACACCCACGGTCTCTCAGTTGCTCGTGTCTTTTTTTACTTTATACATTTTGGCGTTTTGTATTTTATATTTTTACTAAACATCTTCGCTGGACTTCAAGTTTGTCGTCTTCTTGGAAGACGTGGCCCACACTGACTTTTTTCATTTTAAAATTTGATATGATTATCCATAATGCAAATAAATAATACGTAAGTAATTCTTTTAATTCTATTTACTACAATCCAGCGGGCCCAGCTCCGTGCTCAATCAGAGAGAGTTATATTAATATGAAATTCATCTTTTCCTTTTTTTATCTTTTATCTGTTTCCATGGTAAGTTATGCAGATTTAATATCACATTTTATCGGTTAAATATATATTGTAAATGTCTTGTTAAAATATGATTTATAAGGTAAAACTCACTTGTACGGCTCCTTCAATTCTTCCGTCACAAAATTTAAATAATTCCAGCCAGAATACGAGAACAGGCCCGTATAAAAAGCGATTGCAATATTTCCTGGTTCAGTAATAGTACCCTGCATCATGTTTTCAAGGTTCTCAGTGTGTCCAGAGAATAAGTACCACAAGCTGGCGAAGAATGTTACCAGTAATGCTAATATTTTCGCCGCTGTAAACGAATCTTGGATACGAGTCACCCATTTCACGTTGAAGCAGTTAAGAGCTGTCAAAAAACCTAAAAAGAAAAAAAATCAAGTAATAATATTTTTTTACTCTATAAAATAATAAAACTTCTAGAGTTACCTCGATGAATGTAATTCATTCATTTAGAGCCAGTGTCTTTCGTAATAATGGATATATTGTAACGGATGGTGATAAAGAAATTCACATACATACACATAAGAACTACGAACATTATAACATACACATTAGTTTTGGGAAGTCGTGTGAAAATTACGCCGCATTTTGAAAATAATGTCTTTTTCTATGACTCTTTTTCAATTCAGGAATGCTTAGAGATGCAGCAAAATTTAACTTAATCATACCTATTGTCAATATTTTACTTCTTCACCGAGTACGTGGTGAAATATAGACACAATTATGTATTTGAAAATTCATTGATGACACTGGACTGAAAGCGCATCATCTGTTCAAATTTACATGTTTTAATACGAGTCATATCGGCTTTTATCGTTAGTTATTAATTAAAGATTATAACTTTTTATTTATAAAAAATGAGCCGAAGAAGAGGTCAACGATAGTAAAATATTTTGCAAACAAACAGAGATAAAATATTAATTTTAATTTATTAAGAAAAACCGTTATCGAAGTATATCGGATACCTTAAGAATAAAGTGTTTTAATTACTTTTTTATATCTGATAAGTTATTGATATTTCATGTTTTAGCATATTGTTTTTTTTTTGCATAACCTATGTTTTTTTTATTTACAAACGTTATCAATATTATAGGGCATTGACAGTAGATTTAGCTTACAGAAGAAAGAAAAGAAAATGCAGATAAACTAATTATTATTTTATTTCATTTGACCCGAATTTACTTCGATGACCTATTATTTATTCTATCAATCAACCTGTTCATAAAATGTGGTTTGATTGACGCATCCCTACTCCTTAACATATATAACAAAATTCTTCATTCAAATCTATACAAACATAGGCTAAGAACAACGCAGAAAATGTTTTTCCTTCTCTGTTCGTCAATAAACAACTTTTTTGTATTTAAAATAAAATTGTTCTTCTCAAACTGTCAATAATGATTATGGATGAATTTTGACTACAAAGCGAACACTAGTACTATAATCAAGGTAATTTTATTTTAGTATATTTATATTTTGTTCAACAAAAAATATGTTTTATTTACGTACATATAATTATCTACTATTATAAGAACATTTTTCCCAAAATATATGAAATTAGTTACGAGAAGTAAAATGTTATAGATAAGGAAAACAACAATAAGAATGACTAATGATTATATTTACACTGTTATAATTTATTTTAAAAGTATGTAACTAAGTATTTATACAAATATAAATATGTTTTTTATCGTCCTTACTAATAATAGTTGTACAGGGTTGGGATGATAGCGTCAGAAATCGGCGTTGTGATAAGTTGATCTCTATTATCATTTCTAATTTAACATTCTAAAAAGGAGAAAGCAATTGTTTTTGTTTTTTAGAATAATTAGTTTTGAATACCAATATAATTCACATAATAGATTGCATGATGATACCAAGTGTTATCAAAAAAATAATTAGGTAGACCGAAGATTTACAGTTGTGGTAAAGCTGCTTTAAAGGACAAATATAATCACAGCAAATCATTACGGGCCCTTACGTTACCTACGATCGGATAATTTTGCACAGAGTACGTGTCAGTATGATGCGGGAGGAAACCGTCATTATCCTGTCAAGCACAATCAGTACTGCGCGCCAACACAACGACGGCATAAAGACGCGGATGGAGGCGACAAATAGATGCCGTGGCTTGTATTCATTCATTTTTATTGCATCGACACTGACACGATTTTTCTCGTGTGATTATGAATTACAGTTTTTTTGTGAACTTATTTTTTAAGTAGGGTCAGCAGAAATTTCAAAACTAACTTTTTTAACGATTACATAGTAAGCAGTAATGTAAAGTATGATAATTAATTATTTGTTTATCCCATACTTTTTCTCTTATTCATCATGGCAAACGTAAAGGACTACGAAAGGTTTTATTATAGAATCGAATGTCTTGCACAGATTAAGTATACATATACTTTTAGTAATCGGAAACATGGATTTATAAATTTCTATACTGGTGACGTTCATAATTATAATTACGGTTGATAAACGTTTGAATATATATTGTGACGCACGAGTAAGTACATCTACTTTATTAAGAACATCCGGAAGGGAATCTCGAGTTCGGAGATTATAAATAGTCCAAATAGCTCGTTTTTGAAGAATGAAGACAGTTTTAATGGCAGCGTCGTTAACACGGCGTAGGTAATGTTTTATGTCATAGAAAATATACTTAGGTCCTAATGCAAATACAATCAATGTCAATACAAATTTGATTTATTTTTGAGTAACTTTAGTGTAACTTAAAAAAGGATAAGAGAGATAGTAGTATATTCGAATTATTTATAAATAATAAAAAAATATCGAAAAAATCAGCGAAATCCCAGCACTCTTAAATAATTTCTCATTGTACCTAATCATTATTACTTTTACAATTCAGCACGAGATGTATAATTTATTATGCAGTCATTTTTTCAAGAAGACAACATCACTCGCATTAATATTATTAAAAATGAAAAACGATTATCGTGAATAATTATTAACGTTCCACGAAATATTTTTTATTATTACTTTTTACCAGTAAGACCATATCAAACATCGAAACTGTTTATTTGCTCATTCGAAACCATCGAACAAAATAAATAACCGAAATATTTAAAGCCGGTTGGTATGAAAAAAGTGCAGTTTCTCACCGATGTAAGTTGCAAGACTGTACGTAATTTACTACCATTATGTATATGATTAAATTCTTCGTAACGTCAAATGGACGTTCACCTCCACGGAATAAGACCTATTACACGCTACCAAAAAGTCGTATCATCAATATACTGCGAGTATCTTCACTGTTTTAAACAGAAACGGTTGTTTTTAAATAACCGAAAAACGTTGCTGTGCAAAGAGATTATATTTATTTACGTACAAAAGAATAACGAGTTTCTGATTGATGATACGATGGGAACGTTTCGAGGAATAAATACGAATTTAATGAGCGCGTCATGTTACCCAAAAAGTACTTATGAAGACAAGGGTCTTTAAATATTTTTGATGTACAAAACGCAACATGATTTATAAATGACTGACCAATGTTTCCATGTATTGCGTTATAAAAAATAAAAGTATGCAACGAGTCGAATATTATTTATGATACAAAGCGTACATTGTGTGTACTTCAGCGAGGAATATTTCGACGGCCAATATCATTGGTAACTACCAAATACGCAGGATAAGGGCCCTATAATATGTTTAGGGTATGTATCCCCTGACTACATTCTCTCAAATCCGATAGGTCAGTTAGTCCAGAGTTAATTAAGGGACAAGATCAACAGTTTTATGTAATTTCCGAGGCGCAGGAGACCAACCTCTGAATTGTGGTTAGATACTGACAAGTGTTTGACAGATAATCCAATACCCATCTACAGACTAGGCCTGTGAGGCAATTAAGAGGACTATATAATACTGAGAGGGTGTTGAAAGATCATAGGCACACAAACATTATATACTTTACATGTTAGTTCCTCAAATAATAAAGTTCTAATATAATTAGACAGTTTCGTATGTAAAAAATAAAAATGGTTGTATTTACATGTAATAACAGCAGCTATAAGGCTCACAGCATCTGCGGGAGGTTCACAAACTGGCCATAGAGGCTTAAGTATGTTTTGAGCAAAGGTGAGCGCTGTGATGGCGTTGCCAGTGGGCACCAGGATGAACAGCGCCACCCACAGGTAGAGGAATGCTGGGAGATCTCCAAATGCCTCGCCAATGTAGGCATAGTCACCTCCTGACTTTGGAATCATTGTACCTGAAATTAATATAAAGATTTAAATACATATATTTGCAACTTCTTCCGTGCGTATTAACTTAACACACGATTTTATTTTTTAAGAATTACATTCCAGTAGTTATTTTGTTTTTTAATTTGCGAATTGAATATAAATAATATATTCTGGTTAAATATAACTTTCTATTAACAAAATCGATGGTAACGTTCTTAACTAAGAAATTTTACAGGAAATGCATTAAGCTCTCCATTCTCTGTCGTTCAGAAGGGGTAATTACATATTATGCGGTAATTTTCATTGGAAATACGTTGGACAGTTAAGTTCAATAACCTCTCACAAAATTACATATTCTCAGTAAGAGTTTACTTTTTTCCAAGAGACCAGTTAAAAATGTATAGTAAGTTACTTCAGGAAAAAAGGTTTTATGCAATTTTACCCAATCAATAAAATATAGACAAATGCTATTAAATTAGATTCTATTAGATTAGATAGATATGTCACTGATTATTTTCAAAATGATACAGTTTTAAAAATATGGTGTGTTTATTTGACTTTTTTAATCGCAAAATAAAATTTGCTCTTATAGAATTGTTAATAGACCAATCAAGAATTTAAATATTATTATTAAACGAATTATGATAAAAATATGGAGCATAAACTGGATAAAATGACCTCGGATATTTTTATTCTATATAAATAGTGCCACAATAAAAATGCATCACATAAATAAATGAGAGAAGCTATCAAGAAAAAATATTACATAAGCATTATACTATAATTTAATAACTGTATTATCTACAAATAATAAACAAAGTTATCACAATAGAATATTGCGATACCATATAACTTTTTTGTTACTTTACTAGTAATATCTGTCTCGGTCTAACAGTTTATTAGTTTACTCATAAGTAGCAATTCTCTCCTTATAATGCTTTCATAGAAGCGAAGATTGATACTTTCTAGAATATTACAAAAACCAGAAGTCGCTTACATCGACAGACTAGCTAAATGATTACGGGCAGAGTTCCTTTATTTACTCGTTAATAGTTTTAAGCGAAGTTGACTTTACCACAATAAGGTTTTTTTTTTTTAATAAGTATTGTTTTTCTTTTTAATTATCTGTATTTTTTTTCATTTTACTTTATAAAATAAATGACAATTAATTTGGCTTTGTATTTAATCATTAACGTTATTTATTTGATTAATTATGGTAATTAAATAATGATTTTATTATCTATCTATTTATAAAAACAAACAACGTTATTTACATAACATAATGTTAAATGTCGCGCTCGTTATTATCCCAGCAATGATTTCCTTACTTTTTGACCTGAGTTTAATTATACGAATATTAATGACTGCGAAAAATGTACATCCAAGAATTTGTCTTTCGAAATTTTCGCCGTGGACCTTCAAACATGCTCTTCAAAAAATCCACCTCGGTCCATGTAATTATTATAATTTCTTAATAATATCACAAATATGACAAAATCTAATACGAATTGGTATAAATATTTAAATGAATACAGAAAAATAATATAGTGACCTAAAACATTTTTAACTTTTTCTTAAAAATAAAAATAGACTCGCTTGGTCAAAGAGCGACAGCGAGTTCAATAATCACACAGCATTCATGGAGTGGGATTAAAAATATGAGTGGGATACGAACATAGACTAAAAGTGATAGAATTTCTCATAACACATTCCCTTAAACCGTCATAAACTTGTAACGGTGCTATACACATAAGTCTGCCCCATGTTCAGGAGCCTTATTCGCTAAGCTATTCGGGAATAAGTCGTAGGACTTTAGAAAATATTTATGTTTAAGAAAGAGTAGAAGGAAGTATAGAAGCATGACCAAAGAGAGCTGGAAAAGGAGGTTTTATTTTTTAGGTAAAGTAATATTATATGGTTATTAAGGCGCAAAAAACCATACAGATGGAAACTATTGAAATTGAAATAAGATAAGTCACCATCGACTCATTCTGAAACAGATTTTATCATCTCAGAGCTGCTGATTTTGTCGAATTGTTTTTTTTTATGTTATAGCGGGGAAGCGAGCAGGAGGTTCCCCTGATGGAAAGTGCCACCGCCCATGGACATCTTCAACACCTTGGCTTGCAGGTGCTTTTCCAGCCTTTAATGAAGGTGTACGCTCTTTTCTTGAAGGTTCCCAAGTCGTATCGGTTCGGAAAAATCGCTGGCGAATCCTGATTCCACAGAGTGGTTGTGCGAGGATATCACGAATATAAATGAAAGGTTCATACATAGATCCTTTTATCTGCACTACAGGTTACTGCAGATAAAGGGAGGTCGTGTCAGGTCAAACGGCACTAGAACTTACGCGGGAAAGTTATATATCGATAAAAACATATAATCGTTTATATTTGAGATCATAATATGAAATTAATAAATATTTTTGTTTCAAGATCATTGCAGTTCGAAATTTAGATAATAAAATTAATTGATAATTAATATTTACGTAACAGTTTTAGTTGGTGTAAATCATGTTTTCAGTTTAATATATTAGTTTTAGTTACGTTTAAACTGTCAAACAGTAATAAGGGATCATAAAATAAATAAAAATAAATCGTACACGTGTTCGATTTATTTTCTTATTCTAACAATGTTCGTTTAGTGACATTTGCAAGTGGGCATCGTTAACGATCGGGCACCCTTAAGGGTTTTGCACATATTTACTGTAGCTGTAAATATTTTCTTTTGTATTGTTAGTTTGTATCAATAGATTTTACCGCTGTTTAGATAAGCTGTTCAAAGAATTTCTATTTTTTCGTTTAAGACTCGTACTACATTAAATGTAATAGAACTTAAAAGCTGCACTACGCTAAATACATTGAAAGTCGATAACTCGTTGCATAAACATCCGCAGACGCCAAGTAAGCTTATTGATTCGCTGCCTACACTATGTTAACGCAGTAACGCTGTCTTTAAGCACACGAAAGCACGTAAACTTTCTACGTTTTAAGCTTTCAAACTTCATGATGTTCTATTATTATAATATACGAGTTTCGCTTTCGTTCGGAAAGCGCCAGTGTGATTAAAACTTTAGAGCGATACAATATAGGCCAATGTTAAACGGTTTTAGCGGTTTTATGTCATCGTGTACGTAGTAACTACAGTTTTTTTATCCTTTTTTTTATAATTCTGGTCTATTGTAAATTTATAAAAATTGGTTTATTATAAAAATGAAACAGTATTTTTTTATTATAATATTAATGAAATTAATATTAATACTGTTGTTGAACACTACAACTATTTTATGCATTTACATATTTAAATATATCCAAATAACACTAAATTATTAAAAATGCACAAATGGTTAGGTTGGCAGGCTAGGATGGCTAAGGACGGAACAACTCTTGATTTGGTCGACATTTCGTAAAAAACACTTACTAAGTACATTTAATAAATAAACGAATTAATAGTTAAAGTAATGTTTTTTTCTTTGATTGAGTCGATTTTGATGTAGGTATGTCTAATAATGACGGCAAGACACAGATTCAGAAAGTTCTTATCACAGAAAAGCAGGTCAAGGTTCGCAAAGAAATTAGAGAAGGCTACATTTGTAAAGTAGAATTAATTATTTTTTTACCACTATACTAATGCTGTTTGATTGAAGTCCAGACAGCATAACATTTTCTCCGGTAACGCGTTGGAAATTAAATTTTTTGACTCATATATTACGTTTGAGCATAATTTTCCGCTTGACGAATTTTGTGCTAATTTATTTTCCAGTTCTATTTTATTTTATAATTTAAGTTTATGGTACTGGAACTACATTAACAATCAATTTGAATATTTGTGTTTAGACGGCTAAAAAATAAATGTTATTGTTTTTTTAATGTATGCACAAAGTATAACGAGAATTACTATAAATAATAAAACAATAGCTACAACATATACATTTTAGTTTTTATAATATAAATGTTGTTTAGTTCACAAAATAATAAACGAATGATGTTAATCACACTCCCCGTGTAACTGATAAAAATCTTATTGGAAACGCACCTTTCAGGAACAAAACAAATTTCACTCACCTAATTCCGCATAACATAGAGCTCCAATCATCGACAGGAATCCAGACAGTATCCACACTATGAGCGCCATGCCCTTCGATCCAGCGTATTTCAAGGCCAGGCTGGGGGACACGAAGATACCAGACCCCACAATAACTCCCACAATTATCGCTACACCATTCAATAAACTTAATTCCTTTTTCAACCGTACCCCTCCATTTGAACCCTCTGTATTGTCACCACTTTCACCCACGTCCATGGCCTTCGGAGTCAAACCTTCAGCTGCTGATACTTTCGTCATTTTCGATGTTTTATAAATATCAAACTTTTGTCTCTAAATATTAAATAAATTTAACACTTTATATTAAATGTTCAATGATATACACATGGTTTAAAAGACACATAATGCTGGCTCCTGTGGATATTCTGTTCTTCCGTCATGCAAACATTGCATCACACTGCGTTAAGCTTCCGCGGGAAACACCACGTGCGATGTAAAACACCATTAAAACGGTCCTGTCCTGATAACAATGTGATCAAGTCGGTTGACCACTGAACAGCTGCTGATAACACGCGCCGTAATATATGCACGCAATAATTATGCACAGAACGGAAATTTGAATAGGTTAAAATATTCAATTATAAATTATAGGTCACACATTTTACTCGTATTGTACTATTTAGTTATTAATTTTGTATACATATATGTGTATTAAATTTTAAATATTTTTTGTAGATAGTTGCTCAGTATATGTTACGGGAAATTTATATGCCGGCAACGTTCGTAACTACGGTTCGAAGTGATACGAATGTACACACGTTCAACGCTCTCCGTCCCCACTTTACTATTCATTTTACTTCGTAAGTTAACCACGAGTCCGACAGTACAAATGAGTCAACATCAGAAACAGCGTATAATGAGGTATGCTCCGAGCATTATAGTTCTTATGAACATTGTGTATAAAGTATATTTTTGTATTTAAGAGCCAACTCACGAAATCATTGCCAAGTTTGAACAACGGGTTTTGGCTGTCTCTTTCACGCCTGTCTTAACCACGTGTACGGTTGCCATATTTTGTAGAGTTATCCTTGAAGTCTCGAGTGGAGTCTTACATCCCATGTCATGATGAAATAACTGTTGCTTGTTGACATATAAAAGGATATGAACAATTGATTTATAATATTTGGGGTCATTGACTGAGCCACAGAGGTGTATCGTCTGTGGCACGTTTTTGATAATAGTATTCACAGATCAATCACCACTGTCTAGATAAATAGGTAGTCAACAGTTAATGAGTTTTATACTATAGTTAATATTGAACAAAGAGATTCGAAATTGTGCCAAGGAATGCTAGAAATGGTGTGTGATAAAGATGAATAAAACATTGTCTTGAATAACATACTCAAATATATTTATTAAAAAATAAATTACAAATGTAAAATTTTATTGAATGTTAATCGTTTTCTGTTTTGACGGCATACTTGAATATTCTTGCAGTGCCATCATCTGAGGTGGTCAAAATAAGCTTTTCCTTGAAATTGTAGCTTAAGTCGAGTATTTCGGACCAGTGTCCAGTCAGCGTGAGGCTCCGACTGCCGGATCTTGCATCATACACTCGCACGGAGCCATCGAGGCAGCCCGTAACTAACTGGTCGTCTACCCAGATCATTTTCGTCACGCCTGCGGCCACATCGTCGCTAGACTTAGCACAATGGTGACGAATCATTTGCCGCGCCGTGTCCCACACGGTTACCGATCCATTTAATGTACCTAGAAACGAAAGTTTTCATTTTTACACGTTTACACTCAACATTTAGTAAAGTGCGCGGGAAAATTTCATCATGTTTTTATTATTTATACTTAAATAAAAAATTCCACGTAGATTAAAAAAATAAGGCATCGTAATTAAATTCGCAACATATACATATTTAAAAGATCCTTTTAATATTTGGCGTCTAAATCTGCACATAAATTATAACAAGACAACAACTTCTCCAGAAATAAATATAATATAATTTTCAAAAAATTATGTCAATCATGATTTTTGAAAAAACTATGATTGATTAATTGTACGATTATCACAACTCGTTTGCAGGATAAAATAAAAAAATAAACGAATATTTACATTTATAATATAACATCTATGGGAACGAATTGTCGATTCAAATGTCATAGCTATATAAGTATTTAGGAATGTCCTTTATGTTCATTACTATTATTCCCAACTGGTTCACTTGCAGGAACAAGATCTTTAAAGACATTATATGTATAGACCATCAGATGCGGGTCCAAGGACAAGTTAAACGAGTAACCCATGCGAATAAAACGGCTCCATATTTTTTCGCACATTTCAAACAACTCAAGTATTTAATTCAATTGCGTCGATTATTAACTTGAAAACAACTTTGTCAAATTATAATTATTATATACAAATGTTATATAAATTCACCAACATACCTAAAGCGAGGAAGTCCAGCTGTGGATCTGGTGAAAAGGCTACGACTTCTAAATCAATTTCCGTTTGCAATTGTGCAACAACTTTACCATTATTTGATGTAGTCAGGACGATTTTACCTAAAACAAATACAATATATTATTAAAATTAATACAATTATTAAGACGTATTATACTGGTAAGGCGATAGTTCGTCGGTTAGTTAGGCGGTTTCAATGAAAAAATGTTCAAACCACTATTTTGACGATAGTAAATTAGGTACCATGTTATCAATAGTGTCTCGAAAAAATGAGCAACGTTTATCATTGTTTGTGTTGTCCATTGTACTATCAGGTAACTGCTCCTAAGAACAATTAACGTGAAATTCCTAAAGGGAACTAGTAAGATAAGATAATCTAAGTGTAAATATAAATAATATTATGAAGAGATAAATTTTGTTCGTTCCTTCCGCACTTTTACTAAACCTACTTTGATAAATATTAATTTTACTATTTCGATGCAGTCCTGAATGTGTCCAAAAATTGGCCATTGACTATTAAGGATACACGAAATGTATGAAAGATTTAGACCTCTCAGATGTTAGCCAAGAAGTAACCTATCTTTTAAAAATAAATCACACTAACAATACTGATATTTTAAAAATGTTAGCGTTAGTTGCATATTTGCGTATTCTGAAGCTGCGAAGTTTTTCATGAGTTTATAAAAATATCTCGTAACATTTCTACAATTACTGTTTCGAATTCGACTATTTAAAGGTAATTTTTATATGGATATTAAACGTTCACAAATTATAAATTATTTAATTTCATACAGATTACTAATTTGTGATAATTAAGCTAGAGTTGTTATTATCAATTTCTAAGTTTTGAACAGAAATATATTCGTCGTTGCTTTTTCGTTGAGATTAAAAATCTCTTTCATACAAAGTTTTCGCATCATATAGCACAAGTGAGAAAAAATTTTTCGACCATCCGAAAAAATTATTACCAACTATGTTAGCATTATAATCTACATTTCGAAAATATACAACAGAAAAATCAATCAAGTATAAATGGCTCATTAGGATATTAGATTTCTGGTGACAATATGTAACGCCAAATATGGGCCTGCGAGGCAAAACAGGCAGCCTCTATTACAGTACATACAAATATCATCTAACGTTGTTGTCAATCTCATTTAATTTGATTTGCTCGCAGTAATACTATTCTTTGTTTGTTTTGAATTGCTGACTATCAATCAACCGACACTGAATCCAAAATACAAGGACTGCCCATTGTCAACGCTTACATTATATATGTTATGTACATTCTATTCAGATAAGAGAAATATTTGACATCATTAATTTAATTAACAATGAAATATAAAACCTTGTTTCCTAATTTATTGGCTGCTTAAACAGCTAGCCTTGTTAGGGTTTGTTGCCGATAATTTCTAAGGATAATCACACTCTGTTTATATTATACACATATCACAAGTTGCTGACAAGTTGTTTTTGATTAAAGGATATAAATAGAATATTTAAAAAAGTATGACTTTGAGTGTGCCTATTTGGTTGAGTACTATCAACTTATCAAGTAATTTTGTCTAACCACTAAGAACAGCAAGAAAGTGGGAGACAGTTAACAGACATACATACAGAGGGTTTTAATCCGTTGTTCCTGTCGTTAGAGGTGCATTGCCAATATTTGTGGTGTGTCTATCAGTACATACACTACAGACCATCACAATCCCATTTGCTTACCCACGTTACTAAATAAAACATGCCCTATTTTTTTCTTAAGTATTACACAATATTTCTTCAATAAAATCAAACATGAATAATAAAATACAATACCATCAGTTCCTATGGATGCAACAAGACTATTTTCTGGATGGGTATCTATGGCGGTGACACGTATTTGATGTATTGCTGCAGGCACCTGCTGCAACATTGTGCATGTTTTCAGATCCCAAATTTTAACAGTTCCATCCTCATATCCAGCTGCCAATCGAACTCCATCATGAAACATCTAAAACACAGGTATGCCGTTTAATAATGTGCCTGTTTTAGGAGAAACTGTACAAAACATGTTATAAATAACTAAATAATAGATCAGGTATTTATTCAGTGTATTAAGTTGTTTCTAACAAATATTTGATATACGAAGGTGAAGTTTTAATATAGTAGTTTTACTAGTTATTACAATGTAACAATTTATATGATAAATAATATACTTATTGTCATACCTTACCACACTCCGTCTTAATATTATGACCTTGCAAGACTTTAGTATCTCCTGATGGTATTTTAAAAATAAATATATCTCCAGTAACAGCACCACATATAAGCACTCGAGCTCCAAAGTGCCATTGTGCCCAACTCAGATCATCTGCCTCATATTCAAATACAACAGGCCAGGGTTCTTGTTGACTACCTTCCAAGTTACATTTCCAAACTTTTATTAGACCACACATATCGACACTGGCTACGAAGGCTCCGTCAAAACTAAACCCGACAAAAATAACGGAATCCTTGTGACCAGTACAGTCCATTACGACATCACCGGTTTCTACAGACCACACATATGCTTTATCGTCTTCACCCCCCGTGATTGCAAGCTTACCACTAGGATGTAGATCACAACAAAATATAGAACCATTGTGTTTATCAAATACCATGATAGAATGGTCTTCTGGTTTCTCCATTTCCATGTCTTCTTGGTAATCTATCCCGTCCATGTCTTCATCGTCTAGATTTATTTCTTCCATTTCTTCATAATATATGCCTTCATCATCCATACTGCCAATTTCATCACCATTTATAGACGAAGGTGGTGTATCTTCTTGTTCTTTCTTCATTTTGGGTTTGCTTGCTATTATTTATGTATCACGATGACAGTCTTCTTTTTATTAGCTTCTATTTCAAATGATCAAAATATACGAGATAATAGAAAAAAAAAAATATGGTTTGATAAAAAAAAAAAAAGATAAAGCAATTTCTATTACGGTTATTTTCTGCAGTAAGGTTATAATTGCAGTTAAAAGTAATATTGCACAAATCACATGTTTATGTTATTCTGCCACTGTCAGATTAAAAATTATCAAAAACGTCAAAATGAGCTCCAAAAAATGTATTATGGCTATATAGTGGCCCAGTAGGCTCGCAGAAGGATTAATATAATTTATTATTATGAATTTTTCGCCAATTTGTCTCATAATAAGTGATCTTTTTTATTATGTGATTTTAATATATCTTTTTCTGCTCAAATATCGTAGATCCGAGCTAGAAAAGAAGTATGTTATATTCAACATAATATTATAAAATCGAAAGTTTCATTATAAAATCAACGATTTCTAAACATTTGAAACTGAAATTTAACTTTTTATTATTCAAGTATTACATTTTATATTTCCTAATTCGTAAAAATACGTATTTAGGTTGTGCATGAGTACAAAAAGATTTGAAAAAAAACGCTAACGCTAACTCCAATCTTTATAATTACAAAAAATGGTAGCGGTATTTTTGTGAAAATCGAAACCAATAACATTTAATTTATTATTATTTAATTCGAAAAATGCAACAAGGACTGTTCAATAGTAACTGTACAAAATTAGGACACTGGTGAACCAGCAAGAAACTGCTCAACGCTTTTTTAGAAACAGCATAATTAGCATAAATCTACTAAATTAATAAAATGAACTATAATAAGCACAGCAAGTTAATAGTTGTTGTTGCCATAATTTACATTGGTGTCAATTGTCACTTGTCAGTGTCATTTTTTTTTGAGGTTATAAATACAAAAATAAGTAAAAAAGATTTGAAGAACAATTCTTTAATGAAAACACATATAATTATAACTAATTGATAATTATTAGTATACATCAAATATTTTAAAGATGTCATCTATTAAAAAAGGTATTGTTTAGCTGTGTTTTTATATCAGGTGATGTTCATTATGTTACTTACTATGTATTAATGAATAAAAAATCTTTTACAGCTTTATTGCAGAGTCCTGTGCCATTTTTGGTCGCTAAACGATTTCGTGGCAAAATAAATGTACAAAAACCTCGTAAGCCACATTTTGAGAGGCAGCTTTTGCTTGATATATCAAAACCATTTTATGGTCCACCAAAACATTCGTTACCAGATATTGAACTATGTGGAAATAAGAATCCAAGATTTGCCAAAAGGGAAATTGATAATCCATTTGAAAGAATTTTAGCTAAAGAATGCTTGGATTGGTTTAACACATCAAAGATGGTTGTCTTTTTGCATGTTAATTCAATAAGCATGGAAGATAAAACACCAATTTTTGCAGCATTGAAAAAGAATGATATGCATTTAAGGACTTATGGTAAAAAAATTGTGAGCATGGCCACCAAAGGAACTCGATATGAGGTTGTTAATCAACTGTTTACCTCACATCAAAATGTTATATTTGGTCAACCTGAAAAAGCAGCAAAAATGTTTAAAATACTACGAAAGACTCCTCAATTAGTTGTTATGGGTATGGAATATTTATTAATTATATTATCAATGTATGTTATAGAATATCAATATTGAGTTTAAAATTTTTGCTAAAATGCATATTTATGTTTAAACTCTTGAAAGCTGGTTATTCTAATCACATCAACTATCATATCATTTGAAATTTTAGTTATAACTTATCAATATATATAAAAAAGTATGTATTATGTTTTACTTTGCTCAAAATTATAGCATTTGGAATTAAATATTAACCTTAATATTAATAAATTAATTTACTTTAAAACAAAACAATTAGACAAAGAGTCACAATTGATATCATTGTTGTATCAAGTAATTATAATTGATATTTGTTTTAAAATTATTGCTATTGTTTATTTCTTAATAATTTTATCTATTTTACAGGTGGTATTATTCAAGATAAGTTATTATCAAAGAATGAATTGGTAGAATATAGTAAATTGCCCAGCTTGGATGTAGTAAGGAGTCAGCTTTGCTCGGTATTGCAAAGTGCAGGATCATGTCTGGTAGGACAACTCACTCAGAATCAACAGATGCTTGTGTCACATCTTGAGAAACACATAGAAATACAGAACAGCCCCACAGATAATGCAAGCACGAGTACAGAGAGTGAATCTTAAAGTTATGATAATAATGTTTTACTCTTTGTATGAATACAAAAAAATAAATATAATATAATGTAGTTGATAAAAATAAAATGATTTCGATAAATATTGTTCTTATTTTATGCCATATGCACCTCTAACATAACATGCTAGAGGTGCATATGGTATATGAATGGAAAAAAAATATTTTAAATATATTCCCCAGAGTGATATAAAATAACAAAAAAATGCGATTAAACATTTCTTTTAATTAACACTTCAATAAATGAAGTACTAAAAAAACTGCAAACTGTTTAAATAAAACTTAACGGTTGATTAAACAGTTCTTATCGAAATAAAATATATTGAAGTCGCAATTCTTTGGATGTATATGAAAATATTTACTTATTTTATACATTCAATTACATATTAATTTAATTAGATTGCTATATAGTAGATCAAGCATTATTATGGAAAAAAATATAAACTAGCTTTAATAATAAATGTAAAAGAATTAAAAGACTACTAAGTTTTAAGTACAAAATGATGGAGTGTCTGGAGGAAAATAAAAGTAATGTTTTAACAACACTTGTATTTTAATTTTAAGTACTTACAATCTTTGGTATGGTTTGACTTAATCTAGTATTTGAGAGATCAGTACCTACGTATCTACTTATTAATAAATGGACATGAAACAAGCTTGAGCAAGATCGTTAATAATAATGGGTTTGTGAATATATGTTTAACTTACATTTATAGGAATTTTACAAAATATTTATTTTTAATAGTTTTTATATATCTGGATCAAGGTGCGGTAATGCGATTGGTTGCAGACGCCAACGCAGTTAGAGCTACTGCAGCTTCAACTTCGTCTCTCCCATGGCGTACGGGATTAACTGCTAATCGTATCTTTCGCCGTCTACCTTCCGCCCACCAAGAATAATTTGCTTCACTAGGCTGAAACCTAGCTGCACTTTCTAGCCATTTACTTAATAGGACAGGACTAGTTATCGCTTTGTTATCACAATTAATCTTATCGCATCGTTCTATTTCATTGGAATTGTTATTAAAACTTTCATATTTCTCATTCGATGTGGAAGATCCGTCGGTTTCGTCCTGTTTACAAACCGTTTCTGACTCAGGACTGTTGTCGAACCTTGTTTCAATGACTAGAGATTCATGGTCGGGACTCGTGGGCTCCGGCTCGCTCCATATGCTGTCATCTGAGCAAATGCTGAACTGTTCCACGTTGCCTTGAGCGCGATCATTGTACGTCCGAATTAGATGACCCCACGTAAGTTGATTTCTGTCTGCATTAACGTTTTTCAATTTTCTTCGCCAGTTAGCAAACCAATTACAAATCTAAAATGATACATGACATTAAAACGTTTTATCGACTAGGTAATTGGTGTTATAATAACGTTACACTTATTACATTTTAAATTATTTGTTATTATTATTTATTTACGGTTTTCCAGAGACAGTACTAGACCTTACCTAGTTATGTTTGTAATCATAAGCAATGAGTAAAAAAGAAATATTTACTACAACGAATGTAAATGCATCAGAAACATGATCAGTGATATATTTAAAAACTTAAGGTGGAAACAAAGCTAAATTGTGTTTAACCAGGCAGTGACAAAAATAGTGCCTATTTATGTACAAATAGCAATTCTTGGCATTGCGCCAATTAGGCTGACTATAGGTAGGTACCGATACGTTACTAAAGATTCTAACCAAATAAAAATAATATTATTTTAACAGAACTTGGTGTTATTTTGTTTTCAAGTTTGCTTAATACTTACTTGAATGTATGTTAGTCCAGTTTCACGCGACAATTGTTTTTTTTCTTCACGGTTTGGATAAGGATTGTCTCTCCGTCGGACGAGCCAATCTTTCAAATACCGTTTTATTTCTGGAGTAAAAAGCCTCTTCTGTGGCCGTTGTCCTGCTACTAAACATCGCCTGTAAGAGTATTAACAGTTATCGTACCTATTTTTTTGTTTTGAAATCATTGTTCGTGTAAATAAAAAGGAATATTGGCGTTGATGTTAAGAAATTTCAACAAAAGGACATAAATGTAAGTCATTTCATGAATGACGCACAAAGGCAATTATTTACTTAAGTCTGAAAATAATGACTCATATCCACTAACCGTGTGTACCGTCTGTTTCTTACAGGTCTTAAAGATTTTCCATCTTCTCTAGATGAACTCTCCATTTTTTCCACTTTCACCTCGCTGACTCTTTGAATCAGCGTCATCGGTGTACGAGTATCGTTGGAGTATCAAAACTGTCACTAAAACTGATATTTTTCTTTAGGTGTGTGGTAGTTGAGCACGTGCGAAGGGCACCACGGCTTGCGACACTCTCGTGTCTCGAAACTTTAACGCTGCGGGGGATGCTTGTTGATCTATTAAAAAATAAGGACATCATGACATAAATAGATTGTCTTTTAAACATGGAATAGAATACTGTCCGATTACTTTGGACGCATGAAGAGCGCATTGTTGGTATTCAATCTATGCGTTGATGTAACCGAAACATGACGGTCACATTCCACGATCAATTTCAGATGTTATTAGCTCCTAAGAATTGTAAAATTGTGGAAATAGCCATTCATTTATCCAATATTTGAGCTAAGATATCATACTTATATTAACAGTTAACAGTTCTTGAAATTGTATTCAGCAATTATCATAAAAAACAAAAAACATGTTAACTATTACGTGTGCTGTCGAGGTCATTGTTCCTTCCCTAAAATTTATTATATTCGTTTGTTTATTTTTATAATCTTTTAACGATTAATAAAGGTTATGAAAATTACAAGATAAAATTTGTTATGCCTAATTAAAAAAAAATTGAAAAGAGAAGGTACGTACCTGTTTGCGGGAAAGCTCGTGGACTGTGTGAAAATGGCGGCGGATAAGCGTACGACTACAGCGCCACTGCGCCGGCGCACCGTCGTACTGCAAATTCATGTTATTTCAGGATGTCTCCCGCGATGTCTTTAAACTTGATTGCAAATGCTGTCGCATTATAAACAACTAAATTTTATTGATGTTTATTTTAATTTATCCATGATGTCAAGCAAGTAACATGTTTTTCTCTAAATAAATAAACTGATATTGATGATAAATATTTTTTGTTATTTATTGCTTGAGTTGCTTTAAATGAATGTATTTATTTGAGATTAAAAAGCATAAGTCCGAAAATAATTTATTTATATATCGAATTAGAGTCAAGTAAAAGGTTACATGTGCTATTATTTAAAATCTTGGGATACTTTTTGATTATGAGAGTGAAATCTCTCAAAGGATTTCAAAGCAATTCCGATTGGGTACAACGCTGTATTTGAACAGAGATATCAGTTTAAAAAAGTGCTCTAAAATTATTACACTAATGTTAGGAATTGAGGAAGACCTTTTCGCTTCTTTTCTCCCAGTTCATGATTACAGAAGCTCTTGCTACCGACGAAGTTTCTGCTCTTGTTAAGGGCTTTGGAATTTGCCGTGAGATCTGACTAGAGACAATCTTTTAATTGACCGATTCTTAATTCTTGGAAGAGAGACATATACCATTTTGTCGAAAATATTATAAGGACATTAATTGCATGACAAGTGGCGTAATTATTCGTATCTACATAACAATTAATAATAAATACATTCAGACAATTTGCAGTTGAATCATATGTATATTTGAGTGATAAAATGTATTCTATATGAATTGAAACAGTCTTAAAAACAATATGATTTATATAGAAGTATCAATAACATGGTCTAACTTTGGTCGGTATTACTATTATACTTTTAAAGTGTGAAAGTGCTGGTTATTGTGACATAACGATAATAGTTGAACACATGGTAGCGCTAAGTTTTTATGTAGGTATTGAGATGAAGATGTTTTACGCCTTGGGTTACGTTACTTCGGTTTGGGTATCCTTAATCTTTTCTAGCACTATATATAGCCTATGTTACTCAGGGTAAATTTACCTTTGCCATGGTGAAAGATATTTTTGAAATCAGAGCAGTAGAGTTTGAAATAAAATATATTGTATAGGCCGTTTTGATTATTAAATATTGCTATGTAATGATATGCTATTTATGCCGAAATAATAAACTGCTTGTTTAATTATTTATTGCTTACGAAAAATTATATGCAGATTATAGGAAGAAAAATAAAGTTCATAACAATAATTTTAATAAAATTGTAAGGAGGTTGAGAAAAATTAAATATTATACATTTTTACTAATATCCCAATTAAACCCTTGGGAACTAAAATAATTTTATAGCTATTTTAAATACTATACAAAAATATATTTCATTATGCTGTATGTATATCACCCGCATTTCGGAGTGAGTTATGTGTTAATATCTTGGTCATACGAGCATTATGTGCTATTTTGTCTTCTAATAATTCATTATAAATATTTTTTGTATTACTTGTATAAAATATTGTGATATATTTACCTATATCTATATCTGTTAATTATGTTTACAACACAGGATAGATTTTAAAATAAATATGAATAAAGATATTAGAAAGTCTAATGCAGCCGCCTTCTCAAATCGTACTGGAAAACATCTAACTTCCTATTTGGAAACCAGCTTTCCTTAAATTACTTCTAGTTATTAGCGCCTACAATAATCAGTCTACACGTTTGGAATGGTATTTTTAATTAAGTATTCATTTAATTTGTAAGATCGATTTTGATTTAAAATGAAATATGGTACTATAGCTATTTTCCAAGAAAAATCTCGGCTTCAACGTAAACGATTGTGAATTAAGAAAATTATATGGAACATTGACTTCAATGACATTTTTTATCGACGAAATCGTTTTTTGTAATATAGTTTCTAAAACTAACAGCTTTTTAATATAAATTCCATAATACAATTTAATTTCAACACCAAATATTATATAACTGTGTTCATGAAGGTAGAGTACCAATAAATACCAGCTCTTTTAATACTTACAAGCGATTCTATAATAATAAATAATAATACAATTGTAATTTAATTGCATGAGGTAATGTTTTTATTATAATTGATAATGCTGACGCTGCTTTTATATGAGTAGGTAGACGGATGTTTGGTAAATAGTAAATTGTTGTCGGTCAGAACGATGTAGATCAATGTAGAGCTTCAAGAAAATGATGCAACAAGTTCTTTAAATGGCATCAGTATTATGTCTTGCTTTTAAATTATAACACTCTTATACCCGTTCATATAACTAAACTTAAATCTATTATTTGTTTTAAATAATATCTATTTTTCATCTTTATTGAGTAGGGTCCAACGAAAAAAAAACCCAACCGTTACATCTTATTATTTTAAAAAATGCCCGCTGTAGCATTAGTTTAACATTGACAGAACGATGCTTTTACTCTGTCTAACGACCGGTTTAAATATTCGCTATCTCGCTCATTGCGTATGAAACACTAGGTACTCGCTACTCAGTAATCGCATTCATAAAATCACAGGCCACACATGCGCCGAGGTGGCTACTCGCCTTTTACGCGTCACACGTTGCACGTACTTTTTGACGTCAACTTCTCTTCGTGTCTAGTTTCGGAGATCGTAAAGATGGTAACAGAAAGTGAATCAGTCGTGTAATAAATACCTCTTGGAACAGTTCGTAAGTTTTCGTTTCACACAGTGTAGCAGTTGAAGCTCACTGAGCCACGTGCATTTTGTTTATCGCTGTCCGTGATTGATTTTTGCGGCATGGGCGAAGAAACTCAAGCCGGCGACGGAAAAGTGACATTAAAACGTAAAATAACACTGTTTAACGGTGTCGGTATAATTATTGGAACAATAATTGGCTCAGGAATCTTCATATCTCCGACTGGAGTTTTTCTTTACACGGGGTGAGTAAATGTGTCAAAATTCCCGCCTCTACATTTCTATTAATATTGTTTTTGCTCGCAAAATAGAAATAACGCAATGCGCATGCTCTGCTGTTTAATTTGTAATAAATTAACAAAAATAGCAACTTCATTAAATACGAAATACATTCTAAATTAAACAGTACGATAAAGTGTTGAAATAGGTACATTATTTATTTTTAAAGAAATAGTACACGTAGGTATAAAATATAAAGTATCGATATAATTGAAGGAAATACATTTTCTATTTAACAGGTGATAAATTAGGACTAGATGATTTTTAAGAATATTTATGCGTTCTCGACTAAGTCTTAATAGTTTTAAATGAAGCATGAAAACCGATGGTAATATATGAACTATTGTGAAAAATTGTAGTAATTCACGATATAAGAGCCTATAAGACTAAAATAAGAAATAATAAACTAATAAAGTTGTGACCGCGACATATATTGTAGAGTAATTTTTATTTTTTAATAATTATTATCTTACGCAATTTAATTTATTAGTATATAGTTTAATTCGATTGAAATAAATTATCTATAAATAAACTATCTATATTTTTCTTAAACATTTTTAAGAGGTTTTCGTCGATTTTTAACTTTGTCTATGAATAAATTTAAATGTATGCAAAAAAGTTAATCACGAATCATTATAATAGTTAATGATAATAAGATCGAAAGTTCTAGTCAACAGCTTTGTCTGATAGAGAAGTTTTTCAGTAGGTATATTCCACTAAATGGTACTAATGAAATATATGAATATGAATGAAATATATAAATGCACTTGTGTCAGAATTTCATTCAACACATGCGGAATGGTTTTCTTCGTAGTTTTTTATTAATTGTTACGAAGTATAAACCCGTAATGCTTCCAAAAGATACTCGTTTATGTATTTAATTAGTAATTATTATAAAAGAAAGGAAATTGTGCAGAATTTAGACATACCTGCAATAACCTTTAGCCTTCAGTACCTATTAGGCAGCTAAGTGTATATATTTGCATTTATTTATTTATTTTTGTTTAACACAAGTAACTGTCGTGTTGTTGTGTGTAAATTAAATTTTATAAACTTGATTCTTGGGGCGGTAACTATATGTATTTAGACCAGTTTAACTGAGGATATAATGATACAAAATTGATTGTTGAATAATGAATAAGATTTCGTCGATGAAATGATTAAAATTATATTGTTATTAATAGAGTAATTAAATTACTACTGCCATTTTATGATTTTGCACTTATAGGCGTTGTGGCATATTATACACAAAGCCCTACGACCAAGTTTAATTACGTACACAATTCATACGTATGTGTATATGTCATTGAACTCTACATAACCGACTGGTGTTTTTTTGTGAATTTGAATGGGTACCTGGGTTTTTTTATATCAGTGTCGGTAGTTAGCGTTACGTTCAAGTTCGAAGATATTTTATTTAAATAATTAATTATTGCATAATTATTATTTAACGCTTAAGATTAAGTTAGAAATTATTATTGACATGTAAAGATAAGGCTGATCTAGGAAGAGCGAAGGGGATATATTAAATGTAATGTTCAATATTTATTATTTTCCTATAGTGAAATAAAGCCAATAAAAATAAAAATATGTGAGTTTAAAGAACTTATGATTAAACTAAAAATATTTTAATTAAATGTACGAGTATATACCACTGTACCGGAAAATCGATTCTAGCATTGTACCGGAAATTAACTTATTACTCTAATTCATTATTTATGTTACACTTTATATATTCTTATAACTATATATATTCTTCACGTAGTGCTTTTCATACAGTTTAATATGGTAGTATTACTTGAAAAGACAATACAATTTTTTGTCCCCGATACCGAAGTCGCGAGTAAAGTTCGACTGTATTTACAATAATCTATACTGACCACAATAAGACGTAAGTCAAATAAACAACACTATATTTCGAATGCGATATATTTAATCGATAGTTTGAATCATCTATGGATTCTATATTATTTTGAGATTTAAGTATAGCATATTCAATCATTCTACTTGAATGCCAGTTGGTAGAGTTGATTTGAGGACATGAAAATGAATTCGTTGCTTGCTCGGGCTTGTACCTCAAATTGTCGGTTAAGATGCACTTATTCTAATCTGACACTGAGACATCTCCGCTTTTTCACTGACCATTCTAATTATACCTAAATAGGTAACTTTAAACTGTGCGACATGTTTTGTATGATGTAATGATTGAATTAAACATTTCGCCTGACAGCTTGAAACAAGAATAATAAAAGTACTATTTTTATCGCACCATAGTATCTCAAGATTCGTTTTGTACAAAGTTTGAATGGATGAATAGATATAGTAAAAAGTTTGTATGTAAGTTACTAAATTTTTCTAGAACGGTTGAACGGATCAGAATGAAATTTCGCAAAGAGATAGATAATGTTCTTGAACAGCACAGATATCTGTATTCTACTGGTCTGATTGATTATAAATGATTTCTTATAAATCGATAGGATGGTAATTTTTGTAATGAAATCAGCTCCTAGTTTCATCTTAGTTTAAAAATAAGACACTGCATAAAAAACGGTTAAATAGGAAGTCAGTGTGGGCCGACTAAACAGTTGTTTGGAACATAACTCGACCATTCTGTCTATGTTAGAGCAATTTATAGTACAGACAAAAAAAATGAATCAATAATTTTATTGATTTGTAATAAGCTTTCCGTTCCAAAATAATTGACAGTCACACCGTTTTTTCGCTTATTGTTGCCGCCATTTTTACACTATCATCTGGAAATAATTAGTGTACTATATAATAAATACTGTAGAATTATATTCTGAAGTAAATTTTAAAATTTAAAAACGAAATTGATCTTAATAATTGCAATACTAAAAAGGAATGAAGATAAATAGCGTATAAGTGAGATTCGATGTGATTTCCCACAGAATAGCATTTGTAATCGTTCGTGACTAATGTATAATTATAACCGAATAAATAAATATATAATAAAGGTTTGTCTTACGCACGAAGTCAGATGAAAATTAAAATTAATTTCGCAAATAAGAGAATGGGTGTCAATTTTCATCTTCAATTTTAACTGTGCCAATTAGCACAAGTACTTGTAATGTACTCCTTTAATTGTCTTGTGGAAGAATAAGGGTTATATAGTGTTTTAAATTCGAGTACCCATTTTTAATGCAAAAAAAATGTATATAATTCTAATAAAGCTTGTGGTTAAAATAACAGAAATATTCTTTATTCAATTACACTCATGAAATGACTTTTGGATGGCCATATTTTGAATAAAATGTAAAGCTAATACTTGATCCTAAAGTTGATTTTACTGAAAAAAACCGACGAGGAACTAGGTAATTTAAAACCCTTTTCTATAAATTAACATTGTTATATTGTAAATTATATATATTAACATTGTTATATTAATCAAATACTATTAAATTTACTAGTTATCCTGCATCAATGAATACCAATTCCACCAAACTAATTAACTATATCTTAAGTTTATTGAGTAATGTTTCTAAAATTTGTTATGAAATTTATATCTATCAATTTGAAATAATTTCCAACCAATTAAGCTAAAAATTTGCACACATTTGGCACAAGAGATAGCACATAGCTTATAGCAAAGAACACACTTAAGAGAGATAAACTTAAGCTAGCGAATGAAATAGAAAAACAATAATATATCTATTAGCTAAGCCAAAAAAGCTTCAATACTATTCCGAGAAAATATTGATACTGGTGATAAAACATATTAGTATTATATACAATTATGCATATACTCGAAGTATTTCCTTAAGAACATTTTTATTACTAAAAAAATATTTGATTTGCACACACTAAGAGCTAAAAATACTTAAGCAAAAATATTTAATCTCGTTTTTTAATGACAACACAATATTATTAATTATAATTTTATTAATGTCAGTGATTACAGTTATTGAATCGAACTTGCTAACAACAGTTGAATAGTGAACGCAACGAGTTGGCAACAGGGCCAAGGCTGATCAGAACCTACTCTATCAACACACAAAAGTTATCACCTTTCTGAAACGACCCTTAGTTTATTTTAATGTTTAGCACGTCATGCCTAAAACTACAGAATCGTTTTTATTTCATTTACAAACACGAAAATAACCGCTCGTATTTGTAAATTTAATAAAAACATTTCTGTAGTTTGAGTTACCTACTCATTTTTTTTGTCATCTTTTTAGAAGTGTGTTATGGTTTTTTACTCACCAACCGTTCTGTTTAAGGGTTATATACTTGGATACAGAGTGTTTTTCTAGTAATAATCTTCCATCGGTCTTTTGTATTGTGAAAACAGAATCAACACCAATTAGTTTAAATTAGTCCATCAATTGCTATTAGGGAACTTCTTTCCATTCTATATAGAGATATATTACTTATATTTTTAAAAGCGATAAATGTTAATCCCAGGTGAAGTCATATGTCATATCCTATTTCACTGTGGTTTCACCCAAATACCGATCCTTCTCAGATCATGTTATAGGAGCACACCGTATAAGTACGCACGCAGTAAACAGTATTATATTCCATGACAATTCGTGGAAAATTCTTATAGAGTTGATTATAAGAAACGAACTGTCTGACTGAATCGGTGGCAAAACTCACACAGTGATCACTTCCTGTATCATTTTTATATTATGCCCCAACAGTTTTCACTCGTTAAATATGATATTTGATTTATCGTTTTATTCGTGTATTGATGTATTTATGTATTTGTTACAGATCAGTAGCCGCGTCTTTACTGATATGGCTCGTGTGTGGGCTATTATCGACGTTAGGGGCACTCTGTTACGCCGAACTCGGCACCTCAATATGCCGGTCGGGCGGTGATTACGCTTACATCTACACCGCTTTCGGTCCCTTGCCTGCCTTCCTGAGGATGTGGATAGCTCTACTTATCATCAGACCGACGACGCAGGCAATCGTGGCGCTGACATTTGGACATTATGTCGTTAAGCCCTTCTTCCCCGAATGTGATCCACCTCAAGATGCAGTCAAACTTCTTGCTGCTGTTTGTTTGTGTGAGTAAAATTTCTTTTATAATTTGAAATATTACAATTACTTATAACTACTAACAATATTTTCGGCAAGCATTGTAAAAAGTTTGAACTAATATTGAAAACAATAGAAGATTATAGTAGTATATAGTTAGTAATATTAGTACCTAGTTGTAAAGTTTAATAAAAAGTTAAGTACTTGAAGGTTAGCATGTGTAATGTTTAAAATATTTCGCATTTTAGTGTCATTGTCAAGTTATAGACGAATGACCTTTGACGATGTGAAGTTAAACACTATAATGCTCGATATACTTTCAAAACTATTAACGTTCATAAATAGTTTATTAATAAACTTTGTTATACTTACATACCAAATAGTTATGTTCTAGTGTATGAATGCTGAGATAATGCTTGTAAAATAAAAACCACATTTTTTTAGCTGGTGACATACTTAAGGCTTAAGCTATTAGTGCTGACCTTAATTATTCAAGACAGATTAATCATGCGTTTCAGACAAGGCTCATTATTATGATTATCTCACTAGATAATTCGTTTTCTTAAAATTGGTGTGTATTATGGGTTTGACATAAGGGAAAATTTAGTATACTTTTTAAAAAATATCTTTATGTCAATGTTTTTTGTATCTTCAATATATGCGAAGCTGTAATTACAGGGAAATCCTTTCCCTAAATTGCAAGTTCAGATAATACTTAAAAGGAAAATAGAGAAACATCTATAAATTAACTCAATGCGTATGTGTATTCTATATTTAAATTAATTCTATATACATCAGTCTAATATTCTAAATTTAAAAAATATTATAACTGAAGAAAAATCCTTAATCTATTTTTTTTTTAATACAGTAAGTTAGTTTTTATTAAATTAGTTTAAGCAAATCGTATTGAATATATATGACTCATAAAGTCATTCCGTTGGCGCCAGTAGGACGACAAACATTATCTACGGGTAAGATCTCATCATAATATCATTACGCTAATCTCACTCCACATACATTGCTTTAACGACTTTTTAAAAGAGAAATAAACATATTAGATCGCGATTAAAGTATTTCACTTATGGTAGATAATTTAGTTAACATTAGAATTATCTTGGAGGACGTTTATATATTGTTTTAGGAATTTAAAAAAAAGTTAAATTGTCTATGCCTTAAGCTACATATCTATTAAATTTGACATTACACCCGAAGGCAGCACGAGTAGAGTCTATGATAGATAATGTTAAATTAATAGTGATTATAATGCAGTATGTAATTAGAAAATGTCAAGCATATTCAAGCTCATAAGAAAGCTTTCTCCGTCATCTTGAAACGATCAATTCTGTTTTTATTTGTAACTCTTCATTACGATATGAAAATCGCAATTATAATAACTACGTTGACGCTTTCTAGGATCGCTTTTAAATATTATTATAAAAAAAATACACGAAATATATAATAAAACTTAAATCAAATAAATATTTGACAAAATTTCTTCGAATTTATCACTAAACCCATCAAATATAGTAATAATATTTAAATCCTTTTATAAATTACGGATTTCTGCAGAAAAATGCATTAGGAAAGGCTTATTGATAAGTTCTTTTATTATTTCAAGCTGATAAAAAATCAGCCACTTCAGCTTAAGTACATTTTGACATGTAAAAAGTGACTGGACTAAAGGACTACCGCTCATATAAATGTATATTAATTATTAATATAATATAAAGAGAGATCATATTAATTAATTCATTTTAATATATGTTGCAATACTCAGTGTAGGACTTAATTTTTTTTATCTATTTGCGAGTTCTTTTCCATCGTCGACTTTATTTCACTTTCCATGAATCCGTGTATATCTTGGAAACAAATACAGTTACTTTAAAGCTATTAAATGCCTTGCAGATACTGGTATTACAGGTCGCTGTCCTTTTGAGTGTAAATATGATAATCACTACAGCGATCTTGGGCTATTATATTATCCTATTCTGATATAGTTTATTTCTGACTCGATTTGAAATAGTTTTTTTTTAATATTAAAATCTCAAGACTAATTTAAGATAAAAGAAATATAAAAACATTTAATTTTTTTTATAAAAGAGATGATATGATATGTCACATATATAAGATTAAGCAATAATTTTAAGTCGAATCTGAGCCTATACTCCAAAATGTTAAAAAAAACATTCGAATTTTTAAAATAATCTGTTTGTTGTACATAGTTCAGAAATTAATTTTAGTAACATAAAGAGATAAAAATCAGTATTAGTAGCTGGCTACTAAATTCAGTATGCCTCATGTTTCTATATGCATATATAGTGACGCCCCAGATCACTGATCATTGTCAATATGAGAGATTGATCAGAGGTTGGGCATCGGATATTCACTTCATCCTATTACACCAGACTAAATGAGTTCGTAAATTGTTATACAGCCAATGTATAAATCATTGTTACTTTCGAGTGTAGCATATTGTGAATTATATAACATAAAAAAATGTAATTGATTTCAATAAAATCGAGACAGAATAGTATCTTGGGATACTCCTTTATCGTAATTATTGAAATACTCATCAGTTTAGTTTGAGGTAAAAGGTCTCATATGGTATCCAATATTTGTATTTGTTCACAACAAAAGCCTTTTCAAATTAAGAATTGGAAATAGGATTCAACGGTAAAATTCTGGTGGTATTCTTTATAATATTTCGCAGCCAGTTTCTATTTTTAATCATATATTTAGTGCAAACTTTGATGATGGTTCTAAATTAAAAGTTTGTTCCTTAGAGAGTTACTCTGAAGTAATAATAATAGGTACAACTGACCACTTAAAAATGTCAATGTCAAACAAAAGGTAAATCTCAATAGTGCTAACATTAATTATCATTAATATATTCTTGTAACTTTTATTGAAATAATCATATGAAGGAATTTATGACAAACAAAAAGGTTATATATCATAATAAATGATATCCGTGCAACATTAAAGGTAAACATTATTAGTTATTATTCATAAGGGAGCTTTAATACAATCATATAATTGTTTGTTCGAGCGAGTATGTGCTCGAGTATAAATTATAGTTGAACAATGTAGCCTACCTATATAGCAATAATCTCAAGCTTATGAGACTTTCGATCTTGAGGTTCGAAGTTCAGTTAATAGAGCATATCTCTCCGTTACTCTAAGATGTAGCTGATAAGTATGTATGTATCTCCAGCGCAGGAAGTTTTGAGATTGGTTCCTGTGGCAAAACTTGTTCATTAGGATATTATTATTTTGTACCCTGGAGATATAGAGAGGATTAGAAAAACGAAATTGAAACAGATGAACAGCAGATGAAACGAAGTTTAATCAGTCGGAAGAAAGTGAAAGTTTTGATATATTAGCAAAATGATTACAATGTCATTAAATTTTTCTATTTAAATGCACTGTCACACCTTTAGATAACATTAAAGAAATTAGGTAAATTCTGTAGCAAGTGATATTTTTTACATATGTATGTTAGGTATTGGGACACTGACATACTTTAAAAGCTATCTGTAATTCATCTTCCTTGTTGTTGCGGAAATTTCCACTTAACCCAATTACTGATCGGAGAGTAAGACTTAGGATATATTAACATACAGCTGTATATTCTCATTATATATGAGTGAATATGAGGCAAGGAGAAAATTTAAACCAAAACCAGGAAATTACATGCCGTCGAAGTATATCATTTTTGACGATTTTATTTATACTCATTACTCATGTAGTGAAACAAGCGAATATAAGCCTTATTTCGGTATTGTCTCGGTTTAGATACATGTAGAAGGTAAATTGCATTAACGTATTTAATTAATATTTATTGACATTGACGACCTAACCCAATATTGAAATTTAAAAAAAATGTATATAATATGACCGCGTTGAATTGAGGTTGAATTGCTAGTACTTTTTTCTTGGGCTTGTTTTTATGGACGATACTAATTCCATACTTACTATTATACTTTTGGTAATAGTGAAGTACCAGCCAGGATGTTACACATTAAGACTCTTTTACTTAGGTATTTCTACAAAATTGGTAAATTTCACAGTGATGTATTAGTGATAATATATAGAATGATTTTTATGTAGATATGTTTCGTTATAATACAATCCCAGTATGATGTGGTACTAGAGTAAGTTATCGGTATATTATCCTTGTATTGCATAATAGCCGAGGTGACCTTGTGGTTAGAGTAATTGAATTTTAACCGAATATTATAAGCAAACATTAAGTATCAGGAGTTATTACAGTGAGTAGACTCATGTAGGTAGATGAACGAATGGGCTAACTGATGGAAAGTGCCATCCTGCACAGACATTTTCATAAAATACACCACAAGCTATAAACCTTTCCGTACGACATCAATGTCACTTACCCTTGAAATCAGAATACAATAATTTTGCGTGTTGTTATTAATTGGCGGTAGAATTTCTGAAATAGAAGCGCCGATATGGCTCAGTGGTTAGAACTCTTGTATACTACTACTTGTATGTGTTGTTCTCTTAAACTTCATTACGGGTTCATCTCGTGCTTGGCGGTTAAGGAAAACTTCGTGAGGAAACCAGCAATTCCCTGTGTCTTATTTCAACGAAATTCTGCTCCTGATCTCCTCCTCAATGGGAGAAAAAGCCTTAGCCCAGCAGTGGAAAATTTACAGGCTGTGACTATTGTATTATTGGTAGAATTTTATGTGTAGGTATTATACCTATTCAGAACGGATTGCATAAAGCCCTACCACCACGTGAAGTATTTTTACAAATGTTCACAACAATATTAAAAATTTTCATTTATAGACGACCTCGTTACAGTTTTTGTCTGTGGAAAAATTACGGTCCACATAATTATGGTTTGACTTGTCGTATTATTTATCTCCGAGAAAAGGTTCAAGGAATCAGTTATCAGAGGACAATGTTGTAGATTGATATATGATCATATTTTATTCGCATGCATAATGAAGATACAAATTTAGATCGATAAATATGTCCGTAATAAATCATGTGTCTGTCGTCTAAAAGATACACATTGAGGGTCTCGAAGATATAAATGCTATGCTTTATTCCTGACATGTATTTTTCCTATTAATTTATTAGCATTTTCTTGTAATTATTTATTTTTATTAGTGAGTTGTTTAGGGGTGAGTGGTCACCATCGGTCATCTACATACATGGCTCCTATACGAAATATAAACTTCCCCTTTCATCGTCGACTGTCACTATCCTTAACTAAGGGAACTTAGATTATGTTAATAATCAAGACTAGTTGTGCCCACGACTTCCTGTCCATTTTAATTTAACAAAAAAGTTATTGCTATAGCCTAAGTTAATCCTTATTATATATATTAACAAACAGATTAACAAAAATATGCTATTTTGGTATATATACCGTGTATACATATACCTATACATATGCATTTTCTAAAAAGTAGTTATTTTAATATTATAACAGACACTCCAATTTTGTTATATATATGTTGCGACTGAAACATAAGGAACATGACATCTTTGTTCGATTAGAACATAAATTAATGAATATTGATAATAAAGGCAATTTTTCTAATCCTTGCTATTTTTTATTTATTTCACAATCATATCTTCCTGCTTTACGTACATACATATACACAATTATATGTTCAAAAAGCAAAAGGCTTCATCAAAAGTATAACACCTCGCCTCATTGCCTTCACTGGTGACTGTATATATTTAAGCATTTAATGTTGTTAATTCTTATGGTAATAAATTGTTTTTATGTTCAATAGTTTTTACATTGATTAAATTATTCGTCTCTTCGACAGGTGTGCTGACAGCAATCAATTGTATCAGCGTTAGATGGACTATGCGCATTCAAGATGTGTTCACAACATCGAAGCTTTTAGCTTTGGTCGTGATCATCATATCAGGATTATACTACATATGTATCGGTAAGTAATATGTAACAACAAAACAGCTGATCAACTTTTATTGGGGAAAATAATGCACGACCAAAGAAATTATTTGCCGATGCCCGATAGTGTTATATAATCTGGTTGATAGAGTATGTGCATATTACAAACGTACGTGGGTTTAAATGCGAGTTAATACCATTATGTTTTCCCGTGTTATTAAATAATCGCGGATTCAACGTTAAGGAAAAACATCTTAAGCAAATATGTTGAACAGTTGTCGAAATATTGTCGAAAAATCATCTGCCTAGAGAATAGTGTACTGTACAAATTTCTTATAGTTCAATGGTTGGATATTTGACCCTACTGACAAACATCGCGTACGTTTAACCTATTTAACATACTTTCAGAGGCACAAGTGTATCACATCGGACTTCTTACTTCCAGGCTTCTGTTGAAAAAGTCTTAATAGAAACAAATTACCGTTAACCTTCATTCGATCTAACCTGAATTCAAATCTCACCACAGGTCACGTACTTAGTTATAAGCTAAACCAAACCAAAAAAATAGTCAATATATCAAATTATATTTTAATACTAGCTGTGCCCGCAACTAGTAGGCGTTTGAATTTGACAAAAAATAATATTATTTTACCCTAAGTTACTCCTTATTATATCAGTTATCTGCCAGTGAAAATCCCGTCAAAATCGGTCCAGCCGTTCCAGAGATTATACGGAACAAACAGACAAAAATAGTAAAAAATGTTACTTTGGTATATGTACGGCGTGTATACAAATGGATTGAGTAAAAATCAGTAAAAAGGGCTATTTTAATATTACAAACAGGCACTCCCATTTTATTATATGTATAGATGACTAAGGCTTACAGCTTTATAAATGCATTTTTATAAATTACATAAAATAAAAAAAATATATATAAAAACGTGAAAAGGATGTTTAGACTATAATGTAATAACAACTGTTATATAATTTAACAAAGTTTAAAATAAGTATGATAAAAAATTAAGTAAACATTTAGATAAGGTCCTAAATACCTCTTAGATAGGAAAATATTTTAGTATCACTTTGAAACATCTCAATAACATATTATTTTGAACACAACATTGTTCTTGTTACATTATCGGAGTTCCATTTTCTAATCATATTGATTTATAAATATATAATTGGGCCTATTTTAATAGAATCTTGGTACCGGGAGTAGGTATATTAGTAACCTGACGAAAACAACATATAAAGTTCCGACTTGTTAATAATTTGGACATGTTCGAACTAAATT
Organism: Vanessa cardui; assembly: GCF_905220365.1. Classification (NCBI taxonomy): domain Eukaryota; kingdom Metazoa; phylum Arthropoda; class Insecta; order Lepidoptera; family Nymphalidae; genus Vanessa; species Vanessa cardui. The sequence goes on from NC_061129.1 coordinate 10,189,554, forward strand.
GATTTATTTTAAATCATTACGTCTGTTGTCGCTGTATTTATTCCATTATGTCAAGCCAATTACACTGCCGGCGTGAGAATCAATACAACAGGGATAAAGTTTCACAAAGTTACCGCACGTCAATGACTCTATATTTGTTATCTATACTAAATACTAGTTGAACTTTGCGGCTTTACCCTCGCGAAATTTATGCACCACAAATTTTCCACGCTTTACCCCCTTAGGTACAGTTACGTGAAAATTCTCTCGGTTCTCAGCGGATGACTACAGCCTATAGGGATCCTACCTACCAAATTTCAAGTCTCCAGTTGTTTTAGTTTTTGAGATATCGTGATTAATCAGTGAGTGGTATTGGTCACAGGGCCGTATTAGGAGGGCAACGTATTAGGAGGGCAACCGGGGCAACTGCCCTGGGGTCTCCACATGAGAGGGGCCACAGTTTTCAGCAAGTTAACAAATACTGAGATATAGTCTAATTATAATAATGTTACTATTTAATATTTTAAAAGTTACAGATACAAATACGAAACAAATGATAGATTACTGATTGAAATAAAAAAAACGAATTATTTCAAAATAATGTAATTATTAGGGTGTTCACGCTTCTGTTTGTCTAGGGCCCTCACTGCTTTGTGGCCCCGGGGCCTCCAGACCTTTAAATCCGACTCTGATTGGTCAGTATTTGAAATGCTAGCTTTGGTTGACATCTTGTGGTTAATTGTCAATCAATCAATCAAAATAAACTTCATTCAAGTAGGCTTTTACAAGCACTTTTGAATCGTTATTTAACCACTATATCAAGTGAAGTTACCACCATTGATATATTTGATTGCAAATTGCATCTGCTTATGGTTAATAATGTTATACGTGCCTCGTTGTTCTATTGGGTAGGTATCGTAAGGCAATTCCCAAGAGCTTGTGATCAAACGAATTAAAAAAAGATATTCAAACAATAATAGGCCGGTGTCTGGGAATTGAGAGTGCTTAAACTGGCGTGCCTCAAAAAGCGCGTAAAACCGGTCTGAGTCTGATCTTTGAATGCGAAATCTCTGTGGATTAGCTAATTGTTTGTTTTTGCGTGTTTGAATTCGCCTGGAATGATAAAAATATATATTTAATCTGCTATTTCATCTGAAATTTTCAATTTATTAACGGAAGGTGTGTGTTGAAGTTACTTTATTTTATGCAGGTCATCACGAAAACTTCCAGAATGCTTTCGAAGGCGAGTATAGTGCCGGGAAGGTGGCTTTGGCCTTCTATTCGGGTCTCTTTGCGTTCGGCGGCTGGAACTACCTAAACTTCGTCACTGAGGAACTTCAAGATCCTTATAAGTAAGTACACAATACCTTTATTTTTATTTTATGGTATAGCTTGGCGGATGAGCATATGGGCCACCTGATGGTAAGTGGTCACCATCGCCCACAGACAATGACGCCGTAAGAAATATTAACTAAGTATTCCTTACATCGTCAATGTGCCACCAACCTTGGGAACTAAGATGTTATGTCCCTTGTGCCTGTAGTTACACTGGCTCACTCACCCTTCAATCCGGAACACAACAATACTGAGTACTGCTATTTGGCGGTAGAATAACTGATGAGTGGGTGGTACATACCCAGACGGGCTTGCACAAAGCCCTACCACCAAGTAATATTATAGTATTACTAACAACTTACAGCGTGATGTGGCAAATAATAATTATTTTTGGAGATCGTTGTAACATACACATAAACATACATGACATAGAGATAAACGGATCATTGCTCATGAAGATAAAATAAGTAGTTAGTTACAAAATAAACTTATACACATAATAAGTAAGTAAATATGTAATTTTAAAATAGTACTTATATTTAACAAAAACATATATTTATGTAAATTGAATTAAATAATAGTGTACTTGTTTATAAGATTTGTAGATTTAGAACTAACTTTGACAGAGACAGCCGCTTTATATAAGTTTCAGTTGAATGAATGAATGGATAAATTAATTTAGGTTCGGTCTTCGCTCTGAGTGCTACATTCATCGTATATTAAATTAGTCTTGTTAGAAAACTTTATTTTGAATTAATAAGATTTCGATTTACTGCCGGACTGTGTTGTATGAAAATATAATGTAGCCTGCGGTTAGCATGACATTAACTTGTTTTTCATTTTTATTGACACTTCAGTAAAGATTTCCTGTAATTTAAATAAAATAACCTATTGTTATTCTTTGTTATTATAATAGCCTTAGTCTATCATTGAGTAACGATGAGTTTATAAGCCCAAGTTAACGAAGCCACTGACAATAAATTCTTCCTGTGGCGAGAAATTATTTTCTATACCCAAATACTGCAAATATTTTTGACTGTGCCGATTTATAAATTCATACGATTTGTTAAAATATTAAGAAATAAGGCATATTTTTAACACAATTTCATAAAGCTGATAAGCGATAAGCATATTACTTTCATATTACTTGTTGACTTTCGGGCAATATGTTATTGTATTCAACTAACATAGCCTTGCATTCAAAAGGGTAAACACTGAGTTAGTTGCCGGTTCTTCCCGGTAGAATCTACATTCCCAATCTGAGCTTTACGTTTATAACAATTCCGTAAAATGACGTTTCAAAAGTGCTTTTAAAAGCTTATTTGAATAAAGTATATTTATATTGATTGATCAGTAACTAGAACAAGCTATTGAACAAGATATTAATGAAATGACGGACAAGAACAATTGCTCTTTCGCTACATTTGTATTGATATGTACGATGAAAATAAAAGTAAAGTAAAATCACAGCCTGTAAATTTCCCACTGCTAGGCTAAAGTCTTCTCTTCCATTAAGGAGAAGGTTTGGAAAATATTCCACCACGTTCCAATGCGGGTTGGTGGAATGCACATGTGGCAGAATTTCGATTAAATTAGACACATAAAGGTTTCCTTACGATGTTTTCCTTCACCGCCGAGCACGATATGAATTATAAAAAACAAATTAATAATTAAGGTTTGAACCTGCAATCATCGGTTAAGATGCACGCGTTCTAACCACTGGGCCATCTCAGCTCTAATGAAAATAATCGTGAGAAAAAAATGTGATTGAAATGTCCCTTATGATAAATATGTCATAACAACCCTATTATAATATGGTTCTTATGACATATTTATAGAGTGCTATTAACGTTTGCTAGTTGCAATGGTACGGGTTAACAGGAGATGTAATCGCTTCTCCAAACCTAGCTCTAGTTTCCTTTCCCCTTTGTGGCGTCGTTTAGGTTAAGGAAAATATTAATTTAACTATGGTCGTAGTAAAGGATTTTTAGATTCTTAGAAATATTCGACGACCTTTGGTCGAGGAGTGTGTACACTGGTTTTCATGGGTACGCCACTCCCGGGTTCGATTTCAGGACGAGTCAATGTAGAAAAAGTAAATTAGCTTTCTATGTTGTCTTGGGTCTGGGTGTTTGTGGTAACGTCATTACTTCTGATTTTCTATAACATAAGTCCTTAGCTACCTACATTCTGATCTGAGTAATGTATGTGATGTTGTCCAATATTTATTTATTAATTCATTTATAGTCAAGAATATATTGTATATAAATTGACATAATACCATTATAATTGTTGCTCAGATCGAATATTACGGTACGATAAGATATTTATTGCGTTTAAGTTTTCTACTTATTTATCTAACGAGCTTCGTTTGGTATCAGCACGAGTGTCACGCTCCCGATAAAAGTTAAACGGCTTTTTATGTTATATTCTATATCTAAACTAATATTATAAATACGAAAGTATCTCTGCCTTTCTGTTTATCTGTCGGTAAAACTACTGAATCGATTTTGGTATAAAACAAGCTGAACTTCAAGGAAGAAACTTGAGGATCTTTTGTGTCTCATGTAACTCTTAAAATATTAGTGTAGTCGTGGGCGACTACTAGTTTTTTATAAAAACAATTAGTTCTGTTGATATAAAAATGTAATATACGACAACATATCAGTCATTTTCTAATGTTTTATTTCAAAATAAAAAAAAATCAAAATTAACCTTGTTCAAGTGGGTTTTTTTTACATGCACTTTTGAATCGTCATTTAACAATTAAGTGAAGCTACCACCGGTTCGGAAAGTAGATTCTACCGAAAAGAACCGGCGACAAAATCAGCAGTTACTCATTTTCAAAATTTAAAAAATACAATCATATTAGTTAAATACAATTATTTATGTATGTAATGTATCCTGCCTGGAAATCAACAGGTAGTATTTATTCGAGTAATCATTCATTCATTCGTCATTCAAGTTGAACTATTAATAAAAAAATACCTACAATGTTCTAGCTGTGCAAGCGACTTCGTGCACAATTCAATTAAAAAAAAAATGGTTGTAGCTTAAGTTACTTAAGTTACTACCTTATCACATCAGCTTTATGTCAGTCAAAGGACCGTGAAATTCAAGCTGTTTCAGAGGTCATCCGGAACAAACATACAGACAAAAATTGTAAAATATGTCATTTTGGTATATGTACCGTGTATACATACATATGGATATAGTAAGAACCCATACCCACACCCACACCCACACCCATACCCAAACCCATAGAACCCATTTTATTGTATATAAAGATTTGACCAAGATCGTTTGTTTACTTATTTCGTTTTTTATACAATGACATTACACTTTTTGTCTATCAATCTACACTTATATTATAAATGCGAAAGTAACCGATTCTCTGTTGTGTTTCAAGGTCAAACCAATTTATCGCATTTGATGAATTTTTTTATGAAATAAGCTTGAACATCAAGGAATAGGTTTTATTTCACCTGAAGATCAAAAATCAAAGCCACGGGCATCGACTAGTTCTTTATAAAAATCATTTAGAAGTAAAAAATCTTAACTGAGAATAGTATTATATTTACTTTAGTATCTAAACATATATTATTAATTTCTTCTTAAATATTAATTAAACTATCAAGCCGATTTTGATTCCCCCCAAAGTAATGAATGAAATAATAATAGCAAATGTTCTTCCTGTTACTCGAATTGTCTCCATATGAAATTTCGTTTAAATCGTTTCAGCGCTTTATGCTTGAAGTGGTAACAAACAGAATGACCAAGGTTTGATAATAATGTATGAATGACAATAATAAATTTAAATTTTAGCATCTATTAATAATATTGCTCCACAACTGTGTTCTTTTCGTTCGGTTAAATAATTCCTATTGTGATTTTATACTAATTTAAAATTCACAATAATTCAACTGACTAGAAAACGAAGACGTTTTTTTATTGATAACGTATTTTACGTTTTATTCTTTATAATGATATAAGCTGTATAATTTCAACTGCAATGCACTAAATATTTCCGATAGGATATATTTTGCTTAAAAAAAAACCGTAAATGCTTGATGTGGACTGTTATCGAAATTTCTATAGAAACGAGACGAGACAGTTGACTTCGAGTTGTTATTTAAACTATATACGAGTACATTGTTATACAGTTACTTTCAGTAGTAGGAATATTCGTTATACAATAAAGCAGCTTGCATTATCGCCCACTTACTCGCATTCTGTACTTATAACTTTCATAAAAAATATTTACACTGACGAGCTTGGTTCAACAAAATTAAAATATATATTTATGTACTCCTTTTACAGATTAAGGAGTACCCTTTGAGTATATAGCTTAACTAGTGTACCCATTTCATTCACGGTAATCATATTCATACTTCACAAAACAATACATAAAATACAAATAATGTATGTATTAAATACAAAAAGTACTACATAATATAAGTGCATAAACAGTAAATCGCATCTAGCACTTTAATTTTGCATGTATAATCTCATTAAGTACAGTGCCACGCCAATATATTCAATAAAAATTGAATTAAAATAATATTGTAATTTTTATTTAATTGTTATGTATTTGAAATGATAAGTAAATAAGTTTTTCTATATAATGCCTTCTTCGCACCTGTATGTGTAATCAACATACCTGTTTGCATGTTTTGTGATTTAAAAATACTATTGTATTACAATAGACGACGCAAGTATGTATAGAGGTGTTCTAGTTTTAGATCGAGTTCTAGATCTTTAAATAAATGTACTTTATATAAATTTAAGTAACAGCCTGTAAATGTTGTACAGCTGAGCTTAGGATGCACCCTTTTTGGTTGGCGGTTTAGAGGTTTATACACCACTCTGCTCCATTGCGGGTTGGTAGACAAATGTGGCAGAATTTCATTGAAATTAGACCCATGCACGTTTCTTCACGACGTTTTTCTTCACCACTGAGCACGATATGGTTTTCAATCCGAAATTATTAGTTAAGATTGTCACTTTCTGATATTAATGAGTGTCATTGTTGTTCTGTAAACATTTTGCAGTTTTAGTCTTCAAAGCTCTACAGCTTTCCTTTTAAAACTGCGGAGCAGAATTAATATTTTAAGCGAACGTTTTATTTTTATTCACTACCAACAGTAACTAAGCTAGAGAAGATTGACACACTTAATGAAAGTGGACAAACCATTTGAAGGAGTTCCCGCGAGAGCTCGGTAAATAGACTTTTATCGAGACGATTCCCGCAGTTTGTATATAAAGAGAGCTTAAATGTAAACGGATAAATTGCTTTGAATATCGGGGGAAATATTAAACAGCTGGTATTGTAATTAGGCACGCACACATCGATCGTCACGTGATAAAGCGTGATCGTAAAACAATAGAAGCTGTGTGCGTTTTTAGCACGAGAATTTTATATGCGGCCTGTTTCTTTTGTCGCGACTGAAACACAATCAAAAAAATTAATCAAATCATCATTCATCATTCGCGTGAATGTGAATATATTCAAATGGTTTTTCGGTCAGGTTTTCGATAGGTCGTCTGTCTGATGACAAAGTTCTTTGGGTATATCTTTGTTAGTTAGTTGGTTATCTGCAAGTATATTATATGGGTTGACGTGCTGACGTGGTAGTTGCATGAATATCAGTGGTTAATTAAATTACCTGAATCTGAAACATTTACCCAAACAAATAAATTTATTCATACCTTTTTAAGACGAAAATGAATTGAATACCGAAGATCGTGCAGGAATCACAGCAGATATTCTTTTGTAAAGACAATAAAAACACTTTTTAATTCAAGTAAAATGCTTTGTTTTTACAACTGATTTAAAATGTAATCATTTTTTGTGTGTGTGTGTGTGTGTGTCGATTGTGATTGTAAACCGAAATCATATTTAAAAAAATACCGCCCCAAAATGTAATAAAGATAAGTCACTCTGAAAGAGATCTCTATATTTAAGTATATATTGCCCGTACCCATACAAAAGTAATTCATGATTTTGAAGATTTTGTAATGTATAATTTACCCTTTATTGTATAATGTGTTCTGTATAGAGATTGAATGACGTATTCATACATGTTTCGTTATCGTAATTCAAGTGACCGTGTCAGGACGTACATGCATATGTATCGACATCTACATACATTTCACTTTCATTCGGTGCCTTTGCTCTTATCTTATTGTATACATTATTCATACAATCCTTACTCAGCGCGTCAGCTTCACACATATACTACATACTATATAAATTAAATGGACCACTTTGGTATATTTATGTGTGTATATTTTTAAATAATCGTGGATACATTTTTATTAATAAAAAAAGGCTACTAAATTTATTTTCGAATGTGTGAGTCATTGGGGGTTTCCAGTTCGCTTTAAATAGAAAAACACTTTACATTTATATTGTGGCATTCAAATATAGTAACGAAGTGTATAGTATACGCACCACGCAAAGGAGGGGAAGAAATCGGCGTCAGAGAGGGCATGACGGCATAAGAGTTATGCCGTTTGTCGTCTCAGCAGAAGGGGTTAGACACTCAAAGCGTTTTGTTTTTTTCTTTTTTCGGTGATATAGAATAACACTTTCAGTCGAATTAGTGCGACTCTTATCTTGCAATTTTCCTTTTGCCTATTAATTCACATTAGAAATAAATTAATAATAATAATAATAAATAAATAAATATGAGACAACATCACATACATTACTCTGATCCTAATGTAAGTTGCTAAAGCACTTGTGTTATGGAAAATCAGAAGTAACGACGGTACCACAAACACCCAGACCCAAGACAACATAGAAAACTAATGATGATCTACATCGACTCAGCCGGGAATCGAACTCAGGACCTCGGAGTGGTGTACCCATGAAAATCGGTGTACACACCACTCGACCACAGAGGTAGTCAAATAAATATTACTCTACTGTGATTTTATATTATTATTATTGTCACAGTTCGACGATTTTATAGCGTGCTGGTTAGGAATATTCCTAAGTTTGATAGACCATCTTTGTTCCTTTTATCACGTAATATCATGACCAAAAATGACATCAACTCCAATAAATAAAAAATTACCACAGATTTTTTATTAGGAAGTCTAAAGTGGAGTTGATGTTGGGGGAACAAAAATTACTGAGACACATTATTTTGAGTAATGTGATAACATGAATCAAATCGAAATAGAGGTGGATGATTTTGAACAATTTCGTAATTGTGCGGTGTAATAAGATCCGAAAAAATTATCTCGAAAATAGACCTTATCAAATACGTTAATACGATCATTTTGTCAAATAAAATTTTCCTTTTTATGAAGAAGTAAATTAGCTTGCTTCAATAAATAACTTTACAAGTCTATAGCTATTATATGAGATAGATGGTACTGAAGCTTTTGTTATGAATACTCCACCGAGTCTGACGGCTCTATTGATGATTCTTTGTTACTTGTAAATAAACTATTCATTTACTTAGTAATATATACATAAGCTATTCAAGAAATCTTCTTTATTTATTATTTGTTATAAATATAACATTATACAAATTTATATTGTAAAAAAAATGTTAGATTTCAGCTGAAAAATTGTATCGTTTTTTAGTCGGAATATTCATATCTGAAACAGCCCGCATTTAACGTACTCGTAAAAAGTATAAATTATGTTTGTACCTATGTTACAATTAAGTAGGTAGAGGAGACTTAGTTTGTCAGTAAAAAGATTTTACTTATAATATGTGTATTGATTTAGTTTATATAAAACTTTATCAATTAAACATAAAGTTTGCAAACATATTGAGATGAAGAGTGATTACGCAGTAAAGTTAATTTTAGTTATATTATTAAACTGGTGTGACATGTCGCTATACAATAGAGATTTAATACAATACGATATGTTTAATAATAGAATCACGTTTAATCTAGGTTGCAAACACATTAATACCGATTCATATTCGATTTTTAACTACTCATTAAATTATTATTATATTAATTATCTATAACTAATACAAAATTATATCTATTAAATAAAATTAATAGACAAATCAAAGGCATACAAATTACTTATTTTTAAATTTATTTATAAATCAATGATATGATATATTTCTTATAATTCTAAAAAAATAAAAATTACTGTAACGGAATCAAGAAGGCTTCGTTTTATTTTTAAGGCAAAACAATTAACAAAAATAAAACTAGAGTCTGTGTACCTTTTATATTAAAAACAAGCAAATTCTGATGATATTTTTTTATTACAATGATAATGCCGTAGTGTCCCTAAATGTATAATAAAATGCGTTATCTCTTAAGTATGCCAAGGAACTTTTTCATAGTGATAGTTATTGCGTTTCAGGAATTTGCCGCGTGCGATATGGATCGCTATGCCGATGGTGACTATTATCTACGTGATGGCGAACTTGGCCTACTTCGCTGTTGTATCCAAAATGGAGATGATGTCCAATCCGGCTGTTGCTGCGGTAAGTCCTATCTGTAAAATTATTAATAAAAAATATTAAGTACTGAAGTCTTGTGAAAGTTTTCGAATGGTAGCTAGCATCAAACTGATTTTTTTAAAGTAACCTAAAAAAATAAGAATAAATTCTGACTCTGATTGGGTTTTCTTTAACTAAATAACTAACTAACTAACAAAATAACTATTGTGTAGTTTCTTGTGTCGTAATAACTATTAATAGAAAACTTTTCTGTAAAGTTTCTTCTGTGCTACACGAGCTTCTTGTAGAGTTATGAAAAGAGTTACCTAAGTAAAAGAACAAGGTAAAAAAAGCGTTCGGCGGAATCTTCATAATTTCTCATACACACCCATCACAAATTTTCGAGAGCTTTCATTGAAAATAAAGCCGACATTTAATTTTTCTTATAATCAAGAATTCATTGATACTGTAATCCATATCAACAAACTAACTCTAATCCATTGGCCTGGGAAAGGGTGCAACCCTCCCTGCAAGTAAACTTCTCGAATTCTCTAGAAAATGACTTGTGATGATTATTTCTAGGCCTCACGAAATTTTAAAATATTATAACCAAACGTACTTCTAAAGTGCTGAAATTTTATTCCAGTTTGTAAAGAAACTGACAATATAATATTTCTAGGTTTTCGGTGATCGCCTATTCGGCGGGTGGAGCTGGTTGATCCCAGTATTCGTGGCTCTGTCAACATTCGGAGGAGTCAACGGAGTACTGTTTACGTCAGCGCGCCTCTTCGCCACGGGGGCACAAGAAGGTCACATGCCCGGATTCTTCACTCTGTTCCACGTGGATAAGCAGACTCCGATACCCTCACTTATATTTACGGTAAGTGATTTAAATTTACAAAATTAAATTATTTATCGATTTTTAAAAGGCAAGTAATGTCTTTCCTTACATTTATAAAATTATCACAATCAAATTAAATATGAATGCATATAATATACAACATAACAAAACTTAAAATTTTGGATGAAGATAATTTAACAATTGTATTTAAAATTAATTTTCTGTAAATTATAATATATAGCGAAATCCAAATATCAACGAAATTTCGTTAACATAAACATAACTGTAACATTTAAAACGTTAGTGTCCTGACTTGTAATCGCTGCGAAAGTGAAAACGAACAGAAAATAAAAATCAACTAGGCTCGTCGTGTTTCGTTTTTCTATTGGTATGTATGTCATATGAAAGATAAACTCGCGTAATATATTGGGCGTGCTGAATTTGCGGAACTGAATTAAAGACAAATTTATTACTGTGGAGCTGTTCTCTAAGAACATGACGAAACCATCGACGCAAAACTCGATCGTTAAATCACTCGTGAAATTTTAGAAACCGACATTACTTGCTACGCTGTTTTGATGTCTGTAACCTTTAAATATTTTCATTAAATAAATAAGTAAATATTGGACAACATCACATGCATTACTCTGATGATCCCAATATTCGTAGTTGTAGCACTTGTGTTATGGAAAATCAGAAGTAATGACGGTACTACAAACACCCAGACCCAAGACAAAATAGAAAACTAATGAACCTTTTCTACATCGACTCGGCCGCGAAACAAGCCCGGGACCTCGGAGGGGCGTACCCATGAAAACGTAATTGGTGTACTCACTATTCGACAACGAAGGTCGTCAAAATATTACTTACATACTTTATACTTTTATTGTACACATAGAGACAATTAATAAATACAACATAGACTAAACCTTAATAAAAAAGGCCTACAATTTTGGTGACCTTATCGCTACATAGCGATCTCTTCTAGGCAACCATTATATTTGTTAAGTTTTTTTTTTAATTAAATTATTTTGTATTGTGTGAGCTATATACGAGTTCCACAACAATCATTTTATAAAAATATTTTTTTATTTGAGAGTTGTACCGGAAACCACTTTTCAACATTTTACGATCGGATTGAGCATCGAGCGTCCGCTTCTTACAGAATAGCTGTGTTGATATTGATGATATATTGTGACTACTAATGAGAATAGTCTACTAAAAATGTTGTATGGAACAAGATTACGTCATAGCATAACATCGAAAACCGTTTCTTCTTGTTCTAGGATTTATTTACAACTGAAATAATCATTGAAAAACAAAAACGAAAAGCTTTATATAATATGAGATTAAATTGAAATAGAACACATATTAATTTTAATACAATTAATGTTTATCATTCATAGTATGATAAAAATAAATTTACCCTATAAAACTCAAGGGTAGCACATTTTTTTTAAATTGGATTAATCGTACTAATCCGAGTCAGAATTAATTCTTATTTTTTGAGGTTATTTAAAAAACAGGTTACCCCCCCGTACATATATAAAAAATAGTTTTTACAATACAACTTTACATAAAATGATTGCTAAATAACCTTATGGAAATTGAGATCGTAATTTAAAATATCATTGTGTTTTATTTTCAGTGTTTCTTCTCACTGCTGATGCTGACGACGAGCAATGTATTCGACCTAATCAATTATTTCTCGCAAACATTGTGGCTGTCTGTCGGCGCGTCCGTTGTCGGCATGCTGTGGCTCCGGCGGACCAAGCCCGACATGCCGAGACCCATCAAAGTCAACCTCATCATACCCTACGTCTTCCTCCTCGCGATTGGCTGTCTGGTATTCATCCCAGCGATCACCAACCCCATGGACACGGGGATAGGTTTAGCGATTCTTCTATCCGGTATCCCAGTGTACTACGTATGTGTGAAGTGGAAAGGGAAACCCGAATGCTACAACGCATTCTCAGGCTGTGTATTGAGGTTCCTGCAGAAATTATGCTCTTGTATTTACGTCGATTCGTTGGAGAAACTATCTAATTGAACGAATGGATGTTACAATAATGAAGATATACGAGCTTTCCTATAATGGACCAATGTGTACTATTGTACGTTTAAAGTTGAAGAATATTTATTGGATATTTGGTGTCTTATTGATGTTGTTCTAACGTTGATATTTATTATACAGCAGAATGTTTTAACAGATCATGAATAAATAGAATTTATTAATATTATGACACTAAAGTCATAATATATATGTATATTTAACTCGTAACATTCAGTATCTTTATTTGTAAGCGAATTTAAAATAATCTATTAGTATCTCGTTTTTAATAATCGTATAAATTATTGGATTATAAAAAAAACGCGTAAGTTGAATGAAATATAGTTGAAATTTGATTGTTTGACAAAATCATTTAAATATTTAATGAATAAGATCGAGATATCACTTATGTCGTGAATTTATTTAAAAAAAAAACTGGAGTTAAAAATATAAATAGGATTTTTCGCACATCATTTTTTATAAAATTTTAATACAATCTACATATATACATAATAGAGTATTTTATTTTCACACAAAATCAAAACTGTAATTGCTCTCTTTGTTTTAAACGAATATATATTTATATTTTAAACGAATTAAAGGATTTTTATTATTTATATACAAATAGTAATATGTGTTTTTGTCTTATTATAATTTAAATACTGTTTTACTTAAATGTATATAGTATATTATATTAAGTAAGGATTATGATACATTCCTAATTTTGTGCGATGTTTTAAGCTATTATTGTATAAAAATGTAGTGCTTAAACGAATCCAACGTGCTCTATTTATAATTTATTTTTAAATAAATCATCAATTGAAGACTTATATGAAATCTTAAAGATACTTGTTTAACTTAAGTAGATTTTATTTTAAAATCTGACCATGGCTGTATTGCACCATACCTGTGCCTTGTCAAAGAGGAAATAAACAAAACAAGTAATTCGTCTATTGCTATTTTTTTATAATTTTCTGTATAATAAGTTTTATACAAACCAATATTATAAATAGTAATTAGTTAAGATATTTAAAGATAGATATATACTACGATCAAAAATATTACGTAACCTTATCAAATAATTATGTAATCTCGCTATGTAGTAGTACAACTCATTAACTAATAAATATTTATATAGTGGCATTAATACTCGTATATCGTCGTCGTGTTGTTATGCTGCGTACAGATAAACCAAACAACCAACAAAGATTATCATAGATATTATTTTATCTGTAATGAAATAAGTTATTTAAAAATAAACAATTAAAACTCAAAAATTCCCATTCCTTTATCACAAACATACATGAAATCAAATTCATAGACATAAAACTGTAATATTGTTATTAAAAAAATCTGGAGAATAAATGTTATTATATTACTGTATATTGACTTAAAGAAGTATAAATAATCATGAATTTTGACTTCGAAGTTATATCTTACCTATGTACCTTACATTAATTAGATCGCAATATCATAGTTTCAATTTCATGGAATAGTCTTCATTATATTTTTTAACAGTGACAAAATAGAGTAGTTAAATATTTGTTAATGTTAATATTTATTTAATTATTCCTCAAAGAAACTAAATAAAATGTCATAGTTCAAAGGCGCTTTTTTGGAAGTTGCACCTACAGTTAACCCATACGTCAACGTTTAAAAAAAAAAAATTGAATTTGATAAAATACGTACGTGTGCGTACATCATTAAAATTTTTGGGCTTTACGGCCGCTGTTAATCTTCCAGAGGTCTTCTAAGCTTGAGGACAGCACAGATCTAGACCTCTGCTGTCCTCAGCCAAGCTATCTAGCCCAACACAAATCATGAAGCCCGTCCTTGTAGATTATCAAACTCGTCCCCACATTAGATAATTTACTGTCTAGCATTGTATTACTCCGTTCTGGATTGAATATTGAGAGACATGGAAAAGATTATTGACGGTATCAAATATATTGCCTCATTTACCGTCTACGTCAATATACTTAATAAATTAATGAATGTATTTTGTCATTTAATATAAACCTGTTTATTCACCCCTACGAAGCTGGGATGGCAAATTTAAAAATGTGTAGAAAATAATATAGTATGTCTTCACAAATAGTTATGGAATGCATGATATAAAAAATCTTATATTATGTGCAATGTATAATATAATACTACTACGAGCTTTAAATAAGTGTATATTTATTATTTAACAATATATTTTGTTATATTTATATTTACCTGCGAGCAGAATATTGCCCATTTTTATGTAACCTACTTAATTATATTATGTAATATGTACTATTATATATTTAAATAATGTTATAAATGTGGCGTATATATTTAAATTGCAATATTAAAATGTACCAGGTATTTCTTTGTTATTTTTATATTTTGACACCCTAATTTTTTTATGATTTTAAACCTACATTATTATCTTACTTAAAAATACAATTCGGCAGTGGCATACAGTTCTGACTGGAATTTGATATTGCTTGTACTTCCGTTTCTCGAATATAATTAAATGAAATAATGAGAGTGCCGGAATTTAAGTTTATACTTTATTTAAATGTTGGTTAATCTTTCTTGAACACGGCCACCGCAGTTATAATCTCTTGGACGAAGACATAATCACTAATGATACGCACGCCTTAAATATTATGATAAATGAAGAATAGTTATGTATTGTTTAAAGAAAATAAATTTTTAAATCAATATGCGATCCTTTTGGTTATGATGAAAAGAGCAAAACTATATATTTTATCCTGGGAATTCTTCTTCAAAGAAAAAGGTAAATTTGGACATAATTGTAGAAATTATTTGCTAAATTTATATGTACTTGTATGTACTTATAAATTACCATAATATACTATTAATTCTGATGAGTTGTATAATTATCATATGAATTATGTTAACCGTCGTTACTTGTTTATTTATATTAACGTAGTTTTTATACAAATGTAATAACTTCTAAAATTGTTATAATGTTATTATTGATGAATTTAAATAAAATAAAAATTTCAATTTATGTTTTTAGCTAAGCAATACATGTTTAAGCTATTCTCTTAACTTATATTATCTACGAAAACTTTAAATTTGCAACCGATTCATTAATACACAGATTATATTACAACAGATGAAGGAAATGCGTGACATGACATGACATTGACATATTAGTTCTGACAGCTCTAATCAAAATTTCTTTGTTATGATTGTGGATTGTCATTTGTCACTGCAGTCATAATTATTAATTAGTTCGCCAACCAAAATTTATTTATAGTATGTGTTCGTAGAGATCCTAACGTTATTAAGATTTTTATTTAATATATACGAATTATTTTGTCAATAAACTTCATTGAAATAAATTATAGGGAATGTTGAAGTTTGAAATAGTGTCTTCTCGGACCGTGGAGGGCGTCGACAAAGAGAAAAAATATGTAGCGTATATGTTACAAGTTAGACAGGATGCTACCGAGTCACGAGTCTTCGACCCAGACCCAGCGAATGTAGAGAGGAGATACACCCACTTTCTAGATTTATACAATGGCTTGAAGAAAGAACATCCAGCATTATTAAATACCATTTCATTTCCGCGGAAGGTATGACTCATTATTTTTAGTAAACAAACCTTTGTTTGCTTTGTGTTACCGCGATGCTAAACACACAAATTTAACTATGAATAAATTAGCATTCATACATTTGAGTTGATGTTATATATGATAATGCAATAGTGTGTTTAATTTAATTAGTCTCATACAATTTAAATACTATGACTCTACTCTATTTAGCTCTTACTGCCCTAGGAATAGAGTTTTGTATTGTTCATCTAGAAATTGTATATAATGTTCCAAGATGTTCTAGTAAATACCATGTAACCTAAATAGCATTAGTGATGTATTAATTGTTATTGATAAGCCCTTTATTGCAGATAGTCGTTGGCAACTTTGATCCAAATTTAATATCAACTAGATGTGCTGCATTTGAGTCACTATTGAATTTAATAGCAAATGAGTCACGCTTGAGGGATGCCCCTGCAGCTATCGCATTCTTTCAGGATATAGAATTGAAAGAGGCTAGAAAATTAATTGATGATGGGAAATTTGATCAAGCTTTATCATTATTAGAAACGAGCTTTAAATTATTAAATAAGGTATACAGCTGCATTCCTTAAATATTTTATAATTATTTTCAAGTATTTAATTTGATGAAATATTGAGTGTGTAATTAATATTAACCTATCTCTTTGTAGGTGTATACAGATAGATCTCGAGTAGTCTTAAGTGTACTATGCAGAATAGTGGCATGTGCAGGATCCAGTGGTGGAGCCTTGGCAGGTCCTGTGGAGAAATGGGCTCAATTAGCACTCAGACGATATGAAGCAGTCAGTGATTCCGACTTACTGCTCATTTATATACCACTTTTGCACACATGCATTTCTATATGGTAAATATTGCCATTGTTAACTTATTTATGCACAATAATAATTATTGAATTCACAATATTGTTTTAACAAAGAGACTAGTTCTGTACTTGATGTAATATATTATTCATAGTATAAATATAATACAATGATAAGTCAATACACTCAATTCTAGTCTAAATGAGGTAATCACAATACCTATTGTTTAAGTATTGTTACATCTTTGTTTGTATTTTTAATTAGTAAATTATAAAGTAAAATAAGGATTTAAAAGCAAAAAAAATACTAACCAAAATTTTTATGTTGGATACATCAACTGCTGGCAGTGTGCTTCTATGCCCGGAGTTTAAAATATTCCAGTCTTACAATCAAACATGTGTAGCTTACACAAAGGACCATAGTAGAAAAACAAATAAAATATATTTTTGTAGATAAGTGGTGTTAATGGCATACGATAACAAAAACTAGCAGTGGGTTGCCAATTTTTTTTTAAACGTTCAATGTTTTACATTTTATATTATATATACATGTTAAATTGATACAATATAAAATTAATAATTTCAGGGAAACATTGGGTCGTGATAAAGCAAGGCTGGTTGAAGAGTTGAACTCGCTACGTAAAAAGGGAATGAAAGTTGATTCTGTGCCAAGCTTGATGGAAGCTGTAGACAGTTTGGATGCAACCATTTAATAATAACTTAAGAGATATACTGCTTTAACAAATTTGATAAATAGTTTTTAGAAGACCACCTTATATATGATAATATTTCATAATATTTTAGCGTGTTATTTTTGAGTCAAGTATATTTACGCAGACTAGTATTTTGTTAATCTAAATCATGTTAGCTATCTAGTTTAAGTATAAAAGTCGGCTAATTTTATCGTAGTGTTAGTAGATCTTCAGTTTATTTGTACCTGCATTTTATTTTGTGTACTACTTTGACTTATTTATTATTTTTAAATGTTTAATGACGACATTTTTACCGAAAATCATTTAGACCATGATAGATCTGCAATCAGTAATATTATTTCATATTTATTACCTAAGATAAAAGTATAATGTAAGCCTTTTAATTATTTAATCATTAGTCAATGTTACATTTTACTAAATAATATTCAATAGTTTTTAATTACATACTATTATGTCTTTTTTTAATGATAAAATTAAGCACACAATATTGCATGTTGCTTATCTGTACATTTTGTACTTTCGTTTAGCTAGAAATAGTGGTAGTAATCTGTTAACGGAGTAGGAAATTATTTTTATTGTATTTGTGTAAAATTGATGATATGAATTTTTTATTTTTGTTCAGTAAAATTTGAATGAACCGGTGCTTTCTTGATATTCAATTAAGTTATCCGAATTTTACGATAATTATCAAACAATTTTTGGAACTGGGAATACAGGCAGGAATTGATAATGTTTACGGGGACACATATAAAAATAAATAAAAAAGTATTATTCATTTGCATATCATTTGTTTAGGCTTTGCAAAAGTTATTACAGAGATATCTACATTTTTAGTAAGATTGAATATGAATCATTGTATACAATTAACAATATATGTTCAATAATCCATTCAGTATTACTATTGTTATCTGATAGTTCTCTTTCAATTACTTTAAATTTATGAAGAATGGTCATTACTAATTAATTTCCTAAATCTCATATTGATGTCACATTGTGTCTTTCGATATGCAATATTATTCTAATAGATGTAAACGTAAGTAGACAGCTTGGAACTCTTTAAAAATACCTACTTGTTAACTTGTCATTGTTATTTGAACTATAGTTAATAGGAATAACAGATGGCGCTACTGTGAGTGCATTGAATTGAATATTATAATAGTTGTTTTTTAAGGATTGGCTGCTATTTCATGCCTTTCGCATTTCTTTATATGATTTTAAAATTTACGACTCTTTAATAAGGCAAATTATATGTTACGCAGTATGTCTTAAGCAGCTAGATCAAATAATTCGCCTAAAAATAAAATGTGCCTAACTTAGTATTAAATTGGATTGGAGCATAATTAATAAATTGTGATATTTGCTGGTCTCGTATTGTATATACAATTTTACAAAACTTGATATTTGATCGTAGAAGGATGTTTAGTGCACTGTGATTTTATTTACATTGATAATTTAAATATAGTGCTCGCAATAAACAGTAATGTTGGTTCTAAACAAATCGATTATACTTTTAAGTCCTCGTGTTATAAAGAAAACAAAAAAAAACAATGTTATACTCAATTATCGGCTATAAAAAAGTATATATTTTTTCGTATTATAAAACGTTTTTTTTTTTCGAATAATTCAGTTGCGCGTGTAATAGTGAGAATGTGATAATTGTAATGTTGTAACCATAGATAAAAGAATAGTCTGATTAATTTTACAGCTGTCAAATTAAATACGCGCGAAACTGTGAAAGATAAAGCGATCGTGCGGCCAGTTTTTGTCATTTACCGTACAGATTAATAAAAAAAATATAATACTAAAAAAATGTATAGCGAAAGTGCATAATTCCTCCCGTTGTTGGTTAAAGGAAATTATTCCTATTAAGAAAGATTTAGATGTAATTCCAATGCATTGCTCCACTTTGCACTTGGTCGTCGCACATTCACTTTTTTCCCTAACAGTTTGACAAACTCTTTGACAGTTGTAAATTTTCTGAGATAGATATATATGGTGAGTTTTATCTTTATGACCTTTATGATGATGTTATAACAAAACTTGGTCATGATCGGTGATATTGGAAAAACAATAAATATAGATTAATTTATAAAATTGCATTCAATACATTATCTAGTCTAGTGATAATTGTGTATTTCAACGTAGTGTTTTGCTTAATTATCAAAAGTATTTAAGTCACAAATTTCATTTATTACATAACTTTGTTTAGAATATCTCAAAAAAGTGGAAATGGTCGCAGGTTAAAAAGGCGATTTCTATATCTATTGGGGGGATGATTAATTTGTGTGATATCTATCATGTTATTTTAAACGGATTCGAAACAAAACACCAAATTGTGAATTCATAATTGTTACATTATAACTGAATTAACTTCATTTGTATGTACAACAATGTGTAACAATTAGCGCGTAAATTTAAATGGATTCTTGTTTACAAAGAAAGAATGAGGCATTGCAATGTATGATAATTGCCAAGAAAAGGTAGTTTGAAATAAATACCGACTAATATGAGCCTTTAATTGCTTTAAAACCATAGTGTAAGATAGAACGCTAAATACAATTGTTTTATGTATTCATATTACATTTTGTCTATGCGTTTCAATAAAATTATTCTACCATTAATGTAGGTTTTCGCTTTAATTGTTTTCTATTATACGATGAAAGAAAGTAATCTTAAGTATATTATTTACTTCAAATAATGCATTACGTTTCTAACACTTATTATTATACCCGATAGTTTATCATAATAATCTTAGTAATAATAATTCAATGTATTCGTAAGTAAAATTATTTAATTCGATTTGCTTATTTTTTTTCTATGATATTATTTTATTGATTAAGGTGACTGATATTTTGTACATTTGTAGCCATAATAAATATAATATATTTGAAAATGTTTTATTTTTTGTATGGCAATAATGTCATCATTTTATATGAAGCAACACTGAGATTAGAGAGATAAAAATAGTAAATTCAAAATATCCTAAAAATTACTTAGGTTTCGTTCAAATTTGCGCAGGCAATCTTTAAAGTCTTTAAAATGGTCGTTTTATTAATTCATAAATTGTTTTTGTACTCTGCAACATTTAAGTATACCTATTCAGATAAAAAATAAACAAATTTGTAATTTTAGTATGGTGGAATTACCAGGGCGATAACAGGACGATTATTTTGATTAGTCTTCCTATTAGGTACAGTTCACAGAAATCGATTTTGTTGAAAGGTGTCTTGTGTGTTTATATTCGTGTACTTTTATTTTCGTAGCGAGTATGAATTATGATAATAGCTGCAGATGATTTTAGTCGGAAGCGTTGCATAATGAAATTAGTTTTATATTAAATTGATTTAAAATGTATACTGTGTTTTAGTTAAGTTTCACTCAGTTTTTGTTTTCATTTTTATCTACTACACTTATTTTCATCTAACAAAGATTTGACATCAAAAGGAGGTTTTTTAATTTATATTTTTAGTCGAGTGACAAATAATATGGCTTATTTAAATCATTTAAGAAATATTAGATTAGTTTGAGTTTGTTCATTTACGCAGAACTACTGTTCCGGTTGCTACAGGATTCTCATATTATATAAGTTTATAAATTTTGAACGTGAAAACTTAGACATGCTCGTATTAGTAAAGTCTATCTGCGTGAAAATTTAGACATGCCCTTATTAGTAAAGTATGTCAGCGTGTTTCTTCGTCAACATCTCATCTATGTAAAGATTATATCTGCTATGTGTCCTTCAAGCAGGTTATCTATCACATCTACAATTGGCCCTTAGTCCAAATCCCTTGCTCAGACCAAAATCATTGTATTATTATGACTTTAAAGTTAATAACTTTTTAACTACTAGTTGCACTATAGGTATCGTATATAGCGATCATTATTACACACAGAAACACAGCCTTCTGTCGTATTGATTTGTACGTAGACAATTTTACTACCTTTAATGATTTCATATGTTCTTAACAAATATTTATTGGGTTTTTATTCTATGTGATTCGAAAGTATGTGAAACACGAGTATTCGGTTACCTACTGTGCCTAAGATATCTCGTAAAACCGTTTATTCCTGCACTTGAATTAATCGTTGTTAGTGCCATCCCATTGGAATATATTGGAGAATGGATTGGTCAATGTTATTCAAAATCTTTATTCAATGTAGAAACATTACACTAACTTCTGAACTTCTGTCACTGTCAAAAATTCTGCTTATTACCGGTTTTGAAAGTAAATTCCCAATACCCGAGAAGATTCAGTGAGATATATGTACATATTTTTTCTCTTTCAAACGTTTCGTAGCCGATCTTTTAATCCCTATTAACTTGGAAGTTCATCATCATCATCATCATTAACCTGATTTTGTCCACTACTAGACATAGGCCTCTCCAAGTGCACGCCACTGTGGTCGTTCTCCCGCTACTCGCATCCAGCTTCTGCCAGCCGTCTTGCATAAATCGTCACTCCACCGTGCCTGAGGTCGTCCTACACTAAGTTTGCCTAGACGCGGTCTCCACTCTAGAGCAAGTTTTCACCAACGGTTATCGGTTCTGCGACAAATATGGCCAGCACACTGCCACTTCAGCTTACTAATACTAATGGGCTACGAGTATGTCGGTGACGTTGGTTCTCTGATGGATCTCCTTATTTTTGATGCTATCCCTCAGAGAAACGCCGAGTATAACCGTTTCCATAACACACTGAGCAACTTTAAACTGGTGGACCAGCCTTGTCGTGAGTGTCCTCGTTTCGGCTCCTGATCTCATGAATCACGGACATGACTCGGAAGTTATTAGTTTTATAATATCCTTTAAGATACGTTCTGTTATTGACGATGTTTTTGTATTTTGTAACAATATAAAATTCATTACATGCATATAAACAATACAGTTAAGTTTAAGGTATTCGAATTTTAAAACTCCTGTACTATGTTTCTACTTACTTTTTTAGTCGTATTCCTAGGCGTATATTCGCGTCGTTCGAAGGAAGGGGTTAAACCTCATCAAAGACTGGTACTTCTGAGGAAGCTGAAGGCAATTCGTTTCTCTGTCAGTAAGAATTATTCTTACGCATATAGGTATAATTACGCATCAAAGGGTTTTATCGCGATAAGAATATTATTTTTTATAGTTTTTTTACATATAAATTACATAATGTATTTTTTAAATCTGAAAAATGGTACTTGTGGTAGGACTTCATGCAGGCCCGTCTGGGAAGGTCCCACTCACTCCCAACTAGTTTAAATATGTACGTCAATATGTATGTATCGCCGTCCCCGGGGAATAAAAAGATAACTAACAAAACGTAAATTTTCAGGAGAATTAAAAAACATGTTTTCGTCAATAACTTTTTAAATACTGGACATAGAAGCGTGATTTAAAGTTTTTAGAAAATTAGATTTTTAAAAGCTTTAAGTTAATAACGAGAAGAACCTGTAACCTATGTTGAATATTTAAAAAATAAGAAGTTAGCCAAAATCAATCATCACCTGTGTTGCCTAACGCCTGTTATCATTTTATTCACAGTATTTCATATCCAAAGTCAAATATTGTACAACAGCTATATCATTTTATTCTTAGGGTTTCAAGAGTCCAAATACAAATGATAATACAATAATATCATTATGTTCTCGTAAATATTCATTTACCATTTTATGTTTAATGACTGTAATCAATTTTACTTGTAAAATTTTGATATGGTTATCACGTTTAGTTTTGTTTTTTCTCATGATACCGTTTTATTAAAACAAAATTAAACCAAGGAAATACAGCAAAACGTTCAATATTTTTCATCTGTTTTATTTGAATCCTTCTTTAAATCGAGTAAATAAGTAATCCATAGTTCCATATTATTAATTAAAAAACTTAATACTCAACTACAATACTCAACTACCTAATCAAATAAATCAGTTTTAATCAACAATTGAAATATTAGTCATGATCTTCTTCCTCGTCATCAGCATTGCTTCCAGAGTTACCCTGATGAGTTAGAAACTTGTTAAGAGCGTGATAATGCTTGTGATATGTCCTGACTTGGAAACGCACATAAAACTATCATACATAGCCTTGCTTACTGGAAAAAGTTCAGTATACATATGTATAGCACTGGCAACTCCGTCACATCGCTGGGGTTTGGACTATCTGTCGGGTATCTCGTTTCATACTGATTCTTCACAGATTCTATGTTTAAATTATATCTGTATTTCAATACTGATTGCTGTGAATGGGTAACACTCTCTTCCATAATTTGAGTCCACAATATTCTCTTACCATCTTACCAGTTTTTTAGGCTGCCCCTTAGGTTGTAAAACTCTGATTTCACCATTTCCTTGACGTTATATCTGTCGCCATTAACATATGTGTTCCTAACAATTGAGTAAATTTAATCGGGAGTATATTCTATTCTATGTTTCAGTTAGCCCTCAATATTGAAATGCATCGAATCTCCCACACTTTGGTCTTAGCCAATCTCAAAACATCTGTCTGTTGTATTAAATCCTAGCTTTTGTGAGGTAAATATATATCAAACTAAAATAAATCTGTTTTTATTTTGACCGTAACGTACCTCGGAGTAAAATAACATGTTATAGACGCCTCTTTTCTTCTCATGGAGTAGCAATTGCCTCAAGCAAGTACCTATTTCATTAGCACCTCTTTTCGCAATCTGAGCATGCCAAACATAGCAATACCTAACAAGCCTTTACAATTAATATCATCATATACTGTGAATTTGTAAAAGAAAGTATCCTATACTTTCTTTTATAGTAAAAGGTACCAACTTCAGACTATGAGATACTCAAAACCGTTTCTAAAATTGGTTTCTGGTGTCAATCTTGCGCGAAGTTTCGACGAATTCCAACCCCCTGGACAGGCTGGGTTTCGGACTGGTTTGGTAGAACAACCTTGAGGACGAGGTGAATAGAAGAATTCAGGTTTGGCAGCGTTTCGGAAGTTACGTCGAATCATTACATCGTCGATCCTACAGTGCCTTAAGACGAAAGTCTTCAACCGGTGCCTCCTGTCCCCGTCCGTCCCGTCATGACATACGGAGCCAAAACGTAGTCACTCACGTCACGACAAAGCTGGTCCACCAGTTTAAGACTTTAAACCAGCTCAGCGTTTCTCTGCGGAATCACATCAGAGTAAACATCATCACAGACCCGATAACCGTTGGGGAAAAAGTGTTCTAGAGTAGAGACCGCGTTTCGGCAATCGTAGTGTAGGACGTTCTCGGGCGCGGTGGAGTGACGATTTACGCAAGATGGCTGACAGGAGTTGGATGCGAGTAGCCGAAGAACGATCTCAATGCATACAATTGGCCTATGTCCGGCGGTGGATGAACATGAGCTGTTGATGATGAATATATTCAAAATCCCGTTGCTCTCCTATGCCATGTACATTAATTCCAATCTTTCCTTTTGATGGTTCATTTTGATTTTGAAACCATTCATTGGCACCTCCTTGATAATTTTTTTTAAATTCCTTGATAATATTTTTTTATATTATAAATCTTAGTTGGAGTCAAGTCAAGAACACATTCTGTCTTTGTTTTAGGATTATCTGAAATTTCATGAGCTTCGTATATAACATAGCGATGCTATGATATTTCTTGTGTTAAAAAAAAAAATATATATTTTGGATATTGTTTACAAATTTTTTGTTGCTTTTTCTATGGAATCCGAATTGCCTCCAGTACTTGACAGACAGTTGAGTTGCAATATTTTTGATGTTGTTTGTAGACTCGACTAATACTGTGATTCGTCCGCCGAGAAATCTTCAGCTATATCATTTTCCTCGTAATAAATTCCTTCTTTTGGGCTCTTTTAACATATAACATGGTATGAGTTATAACTACTTCATCAAAAGTATTATTACAAACACACCTTATACGAAACGCGTAGACTGTTTTGCACAAGAATAAAATGATAACTGCTTTTATCACAAGCTAGTCGAGAAGTTTTCACGAGAAAATAATTGTTAGGCTGTTTGTCCTACAGTAAGATATAAAGACATTTAGATAATAGTACAATATATTTTTGTTCTTGAAATATCAGCATGAGTATAATCGTAGAATAGTAGTGTAATATTTTGTAACTTCGTAAGTATCACTACAATATTTATGAAAAAAATTAAGCAGATGTATTCGTATCCAAAGATCTCAAAAATGACAAAACACTAAAACGATGATAATGGTAGTTATCATTTTGTTCCCCGGGGACGGCGGTATATACCTACCTATTTTCCAAAATGTTAGTTTGGAAGGGAAGGCAGGGTAGCGAATAATCTGTGCCTTCACGACAAAAATAAAAGCTAAAATAGGTATGTAGGGTACTCTAAAAATTATTAAAACATAATATAAATTAAAAATACTGTTTTTAAATTCCACTTATTCAGGGATCATTATTAAATTAAGAATATGTCATTAAAATGCGTAAGTAGCAACGATTATGGATTCGATGAGTCGATGTCATAAAGCCGATATATTAACTAAATTGTTAAGGGATTCACCAAAACAATTTTCCCTTCATAAAGTTAATGAATTCGGCTCAAATCACCCTTTGTAATGATTATGATATGCGGTCCCTTCGATCGACGTTTGATTACACGGTAATTTCGATCGGCTAATGCACTTATTAATTCATATATCGATTCCGAGTGCGAAAAGAATATGGAAGCTTAAAGGGCCAATATCAACGATATTATCGTGTTAAATAATTTCTGCTCAACCTGCCTTGTTCTGTTTTGGATTTCATTATGTTTTTCAAGGTGGAAATTGAAATAAGCAATGCCTAAATTGTAGGTCTCTTGTGTTTTGAATTCATTAGACTTGTTTCTTGAAATTGCATCTGCTTATAAAAATGTAAATTACAGCTAAAGGATTACGATATCTAAGTGTCATTTAAACGTAACCGTTTTGACAGGTAACATTTCGTGATAGTACATAAGTGTTCGTTTTCTATGATAAGTAACACTGTATTTGCATCATAATATATATTTGCTTATCAAACCGACATCATATTTTATCGAAACAGCAAGTACGGGGAAAGTTCTTAAGAAGCAACTTTGTTTTAAGCGCGGCTGGTAACAGCTATAAATCGGTCGTGCAGATTTACGAGGGTGCTCTGCAAATCGGTTTATATTTTCGATAAATAAAATTGGCGCGGGTTTTGCGAGGTAAGCAGAGGCAGTTAGGAGCGCGTCGCCGCTGCCGCCAGCTGCCGCGCTCACATAAACCCAACTACCCTCGCGTTTTCTTGCTGACAATTTTTTCCTGCTCCGGTCATTACGCAGCTGGGCCCGAGACAAAACGGCGAATCGTTTAAGCCCTCTCCAGAGACCGTCCAATTTTATTGTGTGTACCTAGTCGAAATTGATATGCCGTGCGAGTGCCGGCTAGCGTCACATGCTGAAGGACAACGGCCTCGCGCCCGCTCATTTGTTCACTTTACTTCAGCACAAAACGAAATTAAAGTAGCCATGATTGATAAAAATAATACGCTCTTTGGCTTTAAGTTAAGAATAGTGTGACCAGCACAGCGACATCTTTACTTAAATTTTGATTGCGTATTTTTAATTTTGTTTCAGTTGCTTAATTTTTATAATTTTCTATAAGATATTTAAACGCTTAAATTGTAAGTTTATAAAAAATATTCGAATGTCTTATTGGCTATTTTATTATAAATATTTTTTAGATTATATACCTCTTGGTAGAAATCGACAAATCTCCTTCGTAGCCTCGTACCTACATTGCTTAAATAATCTATGCCCACGAGACAGAACGAAACGACGTAAAGCAAAAAAAGTGACACTTCAATTATTTCCAAATGTTTCCGTGTAAAAGTAATGTCGTCTAATAAAAACGATTGCGATGCGGTATCCATAGCGGTGGCGTTAGTAGTATTTGCTCTGCCGCTAACACTTTTGATGCCAGGTTTTTCAGTATGGGACATTCTTCCAAAAGTCCGTATATCTCGTTTTCATATCTTCGACTACTATTTCTCGTGGACACAGCTTAACACCGCTCTTTTAACTCTGCTTGTACTTTTCTTCTGTTTCTACCTGGAAATTAGAAAACGCGCGTAAGCTTTGATTAATTAAAATTAATTCGTATTTAAAAGCAGAAGCAATATAAAATTACTAAGTAATGTGATGTTATGTTACAATAAAACGTTAATTTATCCTTTATTGTATAAAGTATTTTAGTCACCTGAATTCATTTAATTTATATTTATTTTGTTATTTATATAATATTCATTTAATGATAATATTAGTGAAAAACAATTTATTTTCTATTGTTTTATTATTATTTTTTGTCATATTGAGTTTTAACTCAAACGTTGAAAATATTAACGCTGAAAATATTTAATGTTGAAAATATTATTATAAACGATACAACGTTACTGATGGTTCTTTACTTCAGAACTTACATCCTAGGCTGTCTTAACATATAGTTTAATTCATAAACATTTTTACTTAGACTTTTTTCTGGAATGTGTTGATACATTTATTTAACGAGCATATCAATTTTTTAGATTGGATGAAATGGTGGAAAATGTTTTAAGCGTCCGTCAAGCTACGGAAGTTGCGATGGAGGAAGAAAGGGATCGGCAGGCGGCTGCAGTCAGGGCGTGTGTTCAACTCCTGGACACCTCCGCGGAGCACTACGAGAACCTGACCCTTCTGCGAGATGAGCTTCGCAAGAGAGAGAAAACGCTTCAACATCCTCCTGTCATTGAGTTATCTACTTCGGAAATGTAAAATTTGACTTCAATAAATGTGTTAATATTTACTTAAATATCTTCTGTCTAATTATTGACATTTTTTGTATAAAAATAATTTAGCTATTAGGGGAAATAATACTAATCTTGCAGTCCTAATGAAAACGTAAAGAATAAAATGAAAATTCCAAGATCATACAGAGACTTCAACCAACATTGTTGTAGAGATATCGTTCGAGTGTATTTGGAAATAGTGAATTAAAAGTTTATTTATTTTGAAATAAACGTTTCTAATTACTGAAAGCGTTGTATATTCATACGTTTTTATTTTTGTTTAACGCTAGACATGTTCATTAGAGCGACCGACGCGGTCCTCGTGGGACATTGTTGACGCGAAAAAACCAATCTGGAGCGAGCAATTACGTCAAACGACCTAATTAGACGCCGCTTGCTTTACTTGCTGCGACTAGCTGAAAAATATTGTGTTCTTCGCCTCCCACTCGTTACTATTTCAATTATCGTAACTGTTAAATATATATACACGTAATATTATTGAAAGAAAGTAACTATTGAGTATCCTGCAGGTTCCTTCTCCAAATAAACTAGTCATCATTATTATAGGGAAGATTCTGATTATAACTAGGTATTTTGTTTTAATTTCAAGGTATTCTCATGATGTTGTACCATGGCTAGGAATACGGACATGGCCTTGACATGTTATGTTAAGTTATTTATTATTTGGAACAGTTTTACTTTGTCTTGTAGATTCAGTCCAACACAGATATTTTTTTGATCTTTTGATTTTTTAATCAATGGACGTCTGCCCATCCAAGAGTCTAACTCATATGTGTACTTACTACCTATCACGCTATCTATATATTATCTATTGTATTAAAAAAAATAATGTTTTATTAGAATATATTCCGTGCTCCGTCACCGATTGGATATTTTTAAAATATACATATATCTGTTTAAAATTGATTAATATACGAGATTGCTTAGAATTATGACGTCACTTACATAGAGTTTATTAAAATTATTAATTGTCGATAACACTTCATGCATAATAGTTATCTCTTTTCTTCTCTCTTTCTTAATTAAACATCTAAAAGTCATTCTGACTGCTTAAATTTATCAAGTTCTGTTGAATAAATTTAATTTCATTTCGATTCAAAAGTGTTTAAAATTCATCCTTGCGTAAGGAATTCACAGTAGCTTTGATAGGGCTCGACACGAATGTACGTCACTTAACATCGCAAGGTGAACACGCCCCTCTTTTTTCATTTAAGACGAATCCGCCGGGAGCGGATCAGGCGCTTGCAAAAATAAATAAAACTGTTATTGAGATAAGCATCTGCGGCGCGGCTTTCGCTAAGTCCCGCTGTGTCGCGCTGAGCAATGCACTGAGATATGTCCGGATTACGGCGCGCCGCAGCCTCAAGTTTCCTTCAAATCTGCCGCTTTTCTACCAAGTTTACAGCTGAAACCGCTTAGTCTCCACCAAGATGACAATTTAAAACTGAAATGAATGTTTCACTGTTTTTCCGTAACATTATTACTTCTATATTTTATTGTTATAAAATTAACTTTGTCTTGTATTTTTTATATAAAACGTTTTAACACAAACATGGAATATGAACTTAAATAAATTATATAATAATTCATGAAGTTAAACAGTCATATGATGTTTGCCTCATAGAAAGCCATTTAATTTTATTTCCGAACTTTTACTTTAATGTTCCAGGTTTTCTATTCGGCATGCAATTTGCTATTTCTGCTACCTACCATACAAATCAATGATTAAGTAAGTACCGGTGTAAGCAGTAAATGCTGGTCTTAGAAATATCTCGAAGTGATTTGAAGGAAAAGTAAACGCACGTATTACTGTCGCGTACCGCGATATAAGATTGGCCGGCACCTGCGGCCACCTGGCCCGGATTAATTTCTCATCAGCTCTAGCTCCGGGGAAATAATGAAGATTCGAGAAAAATACTACGAGTCGGGATTGTCTCCGCTTGATTAATAAACCCCGCAGCTCCTCACAGACATCTACGTTCCGAGATTGATGTAAATTTTAGATAAGTTATTCTGTCTATTATTTTTAATAAAACTTGGATAGAGTTTAAGCCGCCCTTTTTTTATATTATATTTTTTAATGTAGACGAACAATTGAGCTACTTAAGTTAAAGTGGTCAATTTTGCCCCCATTAGTATTGTAAGAGGTTATAGCTATTCTTTACAATGCCATTGCGCTGCGAACCATGGAACCACAAGTAAATCTAAAATAAGATTAAACATTTCAACCGTATCAAAGCAATAAGAAGAGTAGCTAATCATATAGTTTGCTAATAAAACATGACTGTTTGCTGTACCAATATATTAAACTCTAATAGTAATAATAATAAGTGATTTCAATTTCCTATGACGAACAAACCAAGTCAAAACATTTTTGGCCTTTGACAATATTAAAATATAATTTAAAAAAAAATTGCTTTGAGTCATCATTTTATACTTTAGGACACTGATTAATTGCTTAGTTCTGAACTTAACATAGTACCTTCAAAATATTTAGATTATATTATTTATACCTTCAAAATAATCTAAATATTTCGGGTAAATAAGTACTCGTAATACTGTAATAACTTTTTGAAATTTTATAATTATGTTCGAATTATAAAATTAGACGAGTATAAATTGCACTGGACCCTTTTTTCCGTTATTCGAGGCTCAATCGTTTTAATAATTCTTTAATGATGAATTTATAATATTTTTTAACGTTCTCTTTCCAAAATTTGATTTTAAACGGTGACATTTTGACCGCAAAGTCACGAAGGCGGCATACGATAGTTTCCTCAGCCGCAAGATGGCCGCAAGCATCTGTCGGTTTGTCGCTTTTTCCAATTAAATGACTACTATATTAAAATTATGAATTATTTAGTGTATTATTATGATTGCGGTTCATGTTCCTTCACGCGAACACTTTCGTATCGACCAAAATTGCCTCGAGTCATGTAAAATTTTATTAGGAGTTTTAAATATTTTAAAATATAATATAAGGTGGTATTCGCTTCACTACCTTTTTCGTGAAATTGCAAATTTTCAGTTTATTCACCAATGGACTTTGATTTTGATGTAGTTAGATTTTAAAGATATAGATAGGAAAGATTAATTCTAACCGAACAAGGAGCAAGCACCTGTTATGTTGGGTGGACATAATTATTATTTTAAATTGTTTATTTATATATTTTTCTTGTTTTTTTGCCGACATGTTTAACAATGTCATTCCATTTCGACTACACAAAAACCTTTATAAATCTAAACTATCCTTAATCATCTCTCTGTCTTTTGGCGAAAACCGCATGAAAATCCATTCAGTAGTTTTGAAATTAATCGCGAGCATACAGACACACAGACGCAGCCGGGGACTTTGTTTTATAATATGTGTGTAATAGTGATGTAGGCACTTAACTTGCCCTAATTTTAAATAGTCCTCAGTGACAGGCAAATGCAAGAAGAATATGTATGTACTGAATAAAATTTTAACACAATTTTAACGAATATCCAATTCCAATTCCGAATTGCGTAGCCGAATAATCTTCAAGTCTTTAAAAGAGAAGGAATCCAGTAACGTAACGTAAGGATAAACTAATAATACTGAGCTTTGTATATTATTTCATAGCGATTGTGTTTTTAAGGATGCACTTTGTCATTTTTAATTAAAATAAAGCAGCTCAGGAGTTAATTAAAATATAGTACCTATTACCTATAGCCACTCGCCGAGTCTACAAATGTGAGGCGCATAGCTAATAATCTAAGAAGGCCCGTTTCTATTCATAAATTTAAATTGTCTTTTGAGCCTTCACTCAAAATTATTTATGTTAGTATTTATTGTATTAACATAAATTGGACATGAGTTATTTTATTGGCCTGAATGCGTCAAGTGCACCTCGTTGGACAAAGGTTATGATAGTAATTCTGATTTGTCATAGATCGTAAAGACAGCGTTTGTTTATTACACCGTAGAAATATAATCTTTCGATTTACAACGCAACATCTTTATTGGTATTTTTTGTAAAATAACTTTCAACATGAAACGTGAATTGGTTGGACCTAATTATTTATTGCACTTAAGTGCTGAGGCTAATAGTCTTGTTGTTATTTATATAGTATTTAAACTAAGCTAAAGTCAAATAGTTTTATTCGATTCACGAAATATTTTTTTAAGCACTGCGCTTTGCTATTAATTTATATT
Source organism: Vanessa cardui (assembly GCF_905220365.1). Taxonomy (NCBI): domain Eukaryota; kingdom Metazoa; phylum Arthropoda; class Insecta; order Lepidoptera; family Nymphalidae; genus Vanessa; species Vanessa cardui. The sequence goes on from NC_061129.1 coordinate 10,222,240, forward strand.
TTCTCATTTTTAAAACAATATAAAGTACCAAATGTTAACCCAAAAAGTATGATATTGATTCACCGTTGCTAAACTTTTTGTAACTTTTCAGTCAGACACCTTAAATAAAATATTTTTAGTAATAATCTTTATAATACTTATTTGTGCCATCCGCACACAAGTGTTCCAGTAATAATACGACGTAAAAGTACATCTATTTCTATTGTATATAAAATACAGGAACGTTTCTAATTTTATTAACAAGATATATTATTGCAACGACTACACAAAGCTGCGTCAAAATTTATGCTTACATAAAATTATTTATAATTAATTGCATGTTTAATTCAATTCATACGTCTAATGACTTGAGTGTATGTTAAGGTTACTACTTTAACTCATTCAGTTAATTTATCTAATGACATACCTATTTAACGCGTTTAACGCGTTAACCTCAAGATATATTGATCTCGTTAGATTTTATATGAGAAAGCCTATTGAAAAAGGTTATATATGTAAGGGGAGGTGCGGGTTAAAGGTACCCTATGTTTTTCTCTGGACTGCATTCAAAATGACCAAGTGAGTTGTTAGGACGTTATGAGCTAACTTTAAAAGGAAAACCACGTGCAGTAGCTAGTCTTTCGAGTATAAATCAAAATCAAAATCACAGGCTTTTACAAGAACTTTTGAATCGTCATTTAACAATTGAGTGAAGCTACCACCGGTTCGGAAAGTAGATTCTACCGAGAAGAATCGACAAGAAACGCAGTAGTTACTCTTTTTCAACATTTAAAAGCAATAATTTTAAAGTAACGTTTCAGCGTTATCAGCGGACGTTGTCCATACTTGTACTTGTGTCTTGATAGTACGTAATAAATTAATAAAGTCCTGGAAGTCATCTGTCCCGCATGCACAAGTCGTTTGTCCACAATCACTGGTCACCTTTATTGTTTAGGCATTAATGATAGGCGATGCTCGGATTGTGAGATCTTGATATTTGAAATATAAATATCAAGTATATTTTTTTAGTCATTATTAATTTTAAATCAGACAGATGTTTTATTGCAAATTACTCGGATCCTCGTTTATTAATAGGTATTTTGAATTAAATATGTTTTAAGTATAAAATAATTATTTAACAAACATAGCAGTATATAGTGTTATGCGATATAATTCGTAAAAAAAATAAATAAATTAATATTTTTTTTACCTGAAATTATTAAGAACGTTTTAGTGTTTTATCTTTGGAATTAATGTCATTGTAATGACATGTAAACGTTGTAAGGCATCATGCAAAATTAATTTGAGTTATGTGTCATTGCATAATATAAAACGAAGTCGCTTACCGCTTTCTATCTGTCCCTGGGTATACTTAGCCATTTTAAATGCAGGAACATAGCGGTTTGTATTTTCCAATGACAATAAGCTATGAACTTTCTATATAATAACATATTTTAGAATATTTAGGTTCAGTTTTGCACATGCGAAGCCGGCCCGGGCCTAATTATTTTGTAATTCGCTTATTCAAAAAGAAGCAACTTTTTAGATATAATATCATAAAATTTTAAAGGTCCTATTTCTAACCAATGAGATCTTTTCATAAGGTTAGTTTACTATAACTATATATTTTATTATTTCAATCAAAAAAGAAAAAAAATATTGCGCCTGGATATTTCGTTAAAAAATTCATTTATCCTCTAAATACCAGGATTAGTTGGTCGAACTACGAAATCTATGAGTACCAATGTTTGAGCACATAGTGGGCGCGTAGAATGGACCGAACGGCAGGGGGCCGGCGTTCAACGCGATCCTGTGATTTAATTTAATAATCGCATTTCAAATATAATAGACCATGAAATCCATGGCATTTGTATTAAAAAAATCTTAAAACTTTTTCGATTCAATATTCTCAAATACATTTGTGATATTGTGATTAAGGTAACAGAATAATATTTGCGTTTTATAAAATACTTCAACTGTCAAAAAACTTATTCAAACATTAATTACAAAACTTCTTACAACAACAACAACAACAGTCTATAAATTTCCCACTGCTGGGTTAAGGCCTCTTTTTAGAACATATTCCTTCTTAGTTAATTCTTGAACTTAAATGTGTGTCCAAATGTATGGGTAACACTAAAAGCATTCTGTACATTTATCCAAGCAACATCATACAATAATATCCCTTTAAGAGTAGTTTTAAGTAGGTTGATCTACGAACGGCAATTTCGATATGAGGCCGCAGCACGTGCACCGCGTAACCGTAAAGTTTAATTAGCCGTGTTGTCTGTATTTAAAAAAATAAAATAAATATCGTTTAAAAAGTATTTTCAAAGACACACATATACCTAAAGATATCTATAATCATACTAGATTAATTAATAAAAGGAGTTGATTTTCTTTTTATCACCGGACAACGATTCAGCTTTCGACGTAATAGATTTAGAGGCCACAGCGGCCATCACTCATTTTAAATACAATTTAAAATCTTATCCCGTTTTATGGAAACACAGACAAAGCATACAACGTTAATCATTCTATAATGTCCTAACACTGAAGTGCCCCTATTTTATTTGAAATGTTAACGATATAGCAACGATACTCACGCTTGGCTTTAAGCCTTTTCATCTGTCAAGTTTTAACAGCTATGGAATTGGGTTATAATTTACGATTTTATCTCGTGCACACCATAGGGGCTGCGGTCAGTGTGGTCATTGAAAAAACGTGGAACAGTATAATGGTCAACCCTGACCGCCCGCTACGGACACACCCGGCCTGTTATGACTTGCCAAAATAGAGCTGTAATAGTCAGAGATGGCCGCGTAACTTGCGCGTAATTTAGAGCGATCTCGTAACGACCGCTTGGGGCCGGAGTCGTTTGTCCAGCGGGCGCCTCTCCCGCTGCATTTAGGCTGCCGGGGGTGATTCAGATTCACTTTTGTTGGTCAGTTTCTGACTCCATTATTATCGTTCACGTTTGCAGTTAATAGCTCGTGTTTACCAACAGCAGGGGCGTATTGAATTGAAAGTGAATAGAGATGTTATAATGATATATTACGAGAGCGCTGTAGTCGATATGCTAAGCCCGCCATCGAGATTGATACTGGCAGCGGACGCTGGGCCTGACAAATAGTTAGTTCAGCGGAGGCGTCGCTCGGCGTCTTACCATAAATAAGGATTACGCTCGTGACCACGTAGTCTTGCGGAGTGGACGCAGGACAGCCTTTGTGACGTTGCTATACCGCAGCAGTCTCGTGTCAAATAATCCTGCCACCATAGTTTGTTACGAGACTACGACTCGATTATATATTATATACATTTTCGGTCCAATAAGAAGTAATCTTTGCATCAAAGAGAGGCTGAGTCGCGTGAATTTGCGTTATTTCGGCGCCTGTATCTCGAATTACAAGTTGAAGGACGGGTATCAAGTTCGACGCGGGAAGCGCTAAGCCAAAGCGGTTTTAGGCTCAGTGGCGATGTTTGAATTGCGAGTGCGCCGCGGCTTACCGGCTCAGAGCGGGAGCAGGGAAACGCGACGAAATACGCATTAAATCCCTGTTTCGCTTATCTCGATGTCTATATAAGTCTATGTGAACTTCAACCAAATAACAAGTTAGCTAACGTTGATTGAATTTCAAACCTCGGTCCTCGATGTACGCCTGGGCGGAGCGGTTGAACGAATTATCTCGAAACAAAAGCATGAATTAGGTACATGTAAATGGTTCAAGTCAAAGGGATAGGTTTTTCTATTGGTTAATATTGTGCTGATAGACTATGTAAGATGGTTTAAATATCATTATGATTATTATTTATTATTATTAAATGGTTTATGTTTATGAAATTGCTACAGAAGCCTTTTACATTGCTCCATGTACATCAGTTACTTTGAGCACTACCCGTTCCTGTTTTGCATGTCTTGGGTAATATTGGAATGTCCCACCCAGTATACCCATGATGTAAGGAATATGCATTAATGTAAAAAAGAATATACAGGATAATCAATAAAATTCTATCACAATGGCTATCACCGTCATGTAACTCAGTAGTTACTATTTTTCTCAATACACTATACAAACCAAGCAGTCTACAATCGGGAAAGTAAATATTTTACCTCATGCCCCACGTTTAAAAACTTATAAAATTCAAATATATAATAATGTCTACAATACTTAATGTTTATTATGATAGCTAACAAATATATTATGTAGATCGTTACTGAGCTGGAGATTGGTTTGGTTGCTGATTTGCTACGAATCTTAAGTTTTTCTTTACCTATCATAGTTTGTTGGCAGCGTTGGCTTAGAAATCGTCTTATTGGACAATTTTATTTTATTGCATGTCTTTTATTAAAAAATATATAACATAAGCTCGCAGCTTTACCTGTTCTGAATTCGATCTATGATAAATTGAATGTGCCAAATAATTAGGATAAGTAGCTTTTGCGCGGGAAAAGAAAAAAAAAAGAATTTACAACTTTACTGAATTGGCACAATGCCTATTCGCTCATGATTTATAAAGACGTTTTGTTGCCATAATATGAAACTTGGGATTTACACAGATTTACACGATGCCTATTTGTCAAAATTGCTTTTTCTACTAAATCTTCGATCTACTAAAAAACGGCACTAGCTACCTATAATTGTATAAGAATATTATAACTCGTAGTTTAAATTATATAAATCAATATACGCATTAAATATTAAACCTAAGCTGAGAAATCGTTATGCAGAATAGAGTACCGCCTTCGCCTATTTTATTTGTCTCATCCCTTACTTCCATGTTTGGCTGTTTAGACTTACGACAGTTTCGTAAGTCACATTAACTCACTAATAGTTAGGTATTGGAGCGTGGGCTCGTGTATTTGTTAAGTAGATTGTAAATTCACGCGCTCAGTTAATTCGAATGAGCTGAGTTTGGGTAATCTTGAATTACTGATGATAATGTTATTAGCGGTAATGGATTATCTTCAGTCATTGGATCATCTGCCATGTTTACAACAGGATTTAAGAAACGGTAAAAAAATATTTAATTTTACAATTTAAGAGAACTGTCAAAGAGCGTTTGTGTGCTAAAGGGTATTGTAAAAAGAAGAACTTTTTAGTTAATTGCAAACCTTGATAAAGAGATGATCATACAAGCTTTTTTTATTAATTTATTTTTCAGTTATTGATCACATCCAAGCTGTTTCGAGTAACGAATATATGTATATTTATTTTTATTAAAAATGACAACACTAATTAAAAAAAAAACGAGTTATTATGTTGTTCTTCGCAGGTCCGAAATGTTTATTTCTGTTCTAGTTGTAAATTTTTGACTATCAATAAGGGAGTGCAACACTTCTATAATGAATAAAGATTTTTTGAGTTTGAATTAATTTGAATCATCAAAAGCAGATATGAAGAAATGTTATTACAGTATTTTATTTATGGCGGCATTTAGCTGTTATGTCCAGAAGCCGGGCCTTAATTGGTTGTCATAGTGTTATCTCGTGAAATCTCCAATTATATACATGTTCTGGTAGGGTCCAGGGATTAGTCGATGGTTAGTCTTCTCACGTCGTGCCGGATTCAATTAGAGCGACCCATCTATGCCCATATTGCTTTATTACTAACCATGGATACGCCGCAATAAATATTTATATTATTCTATTGTACCTTTATATATGGTACTCTTTATAGTATGATCGTGATTCATATATGCTTTAAATTAAACCCGTAGCTTGTTACGAAAATAATATTAATATACATATGTCATAAAATTCATAGCTTAGCGTAACTGACGTAAATGTAACTAGAAAAAAATGTATAACATTATCGTCGAAATTAAAATGTATCAAAATAAAAAAGGGTTACATAAAGTAACCGCAACGTCGTGAATTCGTTACTTTTTAAATCGTTTAATCATAGATCTACATAATAATGTGAAACGAGACTTCCCGTTCATACGACAACTTGATTGATGTGCCCTCGTAGATTTATTTACCGGAAAAGTAACACAACGTACGTTCGCAAAGCCTACAAAATAAAAATGACCCCTGTTATACCTTTGTTTTATTTTTAATGCGGACCTTTCATAATTAGCGTAATAAATTATAAAATGATAATACTGGTAGGGCCATCTTGTGAAATGCTTAATACCGCGCGTCGGGGGGCGCCGCACGCCGCCGGCGACCGTGTGTCAATCACTCTCCTGAATGTAGAACAATTCGTATTTCGAAAAAGAATAAAAAATGCCTATCACTTTTATTTTCTGTCTCGCTTGAACAGTAAAAGGAAATGCACGAGCGAAAGGGAGATATTATAAAATCGGTCTTGTGGTAACATCTGTGTGCTTTTATAATAGACGCTTACGTAGGCTTCTTTTCGGGGATCGAGCCCGGTGGGATCGCTTTAACATGATTGATCTGTTTATTTAACATTTTAAAGGAACATTTTTACGGTTGCTTGTCAACTTAATAACAAAGTGTTTTATATAGGAACACGTTAAATTCGGTTTTATTGATAGGTCCTTTTTTGGCTTATACGCTTCTTAAGGTGCGTCGCGATTCGTGGGTGACGCATACATATAAATTTATTCGTAATGATTTACTTCAATATGATTGACATTATTGCATGCGATTTTGCAGCGCGAATGTTTGGAAATGGTAACTTCTATTTGTTGATTTAATTTTTTATATACCTACTTGTTTCGGCTAGTATTATATTTATGACACAAAGCTGGAGTGTTTGTATGGTTGATCAAGTTGATCTCGGGAACAAGCAGTCATATCAGAAAAGAACTTTTTGCGTCAAATATATACTCAGCGTGTATCTATTTCATATTTTAGAGGTTAAATTTAATAATTATTATAACAATATTCTAAGTACCCCTTACTTGGAATATTGTTATAATAATTAATCTCCGAGTAATATCCGAAACTAATGATCCAAACACATTATTCGTAAGTGCTTTAAGGTATAAACTATATGTATATCATATCATTTTCTTTATTAATAAATTGTACCCTTGCGCAGATGGGGTGAGTCGATAGTCTATCCCAATACATTAAATGCAAGAGTGACTCTATCTGGATGTCTGTGTGTCTTTCACAGCCAAACCATAGAATCAAAAATAACCAATTTTGAGCTTTTTTCTCATACCTTACACCTGATTAAGACCTAAAGCGCGAGCAAAGCCACGACATCTCATACTATATATCTTATTTGAGGATACGACCGCCACGGATAATAGCCGCGTATATGACCATTGAGTATAAAATATATAGAAATAGGTAATTATAGTTATAACAGCAAAACTTTATTGTATGGCAATACTCAATAATATTTTTAACTAATATCTGTGGTACTTAGTAAAAGGTCCACTTAACGGGTACCTTACTTAAAAGGTTCTTAAAATAATACTTTTTTCATGAGTAGTGGCGCCATTGAAGTGCGGTGCAATTGCTAGACAACTTACCGGCTATGTTCGTTCTCCTTTGTATCTCCGACGGGTGCACTGCTACTTACACGAGATAAAGTTATCACAAATCGACAGACGCATGTTCAAAAGCCATTAAAATATACCACGTTCAAGAGTAATTAATCAGCCGTAAAATATTTTTAAAATAAATATTTTTATTTAAATTCAATTAATAGTTTTTAAATGGCAACATATATCTACACTTATAATAATTTTTATTTTTCATAATGTATTATTTTATATAACTTGTGTTAACGGCAAGTTAGAAGGCTATGGGATTTATTTTCTGATTTTACACCAGCATGTCGATTGTTGAGACGTCGAAAGTTTTCTTTTGTTTTTCTTTGATCTGAAGCCTGTTAGGCTGAACATAAACAAAAGAAACGTTACTTAAGTTACGCCTACTCTTACGACACAGATATAAGCATGACAATTTATGACATATAGTTATAAATTATAATATATACAAATAATATTTTGATTTAGTTCAGTTATTCAAACTACTATTAAATTTATAAAAAAACGAATTGCGCTCGTTAAGTCATTAAATGATCGACAAAAAACGGGAGTGCTCCTGCGCAGTCGCTTATCGGAAGCAATTACACGTCTCTTTATTAATTTTCATAACTACCCTGAAGTTCAAAGCATGCCGCGGCGGCACACATCGCGTCCCAAGTGATAAGCGTAACAGCGGCAATCGCCTTGCACTTAGATTCTTCACTGTTATCTATTTCTTTCCCCTTTTAGACGAAGTTATGCTTCTTATAGTTAAATTACTTTTGTATTGTGATGTAATTAGTATTAAAGCTAGTAAAAGAAAACATTAATATGAATTTATGGTGTTTTTTAAACAGATAAGTGGTGTTTAAATTGTTCACTCTACTATTTGAATAAAGCTTGCCTTTACAATTATAAAACCCCTTTATTTTTACTTGCTTGTATTCGTATTTAAGTATGCATAATAATAATAAAACATCCATATTATAATAACAGCGCAAGAGTGAAGATTACTCAGTATTTTTTCTTATGCTATGTTATATATGCCCTGTCGAATGCGCCACGATACATGGGAATATACCCTATCAAACCAGTGGTACTCTCTCCATCTCTTCGATGGCGCCACGGGATCTCTTGTGGATGCTACTCCGTACATCACCGTAATTAAAGAAGATAAATATTTATGATAATAATTTTATTAACAATTAATTTTAATACCTTATTATCCAATACATATTCATATAATATATATACAACTGGAACACCTAATACCATTTGATGTACTGCACACTTTCACTTGGTGGTAGGGCTTTGTGCAAGTCCGCCTGGGTAGGTACCACGCACTCATCAGATATTCTACCGCTAAACAACAGTTCGCAGTATTGTTGTGTTCCGGTTTGAAGGGGGAGTAACTACAGTAACTACAGGCACAAGTGAGATAGCATCTTAGTTCCCAAGGTTGGTGGCGCATTGGTGATGTAAGGAATATATTTCTTACAGCGTCATTGTGTAAGGGTGATGGTGACCACTTACCATCAGGTGGCCCATATGATCGTTCGCCAACCTATACCATAAAAAAATATATATTTATTAGTTGCCTGTGACTTGGACCGCAGCGTCTACTACTGTTTACCGCTCAGGGCTCTTGAAGATGTTTAAACATCACTCAGTGCACAGCCATCTTTGATCTTTGACGACACTTTAGATTCGGCGTACTTTTAAACTGTTTGTTTGTAAATTCTGATTAAGTTGTTATTATGTAATGGTCGCTCTAGGAATTTATCAATTACCGTTTTGAACTGATGCGTATTTAGTTTATTTGTTTATAGTTGATTAAAATTATATATTTTCGTTTTATTATATTTCCAATAAGGCGTAAAATTATAAGCCGTTATTTATAGAATGGCCGTAAGTATATTATATAATACGTTGACGGTTTATCGTAAGTTTTTTCTCGAGATTTTGGCGGCGCGATGTCAACGTGTCCGGTCCTTAGTAATGAGAATCGTAGTCTTCTTTGTACTTTAATCATTCCTTGATAATTGTGTGGATACAAATAGTTTAAGTGTTTCTAATCGTGAAGTAATTTTGTGAATGCGAAAAGATTAGATAATGACAACAAAATATGATAAAAGTCAAAAAAATATGCACGAGCAAATATTGTTGGTGTCTTAATCTTATTATGCCTTACTATATTAAAGTTTGAACGTTCTCACTGAAAAGACAAGTTCGATTTGAAAAAAATCTACGAAGCAACTTAGAGAATTGGTCAGTTTATCAACACAGACTACGCTGTACACATAACGCAGAATCGATTGAAGACGGATGGATAAAATTAAGTTTTTTTCAAGCGTAGCTGATAACACGAATATAATATATTTGTCTTGTTTATTGTTTATACTTTAAAATATAAATAGTCCAAAGTTGTAGTAATGTTGGTAATTACACAGACGGTTTTGTCGTGGAAATCCTGTCAAGATTTTAGACGAACACAATTTTAAAGTGATAAATATACATGCACAGATATTTCTGTTTACTAATATGTAAATTTAAAATAACATCAATAATAAATGTTCTAACACAATATCAAATTCGGATTTTCGCGTCAAATAAATCAAGCTACTCGTATGTTATGTGAAAGGAAATTCGCATGCGTCACAAGATTTGAACACTGGAACCGAACGGAGACTTATCTCGCTAAAACGATTCCCACATAAATAAAGCTCATCGGATATGAAACCGTATTTACATAAGAAAAATATAAAGAGGCCTAAACGATAGGTCCATAAGGACGGCGTATCGGGAGATGTAGTTGAGACGCGGCGCACGTCCGCGGGGAGCGGCTTTAATAACAATACGAAATATCAGTTCGTTCCTTCGATCGCAAATCTACGTCAATAACATATCCAATAGTGGCGCTCAATTCATTTCGACATAATCTAATACGACGGGGCACGTTTCCCGCCTAAATCTCCCGCCACATGTCGCCAAGATGGCCGCTCGACCGAAACGCGAAACTAAAGAAAAAGGAGATCACGAATCGGTAATATCTTTCGAGTCCATAAACTTAAATGTTTATTTGCAGCGATATTTTGTCCTTTTGCAGATATTGCTTTACTAAGTTAGTGTTGGGGTATGGTGTACCTAAAACAAATCGGAACGATGTATTTGGTTATGTGGAATTATCTAGCTTAAAAATATATATACCTACTTACTTAAACTTAGTACAATGATGTACCCTACATTATAAATTAATATGGTAAGTTTTTTATATTTATTAAATGATTCATAACATATTAAAAAAATACTTACCGATTCGAAATGGTTTACGATTTATATTTAACTTTGCACCAAAAATAACTGGTAATATTCCATTAAAAGTTGTGTCATAATGCAATAAGTAGAATCAATCGCTGATCCCTGGAATGTATGGCTATGCCAATGATCTGTAGTCTATTTTAATTTAGTATTCGGTGTTACGCGACCGCAATTGATACAATGATATATTGAATGGAGTACATTTAACTATTATAGGTTTCAAATTCGATTTACGTCAGCAGCGGTTTTTTTAGATTTGTCACAGTTTTACCGTATAGGTATATACATAACTATCTGAGTCTATGGGAAATTTCTAAAACAGATAAAGTACACAACTTCACGCCCCCGTTTACCCCTTCGAGGGGCGAATTGTAAAAAAGGCCGATGGTCATCTTATGAAATCAAAATTTATTCCAATCAAATTTCATCTAAATAGCTCAGCAGTTTAAGCGTAAAAAGGTTAATTTCGCATATAATATAACAATAATATAGTTAAAACTATTTAATACAAAACTATATGTTTATTATTTTTTCTTATTTCATATTAAACTGCTGTGAATTGTGATTATTATATATGTCTATCTTTGTTTAAGTGTGATTTTTAGTAATGGTAATAAAAATAATTCAAAATATGTTATATCCCTATTTAGTTTATCTTTGCCAAATATAAAGTAATTGCTTTTGTAAATTTTATTATCTGTACTAAGATATCATAAATTATATAGCTTTTATTCACATGGTATTGTTATATATATATTACAAAGTAGATAAATAAGAGATATATAGCAGATATTTCGTTCTTAAACCGTTGAATTGTCTAATTAGTTTTAAGTGAGTCTATCAAGGGTAACGTTAAATAAAATGTCATTCGAACTAAATTACTGAACTGTGTGAATTGTTAAAGATGTATTTTTTTTTTAATTTCAGATCGTGTGTAAAATAGCAAAGCGTCAAATTCACATGTAAATATATATTATTGTTTTATATTTATTAATATTTTTTACAAATAAATACTACACACATAAAATTTCAAAATAACTATTAATTCTTATTTGTATATAGGTACTTAGTAAAGGACGTAATGTTAATAATTCTTATTATATTAAAAACATATCGCATATAAAAATTACAGTGAGCACTATTCGTAATATGACTGATATATATATGACTTAAGTATTTCAATTTAATTATAACTATTTTATAACTAAAATGATAAAAAATTAAAAATATTTATAGTTTTAGTACAAAACTCTGTGTTGTCTATGAAACCGATTCAATTGAACCGCATTAGGTAATTACGTACAATGTAAGAACGTCGTCAGTACAAATAAATTCGAATTGATGCAATTAAGCCTTTCTAATGCATTGATTGATCAATCATCGGACACCCACAATCGAAGGAAGTACTTCGACTCTAGAGCCGCATTGTCCGCGGACGTGTTCACTGAATATACCCCTGAGGACCATAGATTATTTTGCGGCAGAACTATCAATTTAAATAGGGAAATATTTTCTCATTGTAATGTCTTGTTCATAGACAAAAATAACATGCAAAATTAACTGGTTTAATCTATGTATCGTAGTCATTTTACCGTAATGGTTCAAGCATTGTCATACCTAATATGTATAAGACAACACATAATAGAAAACATTGAATGATATCAATCTATAACATAAATATTGACAGCACTGTGACCAACAAGACTACTTCGATATTAAACTAAAATCATTGGATTTTTTATCTGTAGTTATTTTACACCATAAATAACCATTAATCAGCTCTTAATGCATAGCATATATATAATAAAATTAAGGCAAGCTTTTAATTATATCTGCATGTCTTAATATTAGTATTTTAAACATATGTTATGCTGAGTTTCTTTCGCCGGTTTTTCTCAGGTCAGTATTTTCTTTTCCGAACCGGTGGTAGTGTTTCAATTGACCTATGAGAGAAGAAAGTGTAATGCTTCTATGTTGATTTAATATTTTCAATCGGGTAATGGTTTATCTGATCTAGGATATATTTTAGTCTTTGTACCTAATAGCAAGCGATTTCGATTGATTCCGTCATTGTTTTCAAGAGTAGTGATTTCAACAGGAATTGTTCCACGGACTCCCGTAGAAAGATCGAACTAATACGGAGTTACTTACTGGCAATTGAAATCGATGAGTCTCTTCGGTATTGGGATTTACTCTTAGATATCATTTTTACAAGAAACAAATATATTGATACATTATTTTTATTCTGAAGATAAGACAATGTTTTATTTTTGCAACATAATTTCATAATACACGAAGTATGTAGCTCTAAACATGTGCCAAATAAATAATATGTATTTATAAAACTCTTGTCGTTTTGATTTCATACTCAACCGCGTTAATATAATTCTTTTTCGAATTATTTAAACGGTGATCTAGGTAAGATAGATGAAAACAAAATTGATGTTTAAAAATCGTCAAAATTACACAATTTTGATCGTGTTTTGAAGTGGTTAGGCATCGTGGCTCTAAAATGATCTGTCGCATTAGTTGCAACGCGTCTCCGATTTCGCTCTCAGTTCTCACAGGCAGTGCTTGTGATGGGAGATGATGAAGGGCCGCGTCGGTCACGTCGGCGATTGCTATTGATTTCCATTTAATCCGGCGCGTGCTCTCGCTGCCTACCGCTGGTCATTGCCGTTGCCGACAAATTGCTTGCCGCCTTCATTACAACTGATTGAAGGGCGCTCCACTGTTTGGGTTTTCGGATCTCGTCGCTGTTATTTAAGCTGTATTTGTGGATTGAATACGTTGCAATGAGAGCTAAATTATTATTATTTCATTTTCTCGATTTAATCGGATGTATCCTTAATTACATTATTGTTAAATAATGCTTTTTTTCTTTTAAATAATATTATTCATCATCATGCTTTAGGGCTTTGTGAGAGCAGTCTGGGTACTCATTAAATATTCTACTGCCAAACAGAAATACTTACTTAGTATTTTTGAGTTCCGCTTGATGGTCAGTAGGCCAATATACATTTACAAGGAACATAGCATGTCAGTTCCTGGCTTGGTGGTGCATTGGCGATGTGTGGAAGATTTGAGTTAATATGCAATTAAACAAAAATACATCGTAAAGACGAGATCAGTCCAACATTCCGTATTCATATAAAATGCATAAAGGACAATTAGTTTCTTATAGTATAATAAATATCTTTGATTTTGATAAGTATTTGTAATGTTTGACAAAAATGTAGCCATATCCAAATTTTACCCATCTGACGTTTATAGTAGTATTTTACCTTCGGTGTTCGCTTGAAAAGCGGTAGCAAGTTCCATATTAATCAAATTAAAAGATTTTGTATGAAACCTCAAAAACATTCAAACAAAATACATTACAAAATTACATATGATAATGTATGTATTATAACACAGCAAGTAAAAGTAAAAAGCAACGGGTCTTTGTAATTTGAACTCTCTTAAACAAAAGTTACTTTATCATCATTATCATTTCAGCCGTGATACGTCCACTGCTGGACATAGGCCTCCCCCAAAGATCGCCACAACGCCAAAAAAAGTTACCTACTTCCTTATAATTAATTTAATTTAAATCATAATATCGATGTGCGTGATAAATCGATTTAGATAAACGAAACCGCGAATCACAATAAACCTCACAGGTGTCTCTGAAATGAAAGTTAAGTTATTATTAAGCATCTCTATTGCTTAGACAATTGAATGCGTGACTCGATCTGCTCCAAGCTACCGTCTCATTTACCTCGATGCCACTGCTCCACAGCCACGCTCCTATTGTAATAATCTGCTCAATTTTCTCTAGACAAAGCGGCGTTTTATCATTAGAACATTATTACCACTTAAATTGATACGTTCTGTGCCGTTTTTAAATTGCGGTAAGAATATAAATATGTTTTTCACCCACAATGTTACTTATTATTTATTTTATTACACAAGTTACACTTGTATATTAAATAAATATATATATTTTTTGCGAAACAAATTGTTTCCTAGTAGGCCACTAAATTTAGAGAGATGGCTTACACTGCCGAAAAATTAATTGATCGGATCTCGTTTCGTAAAGGAAACAGCGCGGAAGAGTTTTAATTAGCGAGAAAAAAAGGCACCACAGAACTTCCGATGTAAAAAACCGGGAGACAAGGGTGGGCGTAACGAAGAATAAAAATCTCCCGCTCGTAATGCGGGCAACATTTGTGTGAGGAAGACGCTCGGTAATGGAAGACAAATTTCAATATAATTTGCAATACATAAGCGTGTTACTTTAATAGCCCAGAACCACCCTTCAAATTAAACGGGGCTTAAGTTTTATTTTATTTTTTCCTCTTCTGGTCGATCGCGTTGCGGGAGCGCGCGAGTGGCCCGCCAGCTCGCCGCTCGTTCGCAGGCGCCTGGAAAAATATAATCCGACCAAATTAATTGCAGCTACTCGCAATAGTGGCGCGGCCGCGATGCCGCCAAATCAAATTAAGGACGCGCTATAAAAACCAAATTAGTACTCGCTTTAACCGTGAGGGGGCATTTAGTTACAAGACGTTAGTTCAAATCCCGCCATTTTCATTAACAATAAATATCCCGTCGCAGCCGCACGGAATCCTTATTGTTTTACTTTTTACACCCTTGTGTCCCGAGTGGGATATAGCGCGGACGTCTTCTACTGAAGCTTTGGCTAATTTGTTCTTTTTCTTTACTTACTTAAAGGGCGTAGGTAATAAAAATTTGTGTTGCGCGAATTGTGTGGACTTTAAATTTTATATAACCGACGCCGGTGCTCAAAGCGAGTTTTGCATTTAATTGGAGAAAAATTTAGGGTCGGCGAAGCGCTTCTGTGAGGATTCTTAAACTAATTGGACGGTCGTTACGAACTTTTTTGTTTTAACTGTTTACGCAATCGAAAGTGGAGAGTTTTCCTAAGTTAAATAGGATGCTACGGGGACGCGCTAGTAAACCTTACTTCTGAAATTACAGGGGCTTAAACATTTTATAATCATAAGAGCGATTTGGCTCGCTTCATATATCTTACAGATGGCACATCGAAGGGGTGAATTCGTTATTTTTTGCTGGGTGAGGCATAATTAGGGGCCACGCAGCGAATTAGAAGGCGGCGGCGATTTAAAACAATAAGCTGGCACTGTCATTAGCGGCGGCCGCACTGTATTACTGACTGCCTCCTAATGTGACGACATTATGTATTTATTACGTGTAACTTATAACATATATTATTTTCGTAATTGTGGATTTCGAGGATCGTATAATATTTAGTATTACTATTTTTTATGTTCGTGAAGCGTTTTAAAATTATTTAAAACGATTCATATAATATAGAATCGAATAAGTAGAATATCCTGAAATGAAAATAATATTTAATCAGACACCTGCAACTGATTTTTCAAACAACTGATGATCGATTGAACTAAATTTGAAACACTATTTTAAGTAACAACACTTAGTAAAATATTTATTTTGTTTGACGTTTTGAAATTCCTATTGAAATAAATTATGTTGTGATTTTATTCAAATAATTTATAATGTTTTTTGTATTTAATTTAGCCTTAAAAAGGTTATAGCATGTTAAGGTTTTACTAAAGGAAGTCAACAGTTTTTAAATAATTATAGTTTTGATAGAGCGTGTCTAAAAGGTAGCTGGGAGCTATTAGGATGTTTATAATTAATTTACGCAAAAAGTTTACTTAATGAGCGCCATAGCACGTTTAATAGAAATAATAAAAATGGCTCTTAATAGATGCTCAGTTAATTAAAAAAACACATTAGGCTTATGAGGATGATATAAATCAGTTTATGTAATAATATAACGGTAAAAATTGCGTGAATTGTATATTTTTTACAACTATTCTTCTATTTCTTGTTAGCAATCATATTTCTTGAAAGGTAAAAGAGCTTTATTGACAAGTGGATAAAAATTGATGTTCTATAATCTATACTATTGTTTATTGCCAGATTTTTTACTTATATGTATTTAAATACATACATTCACACAATTTTTAAATAAAGTTTCTAAATAAAAAGATTCAAGAAAAAAATAAAACATTTTCATTTTGTTTTTTCTTTTTTAACTTTCGAATTACCTTTTTCATTGCTATGTTATTCCAAAATACATTGAATGAATCTTTATTCAATTATTACTTAGTATGTAACATATTTTGTATTTATTAAATTGTATCTATTGACGTAAGGAATATTCCGCAAAAATGCATAATAAGTTTTTTTTTATCAAAATATTTCAAATATGATTTGTTTCAAAATTCATGTGATCCGTTAGGGAACTGAAAGCTACGAAAATTGTAATCACATTATAAAGTAACCGCAATGATTGCAGGAAACGTGTTATTTAACGTGCCCCGATAGGATCTTATCGCGAGATCCTAATTCCCGACGTGTGTATATTATAGGAGCTGCCGAAATGCCGGATACTATTGGCTCCTATGTATTTTTAATTTGATACTTTTATATATAGCGTGATGTTCAAACTATTATAATTTTATTTTATATATTTATCATTTTTATTTAAAAATATATAATGAACTGTTTTTTGTCACATATGAGTAAGATTGTTCAGATTTAGTACAAATCGTTATTTTTTATATGGAAAGAAAAATGATTCATGAATCATTTTGATGAAAATTGTTATGAAAAACACGTAGGATATCCCTTAATAGAATGCGTCACTCAATCAATATTTCGGGGTATTCAATAGAGCAGGGCGGAGGAGCACCCGCTATAAGGTGTTATTATCGAGACAAAGCGCTCTGTTTGTCTATCACGATAATCTGTGGACTGTTCGTTCCAATTCCACGTTGTGTAAATGCCCTAATGGACGCCGGTAATGTGACACGCTTGACGATTTTACTCACAAATTGTTGTACGAAACTCTATTACAATCTAATGACAGCCACCGTCTAATTGCGAGGTTATTACGTTTTGTTGTGCACGCGGCTTAATGATAGTGCTCAGTAATTATTGGGCGAGGTGAAACCCTGAAGATGTGTCGAATTGAATTGTCGGGCGGTTAATGAAGGCTCGCCCGGTCGACCGTTCGGCCGCGCCGGATGTGAGCACTCGTATTAGCTACATATCAATGAAAGTGCACGATTAATTTTTAATAGTCTTAGCCCCCGGGCTTTGAAATTAGCTCTACAATGTATCTAATACGAATTTCGGAACGTAAACTCAATAAATGTGATGAAAGCTTCATGATCACGATTAAACCATCTGCGTTTTAATACATAGTTATTACAATAATGACTAGAATCTTGCGTAATTATGGAATATATGTTTGTGCAAAAAGTAACCACATATAATTATTAATATTTTTATTATTTAGAATAAAAACATAGACTCGACTATTCACGAACTAGTCTTTACCAATCTATATTAATATTATAAATGTGAAAGTAACACCGTCCGCCTGTAGCTCTTTCAAGATCAAACCGCTGAACCGAATTTGATGAACTTAGTATGACGCAAAAATTAACTCAAAAAAACTTTTTGCCTAACACATGAAAAACAACACCTTAAAACGCAAGCAATGCCGGGGGCGACTACTAATTATATATATGTTATGTTGTTTAAATAAACCTATAGATATAAACACAATAGGATCTTATGTAAAATGTTCCATAGAAATAGTTGAAAGTATCATTAACCATAATAATATGAAGCAGTCACGACTGTCATCAGTCGTGTTTAATTTCAGGCACAGTTCCACTGTGAAGTATGGAAGCGCTTGTGCTCTTAGTTCCTTGTTATCGCATGATCTCGACGAGATTTAGACCGACAAATGTATTTCGTGAATAATTTAACAGACAACTAACTAAATGACATTTTGTCTATTTTCATCATTGCGTATTTCAATACGTAAATGTATTCGCTGAGATCATTTATCTAGTGAAAGTTATTGTTACTACACTAAATGTGTTGCTTTTTTGTGGTTCCATCACACGAAATAACTAATAGTTCAAATAATTATTTCAGATATCAACAGAAATCAAATAGCAAGAAGGTTGTACTTACACTTTTACATAATTCTTATAAATATAAAAACCTCACAAGTTAAAACTAATATACCTAACATATAACAATAATTACAAGATACTAAGAAGTGAGAACGAGGTAAAGATTTGTACTGCTTGCCTACCCATATAGACGTTTTGGATTGATAATACGTACTTAAAGCAAGACACTTATTACATTTTAAGTACAAATGAAAAAAATAATAAATAAGATTCAAGTTTGCGTGGAACGGAAGCAAGAATGCGAGCAGCATTTTCCCGTTGAGTTGCAAATCCGTTTGACACTCGCTTTTGATTTCACTAATTAATGTTATTATCGCTTTGTGTAATTTATTTCATTACTTAAAATATGCCTGTAGGCGGATTAATTATGAATAAAAATAGAACACTTTTTAATTTCACTCAGAAGATAAAGATCTTATTTGATAATCTGATTTTATAATTGCATTATGTTAATACGTAAAATAATAGTTTTCGTATACAATGTAACTTGGTTTCAGAGAATCTGTTTGATTATTATTTAACTATATCACTGTGAATTCGTTTGACCGAGTCCCGCCACCGTGGTATACAGTCATACTCATACTAAAAATATAATTGTGCACAAATGGGTTTGTAATCACGCATGCGAATTTTATTTGTATTCCCTTAGTCTCATCGTCCTATGAAATTGTTATCCAACACAAACGGACACAGCTAAGCTAACATTGGGCTTATACAAGCACAAAGTTGTTCACGACACTGTGAACTGGAATCTGGCCTAGTATTGTGGATTTCAACTTAAGAACTCTGAACCTAAAATGGTGTAGTTAAATGTTATTTAATTTAAGAACTATTTATAATGGAATATCAAACAGTATCTAAGTTGTAGGAATTTAAAATCCACTTCCTCCTTAATTTCTCCTTTACATCGAAACAGAATTTCGAAATCAATTTAAACTATACCCGAGCTGACCATAAGGCCATCTTGTTTGAAAGCGGACGTGTAAGCGGATTTTCAGGACAAGTTGAGGCGAAGTAGCGACCTCTTATTTTTGCCGCGTCGTCTCAACTAGCCGGGATTGATTTACGGGACGAAGTGCGATACACCGTCCCGACCTTATCCCGGCTTGCTCCTAACTAAAGCTTATCCCGAATTACGCAAAACACGGCAACCGGCCGTGACGTTTGCCGAGGTGAATATACAATAGGAAAACTTTTCCGGCAATTTTATTCTTGTTTATTTTTCTATGCAATTTGTTTTATTGTTTCTATCATCAAAAAAACTATTAGTGTGGCAATTGTTAAAATGAGACATATTGAGTCATCGTTATGATTCTACTAAAGTCTGAATTAAATTTTTCAGCCTGGTTTAAACTTTAGCTTATTAATGATTATGGATAGAAATATCAGTGATCAATATCGTAAAGATATTTCTGAAACTTTACTTTCAGATCTTACGTTTTGTTTAAGTTATGACACCTATTAAGCATAAAGTAAGAAGACACGTTCCACCATTAAAGCGGTCTGAAGGCGGACGAGGCTGAGGCGTAGGATATTATCGCACCGCTTGTTGCCCGCGTAAAATAATAATGGTGGAACTTCCGCCCGGAGCGTGAAAACTTAAGCGAAAAAAGCAAGAACTGCCCCCGGCCGCCGCTTAACTTTGTTAACCGCTCGGATGTGACGCCATTTAATTTATTAACACGTTCCTACCTTCGTTGTTAATTTTTACGGTTAATGATACTTTTCAGTTTTCACATTTTTACTTATATTTAAATTTAAAGTTGATTTAAGGACTTGTGGTAGCCGGACCAGAAGTATAATGTAAGTAAACAAATATTATGATGAAATTAATTTTAATACTATTATGTTTAATGACTTTAAATTATCAAGAACAAACTGTTAGTTAGTATTCCGTATGGAATTGAAATAGTAATGAATGCAACAAAAAGTTTTTTATTGTCATTCCTTAAAACAATATAAAACTGTACAAATATAAGCATTGAAAATAGCCTTGCAATTTGAAACATGGCCTCGTGAAATTTATATATAATTTTTCATTTCCAGTGTCCACAGATATTACCTTCAGGCGAACAATAGAAGTAGCAATAGATCATGTCATGCGTCGAGTCCACTCCGATACCGACAGGTAAAACTTAAAACTACGAGTCAGTACAAACAGGCTCGTCGGAAAATCAATAAACGAAACCGCACTGAGTGCGCCCACCCAAATAAATACGGGGCCGACTATCCAATAAAACACGTGAACGGTTTACAATTAAAGCTTTAAATCTGCAATAGGTGTTGCCATAAATTGGACGAGAAAACAATCAGCGGGCGAGCGTCGTTCGCAATTAGCGCTGCGCGGCTCGATAAATTTGCATTAATGCTCTCGAAAAATCCGAACGGCAATAATTTTCGCATGCCGTGTGCTGTACGCGCTGGGCCGTGGGCGCCGGCCTCGCGCCCGCGGCCCATCCGCTGTGGAAATGTATCAATATGTTTTTCTAGTTCACCGGTGTCCCGTGGAATTGATTTGGTTTATTGTTTGAGTGTGACGTTAAATTTAATATATATTTTTATTTCGAGTTCATATTTTTGTAGCGCTACAAACACTTACGTACCCTAAATCCCTTTCGATAATGTATTGTTCTCATAAACATCGAGTAAATAATCTGAAAAATGTATGTAAGTCTGCGATTCTGAAAATCAAGATATACCTAAATAAATTTAAAATTAAAAGTTGAGATAGTTTGTTTTAGTATCGTTAATGTCATGTTTGATTAAAATACTGATTAGTGTAACTTTCCCAGTAAATAAAGGTAACAAAGAGTTAATGGCGGACCAGATAAAAATATTAGAGCTATCTCAGATCCGGGAGCATACAGGGCCAGGCTGTCGTATTTCAGCGCTGTCGGTTTACGGATCGGCGCGTGATTTACGTAACGCGCGCCGCCTCACTGCACTTTACACTTTTGCAGTCGCGCGCAGCGACGCCTATTCATTGATATTCGCCATGACACTTACGCTCATTGATTTACGTTTTTTAACGGACTTCGAAAAACGAGCCTGTCTTTGATCTGTACTTGACGTTACGTACCTAACTGATACGGTATTTATACTAAAATATAAATATAGCAAGTTATAAATTTATTCTGTTTCATAAAGATTTTTCTATAAATATAGTTACAAATCATTTCCCAGCGGCGGGAGTGCGATTTGATTTAGAAAGTACTTACTGTTTGTTTTAATTTATATAGGTACCTATGCTTATTTGTACGTCAATGTGCAAATACAGATTCAGGATATATATCTGTTATATTGTCTCGTAAGCTCGACACTTTTCAAAAGTGTTTTATCAGATGAGCCAAATTGGCCGCAGAATAGATTTGAACTACGATCAGGTAAACAACAACACTAAGTCGGAGGTGAAGTACAGAAAACGCACTGAAAAGTCCTATGACTAGGATTTTTGTAGTGGTTTTTTTATATATAAGATTTTAAAATAACATGGTTATTTTTATTATGAGAGTTATTAATTTCGGGATATTAAGATGTTTATTATTTTATTTCGGTGTAGCTCGATATTTCGAGCGATTATCTACGAATGTTTTTTTATAATATTAAAAATAGTACTTTCTTCCTTCCGATATTTTTCTGAATAAGAGCATTTTTATGAATAATTGTTTTGTATCTGCACAGAAATTTCGAGTATACGGTTTTATGTATACGGAACACTTACCATTAGATAGCTATTTGCTCGTTAATATGCTATAACCAAGTACTTATCATCAATTTTTAGCAACACTTGACTCAGCCAGGTTACATTATAAAGTTAGACAATTATGTATGTATTTTGTATGAAAACAATAAAGTAATCTTCCCACAGTAGAATAGTTTAGCTATTTTTTTTTTTAATTTCAAAACCAGTTAAAAATCCGTTGAAGTGTTTACATATTGTTACTAAATCCTAACATTTAAACAAATATTATTGCTTTCAAATGACTAATCAATGTTTGACACGAAATCTCGGGGGTTTTGAATGTTTAGACGTAGGCGTCGAAACAAATTAGCAAACAAACAAGCTCCTCTCCCGCAGTGACAATGTTTAAAACGGTAATGATTTGCGCTTACGATCGCCATATTACCATTTACACTGGCAGATATGTTGCTAAACTGCTATTAAGAAGCAATAAATGCATCAGCTATATATTCTATTGCCAAAGACATCCATAAATAGATTTCCAAATTTCGTTTGTCATGATTGTATAGAGATGTATCTATAAAGGATGTATTTAATTGTATTTGTGTGTATCGTTTAACGAATCACTCGGCTGGCTATGTTAAAAGTGACAACAACAACAACAATAAGAGCCTACTCTCCCTTTGAGGAGAAGGTTTGGAACATATTCCACCACGTTCCAATGCGCGTTGGTGGTATACACATGTGGCAGAATTTCTTTGAAATGTTTTCCTTCACCACTGAGCACGAGATGAATTATAATCACAAATTAAGCACAAGAATATTCAATGGTGCATGCCTGGGTTTGAAACCGCATTCATCGGTTAAGATGCACGCGTTCTAACCACTGAGTCATCTCGCCTTATTTTGGGGCTCGCGCCCTATCTTGGCTCGTAGTTATATTATACTAGTTTTAAGACCATGTCGTCGCTCCCATTCACTTTCATACTTATTTAAGGATTTTTGACTTGAAATTTGAAGCACTATTTATAATAATGTAACTCCGATTAAAAATAAAATTCTTCCTTAAGATTCAAGGTTGTTGTATACCAAATTTCATCAATGTCGGTTATATGTATGATGTATAGACGGTGTGGAGGCGTACCTACTATCAATGTAGATGTCTTTAGAAATCAACCCCCTTTTGGAGTAAAAACAGGGATGATTGTTCGTCACAGCTAGTAATTTATAAATATAGGTTGATTGTGACATAAACAAATGGCGCTTTTTTTTTAAATCGTAGTATCGTGCTTTGATTACATAAAATGATTAAAAAATAAATTGTTTTGGATCGTATGTCAACTTATAAGGTAATTGTTTTGTAATCTAAGTAAATAAATTATATCTTTTAAGACTCGAGGATCTTTGTTTAGCTTTAATGGTGTATTTATTTAAAGCGTTCTTTTATAGTTTTCAATTGATTTAATTTCATAGTGGCAGATAAAGCCCGTCACGCTGAGAGCCTACTGTTATACGATTCCAGTTATTGAGTTCTGTACATTTATTTGAAATTATTTGATAGCTTGTGTTGTTAAAAAGTTAGGCTGCACAGAGGGATCACTTACCTAGTTATGTTTTATGCAGTGATTACTTATTCTCAAAACTAGATAGCGTTCGCTGTTAATTAAATTAAACTATCGTTATTTTTTTTTGTCACACCATAAATACTCGTATTCAATTTTTTTTCTAAATATGTAAATAATAATATGTTTTGCCTGATGTTAAATTTTTGTTTTTACGTAATAATATTTGATTGGAAGTTAAGGGGATATGTTCTAACTTTTTTGAATAATTCATACTTGTTCATGTCGTTCACTCCATGGTATTTTATGGGGTAGATGGGGTTATGTCGTAAAGGGTCATCAAACGTTTGTAACAATAAAAAAGTTATACGTCGTGTATTCTTTTATATTTTAAATATTTATTGGATATCATAAAGCTAGTCGAGTGATATGGGATCAAAGTAAAAAAAATAAGAAGAGCATCTTCAAATATTGTAGAGACGTTAACAGCGATATTAAATAACGTCTCTATTCACTATAAAACGTAACATAAACTGTCCGAGATGGACGGACGCTGGACGCGAGCACGCCGGAAGAGCTGCGCGGCGGGGACACCAAGTAGGTGCTTAATATATGAAAATATTCAATTTTATAACATTCCGTTGAGATAACATCTCAGCCTGTCGATTTGATATTTTCGGCGGTAAGGTAATTTTATACCGGTCGTGAATGGAGGATGGAGCCACGCTGCGCGCGCGCCGCGCTACTCGTAACTTAGCACTTAATCATTAACGCGGACACATTATACGACCCTACGCCCAGATAGTACTTGCTTCGCTCGTTATGTCTCCTCGACTAATATAACTAAAGGAACTCGCTACATCGAGCTTAAATTAGCGAAAAGCTTAAAATTGTATCTAGATTTTTTTTTTTAATATTATAAATAGAAAAATATTTAAGATTTTAAATTAACATATTTATTTTTATGGTAAATGTTATTGATTTCGGGATATATACCATGTTTTTTATTTTTGTTCGGTGGAGCTCGATATTTCGACATTATCTACGAATGTCTTGTTCACGATATCTCGAAATCAAACTTTAATATGAAAAATATTTGTTATTAGACAAAATCTCAGTAGTTTTAGTACTGATAATAAAACATCAATAACTTTTTTTTCAGAAATTACGAATATTGATAAAAATGTAAAATACCGTTTCACCTTACAAATATATCTTCACAAGCTTGAACAATGTTTTGTATCTACCAAATATAAAAAACGCACGCGATAAAAATAAAACGCGTTAAGTATTATGCGAACTTGGGCAACTCACTACTGTACGCGTTTATACACGATACTGCACAGTCATGTAAAATATATTGATATTGGCGAATATAGTAAAGTGTACATTCCTTGAGTTATACAGTAGCAAGTACATAGCTATCGAGTATAGGTGACATGGAGTCGTGGATAAGGACATAAAAGGGTAAAGAGTGGCTGTCATAAGTCAGCGAGCTGGTTCAGGTAGCGTAATAAATAATTGCTCGTTTTGCCTCGTGCAGTGCGTCACGGCGAGTGCGTGGGATGCGCCGCTAGCAGCCTGAGCGAATCTAGACTTTTTATCATTGCGAGTTCATGGGATAGAGTTTCAAGGGAATCAATTAAACTATTTTATAAGGGGTGAAAAAGCTTTACGGTATAAAATGGTACTAAACATTTGATTTCATGAAGCGAAACTACCGGGGATTTATATCGGTATTTTAGTACGAACTGCTTTACTCAATTATTTAAATATGGGTAAATAATATTAAAATAATCCATGATATTAATTTTTTTGGGATAGTTCTAAGATTTCAATCAAATTAACCTAACCTAACGGGTTATGAAGTGTCGAAATATATGCTTCTTATTGTAAATTGATTGCTCCATTCATAATATTCCGTTAGCGTTCTCTCTTTAGAGAAACAAATTTACTATAACATCAAATTTTCCAAATGATTTGGTGACAAATATATATATTAATTATTATTTAGTAACAGAATGATTAATGGATTTTTCGATTTTAGATCACACATATCACTGCAGTCATATAGTACGTCGTGTGACAAAAAGCTTATTAGTCAATAAACGGCTACCCACCACATCAGGCCATAACACAGTTCATTATTTATATTAACAGTTTAGCAGTCAGTGGCCAGCTCGCTGGATCGGACTTATAGCTGCGTGAATACGCGTGGGCATTATTTGTACCCTTGTTAAGCGCTGAGGATATTATAAAAATGATTCCTTTATCCGCGCTGCGACACTCGCTGGAAATTGGTCGCTTAATTTATGATCGTCATAAAAAAGGATTCGAATCCGTGCAGGTTGGAATTTCATTCATAAGAAGGCAGAGGCGTCTGAGTCTTTATGACTGGATGTTTTCATTAATTTAACGTGATTTGGAAATTTAAAGAAGGTATCGGATGTTGCCTGATGGTGGTCGGCGATGCTGAGATAAGATGCTAGGGCTCCTACCGTATACACTTCTTCATTTCCATGTTGACCCTTTGGAATGAGAGCGTTTTTTTGTGAAATTATACTTTTATAAAAAAATATGAAATAATAAATCTTTAAGCTGAAATGCAATTTGGAATGAATTATGGTCACTGTGTTGTCAAATGCGTGACTTAAAATATTAAAACGATCAGTATTAACATTTGTTGGACATGCAGAGGAGCCGTCATTAGTCATTGTGTGAGTGGTGGCGACGGAAGGAGCGCTGTGGGAGCCCGCTGACTGCGTTGCGATGGCGATGGCTGTAAAGCGCTTGCAAGCGCATCATCAGATAAGCGACAATAAGTCGATACGCGCTCTAAATAAGCTGGGGTGTGCATTAGTCACCACGGTGACCGACCTCCGTCGGACGACACCGTCAGATCGCCTAATCCACTCAAAACATTCAGAGACATTTGTCGGTCCGCCAGGGATCGAGTGATCGATAGCGATACTCGCTACAAAACGATAGATAAAAGCCGATAAGTCAGAAGAAATATGACGCGAACAAAATCGGGAGATATACGTAATAAGATAAAAGTCAAACAATGATTCGACCGCGGATTCGCCGCGGCATAATTTATGTGACAACGCGTGATGGACGAGCGGCGACTTTCGGTAAACTATTTACATACGGCGGCGGCCGCGCTGTCGGATTGGGTTCTGTTGTGACAGAGGGTGGGGCTTAGTACCGAAAACAAATGTCACTGTTATTTATTAGGTTACACTGCTATTAGGCCTAAGACGGAAAATGCCTTTATTCAAAATTTACAATAAAAACATTTTCATGTTTGACACAGCTTGTGATTGCAATCTGACCATACGATGGCCGAGTGACAAGCGCCACACCCGAGAGGGTCCCGCGGCGATTAGTCTAATTGAATCAAGAACAAGAAACGCTTGCGTGGTTGGCAATTCCCTTCGCACGTCAACTTAGATTGCTTTCTGTAACTTTGATGCTTTTTAAATAGTATTTAAAGCGATTGTTATTGTAGACAAATAAAATAAGTTCGTTTTCAATTTTGGAATATCTCTATTTTAGTTTGGTTTGGTATTTGGTTTTATTATATCAAAAAATTCGTTTTTATGATAAATGTCGTTTTCATTTGTAATACGTTCATTACAAACATACATACCTCGACCTCAAATCAAGGCACTCTGTTCAGAAAGGTCGACATTGTTATAAAAGGTAAATAACATGCCTCACACAGCAATAATTCTAGCACAGAAATTATCTTGTCATTAGAAAGATATTTAAAAACGTACATAGAGTTTGGGTGGTAGGTGAAAACGTTAGGCGAGCGACAATCCCCGCGGAGACAGCAGCAGGCAACTTCGCTTTTTATCTGCGCTCCTCGCCGCGCGCGCTCGACCGTGTAATTGGATGAGAACGAGGCGATCCCAATAGCGCGCCCTTATCTGTTCGCGGCAAATCCGCCCCCGCTCGCCTCCCGGCACCCGCGACGCCTGACGACGCTCAGCAATAAGTTTTTAGTGAGTAATTCAAGATAACCCCTTGATGTTGTTCATTTTCACACTTCCTTTCCCGAGAACAGCTCTTTATTGCGTAATATGTAACTGTCTCGTCGCCGACGGGTGTCCCGGGGGCGCGTAGACAAACTTCGCCCCTTTTATGATGTTAATGCGATCGCCCTACACCCTTCTATCCGTATAATGATAATTGCTTTTTCGGAAATTATTGTTTGATGTTGTCGCTTAATGCCATTCCAGATGATTTCGAAGCTCTTTTGAATTAACAACGTATTCAATGTTGTATTTAATTATACCATCCACACAAATAATGCATATGTTGTTTTTAAAAGACAAAAAATATTAAAAACTTGGGAAGCTTATAAAAATGTAGTTTGTGCAGGTATACTGTTATTCTATACATTATGCAGTAGAATTAAAAACAAGTAGAAATGCTGATCGGTTTTATTATTGAGATCTGTTTGATATTTTGCTGTCTGACAATAAATATTAATACTTTGAAATAACGTTCTCTCCGTATAACGAAACGCTAAATACGACATGAATCGTGAATTTCAATTTTACACTTTACAACGGAAAGCAATTCACAAGGAAACGCAATTTGGCCACTGAGCGTGAACGAATTAAATGGATTAAAAAATCACGCTCATGTGGAGGGTGCTCCTCTATTTGTGGAGTTGAGCGGGAGGCTGCGAATTGTCGTCGTATTAGGCGCTATCAGATGGGCGCTTGTTCTGATGTGGCTATCTGCCTCCCCGGCCCCCTTGCGTGTTCATCTGTTTCGCTTTTGTTTTGCCTCTATGGCTTTCTTGGTTACTTTAATTTACACAATAATATATGGTTTTTAATACTTCTAGCTGTATATGATCCAGGTAAAATTCTATATTTTGAACCGACATTGTTTTAGCTTTTTTATATTTTAACAACTTTGGTCGTATCCAATTAGTAAGAGATTGCGAGTATTCCGCTAATCCCGGACAGAAATATAACTTTTTTAATTATCAATATTGATTCAAATGATAACTTGTACCTGGTTTTCATTAAGCAAGTAGCAATTTTGATTATACAATTTCTTTTACGTTCATATATTAATTCTGCTTAAGTTCATTAAATAATAATAATATAATTCTTCGAAACATTTCACGTTAACACGGCTTTATTACCGTTTTATTTTCATAGGTCTTCGCCATTATATTTTGATGTTCGTAATCTTAGATGAAGGTTGCAAACTGTCGTCATACTCTAGCGTTATCAGATGGTCCGCGGGGACATCGCAGGCTTAACCGCATTCAAAGTGCTCGTACTACGTGAGGTTGTAAGCTCCACGATCATTTCACAATTCTCATTTCTTAATATTATTTCTTTAAATATTTAATTAATATCCCTCAATAATTAAATGACAAAATGATAGCTTATAACTACAAGATTACACTGTGTATTAACTAGATAAGAATTATTAAAATGATGATCATGACCGCCAATGGTGGCAAGAATGCTAGCAGCATTTCCCCGTTGAGTTGACTGGCAAAAATGGCATAAAATGCCATCAGCCATCTTATCTTGTCACCAGTGAAGGCAATAAAGCGAGGTGTTTTAATTTTAAAGAAGGTTTTTGCACTGCAACTCCAATTTGAAATGAAAATTTCACTATTTTTTCACATTAGTCTATTAGCTATATATGGCACAGATAGGACAGATAGGTTTTTCGTCAAAAAATCTTAACAGTCAGCCTACGCCTCAATTCTCTCCATAATTGGCGAATTGTCGTTATATTGGATTGTGTGTACCTGAATATAAAAAAATTAAACATTTCGTTAAGAGCTGTAACTGAACTGGCGCAAAGACTTGTGCACTATGAAATCTCTTTGGTTCCATATTGTCGTCGCCTTTGAATATAGCCACATAGGTGAAATCGGCCTAGAGGACATAATGTTTCTTAAGATATTTAAAAAGCAAGCATTGTTTGTTTCTTTATGTAGTTTCCTAACAAAATATTATTTGGACTTTAACGTTTTAAATATTTATTTATGTATAAATTAAATGTCCCGCCGTTGGGCTAAGTCTTGGTTGGCTGAAGCCTTTGAGTAGAAGATTTGGAGCTGATTCGTGTGTGAACACGCTACTTCAATTGGAGTTGGTGGACACATACTAGGTTGACTAGGTTGAATTTCATTGAATTGAGAAACATGCAGGTTCCCTCACGATGATTTCCCTCACTTCAGTTCAATTCTGGACTGGCTTTTTTAATACGTATTAGTAAAATATTTGTAGCATTATGGATCGCTTGTAATGAATAAGTAACACAAAATTAAAACTCTCCAGATTTATAATTTGTTTAACATTGGACTTCAAAGTTTAATATAATAAATAAATAAAAAACAGCCTGTAAATTTTTCACTACTGGTCTAAGATCTCCTCCACCTTTGAGGAGAAGGTTTAAGGAGCATAACCCACAATGCTGCTCCAATGCGGGTTGGTGGGTTCACATGTAGCAGTATTTCGTTAAAATTTGTCACAAACAGGTTTCCTCACGATGTTTTCCTTCACCGAGGTCGAGATGAATTACAAGCACATATTCAGTGATGCTTGCATGGGTTTGATCCCGCAATCATCGGTTAAGATGTTCGCGCTTTAACCACTGGTCCACCTCGTCTCTTAAAAGTTTAAATTGATTAAAGTCATAAAATCAACGTAAGGTATATTGATGACCATTTAAATTGTTATTAGATCAATAACCGCACGGTGAACGATCACGTCGCGAATAATCATTTAGAAATGCGCCGAAATATTTCTTTTTTTAACCATGTTCGTTATTTTGAGTGAAATTGCGAGAGCATTAACTTGAGTGTAGGGTGGCTCGGGTGCATATTACGCGCCGCCTTATAATCAGACGTGCCGCTCCGGGCTCTGAAACACATATTAACATCAAATTAATTTGTTACTGATATTTTGTTTCTCATTGCCCGAGAGTAATAATTATCTCATATGTGAAATAAAGGTTAAATTTTTGTATGTCTTTATAGCGGTTGTGTCGGTTACTTTTCACATAGTAAAAACAAAACGCTATTTATTCATTTTTATTTGTTTTAATTTAATCTGTATTGTTTTACGTAGACAAAATAATTTTCGATGTATATTTTATGTCAAATTCGATTTTCAATTGAGTCATATATATCAGTCTATACCATAAAATATTATAATACTTAATATACATACTTGGGTATGCCCAAGTGAAGTATAACACATATATAAATATTCATAGACCTTGTTTCCTTTATTTATTTTTTTCGAACAAAAAAATAGTGTATAGTGTATGGCCATCCAAAGGTTGAATGACCCTGTCGATCTACTACGGCTGAGATTCGATACAACACATATGATACACTATACACTTATTAATGTTTTTATTAAAAAACACTTATGTAAATTGAACTGTTATTATAAATTTTCTCTGATCAATGTAAACGTGTGAAAATTAGCATAGTAATTTAGCTACGGTTGATGGATGCGAGATGAACTCAATTTGTCTCTACGTTCTTACTTGGGTGGTAATAATTATTAAGCTAGCACTTTATTATAGCCTAAATAATGATTATAAGTGGGTGAGAGCGCGGCTGGTGGCGAGTCCCGCTCTGTAATCTCGTGCCGGCCCCCAATCACGCATTTCTCACCCGGACGCGTTGAAAAAATAATACCTCCTCAAGTTTTGTCTATAATTTGCTGGATGCCGCTCGCCGCTGCGCGCACGCAGGCTCGCGTCAAGAACTCTCTTAATAAATGTTGAATCATCAACATTTCTCACTATTTAGACAGTAGCGTTATAAGTGTAATACGATACTGCCATTAATCAGTTACTTCGCATTTTATACGAGTAAATACGATGTATACGATTTCTTTGCATTATTTTACGCATTAATGAATAGCGTGTTGGTGCAAAATATCAATATAATATTTGTAAAAACATGTCAAAATATATTTTTCACGGCATTGTAAGTATTTTACCTCAAGCTGTGACCGTATCGAACATCGCGAATGTTACGGGAAATTAACGCGAATGTCAACCGACGATGTTTTGACACTTGAATGACAGTTGTTTTCAATGGAGAATTATGCGGAACCGACTATGAATACATGACCTAAACTCCGCTGTCCTATTATTCCCCCTTTGATACAAAATCGCACAATGAAATGTATTTATGAATATAACATAACGGTAAGTGGTTAGCTTTTGTATAGATTTTTGTGGCATGGTAACTTGGATTATAATTTCAAATTTGTTAGTAGTAATTTGTATTGAGAATTATGCTAAGCTATATAAAGCTTTTTAATTTTATGTTAGATTAAACGTATTTTGGATACAAAAAATAAAACAGCAATAAGAAAAAAAATTATATACGATATTGCACGTTTTATGTGATTTCCTTGTAAGTATATAGATATACCTATATACAATACAGGGTTTCATGAGGTTCTGAAGTCATTGAGCAATTTTTGTTTCAATCCAAATTTAAAATTTAGTTATTAAATACTGGAGTGCAATGAAGATTATATAAATAAAAAAATAATACCACTTTTCACTTACTTTTTTTAAAAAAGATTTATATATTATTAAATAATTATTTGATAA
The DNA here is from genome assembly GCF_905220365.1 of Vanessa cardui. Taxonomy (NCBI): domain Eukaryota; kingdom Metazoa; phylum Arthropoda; class Insecta; order Lepidoptera; family Nymphalidae; genus Vanessa; species Vanessa cardui. Next base: position 10,254,918 of record NC_061129.1, read on the forward strand.
AATACAAAATTAGTTAAGCCATAAGATTTTAAATGAACATGGTTATTTTTATTATTAAAGTTATTAATTTCGGGATATTTACCATGTTTTTTATTTTTGTTCGGTACGAATGTCTTGTTCATTCGTAGACAATGTCGAAATATCGAGCTCCACCGAACACAAATAAAAAAACATGGTAAATATCCCGAAATTAATAACTTTAATAGTTAAGCCATTTCTGAAAATATGTGATTATAATTTCGTCATCACAATTTTCTTTACTTTTCAATTTCTAAATATTTTGACAATCAACTGTACTTTTCGATTTATTTCTTAGTGACAAACAAACAAAATCTTTGCAAATTCTTAAATTATAGTTTTCGTTATAAAATATAGTTATGATGTTAGAATAATACGTGTAGATGTTTAAGAGATAGACGCGTTAGTACCGCATCACTTATTGCATGCCAGAAGGCTCTGCTGTCAAGTTGCACAAACCTGTCAGAAAATTTGAACGATTAGTTTTGAATTCCTTTTTTTTGACGTTGTATTCATACATATTTTGAACATTCTGTTTTGTTAACGTTTTTTGCATCAACTTTGTTTTTTATATTTTTTATTTACTAAGTATGTAATAAAAAAAATCCCGTATTAGTAGTGTTTAACTTAATGTGGGATATAACATATTAGTTCCCTAGGTTGGTAGCGTATTGGTGATCTGTGATGAATGATTAATATTTCTTACAGCACCAATATCCATGTTCGGTGGTGATCACATGTAGGATGCCGATTTGCTCGTTCGTCTTACTATGTAAAAAAATGTATCTTTTAAATAAATTTCTGTGGTTAGACAGACCAATTATGAGCAGTATAGACTAGTGTTGCCAACTATTCTATGGTAACATCGAAATGATTAGTATAGAGCAAGGGAATCTATACTTACAAGCTCACACTTAAAGATATTCTTTCTTTTCCTCCACGATAAAATTGTCATATAATTCAAATTGAATTACAGTTTGTTCAGCCAGTATTAGCTGTTTGTAGTCGATAATGCATGCATATTGCATTTATATTGCATTTTTTAGTCCTGAATTGTTTACCTCACATTTTAAATCTAGACTAAGTTGCAATCTGGAGTATATGAAAAAATTTTTGAGCAACATATTAGTCACTTCTGTGAATTTACGCAATACATACTAAATTGTACTTAAATTTACTTGCATTTGAATGTACTTGACTAGATTAATAATAAAAAAAAATCTAAGTACCTTAATCTAAATCGTACGACATATAAGATACGAAAATACTTGAAATAAATTGTAAAAAAGCTAATACGAGAACCCAGAGGGTAGTGGTGGTCCGTAGTTTAGTTGGCCTTTTGTGTTCGTGTCAGGCAAGCCGCATGTCGTGTCGCTCGGTGACGGATTACCTGACTGTTAGCCGCTTACGCGCATATACGCCTTTTGTGTAAGCCACCTTTTCAGTGCCGACTATTGCTTTCGAATAAAATATACATTCATGTTTTGGGCTTTTATTTACACCTCACGGCGTCGAGACGAGAAGCCCGAAAGACTGGAAGCGTTTCATTTAATCGAACATCGCGGTATCAAATCTGGTACAATACAATACCAGTAATGTTATATTTGATGAATTCTTGATATGTTTTTTTTTCAAATGTTATCATTCACATGTGTTAATATAAGTTTAAACTATGTATATATCTGATACTCCTATTGGACCAGTTGACGTTTTCTTCTAAATAATAGGTCTACTATATTTTTTTTAAATAGGCTGATGAGCAGATATTTCATCGAATAGAAAAGGTACCTTCGTCCTTCGCAAATAGACACCATCTCTATGTGAAGTACAGGCCATATATAAAACCATCCATTCGTCAGCAATAAGGAAATCTGAGATATCATGCCCTTTGTGCTTGTAATTAAACTGGCTCACTCATTGCTCGAAGTAGATCATGGGAATACATAGTGTTGCCAACGACTTTACAAGTACTGGAAACTTATTTACATTTATGGGCATGATAAACCACCGTCTTTTTAAGAAATAAATAATAATAATGATAAATGTTCATTTAAAAGAGTGAAGGTTAAAAAACGTTTAATTAATGAATTAAATAAATTTTACTGTAATTTAAGTTAATATTTACAGTGAAATATATTGCTTCTCCATAACAGAGGAAAATGTATGCGTTATCTGTTCGTTATAAGTTTTAACCATATATAAATTGAAATAAATATTCTTTGTTCGATTAATTTTCACAAGTTTGAAAAGAACATTTTATACTTACTCATTCTGTTACGAAATTAGATTATTATCGATTAGGTATATTTTGTTATGTGTGATTGTATATCGATAAGTATAAGAATTAAAAGAGTACCTATAAGACTATAACATGATATTTTATGATAGTAAAACCTATAATTTACATTAGTAAAAGTGTAATATTCAAATCGTTAGCGCGTTCTTGGTTAAATTAATCAATTGTCCCAAGTTTATTCTGCTATAATAGTATAAAACGTACTGATACTAGAATATAATAATGTATTTCTTACAATCTGTTAATACATAATTATATATTGTAAATAAATAATAGTATTAAATAGCTATTTATATTGTGAGCGCAATGCAATTGGACATAAAGCCGACGGTAGTTTCGGCCTGCGTTTTATTTTATCTTCGGGTAAGATCTGTTATGTACAAACAAAACAATTAATATAAGTATCATATTAGAATCAGTACTTATTAAATAAGATTATTTGAATATTAAAGACAAACACATGATTCTAAATTTCCCGACAAAAACGGTTCCTGAGATTAACCGGAACAGAAATTTAAAAATGTTTTTTTATATGTACTGTTTATGCATACATATGTAGTAAAAATATATTAATCGAAAAGTATAAACAGACACACAAATTTTATTATATGTATAGATAAAACGATGGAATATTTTGTAGTACAAATACTTGGTCTTATATTAATTTGTTATATAATTTTTGATTTAATACAGTGTAATTTTTGTTGTTAATGATATATAGGTAAAAATGTTTGTTTGATCACATAAGGTAATCTCCAGAAGTATTAAACAATTCTAAAAAAAAAGGTTTTACAAAAAAATTAAAAAAGATTAAAACTTGTAGTTTTAAGGAAAAAAGCATTATCTTGAATATATATTTTTCATGAGTGCTATAGGATAAATTATTATGGTATATTGTTTACTTTATGAATAAATTGCACACGTGCGAAGCCGGGGCAGATTGCTAGTCACTACGAAAATAGATGAAGCTTTATATACATACATCGATGAACGTCTGGTATATAGATTTCTTTATCGCCTTTTATATTTCCTTCTATCCCTTCTTTTTATTAGGATAATTAATGCAATTTTGTATATTAAGTACATATTATACAGCAATACAATCTTACTAATATTATAAACGCAAAAGTTTGGATGGATAAATGTTTGTTACTAAATCACGTCAGAACGGCTGAACGGATCCGGATCAAATTTGGCAGCGAGGTACTCTGAAATCGTATATTGTCTACTTTTTATCCCGGAAACAGATATAGCTAACACCTGACGCGTCCTTCAAGCCGCAGGCTGATACTAGTCTAATTTGTAATTTATTTAATATAGATTATCTCAGTAATATTTGAGCTGAGATGGTTAAAAATTGCGGGTTCAAACCCAGGCAAGCGCCACTATATATGTGCTTAATTTGTGTTTCTCATAATTCATCATTCATCTCGTGCTCGGCAGTGAAGGAAAACATCGTAAAAAAACCTGCATTTTTCTAATTTCATCAAAATTCTGCCACATGTGCAATTTACCAACCCGCATTAAAACAGCGTAGTGGAATATGTTCCAAACCCTCTCCTTAATGGAAGAGGTGGCCTTATCTCAGCAGTGGGAAATTCACAGGCTGTTACTTTACTTTACAGTAATATTTTCATTACTAAGACTGTAAAAAGTTAAGTTAAAATGCAATAACTACATAATTGGGTTATAACAACGTTTTGATTAAATACTATAATTAGACATACCAATATAATATTTGTTTACACTAATAAACTTGAAAACATACTTACTTTAAAGCCCGTTGAAAATTGTATCGTCTTCCTACAATAAAAGATTAAATAATGTTCGCGTTTAATTAAAGAAAAAAACAACACTTGTATCTATAATGCTCGTTAAATGTTTCTTGATTAGGCCACTACCGTGCCAGTCATCCAGGCATCTCGGCGGCGATCACAAATTACAAACAAAAAGCTAGGGAGCGTCGTAATCTGACATCGCATCTCGTTCGATCAACGGCTGATCATGATTTACGAACACATCGGACGGTGATAGGTGATCTGGTATTACAATTTCGATCGTCGATAGCCGAATTCGTTGCTACAAAACGATCGATTTATAGAAATCGAACAAAGAACTCCTTTTTTGTAAAATAACACAATTGCGCGGTACATTTTCGAAGCTTACGTTTGGTGATTGATGTCATATGATTCAGAACACCGAGAATCAAAACAATTCAGACTTTAGTGACTTTATTACGTACATATTTATAATAGGTAATAAAATCAATAATAATAATTATTATAAGACGCTATGCTGTTCTTATAATTAATATCCTTGTGGGATTCAATACAGATTGATGGCAACACGTATCCTTATGATACAATACAAAAGAGATAAATAAATCTCTTCACAATATTTTCCTGTATCGCGGAGAACGAGTTATTATAAAAACAATTTGATGGTAGGGCCTTGTTAAATCACTCATCGTGTATCCGACCGCCAAGCCATAAAACTTTGCATTGTTGTATTATGGTTTGAAGTATAAGTGAGCCAGTGTCACTACTGCTTAATGTATATAATTTCTCAGTTCCCAAGGTTGATGGCCTATTTGTGGCGAATTGTTAAAATTACTTATATCATTGTCTATTTGGCATAGCTGACCATTTTAACGTGACCATCAGGTTGCTAAAATATACAAGGCATCGAAATTCAGTAGTCCATGCCCGTAACCTTCGGTTAAAATTATTTTGTTCTAACTTGGTCAGTTGTCTCTAACTGTAGGACGTTGACAAATAATAATTTAAATATAAAAATTATGATTACTGATTTCTTTTGTATAATTTTATATTATGAATAAGATTCCGAGAGCGCTCATCAAGCCACCTGTCCGATTAATATCATCTATTCCGTGTAGGTCACGGACAAGCATCCCGTTTCTCGTATTGAAATCGTTTTCGTTATGCCGTGTCAAAGAATCCTAGCTGACATGATGCGCCGGATTAGAGGCTGACTCATGGCACTCCGCGTTCCGAACCATAAGGGACGATCGCGTGTTTTTTAAATCAATCAAAATGATAGCTACCACTCAACGATATCACTATTCCATTATCGTTCAATATAAACAGACGAGCTAACATCCGTTTAATTGATTATAAAAACAACGCTACCTCCCCACCTATAGCGAGGATATGAGAGCTTGCTTCCTAAATATGTTAATTTAAATTAAAAGCAGGGACTGTTACCAAACGTCGAACATTAACCACGGCCCTAGAGACTCCATTACTGGCAATAAAATGCCTATTATTATCGAGGGCCGAAAAGTCGATGCACGCGATGCAATTACTTGATTGGCAGTGTTCTGGCCGGCTCTGGCTGAGCTGTGATTGATGTTGAACATAATTAGAAAACACTTCAGCATGTGTCTTCATTGGTACAATCTTAATTGTGGCCAGCACTTACCTCGCTGATTCAAACAGCACGTGCCAGCCGCGCCGCAATCATCTTTGATTTCACTGGTATGGACGGCAGAAAAATAAATCTTTAGACAAAAAATAATTGTTTAAACTGTATATTTTTACGACACTTCAAATTATTTTAATTTCTTATTACTTTATCTTACAATTAAATAAAACACAATAAAGAAGAGATTGAGATTTTTGCAGGTAATAAAATCAATAATAATAATTATTATAAGACGCTATGCTGTTCTTATAATTAATATCCTTGTGGGATTCAATACAGATTGATGGCAACACGTATCCTTATGATACAATACAAAAGAGATAAATAAATCTCTTCACAATATTTTCCTGTATCGCGGAGAACGAGTTATTATAAAAACAATTTGATGGTAGGGCCTTGTTAAATCACTCATCGTGTATCCGACCGCCAAGCCATAAAACTTTGCATTGTTGTATTATGGTTTGAAGTATAAGTGAGCCAGTGTCACTACTGCTTAATGTATATAATTTCTCAGTTCCCAAGGTTGATGGCCTATTTGTGGCGAATTGTTAAAATTACTTATATCATTGTCTATTTGGCATAGCTGACCATTTTAACGTGACCATCAGGTTGCTAAAATATACAAGGCATCGAAATTCAGTAGTCCATGCCCGTAACCTTCGGTTAAAATTATTTTGTTCTAACTTGGTCAGTTGTCTCTAACTGTAGGACGTTGACAAATAATAATTTAAATATAAAAATTATGATTACTGATTTCTTTTGTATAATTTTATATTATGAATAAGATTCCGAGAGCGCTCATCAAGCCACCTGTCCGATTAATATCATCTATTCCGTGTAGGTCACGGACAAGCATCCCGTTTCTCGTATTGAAATCGTTTTCGTTATGCCGTGTCAAAGAATCCTAGCTGACATGATGCGCCGGATTAGAGGCTGACTCATGGCACTCCGCGTTCCGAACCATAAGGGACGATCGCGTGTTTTTTAAATCAATCAAAATGATAGCTACCACTCAACGATATCACTATTCCATTATCGTTCAATATAAACAGACGAGCTAACATCCGTTTAATTGATTATAAAAACAACGCTACCTCCCCACCTATAGCGAGGATATGAGAGCTTGCTTCCTAAATATGTTAATTTAAATTAAAAGCAGGGACTGTTACCAAACGTCGAACATTAACCACGGCCCTAGAGACTCCATTACTGGCAATAAAATGCCTATTATTATCGAGGGCCGAAAAGTCGATGCACGCGATGCAATTACTTGATTGGCAGTGTTCTGGCCGGCTCTGGCTGAGCTGTGATTGATGTTGAACATAATTAGAAAACACTTCAGCATGTGTCTTCATTGGTACAATCTTAATTGTGGCCAGCACTTACCTCGCTGATTCAAACAGCACGTGCCAGCCGCGCCGCAATCATCTTTGATTTCACTGGTATGGACGGCAGAAAAATAAATCTTTAGACAAAAAATAATTGTTTAAACTGTATATTTTTACGACACTTCAAATTATTTTAATTTCTTATTACTTTATCTTACAATTAAATAAAACACAATAAAGAAGAGATTGAGATTTTTGCAATAATTAGATTTTAGATTTCTGGTCTTAGTGACAATTGCATTGTGACTACACAATATTTAAGTATTGGATACAATTAAAATAAAACTCATATTTGTTAGTAATAAAATAGTTTTTATTTATTTTACTGAACATTAATAGTTACAAGGTAAAAATTATTTTTGACTTGTCAGTACCTTTTTAACATTGCGACTTAAAAGTAAATTATTACATTAGTGATAAGTAGAAAACAAATAAATTGATGTTTGAACATAAAAAATATGTTGTTTTTTTATCGTTTAAAAAAATCCTACATGCTTCTAATAAAAAAAAGTATAATAATAACGGTTTAATTTAAATATATATAGCCAAAACAATATAACTAAAATAATTTAATTCTTAGATTAAATTATAACAATATTTCTTGCAAGGAATCCTATAAAATATTCTAACTAAAACAAACACCATAAAAGCTTGAGTTGCGTTAGACTTATAAATAATTTCAGTAATAGGTTTCTTGTTCAACCCATTTAGAAATGCCACGTCTAATGAGGTATCTTCTAAATTCATCAGCCAAAATCATTAGAACAAAAAAGGGCGTCGCAAGAAAGAAATCATACCAGGCTATTGGTTCCGTACCGAAAACCTCATGACATATAGGCAGATAGGTCACAATCAGTGCCGCCACTAGATCAACTACAATACTCATATTTAGAACATGATTTTTCATTCCCTTTTTAAGTAAAGATATTCGTCGAGTTTTACAAATAATAACATCAGACACTTGAGTCCAGCATACAGCAACGAAATAAGCGGTTTGTGCTTTCCTCTCTATTCTTTTTCGATCAGCAAAATACCAAGGGCGACCTAATGTGTCGTCGACGGTAGTTGATGGAGATTCCCATTCTTTACGGACAAAGATTAAACTTGATGGGAAAAACCCACTTTGAGCAAATATGACAAAGTATGCGTACATGCCAGCAAAAAATTGAATCATTCCTATTTGAAAATATGCCATGTATATAAGTACCCTATTGACAAGATGATCAGTTGGCTTACGAGGAGGAATTGACATGATATCTTGCTCTGATGTCTCATATGCAAGACTCATTGCGGGCAATAAATCTGTGCCCACATTAACAACTAGAATCAGAATTAAGGTCATAGGCAATGGCATGCCTAGACAAGCATACAGGACGAATGGTAGCATTTCAGGAGTGTTTGAAGTTAGAGTATAAGCAATAGTTTTCTTTAAGTTGTCAAAAATACGTCTTCCTTCTTGTATACCTAAAACTATAGAAGCAAAATTATCATCTAGCAGTATCATATCGGCAGCTTGCTTTGAAACTTCAGTACCAGTAATACCCATGGCTATTCCAATATCTGCTTTTTTTAAGGCAGGCGAATCGTTAACACCGTCTCCTGTTACAGCAACCACATGACTTAGAGCTTGATACGTCTCCACGATGATTAATTTTTGCTGTGGACTTGTTCTGGCAAAAGTTATTTCATCATATTTCATTTGGGCTGATTTTAAGTCATTCACGCTCATTTTTCGCAATTCGTCACCAGTAATTACAGCGGCACGAAACTGTTGTTTAATATGCACCGGAACATCAGATAGATCTATATGGTGCTCAAAGGCATAATCATAAGCCGTTGGCTGAGTTATAGTGCCACACTGCTTTGATATAGCCAAAGCTGTTACCGGATGATCACCAGTAACCATTATAACTCGAATACCGGCCTGACGACAAAGTGCAATTGATTTATCAATATCACGTCTTGGAGGGTCAATCATTGAAATCGCACCTAAAAATCTTAAATTTTCTACAGGGAAATTTCGTAGTTGGGTATCAAATTTATAACCTAAAGGATAATTATCTAAGGATAATATGTAATCACAATATCCAATAACACGCTCACCCATGTTAGCTAATTTAATAAAATTAGCTTTTAGTTCCTTCTTTGCTTGTGGCGTCATAGGTTGATCTTCTTCATTAGTAAGAATTTTAATACAAAATTCTAATATAATTTCTGGAGCGCCTTTCATAATCAAATAGTAGCTTTGCGTAGCTTTCATTCTATGTATCGTAACTTGATACTTGTATGCTGAACTAAAAGGTATTTCAGCTTCTTTGGGATTTTCGGCGCGTGCTGTTGTGGCAGATCGATTGATTTCCATATATCTAAGTATAGCAGATTCCGAAGCATCTCCAATTATTTTTCGTTTTTCTATAGGAAGATTCATACTATCATGTGCAAATGTAGCTTTCAAGTTCAATGAAGCGGCTAAACTCAATGTTGCATATGCATGATCAGAAACGTGAGCATGATCTGATTTATCATATATTGTATAGTTGCAAAATAAATGTGAAACGTTCATTTGATTTTCTGTCAGCGTTCCTGTTTTATCAGAACAGATACAAGAAGTTGAGCCTAAAGTTTCTACAGCTTGAAGAGTTTTAGCCAGACAATTCTTCTTTTTTAGCTGGTTTGCTGATAAAGTCATACAAACAGTTAAAGTAACAATTAGACCCTCTGGTACATTTGCTAATATAATTCCAAGCATATATTGTAACGCTGCTAACCAGCTATGTTGAATAAAATATACCATTATAAAAAATAATAAGCCAAAAGTAAATGCTACACCACATATGAGTTTAATAAAATGAGTTATTTCTTTAGCTATAGGGGTTTCTTCCTTTTCTAAACCGGTGACTAATCCGGCGATTTTTCCCATCTGTGTTAATTCGCCTGTAGCTATAACGATACCTTTCGCCGTTCCTTCTGTAATCGGACAACCAAAAAATACCATATTTTTAGATTCCAGTGGATTGGTATTAGTACATTCTGGTCTATGCTTAATAGGTTCTGATTCTCCAGTCAGTGACGACATATCGGTTTTAAAGTTATTACAAGTTAGAATTCTAACATCAGCAGGTACAACTTCTCCTCCAGACATTTCGACTATATCACCGATCACAATTTCATTATTAGGTATAACCTTCTTAAGACCTTCTCGGATAACAGTAGCATTAGGTGGTACCAGTTTTTCGAAACCACTCATGACAGCCATATTTTTTGCTTCTTGGTAAAATCCAAAAAGTCCGGTACCTACAATAGTAGCTGTGATGACGCAGCCAAGGTACAAATAATCTTTGCCCGAGTGTCCATCACCTCCGGAATCGATCTTCTCAGAAAAGAAAAACCCAATAAAATTTAAAAGTGCACCCAACCAAAGAACACATTGAAACCATCCAAATAAATTGTGGCGAAAAATTTTCCAATAGCTGTTGCCTTTGAGTTTCTTTAATTGATTAGGGCCATGGTGAAGTAGTAGTTCTTGTGCAAAATTCTCTGTTAGGCCATTTTTGACATTTGTGCGATAAACAACTTCCAACTGTGTGGGTGACAGAAAATGATCGCCGGTGTGTGGTTCTTCCTTTAGCAGAGTAAGTTCAGAAACTTCTGGATTTACATGTTGCCCACTTAAGCGTAGCCCGCTAACAATCGAAACCGTACTTGAACGACGATGCGATTGGTGAGGCATGATATTATTTTCTTAAATGCCTATAACTTTTAAAGCTTAATTTATTTATGCAAATCAAGTAATATTGAACCCACTATTATATTTGTATTTTTATTATTGTTCAACGTACGTAGATGACAAATTACTTATACGAAACTGTCACTTTAATATAAAGTCTCTAATATGTAACAAGCTTGATAATACGTCTATCATAAAAATTGCATACGTCTTTCTTTTTCTTCTGAAATAATAGCGTGTAGTTTCGTACCAAGTAGTTATAATATCGTGGAAGTATTTTATGAATGTTATGTAATTAAATAATAATATACTTTCTTTCCATTTATTTCAAATAATAAATGATATAAGTGGATATTGTAAAATGAATAAAATTGTAAAAAATAAATTTTATCCTTATAAATTTCTAAACGAAGCATTACTGTCGTAATAGCGGCAATCGTAATACACCGGGTTACTTTATTTTATATTATACACCCGATAAAAGGTACAATAAAATGTAATTCCATGATCTCAAGCGATAGTCGGGTACTTTTAATACTTTGTGTGTTGCTTTGCAAATGATACAAACCATCAGGCGGAGAATGAGCGTCCGATAGCAGCCGACACCTCACAGATTTATAGCCGCAGTGCCGATATGGCGGCTATTTCCGGACAATATTGATATTTTCGACTCAATGCACCTATCAACTTCCAACGCGTTAAAGTACTCTACAAAGTGAAATAACCAACACGAATAACAATCAATCTTTATAATGTAATCTAAAATTGTATTTTAAACGCTTCTTTGGGTATTAGTACGAATTTAGTGTTCGTAAATGCAGCTGCATTTCTAGAGATTTTCTTAACGTTGTCGCATAAGATTCGTATGGTGGTTTAGCGTCCGTCTTGAGCCGCCGGCCCGCAAGTAATCAACCTATTAATAAGGGGATCAAGTATAATGCGACCAATTAAAACGGCGACTCCCATCTTAAGACGCCCGCAGTTTTTGGGCTCGTTCCAGCAGGATTAAGATTACTTTGGCGACACTACAGTATTAACTCTATGTGAGTTTTGAAAGTAATAAGTGTAATATAGAAATTTAAGAAAATTTCAATATTATAAAGTTTTTAGACTACTTATTATTTGCTTGCTTGTAGTCTTTTCTACGTCGCAAACAGTAATAGCCTGTTTGGGCTTAATTTTTATACCACTGTTGAGCTAAGGCCTCCTCTCCCAAAAGGAGAGGGTTTGGAACATATTCTATCACGCACGCTATATATATATAGTGGTGCTTGTCTGGGCTTGAAGCCGCAATCATCGGTTAAGATGCATGCGTTCTTACCACTAGGCCATCTTAGCTCTTACGTCGCATAAGATTTGTTTAAATTAAACTTTAATCACCCCACGAGTTTTAACGTTTAGACTCGGTCGCTAAGTCTCATAATAAATAAGCATTAACAATATAATTAATTTAGATCGATTTTTCTTTTTTAAAAGATTGATGACATCGTGGAGTTCAGTTAGCAATGATTTAATTTTAAAGCGCGGAAAATATACCGAGCACACCTATGGACCGTGACCGCGTTGACAGGGTGGGAAGTGTGCTCAAGCGGCGGCGTCTTTGTCGGTATGCATCTTTGATAGGTGCGCGGGCGCCGGCAGCGAGGGCTTCGAGTGCCAGTTTACGACCACCGACGCGTTTTATTACTCGTCTGCCAGCTTCCATCAATAAGCGTGAATAGCCATTAGCCAACCTACGCGATGCTAACAGAAGTGAAGCGAATTTGCGCATATCGCTTCCTTTGATTTAACATCTAACTACATTTGTTAAAACGATCGTAATTCAAATTCGTAATTGGTTTTAAAACTTAATACTCGATAGAACGCTTGGATATTTAACGAAAATCACAGGCTCGATTTCGGGCAAGTTATGTTAGTTCCATAGGCTTAAATTTATGTTTTTAATTAATCACGTGCCTAGAAGGAAAGGAAAACATTATATAAATATACTTATGAATTTCTGTTACATGATTTGTAACGACCAACATGCACCGGTGTAGTGTGGTGGAATAAACTCCAATAAGATCTTTAATAAGAGAAGAGGCATTTTTCAAGCAGCTTTACTTGCGGCGAGGTGCTATAAAATCCTGAAAATACTTAAGTGACCAAAGTAATGATTCAGATGCCTAAAGTACTCGTACTAATTTATTTTGAACAAAGTCCGTAAACTTAAAGTTATTGTACCTTAAATGATGATGATGATGATGAAATAAACAGTTAACGGTGCATTCGAATAGTCAATTTAATATTTCAATTATTTTTAAATTATATTGGAAAATGTTAGACGAACAAAAAGTGAAAAGTTGAAGTGATCGTTATTGTTGTAGTAGGTTGTTTGTAGCTAAAAAAATAACAGTCATTTTGATATCATTGACTTAAATTTTATGAATTTGTGAAAGATTATAGGGGCAGTGATTTTCTTGTACCGCCAGACTTCAACGAAATAAACTTATTTAATAGTGACGTGACATTGGTCAAATAATCTGTGAACAAGACACAAATTCAAAACGTCAAAAAAATAAATCATTCAAATATTCTACTTCAAAAATGGACCATCTCAAGCAAAAATATTTGTTGTTATTCATCTATACTAAAACTAGAAATGAGAAAGTAACTTTGTCTGACCGTATGTTGCTCGTTCACGGTTCAACTGCTGAACCGATTTTGATGAAATTTTGTATAGATCAAGCTTGATGGAGCTTGCGATTGAGCTAAAGTCAACCCCTAAAACACGAGCGATTCCTCGTGCTACTGCGCTCGTGTAAAAAATAACGAAGGCCACAACAATTTTAAAAATTCACATTATAGCCTAATTATGACTTAAAGTAAGCTCATTAGTCCCATGCCGACACGAAAGCTATATAAGCGAGCTCATATTAGCGTTCTAGTAATGGCATCATTGAGGTGTTTAAAACAATTAGGCTGCTTACTAGCTGGTGAAGAGTGGCCGCGTAATATGTTTATCGTCATTAAGGAGGCGTATCGTTTATGCGATATAACATGACTACCGAGAACGTTAGCGCAAAAAGGTTATTTCGCTAGCACGGAACACGACAGTGTTGTAATTAGTTTTGATTGCCGCCGATGGTGTTATGCAAAAAACGTAATAACTCCTTCAACGTGTGTGAATGTGAATTCTTAATATATAATTACGCATGTACTAATAGATTTACATGTTACCTTTTAATTTTAAATGTAATTAGTCATTAGTTTTATTGACATATTTGTAATTTTGGGAAAATAGTTTTGCATGATTTAAATAAAATGTTGTATTTGTAAAATAATAAAAAATAAATTTATCGATAATTTGGGTACGTAAGTTTTAAGTATCGGGTGAGTAAACCCATCGAACTTAAATGAAATTTAAAAAAAAATCCTTTACTGTACCGAGCTAACAAGTACTTGTAGCGTTAGCAAAACAAATAATCTTAAAAATTTTAATACCATTCAATGTTAGTCTAAATTACATTTTTGACTAACACACCACTAAGTACGTTTTGTCAAATATTTATTCAATCAACAATATATAAGTGTAATTATGAAATTTAACAAACAAAAACTAATCGTATTGCTTAGAATGTATTTGCTGTTCATATCTACCTTGTTTTTATATTAACAATAATTTTCCTTCTGGAATATGTTAGGAAAATAATAATTTTTAAGTGTTAATAATAATTTATAAGATTTTTTACGTTTAATTAGCGTTACTATAGATACAAAATTACAAACACATGTTAGTAATTAAATGAAGATTTTAAATCGCTTAATACTGATTAAATTTCGTCGCTTAAAAACTTTATATCTAACCTTATTTTGAGAAACAAAATTACTAAATTCATTAATAAACTTTTTTTTATTAAATTTCGTATGAGGCTACATGGTTCACCACAAATAACTAATTAAACTTAATTAAAGTATACATTTTTAGTGGAATTTTAATGCCTATTGTTGAATTTTGAAAATGTGTTGCATCTCGAGTGAGATGGCCCAGTGGTTAGAACGCGTGCATCTTAACCGATGATTGCGGGTTCAAACCCAGGCAAGCACCGCTGATTCATGTGCTTAATTTGTCTTTATAATTCACCTCGTGCTCAGCGGTGAAGGAAAACATCGTGAGGAAACCTGCATGTGACAAATTTCATAGAAATTCTGCCACATGTGTATTCCACCAACCCGCATTGGAACAGCGTGGTGGAATATGTTCCAAACCTTCTCCTCAAAGGGAGAGGAAGCCTTTAGCCCAGCAGTGGGAATTTACAGGCTGTTGTTGTTGTTGTTGCATCTCGAATAGGATTACGAATTTTGTTTTAAATCAAACTTCACGTTTCATAATTTTATATTATTTTCAACTTTTAATCTTTTTCATTAAAATTTACTAAAATTGCTCTTTTGAGGTTGCAAAATTGGCGATAGCGTGTGGGTGATGACACCTCAGTATTTTAAGAGGTATAAGTATATTGATTTAAAAGAAAAACAAATTGAAAAACACACTGTCGCATTTAATCGTTAACAATTTACATTTTACATGAATGAAATTTTTACATATTAAGTTAACATTTTTATTTTCTTTTGTGATGGCTTTCTTATATATAAAAGCCTCAGTGTTCAATCAACACTGTTTCCTTCAGCAGCTTCTTCCTGCAGCTTTATATCCGTGATAAGTGCAAAGGGGCTTATAAACAAAGTGGTAATTATAAAATACAAACACGATTCGTACTAATTGTATTATTGTTACCTGTCAGTCAAGGCTTGAATTAAAATATAGCATACGAAATTTAATTAAAATCCACACAGTCTCTCATTTGATTGAGTTACAAACTGATAACTTTAACTATCGCATTTAATAAGATTATACGTTTGTGTAGTATGTCTGAAGAGTATTTTCTGGCTGTACCGTGGGAGTGCGGTGTTTGCAAGGAAGTACGTTAAACATCCACAGGTGTTTAAGATGCTATTTAACATAATCGAAGTTAGCTTTTCGATTCCATCAACAAGCAAACAGTTTATGTAAGTATTAAATATGTTTTCATTAAAAACTTCTTAAGAGATAATAAGCAAAGTTATAAAAGAAATTATCAAATGATTGCGGATTTCAATTTTATAATTCTATTTTATTTTTAATATTTCTTTTTCTCGTTAATATACTTATAACAAGAAAGGTTATAATAAATTCTATAAGAATATCTTCTAAACTATTCAAAAATAAAAATTACAAAACTATAACACACATATAAATAGTACACACTGTGTATATAAAATATTGACATAATTCACATTTTGATTTTTTGGTACTATAGTATTAATTAAAAAAAATATTGTGTCAAGTTGTTATATTGTTGTTGATTTATTTCAGTTTAAATTCATACAGTACTCATTTCAAATCTTAGAATTATGTTTGGGTAAGGTTTTTTTATATTTACTTAATTTAACCTTTTTTACATAACAGGAAAATGAAAGCCAGTTTTCAACTCGATAATATAATTGCCCAAATCTGAACTTACATTGTACATTGGACATTAATAGAATTATTTGAGTCAGTCTTAATTTTATTGCTTAAAAAAACGATAACGCTGATATATTTCTTTTTAATCCAAATACATGGCTCAACAACGGAATCTCGACGGTACGTTAAGTAACTAAGATGTTATGTCCAATGAGTCTGTGATTACACTGGCTAACTCACCTATGAAACCGGAACACACCGATACAGAAATTTGGTTTAAGAGCAGAAAAATACTCAATAATGTTTAATATGCAGAAATCTAAATTATAACTTTTGATTACGCAATTATAAAAGTTTCTTATAACATCTATGAAAAACGTTATAAATATTATTAATTTTATGTTGTTATTGTGAATGACTAAAGCTGAATGTTACGAGTTTAAAGCTTGTATTGAGATAACAGAAATGCATATAAGAGTCTCAACTAATCTCCAACAGAGCCGCCGAATATTGCTTTCGGCTCTCAATACACCAGAAATAGACATATAGAAAAACTGCATATGGCCCGCTTATCTGAGCCCGTGCACTTGCACCCACTTCAATTAATCTTTTCAAAATTAAATTAATTAATCATAAAATAAAGACGAAACGAAATGTTTTATTTATAAAAGTAAAAAAAATGCTATTTAAAGGTGCATTCGTCAAATACACCTTTAAGTGCATAGGTACTTTTGGTCGCACCGCGTCCGCCATGTTTGAACTATGATGACGTCACAATTAATAATTATACAGGGGCAACCTCATTCTGCCAACACCCTTTTTATAATCTGTGCTCTAATTATACCTAATACCAGGCGTATAGGTAAACTTTAAATCATTATGTTGTATTTTGATTAAGTTTAATATATTGTGTCTTAAAATGTTTTTATTCCCTGGCAGCAACATAATCGAAAATTCAGCGTTACAAAGAAAGGCAACTGGCTCGTATAACGAGCCTGTCTTTTTTATATATGTGTGTATATCTTTCGTACGTTTATAATCTTACTAGTAATTGGATTCCTAGGCTGGTGTAGATAGTATTCGGTTAGCCTGTTTCTTATGGACGGCCAGAATAGAACATTAATTGTTATTACTATTCAAATAAGTTACAACATGGGAAAAAAAATCTTATGACGTTATAATGATGTCAGGACAGTTGGAAGACAAATAAAAAAAAACATCTGTTGAGGAAACATCTCTCTTCACTAGAACGGTTGATGATCACTATTGTCACCAATTAACGGCGCGCAAAAAATCAGACCTCCAGTGTGGAAACACCTTGGCTAATGTGCAAGATGACAAACCGAGGAGGCGATGGAAAAAGTTTAACGGAGCCGCAGGGTGCGGGCTAGATGCGATGTTAATGGCGGGTGACATGTCCAAACAGACCTCCGGAGGCGATACCGACACGTGACGAACGAACTATTATATGACACGTGCAAATTGAAATATTCGTTAAATAAAACACATGACCAAGGCCTTAGTATAATTAAAACTCATTTATATGTTTATCTGTATACATATCTAAAGGTTATCTGTGAATATCCTTTATGATATTTTGATTTTCATTTTTAAGTATATAATTATGGCCAATGTCTCATTTCTTTAAATTAAATTTTCTATAATTAGATACTTTATAGGTTACTGAAAGTGAAAATATAAAATTTCATTATAAGTAAATGTAGAAATTGAAATGGGTTTTTGTGTCTATTTTTGATGTATTTTCGTTTTAAATATTACATTATTAAGTCATAAATGTTTAAATAATATTTAAAAAATATATGAAATGATATAAACTATATTTAAAGTATTTTATTATTTCAAATATATTCATATTATTCTTTTATTGATACTTTAACGTCCATAAATTGACCACACTTGAGTGTGTATCTCAATTATGAATAGAAATAATTGAAGCAGTTTACATTACAAATAAAAGGTAAAATGAAACTCGTGTCACAATATAGTTACCGCACACACGCCTTTTTTTACCGCAAACTATTGTATTTATAAGACCATTGTAAGGAACGCCCACAATATTTCAAAGTACAATAGCATTGTATTGCAAACTTCGTAATTGAGTCAAGAGTCAAGAGTGTATAATAGTATGAATGATACGCAGTAGGGGCTAATAGCTAATGTATGACTCTGCAATATGTAGAGCATTTAACGTGAAAAAACGTCTCCTTTCTATTGAGTGTATCTTAATAAGTGGACAGTTCAAAACTTTCTAACGAAGATTGTGACCAATTTACAAGGGCACGCGCTTTTTTTTTTAAATTTGAACTTCTTTTCGCCGAGTGTTTTCATAATCATTTGAAAATTTGTGACATTACAAGATAATATTTTGAAACAAGTACCTTGTTTGAAAATATATTCTTGACATCACTTAAACTAATCAGTAGCTATCGAAAAACATATATAAAAATCGAAAAACATAAATATGCAAAAATATTATCCACAGTTAATATTGTTTGACGATATAGACTTATATTCGCTTAAATAATAATTATATATTTATAATTAAGTAATAAATTTCTATTGAGCATTCGTTACTCAATGCCAAACGCTCAAGCTCATCTCAGTTAAGTAATGATTGGATAAATTGCGCCAAAGTTTAAGAAAAAATAAAGAACGTTGCAAAGAGTTTATAAGCGTACCAGCTTCAAAGTGAGATAGATATCCCCTAATCAATCTTGTTTAGATTGAGTCACCAAATAGTTGTCACAACACTACAATAAAGAATTGTTCAACAAACAATAGCCCATCGATGTGTAAAAGCAATTGAAAAATCTTTTGCGACATACATGAACACAATAGAAATCAATACCATACAAAACCAAGAGTCAACAAGAGGACCTTTGGAGTTACACCTGGTGAGAAAATTCCGTAGATATACTTTAAGAAGCTTAACTTATTAATAAAATTTAATCGGAATATATGAATTTAAATATAATTTGCATTTATTCAATTAGTAACTTTGAATTCGACAAATCTTTTTTTAATTTAGAGAACTTTCTTGCTACTATTTTTAAATTACGACAATATGTCCTTGTCGATATAAAACTGGAACATAAGTCATGTTTAAAAACGCGACTATAAGCACTAACTATTTGTGTTAACCAGCAGGCATGGAATGCGAGTCGTGTGGAGTGAAGGCAGCGCCCGGGCTGGCTAGATATGTCTTCGTCATAATTTACATAAATGATATATTCGATCCGCCTAATACTGTACGCTGGTCATTTATTAATCTGTGAGAGTAAGAGGTGCGCTCGCGCAGTCGCATAGCGCGCGTGCCGGTGTGCATGCGCCGACAGCGTCGTGGACGACGGACCACACTGGAACAAGCGGAGGGCCATGAGAACATACCGTTCTAGGTCAACCCTGTTGACGTATGTAAATCATCCGAAAGATCATTATCTCAGAGACGAATAACTATCGTAATCTTTATAGCTGGTAACGTCTGCAAAAACAAGCCAAGAGCAGAGATCGTTCAAAAATGTGGTGGGTAAATCTAATAACAATTAGTCATGAGTCCGAGTTATGTTGTATCTTGATTCGCTATGTTGTATAGAAAAAACTATTCAGCAGTAAAGCAATAATACATATTTTTTTGCACAAACGAGCTTCGAGTTCGTAAAGTAATCATAAAAGTAAGTCGAAATTTGTCCATGTGTAGTGCACGCTTCGTGAGGCCGGTGGACGGTGCGGGTGGTCCGCTCGCGTCCGATAGAGGCGTAAGCTTCACACCTCTATACCGATCTTTGGCGTAACGCTAGAATCCAAATAAATCCTTATTCGCTTTCAATAAAGCAACTAATCTATATACAGAAATGATTATATCATTATAATTGGCATAATTGCTTAAAGTGAATCTAATATGAGTTTTAAAATGACCAACAGATGGGTGCTAATTACCGTCATAAGGCGTTATATTATTTTTTTGCTATTGGAGGTAATGGAAGTTCCGGGTCATGAATGTTTTTGTTCGATACAATCAAGACGTAATCAGTGGTTCGGCTAGAGCGTGTGAGGTATTGTGGGGAGTTTGAATTTGAGGAAATTATTACTCTAGTGGATCCGTTCCCAGTAGTTTCGTGTCCATTTAAAAAAGTCAAATAAAGACATTAGAACGATCTCCGTAATCTCTTGCGTGCTCAGAGAATACAGTAGGTTAAACTGTCCATTGAAATCTCATAATGTTTTGGAAACAATCGAAAAAATGACGATGTTGATATCTGGAAAATATGTTTTGTATGAAACTAATAGTGTTTGCTTTCCATAAACGTCTCGAATGGTAAAAAATTAATGACATTCCACATTTTCGAAAACAATTTGTAATGGTTTACGAGGCGTAATAAATCACAGATGAGTGTCTTGTTACGAAGGACTTTGAATCGCCGAAATATTTGGAATCGCGTCTGTCAACCCGCGGTTTTTGTGGGAACAGGTTTTTGTCAGTTTTTGCCACCGTTGGCGCTAATGAGATTATTGTTTATGAAAAATCACCATATTCTGCACACATACGGTACAATATACTTCTATACCTGCATTTTGTACTTAAAAAGTACATTTATTAATACTACATTTTCTTTTTAAATAAAGCACATTTTAATCTAGCTTTACACGTATTGTAAGCTGTAACCTCTAAGGGCTAAATACTAAGTCGGTGACTTAATATTAAATGTTTTTACAATGCATAAATAAATACTGGACAGAAGCTAATTAATGACCTCATAAAATTACATTAACTATTAATAAATCATTTCAGAGCGTAAACAAAGCAATCTTATGTGGACTTGTCAAAAAAAAAAACAAACAGCTCGAAATATGATAACAAAAAGATAGTAGCAAACAATCTGCAAAAACAAGGAAATCATCTTGTAAATAAATTTTGATAGCATGCGGCGGGATTCGGTGGATTCGGCCGATGTAATCGCAAAACCCACTATTTCCATCGGTGCCGGCCATATTTTTGTCAATTTTTCGTCTGACATATCCCATTTCCCATTCAGAAAAACACGGAGTAGACATGAAGTTGGAAAACAAGGAAATGGAAAAAAAGAACGTCTCGGTCGAAACGACAGATAATCGTGTTAGCCGGCCGCACCGGCGAATAACTGATGCGAACCGCTCGGTGCACCGACCCAATGAGATTGCGGTGTTTTTTCCACCGAGACTCCGCGGAGACAAACAAGGGATGCAAATTCGTGTTGACACAACGATCCATCTTGTTCGCCTCTCTCGAGACCAGTTTCGAACAAATAGGGTCGTGATTGAGTCTCCTGAATCTTTATTTATACCTAAAATGCTTCTAGACTTTACGAAGGCTTTTTATTTGTTTGCTTAGAAGGAAAAAGATAAGGTGTATTTATACTGTTAGGAAAATGGCGATAAATATGTGAGGTCAGTGAGTAGTGTACGGCAGCAGTTTAGTTTCGCTTAATCTTGGAAACAAAACTGCGGTGTGTCGTAAAACAGGAGCAGCACGACAGGACGGGGGCGGCGGCGGGCTGTGCAAACTGTGACCTTCTCGAATGAGGGACGGTTTGCGCTCCGCTGCGCGCCGTAGACTAACACTAAACACTGAAATATCAAAACGTTTATTTTACTTGTATTTTTCACAGCATACTTTTAAATCGATAAAACTCTAACACATTTAAGTAAAAACACTGTTTATTGTTCTAGTTCATTTATAAGTAATAAATCTATAATCATAAGTATCATTTCATAGGTCATATAATTTGAATCTGCTAAATCGACAAACTGTAATAGATATATGTATAATCAATATACATATTATAGTGATGAAATTCGTAATGGCAGCACTCAAAGCAATCTTGGCGCTTGATAAAAAAAAAAAATTGTCAAATCTTCATCTTGGCCCGTGTACCCGGATAGCTCTGTGTTATTGTTCTCTGCGGTAAGTGTGCAGTGAATAGATCATCCGCCGGATCGCCGTGCCGCGTGCTACTGTCCAATAAATATATTGTTTCGCGCAGAGCCAGCGCAGATAAAGCAAGCTCGCGCCTCTCTCTGCCTCGGTGGCTCTAGTGGGTTCTCATTGCTGGCGGAGTTACTTATTTAACACCGATTGTTGGAAATCGTCACCAATGGATTTTTTTTGTTCATGTCATGGTTTTATGATTATAACAATATAAATTTAATTGTACCGATCTGATATTATATGAAACGTTTCGTTTAATTAATGTTTTGTATTTGTGAATATTTAATCATTATTTAAACAAAAACATGTTATTTCATATACACTATTAACTTGTATGATATGTTCACATCTTATATATGTGAAGGTATTTAATTTAAAACACTATCCATAAAATTTTAAGGTGATATTAAATGTAATTTTTATTAAAATAACTGAAGGTAAAACCAATCAAGAAGCCTTAACGTTCAATATATTTTGGCAAAGGCAAAATAAAGATTTCATCTTAATCTTCAAAATTCGTCGCTTACAGTGGGACCACGCCTCACCAGCAACGAGAAACACTGTCAGCCAAACGCGGAGAGCTTGGCGTTTGCACATTATGACTATGTGGACGCTGTTCTATTAGAACATTGCATTGCAAGTCTATTTTCTTAATTTTTTTTTTATTATTCTTCTAAAAATATCTTAATATATTCAGCCAAGAAAATCTCGATAAAGTTTTTATTTATTAAAAAAACACACTTAACATTATATTAGAAAAAGATTAAATATTTTATTTAAATTAATATCCAAAACTATCCCCTTCGATACTATACTAACCTAAAAATATATTTTGTACGTATAAGTATGTATTTCATGTACTATCGATACTTCAAGAAAATATTTGTGACACAGGCTTATTGATTTTAAGTAACGTGACATTATATAAATGCTTTACTGATAGAAAAAGGTTATCTCCTGTTACGGAGAAGGATTCTGAGCTTAATCCATCAGGCGTCTCTATAGCAGATTGGCAGATATAAGTACCTCTATCTCTATATAATATAAATTAGCCGTTACCCACCCGTTTCCGTAATGTGAATTAAAATATGAAATATTTTTAATTAAAAATAAAGTATCCTAGATTAAATTTCATGACCAAATTGTCTTTAATTTAGACTCTACTCAAGGAAATTTTATTCAGTATCAAACATAACAAACATTATTTTCATATTTAAATTAAATTTTGGTAAATGGCAACCCTTAAAAGGATTAAGATGGTAACTTTATATTTCAGCCTGAAATAGGTGGACATAGTTTTATTTTTCTACACCCTTAAGGAATGGAATATATAATAATATGACGTTTTATTGTTTTGAGTCAATGCTCTGATATCAGTTAATCAATCAGACATATAATTTTATAAACATACATAATGGCAAAGGTGAGAGAATGAGCAATAAACAGTCTTTTAATATGTTTTTAAGTACATTTTAAAAGATTTTTTTCCTTAAATAACATCCGTCATCACATGAGCTGTACTTGTATCTATATATAAATTAATATATTGAAAAACACATCAGTGTCGATTTAAATTACATGAAGACCATGTTGTTCTATTTTTGAATTTAAAAAAAGTTTAATAAGAACATACAAAAGAGATTAAATAAAAGGAGTATAACGCTACATTTTAACAAATCCCTGAAGAGTTGTCCATCTGCCACACATCGAATTGTCACCCCACACTGGGGATTCACACGGCAAGGATCTGTTTGCTTAAAATAAATTGACTTTTTATATGTTTACGTATTTTATATTCGTCTTGGCGTATGTATTGTAAAAATAACAGATTAAAAATATATTAGACTTAAGTCGCAGATAATAATAAAATAAATAAAATAAAATACATTAAATACTTTTTGGTGGAATAAAAAAAAATGTAACGATTGGAGAACCGAGAAGCCTATTGATTACAGATAACATTATTCAGTTATTGAGATTGATGTTGGTTCAAACCTTATCATGCAATTTAAAATTAAAGATAGCGTTTTTTGCTGTTTTATTTCAAAAAAGCCTTACTCTCTATTTTTGAAATAATCACTAGGTATAGATTTTTTACGTAGTAAGTAGGTAAGTCATGCCTCTAAAGTGTACTACTGATTTTTTTTTTAATTATTTAGGATTAACTGAGGCAAACTTTATCATACAAACATCTTAATGTATGTTATCTGGCTATATATTGGTATTATCATTTAAAATTATCGAAGGTAAAATTTAGCTTTCTTATGTTTTTAATGTGAATCAAATAAATAAATACGCAGTTTCATTTGTCTCAGATCTAACATCATAAACATACGAGATAAAACATGAAAATCGTACTATCATCGTGCAACGAAAACGAAAACGGTTTTTAAAATAAAGATAAATCTCTCAACCGACTCGATGATAACCTAATCAATTACGCTTCGAATAAAATTAATTTGGTGGCGATGTTCCTCTTCTTTTGTATCTCGTTTTAAAAACTCATTAATAAATAAGGTGTGTTGTAGTCTTAATACAAAATGAGAATTGTTGATTTTCATGCAAGATATTTAAATTTAATTTTTAGTACTTACAGTATTTAATTGATCATAAGAGAGTTACGGTTACGTTTCTTTTCAGTTCTTTCTTTCATTTGTTTTAAAACATTTGAAATGAAATCCAAGAACATTTTACTCAGCGTAGATATGATTAATGAGTAAAGTGATTGATATACGACGAGTGAATATTCGAAAAAAAAAATTAAATAAACTCAACTTTCGACCTCAGTAGGTGCGCTGTTTTTCGTCAGAATTTTCCTACTGAGTTTTCCAAATCAGAATATCGTTAGTCATTGCGAATATGTACCTATAAGATGAATTAAAATAAATATTTTAAGTCTGTTAATCACGATAAAAGTAGTAGCGCAAGTGTCGGCCATTAATTAAGATCGGACCGTCCTAATTTATTTAAGTGACATCAGATCGCTACTGCGACGTTTTGCCGCTTGTACCCTTGTCTTCTAGTATCGCTACACGACCGATACATTGTAAAGTAATTTATTACAATAAAACCTGCTGTATACAAGTTATTACTTTAACCCCTAACAATCTGTACCTACAGGGACATTATTACATTTCGTCAATAAATGAAGAATGTCTAGAACTTGAATTGAGTTTTTAGACTTTCCTAATGGATGGATACATTTATATTTCGATGAAGATTTTAAAAATGAATAAAAATAGCAAGATTTCGTTCAAATAGTTTCAAGCAAGCACCTCCGATTATTTCACAAGAGAACATTAAATAAAAGGTGACCCATTATCAAGCAGGTGCCAATCCAAAATGTAAGTTCCACCAAGTAGGTAAGCTACGTAGGTACCTATGTAATGTTTTTCTATCAATTAAACAACAATTATGTTCATAAACGTGACGTAAACACGTGTAAATGCATTTTAATTTGTCCATTATTTTCCGTCAGATTCAAGACTAAAACCTATTAAATTGTTAAACAATGGTTAAAAAGTATATCTGTTGATCTATCTGTCTACCTCCAATCTTATACGTTTATATCTATGTATGTATCTATCTCAGTCCCTTTTCGAACCATTGCTGTATAAAGGCCTTTCAAGATGTTCTTCTTTCAGGATATCGGTCCAAGCGTTTTAAGGTCTATTTGCTGCATTTAACTATCCACGGACTCCAATCAAAGACTTTTCTGCTGTTGGTCCTGACCCAGTATAGCCATATATATACCCATAGTGTTCTAAGCACATATGTCTAACTTATACCTACTCTAACTTATGTCCATTTTTTTTTTTCAAAAATTGTATCAGTTAATTGAATGGTAAGTTTCTTGAATAACTTAACATTGTTATATTAATAGAACAATTAATATGATTTGTATTTTTTTTAGTTATTTTAAATGATACTAGCAATTTTATCAAAATATTTGTTCAATTTACTTTTAGATAAGAAACATTTTGATAATTAGGTATGATTAACAAGATCAATTCAATGCTATTTTGTTTTTATTTGCTATATACAAACATTTAGTAAATCAATCGAGATCTCAACTACAGAAGATTCGATAGCGCATTTTATTCACAGATACAGTTACACGCCGCTACACCGTTCAGCACTAAACTGAACATACATAAAGGAAACATAAAGGAAATTAATTAATTAATTAACAAGAAAACTCACTCTCATAAAATTTAACCCATTGTTCGGTTAAATTCCATTGTCCTATCAACTAAATCATATCGACTTATATTCGTAATAGCCAGTTAGTAATCAAATATGATATATATTTCCTGAATACATTCCAGCCACGTGTAGCAGATATTACACGTGTAGGTAGGTAGGCTACAGGTTAATATCGCTACGATCGCATTACGTACAGGATACAGAGACGCTCTTAGCTTAAAATATGTGATTCAGTTGTTTCAATATCGCGTTGGTACTTTAATTTCATGACTTCACTGTTGGAATAAGGATAGTCACAACACGTGGACCTTATCGATTGTATATAATCATAATGCATATCTTTTACATACATATATAGGTAAATAATACTTTTTCCCGATTTGAGTTTAACATCAAAATATAAAATTAAATAATGAAAGTTCTTGAGATTCACCGTAACAAATTTACAATTAAACAAACATTCAAAATCAATACATACTTTATTCAAGAACGCTTTTACAAGCATTCTTCAATAGTCATTTAACACAATGCATGAAACTTCTTACTCTAGAAGAACCGATAACAAAGTAGTTCCGTAGTTGCTCTTTTTCAATATTTAAAATTACAAAGTCAATTGTAAATTGTTTTAATAGAACAATTGAGGCCTTGACTAAATTTAAAATAAATTATTATTTTGAACGATTATGTACGGCTTAATAATTTTTATTACTCATAGCAATCTAAGAAAGCTATAATTTTAAATAGATACGAAACATTTGGTCCCTCGATAATAATAGGTTGACCAATGTCCATTCCACCCTTAAATCATGGACATTACAATGGAATCGATGATATCGTGAAGGGTTCAAACGAAAAAACTACACTACCAGAATGCTTATTACGCTACTTAGCAAGACCCTCACTCCAACACAGCTTGCATTCTATGCACCCACATGACGAACTAATAATAACACCTATGCCATAGATAATAGAGTCGTTTTTCACTATTGCCACCCTCGGCCCGCCTCCAAGGGGCGTCGCTCCCCCCTCCGAGTAGCATCGAGTGCGTTCACACAACTTGCTTATTTTTAAATTTTAATCACAACTCGGCTGTTGATTTGTACAAAAAGTGGAATGAACGTGTCCAGTGACAAGTTAAAAGCCTCTGATACCAACGAGGGACAGGCAGGCTTCTTATCTCACAGATGACATATTTTAATTTTATGTTGAAATTTAATATTTTATAGATTATCTATTTATTAATTCATTGATAACTATAACAGCTATTTGCAGTAAGAAAGATGATTTCATGGGTACTATTTGTTATTGCAAATTTTGTAGTAGAGATATTTTTATTTGAATAGGTGAATAATATTTTTTTTTGTTATTTTATAAAACGTAAATTTCGATTTAATTGTTATAATGAAATATGGAAATTTTAACAATAAATAGCCAATATTTTTTTTTAATTAAATTCATGGGTTTCAATATTTTTATGGTTTATTTCACAAATGGAGGTAAAAATATAGCAAAGTCAGAACATATTGTATTATTGATATAAATATTTTTTACTGCGATGTAAATCGTTTCATTTATTTGTAGAAAATTTACATTATTATGTGTAGGGAAAAAAAAATTATTAAAATATTTTACTCTAAATTCGTAAGGAGTTATCATCAGTTTCTTTATTTAATAGGTATCAATTAATAGCACACATTATTTAAAAAACCACTATAGAGAAGTATTAGAAAATTCCAATCCTTTAAAGTTTTTCTTTAATTCTTAATTTATAAAAAAGTTTTTAATATATTAGAGACTTAAAACAAATTAGTTTTTTAAAAATTGATCTGATAAGTTATTAATCGCAATTAGGTATAAGAATTATTCATGATAATTATACAGAATTCTTTATTTTTTTCATTGCTATTTTATTTTGTTATGCTAAATAAGCAACGATCTATAAAACTATGTTAAACAGTAGGAACGTGAGAAATTATTGACTCAACGGTGAAGGGACAGAGTTTGATTGTTAAGTTAAGATATAAAAATCGAACGAAATAATTAATTCGATTCGTCACAATTCGCGCATCGGCAACACTTGAGCGACCATTACCGACCTAACTAACGTTCATAACTCCCGATAACAGTTTACTGCGAAACGATACGGTTAGTTTGAACCTTTACGTTGTAAATTATTTTAAACATACTAACCGAAAGATTGTTGTTCAATTTTACGCAAATTTGATTTAGTGCTGCAATGTGTGTGTAACGTAATTAACTTTTTCAATTAGTTATTCTACTGTAGACTCTGTAGAGATTTATTTCGTAATAAAATAGACTAATAAAATAAACTTTTTAATATATTTGTGACACATAATCATTAAGACAACATAGATAATATTTCATCAGGTAAAACGAAAATAATAAGAATTACACATATCAAGAAAACGTCCCTACTGCATGTATTATAATAAGCACACATAAAACACGATAAACGCAAAAATATATAAATCTAATCAACCACTTCATCTGTAATATACCATCTTCTTGTAGAGCTTTTCACATTTCACGAACCTTTCACGAGATTAATAGCTGTTTATAAAGTTATTTTTACAAATATTAGCGATTCAATAGAAGCGCAATCCCATGGTGAGCTTTTAAAGTGCATAGATAGTGATGTGAACGAGAAACGCAAATAAGTACTTCGATAGAATTGGTTCGCTGTTTAACCAAAGCCTTTTCAGAGCCGCGGTGAGCCATTTAGCAAATTTCAATAGTTATCGCGCGGAGAAAAACTCGCCGGACGAAAGGGACGCGGCGCGAGACGCGCGGCCGGAGCGAGCGAGACGGACGTAATAAGAAAGAAGTAATAAAAAAGCGGTTGTGTGCGTGGTCGGAGTGTGGTGGCATAGGGCGGCGATCAGGCCCCTCCCTGTGGCTGGTCGCCGCCTCGCCGCCGCCTCAGTCGGGCTCACAGCGCGCGGTGTCGCACCGGTCCGCTCTATCGCCTTCCTTTCCGCGCGTAAAAAGTTTTCCTACTATTCCGAAACTTCTGATCGCGGTGACAACACACCTAAACTTATTCCAGTTATCGACACGAATAAGTTTAATGAGAAAGCGTTTATGAACTAATGTACATTGCTTGTGTTGAATTTTAGTGCTATTTCAAAAATATATTTATAATTAGAATTACAAAGAGAATATAGTTTCGAGTATTATCAAAAGTCGAGCAGCAAATATAATATACAAAATACATTTAAGTGGTAGCAAGATATAATTATATTGAGCTCTTTGAATACTATGATATGTGCCACTGATGGGATGTACAGTCGGTGAAGCGTGGGGCCGCAGGTTCTCAGAAGCCGTGAGCTTGATGCTGCTGCAGGGTGAGGGCCGGGGGCCTGCCATGGAGGAGGATTGTTCGGCGCGGCCTTGCGCCACTGACTTCTCCATCGCTGCTATAATGGCCAGGGATCGGCAAGAGCGCAGGGAACGGAGGAGACACCGAGACCCAAGGGAAGACACACTTACACCCTTAGGTAAGTCAAAAACCAATTATTTTGTTTTCGTTTTATTCTTGTTTACATTCAATAAAGATAAATCCTTTTTCAAATACTAGACTAAGGATAATAGAAGTAACTACCACCATAAAGTAAACTAAAAGTTGCCACTTATCTCATTTTAAATAAATAACTCAATATAAATATTTATTTAAAACTATATTAAGTAGGTATTGAATTATAAGTTTAAAAGAAATCATTTTTGTTTACAAACTATGGTTCATACAATATTTTTAGTACCTATATCAAATATTGTATTAATCCTAAATCACCATCAGCACACCTAGAGTATTAATCGAGATTTTTCATTTAAGCAAATATCTATTACTACGATTTGCTATTAATACTTACTATTTTATTGTAAACAGTATCTTAAGCACTAACCTAATATTTGTACATACCTATACTATTTATATATTCTGTATTACCTTATGCATATTTGTGTTTGCATTAATTAGTAATAAGAAATGTTTTAATGTCAAATATATAACTTGTCTTTAAATCCAAAACTAGACTTTAAAATAATACCAAGTACTTATATAAATAATCTACTTCATATAATGAGAAAACACATTTATTTAATTGAATATTTTAATCAACGCTAATCAATCAAAATATAATCTGGAATTAAAATATGAAAACACTATAATGCAACTTTTATCAAGTTACATATTTATAAAATAATTTCGGATACAACAACGTAAATTCTTAGTAACCTTAAATAAATAAAAGGCAAAGGATTAAACAGAACATCCCAATAATATAGGTAACCTTACAAAGTTAAGATTGGGTATATAAATTTAAATTAGTAAATAACTGTTTAAAAATACAGTATGAAGGTAATTTCATTTCATTTTATAAGTATTCTGAAACATGAATAACTTTATTAGTCTATCTGTTTTAATTAAATAATAAATATAAAATGATTCTTATGTAAACAAATAAATTATAGTTTAAAAGCTTCGAGAGAAAATTAAATTTAAAGTTAAAAAGAAACGATCAAATATTTTAAGTATTCAAATTATAATCTATTACAAATCTCTAAGATTATTAAAATATCTCATTCTATTTAACAATATTAAATTATAACCCTTCTAGAATATATGAATCAATGTCAGGTATGAATCGCAAAAAGGTTAAACATATCAAATACTTACACTACAATGACATAACTATAAATTAATTGGTTGATAGAGCTCCTACCCTGTAGTACCAGAATCTATCTCCTATCTTTATCGTATTAAAATTTAATTGAAAATAAGATTGACCAAAGCTTAAATCGATGTTAGATAAAGTGTAAAATCTAAATGTCCATTTTATTTAATTAATTTATATTACCGTTTCAAAGGAACCAAAGCATTCTATAACGATAAATATATATAATATATTGTCCGCTTAAAATACAAATAAAAATTAATAAGTAATAACTTATGAGTAGGCGTTGCAATGGTTCCAACTTTTTTGCTATACAATTATCCGATTGTTTGTCTATTGCTTCTATATATACGGCAGAAATCTCCATGCAAGTGATCAAGTAACGAGTTGTAAATCTGTTTAGCGATGTGTGTATAACAAACGTAAGAAACCGACAGGGTTTTATATAAAATAATACAAGTCACACTGAAATTTAAAAAAACCTAATTTGTGAATATTTGAAATGCAAAATGTTAATTTTAAATAAGACTATTTTTTTATGTTAAACGATAATGTACGTACCTACATTTACCTACACCTAATTGACGAAGTTTTTTTATTTGCGGAAGAATTTACCGACAGTAGCCATTTCGTTAATATATTTTTAATTTTTAAACATTTGTAATCGCTATCATTAATTATTCTTATCGAGGCATTTATAAATGTTTTTCAAGGTTTTAATGTATATTATGTTTTGTTTTAATTAGCTTGTAGTTAGTTCAATTTAATTACACAGCCCACATGCCCTATTATTAAATATAATTTAATGTTTCATCGAGTATATAATATTATGTTTATATAATTACAAAATAATCCTTCTTTTTCTTACTAAGGCTCGATACAAAAGTTAAAGCCTTTTTTTAAATAAATGTCGTGTGTTTAGATAAATTTGGACATTCAGTGTAAATAGAGCTTGCGTTTAATATTCTGAGATTTTAATTTGTTTGCAACACATCCGAATAAACATTTTGACTTTTTTTTCGGTCGAATTAATCTTCCGTGGTAAGAACATTTCTTGACGTTTAGTTCATTTTGAAAAATGAATCTAAATTATACCAACTCGCTTCATAGAAAGCTAGTATGAGTTTATTCAACTAACGCTTATTTTTATTTAAAGTATATTTAGCATAGGATAACAAATTTAAATCAATTAAAAACTAAATTTTAAATTTAATATTTCATACTATTTTATGGAATTCATACAGTTATCAAATAGTGTACTACACTTAAGTGTATAAAGTAAATCAATATATAAAGTTACAATTTACAAATCATAAAAAGGGTCTAGTGTACCCCAATAAAAAAATTCAGTTAGTATAAAAAAAATTGAATGCAATTGTGAAAGAAATTGCATCTTATAAAACGTACATATTTACAGAAAAGTTTGTGGATGCGACGGCGTCGGCTTCTGGGTCACCTTCGCCACCGTTAGCTGAATACGAGCGGGATTCCCCTGTCGACGTCTCGTCAACCTCCGAGGCAGGTTCGGCGAGCGGCGCGCCGAGCGGCTCGCGAGCGCTCTCTCCCCCTCCCCGCAACCCGCAGCTCGCGGAGCGCTGGTCAAGCGAGGAGATGCGGCACATACAGTGCCATCTCGAAACTAAGGAGTTATGGGACAAGTTCAACGAACTGGGAACTGAAATGATCATCACGAAAACTGGAAGGTATTATAGTAATACATTTTTATTATTACAAATATTAGTATAAGTTAACACCTGAATATATTGAATGTTTAAACTTGGATTAAAACAAAAATTAAGACGGGATTCCCAAGACTCCATACGCGTCAACTTTTTATACCGCTACCTATTCAGGATTAAAGTCATAGGTAGGAACCTCTGAGACAACATTCATTACGATCGGTTCAATAGTTATATCGTGACATAATAAAAATACAGACCTACATGATTACAACATGAATCAATACATAAGAAGAAGTTAAGCAGTTTTAAGCCTAAGAAATTCGTCGTAACACAAAAAATAAAAACCGTCATGTCGAATTATGTATAAATTCACAACAGCAGAGTTAAAAATCGCGGTGGTAGGTAATTGAAATGATTGTTTGAACGAAATCAATGCAATATCGCAGCGCTGATGTCGATAAGGTAGGTGGCACACGGCGCGGCGGCGGCGCGGCGGCGCGAGGCGTATCGGTCGCGCCTCGCTATCGAACAATGGGTAATCGCGAGACCAACCGCCGCTCACCAAAACGGACATGAAATTCCACTAGGACCAATTGATTATACGAAAAATCTGTGTTACTATTTAATCGCACGTAAATAATGTTTTTGTTATAGCTAATAAAAGCTACCCGAGATATGCTAGGTTTGAACTTACTGCAATTTAACTAGACTCATTTCTGTTTCCTATAGGAAGCGCTAAATATATACCGCCATGGTCCACCATATACCTATTACCCTTAACACATCAATATAGCAAAACACTCATATCAATTCAATCATAAATATTGCAATTAAAATCAAAAGCTAAACCTCTTTTAAAAGCCTTTATTATTTTGAGTTGACAATTTTGTTTTAAATCTCCTGGGTAGATTCACAAGGATAATAAAATAAGAAAAACTTATTAAAGGTTGGTTACACACCGCCCTAGTATACGCATATTTTATTATTTCTCCTGTAACAAAATACCAGTAGAGATTTAGACTATCGACAATGTTTTTTACCCTAAAATAGTATTTTTTACACGTCATGCTTTATAATACGTGTTTATTAAAGAAATATGTAATTGTAAAGGTGCGCATTATTTGCTAAATTGGTAATTGCTGGAATTATCGTATGAACAAGGCGGAGAGCGGTGACGTCGCATGCGGCGACGTTATCGGCCGACGTAAATCAACGCGACAGTTGGCCGATCGTGACAAATTCACTAACGCAATCTTCTGATAAGCTAGACCTATTTCATTTCGCAGATCCCATTCAAAATTATACGATTATATTTCTTTTTTAGATAACTGTATTTTGATATCAGTATTTTCAGAGTATTTACAACGCAAAGAGTTTTGACAAATCAAAATAACAGTGCATATGTTCCGTACATAATTTCTAAAATGGTTATTTTAGAAATTATGTAGGCTGTAAAGACTTACTGTTTAGCAGAACAGTAAAATATATATTTTTTTAATATTGTAAGAGAAGTTTAAGGCTTTAGGGCAATTACAAGTTAAATTATTCCGCAATGCCACTAAATATCATCGTAAGTAGATTAAGTGCACGAAACAATGAACGCTCTTTCATGGACTTTAAAGGCACATTAATACGAGTACCTTACATATTTATACGATATAATGTTCTCGAGTTAACGACGTCAAGCATTCAGTTTTTTCTACCATGCACCATAAAATACGACATTCGAAAATATAACAGTCGCATTTATTTTCAAATCAAGCGAAGCATGGCATTCACAATGTGTGTTTTATGTCGTGTTGATTCATAATCATTATGAAAAAAATACTCCGTGATACAAAATACGACTTCAAACTATACAATACTTTATAAATAAAATTGCATTTAATTGTATATTTTGAAATATTAGGTCCAGTGTCAATGAAAGTTTGTTTTTTGTCTATGTTATATTTTGTCCAATTCTATCATTTACATTTCGATACGGTCGTATAAAAAGATTAAAGGCTCAAACTGGGCTTCAAAAGTCACATCGGGAGACAATTTGCCACACGCCGTCACGCGGACTTATCCGAGTCGGCCTCGTCGATTAGCATAAATCTCGCCAACTAACCGTCACAAACGAGCAGCAGACGCGGCGCGATACACTGCCGAATACACGCATCAGCTAAACAAACAGCGAGCGGGGCCATCGCACGGCATTCACATGTCGCAGGACGAAGCGCGACGAATCGCGACCGTCGCTCGCTCAAATAAATCAGCATTATCTCGCGAGATAGCCGCGCCTGGACCCACCCCGCCGTATCACGCGGAGCCCTGTGTCGTTCGAAAAAATTAATGACTCGGAAAAACGATTCGCTTATGAGGGATCTTTCGATGTAATTGAATTGCCCTACTGAGATCTGCTGAATTGTTGCAAATGCCGAGTCAGGTGCACCCACTCAATCTAACGGGTTTTTATTGCTACTATATCATTTCGGTCATCGCAGAGACGATTTAATTCTTTTTTTTTCGCATGGCATTATGTTGTTTGAAGAGACTAAGAATAATGCGGCGAAATTGACTCGATTTGCATATACATCGGCGAGGGCACAGGAAAAATGTGGTGTTGTTAAATCCGAGTACATTAGCTGCATTCACCCCCAAGAGATTATCATAACAAGCGTAATAGAATAATGTAAGTAACCATCTCGTGGTGGCTTGTTGTCATGCTAATCGCGCGCGGATCTAACACGGTAAACATCATTATAAAGACAGTCTTTGTGAGGCTTCACTCCATTCAATTACTGTGCATATTTCATTCGCTCAGCAAATATTATGACGTTAATACGGTTCATTTTTAATAAATGATATTTTTTAATGATATCTTCATAAGTTTACGTTGGTATTATAATTTTGCGATAACAATGACAACGGGTAACGGAACGGAAAAATCGATAAACATA
Source organism: Vanessa cardui (assembly GCF_905220365.1). Classification (NCBI taxonomy): domain Eukaryota; kingdom Metazoa; phylum Arthropoda; class Insecta; order Lepidoptera; family Nymphalidae; genus Vanessa; species Vanessa cardui. The sequence goes on from NC_061129.1 coordinate 10,290,783, forward strand.
ATTGGTGAATTACGTTATAACGATTAAATCGGTAAACACAATTAGAACCAGATGAAAATAAAACTCAATATATTGAGCTCATAAATCTTACGCTTTCAGATTAGTTTGCTCTTTGATATCGCTTTTGATATTGTAAATGGCGATTGTAAACTTGTCTTAATTGATTTAAATTAACATGTTTTGATATAAGAGTCTATCGTGAAGCGGCAACGGAGCGTGGCTAAGATGTTTTCCGGCGCGGTGTTGCCAACGCATTACAATCACGGACTTGGCAGACAACGGCCGCTTTGATTTACTTCTCACCACCGTTTCTTTCATATAAATATTTGATCCTCGCATGATAAATAACGCGCACATATTTTATACTTGCGTAAAATATTTTATATTTCACAAGAAACAAAACATTGTGTTTTCTAATTGTTTCCCTGAAACGCTTTGATGTTTTGAATTAATCTGGCGACTAGGCAAAGGGTAATCGAGATAAAAATATGTCACTTGATCAATGATGAAAGGAGTGACATTTATTACGAGCATTAAATAATTAAAAGTAAAAAAAATAAAATGTAGAAGTGTTTTTCTGTACCGATTTAAAAAACATATTTCTTACGTCTTAGTTATAAGAAAATTTAAAAAGAACCGCATCTAGTGTCAGTTTTTATGCTATTATTGGAAATCTTCATATATTCTTATTCCCCAAGGGCCATGAATATATTTTTTATTCACTAGACGTAGAATATAAGTATTTTTATAATTGTGTACTTAGTTTAAAATATGTATATCTTGTAATATTCTATATATATCTCAATAGCAAATTTAAAAATCAAAAGTTTACTGTAAGAAATAATCAAGGGTCAGGTGTAATTTATCGAAACTAAAAAGGCCCATCCAGTGCAGCTATTGGCGGGCAGGTCGCGCTGGGTGCACCGCGCTTACACGCACACGGGCCCGCTCGCCATTTGTCGTGCTCGCACGATAATTGTTGATATACGATCGCGATCCAACACTGTAATTGTCAACGCTTTATCTTCTAATTGGCTCGCATTTGCCAATGCCAGCGTGTCTCCTCTATTTGCTATAGTTCACAATCAAAAAATCGCTTACCGATTTCGGTTACATTCGCAAAGAAGAATTCGCCTCAATATTGGTATAAAAATATCGAATAAGAAAAGCAATTCTCAACGTCAATTTTGGGAGCAGTAAAAAGTAAGATTCACAAGTGCAAGTTGAAACGGCGTTTAAGAGCGAACTGAGGGCGGCGCCCACCGGGGGCGAGAAACAATTTGGAGTTTTATCGGCAGAGAGGTGGTGGGTGACCGTGTTACTGCTGATTTATGTTCATATTAACTACCAACGAGCTAACTCGCAAATGCATACGCAGGTCGATTACCCTCACCTCTTATTCACCTGGAGTACCTACTGTACGTTGTGTGTGTTACGATTTATTATTTGAACTTGGAACTCACAACAAATTAGTATATCAGTCAATCAACGACAACCATACTTTTATAATTTAAATTAAACAAATTTTTCTATTGGTACATACGTAAATAAAGTAACTAAACTAAACGAAATAAAATACAACAAACTATCGTTCGTTCTCTAGTATTTTACATAAAACTGTCTTATTTATTATGGAGCGATATTTAGGTTAGATTTTGTAAGTGAAGTTCATAATATAGAGCTTCCGAATACAGTCAACTCCCCGTAAAGAATACGAGCCCGCAACTTCAACACCAAGCGCTTCTGGATTTTAATGTCATTCGAATTCAAAAGCTAATTTCACTAAAACCTTAAATGAATCGAGTTGGCCGGAGCTCTCACATTATTTAACTTGCTCCAAGTTTAAATTGAAAACGCCACCGAACTCTTTACGTAGTCCGAGGCAAATTTTGAACTTTGCTGCTGAATCGGAAATTTCTTTATAAATATCTTATTAAGCTTAAATTCAGTTGGTGTCACGCTGCCGACACTAATTTTATTCGTGAGAGACGGCGTCGGAGCGGTGGCGGGGCGGGGGCGCGGGCCGGGAGCCAGTGTAAATGTATGCAAACGGGAAACGCGATATTTGACGGAGCTGAAAACGACAAAAGAATTAAGGAGGCACCTCGCCCCCGCGGTTGCGTCGCGAACGTTGACGCGGCGACACCGACGCCGCCCGGAGCCCCTCGCGCCCCGACACCTCGCGAATTCACTTCGCTTTGTGTCTTATTAAGAGATTAGCTGTCACTCCGGCAGCGATCTCTCCGACGCTATTTCATTTAAATAAACAGCCTTGCAATAATAATCAACCTTCAATTTACTTCGTTACGCTCGCTTGTACTGTTCCGTGGCGTGGTTTATGTACGGACAAATAATAATTATTGAAATGAGACATCGATGTCTCCTTATAAACCCTTTTTCGTAATTACATGGCTAAAAACATAAGTTTGTTTTTAATTACAACGTCGTATAAAACCGCCTTAATTTCAATAAGGTAACGTTTTTTATAGGCTTAATAGCTCTATACATATTTAATCAAATCGTGCAACCCTATCTGTTGTTTCTGGGTTATGTGAAGTGAACACATGCAGCCTATTTGAACACAGCGTGTAATAGATGTGTGATTCATGTAAATGTACCCTTAGCAAGTGTATCGTGGGCTAATCTCACCCGCTCCCCGGCCCCCACGCAATATGCCGGGCCGGGGTGGTGGGCGCCACGGAGAAAACGTGTAAACTAATTATGTACATTTTCGTAGCCACTTATTTACATAACCACGGGCTGAGCGTCGCTTTCACCGTGAATATTTCATTTGTAATCTTTACTTTGACGGTTTAATATGACAGCTGTTGGTTTGTTTGGAGAAAACTTTTAATTTTCATCGTTTTTTTCCGGTGTCACCCTTTGTGCGCCGCCGAACGCCTCGCGGTAATGATAGGTCATTGTTGGAAAGTTTTTTAAAGGATAAGTGTCTCGTAAACAGTTTTTAACATATAATTTGATATTATTAACACCACGGTGGGATGGTTGCTTTTGTAAGCGAATGATTATAAGCTGCATCATGCACGCGAGTTATTTTAAGAAAAGTTTTATGAGATCGCGATAAGAAAGTTTCATTGTGTAACCTAGAGATACATTAATAATGTAAAGCTAAATAATTTCTTGTCGTTCCATTAACTAATTTTCAATTGATTTAGTAGTAGTGGAACAGGAAACCAATAAATAAGACTATTAGAGGTAATGACCGAGAGGCCATGCGTTTCGCGGGTATTTATACCGCGCCTTAGCGAGAACTAATTTATGGAAGTAAGTACGCGGAAAATATTTATGTACGCACAACAGCCCTCCCGCTTTCCGCCGATGACATCCGGTAGCCTCCCTATATGTACTAGAATTATGTATTCGTGTAATGTAAAACGCGACTTCAATTGTTACCAATCAAATTCCTTTCATTGCCTTAATAACGGATATCATTATAATTTGTAAGGATTATACTATGCGAAATTAGCTGAAACAACAAACGTCGTTTTAAATAGACATATTATAAGCAGATAATAACTTCGTTCATCATTTAGTCCTTTGATCTCTGGTTTCGAGAAAAGCTGTAACACGTGACGCATCTACGCTATCTGCGTTCAGTCTCCCTTGTTGGCAGATTTAGAAGCTAACGTGACGATTATTATGCTTGTTATCCGACTGTCGGCGCTTGTATCGCTTGAAACTACTTAGTAAGCATTAAAATTAATAAATTAAGGACAACTGTGGAATATAAATATTTTTTCTATTGCATAAATATTTTTATGCCTATTTTAATAATCGAAATAAATTATGCCAACACAGGATATTATTTAATGAATAGTTAGCTGTATAATAGATAATGTGTTTTTTTTTTGTTTTTTAGTTTGATGAATGCTTTACTTTCTATGTACCTACAGTGTTATTGATTTCATTGAATTAAACTAATTTATTTCCATTCTAAATATTACATAAAGTAAACACCTGCAGTTATAATATACTGTGTGTGTAAAATGCGGTCGCATTTTTAATAATGATAGTAGAATTCATTAAAAAAGGTATCAGATAAGCGACAAAGCAGAGATTATCTAATCCAGCAATGAAGTAGCAAGGTCATGACACAATCAACGGACCTCCACCCCCGTAGGTAGGAGGCCCCACCCTCGCTGACATGTCGTGTAACAGACCGTACGTGCGCCCCCCCCCCCCCCCTCCGCTGCTGACGACGTTAGCAGCCGCAGACACAGGCACGCTTGCCAGACGTTGACATACCTACTTATTGACTATGTGCTTAGACAATGCGCTATATACATATAAGTCTCATTTACAAATGTTATTTAAAATGAGATGATTATTGTATTATGACCTAAAATTGCACTCGCTTTATTGGCAAGACTAAAATTTAACAAACAGATTTAACAATTTAACATCAGGATTTGCCTAAGACTCATTGCTTTGTTCCTATTAATGTAACTAATGCATTTCATAAGTCGTAGCCATATTCACATTCCAAAAAACTAAAGCTCATTGATATTAAATAACAAAATGTTTTTCTTTACTTTTACTGAGACAATATGCTCTAAAATTATTATATGTATATCTCAGTCTTATCGTCAAGTGTTATTCAAAATAATAATTATAATGATAATTATTGTATTATGCTCTAAAATTGCAAGGAATATACAATTTCGTATTAACAACATATAATAAACTTTATTAGAGGCAGGCATTGTTGTTATTTAATAAGTACCTACATGTTTCAACGTGTAGGTACCTATTCAATGCACTTTACGGTTATTTGCATGCACTATAATGTATGTTGTGTTTGCTTTAATATGTTTGTACATTTATCTGCATATATATTCGAAGTTAATACCGGGAAAGTATCAATCACTTACAGACGGACTAAATTTATTTATTTTTAAATATGAATGAATCTAAAACCATATTTATCTTTTTTTATTTACTTACTATGCCTACGTGAGGTTGGTGGTGTGGTGGTCTTAGGTTCTACATGCGAGAACATGTATAAAAAAATAAAATTTATTGGTCGATTAATTAAGATGTGAAAACATCACAAACTCACTTTCATAATTATAACATTAGTTTGGTTTAGAATAGTTCTATAAGAGCGTAAGTTATATAAATAAATGCTTTAGTGATCTGCTATTTGAGGATTTTTTCTTCTTATCATTCGCCTCGGATTGCTTACAGTTACGCCTCAGTTCCGTACAAGTGAATGAGTTTACGCCATCGCTATGAAAATGAAAACATCCTAAGTATAGACTGCATGCATTGAGCCACGAACTAAACGCAGTTTAATAATATACGTATTTATAAAACAACTGGGTCCTGCTACGCATGCATGCGTTCCTACTGACATTACTTTTTATTATTTTAGCGAGACGGCTGACGAGAAAACGAGCCCTCAGATGCTAAATGATCACCTCCGACCATAGATATAAGTACAGTCGGGGTAAAAGGTTCGTCACCTTAAGATCTATTTTCGTGTGGTCAGTATGAGTGACAATCTGAAATGACATTGCGTCACAATGATTTGATGTATAGATTCAAAAGGTACTAAGAGCTTAAGACTTTATAAAGGAATGAATTTGAAAACTGACGAAGGTTTTCTTATTCTAACTGTACTTTGAAGTGTAATTAATACACCGCCATAGGATCCTAGAGGTTCCCTTGTGCAGTTACACTGATTCTACATTTACACTTTTTCTAATAACCGAATCACGGAATATAATAAACGTATTCAGTATAGTTAGTTTAAGTAGTAGCGTGTTTTATTAGCATACAGATGTCGTCATGTCTAGTAATTTACTACTGACATAATCATTGTTTATGTCAGTTTATAAATATTACATAATCCATAAGCAACTTCGATAATGGTTTCTTAGACATGTATTAATCGAGTTAATTGTAAAATGTTCTGTGTGGTGTATGTTCACGTTTTCGTAACGCATATATAGATAGTATCAACAATATTACCCGTAACTTCTGAATTTCAGAGTCGACTTGCGAAACTCAGCGCCGCGGAGAACGAAAACACAGGTGTAACTTGAATATACCCGTGTGCTGTTCGTACGTGCTAAATCGGGGGATTTGCGAGTATTAACGCGTATTCACCGCGAATTATTTCAATATATCCCGAACAATTCCAATTAATTTACTTAGAACTATTACACAAGAACGCATCCGTTTTGTTAAAGTTAACTTTGTCTCTATTGTGTCTATCAAAGCTGGAAGATTAAATCAAATCAAATCAATTTTATTCAAATAAACTTCACAATGAAGCGTTTTTGAATCGTCAATAATTAAATACTACCACAGTTTCAGAATGCAGCTTCTAGCGAGAAGAAACGGCAAAGAAACTCGCATAGTTGTCATTTCAAATAAACAGATTTAAATTTAAGATTAAATTTATTAAATTTAAATTTAAATTTAACAATGCTGTTATTTACAGTAATTAGTGTCTTATTGGAACCCGAGCCTAAATCCAGGCGTTTCTTTCTAAAAAGTTCTCTTTTAATGAATAATATGATTATCATTACCCACAAAGATATTACATATATATTTTTTGAATACTATATATTTTAATACCGAAGTACTTTGTTTTGTTTTATTTCGGGTTGACGTTTGGCCTAGTGTCATTTCAGTACAAGGTATACAGGATTATAAAATTCAAAATCAGAGTCAAATCTGGTCGGAAATCTACCATCGGTTCGAAGTGCCGTAGTTGTCGGTACTTGTTTGATTGTTTTTAGAATGTTTTTCATAAAATTTGTAGATACTATTTCGAAATTATACTTATAACGCACTTGGTGACTACAACAATATTTTCTTGTACTTAAGATTAGTATTTATATCTTATTGAAATCTGACTGTGTCCGACGGTCTCGCTTTATTGGCTAGACTAAAATGAAAACAAAAATGTTTTAATTTACCACCAATATTTTTCTTAGACTCATTGCTTTGTTTCTGTTAATGTGTAATACATTCATAAGCCGTAGCCACATTTAGGGAATACAAAATACTAAGGCTCGTTGATATGGCATAACTTTTATTAATTACTTTTTAAAGTACATGATTATTTATTTCTCTTTACTGCCCATGACCTTTAATACCGACCCTGTCAAAACCATAAAGGTTTTCACATTGATTTAATCTTTGCATCCTCTGCTTATTCAATAAAGAAATGATGTATATACCTACACGTTAACGATACCTATAATTATGGCATCGAATTGACGCAAAAATCATTTAAACTGATCACATCATTGGACATTAATTATTGTGTAAAGAAACATCCAACAACTTATGTTCATTCAAGTTTCATATTTAACATTTTAAAACAAAAATTCATTACGGAACCCTTGATTACACACAACTCGATAAGGGTACAAAGTAGGAGTGCAGTGTGTCATTGCCTCACCACGCAATTAAAACCGTACGCCTAAGTAATATTTGTATAAAATCACTAATTATACAACCGCTAATAAATACTTACATGCAACATCTGCTGCAGTAATGGCCGCTGTGTTGCATTGTAGAAATGTTTTATTTGCTACGCGCGCCGCACCGCGCTCCTACCTTATAATTTTCTGTTCGTGTGAACACGAGTTTTACGTGAACCGATTAAAATGTGTATTAGCATTCATTTTTATGTCGGCCCTCATACTGGGTCACTAGACTAGGCTGTGACTTATGACTTTACTGTGACACCACGGGAACAAGCATTTAACATCATAGTTGATGGTTGGTGGAGCATTGGTGATGTAAGTAATGGTCAAAATTTCTTACAGCCAATGTCTAATGAGCAGTGGTGAGTGGTGACTACTTACCATCGGATCGTCCATTTAAACGCACGCTAATCAAGTTATAAAACAAACTTGCAAACAAAAAACAATACGGAAACTTTTTAAAGCGTTACTTTGATAAAAAAAAGAGAACAAGAAAAATACGTAAGTTGCAAGTGGGCCGTGACAAGCGCAGTAGTTATCTGAGATCTCGCCGCCGCGTCTGACGAAGATATTAATCAGAGGAATTGACAAAATCGTGCGAGTGTCGAAAATTGAACGCGGCTTCGAACCCGGACCTCCCAAGAAGAGCGATATTTCACCCTATGCGCCATCCGCCCAGCCCCGCCCTACCAGCTCATTAAGCAACTAATACACATCAATCTTTCACACATTCCAACATGCCCATAAAAACTCTATTACATTGAAAATCAACAATATCCCTGTATAAAAACGAATGCTCGAAAACTTTATATATAAAATTTCATTATGAGATGAAATATGCAAAAATGTATCTCTTTATACTTCATGGACAATACCGATTGTTTTTTTTTTTTCATATTTACATTATTAATTGATATTTTTACTTTTTGACCAAAGAGAACTCAGGACCGTATTAGAATTACTTCGTATGACTTATTGCCATGAACGACTTATCGCTTCCAAAAAGCCCATACACCAAGTTATCAAAGTTATTCATTACTAGATGCTTCGCGAATTTTACCCACGTTTAACGTTAGTGCTCCGCCCCCATAGTTTGTATAACTTTATTCAATTATTATCTAATGCGTTTTGTTTGTACCTATCTAATAACTTGTTTTATATATAACTAGCGACCCGAGGCGGGCCTCTTACGGGTGCAATACTGATACAAAATATACCTACTACAGAAATTGTTAATTAACGACTTCATATTAGAAACTTCTTAAATGATCAGTATCTTTTTCATATATTGTCCATGAATTATCTACAATAACTTTTCTCTTCAGTAACTCTATCTATGAAAAAAAAACCGCATCAAAATCCGTTGCGTAATTTGAAAGATTTAAGCATACATAGGGACAGACAGCGGTACGGTAAGCGCCTTGGTTTTATCCTATGTAATGATAATGAAACAATATATATATGTATCTGCTATAGATATTATATAGGACATACCTCTCTTATTACAAGTAGGATTTTTGTGGGATGTCACACGGTCATTTGTCATCTCGTCACTCACATGTCAGCGCCGTTACGCCCTTCTCCATAATCGCATCTCGAAATTCAGACGATGATGTTAAGCTTGTATTTTTAAATTACAGATAATTAATTACATCACGCAGAAATTTAAATCATTATCGATTTACTAACGAGTTAAGATTGATCAATAAAATCGATTTTAAAAGTTATTTCGAGTATTTATATAATTAGTATAAATGACGCAGTCAAACGTATTAAACTCGGGTTTAGTGTTTCAAACGCATCGGATGCGAGGCGACAAGTCGTGACTGCGCCGCACGTCAGTCAGATATACCAATCTGTCATGATACCAGCCCGTGACTGCTCGAATATGATACTGAACGTTTTGACTTGTTAAGGCAATATGCTTGTAGATATTTCGGCGAAAGCGGGCAAAATATAGTTTTAATTAGTACGCAGTATAGATAATTATGTTTGGAAATATATTTTAACAAACAATCAAAACAGGAATGTGATTGCTATTTTTTAGTAATAAGATTCATTCGTCACTTGAATAGTATATCCGATGTAAGGTCTTTGTGCAGGCTCCAAATTGCTGCCATATGTTCAGCTGTAGGTATTTCAGTTTGAGTAGTGAGTGACCCAGTGTAATTGCTGTCACAAAGGATTAAGGTACCTAGGTACAAGTAACTCAACGACTTAGATCCTATTAATTACTGCAATGCTGGATAAAGAAGTGGTTTATATTTCTTATTATAAAATACATTAAAAATATACACTGCCTTCTACCAAGTTTATTTTCTTACTATAGACTTTCATACGAAAATTTCAACAGTATAAGTATAATTGATAAGATTAATTAACGCATAAGGTTTTATATTATTTTCTACTATATACTAATTAAAAAAATTAAACGACTAGTCTAAACAGCTCTTAAACGTTACCATATAATAATATTCCAAAGATAAAAAATACTTGTATACGTTTAACATTGTTGGTAAATCAACAATAAGTGCATATATATATCAATTACTCGACGATCATGATAATGTACGTAGATATAATCACAGTTAGATATGTGCCCGCGGCCGTAAAATTAGCGGTAAGTGGAGCCATTATTGATATGAAATATTCATTGGCCACCATGTCGGATTGTTGTCACTTGAATTATGCAGCAGAACTCACCCGCGGCTCACTATTACCGCTAATTTGAACTAATGCGAATTACCCGCATGATAATCAATTTAACGGATACGTGTTCTCATAACTATCATGACTACTACCTAACACGTGTACTACAAATTCGCTAATTCATTTTTTTAAATAATTAAATCATTTATTTATTTATTACTTATGAGTTTCTAACAAAGGATACACACTAATTACACATTCGAAATAAAACGGTATAAAGGTTATACAACTTATGTGCTCCTTCAATTATAGGAGACCACAGCTTGCATAGCAAAAATTTTAAACATAAAGAAATTAAAAGTGACAAAGTAATAAATAGAAGTAAAAATACGAATTCAGAATCTAAAATTAGGAAAAAGCTTTTTTATTATTGTATTAATAATATTACGTTAAAATTTAAGTGAGACACGCTCTGAATTTGGACAAGCTGTAATTTTTAATCTGTGCAAATTCAAGACCGTTTTTCAGTTTCATTCATTATTATTATCAAAATACTTTTTAATTATTAATATTAGCATTGCTATTATAACGTCTGTGATAGATTTAAATAAAAGACTAATGTTTATATTAAACTATACACAATACATACCAAAGATAATTAATGTATAATACTTTATTAATGTAAAAACCTAAGTCATAGATTACAAATAGTTTTTAATATTTGATCTATATATAGGAATCTAAATTAAGGTTATCAGTTACTTTATCTACATTTATTAGTATCTATTAGTATCACTACCATTACTTTCGAAGATTATACATATAAATATATACAGATATGTAAAGCATATTGTCTTTTTGTCTGTACCGTAAGCATTCTTATGTCCGATTGTGTTGAAATGTGCAGTTATTGTCGGCACATTGTTTTAATGACATTGTGATATTTTAGCCTAGTATGTACCATAGACGACCCACAAGTGGCGCGGATGTCTCATCGGGTTAACAGATATAACAAAATTATGAGATATCGATAAGGAAATATTGATATACTTACATCTATTCAAAACAAATGTTAGAAAATTAAAGGAACCAAATAGAATCGGGAACAACTATAAAGACACACAAATCATTTTACACTTCATATAATATCTACCAAAAATTGCGATTGAAAATTGTCTACAAACTCCTACTTGAAAAACGTTACTGTATAATAAAGACAAACATATCACAGTGGGCGTTAAGACATCTATATTAAAATTTCAGCAACCTAATTTGATTACTAACATAATTAAAGATATTAATCGATTTGATTAAAATGATCATTAGTCGATAAATCTGGGTATATCAAAACATCATTAATGATACGAAGCGATTGCTTCAAGTGCGTTAATGAGCAAAATATGCGCGCGCCATCTGTCCCTAATCAACGAATCGAGTTAATTAAATCGCTGGCAATATGGCGGCGTATAATTGCTAATAATAAAGCGCTTTTCTGTATAATTAGACGCGCGCTGATTGGTCGAGCGGCCCTATCACGACGTGATAACATTGCGTTAATGTTTACTGCCTATCCTGCAATAGCCATTCTGTTATCATATATAGAATGATATCTTAATTTATAATTATTGAAGACTTTAGACACGTTCCTCACATTTTTTTATATTTTGGCACGGCCGATTTACAACTTTTTTAAAATTTTCAAGTTTTTTTGTAAACTTGCCTTTTAAAATAATGTTGCATAAGACTTTTAATTTAAGAAATAGTCTGAGATCTCTAATAAAATAAAAAAACTCTAGTAAAAATCATTAAAATTTATATTCCTGTAAGTATATTGCAAAGAACATATTACAAAATATTGTTATACAAAGATAAATCCAGAAATATCGATAACGCATAAGTAAGAACTTTTATAAATGGTTCCTTCTAATAAAAGAAATATGACAAGGATTCATGGTCGAGAGATATGCAATAGTGCGTTGAGGAGATGCATCAAACCGACGCGCAGGGAAACAATGATTGACGAGTTTGCACCTCGCCTCTAATTAAGATGAAATGCGCTTGCGCACTGACACAACACACTTTGCTTATTTTTAAACCGCATCTATATTAAAACAATTGCTTGTCTATATTATTAAACACTTGCAACGTAGGTATAAATATTACACAAAAAAAATTAAATTTATTCTTATTATATTTCAGTTAGAATAGGTACATTAATATATGATGAAGTATAAAATGTTCTGATGACGTCACGGGAATATAACAATGTCGTAACAATAACGAGACGCGGTAAAACGGTCGCCCCTTATTTCTGTCTTCGGTATCTGCTCATTAAATCTGGTGTACGTACACGTCTCTTAATCCTTTTGCTCCAACTCGCTTTTCCGCTAACTTTTGGGTGGTAGAATGATGGACGACGTCGGTGGTAATATATCATTGCGGCAATATATATCGGTGCACGCCGAGTGTCGCCATTAACGCATGCGCGAAATTGTCCGTGCCCGCACTTGCACTATCGTGAATGCTATAAGAGGCGTCTCACAAATCGACGCGCGCGACCACGGCTAAAGGTGCATAAATCTTATTAATGGTATTCTTATTTTCGTTCTCCCTCGATGTTGTAAAATCGTTAGAACGTACACTGCTAATGACGCTTCGCCTTTGTTACATCTCGCATTAACTACCACGACTATAACCGTGAAACGTAAAGATTTCATTACAAATCTTTACCCAATCACAGCTATTGTGAATTATAAGGAATCCAATGAAAACTGTCCTTATGGGTGGTCTGAATGATTGAGGCTATGGTTAGCCTTATATTTGGGATCACGAGTCAAGTCAGTTGTAATTCATATTGCCCAAATTGAGATTGTCAATTGCTTTTATACGAGTCACTTCTGGTAATGTTAACAAAAAAGTGAGCGACCGCTACACGTTCCTGTTCTCAGCTTACATCAAAGATTTGTTGTTTCCGCTCTTGCCGCCTCAATGACTACCATTTTATGTCGATTTGAAGATAGTGTTACACGCGCCCGCTACCGACACCAGTTTTTGTGACACTCCTTTCTTTATACAACGAGTTTATTATCTTCGATCGTTTTTTCTTACATTTCAATTTCGCTGTTCTGTTCCTCATTAGTAACTGCTACTATTTGTGTTTCGAAATGTTAAACTTTAAACGAATAATACTCCTCGTTAGTGAAAAAAATAATGCCAGGAAACCACATTCACAGGGAAGAGGGTAATAAAAGCCATTACTTTAGCCAACCACAGGCAATTTTACAAACAGTAAGCTAAAACACACCTATACGAAAATGTCTAACCATTCATCTTTCTACAACAGGAGACATTAAAGAATGTCTCTGTAAAGAAGGGGAACCAGATAGTTGTATGGGAGCCATGTTCTTATATAATTATATGTGTTTGTGTATTTTTTACAACTGCTGGACTATTTTAGGCTCCAATGATTGCCTGTAGTTTTTGTCCCTAATATTGTTAGTACTTTTTATTACTTTTTGTGGTATATATTTATTACTTTTGACGCTACGTAATATTAGTAGTATAGTAAGTGTATTTATTATATTAGAAATCTTTAAAATATGTGTTGCTAAATGTTAAATATGAAATTACAAGGTACATAAAATCAAACTTATAAGGAAACGTAGCTGTTATTATTTGCGATAATTTGCGATAACCTAACCCCTAATGAGCAAAGACGATTGGTGCCGGTTTCAGCAAGCGATAATTTTAACTCATGCAAGTAATTATCGAATAATTGCGTTAATGTGAAAATATACGCTTTAACAAAACAATAGAACGAGGAAGTCGATAAAATAAAAGAAAAATATGAAACTAATTCGTTTGACTTGCCTTTTATGCTAAATTAAAATAATAGTCTGAATTAGCAGCAATATTTTTTTTATTCTTTTCATAATTATTAAAGTCTTACAATATCTTAATGCTTTGATCTTTATACTTTGTTTCAACATGAATAATTATCGACAGACGCATGTTCCCGACTGTTCGCGTGTCGTTTGCGGGGTGCCGCGCGGAGGCGAGATACGCGGTATTGCTGGACGTGGTGCCGGTGGACGGCAAGCGCTACCGCTACGCGTACCACCGCTCGTCGTGGCTGGTGGCGGGCAAGGCCGACCCGCCCGCCCCCGCGCGCCTCTACCCGCATCCCGACTCGCCCTTCTCTGGCGACCAACTAAGAAAGCAGGTCGTTTCCTTCGAGAAAGTCAAGCTCACCAACAACGAGATGGACAAAAATGGACAGGTAATGAAATGTTTCCCATTATTCGTATTATATGAAACAACGTTATGTAAATTAATAATTTATTGTATAATATGGATATATTTTTTCACAGTTGGTGTTGAATTCAATGCACAAGTATCAGCCTCGTATCCACCTAGTCCTGAGGCGGGAAGGTGCTATAAACGCGCCGATAACCGACCTCGAGCAAGAAGAGTTCAAGACGTTCATTTTTCCGGAATGCGTGTTTACTGCGGTCACCGCCTACCAGAACCAACTCGTAAGTACATACTGTAACATAGTCTGCCCGAGCTCCGTCTGGATGGTCATAAATAAGATGTCCACTGTTTTATTTGGCATCATTTGTTGGGTATCATTCGATTTCTAAAATAGATCAGAGGAGCAAACGTTTGAAATTGCAACGAGTTGTCGGCTGACTATCGACGTAATCTATTTCTGGCGCACTAATTGCATCTCGCTGAAAGGTATGTCCAGCCTGAACAAAGGGAGGTAGCACATAATTTTTTGTTTATCAACCGGCCACCGAGGGCGACGCCGACGATGGACGGACAGCGCGGGTGACGGTCGCGCCGTGCTGACGATTCAAGTTTTCACCGAGCTAAATATACCACTGTCTGGCTCGATTGGGCATCGACGGTATATCGATGCTAATGGATTTCCTTGTGAAATCTCAACCGCTAAAATTATGTACGTTTGTTTTACAAAATTTTGTCACCATCTCAGGCGTCATACATTTTTTTTATTCCAATAATAATTTTGGGTACATTTGACGTGATCTATTTGAAAAAGTATATCCAAAATCCAAACCATTATAAATAAATACAATGGTATAAATAATAAATCAATAAATAACAAAGTGATATAAGAGTGCTACCATAGTGGCATTAAAGGGTCGATCCGCGTCCCGCTCCGCTCGTGGTACCGCTAAGCCCACCCGTATCCACACGCTGCATGTGTCGCCACGAGCAATTAATTCCCTGTCACAAGAGCGTTTGGGCGTCACAATTTCTCGTTTTGTTTTCTCCCGCGCAGTAATTAGGACGTTTTGAGGTTCATAAAGGAAGCGTTACTTTATATCGACAACGGGCTGCATAAATCTTCATTCGCCCGTTAATTAGCTCTCGTGTTTCGGTTTTCTTAAAATATTAACTCCGACTCATGTTTAGACAATTCGTAAATTAATATCAGGCGATATGTGTAAGATTTTATTGAATATTTATGTATTTAAACTTTAACAAACTTTAGTAAAGACTAAAGGCAATAGTTTGCTTGCTCTACTAAATGGTTTCGTCTGTACGATTAGCCGTAGGAATGACTCCCCAGGGCAGGGTTATTGATAACTATTGATTCTAACGCACAACTAGATTTACAGCCAGAGCCTATCGGTACCAACGGTATATATCGTTTATTAATCAAAGTTAGCCTACAATATAAAAAAAATATTAGTATTCCATATAGGCAACAAAAATTATAAAAAAATAATAATAGTAATATTTTACAAAAAAAAATGTCATAATAAAAATAAAAATTTAAAGTGGTATCGAGTCTTTGATCACGACAAGGCAGCGCGGGCGCAGCTACGATTTGGCTGACGTCACAACTCTGACAGCTTAAACATTTGTCGAACGCGGAGATAGTGTCACTGATAACCCAATCCCTTACAACAATAAGAGCACACTTAACGTGTTTGCACCTGCGCCGACCGATACGTCTTATACCCACATAATTCTATTTTTGACAACAATTTATAAAGTGTTTGTCGCTTGGTTTAATCGTTGAATCTAAAACATTTATAAACTATTATCACTAAAAAAAAAATTATGGTATCCATGTACAATCATTCGTCGGTTTAAGTTTTTAAGCTTTTGATTATAGTTCAATATTAATCTTAATTGTAAAGTACATATAAGTAAACCCTAAATAAACGCTTTAGTAAGAGATAGATAAAGGCTTCACTTGTTTCATCACGTTGCTCCAGTAAGATTTGCTCGGGTGAGAGACAAATTGAAGTTGCAACATCCTTCCCCTTGGAGCATAGGTTGATAATAAACAAATTAAGAACGCGGTGCTTGTCCGATTTAAACCATGAATCTTCGGTTAACGTTCAATTATTCTATCCACGAAGCCATCACGCTCGTACTCCGTGGATATTTAATAAAATTAGCATTTTTATTATAAGCACAAGTACATATTTGTAATAAACAATATAACAACTTTACAAAATGTGTCAATAAAATTTATTCACGTTGGTTATAAAATCGATTCAAAATATAACATCATTATTGGTGCTTTATCATACGGGAACGTTGATATGAGATGAGATAAAATCTTTAAAAATATGTGAAGTATATTTTTTGTGCATTTGCCGTGAGACTCGACGTCGCCGAGGACGCGCGCCGCGGGGTGGTTTCCCGGGAAAGCGACGAACCTGCTTTAATATTTAACATTTTACACCCACCACACAATCGTTCGTTTCTGAACAATCTTTTGTCCCGGATTCAACTCGGCCCGAGGTGACAATGTTTGTAAGAGTTTACGCGTCCTCGACACACAATGCGTTTTTTAATAACCGATGACTAGTGAATTTGTTAAGATCGATTGCTCTGTTGAGGGAGGACGGAAAAAAATCTCGCGGATGGCAACCTGCCGTGACGGATCGACTGTTCAAACATGTTTATCCCTGAGCGTATTATCTAATAAACATTTGTTTACGTAAAATCTTTAGGAACACAAGTGACTGTGCATAAATTACTTTCAATACTCGAAGTACACATAGAGAACACAATATAGCGATTAGAGAGATCGAACCAACAGTTTCGTTAGTCATACCTTCAGAATATTACCCGTCTAAAGGAGATAATCACGAAAATAACTGCGCCTAATCAGCCGTACGTAAACTTACGTAGATGCGTAAACACGCTCAATAGCTACTTAATTGAAATTTATTTCTCATTTCTCAGTATCAACAATCAATATTCTAAAATCTTCAATCCGAGGCTATTCTCACATTGAACATCCACAAACGAGTTCTACTCAGACATAATCGAACAATATAAAGAAGGAGTAAAGGCAAACACAATTTCAATAACAAAGGGCAGCCATGACAAATAAACATATTTCACGGGCCAAAATGGCTGCGGTCAGGTGTCACGAGTGTCCCTCCCCCGCGCCGCGCACCTCTCGCCCTCACTTCTTTTTCTCTTCAAATAATCGATTCATTCTTATGAATACGATCCTTTTATATTTGTCAACGTGCTGCTATTAATATTTCTCGATTATATCGTAAATGACTAATGATTTATCTATAAGGTCATTGCTACGCGTACGCTCGAGCTTTGTGTTTAGCGTAACTTCGCACGTTTGAACATAAAACATTGAACCGAACTCTCGCATCCGATCTAAATCATAGCAAATTATATTTATAATATTATAATTAAACCAATAATATGATATTCAAAATACAAAAAGTCAACGTACTTGCTTATGAGAGGATTTAAAATAATTTAACATGAAATTATTTATCGATGTTCTGTCTCATTCTTTCCCGGTATGCCGGACTGAGGTTGGTAAAGCGTGATCTCCTTCTCACTCGCCATCGATCACGCGAGGTGTGACGTCACGCAGAGCCGTCGTGTGCGGCCCGTCTGAATTTATTGCGTCTGCGCACCCAGCCACCTTAAAAGATCTACATACATATATCGTAGCTTAAGCTTTACATTTACTTAATAAACTAAAAACCATATCAAATAAACGGCAAAGGATAAACTTCTGACTATATTTTATCGTGCAGTAAGAATATTTTTCGTACCATTTATAAAATGATAGAAAATATAAACTCTCTTGACACAATATTAATTTTTATATAATTAAATAAAGATTAATCAATATTTTATATATATAAGTTACAAACTTGTCCTATTTTAAATCAATCATCGCTGACGTTGGACTGTTGAATCTCATACTCAATCGTCTTTGTAATTAACGGCATTTTAATAAGCAATTTCTGCTTTATATGGTAGACATATTCTTTCATTGTCATCTTTACTAACAAACCTTTTTTGTTAATCAAATATACTCGTATTAATTGACCTTGTTTTAACTTAAGAGCACTTGACAATTATCACATTTTTAATCTGTGCCACATGTAGCCAACCGTAGCTTTGACATTGACGTATGTCATTTCGATTCTGTTTATTTTTTCGCCACCGTTGTAGCTTGATGTAAATTGTTTATAAAAAACAGTTTTTGTATTGAAATGTGGCAGATCGCCTACTCACTGATCTTTAGAATCTACAGTCGTGATTACGGACACGAATGTAAGGTCGACCTCATATTAACTGTGGGCCCATTAAGAGATCTTTTGACTCAGCTCAGAGGAACTTCCGACGGGATACAACAATATTAAATGAACATTTTCTATAATGGAAATTAATAAAACGAAAGATTTAAAATTAATAAATAATGATAATCAAATTTTATAAATATTTAATTGATAGAAATATCAGTTGCAAATTATGTGGATGAGCAGAGTACTAATAAGGATTGCAAATGAAATTGCTGATGAATTGTACAATTTACATGAAATATCTTTTATCCTATCCATCGGCACAGTGCGAGAGAGTTTACAACTTATCGAATTACTGGACGAAGAAGACGAGCTATAAACGTTCCTTTTGTTCGGAAATCACACGTGCATTTCGACTCAAAAGTTATTAAATTCATAAAATAATTATTAGTATAAATAATTGTTGATTGTTTTAATGTTAATAGCCGATAATGTTACCTTTAAATGCTTGAGTATTTGTAATAAATAAAGGGAAGGAATGTAACGGGTTTCACCTACTTACCGAAGCCACATGCATCGCCGTAATTTCGGAACACTTGCAAAATAATAAAGCATTGCATTCTCGAAATCGTCGTTTACAGCTCCCGCAGCTGTTGCTCGTTTTAAATTTATTGTCTAACCGCAATTCCTATAATCACTGAAACTTTAGATATCTACTTATGTTAACATTGACATTAATGTTAACAAAACTTTAATATTTTCATATATATGTTCATAATATATACTGACTTAGTTAACTAATTTTAATAGAGACTATGTTTTTTTTTGTGCAAGAAAAAATTAATAAATATGAAAAATTTACTTTCATATAATATTTAAATTATTTATTTAGTTAAAATATAGAACGCTTCGAATTTAATTTGAATTAGTTTTTCGTGGTGAAAGTGTTGTCATATGAAAAATATAAATAATGTTGATGTTAAATTAGCAGTAAAACAGTTAACAGTTAAGAGCTACAATCCCGTACATCAGACAGCGCCCTATATCAATCAATACAACTATAAGGAGAACGGTCGTGGTAACGTGACATTTATTTATTCCCTAGAATGTTGCTGTCATGTCCCCTTCCTCGTACCGCCATGTTTACACGAACGATTCTTTATTTTTCATTTTAAAATAAGCTTACAAGCCAAACCCGCAATGGTATTTGTTTCAGTTTTGTTAAATATTTGGTACGACAAATTATTTTCAGTTTTAAAAAGATTGCGATTTTTAATGAAGATTTCCGTCATTAATATTTCTATGTAATCTCAAATTTCACGAATATAATATCGATATGGACCTATCACATATCGTTTCTGAGATTATTCGCAATAATGGCATTATTAAAATTTCTATATTAACTACGCATGCGCAGGCGCAGTAAGTTATACTATTCACCTTGTCTTAACGCTTTTTTCTTAAAGTTTTTGTCTCCCGCCCGGGAATAATGTCATTAAGGCGCCTTTAATGTTGTCAGTGAGCGAGCGCGGCACGCCGCCCAAGGAGAACGTTTGTTGATACTTAAATTAGGTTGTTTTGACACGCCTCGTCCTTATGTTTGTACTAAATCTAATAAACGTCTGTTACGTGAAAGCGATTCATTCATTACTCGACTGCGTTACAACGTAACGCACGTATACGTATGTATACCTATTTTAATAAAACGATTCAATTTGTCATTACAGTACCTAACATTTATATATTTATATTTCTTATAAAATATCATAACTTATACATAACTGATACGTAATATTGAAGTATCAGCCGGCAAATGTGTCACTACGTTCTGTTAAGGCAAATAAGTTTGAGATCATTCCACTATACTGTCCAAATGTGGGGGTAAGTGAGAACAAGATTCGCAAAATATAATCCATCCCAAGCACGAAAACGAGCTGAATCGCTGTGATGAATACGATCTACAATTAACATCCATTCGTTCTGACATATAGTGTTGCATCAAACTATATCTATTTAAAGAGTATTTCTATAATGTATTGACTTTTAACCGCATACTAAGCGATTGAACGCCACTCCAACTTATTAACCTAGCTATTTAAACTATGAACAACACAAAGATACATGTAGTGAAGTAGGTACTTAACGCCACCTCACATATAATTAGAATAGGACAATATTTGAGCTACCTGATCGTAGGCGCATTTATTACACGGGGCGCATGCGCGATAGACGCCATTGTAGTCAATAGCTTGCCAGGTGGGCGTGCAATTGTAAGTAGCTGTGTGACCCTCGACACCTCATCCCTGGTCCTCGTTCTCTCCGAGGGGCGAAGAAACATGTCCGTACCGTGATATGAGACCTCATTGTGTCTCTCAAATCCTATTCACCTCAAATGACTGCGCATTAATTACAAAGTTAGATTTGAAGTGAACACTGAACAACACTGTAAGTAGGTACTCGTCTTTAGATACAAAAAATCTTTACTAATTTAAGAGTTGCCATAGTTAAAAGTCATATTATTTTCGTATTAATTAGATACTTCTATTAAATTCCTCACTAACTGAACACGAACTCTTGACATAAATCGGTCAATATATCGTAATGTTTATTGTTCCTTTTGATCTGGAACAATACTATGCGACTTTATCAAGACGTTTCGTAGATTAACGCGCCGTCTTGACGTAAGATCAAACGGATTCATAAACATTTTTAACAGTAAAATAAGCGTTTAATCGTCGTCGCTTGAAATATTTTTGAAACGTTTGAAAGAATTCAAATATTTTGTTCACGTATATCGTTAACGTTGCAATTTCCGCCATTCAGTCGTCGAGTTCATCGTCCTAAATTACCTGTCTAGTGCGAACTTGTCAAAATACCATGCAATTAACTCGTGTGTAGGTAGGCGAGTCAAGTGGAACACTCGTGTACTTCGTGACATTTGCAGCGCTGTAGCACTTAAGCAAAGAGGACAATAAAACATGCGAGACGGGGTTGTAGCGCTTATGTCTGCTAGAATAGCTCAGCAGCTCGCATAGTGCGGGATCACTCGGCAGATAATTACTGGCGCGTCGCCGGCCGCCGCTACACGCATTGCTGAAAGATTGACACGAGCTCGATGGCTGCCCGATGACTTGTTTATTGCAAATACCGCAATGCCGAATTCACACTTCGCCAATTGACTTGGCAATTCAATTGAACATTTTGTAGAAATTTCAAAACCAATTTAAGCTTCGTGAACTAAATTGATTTGCAGAATCAATAATACAAATAGCTTGCTTAATATATTGATTTATAATATTGAGTATTATTTTATCTTAAGCGAGATCATTGTCTTTCAACATATCGCTCAATAATACATTCAGTTATTTCTGTTCGCTTAGGCTGACTAATAATATTGAAATAAATGATTCGATATGATTTTGTACTCAACAAAACAACAACAACAGCTGTCTGAAAATTCCCACTGCTGGGCTAAAGGCCTCCTCTCCGTTTGATGAGAAGGTTTTTGGAACATATTCCACCACGCTCTTCCAATGCGGGTTGGTGGAATACACATGTGGCAGAATTTCTTTGAAATTTGTAACATGCAGGTTTCCTCACGATGTTTTCCTTCGCCGCTGAGCACGAGATGAATTATAAAGACAAACTAAGCACATGAATCAGCGGTGCTTGCCTGGGTTTGAACCCGCAATCATCGGCTAAGATGCACGCGTACTAACCACTGGGCCATCTCGACTCACCACTGGGCCATCTGGACTCACCACTGGGCCATCTCAACAATTCTAAAATTGTAAAATTTTTGTAAGACATAAATTTCAGTTTCCTATTTTAAAATACCATAATGTAATAGTTTTATTAATAGGTAAAATTAAGAAAGGGAAATTTAAGAAAGAATAGACATTTGTCATTGTATTCGGATAAAAAACTTAGCTCTACATTAACGCGTAGGAGTTGATCGTTTGACAATATTGCTTTAATCTGGTTACCTCTATATTAAGCTTTTGCTTTTTAACACGAAGCCAAAGCTCGGTCAAAACAGTATAATAAGTATTTTATTATTTAAGTGCTTTTAACTGTTCGGATATTAGGCGATTGAGTGCCATTTGAATGGCATCGGGTTCGCGGGAGATTTGTCGTAAATATTATTTACAAATTGTATGGAGGTCCCAGCGGGAGCGCTCGCGCAGCGAGGGGGCGATTTCTCATCACAGTACTTGGCCTCTGCCAAACACATTTTTTAACACCTCCGACTGTACCTAAATCAACAGAGTATTTTATGAGCGCATCGACTTAATTCCGCTTGGATTCCAAGAAATTTATAAAGCTACTACATACGAACACATAATTATACACTTGTATGATTATATGACTGATAAAGGTCGTACGTAGTTACTATATCACTATCATTTGCATTAAATAATATTCATTTTTATTCACGTCATATTACGACTAAAACTAGTTATAAGGCTTAGATTAATAAAAAGTAGTCATATATTAAAACAATACACATATACATTTTTTATTTCTTGCAGCTTATGAAATAATAAAAATATAAAATCATATTTTTAAGTTACAAATCTCACAGTGTAGACAGTTGGTACTAAATTTTAATTGTATGTGACGATTTTTATTAAATCTAATATAGTTTACAAATAAACCAATAAGAGAAATAATGTTATTTATTTTTGTTACAGATTACTAAACTCAAAATCGACAGTAATCCATTCGCTAAGGGATTTCGGGATTCTTCACGTCTCACGGAATTTGAGAGGTACATATTTATTTGTATTATTCAAATAAACTTTACCATAATATTAAAATCTATAGATGTACAGAGTTTAAGATTGATGAAATGCGAGTGTGTAAAGCTCTCCACTTAAGAAAAATTGACAACCTTTGTATTACAATAATAACAATATTATATTAAATTATATAATTCTGCGTGTAAGAATTTGCTTTCTTAATAATTGAAAACAATCACTAGCACAAAGATTGTCAACTGTATCAGCGCGAAAGCACGATAATAATCACGTGCTGGTATGTTCACCGCATATCATTCACTCGCTCGCGAGCATTAGTCCTCATTACGAGTATGACAGAATTTGGTATCTGTTCTCTAATCGAGCATCGGACACGCTCTCAGAAACAAGCGCAGCGACACTGATTGATGCCTGTGCCTACTCAATTACGAGTCTATCTCTAACTCTTAGCAATCGAATCGAGATAAATGTGGAATCGCTTTACATTGCTCGATGATTTATAATTTTGTTACGATTTCTCAGAGCGCTTAGTCGTCATTTGTGTAAACGACTTAATTACGTTTTGTTGGTTACGTTTGTTTTATTTTGAATTTGTTTCTTTTTGAGATTCTATATCACGGGGGAGCACGAAAGAACACCCGTCTTCCCCGATGACGCGCGCTACAGCGCCGCCAATTCTAGGTAGATAACTAGATAATTATATGTACTTTAAGTTTAGTATATTTGCAAAATGGCAAAATCCTAAGTAATATTCAAACTTTTGCAGGGAAACGATGGAGTCGATGCTAGCGGAACAGCATTATTTAAGGTCACCATTACGGCCGTTCGACTTGGATCAACACAATAACAACCTAACTCTGGAAGAAAAAGCAATACTGGCAGCTCGGTCGCAACTGTTCTTGCGTGCTGCGTACCCATTGTACGGCGTTCCGGCGGCAGCTCTCTGGGGTCAGTGGGCGTGCTTGGCGCCGCAACTACTGGCACAACAGCATCTGGCCTCTGGATCCGGGTTACAGCTACCGCGTCCGGTATACCCTGGCAGTGTACCGCCGCTATCCCAACACCGGTTCTCGCCTTACCCGCCGCGGCGTGCTTCGCCCGGGTCTTCCCCGGACTCACTACGCGATGCAAGCCCCCACTCCTTGCCGCACACGCCGCTACCCCCGCACGCCCCGCACACTCCGCACCCGCCGCACAGTCCCACTTAGTGCATTCCGTTACGTGACAGCGACTGGTTAATAACGATCTCTGTAAATGCTTTTTTGTGAACTCGAAGTTTAATTTGGCGACGCTGTGTTTATAGTAGCACATTTGGGTTTTAGTACGTTTTCTATTTAATTACAAAAACAATGAATAGTGCTTCTGCATTCGCGAGTGAATTCTATAGACGATAGGTCCGCAGTGTCGCCAATCATTGTGTACAATATTGTAAAATAAAATATTTAAATTTAGCTTAAGGTTGTAATTATTGTTGTTATAGAATAATATTATGTTCCTAATTATATAATTTTAGCTGGTTTTACTTTCACAATAGGATCGATTCATCTAATAATGTAACATTTGTAAAAATTTAAAACTTTTGGTGGAATATTTCGTCGTATCCGGTGTTTTCAAATTATCCTTAAGTTGGCAAATGATTTAAGTCGGTAAGTGAAATGTGCAATACAAAAGAAATCATAATGTTTCAAATTAGCTGTTCGTAGTAAGATAGATATTATAATTAAAATGTAGATATATTTGCTGTCTGTGTTTAAGGTACTCTGTGGTATCATAAATGGACAAATAGAAGTACCTATATTAACTATGTAGTTAAATTATAATTATTATAAATAATATATTGATAATGAATTTAAAATTAAATGTTTGTTAACATATAATGACTTGTTTTATTTTTATTTATTCTGTCTTACTTATAAAAGTTTACCAGTTCAGGCATGTATTCAAATTTCCAGAGCAGGTCGGTATAGAGACTACAAAACAATCTTTTAATAGACGTAATTTCGTCATGAAAATATTTTTGAAATTGGTTTCAAAGTACAGCCATCATCGTCATCATGCCATATGAAAGACCTCCACTGCTGAACAAAGACATCACCCCAGTAATTAGATCAAGCGTCAATAGCGTAGTGGTTTAAGGCTCGCCTAGCGCCGTAAAAGTTGTAGGTTCGACCCTCACCCCTTGGACTATTGCACTGCCCCCACTCCTACCACAAGTGATATGCTTAAAAGGCTTAACAAAGCCTATAAATAGAGATAGTAGAAGATAATAAAGTTGACTCGTCTGTTTTACTTCTTTTGTAGTGCGACACTCTATCTAAATGTACAAATTACTATCTAAGCTATCCGCATTTAAAAACACCTACACTCAGTAATTAGTCAAAGAATTCAAAATAACTTATAAATATAGGTTATTTTAAAACTTTAAAAGATTCATCAAAAGTATAACACATCCCCTCATTGCCTCCACTAGTGGCAGGAGGACTGGTTCGTTTTTTGCCCAGAGGATCGGAATTGCGATTCAACGGGGAAATGCTGCTAGCATTCTTGCCACCATTCCACGCGGTCAAGATTTATTCAATAACTAGTTTATGTTCATATTTGTATGTTTAGCATTTAATTTTATAAATTCTTATGTTTATAAATATTTTCATTTGCTAAAATATAAATGGAGGTAATGGTAAATTATATCATAGAGTTTTGAGAAAATTTGACATTAACACAAAAGAGAAAATAATTTTATCGAACACTTTTTCCTTTCTCTTAGGTCAAAAATCTCTCAAAATATTCAGCACAATGTCATAAAATACTTTTAATTTTTACGTTACTTCCTGACCGGCGAAAGAGTTTTACTATTATTGATAATAGAGATAAGGAAATAAAAAAAATAATGCGTTTCTTTAGGCGATTGGCCTCTTTCATTACTTACGAGTAGGTATGTCTGTTTATTATAGGCAAAACTATTACTGAGCGCAGAAAACTGTTATCAGTGATTGCTTAATATATTTAATTTATACATATTATATATACTTTAAAAAAAATGTATTCAATATACTAATATTTCTATCTTTTTGACATAACTGTCTTGCAAAATCTCTAAACTCCAAACACTAAAATAGGTAGGAATGTTCAAGGACACTCCTTCTAATTTAGCTGTTTAGTATGTACGATAGGTTTATTATCAAATGGGCCACAAAATGAAAAGTGATCACCACCACCCATAGAAGTAGGCACCGTAAGAAATATGAACCATTCCTTACAATACCAATGAGCCTTACAACCTCAGGCAATAAGTATACTTTTTCACAGAATATCGCTGGTTACTGCTTACGCATACAATAAGTAATGGAACACTACTGTACGTATTATAATAGAAAATATTATACTAGCTACTTCTTAGATCTCGAATGCGTTATGTAACTATTGAACAAAGTTACACTGGCTTACTCGTCCTTCAAATCGCAACCGTAAATTAAAAATTACAGTATGAATAATAATTTATCCTAGTAGAGTGGTGTAGATAATATACAAGTCCAAATCTTTTCCTCAAAGGAAAATCTCAGGAGCATGGCATCTACAGATTAAGTATTATAGCAGCGGTTTTAGCAGTAATCGTGTGTAATGTTTCTATGAATCCTACAAGAAATATCAGTGAGAAATATGTAAGTTCGTAATATTCTAAATACCTACATGTATCTATAATTTTGTATCAAAATATACAAACAAACACAAACAGACAAAATAGGTTTAGGTCTAATATAATGATTTTCTACTATAAAACAATTCAAAAGAACAATAGCCAAAATTAATCCCTTATCAGCGAAAAAAAATATCGGAGCGGCATTCAAACTCACGACAAAATATTTCACAGTCGTCGCTAGTCACTATTTTGCCAGACTTTAAAAACTAAATGCAAATAAAAACTATAATTTACTCTATATTTTCATTGATGTTGGATATAGATTACTCTACATTAAGTAGGCCCCGGGTCACGAGAACCGGTTTGTAGTTGTCCAAGCGAACACCGGTAGATGGCGTGAGGAGTAACATTCCATCGGCTTAACAACTGTTGAGTTTGGAAAATGCGTTATGTTGATTGTTATGTTATTATTATATATGAATGTAAATAAGCATATATTTTGTGAGAAATGAAATATCCAAATCAAGTTTATTTTTAATATTTTTACATGCCATCAAAAGTCGGATTTTTATTTATGAAGATAGAGTAGCAAACGGACCGTCTTAGCGTAAATTTCCTTTCACCCAAAAACACTGGCAAAGTGTATCATAAATAACTACGCAATATGTCTATACGGTATCAAACGCAGTATCATAGATGTTATGGCTCTTGTGCCTGTAATTACACAGGCTCTCTCACTCGCCAACCCAAAATTTTACCTCAGCAATTCAAAATTCAAAGAAGCAAGTTTCATGAGCAATAATATTAACTACATAAATACATTAACATTGAATATAAAAAAGCTATCATATTCGTAATCGTATTGTTAGTTTTAATGATACCTGCGTGTGAACGAATATCACGAATAAATATTAAATCCTATTTTATCTATGAATCTGATAAAAACGAAACAAAACAATACTACGAAATGCATGAATCGAGCGTGCTGTTAAAATGTTCGCGGAAAGAATGACAATAAGATTTCACTTAGCATTTGCTTTTATTGCCGGCGAACAATCGCTGATTTATGTCAGAGACAAAGCGTGACAGATTGCGAAATTGTAACAAATTAGAGCGACACGACCCGCAATTATGCAAAGCGACTATAAAGTTATCTAGGAAAACAACGCCACCCCACGCCAACTATTCAATTAAAATGAAACAGTGGCGAGGCGACATTCGAGTCACATAGAGGAAGGGTCGTCTCCATCGAATTAGTTCGGCGCGTGGCCACATTACTAGGACAAATTTCATCTCCCGAGGGTCCCGGACTAGAGGGATGCAACGCTAATCTAATCTGGATTGTAGCTAATAAATGTTGTACCCACCGACGTGGCTGCAGGAATTTATTGCTTGTAAAACTGTTTCCAATCGTAGAAATTGTTCGAATGATGCCGTACTTTCGACATGGTCTGATTGAATTTGCCATCTCACTGAGTTTCTCATTTCGCTGTCGTATAATCTCTCATATGATAAATGACTTTTATTACGACGAAAACATCGAACATTGTTTGTAACTAAGAATAAAACGAACGACAAACATTTCAATATCAACTAAAGCATAGGAATTTTGTATAGTTGTTACAGAGCTTGGTTTACAAATAAGTATAAAATTTTATATACAGGAAACATAAGATCTAAGTCGTATTATGCCTTATAAGGGTTCCCTCATCATGCTCTCAAAACAAAGCGTACGAGATGGATTATCGACAGGCTTCTTGGGCAGAGGGCGTATCGCACGTAATGCCGTGTTATTGGCCACTCCGCTCATAATCCGCTTTTAACTGCGGCTCCGGCCCGGATGAACGTGCCCTGAATCTCTACGCTCCGGTTTTTCTCTTCGCAAACATTCGCACTCCTTAGCTATTGTATTGAGGAGTCGACAATAGGTATTTTCTTTTAACTATCTATGTTTTGTTGTTACCTCAACAACAAACGTGAAATTTAGATCTTATATTATAATTTTTATATTTATATTATAACAATTCGAAGCTATATGATGAAGGCATAATTTACATCTAATTATACAACGCTAAACAAGACTCGACAAACCAAAACCAATAACTCGATATAGTTATTACAAATATAATTTATTTTTAATCAAAAGTCAATTATTTGAGAGACATGACTTAATAAATATATGAGTAAGATCAATAAAGATGTCTTTACAGCATTAAAGATATTCTTGAAAACAAAAATACAGAAAAGCGCCGACATAAAACAGTTTAACGGCATAATAAGTCGCTGTCGGAGATGGTTTTTATATTTTGGTAGGTACTAAACGTGCAAATAAAGTTTTATTATGTTGTAGGTAGGTGTCTACGTAACGCACGGGCGGGAGGGGGTGGCAGTAAGCAGCCGGCGCTAATGTCGCCGCTCCACACACATCTCCACATTTCAGGAAAACTGCAAACGTAACTGGGCAATAAATTCACGTTTATTACCACAAATATATGTACCTATACTTACTTACCTTGGCAGTCGCTACCGGAACAAATTGACAGTCCAACGTTTTCACAAAACGCGTATTGCCGTAGAAAACATTTACGTTAACGCATACGTTACGCCATGATGTAGTACGAGCTTGCAAAGTAATATTATCAAGAGGGGTCGTTATAAATTGATTATTTTTATTTATTATGTATCCGTAACTGTGCGCCGTTTGCTAAATTGCCTCTCGTTATTCATTATTGTGTTTAATTTATGTTTCGTATTTTCACTCTTTCGTTATATCTAATGAAGGTAGATACATATACCTACGAGTATGTGTCGATATTGAATGATACCTTATGAGATACTTAAGACTATACCCTAGTTAAGATACAATTATTTATATTAATTTATTTAACTTTTTTTTAAGAAAAAGGCACTCTGAAATCATTCATTCGTTCAAAAGTCAGACAACGATTTAAATCTTTTATAGTGTCTCAATAAATATATTTATATATCATAAACGCATTTACACGGACAATTTATATAATTCTTTACCATTTCGTATCACAACGCTTATTGTAACTCGATAAAGTTATTTGTGTTCAATAAAGCGAATGATCTGACTTTTCCCATTTTTACTCCACGGATAGCCTCATCCCCCGTTCACCACGCCCCATCCCCCTCTCTGTGGTGCAAAGTTGAGGGCATTAGCGTGTTATCAGCCCGAAGACGGCGCCCACCTGCCCATGTACCACTCACGCTAAATATATTTGGAAACTACAGTCCATTGCGCATCCATTGCGTTTTAATTTGACTGTAAACAGTATAGCTACCTTAGGCAATCAGTAATGTACGAAAATATTTGAAGTAAAGTTCTCATTTTCGGCCTTTTAATAAGTGTAACAGATAGTATCTATAAGCGTTGAGATGTGGGAATAGGTTGGAAGCGTGAACGTGTTTTGCAAACCAGCCAACGAAATAAGATGTCCCCAATTATAGTTCTTCGGCCGCTACTGAGAGTAACTAATGTTACTCTGGGCTTGGGCCCATTTCAACAGATATGTTTGCTTTGCCTTTTTTTAATAAAATGTTCATACATTCTTATGTAACGGAGAGAGGAGGTTCATTAAACGTTTTCGTTTTCTTGAACTAAGGACAATTGATTTGAAAACTCTCTCGAAAAATAGTTCATATACTTTCTTGCTTTTGTGGAAATAAATGTTGAATTGAGATTATAACTGGAACAGATTTATCAATACTTTTTGCGCAACTTACTCTTACAAAAATATTATTATTAACGAGTAACATATTAAATACTTAAAACGATAAGTACGTTTCGCATACTAAATGTACCAACCAATAATGACGAACCTCACCATGACTTCGCAAAATGATTCGTGTTAGCAATATTGATTTTTATGATCTCGCACAAAACTTCCATTCACACGGTCAGAGCAATAGATTTGTAATCAAATCAGTGCGGTCACAGACGTAACCGAGGTGGCGGAGTTCGTCCCTGCGGAGCGGGAGCCCATTGACAGGTTATTGATACAAATAGCCCCACCCTCCCCTAGACACCCGCCTCGATAACACCAATAAAACCTGATTGATATTGTGTAAGTGCGCCCGGAAAATGTGGGAACTCGATTGATGTTACAGCCAAATTCGATTGGAGGAAAATTGAAAAGAATCACAATAACCATACGAATAACAACTTTATTGCGACGCAGTAAAGTTAATTATATATTCTATTATTTTGTCTTATGTGTCATTTTATATTCCACTCATTGTATTGATAGTAGCTGGAGGCGTGAATAGTGTTGTCTAATGCCGGAGTTACACGTGCCACTTTGAAAGCAAGGTTGAACATGTTGTACTTACACAATACGTTTACTGTATTTAAAACGTTTTTAATTTGTGATGCATGTTTACTTTACGCAATATTTATTTTTTATTTTTATACTAAATATATTATTATACAAAACAAATGAAATTAATGAAAGAATGTCAACAAAATAACACAGTTCTTATCAGTTGCTTGTATATACCTCTGCAGAGGTAAGACCGAGTCTCTGTTTGAGGAGTACGTTAGGAGATTTTTCGTCCGAGAGACTTGCGTAAAGAAAAACGTGCTCTAACCCGGATTGATGGGTATACAAATGGTAGATTTTCATCTGATTCGCACAGGTTTCCTCGCAATACTTTCATTTACCACCCAGCATCAGTAGAAGTATAAACATTAATTAAGCTCATGGAAATTCAATGATGCTGGCCAAGGTTCGAATTTATAATCTTTGGGTTCGGGTATTCTAACCATTTTGTCATCTCGATTCTTCAAACACATAACACCTATTAAAAATATGATATTCATGTTTTTATGCTTATCGTGCATTTACTACTGTTTATTATTGAATATTGTAATATACAAACGAAGTTCAAGCAATTGTCGAGTGTTTTATCTTCTGAGTAAATATTAATGTAACCGGTAGCACTTCTCTCCGAAACTTGTCAATAACGCGACGGACAGCAGTGACCCAGAATTTTATAAAAGTCGTAGGCGTCAATTAACAACTAATGGGCGGAACCGTTTCAAAAGTCGACATGACATTGGGATTTTTTATTATTTATAACACACGATCAGATCGAATGATAACAATGAATAAAAATTTATAGAAGTAGAAATAACCCAACTTAAGGAGAAGGATTCTGGTACACTCTAATTAACATTAAGATTTTCATAGAGAATAAAAGTTTAGAAAAATGGAAAAGGAGTTCAGTGGTCATTGGATGAGTAACTCGTCAATTATTATGGCTTCATAACAGGTTCAAATATTAGTAAAAAGCACTGTAATTTCACGTGCCTAATTTATGTTTATACTAATGCCGTATTTTATAAGGAAACGCAATGCAATACAATATGCAATGCTTGCAACAGGTGTAACAAACATTATTAGAACAAAATTCGAATACAATGGTATAAAATATCCCCTACAGTAGGTCGTATAAGCAGCTCAGCTTTAGGTTATTCGCGGCATGATACTGTTTAGAGCACCATGGACAGGAATTCAAATAACTTGTAAAATGAATAAAGAAATTAACAAAAAGAAAAACCGACTTCATATAAAACACTATTTTAAAAAATATATATGCACTCTTTCATTCAAAATAAATGAGTATTCAAAATATTTTTTAGATTCCTCCTAAGTAAAATGAAATGAAAAATATTAGACTACTTAAAAGTCGATTTACGATTATATAACATAGTTACAATTATTGTTATGTTTGGAGCCCGTGCAAATAGCTAATACTATCAGCCAGGATATCTTATAATTAAAAATTTTATCGTATTTGATTGATTTTGTAAAATTTAACTTTAATGTAATAAAGATCATAAGGCTCAATGTTTGGTATTTTTAAAAGAAAAATATTTAAAAAATAGGATGTATGAATTTGCCTTCGACAAAAACTTTAGACAAAATATATAGTGCTTAGTGACGTTCTGAGTCCTCATGAGTCTAATGTTTTTTTTTTAAATATTCTATAAAAAAGTATCTATTGTATCTAGTATCGATTGAAAAATTCAAAATAATCGATCATGTTGTTTTCATAAAATCTTATCCTTTATAATCTATCCTGATAGAGTTTTTATTGCTTCTAATACCTTTTTTAGCTTTCAAGTATAACCCAATAATAAAGTCCCTACATGTAAAATAATAAACTTATGCAAAATATCCAAAATTACAATATACATTGTCACTGCAAGTTCAATACAACATAAAATCAGAATAATAACTCCTATCCCTTACTCTTCGAAAGGTATTTCCTTACTCGCATTTTCCCGGGATTCACATATCTCTCTATGTGTGGTTGTGGCATATGGAAACACACTAAAGATCCACGTGAATGAGCAGTCGTGAACATAGCGGGCTGTTTAATTTAAAGATGGCGAACTTTCGTTTTTATCTATAGTGAACTTTGGTAATCGACATAGTTTACTTTCTGTACCACGTAGTCCCCACGGAAAGTCATGACTGATTTCGCTTCAAAGATTCCTTCAACATAAATAACACATTCGTGTTATTTATGTTGTTCAAAATAAGAAGCAATTTCGATACTAAACTACTTTTTTAGATAAACACTGTTAAAAATATTGAAAGATTAAATGGTTTTTCTTTAGATGTCAATAACAAAATGGCGTATCCTGTAAAGAAGTTCACAAAACGATAAAAGCTTAATAAAGAAAATATGACCCGAAATTAAGGTGATAAAATTGGTTGAGAACTTAAATACTAATCTATAACATTCACTATGGATTTGCGCAAAAACTGTGTATTGAACGTCGACGAAGCTGTTGTCGGTAAACATTGAAAGTAATACTAAAGTGGAATAGTGTTGTAGTATAAATAAAGATAAGTATATTATTCTAGAACTAATAGTAGTGTACAATTATACAACTGAGCTGTTAGCAAAATTGCATGGAATACGTTAATCTACAGTTTATTTATCTATATATATATATTTATCTATATATTTTCTTCGATTCGAATAAGTAGTCTACAGAATACTCATTACATGAATATTTTTAGGTACCAATCATTTTTGCATAAAACCGTAAAAGGTAAGACCTTTGCCGGTCTTAATTAAAAAAAAAACAAACAACTATTCATAAAGCCGTCAAATACACAGACGCGACTCAGTTTAAACTTTTATATGATGAACTTATAGATAACATTTATATCTTCAACTTCACTCACCAATAACATATAAACGAACCCACTATTATATAACTTTAATGTCTTAATACATTCACGTAATAAAATATATTTTTTAAATGGTCGTATTATAGTTAATAGCAAAATTATTCCTAGTGGTATTAAATAACGTTACTGAATGGTAACAATGAACGAGAGCTAATAATTTTGCTTAGTAAGCTCTGGGGGGTTGATGGAATTTATTTCATTCCAATCGATCCTTTACAACGCTCTTGAGGGTTAACGGGTGTCAATGACTACCCCATTGTGGGAAAATATCTATTAAATATTTATGATCCTTACAACTTGCGTCATGTTGACGCATAATATTATGTCTACCTAGATGTTACACCAATATTCAATATTACTTCATTTGGTATGCATCAAAATAGTGAAAAAGATTCTATGCACTGCATGGTGAGTATATTTTAAAAACACGTTTAGTTGTAATGTTTTAAAATTTCATCTCTAATCATTTATTATAACTAATTAACATTTTGAATATTAAATGTTATTATCAAATTGTAAGACTTTCAACTTTAAACTTGTTAGATTTATATATGTGAATACTTAATGTTTATTATTTCGTTATTGTTATTTGTTCAATGTTTTAGTGCATGAGACTACCTGCAAATAGGATCGCAAAACCCTGATAATAGGCTATTTGACAATACGAAAAATTAATTGTGAATTTTTGTAATCAGTGTATATACCTAATGAGTTTAAAAATGGTTATTTACTAACAAAACTTGAAAATAATACTTAATTTATTCCAAAATCAATAAATAAAAATGCATTTTTTCAAACGTTTGTCACGTGACACAAAACGCTCCTGATTGGCCGGGCTTATGATGAAGATATTTTCTTTTAAACCTGGCTTTACTATATATGTACCACAGATTAAAATACAGCAAAGTGACGTCACTGACCCCATTTCAACACCATATTGTCCATGTAGCGTTTTCGCGCGTTATTTAAATATGGAATTTTTAATACGATATTTGTCGGCAAATATATACTAGAAATAAATAAATCAACTTTTACTGGGTTACTTAACCTCTACAAAATAATATAAAATGGATTTTAAAAATCAGTCAAATAGCCTATTTCGAACATGTAATGTATTAAAAAAGAACTCTGTTTTCTTCTCCAGGATTTAAACGATACCGTGAGTTGAGTATGTTCTTACTCATTTAAATCGGTTTAACGTTTTGATCGTAACAGACAGACAGACTTTATAATATTAGTACATATATAAATAGAAAACATAAGTGTTATAACCTGTAAATACTCAATAGGCGGTTGTTTAACTATCAACACCCACAACCGTGACTAAAACTACAATATAAACATATATAAAAGAAAATGTTTTCGTTCAGAAGAGAATACAAAACTGATATAAACTTCATCTATTTCTGAACATTCATTGATAATATAATTCAGATTATATATTTGTATACAAAAACATAAGCTACAATAGAGCCTCTTTAACAGAATTGTTTGCTTTTAAATACAAACAGTACTCATCACGATATAAGACGAATAAACAAAAAACTTCCAATAATACATGCGAACCTTTCAAAGGGTTGATCGACGCGACGTTTCCCGGACCGTTTAATAAATAAACGCGAAGACGGAGTGCTTTGAGCCACACGAACACTTTGTTGCCGTCGTTTGCTGCCAGTAGGTACATATCATATTCTATGGCTATCATATTTCATGGACTCGGTATTACGTACTCACTTGTAGTGAAGTGAAAAACAAGTAAAAATATATTCTGGGTTGCCATTAAAAATAATATAGAACATTTTCTTATTATGGTATCATTTATTTATATTATAGTGTACAATTAAAAAGTCCACAGATAAAATAATAATAATAGACATTTGCAGGTCACACGGTGTGACTTAACTTTTTATATAGAAGCATAACAAAGATTACGGTTCATCAAAAGTGAAATCGTATCATAAATATTTGTAAGGATGCGTCACGATCAAGGCCGGTGGCGGCTGTTTCTTGAGGGCTTAGCACTTGATGGATGAGAGCCCGACCGGCCTCGCTTCTAATACAATACCCAGCTTCTCCCAGATATGGGATCGATAACTTTCGGCAAAGGTGCGAAGTCACCTTACTGATAACATCTAACTTTAAATCTTACGTGATTGCCGGTTTTGACAGTCCTTAAAATAATCTAACCATAATAAAAATATGACAGGAATCTGTTTTTTGCTGTGGAATTTATTATTGTGACGAGCACTAAGATATATAATATATATTTTGTCTGCGTGTGTCTAATATAATAAATACCATTTCTTTAACTTAAATAAACCTCACTATAATTGTTCTGGATCAATACAGAATGCTAACATCCCATATATGTATAAAAAGGTCGATAATATTTAATGCTAGTAACAAATTGTATATCTTTCAATTTTCAGTGTGTTAAAATATAGCATTTAGATGTCGCATATGCAAAATTCGTAAAACCGATCACATCCGAATTAAGTACGCCATCCCAAATTATCAATATTTATTTCTCATGCGAATATGATCTTTGCACAAACGTAATAACTTGTAATATCATTTGACCTAATATATTCGTCAATTTGACGGGTCGATTTACATGCACTCGCTTTCTCTGACGCGGGAATCTATAGCGACGAATAGCGTCGAATGGCGCGATAGGGAGCTTTTTCTATTGGTTGTGTAAATCGGCAGTTATCGGTTTTATTTTCATTCCATTGCATTTTCCGATGCTACATCTAATTTGTATAACTATACCTAATTAAAAATAAACCAAGTAAGCGTATTTGATGGAATAATAGACTTTGTGGTATCAAATCCGGCCAAGCACCTTTTTTCATGTGTAACAGTAGTATAAAATAAGATTACTATTGAAATTAATTTCGTGGTGAAAACTGCAAAATGTCCTGTTAAGAGAAGAAAACGCCTACCCAACTGTAGGACATTTGAGCCGTCACTTTACTTTTTTTTTATCAATTAACAGTTAATTTGTTAACCAAATTATAATGAGTATGAAGTATCATCTATTATAGGTGTAGCCATCTCTCTGTTTGCAGAGAACAAGGACCTAAGTTCGCTCCACCGCGCTAATCTAATGCTGGTTGGCGGATATACGTGTGGCAGATTTACACTGGAAACATGCAGGCTTTCTTCGTTATTCTCACAATGAATTATTATTAACACAAATTAAGCACGTGAAACTTCTTTTTTATGAAATAGGTTAGCATTCTTTTTTTTAATAGGTCGGAAGCAAATGAGCCACCTGATCTATGGGTGATTGACTTTTGTGCTGTAAGAAATATTGTCCATTCCTTAATATACGGTGTAAAGTAAGTCCGATGCATATAAATATAACATTTAATGCATAAATTATTATAAGCAATTTATGATTACCATACTATATGGTATGTTAAAAATACCAAACACGAACAGCTAATTTTCTAAGACTGTAATGAATTTAAAATATACGCGGACTTAGCTGATGTTAATTTGTAAAACACGCTACGTTACATACGTAACAATGCTATCGCGAAAGCCGCTATATATCTAACATGCTTCTATTATAAGCTTATTAGATGTGAATAATTTATGTGTACTTAACACTGTGGGATGTAAGGGGGCGCAAACTACACCTTAGTGCCCCAAGCCAACCTCACCTGCCCGTGGTGCATCCTGCCGACCAGCAAACGAGGCTCTGGCGACCGACTGATGGCGGTATAACCATCAACATAATAGGCGTAGCTAAATACCACAGGCCGGGGACGGGCAGCAGCGTCACCGGTGCGAGAAGCTACGCCCTGCGATCGCCAACCCGCCTGCCCAGCGTGGCGATTATGGGCACAACCTCCACATACAGCACATACGCAAGCCACGGCCCCCAGTTCCCGGCAGCCCCGCTATTCCTCGTCATGGTGGCGACGATGGTAACGGCGGGACGGGGGGTGCTAAGAATCACCGGGCTACGGGAGGCCACCACAACCGACTGACCCTTGCGACGTACAACGGACGCACGCTACGGCTTGACTCGCATCTAGCGCAACTTGAGGTAGAACTTGGGAAAATTAGGTGGCACATATTAGGGCTATGTGAAGTCCGTAGAGAGGGAGAGGACACCGTAACCCTCGAATCAGGCCACCTAATGTACTTCCGAGAGGGTGACCAACAATCCCAAGGTGGCGTTGGGTTTCTGGTAAATAAGTCCCTAGTTGACAACGTGGTGGAAATCTCCAGTGTGTCGAACAGGGTAGCGTACCTCATTATAAAGCTCACCGAGAGGTACAGCCTCAAGGTGGTGCAAGCGTACGCACCGACCTCGACTCACTCGGACGATGAAGTGGAAGAATTATTCGATGACATATCGAGGGCCCTCCACTTCACCACGAAAACCCACTACAACGTTGTCATGGGGGACTTCAACGCTAAAGTGGGAGTACAGAACTGCAGCGAATCGGTAGTAGGACCCCATGGACTTGGAAGCAGGAATCATAGGGGGCAAATGCTTGTCAACTTCCTCGAACGGGAGGGGCTCTTCTTGATGAACTCCTTCTTCAAGAAGCAGCCGCAAAGGAAGTGGACGTGGCAAAGCCCCGACACTATGACAAAAAACGAGATCGACTTCATAATGACGGACAAGAGGCATATATTCAGAGACGTCTCAGTGATTAACAGGTTCAATACCGGTAGTGATCACCGACTCCTCCGAGGCTCTCTGAATATCAATTTTAAGGCCGAGCGCGCCCGTCTGATGAAGTCCACGCTCCGACCAAAGCTGCTCCAAACCATTGCGGGATCTGAAACATTCCAGTCAATCCTGGAGAACCGATTCGCTGCCGTGGAAACCACAACGGACGTAAACCAGAACCTCGAAAATGTAGTTCGAATTCTCAGGGAAGAAGGCACGAGATATTGTGGCATGCAGCGTAAGGGCAGGAAGTCGAACCTTTCGGAAGAGACTTTGGGGCTCATGAAGAAACGACGTGAAAACCCACCTGTCACTTCGTCAGAGAAACGGCAATTAAACCAAGAGATCAGCAGGCGCGTACGACACGACCTCCGGTGCTCCAATACTCTTGCAATAAAAAGAGCTATTGAGCAGAATCGGGGGTCTAAGGTGTTCGTACAATCTCTTGGAAGGAGCCACCTGACGAAGTTGACCACAGCAAGTGGAGAAGTCGTTTCTTCTAAGCAGGCAGTACTTTCGGAAGTAGAGGACTTCTACGGCCGGTTATACGCATCGCATGCATCTCGACCTGATCCCGAAAATGAGGATCCTAGAGCTACATTAACACGCCATTTCTCCGAAGACCTGCCTGAAGTCAGTATTGGCGAAATCGAGACTGCTCTTGGACAGCTTAAAAATGGAAAAGCCCCTGGAGAGGACGGCGTTACCACAGAGCTATTAAAAGCGGGAGGTAAACCGGTACTTAGGGAACTTCAGACGCTTTTTAACTCTGTCCTTTTCGAAGGGAGAACTCCGGAGGCGTGGAGTAGGAGTGTGGTCGTCCTGTTCTTCAAAAAGGGAGACAAAACCCTGCTGAAGAACTATCGTCCCATATCCCTACTGAGCCATGTCTATAAGCTGTTTTCAAGAGTGATCACGAACCGTCTTGCGCGAAGATTCGACGAATTCCAACCCCCGGAGCAGGCCGGGTTTCGGACCGGATACGGCACCATAGACCACATCCATACAGTGCGGCAGATTATACAGAAGTCCCATGAGTATAATCGGCCCCTGTGTCTTGCATTCGTGGACTATGAGAAGGCCTTTGACTCGGTTGAAATCTGGGCTGTTCTGGAGTCCCTGCAGCGTTGCCAAGTTGATTGGCGATACATCCAAGTGATGAGATGTCTCTACGAAGCTGCCACCATGTCCGTCCGAGTACAAAATCAGCAAACAAATCCCATACCATTGCATCGAGGAGTGAGACAAGGGGACGTTATTTCCCCCAAATTGTTCACTAATGCAATGGAGGATATGTTCAAGACGCTGAACTGGAAAGGACGTGGCATTAACATCAATGGCGAATACATCTCTCACTTGAGATTCGCAGACGACATCGTCATCGTGGCAGAAACGCTGCAGGACCTACAACAAATGCTGAACGAGCTGGCTGATTCTTCTATGCGTATCGGCCTACGGATGAACTTGGATAAAACCAAGGTCATGTTCAATGAACATGTTCTACCGGAACCGACTACGATACACGGTACCGTTCTCGAAGTTGTTCAAAAATATGTCTACCTCGGGCAGACTCTGCGATTAGGTAGAAACAACCTTGAGGACGAGGTGAATAGAAGAATTCAGCTGGGTTGGGCAGCGTTTGGGAAGTTACGTCGAATCCTAACATCGTCGATCCCACAGTGCCTTAAGACGAAAGTCTTCAATCAGTGCGTCCTACCCGTCATGACATACGGAGCCGAAACGTGGACACTCACGACAAGGCTGGTCCACCAACTTAAAGTCGCTCAGCGTGCTATGGAAAGGGCTATGCTCGGCGTTTCTTTGAGGGATCGCATCAGAAATGAGGTTATCCGTCAAAGAACCAAAGTCATCGACATAGCCCACCGGATTAGTAAGCTGAAGTGGCAGTGGGCTGGTCATATTTGTCGTAGAACCGACAACCGTTGGGGAAAACGTGTTCTAGAGTGGAGACCGCGTCTCGGCAAACGTAGTGTAGGACGTCCTCAGGCACGGTGGAGTGACGATATACGCAAGGCGGCAGGCAGGAGCTGGATGCGAGTAGCCGGAGAAAGACCACAGTGGCGTGCACTGGGAGAGGCCTATGTCCAACAGTGGACAAAAATAGGCTGTTGATGATGATGATGATGACTTAACACTACTGGGTATATAACACTATATAAATAATAAAAAAATACACAATGCGTTGATAAATTCAGAGGAAGGTTTAGTATTAATCATAGTTTGATTATTTTTAATGAAGTTTGTATTGTTTTGATTTGAGCATGGATGTGTATGGTATAGAGGTAGAAGACGACCAAGGAAAAGATGGATGGATTGTGTGAAAGACGATACCTATGTTTAGAAATGATGTTAGTTGTGAGATGACGTCTGACAGAGAAGCATGGAAGGAGAAGAAATGCTGCGCCGACCCCAAATAAAATTGGGATAAGGGCAGGAGGTTGATATATGTTTGTGTTGATGAATCGTTTTTATCCGGTCTGAAAATTATTGTGATTTTTGTTTTAATTTTTTTTATTTGTAATTGAATATGTATGTGTTCGGGTAGTCCCGAAAAAGGTACCTACTGTCATTAAACTTGCTGACAAGTGAGGTTTTCAACTTATCAATGTCGCACGAGGCAGAAACTTCCTAACCTATTGGCCCTCG
The DNA here is from genome assembly GCF_905220365.1 of Vanessa cardui. Taxonomy (NCBI): domain Eukaryota; kingdom Metazoa; phylum Arthropoda; class Insecta; order Lepidoptera; family Nymphalidae; genus Vanessa; species Vanessa cardui. The sequence goes on from NC_061129.1 coordinate 10,332,451, forward strand.
ATCTAAATTAGTCATCCTAAGCGTGTTATACTTTGTGTTGTTGTTGAAAAAGAGTAACTACGGAGTTTCTTGCCGGTTCTTCTCGATGGAATCTACTTTCCGAACCAATGGTACCTCACTTAATTGATAAGTGACAATTCAAACGTGCTTGTAAAAAGTTGCCTACTTGAATAAAGTTTATTTTGATTTTGATTTTTTACTTGTACTGGGAAATTCAACAATAGTGAACTGAACAATAACAAAGCCTCTTTATTTCTGATATTCCGTTATTATCAGGCCCACCGAGGAGGATAACACTCAAGAACATTTTTAAAGGCTCTTGTGGTGATCCGACGTATGTACATAAAATAATTGGATGAAATAGATGATAAATGAGAGCTTCATTTTTGAAGATAAGGCTTGGAGTTTATTCCATTATGTTGCACCATTGCAGGTCAGTGTATACACGTGGCAGATTCCCATCAGGTTTTCTCACGACGTCTTCATTCCCACCGTTTTAGGTGTTAGTAAACTAATTAAAGACAACTACTTATATCCACAAGATATTGATGATTGCGGATGTATATAGTAAAGGATGTGTTTAAAAAAAATAGCCTCAATAGTTAAGTGGACCTAGCAATCGAAATCCCAAACTTTTGATTCTGAACCCCTTTCTTACCGAACAATTTTCTTTAAATAGAGAGGTACTATTGTACATTAGTAATTAACTGAAAACTTCTATAATTTAACACACAAAAAAACATTTCATGGTATTGGATTAAACTATCAGAACAGTATGAAATACGATTACTTTAGTTTTTTCTCAATAAAACTCCACACTACATACAGCTTTGAAGACTCAAGACGAATCTCATCTAAATAGTATGGATAAGTAAGTCGGTGATTACACGAACAAGAGACTACTTCTTACCCATGGTTAAATGTAATGTAATGTAATCCTAGTGATATGCGGAATGTTTAATATTTCTTACAGCGCTAATTTGTAAGGGCAGCAGTGACTTACCATCAAATGACTATTTGCTCGACAGCCAACCTACCTAACTAAAAATAAGATTTCGTATTGTGTTCAGAATTACATGTATTCTGAACACTATACTAAATCTGTTATCATTTAGTAGGTGTTTTAAAAGATGGAATTGTAACAAGTCTTCATAATATCCTAACTAGCGACCCGCTCGGCTTCACATATGTGCAATACTAATACTAAATATTCTACAGAATTTGGTCATTTACGACTTCGCATTAGAAACATCAAAAAATTATCAGTGTTTCTTTACTATATTATCTACATAGATACAGACAGCGGTAAGGGACTTTGATTTAAAATATGTAATGATTTGTTACAAGCATATATGCATAAATAGTTATTCTTTGCGGAATATAAAAGCTGTTATTACAATGACGACATTTTTTATTACAAGAAAATGAGAAAATATAATATGAAAAACCATAATTAAAGTTTTTAAAAAAGTCTGATAAAGTACAACTTAGGAAATGGGTTTCCTTAATTGTACCATAGGTATCCTAAATTGTACTTCATGACTAAAATGAGATTCAAGTGCCCTTTATATACTGAAATCAGTCTTACTAATACATATCTTGCATCATTAATTTATCATTTTATTATGTTTAACGAATGCGACACAAACTCTTGTTCAATTTCATCGTGAAAACAGTTGGCCTGCCTTTGGAATTGGTTAGGTTTTTTGCATATTTGTTTGAATCCGTTAAATGTTTCTTTAATGTGGGTTTAGGTGCGTTGAAAATACCTGAACACTCGTTAATTTCAATAGATTTCTTTTTCAAACAATCTAGCGCTTTTTCTAAGTCATCTTGCGTCCATTTTTTTATCCCTTCCAGACATCTGAAAACTGTTATCGAGGTCTTCTTGACAGGAGATAATGGTATTCAAATTCTGAATAAAATTCAACTTAGCTAGAAATATTACTTTTATTTATAGATGGTCAAAGTAAAACTACTATCGTTTCGTAAAAGAAAATAACTGACCTGAAAGAACCGTTGAAAGGGACTCAAATTTAAGGAAAGCAACGGAACAGTAAAGCAAATTAAAATTACTGTCTTATTAATTAAGGTAGGCTTTTCCCAATGAATTAATCCATTAATTAAAAAGAAGTCGGATAGTGGAGAATATTATATATTTATGATTATATTATTACTAGCGGCCCGCCCCGGCTTCGCACGGGTGCAATAATATGACATCACAGTAGAAACTTCTAAAATTATCGGTGTCTCTTTACTAAATTGTTCATGTATGAATATATAAAAACGTTATCAAATCACTCTATCTCTTAATCTCGTAGTTTTAAAGATTTAAGAATACATGGGGATATAGGGACAGATAAAGCTAGTTTGTTTTATACTATGTAATGATATAATATGGACTATTCAGTAAATTTAAGAAAAAATATTCGTTTTTGTTCGCAATCTTATTACACCTAAAACAATTCAAAGTCGTGTTGCACAGGCGTGCTGAGATCGCGAGATGCTAGCGGCCGGCAGGTGCAGATGATTTACATCTTATAAACGCTCACCAAATTACCATTTAGCATCATAAATACCTTATTATCATAGCCATATGACATATTAATGCGTGGCAGACGTAATGAAACGGGCTGCCCTGCCTGAGGAGACAGGGCGGCTATCGCTGCAGCATCCGTAACGATTGCATTATCACCGGCCACCATCTTTATGAATCGACTGATCGGACAGACCTCCGACTGTCTTTCCTTCCTTCGATTTGAGATACTACATCCTGGCTTTCTAAGATGTAATTCTTGGCTGTCTATTAAAATAGATTACATTTCGTACTTTATTGCCGTATTAGTTATGTCGTAAATTTCATTAAAAAATGTACATTCGTCAGGCTTGACTTAATCTTTTATGTTCACTCACCAATGTGAATTCATATAAATTCAAATTTAATTTCACATAATTAGATATATAATAGCGTATCACGATGTTATTTCGCATTAATTAATTCATATTTCAATAATAAAGATGTTGAATATGACACAGTAATAACAGTAAGACCCCATTACTTTGATCTAATACTTATTAATGGCGACATTCACGTACGCTGACATTTCTCCCGGGGAGCCCATAACGCCATGTGCTGTCAAAGGCTTAATACAAGGTGTCCTGTAATTAGCTGGTCGCGCCACTTCAAAAGGTGATACTAATGAAGGAGCAGTTATTGCTTTATTCCGGAAGCTACAATTAAAGTATCACATCATTCATTATTTTATTGCTGCCGGAGCGGCTCTTTCGACCGTATATTTTTACCGTTTACCTCTTCAAAGATAATGTATTTTTTTTTTTACCATTGCCTATTATTTGTTAATTTAACATGAGTTTTTAATTATTCCCATAAAAAATATTAATTTAGTGCCGCGAGCCATGTGTAGCTTCAACAAAATCTGAGTTAAATAATTTACGGCCGCTATTGCGGTAGCATTTCGTGCTCGGCGATAAAGGTTAACGTCGTAAAGAAAATTGCATGCGTCGGATAAAATTCTGAGACATGTATATTATTTAGCAACCCGTAATGGAACGCAAGTGGTGTACTTCTACCCCATCTAAATATAAATGATGTCCCGTGATCAGCGGTGAGAAATCTTCGAAATATATATCATCGTTTATTGAAAGTATGGACCCAAAATGTGCATTCCATTAAAAATTTAGAATAACACTTAAAAATAAATTAAAACAAGTATCATGTAATTCATAAAGATGCGGAAGTTTTATTATTTTATATATATGTATTTTCTATGTAAATAATTCTATACGCCCAAGTGCGTTTGGGTTGATATCTTTTTCACTTGGGTTCATTTATTATGTCAGAAAAGAAATGATTACTAAGTCAGCGATTCATAGCTACTTTGTCGTTACAAATTATTTGTATTTTTCTATAGTTAACATAATATGTTCTATGGCATTTCTAATATAACTGATATCAATGGGAGGTAAGTACTACTAACCAACAAGCTATCGATTTGCTAGTAAGCATTTCTATTCGAAATTTAAAATTATAAAACTTAGAGATAACCCAATATCTACACAAGACAAAAATGTAATAATACAGACTATAATAAAATGCTTATAAAACCAAATGAGATATTCCAAATTCAACCTACTTAATCAAACCGAAAATTTAAAACCAAATATTTACCTATACTATTTAACCTTTGTTTCTATAGAACTGGTTGGAGCATTACAATAAGTTATGTGGATGCGTGTTCCACTATCATAGAAATAATGTATGAAGCTCTCACCATCTCATCATTAATATTATCCAATAAAATTAACAACGATAAACTTCGGTTGAGTGATCGCAACGGGCAACTTAAAAGTTAATTCACAATAACTGACACAATGTATATTACTTAATATTTTAGTATTTTTTAATATGTTACGGTTCGTAAAATACGGTTTAATAAACAAAAACGTTTTATTTGCTGTGTAGATTTATATAATACACGTTATTTAGCTAAGGTATTTAAGCAATCATTGAATAGGGAAAAACTGTTAACCTAGGATACATTATCGGAAATTTAAATACAATTTCAAATGATAATTATTTGCAGTATACGTAATGCTCGAAGGAGGATTCGAGGATATTACAAACTCAAATTTATTTATTCGACATGGAAGTAATACACTAACTTATTGATAGTGAAATAAACATTACCATTGGTTTGGAAAAAGAAACACCCAGACCTGAGAAGAACCCGCAAAAGAAATTCAGCGGGTCTCTTTTTTGTCAAACTAGGACTAGGTCTAAAAGGGCGAGGACCTTGTCATCTTTAGGCAAAGGATTTATTGATAAAAATGGCTATCATCTGGAATGATCTGATACTAGACGAATTAGGAACGATGTGTGGGCCAGTGTGCTTACATAACAAATATTTATCAACAATTTAAAGGATACAGTGTGTAACATTTTAGCAATATCACGATAAGAGTTTGTCAGCTATATATAAAGATATACTCAGTACATCAATTGCATCGTACACCTGACCTGTACTTTTATTAAGTATGTAGTATTTTAATAATTAATTTTCTTAATGTAGTGCTTATAAGGTGTTATAAGGTGCCGGGATTGATTTTCGAGTCAGACCCATACCTGATAGTTAATTTGATCCAAAAACTTATACATTTAAACATGTAGCTAAGATATTGCGATGGTAGATCGCAAATAATATTAATATATTCAAAGACTAAAAGTACATTAAGAGCTATATACATATAACAGGGTGACAGACGAAGTCCTTGTCGATTGAGTTCAATGTGTATTCTTAGATTTTGTCTTTCTGTCAATTAAAGTGTGTCTAAGAGCCAAATGTGATTGTACTGCTTGGAAAAAATCTTGCTTTCCTGTTAACGTCTACATTTTTCCACCACGCCGCTCCATGTTACACACACATGCGGTTTTCACATAATAATTTCTCTAACCACTGAGCATGAGACTAATTATAAACACATATTTGTATATAAAATTTGTGTGTGAGTGGTTTTTTCCGGGTCCCCTTTATCTTCGCTTCGATTTAATATCAAAGTACACTTAATTAATCTTTTAATATCAAAGTATACTTAATTAATATTGCCATATCGCAAATTTTATAGGAAAATTTTGTGACGTGGTAAACACTTTCTGATTCTTGGTATATAACAGACGGGCTATTTTTTTCAATCCAGATTGTGATTCAAAAGGGGAAATGCTGCTGGCGTGCTTGCACTATTCCACGCGGTCATGATTTCCGCAGAAGCTATTTTAACTTTAATCTGCTCATTTTCATTTGGAGCATGTTCCAGACCTTCTCCTCTAAGGGCGAGGAGACCTTAGCCTAGCAATGGGAAATTTACAGGCTGTTGTTGTTGTAATCCTATTCATTTAGTCGATGTAAATAAAAGTATCATAAAAAAAGTGTATCTTTAATAAGAAAATTGTGTAGATAACAAACATTCAAAGTATATCGTTAATATTACAAAACCGAATAATATATTTTTCAAATGTGGAGGACGAGTAATAAACAAGGGAGCTCACATATGCACCTAATTTGTGTAATATTAATATAAATAAATGGACAAATAACAAGAATAATATATCACACATACTATCGCGTTGAAATGTAAAATTTATTCACTCAGATAATATTAACTGCCATTTTACATGTATGGAGTTTGTGTAAATTCCTTTAATATGCTTCGTACGGTCATTACAACGTTAAAAACGTTAATAATTAACTGTTAATGCTTCGTAATCATACTATGTCGTGTAGATCGGCACGGAGGTTACCGCGCTTGTACACTTAAACACAAAATGCCGTAAATAAAATACGATTATTATTAATTGCAAGCTAAAAAAACTCCACGCCTGACCTCGGCCAAAGCAGCGATAAGATCGCTAGTACGTACGATTTACTTTTACTTCACTAATAAATATTATTATAATAGCTATATTTTACTTTTGAACATGTATTTAATATTTTTGTAATTGTTAAATCCAATGGTAGCGTGATTTAAAATCGATAATAATTCAACGTCATTTAAAATAAATAAATAAATATGAGAGAACATCACATACATTACTCTGATCCCAATGTAAGTAGCTTAAGCACTTGTGTTACGGAAATCAGAAGTAACGATGGTACCACAAACACCCAGACCCAAGCCAACGTAGAAAACTACTGGAAATCTACATCGTATCGGTCGGGAATCGAACCCGGGACCTCAGAGTGGCGTACCCATGAAAACCGGTGTACACACCACTCGACCACGGAGGTCGTCAAATCGGTCAATATCGTTTTGTGCGATCAACAAAAACAATCAATTTAATTTTTGAGATCGACATCACAAAGTTGTAATTTAATAAAAAAAAATAATAATATTTTTTTAAAACGTTTCAATATTTCACGCGACTGTAGTCGACTATACCTTTTGTTCTTGCCGTTTAATTTTTCATTGTTTGTCATTCATTTGTTTTCAAATCATGTTTACGGATCTGTAACTAATATTTGCTGTCAACAGCGTTAAAAATTCGTCGTGGTCCAGGACCGCTGGCCTGTTATCGGGCTGCTTCGAGCCGCGGCCGAGGCGTGGTCGCGCGATCTTATCACTCCCATTAGCGAGCGCCGCGCCCAGCCACTATCTACCGCATCACTTGCACTTGCACACTGTCAAACATCACAATACCAATAAAAAACTAACAAAATACAATCTTAATATTTACAAGGTAAGACTTAATTTTGTATGATATCGATAAACGACTTAAGAGTCGATGATAACGACGCGGAAGATGGGCCTCATCTTTCTCTGTTCGGAGTTATAGCTCAGTAATATCGTTCGGCGCGTTTTTTCCGCGTTAGTAGATTTTCGTGTGGGTCCTATCTCGATGTGTATCGCATCAGTAATTTGCATGATGCAGCCGTTTTCGACGATGATAGGCCCCGTCGTATCGTAATAGCTTCGAGACGGCCTCCATCAAACGTTGTCATTCTCTTGTTAGAAAGTTATTCGGGGAATGTTTCACCCACGCTTCGGTTCTCGCATGTGCCTAATGCATTTACTATTGAATTATCTCTGATATCGATCTTTTCTTAGAATATGGCCGATATCGACGTAGAAGAGTATATGATCTATATAACCTCCTCTGATAGTTGGAGATGAAACTCAAAACATTTTGTTGTATTTTTTTATAGTACCTAATTATTTTCGACAGCTCTATTACTATCTATTTCTGTAATATTTTTTGCAATGCATTGTAATTAAGATTTACTATTTCGTTTCAAGCGCAAATAGTTTAACTGTTCAAAAAAAGGTTTTTTTTTTTTGTTTATTGATAGATTTTTTTAAGGTTTTTGTTTTGTTTCGAAATACTCTACAATACTTAACAAAGTGGAATAGCGATTATTTTAATTAATCCTATCTATTATCTACTTTTAAATACATGTAGGTACGTAATATACAACGGCTACAGTATATGATATGAATATTATCACAATTTATGATGCCGTCGTACTTCCTTCCTTCGATATCATTGTGGTTACATCGATATCATCTTTAGGTGCGAGCTAACGTCAAATATCTGGAATTTATGAGTCGCGGCGCTTGCGCAGGCGTCGTGACCGGATCGGTGAAGGGAGGGGAGGGGAGATAGTATTTGTCGGCGAGAACAAAGAGCGTTTCAAACGTACCGCCGTGTTCCCACTAATAAGCAATAAACAAGGGGGAGGAGTTTTGGCGCACCTGAGGGATCATATCTCGGTGTGATTCTAGAATAGTTTGGCAAGCGTGGAACTGCGGTATGCTCTATAGCTATGTTGGTTGAGAATTATGAAAATAATAGTTTTAATCATTTATCGTTATTAATAAAGTTTTGTCTATTAACAGTCCGTTATTACGTAAACAGAAAAATAAAAATTTAATGACACATTAAAAATTGTTGACATTTTTTTTCCAATAGACACACAGATACACAAATAGCATGACGGCTTGTGATTATTTACGAGGTCCAGTCTCACGCAGTCACAGTCGACTGGCGGGCTCACTCGACCACGTTATACGGTTTTCATTGCAATTAAAAAGCTATAAATGTTGAAAGAAACGCGGACATTACTAAATTTTTAAAAATCTTCCTGTTTCAGAGTTGTAACTTACAAAAATTGTTAGCCGAGATGGCCCAGTGGTTAGAACGCGTGCATCTTAACCGTTGATTGCGGGTTCAAATCCAGGCAAGCACCACTGTATATTCATGTGCTTAATTTGTGTTTATAATTCATCTCGTGATCGGCGGTGAAGGAAAACATCGTGAGGAAACCTGCATGTGTCTAATTTCATCGAAATTCTGCCACATGTGCATTCCACCTACCCGCATTAGAACATATTCCACCACGCTGTGGTGGAATATGTTCAAAACCCTCTCCTTATTGGCAGAAGAGGCCTTAGCCCAGCAATGGGAAATTTACAGGCTGTTACTTTACTTTACTACTTTTAAACAATGTTATAGTGCTGTAGTTGTAACGAAACCTTCTTCGACATCGTTTTGTTGACCTACAATATCCAATGAAAGTGTATTATTAGCAATTAAAAGCAGACTTGTACATAAATACACACATAGAATGTATACTCATTTAAATTACACAGCAATATGCCTTTGGAAAATTGTAGAAACCAACACTTAACATAGATTCCGTACACTAGACTCGTACTCAAGGATAGGTGTCTACAAGTCTGAGGTCTATAATTGTGTGTGGTTAGCGCTGATTGACAGAGCAGTCGGTGCGAAGTAGCGCGAAATGGCGCGATTATTTGCGTTCGTCGTGACTCGCAGCGCAGATAGGTGCCGTCGTTAAGTTCTGATCGATTCTAGACAGCCTAACAGCTACGAATGTCTGACCGATACATTAGATAACTTTTATGTTATCTCGAGAATGACGCTTAATTAATGTAATGCATCTACCTACCTGACATTTATCTACTTGTATATTTCATCGATCAGCGTTTTAAACGGTCACGGTCGTGAGGATTACAAAGTATGGACGATTAAAATTATTTAATAAAATACGAGTTTCCGATATACATGTTAGTCGTCGTCTTACAATAACTTATCACAATATGCGGGGAATTAATAACAAATTATTAAACTCTCCAATGTCAAATAATTTATGCAGGCGAATTCGTATAAAATTACGATATATTACAATCGGAAAATACTTGAAACTAATTGCCTATAATGAGGTAAGGTTTCCGTCGAACCAGTCCCGTGAGTAGCTTAGCCTTAATTAGTTTCTGGTGCCAATAAATATAGCAGTCGGATTAGAATAATTAGGATCGTGATAAAAACACTGCAATTGATTTTGTGCGAAGTTCACACAGGTGTTGGGTACGTCGCAACTCGCATCAGTCGTCTGAGCATCTATCGGCAACACAAAGCAATTGTTGGGCGCTCAGTGACGTAGTAATTCGTCGTTTCCCTTCGACGCGACGATTAGCCTCCTCTATTTACTTGTCTATCGCGCTAGAGCTGGCAGCTGACGCCGGACGTGCCCGACAGACGGACACCGTTACAATTGCAACATTGGCTTAGAAAAACGTTTGCCACGGACAACCGGCATGTCTGTCGCGTCGATGCGCGACATAGACATCTAGACCGTTCCGTTGTACGGTACCGAATGGAAATCGGTGCTTAACGGGAATCGTATCACCTTTACGTCGATCCTAGAACAATTTCCATCACTCCCATAGCTTACAGTGATTGGACCTAACGAAATTGCTCACGATTACGCTCCATTGAAAAGAAATCGGTGTCTATGTTTCATTACACTGACATTGTGATTTTCGTTTCTAAATAAATTACAAGTTAGAGTTATAAAGTTTTAATATTTGTTATGAAGTTAATATTATATTGTATTGTCATTTAAATAATTCTCGTGAGATAGAAGAACTTTGATCGCGGTTCGTAAAGGGTATCAGTACCGATCAAAAATCGCACATCGAACCGAGGTTTCTATTGCCCTTAATCACTGATTATCTGATGCGTCAATATAATACATGGCGCCAGGAAGAATACCGCCATAAGATCTCTACAAATTACTGCAATTAAAGCCAAGAAATAGTTATGCTCTCCGATATCCAACTCGCAAACGAAACAAAAGCTATCCTCTAAACCGCCGCTAGACTTGGACTACACATTATCAATAATGAGATCTGTTCCCCTACTTCATAGACGCAATTTAAAAATATTTTATTACGAGTCGAAGTGCAAAACTCTCCGTACAATATCTTTCCAAAGGCCTTTCAGACGGGACATTTAATTTCTGAAACCTTTCTTCAAACTAGTATGCCTCTTGAAAACTAATCAGTGCAAACCATTACGGAATCACGTTTGGTCCATAAACACTGGGATATTTCGAAATTCCCTCGCGCGAGGAGAGCTCTCGTTCGCGAGAAATTAACTTCGACAACGCCACAATAGTCCATAATTATGATATGTGTTGTGATTCCAAAAGGGTACGTAATTTTTCTCTCGAACCGAACAATACACGACGGTAATGAAAGGAGTCAATCAGCCGGTGTCTGCGAAATACGCTCGCGCTAATTTATGCGTCGCTTGGCGCTGGCACGAAACGCATTCATTCCTTTCTTTAATACACTATCTCCCAGACAAAGGGATATGAAACTATAATATTTGCATGAATTATATACGTGTTATATTTTAGAGGTGACAGAATCATGATAACTCGCGATGGTCGCCCTACGAGTGCTCTGTGAACACACGTGTTGTGCACGCGTGAAAGGAACACTTATGCACTTAAATCCTAGCTGCATACGAATTTATAGCGGATGATATATTATTTACTAGCATTATACGCACAATTTGCGAAGCTGTCGCAAGGGCCGGCTATAATTTCTCGATGGCAGGAGATCCATCAATACGCGCCTCGGGCCGCGGCCGCTTTCAATTTGTAGGCCGCTACATCGCCGGCAATTACCGTATGGACGGAAGGCCGATCATCATCGATATATACGCTTAATAATGCCTAATGACACTTAATAAAGACAGAAATAAAAATGATGAGGTTATTATTTGTAGTCTACACCACAAAGAAACATAATATCTCCTATCTAAATTAAAGTTCTCGATATGTTTTTCAAAAAATTCTCCAGTTACCTATTCTAAACATTGTATTCGAAGTTTGAATTTTTTTATTAATTATTCCTCTATAGTATTTTTTTACATTCATATCTCATTTTTTTTTTAATTATTTTAGAATAACTTTATGTTGCATCAAAAAATATGTCACTTCTAAACATGTGATTAAAAAACTTCAAGGATCATTTCACTCACGGTGACTTCAACAGAGTTCGTCAAGTTGCACATTATCTAATAAAAAAAATTAATAAGGTATATATAAAATCTCGGGGTAATTTGTAGTCTTAGGGCATTTTTGTTATTATATTGTTTTTTACTAATATACCTACCTACTTGTGTAGGTACATATATTATTTACTACTTTTCTATACTTATTTTATAAATTGATCGTTAATAGTACAGATTATGTTTTAAATATACGTACTTTGTTCAATGTAAAAAATGTATACATTTCTATGTTTATATGTTTTTGTACTTTTATATTGAGCTGTTATAACAAACAATTATTTTTTTTTAATTTTATTTTCCATCCATTCCATTTATATATAGATAGACAGGCGTGTAATAGTTTACAATAAATGCAATAAATATATTTTATTTTTAATTATTATTGACGTTGACTTTTATAATGAGCAGTCTTTTTATTTATACTAATATAAAACAGCGCAGACTTTATAGTAAGTTATATCTTAAAAGGCCATCGCAATATGTATCCATATCCACATCCACATATTATGTAGTCATATTAGACAACTTCATTTAGCTAAGCAAGCTTGGAAAACTTCATTTGCAACTGTATAAAAATACTGGTTTGTTAAAAAAATAGAAAAAATAACTTAAAAAAAAACAAGTTATTTGAATAAATACTTTTGACGGCAGCTTAGATCATTATTAGATTATATTATGCTTTTTAAGTAAGATATATTATATGATTTGTGATTGTATATTCAGTTGAATGAAATATAGGTAAAGCCAAAAATCGAATCGGGATTCTAGAATAAACAGACTAAAGAAGAATCTATTTTGACACAATAGATATATTTATGCAAAGTACAACGATAAAGTTTATTTATCAATTATTTATTATAAAAAATAATTTATTCATTTAATTATCAGAAATGAATATTACATCTGGCAACCCTAGAAGCATGAATGCTGCCATAATGATACGGAAGTCTATAGAATGAGTGTTGCGTATATTGTACTAAAATAAATACTTACTAATTAATTAGCTTAGTGATAAGGGTACTTAAAATAAAACAATTATTTCATTTGTTTAATTTATTAACACTTAGGGCTGTACCCTGATATGTGTCACTACGTTAGCGAACTGCTCACATCATAAAAAATACATATTTAAAATAAATACATTTGATTACAGTTTATAATTAAATATCAATAGGTTATAAAATAATTACTGATTATTATTTTTCTTTCTCACATTTTATTAAATATTAAATACTTTCATGACATTAGTGTTATTTTTAATGACACATAAACAAATATATTAGATTAATTACTTGAAATTCAATTAACAACCCCACCAAAAAATACTACATTGTGGAGTAAATTGTGCAATGTTAGTTATTGAAGTCTCCTCCATAGATCCTTCTCAATCTCAATATTAAAATACTAACAGCAGGAAGAGTTTTTTTTTCTATCATTTGCTAAGATAATTATTATTAACATACGGTTCAATAAAGTATTAATTGTAAAAAAAGAAAAATTTGAAGATGGTGTGAGCAGATACGCATAATTATTTCCTCTACAAATTACTTTTTCCAAAATCTCTTATCCATTACAAACAACTACGTGACCCCTTATATACAGTGCTTAAACTACAAAAATAATTTAATCAACCACTATACAATACATACAAGTTTTATTAAATACATTAAATTGTAGACTTTACAATTATACTAAATATTCCATAAGTTATTTATTTTTTATTTGAAAAGTTTGTATTTCATTTTTTTTTTTATTATTTAGTATAACTTAATTTTCAACTAATATTTATTTAATGAATACAACATACATTACAAAAAATATTTTTATAATGACAATTATACAAAAATTTATACTACTTTGAGCTAAAGACATGGCTGAATGCTGTGATGTCGTTGTCATGTATAAAGAAAAGAAACCAACACAAATTTGACAACCGATATTAAATCTATGTGTCATTTCTTTTTTCAAACTAAGTCACATACTTAACTTATGAAATATTTCAAATATAATATCTGTTATGCTTATATTATACATGGAATATAAATAAATAACCTAAAATGTACACAAATCTATTATTTATTTTATATCACTGTTTTCCCAAAAAAATACATCGAAACAAAATCATTATTAAACTGATATCTTTAATAAAGTTCGAACGAACTTTGTATAGTATGTCTTTAAACGATCTGCTCTTAATGTTTACTTTAAATATTAGTAAAATTATAAAGTCAATGTAAAAATGGAATGTCTAAGCTTAAAATCAGTTATTGTTATGTAATAGATACTATTTTATCTATAATAGATTAATCTTTAGTTACTTTTTACCAAACTTAAATAAATATTAATTAATGTGGTTACAAGTACAATTCAATTACGAATTCTTTGGTTACTATTTTTACAACGCTTTTTTTTTAATCGTTATCTGTACATGTTTTTATTAATGTTTAAAAAAAAAAAACTTTTTCGCGACTGACACTTAAATGATTTAGAAAATTATACACGCAGGTAACTGTCTTCTAAATTTTTCTATCTATACAGTTAAAATTATTATTCGGGTAGGAACCTTCAAATTACTAATGTTTATCTATAGATAATATTCAATTACACGATTACCTTACATTAAATAGGTACCTTTTAGACTCATATTAACGTCCACAAGTCTCAACGGTTATCGAACGTTTCACAGCACTTTGGATCAAGTTTTTGTCACAGTATTTTACATGGGATGTCTCGGTGACGGTGCGTGTTCCGAACGCGAGGGAGGCGCAGAGGGATGCGTGGGGGGAGGGTAGGGACAGTAGCGCAGAGGCGCCGGCGGTTTCTGCAGCCAAAGGTCCGGCGGTAGTGCCAGTGGCTGTGGCCAGGCTGATGGCCAAGCTCGACCCCCGAGCGCGAGCAACTGCAAGGCAGGCGGAGTTCTCGCCCAAGCTGCTCGTTTCTCTGCTTCTTCGCTTGCGTCAGTTGCTCCGGAATAAAGTCGCAGAGGAGATCGTAGCAACTGCTGTTCCATAAGCATTAACTCCATCGGATCTCTGAAGATTAAAGAAAATATACTTTAAATAAACTTACATTTTATATTTATATAAGTCTATAAATTTATATAATAAATTACGTCAACAGATATAAAGTTTAAATCATTGAACGTCTAATTTCAATGAAAATGAGGACATTAATTTTATGTACAGGTTAACTTCACAATTCAAATTTAATCTCAAGTAACTCGATGCGAAGACCTATCTCAACATGTATCATATTCTGTTAGCATATTCAACTAAAACGCTGCGAATTCTAAGAACATTGCGTTTAGCGCATTCGTCTGTTCGTTAGCTTTCAGCGGGCCATGGTCTATAAAATTGAGTTCGCAGAATGCAGCGGCCACCGCCGGGCCACGTGTTTTCGAATCTCATAAAACGTTATTATACTCGCGAACTTAACTTATAAATATAACAACGCAGTCCTGATATCCGTCGTGTCACAGCGTTACATACTTTCGTAACTTTCATTTCGCTTCAATGCTGTTAACACATTCCGTCTTAAAACAGTTAACGTAAGAAATGAGTACGTGTCGAATATATCGACGATATTTTGTTATGCAATCGTGAGAAAACTCATTGAAATTTTAGTAAACAGTTAGTACTTCGTTGAAATATATTTCCGAATGCCGAGTTAACGAGGCGGGCACGTCCCGAGCCTTTTAGTGCGTGATGTTCTTTATAGATTCCAGGAGGCTGTCGCCACCACCGCGTTTCCCGCTAGCACGCTATTTCTGCTCAGCAAAACTGTTCTAACGAGCTCGTAACAGATCACGCCCGCTCAATAAGAATGGAACAGGTTATTCCATGCGAACGCGCCTCAGATACTATCTCGAATGGTGTTATTAACGGCCTGTGCGTTTTGAGATATGAACTGAGTGGTAAATGAGCGTGACGATGTAGCTGACTCGAGATGGGGCTCAAAATTGGCATGACATCACGAGATGCCGTGTCGAATTTAATCTATCACCGGCGAGGCCGCAGGCGCCGGTCTCGGTATTAAAACAGGTAGTGCTCACAGATGATAACCGAAATATACATTTTTTATTAGAAACGTTAATTCGTACAGAAAGGATAATGGCGGGTGTTAATGTTATAGCTGCCTCGTATCATCTCACGCATCTTCTCACACGTTACAGTAATATCCCCTAATAGACCTTGATATTAAAACGCATTATAGAGTGTTAAGTTTCTGTTAAGTTATTATAATATTTTGATTTATTCGATCATCATTTTCTCTTCATATATTTCAAGTTAATGTATCACGCTGTGATCTTTTATTTGGTTAAAAAAAATATAGATATTTAATCTCAACTGTCGCATACATTTTATAAGTGAAAAGTAATTAAGCATTAAGAGGAAGTACAGACATTTTACCTACCGCGGTAAAACGTCAGTAAAAGTTATACCACATTTGGCTTGTTCTAAACGCAACATGTCAAAAACTTGTGTCAAATCTCTTTGTGTTTCGGATTCAAATGAAGGTATTTCTATGCGTTAATAGGACAAAGGAATTTTTTGTTCCGTACGTACTCTTTTATATAAATTTTTCAATAATGTCAATTTGAATTCAGTGATTAGTATAATGCCAACACTATACTTATTATAATTCTAAGCTGAGTGTGAGGATATTATGTTATGTCGTTTCGGGTGCTATGGGGGCGTTAATGGGGTATTTATTATGATCTCGGTATCAGCGGTAATAGCCAACTCTCGCCGGCAAATTACAGGGCGGCGCTATAAGAGGCTACGTAGGTATGGACTGCAGGTATCGACGCCAAGTCGGATTTTACGATAAACACAAAACATCTAACAAAAATATAAATTATTTTAACACGTATGCATAATTCATTGACGTCTACTTCTTTATGTCGGGCCCACCTCTCTATTAGACCTAATGATATGTCACTTAGCGATAACATCGATAGTTTTCTAGATGAACGGCACTATTAGTTAATTATCGGAATCTATTCAACGATTTATTAATCTATGGTAATAGAATAATTATCTTATATGGTGAAAATTGCAATTTATTCATCGAAATCAAAATATTTTTTATTTATTAAGTAGCTAAGTAAATAAATTTATTATACGTAAGAAGGTTTTATTGAATTTATATTCTCATGTATACAAAATAAATAATTATTGCAAAGCATTAATGCGTTGACATCATTCGATTAATAATACAGAAAACTATAACTTTTTTTGTATATTTGTCTGCGTAATTAAAAAATAATAAAGCTTTAAAATCATTTCGAGTGTTAATCTAAACGACCACCAAAAACTAGCTCTGATTAGGAGGGCGTTTTGTTAATTAATACCTGAAAATAATATTCCCACACTATGCCAATTTATCATACTTATTCTCAGCTCAATTTCGGACGTCAGCGGAGGAAGTCATTAAGGCTCAGTTCGTTTAGTCTTAAATTACGTCATTTTTCTCCGTGTTATATTGTTTAATGGTTGATAATATAAGGGTAAATTGATTTCTGGACGAAATGTATTGTTATAAAAGTCATATTAAATTTTATAAATTAGAATATTAATGTTAATAATTTCATTAATTATATTATATTAGGTACTTCAATTTTTTTGAAAATATAACATGAAATTGAACCCTAACTGGTTTGAACACGTGACACAGGTAAAACTGTATAGTTTTTTTTTTGTAATTTACAAATAACCTAAAATTTTACATTCGAAATTTAAAATAATTGTTGTGGTCGAGATTTTGAGATTGACCGAATATTATTTTCTTTGAGTTTTCGTTTAGAAATAGCATCAAAATAATTTATATAATGACAGTTCTGCTAGGGCATTCACTATTCGATGCGATCGAGCGAGCACTCGGACTGAATTACGAGGCTATAATATTCGCTCTCGAGCCTACAGAAGCCAGCTGAGTAATAAATATACCTACTCACACCTAGTACACTTGGATCCAAATATAATTAAAGTTTTTTTTTTATATATTATCCAGGTAGGCATAGGACTCTACTCCACCTGATGGTAAGTGGAAATGGCGTCCAAACGCGAAGACGACTAGTACCGCAAGAATGAGTTTGAAGGCACCCAGGTTATGAGAGGAGGGGAACACGTGTGCTGATAGAGAGTTCCATTTTTTGGCGGTGCGACAAAGAAAAGAGTTGCCAACTTTCTTTGTTTTAACGGTACAAAATTATTTAAAATATTTTCAAAGCAAAAACTTTTTCTTATAATGGATCAGTAAAAAACAGACAATCGATTTCATTTAATAGTATATGGATATTGATAACCAACTTTGATACGCACTCTTCGCACCATTAAATTCCAATCATAACTAATTCATATAAAAAATTAATAAATACTTATTTCTTTTAATTATCTTCCACTTAGATGTAAGAACGGTAGCGGGCGGAGGAAGCTCGGTAATGCATAGATAGCATCTCGAATTAGCCGTCAATCACGAGAGAACTATCATCGCGCTGTATCAATTAATACGAATCAGTAGCACACAGTGACGCGCCCGAGATTACATTACTAATAGGTTCAATAAACTACTCCTCATTTCAACTCAGATCAACCAACGAATTGCTTTAAAATTTATCTGACATTTCAATTTGTTGATGATATTTTTTTTTCGTAATGAATATCAATGAATCAAAAAGAAATCTTTTATATCGAAAGAGTATCAGTCTACTTCATATATGCGAGTATGTAGATGCATTTAGTAAATCGACACTTACTATTGAAACGTAGGTAGGTTTAAATGTATAAAGCGTTTTTGCACATTTCGCGACGGTTGAACACGAATCGTTTTGAGCACGTTATGCCGTGGAACCGGTCCGTGCATCACACCGACGATGGGCAGATAATAGAAATGCGCTTTAATTTGTCGTTTAGGGCATAATGAGGAGCGAGCCCTGTGATTACGCGCGCCGACGCCGCCGGCTCGCGCGCTGTTGACGTGCGCTGTTTCCACACGCCGCACCCGCCCACATCTCGTAACCGCATATCCTCGAACGTGTAAACTCGAAATCGTCTACATTTGTTACACCCGACTACGAAATCGACGCGAGTCGAGTGCGAAATGAGAAACAAAGGTAGTGCCCCTCATGGGAACGCCTGCGATTACGGCCTCCGGCAAATTCTCGCCTCGCACCGGACGGCTCAACTTAAAAGTAATGAGTGGAAATCAGAATTATACGGAGCGTTTTAAAATCGCATTCATAACCCGTATTTATGGGTGTAAATATTGTCGCCATCGGTTAATGGACGTCTGTAGAACCTTAATTAGGAAGAATACTTTTACACCTTTTAAATCGGCTTTGAATTTTAAGAAAGTTAAATTTTCTTTCCTTATTCATATTCTTTAAGTCTCTTAAAGAATTTTCATCGGAAATATTTTACCTGTGATATTATTAAAGAATGTGTGGATTTATTAGTTCTATACAATACAAGTACATAGATTGTTTTTTAAGACATATGCCTAATGTTTTTTGGATTTCTATTATAACATTTTTCGTACTCTCCGCACCGATTGCCTCAGCAAGTTTAAAGGTTGTACATTATGTAAACATTATAATTATAAATTATCGTAACATTATCAATTACTTGTCACAGAGTTAACCAATGTTTGCAATCGATAAATATGTTTAAAATAATTCTTGTCATGAGATAAATGATCTAACGACACGTAAATAGCGAATGATCAGTCATATTTGTACTTTGCTAATGATCATTCATAATATTATTCAGTAAAATATGTCGCTATCGAAAGTAGTCGCAAGTCGTGCCCTAGATTTATTACTAATATTTAATGTCATGGAAAATTTCAATATAAATAATCACCAGCCATAGCTTAAACGAAGTTTACTAAATAATACTACGTACAAGAAATAAAATCGCCTTAACTAATAAACTTTTAAATCAGAGCAACATCAGATTCGCCATAAATTCCGAAATATTTTAAAGCCATAATCTTATTTTGCGAGTCGATTAAGCTGATAGGGTATAACAACGGGCACTCCAATCGGCATTGAACATAGTATCAGCTGCAATCAGATGAGGCGAGTTTTTAATCTTTTATTCATAAAAGCCGCCGCTCAAATTGCAGGGCGGTCGACCTAATGCCTTTCAACTGTTGCTAATAACCTGCCAATTTATCAAACTCGCCTGCAGCGCCGCAATCGGCTAACAGTCGGCTGCACTAACACGTGGCCACGTCCGTCATTCCTGCGTTGCTCTGAGTAATAGGTGCTAATTTTAGCAAAAAATCGCTTTCGTAATTACCTTAATAGCAGATTGTACATGTCTAAAAATAACTTACATACTCAACGATTTTATATACAGATGTTCGATTATTTAAGATAGTTCCAGTGCTATTATTGCTATATCGCTCAAGTAGGTATCTTAAAAATCAGAACACAAATAATTTTATTTAAGAACTATTGTTTGTAACTTGACATTACAATAAAAAATCTTACCTGTCAAAATCAGTAAGTCTAGACGAATCTCGAAAACCTTTCGCAAAAGGATTCGAATCTATCTTCAGTTTGGTGATCAGCTGGTTTTGATAGGCTGTGACCGCAGTAAACACAGTTTCCGGGAATACGAATGTTCTATGCTGTTCTCTCGATAAATCGGTGATGAGGCCACCTCCTTCACGCACCTTCACGAGATGTATCCTCGGCTGGTATCGATGCATGGAGTTCAGGACTATCTGTAAAGGAAGAAAATTGTAATTGTCAAAATCGAATTAAAAATAAATCATGATACTCAAATTAGTGTTACCGATAAAATATTTGAAATGCATGCCCATACTCACACATAACGTTAGATAAAAAAAATATAATTTACTATTGTTACATATACATCAATATTTAGATTTTTTTATAATGTCTATACATAGTTTTAAATCTAATTGTAATCTACTAAACAAACTAAGAAACGTGTTGTCTGTGAAATGTTTTGTGTTTCTCATTAGTATTTAAAATCAATATTTTTTTGTCGTGTAAGATAGTGTCGATATTTGAAGTACACTTGGCTTCTGCCTTCCCAAAACAGATGAAGATGCTATTTTCTTGTTAAATTAATTAATTTTATCTACTTAATGATAGTGTTGGTGATTTCTCATCGCTACATTGTAATTAATTGGGCGATGTGACGCGCGATAGCCGACACTCGCCGCTGATGGTATAATTAACGTTCGTTAATTAATTTGACTGCCTACTTACTTTTATTACATAATTGCGTTTTTCAAGAGAGCCGATTCATTGTGGATTCGTTTGTGTTATTAATAACGTTATCTCTGTTACAATGTTACGGGGGATTTCCTAATTATTTCTTTACTTCCGTTTCTTTCTGTACTTAAATTATTTTTCGTTGTAAGTCTTTAGATAAACGTAGCATGTACTTGTCGATTAAATCATTTGACTATGTTCTTATGAGGTTTTTTGTTAATTAAAAATATGCCTACTTTTAAATTTTATGTATAATATTAAATAACATTATAACTGAGTAAAGTCGGCTTGAGATTTGAGATAATATTTAAATAAACTAATGGTCAGATACAAACACACCAGGTATATTTAAGTATGAAAAAGATAATGTGAATTTATTTACGCCGTCATCAAAGCGAAACGGGCGTGGCTCTTGTCATTATAGAACCTTTAATTTTCCACACCTGTGTCTAAATGAATAATCGCTGAATTCGCTATTTGAATACATTTATCAACACAATAAATACATTTGGTCGGAACAAATATTTGCTGTCTTCGACAGTGGGCGATTTGAAAACGTAGAAAAATTGTTTTGTATTTGTTTTGCACAATTCACCAATTTCATATAATAAGTTACCGTTATCGAACCGATATACTTAAACAATTTCTATACCTTTATGCTTAAAAATCAAAAACTTACGTCATGTTAAATGTAAGCAGTAGTTGTCAAAATATTCTAAAATACTTTTGTTGAAACAAATATATTGGGAAGATATTCGCAGGTGACATTGGCGTTATAATCTGTGCCTTTTTGGCACTTAAAATCCAAAAATATATATGGGATGATACAATTTTTCAATACAATATTTTTCTTTGATTGGCAGACGAGAAAATTGGCTAAAAGACAGTAAGTGTTCACCACTGCCCAAAGATATTGATACCGTAAGAATTTTGATGTTAGTTATGCTGTTGGGGGTAGAAAATATGATGAATGGGTAGGCCTAACCCAGTCGAGTACCTATACACAAAGCATTACCGCCAAGTCAAATAATTATTAATTTAACATAATATTTCAGAGATTAGTCACCTAGTTTCAGGTTAAATGCGTTTGTATGGCGCATAGCCTTCATTATATTGTCAGTTTATTAAAAATTAATTGCCTTTGCATGACGGTATCTACACTTTCGTTTTTGCTATTGACATAGCTAATTAATTATTAGCTCAGTGCTCGTAAATCACATTTTAAGGTTTTATTTTTATATTAATTTGGGCTGCTTTGTGTCGTACCTATTAATAACATTAAAATATGAAGATTTTCTCTATCCATAACAAATTTGAACAATAGAACTAGAAATTACAATTCCTTAGGCTTATTAATTGGTAAACTTTGGATATTTGTTCAATAAAAAAAAAAACTAAAATATTTAAGAAACGAAACGTTGTATCTAAATAACCAATGTTCTTGTGGTAAATGCAACTGCAAGTTGTGATGCTGGGTGTGACAAAAATCACAAGGTCCTAGGTATTTCTCTAAATTGCAAACCACTTCAGCCTGTATTATAATCACGCACCCATACCTATAACATAGCATTCATTGAACATTATCCCTGTGGGGGAGCAACATACATTTTGAAAACAAAACAATTCTCATTCTCAACATCTTTATATCTTTTGAGATACCTAAAATCGACCTCGCCATTTCATCTACAACGCCTTATTTTATTAATGTATTTGTCGTTAATTCAAAGTGATTCTTGATGTTTCAGTCGACGAATTAGAAACATAACTATGATGAAAATTCAGATTTTTGATTTTATTAATCAAAGTGATTTTGCCCACTTTTTGGTTATTTTGTTTTACGAATTCAAACAAAAAAAAAATAGTTTGTTCAAATCTAATCAAGTCAAAATAAACTTTATTCAAGTAGGCTTTTACGGGCACTTTTGATTCGTCATCAAGGTAAAGGTTGATGTTTGATTTGATTTAAATCGAACCCAGTAACATACAAGCAAGAACAACCAGGTAGTAAGACATGGGTAGAGTAGGTATAAATACAACAATTGCCTAAGACTATTTATCGGTATCTACCAACTGAAAACCATACCAAAGATCTCTTCTCTAATTATTGTCTAATTGGAATTAACTTACATAGCTACATTTAAAGTTTACTTGTATTTTGTAACATTTTTAAATTTCAATAAGTATAATGATGTAAACTTAACAATCGAAAAGTACACACTAAATAATAACAATACTATACGATAATACAAAAGGTTCATTAACCTTTCCGACATAAATGTAGGTATATATACAATAAGTATCAGTTACGTGGGTAAGTATATATAAATCTTCTATAATCGTTGAGTATTATTTCAAGTAGAGTGAACTCTCATTACTGCATTATAGACATACGTTTTGATAGAGCATTATAATAGTATTACGTACCTACGTAGGCGACGACACTGCTAAAGGGATGTACGGACGCCCTTTCTTATACTAAGCATATCAAAAGATAGTAAGCTTTAATACTTCGAGAATAAAGTAATGTATGGCGTAGCGGTAACCGCAGTGCTATAATTGCGGTGGGGGGCGTTGGGAGGGCCGTGGGGAGGAGCGGTATGGCGGACGGAGGGGGACACATCGCTCCAGACCGTCGGGCAGGTAGCACGTCTTAATATAATCTGACAAATTTATTTAGTCCCTTATTTGAAAAGTTTAAAAATATTGTGTAAATCAAATAAGTGACTAATTTTTGATTTTTCCTATTCTATCTATTTACTTGTATCGTTTAACTTTTGACATTGAATGCAAATCGCGGATTTCTTTGAGCAGTTACCTTATCACGAACTTAAATAATGCCGAATTAATTATTTTTATATATGTACCTACTCTAAGTTTAGTAGTTCTAGAAATATCTATTAAAGAATAAACATTTTTGATAGGTATTGGTTTTGAATAAATATAGTCTCGTATAGGTCGGTAAGTAAGATAAATTATTTTTTTCCAGACAGTTTTATAGTCTCCTTATTTAATAAAAAAAAACCGTTAATTTCAAATAGGAAGATATTTGTAAAATCCATTTACGTTATCTGTATCTTTTGAATATGGAATGCATAAACGATTCGACCGGGCACGACCGGGCCCGAGCCGTCAATAAGCCGCGCGTCGATATTTCGATTAGCGCGCGAGGCCGCGGATTACGACGGATTTTCGCCTCCGCACCACCACGACGACAAATTACCCCATTTGTACCTACCGCGCACCGGCGACGCGGGCCTGCCATGTTATCATTTAATCTGATATTCAATTATCTAACAAAACTTCCAATTTTTTATTTCCATAGACATACAATAACCAACAAAATACTTATGTGTATAAGTTTATTGTTTTAATAAGAATAAATATTTGTGTTAGAGAAAGTATCAAATAAACATTAAATAAAATCTTCAAAATTACAAAAAAATTAACGTATTACCAAATTACAGTCAGGGTCATATTACACAAAATATCTATTAATAGATAGGTACCTACATTACGGTTTTGTAATCGGGAGGTCATAAGGACATTGGTCTTTTAAATTTTAATAATCATTAAATTAAATACTGAAATCTATTACTTTTTTATATTTTCATCGCATCTTAACCATTGGTACTTTCAATTGTGAATGTATAAAGATTAATGATAGATAACAAGGTCGACTTTACAAAATCCTAATCATTATTCATAAATAATGATAAAGTGTTTACGAAAACAAATATTGATATTTAATTATGAAAATATTAATGAGCATCGCGCATAAAAAAAAAGTAATGTTATTCGAACTGTCATTTAACCAATAAAAATAATGGATATATTTATGCAAACATGGTGTGTCCATTCAATACAAGATGTCAACAGATTCGACGTGGTGTTGCGTGGGCGTGAACAATCGCGCTCTTAAATCCGTTCCAATATATTATTGACATTTTATTACTTTAAAATTATCTCTACGGTTTTATGTTCGCTATACACGGAGCTATGTATATAAAATCATGCAAATATATATTGTAAATGAAATCAATGTCACACCTATAAATTAACGTGACATTTGTCCGCTAAAAAGCAAAAAAATAACTGTACGTATTACATTATAAATAATTAAAATAGTTATTACAAGTATCGTAGCTGGTAAGTTTTTGACAAGCAAAGTCAAAGTAAACCACCGTGTAAACTATATAATACTACCTATATAGATAATTTGTACAGTTATATTACCATAAAAAAAAATCAACGAAATGAAAAACAATATTTTTATATTTAAACCACATTGACACTGAAATAGGTAAAAAAAATATAGTTAATTATTATTAAAAGTATAAAATATGTTTAGATGTATTCATTCACGCACTCTTCAACGTAATCATTAATTTGTCGAAATGATTAATAGTCATTATTATCAAATATTAGCGATAAATATCTTTTATCGATATAAAACTTTTACTTTCTTTCGCGTAGGTGGTACATGCACGTATAAAATTCTCATTGGCATCAATTTATTACTTAATATTGTGCGCGATTGTCCGATAACATCATTGAGGTTAAGTCAACATCAGCGGTAAGCGATGAAAAATGATGCTTTAAATTAGCGGATTTCTCGATCTTTTTATTAGGCTTGAAACACAACATGACAAAATACAGAAAATATGCTACATACATTTGAAACCAGCTTTCTACTTAAAATTTACCAACTGGCGAAAATGATAATAATTACCTGTATATATGTTCTAGATTTGATAAGTAAGTAGGTTGTACCTACCTAAGGTTAGGTTCTGCAGTTTGTCATTTTAGAATATTATAATAATAATATGTATAATACCAGTAACAATCATATTTTTAAATGATTTACAATTTCGTAGTATAAATAATAATTAATCTTTAAAGTTATTAGGTACCTACACATATTTTATTTATGTGACTGTACAGTACAGCTGCTTATGATTAATTATTTGAGTCAAGTGTTTTCTTAATACTTAATATTTAGACTAAACTCTCAAGTCTGGGACTAAATTCATTTATAAACTCATTAGCGATTTCATCCGGGTTATAAATAAAACTGGTCCGATATAAAATTGCAATGTGTTAATATTTCATATTAGCGTTATTAAGTTGTCTAGATTTTAATGTGTTTATATTATATTTATTTTTTATTAACGTGACGAGTTAATTGACGTATAATGTCAAGGTGATTTTTACTTATTTTACAATAATGGTATTGTAATATAATTGATAAGAATACATTGACCTTCACCTCTAGCTCGCGGGATTGATGCCTCTGACGATTTAACAAATTTTACAATTTGTTGAGTTTTTCACTAAAATACCTCTTGCTCATTGATAAAAATTATTGTTTTTACGTTACTTCCTTTTTTTGTTTTTTGTGGTGAGCAATAAAGTATAATTCATAAATATTTAATTGGAATAAAACTTTTAATAAGTACCTATATATCAATATCCGACAACCGTAA
Organism: Vanessa cardui; assembly: GCF_905220365.1. Classification (NCBI taxonomy): domain Eukaryota; kingdom Metazoa; phylum Arthropoda; class Insecta; order Lepidoptera; family Nymphalidae; genus Vanessa; species Vanessa cardui. The sequence goes on from NC_061129.1 coordinate 10,359,086, forward strand.
AGTAATGTAAAGTAGGAAGTTTTGAGCAGAATCGAGTTATTGAAAGATGTTTTTGTCTGTGAATGAAAAGTAATCGTAGTATTCGTTTTTCTTTTGTTTAGTTGTGAGATGTCTATTGTTGCTTCAATCATTATATAACTGTTTAACCTTCGAGAAGAAAGTTCGGTTGACGCGCTAGTGTTCACGCGAAGCTGACTTAGGTAAGTGTGAAAGTAATCCCTGTGATATACGACCGACTTTAAAACACGCTGTTAACCTTACCTACCTATTTAAAAACATTTTTTATTGATATTGTATTCATAAATTTCAAGATACATAAAAACTATAAACGGAATAATCCTTTACCAATATAAGGCTTGATAATATCACATCAACAAGCTTCTTTTGTTGTTTTTTTCATATCAACAGAGTTTATTATTTTACTTAGAACCGTATATTACGCCAGTGAGTGATTAGACGATCCGTTAAAAAAAACGAAATCGCGTTTAACAATAACTACACTATAAACATTATTCGATTCAAATGTTGTTTCATTTTGTTTCGATATACCTAATACGGCTTCTACAAACCGCAAAATTCATCAAAATTCAATTAGTAGTGATTCTTCTGAGTACAACGAATACAATGGATGTAATAATAATAAGTTACACTTTAAAACTTTTTTTTTATTTGTCGTACGGCATGGCATTAAGGTATCTATTTGTTATTAAAATAAATACATTACCCACACACAAATAGAAACCTCGTACAAAAGTACATCGTGTCAGAAGAATATTCAGTTAAAATGAATTTATCTACATACGTATATATCCTTCAAAAATAATCGTAAAAGATTTAAAAGTTACAACATAAAAAAAACGAACACATAACTACTTTTTTGTTATAATAAATTATCAATTACGAATAAGGAGGATTACGGACGAATATTTACTTACACAAATTAAGTAAAACTATAATAAAGTAATGCATTATCTTTCAATCAAAGCTATTTTAAACATAAAATAGATGTTTCAAAGAATATGAAATAAAACAGAGAAAAAATCAGACTTAATAAAAAAAAAAGTTAAAGACCAAAGGAGTTTTTAGTTTTTTTTTATAAACCTATAACCTCATAATTAAAATAATACAAAACTTTCATGACTTGTAAAATTAAACAGTGTTTATTTTATTGTAGTAAATCGTTACAACCAATATCTCGGAGACGACCCATTCACGATTTCATTATGGGATCCCGTTCACCTTTCTCATAAATATTCATGAATAATATTATGACACATTATGATAAATCCGACTGCTTAATAAACATAATCTATTAATTTTAAGTAAACAACCTTTTGCTTGTAATAATCTTACACGCGACGTAAAAAGACGATTTTGGAATTATTACTTAATAGCTTTGGATTTATACTTGAAATCAATATTATTTGATTAATATTGATAAAAAATTTAGTCGAGATGACCCAATGGTAAGAACGCGTGCATCTTAACCGATGATTGCGGGTTCAAACCCAGGCAAGCACCGCTGTTTCATGTGCTTAATTTGTCTTTATAATTCATCTCGTGCTCAGCGGTGAAGGAAAACATCTTGAGGAAACCTGCATGTGACAAATTTCATAGAAATTCTGCCACATGTGCATTCCACCAACCCGCATTGGAACAGCGTGGTGGAATATGAATATAATTAGCCCATCAGTGGGAATTTACAGGCTGTTTTTTGATACAAATTTACCATTGGTATATTTGTATTGGAGATTAAATTATTTTTCAATTCCCGTATCAAATGTAATAATAACATTTATAAATTCTCTCGTGTCTTTATCATAAGAAAAACAAACAGATTTAAATATATAAATCTGTATAATTTAAATGTATAAAATTAATATTTCAGAATTAATTTTACTTATGAAAGTATCAATGACTATTTATGTGTGCCAGTTCCCCTATCTTCTCCTAGTCTGTTAAAGTTTTATACGATATCTTTGGATTCCAATAATATTTTTACCGTATATATGTACTATGTTAAGTTATACAAAAACAAAATAGACAATCTAGCCGCTTCTAAAACTATAACAGAATCTAATATCGGTTCTTTAAAATGTCTACAAGAAAAAATAACGAAACATTTATATGAATAAGTGCGGGAAAAATCAACCTTAATTCAATATTTTCTTAGAGAATAAAGAATAATAATGATAAATTAACATTGATAAACTGAAGTTTTTCGTTGAAGAAATTTGCAATTAAACTAATTAAATAATTAGTAGTTATACCCTAATTTTACTTGACCGTAGTCCAGATGGATTTCTCGTTATAAATATATTATGTACATAATATCTACGTAATAGTAGAACTATTCTACACTGTTGGTCATTTTAAGCCTTAATGACTTTTACGTGAAATGTTCGTGTTTACGAATATTTAATTAAAAATGTAGCGGCTTTTATCTGGTTTAGTTATACGTATACAATGAACATAAGAATTTTTATCAGAAACATTCATTTATAATGGTTCGCACGACTGTTCTTGTAATATTACTGGTAATCATTTTATACATAAACTTAAAGTCGAATAACCCAGTGGATAGAAAACTGGAGCTTAGCTGAAGGTCCGATATTCAAATCTAGATAAACAAATAAGTTTGCAAATATTTAATGAGTTAATATATAATAGAATGTTCATCCACACAACCACCCTGATAGAGCTGCGTGCTGTAGGTAATAATCTAGATAATAATTGGTTCTCTTGAAGCGGTCATTTACCCGGCTTAACTATATTTACAGGCCTGTAATTCACTTTTACTTCGCTCAGTACTATCATGTAAATATGTTTTATGATATTTAATTTATTGCTTAAATAAATCATCAATCGAAGCGACGACAAGACATTTTAAATTTCTTATTAGCTCATTACGAAACCATTACCAAATGCCAAGTTACGATCAAATCCGGTAGCTTTTGTTATTAAAATGATAAAACTTAACGAGGGTTAATTTTATATGACATTATCTTAAGTCTTACTAAAGATAATTGAGAAACAGGACGTGCACATTTTACCGAATTACACAGCGAAAAAAAAAATACGTAAGAATTATCAAACGGCCCTTTAACGCTTTATCCGTCAAAAAAATCAATTTACAAACGCATCCAGCGTAATTAATCGATGCTACTTAATTAAACTTTAAACGTTGAAATACATTTAAAGGGCTAAGAAAAATAAAAAGGCATCCGAACGGTGCGCGTTCATCATAAAACATAGGTAGCAATAAAATATATTCAAATAAAATGTTTGCTCGTAAAGAGAGTGACACGGGCAGTCGAGTGAAAAAGCGGTAAATCGCCATACGCATACTAGAGGAGCACGTCGCGCCGGCCGTCACCCGGGGAGCTCCGATAAACGTCACCTCGGAATGAAAAAGGAGAAGTGTATTAAATAATAATCGGTTACTGGCACGCTTGGACGCCAACTAGTACTGGGTTCCGTGTTATATTTTATCATTGAATTATTATAAAAAAAATATATTTGTAAAATTTTAAATATGAAACATGAGTTGTTTTTGTTTTAACGTTTTTCTTTTATAAAATATCGCATAAATACTCGTAACTGGACCCTAAAACTTCACCTGACATAAAATAGTACGAGAGAAAAAACAAATACGGCTACAAATTGAAGTGAGAAATGCGTTGTCGCTGCGGACGCCCCCCGCGAGGCCGGTCCACTCGCGTTATGGCCAGCATCTCAAAGGGTATCATTACAAGGTTTGATTAATACGCGAGTTCCTATCATTGGCATCGCGTCATAACGACAGTCGAGCCTCATAACTCTGCTAAATGAGCTCACTTCTCCACGCTCAGAACGAACGTGTATTTGCATACAATACATGGAACTACCAGTTCTTTACTTTTACCATTAGACCGCATTCCATTTCATCGCATCGACGTCTAACGGCAGCTGGTTTGGAGATGATTATTATTAATGTATTTAGTGTGTAAATGGCCTAAAAAGTATCATTAAACGTCGTCCTATCTTTTTAGCGGTTGCGCGTATAATTTTCACGGATGTACTGACATGGAAACTATGTTACAGATAATTATCATCAATCCTGATTGATTTACTTCTCGACATATAATTACGTAGTCACTAGTTACGTAAGATGTTTGTTCAAATTATAATAAAAATGATTTTTTAGTGTCTGTACCGACAAAGGAGACAAGTGGGTTGATCATAAATTTCATTATCTAGCAAAACAAACAGTCAGGTTTAAACTTAAGAAAATATTATGCATTACTATTGTCTGTCCACGACATCTCTTAGTAACCATACTTTCTCTTAAGCTTTATACTTAAACAATAATAAAATTATACGCCGTCATACAAACTTTATTTATTGCGTATTTACATAAAACATAAAAAAAAACAATCGCTACTCAACGAACTTAAACAATATTTTTTCACTGAATATTGAAATTATTTATTACAAAGTATCATAGTAAATTTACATGATTACTTTTAAAATCACAAGACGATATATTTATGATATAATTTGTACGCAACAAAGTAACTCCGAGCGGAATTGTAAAACGTTTACTACTTCTTGTCTAGTTAAAAGCATTCTATTTTGATGGGGAGTCGTAATACTTGCGGACTAGATGCAAAGTAACCACACTTAGTATTGGCATAAAAAGAATGATTGCAAATTGGCATGTTGACTCGGATATGAACCCCGTCTCTGTTATTACACGCCATCTGGTTCGCACAACGGTTTCCTCGCTCTACACGCTAATGATAAAGCAGCGAAATGCTTAAGCAGCCTTTGAAATTTTATGCGTTTATTAATACACATATTATCGAGTGTCTCATAAATACCGATGGATGTTATACGTGACTATGTTGGCATTTAATTTTGATATTAATGTAACTACTTAAGTTTAAATTACATTAAAATTACAATACCTATTTATAACTTTAGAAAATATTCACTTATTTTTTTATATCATATATATCTTTAAATTAATTCTGAACTACGCTAAGATGTTCCTGCTAGAAACCATTAAAAATATATATAGTCAGGTGAATTAAAACATAAAGTCACAGACCCCATCTTACTCCACAATATGATAAACATTATTTTGTAAGTGAAGGCAGTCAGTCTTAAATTGTTCGAAGGTTATTGATACACTAGAGGGCAGACGCACCGGTCGCTTCCGCCGGCTACCCCTCGCTCGTATACGATTGCCCTTATTATGACATAAAAATAATTCATGGCTCCTCTTACCACAAAGTAAATTAACCGCCTTTAATCATATTTGAATTACTTAATATGTTATACCGAGTTTACGATTCTAGATTTTTTATTTTATCTTACTAAATGATAATTAAGTTTTTAGTTAATAATTATTTTTATTAACGTTTTATCTTAAAGATTGTTATTACAAAACATTCAATTATGTAACAGATTGGCTTCATTTTTAACTCGAAACATTTTGAATAATAACTTCTCTTAATAAAGATAAAGAAATTCGGAAAGGATGAATTCTATAGTTATTCTGACCAGTCATTCGTTTAATTTATATTTTATAATTTTCGTGCAAAAAAATGAACGAATACGATGCTTTAAATCGTATGTGTAGTCGAGAAGATAAGATCTAAAGATAAAATGAAGTAAAGCATATCATCTTTTTGGCTAAATTTTATAAGAAGGCTTTTATTATTGAAGAAATTACCAGAAAGTTTATAAGAAATATCAGTTAATATTTCAAGAGCTTATGCAAAATATTTTGACTTTAAAACTTGCTCTTGTTAGTACTTATAATACCCAAGGTTAACAGTTCGTACTAAATCACTTTCTTCAACGTAACGTGACGAGTTATGGATGCCTTAAAAATTATGTAAATGATCACGGATACTCGGTATTGATTTATTTAATTATAGCGGATTTGAATCGAATTATGATTCAAATATTCTTCCACCTGTAGATGTAATTATTATGATTTATTACAATTATGTATTTACATAAACTTTCAACAGCGAAATCGCTGATGTTAATTTGATTTTTTACTTTATGTAAAATTTATACATTCTTGTCGACATGTACAAAAATGTTGTTGTGTTGTTTTTGTTGTTGGTGTCGTCGATATGCTACTTGTTTAAATGGTATTATAAAATCTATGTTGTTTTTTTTTAACATAAATTTGTTCTAGATTTTGTGTAATTTTAATAGAGACAAAACGTTTGAACATCTTTTAGTTACAACCCAGAAATCGCCCACCGCTGGGACAAATATCCTCCTGCTTAAATTATTCAGTCAAGCTGCTCCACTGTGGATATGTTTGGAAGAAAAACATGAATTATACATGTACGCATATATATCACGATGTTTTCCTTTACTTTTCAAATTATTTCGTGTATATTAAGTACGAGCAAATTAAGTGTTCCCAATTTGAATTCGCACACTCGCACAACTAACAACCATGTACTTTCTATTGTAATAACGTTCTTATTATTCGGTCTAAATATTATGCAAAATATAGTTCTACGTTCAAAGAATAAATAAATTGAAGAACATCACATTATAATCTATTCAATTATTTAAAAACTTCGAACATTCAAATTTTGTATTTGAATAAAAACGAAATTGAATAACAGAGTTGGTTTGATGGAGCGAGGTTACATTATAAGCCTTCGAAGGTTATGTTTTATAAAAAATATTATTGAAACCTAATCTCCTAAACAAAATCAACATTACCTCGTTATTGAGTTTATCTGGTAATCATTAATTATGATAGCCATCGTGGTGTCGTTGATGGCAATTATGTGAATGACGTAGGCTGTAGCTGCTGTACTCTAATGAGTACGGAGTACGGGAAACCGCACAGCGGGATACCTCCCAGCGAACATAAATTATAATTTATTAATTCAAATAACACTTTATACTATTCAAATTGTCTGTTTGTTTTATCCTTGCGCTAACGACGTGAATATCAGGTGTAATTAAAAACGCAAAGAGTTGAGAATTAATGTTAGTCGTTGTTCATTAACGAACGGGCGCTGAGTGTTTTATTGATTTTCATTGGACGATTTTAATAACGAACTCGCAGCGCGAACAATTTAGCGCTGACTTTTTATTATAAATGTTTTAATACATTTGAATATGAAACGTACAATAATCTATAAATGTTTCAAATTATTTTGAATCCTTTACAAATTAATTTGTTTTTTATGATTTGACATCTCAACATATGTATAGGCATGTATCTGTACCTATTATCTAGGGCTCATGAAACGATATCAATATAGTAGGTACTTAATATTTGACACATGAATAGGAATCCTCCCTCTTTCCTCTTGTTTTTGTTTAAAAATGTACCGTAAAAGTTTTAATATAAATCAGGTTATTGAACAATTTTGTTAGAAATATCATTCGCTCTATAATCTAATTAATAAAGGTCAATGACACAACCCTAATATGTAACTAACATCCTGAACGCAAACAAGCATATAAAATACAATGCCCATTTTAGTTACCTTCTACATATGGTGGTTAGAAAGAAACACCCCATGCAAGACAAATAAGGACACATCCACACAGTGCATAAGTCAAGCCCTGCCATTACCATTTTCCACAAGCTCGCTAACGACAGACGTTTGGCTAATCGCCAGCATCAGAGTCCATCGCCGTCCGAACGCGAAATATTTAATCAACACACGTAATTGGTATACTTTAAGAAAGGCAAACAACATTAATATTATATATTAAGCGAATTATAATTGCTTCCATTATTAGAATCTTTGTATAATATTAACATAATTATGGAATTCTTGAACCGTTTAATTATACCTATACATGTTGATATTAATTCAATAAATATATTATATTTATTACATGTCTTAATTCAAACTTAATTAATTGATTATGAATTTTTTGGAATAATTAAAACGCTCGAGTATATATCATCAGCGAGATAAACATTATTTATGTATTACGAATATCATTAAACGAAGCAAAATTAAATTATATATAAATGTATTGATTTCTTGTATGATAATGATTGATGAAATTAGTGCTTTTAATTTTATAATACAGTTATAATATGAGCAAACTATGTATATGTAAAGTTTAAAGAGTTGTTAGTAAAATATTTTATCAAACCATATATATTTAGTGATGGTAGGGCTCTCTGTAAGCCTGTCTGGGTAGGTACCACCTACTCATCAGTCATTCCACTTCGAGACATCAATATTTTGCTTTATTTCAGTTTGCAAGGTGAGGCGAACCAGAATAATTACGGACACAAGGAACATCTTAGTTCCCAAGGTTAGAGACGCATTGATGGTTTTAGAAAATGTTTCTTGAGATTCAATTTTGAGCTGAGATGGTCAATGATTTTTAATCGAAGATTACAATTAACTCTGGGGAAACCTGCACTCTCAGCTTTTTCTTCGAGAGGAGAGGCGACTTTCGAAACCTATTCGTAGTACGTATAATGGCTGTTATTTACTTTTACTATTTCCATTATTATTATTATTTATTTTATTCCTGGGACGTGATCCATTACGACCAAGTGAATAAAATTAGTTTTTTTTTTTGTATAAAAACACGTTTGATTCTTATAGTGAATGTACACTCTACTGAATGGTACCGAAGTCAGAACAAATAAAAAAAATATATAAAAATAAAGAGTTCGCGTAATCATTAATAAAGTCAAATAATTCGAAACGTTGTTAATTATAACATCGACCTTAAATTTCGTTATATGGTTTTAACAATTCTCATTATTTTAATAAACGGTTAAATAGCTACTCATAAATCATCACGAACGTTCGTCATTAGTATCGGCCGTATACTGAACCAGCAATTTCCATATTTTCATTAATTAAACGCGCACTGCGATGAACCTAAAATGACCGTGTTTTGAATATGAATTTTTATTATAGTTTGCTATGAATTAAAATTAAAAATAGATTAACGGTGGGCGCTACACATAGCACACAAGCCTCCACGTCGGTGTTGCCAGTCGGGGCTTGGCGGCGATTGAAGTGAGGTCCACAATCGCAAGCCGTCATCACCGCTTTTCGTGCGACCGTTCTCATGAATTGTAACACTGACCCGGATTCTGAAGCACGAAATAGGCTTTTAGTTAACCCTTAAACGGCATGCGACTTTTATTTATTAAATAATTTTCAACACTTTTAATAGCGCATGACATAGCCGCGAATATTGAATTAATTCTACGCAAAGTTTTCAATAAACTCTTTCATAGTCTCTCGTTATAAATTACATATGAATAGCTAACACAAATGTCGAAATATTACATCTCAAAGCTTATGTATTATTTATTCAACGATAATAGTGTAAAAAATATACAAACACTTTATTAAAAGAAGTCAAAGACTTAATCGTTATATCAGTTTTAATTAAGTATCTTGTTTTGTAAGAATGCTGTGTCGATCTTGCTTATTCATAAAAACGAATGTGTTTCAGTGGTTAAAATACATGTCGATGGAATTCAGTAGTAATTTCCGTATTATTTCGAAGCAAGTAATAAAATCGCGGCTCAATGATTAATTCGTCGGTTTCATGGAGTTTTTGTTCCACAATTAGGCGCGATCCGACACGCATGCCAGTATTGCGTGGCCAATACATTGTTATCGCGTATTAACGATTGACCCACGCTACTTCCGGATAAAATAATTAATTGCTCATGACGCTGTTTATCTATAACTTTTATAACAAAACGAATTTATATAGTATCTTGCCTTAACTCGTATAGCTACTGATATTGTGCGTCCTTATTGTTGTGGTATATGATTACAATAAAAAGTTAGTTTAAATAGTGTAATCAGTGCGTATCAAAGAGCGTTATTGCATTGTACAAAGAAAGCAAGGTTATGATATGTATAACTTCGCGTTATGGGAAAGCCAATTAAAGCTAGACGCGTTTTTCGTCGGAGTCAGTCCATCCATCATACAGCCACGCCCAGCCTGTTCCATTCCGCTGCTCTCTCGTCCCTCATTCTATTCCACTGACCAAGGTGATTTCTATAATTAAATTACAGACGGACAGATAGTCATTTGAACATTTTTATTTCAAGAATAAACAAAAAGCGACAAATATTTCATTTGTGGTAACATTTTACTTCAAAAGTTAGTGATCACTCGTAGAGATAAAAACAGTAAATATAAATATTTGACATATAACGAAAGAACCAACGGAGATATGAAATATGTTCTGACATTACTTTATGCAATGGTTTAAATAGCCGTTCTGCGATAGAATCAATACGCGTGTCAATTCGGAAGTAAATAACATCCAGTAAAAGAAGAGGAATGTTTTTCTTTAGTGCGGTAGCGAGGGGGTTCACGTTAAATTGGTCGTTGTGTGACATTTTGCATCGGCACCTGCGACGCGGAGGCAAGAAGCCGTGAGCCGGCTGTCGCTCGGCGACATGTGCGACTAATTTGTTGGCAACAACGCACTCATTACACTGTCCCCGACGCCCGAGGTGTCGCTGAGACCGGCAATTTCACTCGTAATTCTATAAAATTGCCACACGCATAAGGAAGTCGTACGCGAGTCATCTCAGAAAACGTGTCACCGTTTATAATAAAATAATCTTATGTCAGCGTTACCTACTCATTACAATTGAAAAATTATTAAACTAATAAGATTGCTTTTACTTTTACTATTCATGCATTATTTTTATTATTTTACAACGCATGTCATTACAATTTTAAGTATTGTTTATTTTCATATTGTACTTAAATTATTTCACGAATATTCTAAATAGGTTACTGACCTGTCCATTTTTGTCCATCTCGTTGTTGGTGAGCTTGACTTTCTCGAAGGAGACGACCTGCTTCCTTAGTTGGTCGCCGGAGAAGGGCGAGTCGGGATGCGGGTAGAGGCGCGCGGGGGCGGGCGGGTCCGCCTTGCCCGCCACCAGCCACGACGAGCGGTGGTACGCGTAGCGGTAGCGCTTGCCGTCCACCGGCACCACGTCCAGCAACACCGCGTATCTCGCCTCCGCGCGGCACCCCGCGAACGACACGCGAACAGTCGGGAACATGCGTCTGTATAAAAAAAAACAACAAATATTTAACTTTATATACAATCTATTGATTATTATCTTTGACAAATTAGTCATGGGAAATACGTGCTTTACAAATTTGTATACGAGCCACAGATATAATTCCTGAGAATTTTAATTATGGAAATAAAGTTTATGAGTATCAAAAATATTTAACGTACAAGCACCGTTCCGTTTTTTTTATAATTTTGTAATTAAAGCTTGTGCTGAATATGTGAGTAACATTAGGTGGGTTGGTTCATTATGAATAATTTTATGTTTAAAATAATAAAATTAAAAGTAACATGAAACCGAAAACTTTAATGTTTTACAACACAAAGATATCGAAACATAAAACACATTTTAGGACCTTCAAGCGAACTTCTTTTTGTTTACGTTTCTGGACCCTGTGCACTAATGACCTCGTAAGGCCGCGACGAGCAGAAATCTAAATTAGACATTAAGATACAAAAAACCTTATAATCCCCGAAAGTGTTTTACGAAACCGAAACACATGCCCTCAATAAAAAAAAGATGATTAATGTGCATTAACAAAAAACTGCCAGAGATCCGGCCACGGACGGTGACTTGTATAATTACAGGGTGAAACGCGAACTAGGAAATCAAACAAATATGATGTATTCGATTTTAATGCACCCCTAAATGGGCCGAAGCGCTTCCTGCCGGCCGGAGGCGATAACATCTCACCGCTACTTATTTATAACGTAACCTTTCCTAATACCTTTTTTTTCTATGTCTAAACGGCACTTTTATAATTTTGAAGGCTAAACAAGTAGTTACAGATAAGATAACATCCGACAATTTGTTCATCGGCCCTAACACGATCGGACGTTCGCCTCGCTCGTCGTTTCTATTAACTTCTCAAACATTATAAACGATGGATAAGTCGATGGTATCGTTCGAGGTTTACGATGAAATTTCTAGTGTGTAATATAAAATGCAGGAGTGAAAGAAAGAATTATTGGCGGTCATAAAACACGGGTGCGGTGTCAACCTCCCAATAAGTGTAATAATAAATGCGAGAAACCTATAAAATCCTCGCAGCCAGAACCCTAGCCCGACGATAAAGCGCCGTGCATTGAAGATCTCGGTCGAGGTAAGCACTGGTCATAAATAAATCGTATTAAGGTGTGTTTTGAACGGTTATTCGGTATCGGTGGTGCAGGATCTCTCATCGCATCGGACAATAAGTCGCTGTCAGGCGCATTTATGAGCGTGTCGTTAGGGCGATGTCGCGATGTCTCGCCCGAGAGGACGTCACTGCACGCCACCCAACGTGGCGAGTAATGATCTGTATACATCACAGTTACGACCAATCTGCGATTTTGCACTCGAAACATAGACTTGCCATGCGATTTCAAAGTTTTTATTCGTTTTCTAAATTTGAATTCATCGTTAAATAATAACAATTAATAACATGTATATCTTCTATGTAGAATAAATATATTTGAACATAAAGTAACAAAATAAAGAACTGATTTTGACACTTCAATAACCTTCCTAAGGATGTAGAATGTCACAAGGCATATATTTGTGATTACAGTGTCAGTCACGGCGTTCATACTGGTTAACGTTACTATTAGGAGGACAAAACGGAGCAAACGATTTCTACCCAGACAAGCCTACCAAATAACTCGCACTTTAGAACAAATTAATAAAATCTTAACAGGTAAACTAAATAATCACTCGTTTAATATTAATATGTTACATGAGTTAATTTTTTTGTTTTGCGCTATATACGAAAAGATACTATTAAATATAAGATATGTATCACATATAAGAACTGGCTCAGACGTATTCTATTTTTTATATATAGTTAATATTGTTATTATAGATAGATAGTTTTTAAACTTATAGGATAAGTTTTTATATAAATATAAACGCACTCGCAAAAGTGAAAGAATATTTCGAATGTGTATTGAGAACGTGTCATAAAAATTCTTGCGAAAGTATTATTTTCTAGTCGTTAATTTTAAAACGCAATTAAAGAGAACGATAGATAAAGGTTGCAATTTGATGTAAGTGCGACATTTCACGAACGGAGTTAGAACCAGAACAATAAAAGTAGCCATTGCTATACATTATTTGCAATAACATTACCGTCTGCGAAATCGACTTCGTATGAAATTAACATGGACTTGTTAAAATAAATGTAATAAATGTTTATATTCACTGAAACATCTGGTGATTAAATTTACAACGATGTCTTGTGCGAGCGTCGAGTTGCTGACGATCATTTTGTTACAACTATATGTAAATAGTTGTAACAAAATTACTCTGATAAACTTTTTGTCAAAATATATAATAAATATTGTATGAGCCGTGCAAACGACTTCGTGCACATTTGAATTTAACAATAAAACTATTGTCTAGGTCGCAGAATTAACTATAACTACGCACGGTACTGTACAGTATTTGAACATTGCAGCGTTACTTTATTATTATTTTGTATACAATTCTAAAAAAAAGTGTAGCTTAATTTACACCTTATTACATCAGCTATCTGTCAGTGAAATTCCCGTGAAAATCAGTCAAACCGTTTCAGAGATTAGCCGGAACAAACAGATAGGCGGACAAAAATTGTAAAGAATTTCATTTTGCTATATGTATAAATAATCTATTATAAGCGATTACACTTTTTAATATAAGGAATACTTAATAATACATAATAGTAATACATAAATATTTATGAGAGTCGAGATGGCCCAGTGGTTAGAACGCGTGCATCTTAACCGATGGTTGCGGGTTCAAACCCAGGCAAGCACCGCTGATTCATGTGCTTAATTTGTGTTTATAATTCATCTCGTGCTCGGCGGTAAAGGAAAACATCGTGAGGATACCTGCATGTGTCTAATTTCATCAACATTCTGCCACATGTGCATTCCACCAACCCGCATTGGAACAGCGTGGTGGAATATGTTCCAAACCCTCTCCTTAATGGAAGAGGAGATCTTATCTCAGCAGTGGGAAATGTACAGGCTTTAATTTACTTTACTTTAAATATTTATGTTGGTACACCAAGGTTCACCATTTGCAGATTAGTGAAGAGAAGAGAATGTCTTTAATTAAAAGTAATACATTAAAAGTTTTTTTTTTACCGTACCGTGTGATATTTACGAATTTACGATCAATATAATCATTGTTAGGAAACCTACATCTGTTGAAATAAGCCGTGTAATATTATTTAAGTACTCTAGTCCTCAATAATGCATATTGGTAGAAAATGTTTGAATTATACTACAAATAAATTAATTGATTCGATGCAGTATTTTTAATTTTCTTCTAAAAAGTACTAACGAATAACAATAAATATAATATGATACTGTTTATAAATTGAACCGGTCTTAAATTTAAATTCATAAAACAGTTCAGATGAAATCACCATAAACTCGTAATGTGTCTGTCATTAGTAAAAATCTAATAATTATATTTACTGTTACGACTATTTTAATTTTCATAGCTGTGAGTTTTATGTACACGTGTATTCCACCAATCCGCATTGGAACAGTGTGGTGGAATATGTTCCAAACCTTCTTCTCAAAGGGAGAGAATTCTTTAGCCCAGCAGTGGGAAATTTATAGACTGTTGTTGTTGTTGACTTTTATGTTCACTTACATAATATTAAAAGTTAAGATGACGAAGTGGGTAGAAGCAATGTGCCTCAATCTACGATTGCGCCTCTAAATACAACACAATTCTTTAGCGTGCCAAATTTTGTTTGCATTTAGTATTTTTTTGGATAAAAATACCGTTAGGAAAACGACACATTTCAGTGTTCTATAACAGTATACGAGATAAATTAATAACACAAATTTAGCACTTTTTCAAACATATACTACCCAGCGGTGGTTTCCTAGAGGAACATTGCCTTCTAAACCATGTCTATTCAACAGTAGGTATCAAATGTGTTTACGAGTATATGATGACCAATGCGACTGAAGGCGTTGTAGGTATATTTCATAATCTTAATTTTATGTAAACAAAATTCGTATAAAATATAATTTGCGGTAGGTGACCGCAATTTTGTAACAAGATACACATGAAGAATGCATTTACAAATACAAATTATGGCGACCACTTCCGGAGAAAGGTGCGAATTTACGTTTATTCCAGCGTTATGGCTTACACAGTCATTTTTTTGTGTACATAAATTTAGACCACGAAAGGTAAACAAAGCGGTTAGCAAAAAAAATATTTAAAAAAATATAAAACATTAATTGATAATCTAAGTTATCGTATATAAAGCGTTAGACTTACTCGTGGAAGGAAAACACCTTTCATAAGCGACAAGCAGTCTCACAATTTTCTTTATATTTATACTAGTTGCCTGCCTCGGATTCGCTCGGTTTTGAAGTTGGTCGTCGTGTGTTAGGCAGAAAAGTAGCCTATGTCCGTTCTTGGAGTTCAAGTTTGTTTCATAGCAAATTTCGTCAGATCGGTTCATTGGTTTGGCAGTTAAAGAACGACAATAAAGTATATAATAGATTAAAAGTATAACCTAACTTATTACAATTGAAAGTCAATTAACTTTGTTTTGAAGTCTGTCATTTATGAATTGAAAAGGTTGTAGAAACAAATCAACATTACAGTCGAACACACTGGAATGTTTTATTTTTTATTGTAATCTTACATTCATATTCTGTAAACGTAAAAAGTTATTATTGCATAGTTAACAAAACCATATTAAGATGCTAAATAATTACGTATATTTTCCGCTAGTTGCAGTCGAACGTAACAAGATTAATGCGACTCGTGTGTGAGTTCTCGACCTTTAACACAGGCACGCATTAAATAAATATAAAATTCATGGACTCTATCAAGTCGACTAGTTATATTTGTTATTGTAATTGTCAGTAATTTTTCTTTTTTTTTCTTTTATACATTTTACGGACAGTTTAGGGCACTCATACATACGAATGTGTATGTTGTTTGTGTGTTTTTCTTCCCATGGGATGGGAATCTTTTCGTTTTGGAACAAAAAAGCTGGGTGTAGCTGCATTTGTTTTGATGCTTTAATTTATAGCGATACATTTTATTTTGTTAACAACAAATTTATAAACAAGCTTATCATCGAGAAGATTTAAACTTGCCCGTTTATTATATAATTTCAATAAAGATTCCTTTTTTTGTGTTCGCAATAAAATTATTGTATGTAAAATATATATACAAAATATTCTCTATATTTTCGGTGTCAGTATTTGAGTAATTTACGTAGTTATCTTCAAGGTTTAAGTTAGCATGTCTCTATCATTCGAACGTATTTATATTTACGCAAGACAATTATTTAAACACCTCTATTACACCGTAGTTGTTGAATCAACTTTACGAGACAAACTATTAGTTTTAAGTATTGAAGTGTGATTAAATATTGCATATAGTTTATTCATTAATTATAATAGACTCCGCGATAACAATGTTCGAACGTCGCTTACGATATTAGAGGCTTGACTGGTTTCCATGAAATGTCATCCAGTCGACAACTCGCGTGCAACTCGATCCTCCGCCAACTTTATGAGTTCTCGATTTACAGCCAATAATTATATGATAACACACTATATTTTAACATAATTATATTAATGAGTCTATAGGAATACCGTTGCGAGTTTTAAATTGTGAGGATGAATGAAGTTTTGAATGTAATTCGCAAATGTTTTAGTGTAATGGAGAATAGGGAATTAGAGTCGGATTGACGCGTGGCTGTCGGCTGAGTGTCGCTCACGCGTCTCGTTACGTCGGCAGCTCGCCACGCGACTGATCGCCTAATCACACAAAGCATCCTTAACGAATCTACTATTACCGATACATGTACTTGAACATGACGATCTAATAATGAAATACCATTCGTCACTTCTATGTAAAAACAGGATTACACATCAACTCTACCTAATATTAAAATAAAGATAAATAGTCACTTGTTTTGTGTACAAACCTAAGGCGATGAAGCATCACAAATCTAAACAAACATAATAAAATTCAAATAAAGCTAAAAAGTTAAAAGAACAAAAAATGAAGGGTATTTCAAAACGGTCCAAATTGGCAGCTGATGAAGTTAGCTCGAAATCATCCCGACAGTATTGCCTCCAACTCGGGAGCATCACGCGAACTGTCATCTGTCAGACCTTAATATTAATTTCCGTGCAAAATTATACAAATTGACATTTGACGTGTTTTGTCGTCTCCTGGGTAATCGAGCGAAATGGACCTCTCGTTTTATTACTTTTGTAAAGAGGGTCGTTATCTTTTCGTACCCGTTTATGATATTTTCAACAATTGGTTATTCTTAAATCGCATTAAATTTTGTAGGTTCGGAGTGAGGCAGAAAACAAGTAAAGTCTGGCTAAAGTTTTTGGTAAGGTATTAAATACATTAAATAGTCTTTACAAAATCAAAATCTCTCATTCATTTCAAGTCGTCGTTCTAATATCAAAATGTAAACAGATTATAAATTTACTTTACTTTACTTACTAAATTAAAATAAGCTAATTTCAAAAAGCCGCTACATATGCATGAATTCATTTACCACATGCTAGATGAATCATAAACACAAATTAAGCAAGTACAATCAGCAATATATTTGTTATTTTATTATTATTCTTAGGGTTAATTAGGAGGCATGTGTAACGTACTTAAAAAAAAATTGATAGGAAACATAATGTATACATATTATACGCAATAGATGGGAATATGTCCCATCAACAAAAGATCGCATAAGGTCACTCCTGCGCAAAAATTAAAAGTTCACGATGTACGTACATGAAAAATAATGGAGACATAAATATTGTGAAAATTGACGTTTAGTTAATGACCTCAACATCAACACAACGTGTGTGAAGTAGCGACGCCGCGGGGCGCCTCGGGGGCCAGCGCTTGCCTAATTAAAAATTCCTCTTTGCATTTCTTGTTAGTTTGTAGTTATGCGAGATATGTTTGATTATTTAATACCACTAATGTACAGGCAGTAATTGTAAATTAAGTCTTAACCGGATGCCTTCAACACGTTATTTATGAAACAGCTGGTAAGCCTCTCCTCAACTACTAACCTAGAATTATATAAAAAAAAAATTAAATTAATCCGTCGATACGTATAAGTCCACTCGGCTTAATAATAATTAAGTACGCGCGTTTTGTTGCGAAATATTATTTGTATTATAAGATAATTATAGACGTGGGAATGACTTTAATTCGTTTTTAAATAAACTTTCATTTTTGTAATACATATAAGTATATCAAATTATTATACTACAGAACTACAGTTTACTGGTTTCATTTTGGTTTGAGTTGCGATTAAGTCAAAAATTTAAAACTGTAATATAATTGTGATATAATTTATGATATTGAACTGTTTTTATGAAATGGTCTTCAGTGCTTTGTTTTGATATTATAAAGCACTTCGCGTTCTGCGTTATCTTTTATCATGAATATTTGCACCTAATACCACTTATACCTAGTACCCTGTATACTATGATATAAAATTGAGTGTTTTTTCCCTTTTATACCTTCAGATGAAAAGTAATATAATGCTTTAAATTAACTCGTAAATTGATAGTTACTTCTCTGCTCACTTCAATTATTTTACAATGTAAGCTACTCGTTTTATAACTACATAAAATAAAGATAAAGATTAACAACATTTAATTGCGAACGATATCTACTAAACATTTTGCTTTGTTTTAGTTGAAGCCTTTTTATGTGGAACGGTTCTATGCGTAATGTAAAAACGATCTTACTTTTTATACAGTGCATGGATGTGGTTATTTATTACAATTTTAATAAATTAATACAACTTTTAGCTTGCTTTTATTTTTTTTACAGCAATGACGAAACCATTTCCCGCCGAAACACTTAATCAACTCAAAGATAATATGAAATAGCAGCCGATAGTTGCAAACTTGACTATATTTATTTAGATTTGAAGTCTTTATAGTATATATTTATTTAGAATATATGTATCTTTGCACAACATTTATTATCTGATATATTATTTTAAGACAAAATTAACGAAATAGGTTCAATAATTTTCTGATACCTTCTTGTATACTATTAGTTCTTGTATGTCCAACAGTAAGTGCGTCACATTACGTATGTCAATGAATGAATGAACGAACGAGACATGCTGTATGCAATGACTTGCATCACATTTTTTTGTGAATGAGATTGTGAGCTGTGTGTTCGGCCTGCATAGTTTGAATTAAAGCGTTCATAATCACTTTTAATTTTTATTTAGCAAAATATAAGTCAAACTTACGAATAATGATTTTATGCGTATACACCTAAATTAGCGACCAGAAATACTATCATATTTTTGAGTAGGTAAAATATTTTTGGCGCAATAAGGTTTCATACAAATCACTGAGGCGCTTGTGAAACTGACACTACCTAAACAAACTATTTACATACAACAAAATTTAACACGATAAATATAAAGGTTTGAGATATTTTTTCCGAGATGATCACGATAGTGTAAATAGATAACAAGTATTGCAACGTACATATTAAAATAATTAAGTAATTAAAGCCTATGTTAGTACAATCAGTAGACAGACGTATGAGTAATTAATAAGTACATAATTATTATTGTTAAAGTAGAAGGTGCATTTAATTACTTTCTCGTTGCGCAATAGCGATGCGCGTTAACAAGTATTAACAATTAGCGACAACTCGGTCGTCGTTTACGAAACATCTTGAATAAAATTTCAATTCGTAACGAAATTAATTGGCACACTGATCTCATTAGTACTCATAAATTAATATTTTTAATATGAATATTTTGGCTTAATGTTAAATATTAAAGAGCCATAATAAAACAGTTAAAATTAACAAGGTGCTGTTTTTATCGGCGGAATCTGGCTCTGTTTATGAGGTTTCCGGCCCGCTCGGTGCCCGCTCCTCGTAAACCCTAACGCGCAGCTATTGTTAATATGCAACATTCGACATAAAATATGGCGGTTACGTCAAATTTTGACGGCTCGCCTTTAAACAAAACCGTTGTTAGATATGAATCAAAATTTGTAAAGCGTCCAATTACGAACATAAAATTTGTCAGATTAAGATAATTAAAAAACTTCGGACATTTTTATATTCTTAAATTATCCGAAACGCCCAAATTGTAAACGAGATAAAACATCGTAATAAAAATATATATATGACAAGATAAAGTAATGAAAAATAACAATAAAATCTAGTCACATAATCAAACATTCATTAGCCACGAAGAAATTCATATTTTGAAATGAATAAACAATAAAAAGCGTAATAAATACAATCTCAGCACTTAATATCAAGAGAAAAAACTATATAAGATTGCAATCAACTTTACCCTACATGCGCACCCAACGAGCGAGTAAAACGGTTTCACTGCAGTAAGAAATTTCAACACGCAAGATAAACAATCAACGTGAAGAAAAAGACAATTAACTATAAAACTTCTCGTGCTCACGATCGATTCGCATACGCAATTACACTGCTTAAGCTTAGCGCATACACTTGCCGAGTCGACTGCAGATAAAACAAGGAAATGTGAACAAAACGCGTATCAATCTCGGACGTTTTACTCAAATTGACGTCTGATTTTACCTTTCTAATATTCTCACACATCACTAACTATACTAATCCCAATATAAATAGGTAATAGCTTAGGCTTAATTAATACAATAAAAGCGAAACTTTTATTAAATTTAAATTTCATGTTCGTACTAGAAAGAAAACATTTGTCATGATGGGAATGGAAATTATATATTTTTACTTGAAGAGCAGCTGCATTTAAATATGCCCCGCTTAACAAAACTAAATGAATATAAAATTAGTCTGTTGTAAGATTTTTTTGGCAAATACAGCAAATTTGCAAATAAGTCAAATTATTTATAGCACAAGTGGACAAGTTTGAGCACAGATTTATCTTTCAATTATAAAATAATTGATATTCATGAAGATTATTTAGACAATGTACATCTTCCTATAAAGTCGAAACAGTGAATTCAATGAATGAATGTTTCAACGGCGGACTAATTTAGAAAATCATTTCATGTAATTTAACTTAGTAGGATAATATGTATCATAATATAAAATGTTACTAAAAAATTCACGGTGAACCTAATTCATAGAAACAAATTCGAAACTCACATCTGGAAATGTCAGAAAGACATAGACAATAATTATTATGGTAGTTAAAGGATGCTCGATATGAGGTATCATTGAATGTCATTTTATTCAAGTGAGATTTATAGAATAGTACTGCGAATCGCTATTCCTTTTTTGAATTTATGGATTTAAGACCTTTTCGACTCGGACTTTGAATTATAAAGATTCGATTTTAAGCAACCCATATAAACACTACACACATAGATATAGGAAACTGACGTGTAACAACAATTCATCAAGGTAAGTACATATATCAATGACAATGGAGATACAGAAACGCACAACACGCACGACATGACCTACCACTAGTTGCTAGAGCTGGGATAGCTCGCGTTTTAAGAGTTCGTCATCAAATGTTAGGTATAAAAAAGTAACTTTGAGTTCAAACTTGCTTCCAAATTTCACCAAATTTGTATCAGTGGATTGACCAATAGACATTACTTTCGCATTTATAATATAAGACTTAAATATAAAAAAACTTTAATATATCGTTGATTCACTTATTATCTACAATTATTACATCATATGTTTTGATTGTGAATTCATTACGGGAAACGGCAAAGTTAATTATGATAAGTAAGATGCTCGTATTAAAAGCCGCAGAGAGATTTGGAACAGTCGATGATTGAATTGATCGTGTCGAATGCACAACTGCCGGAAGCGATTCGACATAACCAAATGTTCAATCGCCGATATAAACGGTTGTTTAACTTACTAACGTCAATGTAATGTGATTAATATTTTCCCTTTTTTTCCTAGCGATCGTTCAATCTGCACTTGTTTTGTTTTAATTGGGAATTCTGTTTGTATTCGTGCCGCATCGACTCGTCTGAGAATCGAGAAATATAATATATGATATCCTCCTGATCGATTTCGGCTACAGAGGCCATTCTCAAGGGATTTTGCTCAGGTCATATATAGTGAAGAATCAAAAATATCTGCTGTCTCACTCTCTTAAGCCGATGGTATGTTTTATCAGACAGGACGGGTAAGAGTTCATATGCGATTTATAAAAACATACAGAAATGAGTTACATTTATTTATTTCAGTTGAATTAGAATCACTTATCCTACTTAGTCAATTTACATGTGAATTAGTTGGTTGGACAGTTAATGGTTTGGATTCAGATAGAGAAAATCTTCCATAATCTACAGATAATTACGAAGAGTATTTAAAAGTGTGTTTGCAAAAATGCGTTTTCACTATAAATATATATTTTTTTTAAAGTCATATGTCTAGTTAACGCTGACATGCATTTCCTCTCCAATTTTATTGTAAACAATGACATATCTCTTACGGCTTACCCGACACTTGATAATAACATTATAACAGATAAATAAATAAACCTCTCCTGGACTACATTTCAACTAAATGTCATACGTAAGCGTAAAGACACAGATTGAGAAATATTTTCTTATTTTATTAATATATAATTTATTCAAAACAAAAAAAACGTAATTGATAATTGTATGTGTTTAAAAATATGATAAATTGTAGCCAAATCTCAGTTGATAATTCAAATAAAATAAATAATAAAATGCTAATTGTGTTAAATTCGCTTTGACTTAATATCAAATTGTCTGTAATCTATAGATCATCTTCGTTCATTATAATTTTAAGTATCTCCAGCACCTCGGGTAGAGATTACAGAGTAATTAACTGTTTTACACGCTCCTAATGGCTTCATTCCACTAATGACCGCCTCATCCCGTCCTCTCTATCCCTACTTATAACATTTCTTGATTATCAGACAAGCAATTTTCAACGTTATACCAAATGGAATAAGATGAACGCGTTTCTCAACGCTTAAGCTATTTGGTCGACCGTGTTTTCACTTCATATATATTGCTTGGCAAAATTTTGTTTCATTAAACTTAATGTAGTTATTGCTTTGAATGAAAACTAAATGAATTGCAAGAATTTAACATCATTGGAAACCTACGTGTGTAGAGAATTTGTGTATGAATTCTTATCAGATAATTGCATACAACGAATATATTTTAAATTAAAATGATTCATAAAAAACGTCGATGGAAATTAATTTTTAGCACGCAAATATTATTATAAATATATATTTGTTTGAGGATAAACATTCTTGATACTTTATTTAAATTATTATTTTAGTTATTACGTTCGAGTACAACTCACAACCGTTTTTCAATTACAGATAAGATACTTTAATAACAAGATATGATTTCTCAATTAACACGTTTTATTAATCGTGATGCTATAATAATTAATCGGCAATAATATATGAGTAATATTATGGTGGCAGGTGGCTCGACTTCAAAGTACAACCCATCGTCCGACGCAGTGGTAAGTGTATCAGCTTTCTATATTAAAAAATCGTATGAATTCGTTAAGCGTCATATTGATATCAGTATCGCGTATCTGATTACGAATATTGTCTAACTTAGACTTTCAAATGTATTTAGTCGTTGCAGGTTAGAGAATGGTTATTATATAAAATGTTTATTTGTTTTCTGGCAACGAGAAATGGTTGAAATGGCTTATTTAGAGTTGCGTCTTATCCGAATGTTGCGGGTTCAAATCCATGTAAGTACCTACCATAGAAATCCATAGAAAATTAAACTTTTTAAGTTTGTCCATTTGCCCATTCGTGGGCAAAGGTACGTCATTTGTTTTTATTGAGAATTGTTCTGAATCGCAAAAATTGTTACAGTCCAGATATTACGTTTTGAGCTCCTTCATAAGCATTAATTGGAACAGGATTTTTTTGCTGTCATCGCCGCCGTGCGGGCAATTTAAACTGAATTTAATTTTAATTATAAATTGCAACATTTGCATACCATTTATGCTTCGCATTAAAATTTTCGCATTTATTATTAATATCTTTATATCTTTATATATTTTTAAAAGGATTTGCATCTTTTATTTTGTGTACATATAACAATCATGAATTATATAATTTTTATATTCGAAATGCAAACTCGTTACAGCTCTTTAAGTGAACGAACACTGGCCAACGAAAACATGAAAATAACATCGTTAATCATTAATCGATCTGGAATACGATGGAATTCGTCAAAGCCGCGTCCTAGTTTTGTCAGAATAAGTCACGGGTTGACATGAACGGTTGTCAACGGTTGATGAATCGTAGGTGAGGGTGAAGCTTGACGGACAGAGCGGGTCGTTAGTGTGGCCGCACCATTACCGATGATCGATCACCGCCGCCGGCGCCGAACCGACACCCGACAAATTTAATTTAGACCACTAATGTCGTGGTACTTCACCTCGGAGATAAAGCGATTATATTCACGTAATAACTCTTTTTCATTTTCCACGAATTCCTCGTCGTGTAATACATTTTTATCTGTAAGCACTTCGAGAAATGTTAAAGAAATTATTCCGAAGTTCCCCTTATCTACCAAAGCGTAACATTTTTCATTTATCCCCATCTTAATAGGCATGCAGGTTGTTAATTTTTACATTATGTATATCACATTCCAGAATAAACGCAATACAATGTTTCGGTAATTCCTTGAGCACATTAACGTGCCTACAACGTACGCACGTAAAATTTATAACGTAATTTGGTTTTAATGAGCACAAATAACATTTACAGGTCGCTCGCGAAGTGATGTAAACGGCTTTAATTGCACTGTTGGAATTAAGCACCGAACGACTACCGGCATCGAATCAACACCTCCGGACTGAATAGCTACAGAATAAACGAGATATAAAAAAGCTTTACTAATGACAAGACACCGTTTGCTATAATACTGTGGGAGAAAGAACAGTGTAACTTTTGTAAAATATGTTTAAGCAGTTCACGTTCGGAGCAGACGATAGCAGACAGGTACGTTACGAGTATGTATGAAGAGGGTGGCGGGTGGTAAATGCAGTCGGTCGGGGCGCTAACGTGAGCGGGGCGCGGAAGTGGCGCGGGCGGGGAGGTCGGGCAGACGTCGTCGAGGAACGTCGGAGGCTGCGATCGATGAAGCGCGGACACGCCTCGCGCACACCGCCACCGCAACTCACGCCGCAGACGCTCTCATTGTTGATTCGTTCCCTGCATCTTCGATCATCGCATCTCACTACGATCATATTCAAATAATCTTTGAGGCGTGCGTGAAATTTTATGACCCTTATTCGACTTTAACGCGAGAAGAAATGCTATTGTCAGTTTGTATTAGAAAAGTTCACACGATAACCGACAGGAATCAAAGACTTCAGGCATGTGAGCTGTCAAGAGATCAGCCGAATACGGTGAGCGTGTTAAACGGATGTATTGTGGCGAGCTGTCACTGCGCGGCGGTGCCTTTGCCTCCACGTCGATATTATCACGCCTCACGGACTAGGAACCATTACACATCTAGGATAGGATCCGAGTAAAAAGTAAATCTGACATCAACGAACCGTCAGACATTTGAAATAATCCCCTTGACTAATGTTCAAGAAGATTGTTTGTACGTTTAAAGTGGGTAATTAAAACATATAAATATCAAATCCTTTGGAAATGCTGTCTTTCTTAATTTTGGTCAACAATTTCATTGGAATTAATATCTAAGAAGAAAAAAAGGTAAGTATATTCTTATCGCTACATCTAAAATGTTGTCAAAACGGTTAGCTAAGAGCGGGATTAGACGACAGCAACAAAACGAACATCGCGCCGAGCGCCGCCGCCACCGACGAGGAAACTTGACGCGACACAAACATCTTATAATCTCAAATGTATACGACATTAAGGTCTAATATTTCGTATCAGTTTCGTATAACGAAACAATTTCGTTTGTGTCGTTCAATTGGAATTCGAAATTATTTCATAGGATACTGATCTGTCACCGATAACGCACTAGCACCGTTTTGGTGACAAGTAAATTGCTCACTTGTAATCCGAGGGATTAAAGATATCTTAATTTATAGCCTAACGTTCTTGGCAGTGATCTTATCGCGGTTGAATTTTTACACAAAATTAATTACTTTTACGCAGTTAATTTCGCATTAAAGATAAGAACGGATACAGAGTATGAATATTTATTTATATGTGTTTCTTTATCTTGATCAACTCTTTCATAATTTATAATCACATAATAATAACCATAAGAAATAAACAAGTTAAACGAGGCGGTTGCCGAAACTACGCTGTGTAACGTTACCGACTTGAACACGAACTGAGGGTCTGACTCCTTATAGCTATATTAAGCCTATGTAAATGTTTCAGGCGGTTCATAACAGGGGTTATTTTGAATAAGGGGAGTAGGGCTGTGATAAATATCCACAGTATTTGGAGCGCTCCCAAAACCTTTATTTTGGCAGAAAATAGTCCAGTTTCTAATTCCATATGTTCGTAAACTTTACAGCTGTATGACAATAGCAGATTTACGTTGAATCGTCGTTTAACACGCGATGCTAAGGTCTTATCAGCGCGTTATAGACTTAATTAGAGCTATACTAATTGTTGTTTATAGCAGTATAATAACTACAAGGTAACTGTTGTCGGGTTCATGCCGACACGACACAAAATATGCCCCTAATCACTGAGCCTGTTAACATTTTTTTCACCGTCGACAAACTCGTCATAGTATTTTAGCAGTTGACGTTACAACATTTTTACAACTACCATGAATACAATAAGGATTTCCCTTGAGATATAACCTTTTATAACATTAAAAAATAAGATTGGTTCAGTATGAATTAACTGAAAATCTTCTGTGATAACAACTACCTCAAAGCACTGCAAGATAATGAAAAAAATACTATTCATTTTTCGAAAAACTTTTTCCTTCGGCTCATTACGTAACCTAATCGACGTTTAATTTTTCCGCGGCTACTTAGCAATAGGATTACACAGTGCGATAGTGTCAAGATATTTGTAAGTCCATTTGATGAGACAGGTGCAGCCGAGGGATGGACGGACGGACGATCTAATTCGGCGGAATGCTAATGAGCCGCGTAACCCGACGCTCCACCTGTCTTAAACGAAATAATTTTTATTTACGCAGCCCTCCAGGGATTATGAATATTTCGACGCTATCGCTCCCATCGATCGCATATTATGTTACGCGTAAACTATGAAGTTCCATAATTTAGACGCCGGACCAGGTTTGCCTCAATAAAGATTATTTTTCTTGACTCACACTCACTTTTCAAGAAGCAATTTCTTAGAATTATTTTGTTTTTTTAAATAAAATATTTACAAACAAAATCTTATGCTTTCGATGAATTTATATGAAAGTGTTATTAACTAATGAGTAATGGATTACGTTAACTACGTTCCTGAAATTAAAGAAAATTAAATTGTGTATTTTGAAGCACATTGCATCCTGCGTCGCGTCGAACTGTAAGGTCAGTTAATAATTACTATAAATTGCCTCAACACGATCACCTGTTTGTTCGTCATAAAGATTTTTATTTACAACCAATAAATATAGCTGTTTGTAGCTATCTTTATAGCTACGAATTAATTTATATACCAATATGATATTAACGCATACAAAGTATAAAATCCGCTGCATTTAAAGCGACACATTCGCACATCACATGGTTTGTTCCGCAGGCGAGGGTCATCAATCATGGTGCGCTGCTGGGCCGACGCCCCGTGACGAATGCCAACCCAAACACCATTGTGGCGAGTGCCGTGCCACCCACACTGCTCCGTGCTCGCAAATATACAGGTGACACAAGGTTCTCTATATATCACTGTGGCGTTTAAGTAACGGGAGAAACTACGGCCTCGGTTTTTACTTATCAATATACATACATATATATAACTAACAACAAAACCTATTACGATTCAAAACAATACCCAGATACATTGTAATACATACGATAAATATATAATTTATTAATATAAGAATTAATAATAAATATATACAAATATGAACTAAAACTAGTTACTGCATAAATCTTGACCGCGTGGAATCGCAATTCCGATCCTCCGGGCAAAAAACGAACCAGATACGATAAAATAAACATTAAATTATTAAATGTAACGAAAATTACAAATGGAGCACTGAGATGGATCGAGTCTACGGAACCCAAGATTGGCAAAAAATTGACAAGTTTACATTGTTGGTTTTCTTTTCAACGACCACAACACTTTTGTCGTATAATTAATGGCCTTGCAACGCGTACAAGGTAGTTGTTCTGAGAAAACCTCCCGCGGGGATGCACTATGCAGTGAAAATTTAAGAGCTGTAAATAGTCATCTATTAGTTTAAGGATATCGTATTGCCACACACGAAATAACAAAAAAAAAAACTTTCAAAGCAATGACAACAATTTTTTGAAATGATAGATATTTTTACCGAAACGAGACAAGTGTTTAATTTTACAGTTTAACTAATTTTTAACTTGTTTTTGTAACGAATGGATTTGAAATTTTCCAACACGACGCCATAATGAATTTCCTAGATATGTGCATGGCTGTATGAATCAATCAGGCACGGTCCTATGGGAATGGAGTTAAACGCGAATGCAATTAATTGGCTTATCGTATGGCTTTATTGATTTGGTAAGGCGATCCGTTTTAATTACCGCCATCGCTCATTTGCCTGTGATTGGCCAACGCTTGCTACTCACTGATTTCAATCCGATATGCCGATTATGATCTTGAAACGAATGTTATTATTACTTTTATTTGTAACGAATGATATTATTTTATTTAAGTGTGTGTTTAAAGATATCAGTTATACGACCACTAAAAGTTCGAACAACAAGGTATTTAAGTGTATTAATAAACATTGTAGTTATTACTAATAAAATGCTACCATTTTTTTGTTAAGGGTTTTTAAAATATAAACATATCTATCCACACAATTACTGAATTGTATAAATATATAGTATAGTGTATTCTATGGCTATAAAATACGCTATTCTAAACAGCTTTCATCTCAAGCGTGATATATAATTTCGTATTGTAAAGAGACCAACAAATATAAAAGTGGTTCGTTCGACATATGTCGTAGAGTGCCATTACAACTAATTGACAGTCGACGCACGAGTTGTGTTTACTGCAGCATTTGTCACTTCCCTCGCTAATGACATATACGCCTCGATACTGGCAACCCTTTCAAAATAAACAAAGTCCTTCATCACAGAATATATTCGTTTTCATTAACGTATTGAATACAAGAACCATACGTGATTGATGGACACCCAAACTAAACGTATCCGAAACTAAAACGACGGTAATTAATACATCAATCTAAAGATTTATAAACAACATATTATCAATAATCACAATTTCGTTAATAGCCTGGGGCGGACCAGTTTATTATAGTGCAGTCTCATAATAAAGATATAATATCGCCGGCGGAGCTCTCGAGGGTGACGAATCGCTCGACCGATTAACTCTTAAACGACAAATAGAGGAACTCCCTTCCCGCAGCCCTCCTGTTCGGGGGAAAACTAAGCCACGACTTCCGCTAATTATTCCAGGGAGCGGTTTCGCAAATATCGCCGTCCCCCTCGCACTCCGCGTTCCGATGCACATCTCCGCAAAAAGTCTGAAAACCAAAATTTTCCCTTCTCCCGACGGGCGGTCATATTTCTTCCCTCTCACTCCCATTAAACACGCCGTAAACGCTTTCCTTTTTTCACGCCCTCGCTCTAATAGAAAGGCAAATTACGAGCTTACGGGCGCGGACGGGTGGCGATGTACGAAACCGCCGCGGCCGTGCCTCGTGCGTCCCGCTTTCGCCCGACGCCCGCCATACTGCCACTCCGTTCCGGCAAAGAGGGGTCGCTACGTAAAATTTCACGTCATATGTTTGTACCTACCACGTTGTAGATACGCTAGAACAACGTATTCTCGAGCTCTTTGTTTCAGACATTATTTTTAATACTTTAATATAAAAAAGAGCAAAGCGTATTTGTTTGGCTTATTTAGAAAATGGAATATATATGCTAGAATTTTATAATGTATACATTAACTATTAAATGATATTAAAGTAAAATCATTATCATACAAATCACCATCGCCAGTGCCCAAGAGAAACATGAACGTCAACGGTGGCTGATGAGCGCTTCGCGTGACATCACACGACTATGATGCTTTCATAACACACTGAGGATATTATAAAGATGTCATGACATTTTCATAATTATTGCTTATAGCTTGGTGTACAAATAGATTTTATGGCAGACTTTTTTTCGTTTTATTTTTTAAATATTATTTATGAAGAATATTTAAGAGCTAGGAAAAAATAGTCTATGAATGTATTATAATATAAGAGATAACTTGATCGAACGCAGGTGTCAAATTATAATACAAAATAAAACAATCCTCTTTTGAAATCATAAACTCGAGGAGAGATTGTTTGAATGAAAAATTCCAGTATTAAATTTAATATTCTTGGAAAACTGGAAACGTATTGTGTTGTTAATGGATACACTTAATCAAGTATCGCGTGGTCTAAATTGCTAGACGAAGCGATTGAAAGAACCTTCATCCATGATTTGATAATAAGGTACGAGCAGATTACAGACTTGTTGACTTGTTTGTACGAATGGCCGTCATTTTCGAGTTATCGACTCAACGCCGGCGCGGAAATGGAAAATAATGACTTCATTGTTGGGCGGCGCCGGTAACGAATACAATTTGGTCGCATTAGACGTAAATTGTACAAACTTTACCGTGTTTTATGCGTGCAAGCCACACGGTGCGTGTCCTCTTTTGTAGCCAAATGTACAAAAAAATAGAAAAAGTGGTCTAATTCATTCTGTTCAAATTACCAAATTTATAGTAACTTCACAAACTAAGACACAATATTAAGCATAGTTAATCGTGTTTCGATTGTTTTCTCTTATACCAAAGTACTGTATCGGTTTTTTTTACTTACTTTTACTTAATCATCTAATGATGCTTGTACAACTTTGTACTAAAGATACAAAGTTCGGGAGATTAAAACATAACATCTGATCATTGGTTGACCTAAAATCATGAACATTGGTAACTCTTTGAATTTCCAAAAGTCGAGATGGCGCTTTGGGTAACATGGGTTCAGTTACCTGGCCTTAAAGTCTGACCTTCCTTATATTCAACATTGTAGTAACCATTTTCATTTAAACTAACTTTTTCATTGATCAGTATTGCTGTGGTTTTCAAAAATTTGACCTATCACGATAACTTTTAGTTGAATAGTTAAATGAAACTGGTTTATAAGAAGCTCCTTTACAAGAGGTCATGGGGTTTTCGACTTATTATTGTATCGTTGATAATGAAGCAGTTAATACTGGAACAACCGTTTCGAGTCATCGTTTTCTACATCTGCTGATCATTCAATAACTTTTAACTACACCTTAAACAACCCTTACTTCCGTCTCAATTCCGTCGCTGGTAGTCGAACGATGATGTTTTTGTAACTAAACTACAACCACGGCCACCCGGAATCGACGATAACTTATTACAAACAGGGGTTGTTAAAAAAAAACATCGCCAAAAAAATGTCATGGATATCGATATATCTGTCCTTGTCTTTTATAAACTCGTAGAATGAGAGCTAAAATATTCGATTTCATTTGATGAATCGTTTTAACGCTTCGGGCTTGTTACAATTTGAACCGTTCACGCAACAACTGTTCATTCAGTAGTGTGAAACTACTAATGAAAATCGAAACGATACCAACTAAAACAACATGTGACGCAGTCGAATAATTGCATCACATGTTTTTTTAATGTATTTTTAGTACCAAAATTAAAGTAAATACAAGTGTAGGAATCATTCTTCTTTTAGCACAAACGCTAAAATGTGATCATATTTCTATAAAATTTCATATATTTGTAATTGGTAATAGAAATAATCTAGTAACTAAGCTTTATAAAGAAATAATACGTATATAGTAGTATCTAAAGAGTCACAATAGATGGTCTCACTCGTCTTCCTAGATTAAACGTTAGGCAGAGCTTGCTAACAAGAGCAAGTTCCGGGATACGAGGCCAGCGGTAACGAGCGGGTCGGGGGTCGACGTTGCGGTCTCACAATGGCTCGTTTGGGTACAATGCCGCCCCCTCGCGCCCTCGCGCCCTCGCGCCCACTTCATTACGCGCGTATTGTACGGCCACGCGCGACCGAGCCTGACTTCTGACCCGACGCTGGTGGCCACCAAAACATTCTACATTAACCTTCTTTGTTTTCTGACAAACGGTTAACCAATCATGAGCTGTCTTATTATCATTAACTGATAAAACCAGCAATTTTATTGGATATCAAATTATTTTGAATTACCTATTGTTGTCGCTTCACATTCCTTACGCGATATTTCTTTATACTTCATTATAATAACCGCTTGAGTAAAAATTTATTAGCTATCTCAAAAGAAATTACCATATTACATCAAATTGATTAATAGAAGTACTCAATCATAGAATTTTAGTTCGAATGAAGGCTATTGAGAAAACAATTGAAACATTGAATGTTAAGCTAATAATGGTGTAGATAATATCTCGTTGAGTGGTAGTTGTAATGCGCGTACGATTGAGGAGATCACAATGGGCGTAGGAGTAAAACCAACACGGCGCGGCGCCCGCGCACTCACAATTGCAAGGTGTACAATGCCCCGCACACAATGGCCAGCTAATTGTGCGTCGACAGACGGACAGGGTTTTGTTGCCCCTTGCCTCTCGCGAAGTAGATATCGACATCCTTTTTTGAATGGACCTACTCGATGATATTTCTTAAGCAGAAATGAAAGGTATTTCGTAATAACGAGCCCGCCTTGTTAAAAGTGCAGTGACGTATAAAATCACTTTAAAATTTTGATTAATCTTGATTACAGATACAGTTAAATGATCTCGCTCTTCAATGTGCCGTCAACGAGCCGTGAGTCAGATGATTTTTTCTCTATGAGCCTCCTAAAATGACCTGATCTTCATGATTACATAATCAATCTCCGTCACCCCGAACCATCGGCCTTTCATCGCACGCGCATTTATTGTGTTTTTACTACACTTTTTTTTCAATTTCCAATTGACCGTAATATTAAAAAATTGTCTTCGAAATTACTTTTAAAATATGCGTACGTAAAAAGCTTATCCCTTATTCTTAGGCCATCTAAAAGATTGCCTACTGTATATATTTATTTTAAAAAAAAAAAACTTGTCTCCGTAAATATTCGAGTGAGAATAGAAGTAGCAGCGAACAAGCGAGCAAACGAACGGTAGCTGACAGTTCGCGCCGGGGCGAATCGCAGAACGCGTGGGCGCCTCATTGTGTCTCAAGTGCACATCATATTATATTGAATTAAAGCCAACAGGCAGTAGCGGCTCCTATCATTAATCACCGCGCCTCTAAATGATCATTGTCAGGCGATCATATCAAAAGAGAATTGAAGAAGCACCATTATTATTCAATTATTCCTACGCAATACACGCATGCCTTATATGTGATGGGTTAAACCAAAATGTATATAGTAATCAAATCTTACGTATTAACATTCATAAGCGTACAGTTTCATAATATTATGAAATGCATAAGTAATATTCGTTTCTTTACCTATTATAGATTTAAGTAAAAATGAAATCCGATCTGTAAATCTGGCTTTCGGTAATAACAACATATCAAACTATAATAACCAATATAACCTATAAATTAATTCACTTATAGCTTTACCACAGACCTACTCAAAATTACATGACAGAATATTTTATATGAACAAAAACATACATAATTACTAAATTAAAATTAAAGAACGGTATTTAATTTTATGCATGTGGAAAATTTAATTAAAATAATGTAACCCATTATATTG
Source organism: Vanessa cardui (assembly GCF_905220365.1). Lineage (NCBI taxonomy): Eukaryota > Metazoa > Arthropoda > Insecta > Lepidoptera > Nymphalidae > Vanessa > Vanessa cardui. Next base: position 10,393,021 of record NC_061129.1, read on the forward strand.
TCATCGGATCAAAAATATGTGCAGATTTTTGATTTTAATCAGAATTGACCCATGCGAAATAATCAACAGTTTTTTTTTATTTGTAAAACAAAAAGTTTTTTAGACAAGTTTTATCTTTGTAAGTTTTTTTCTGATTGTTGAGTTTTAATGTTATACATTTTCTTGGACATTATAAAATGTTTAAAGATGGAACGAAATTAGCCAAAAATATCAGGATCAGCTCGATTACTTATTTGCTATTTGCCTTATTTTTAGATTATATTTAATTGTTTGAACTTTATGCAACCCCGACTGTGCAGATACCACCCACACACTCAGGACCAGCAATACTTTGTATTTTTGTGTTCCGGTATGAAGAGTGATTGTGCCAGCGTAACTACAGGTACCCTTGATATAAATTCTCAATTGCCAAGGTTGGTAGCCGATTGGCGATGGAAATAATGGCTAAAATTTCTTATTGCGCCAATGTTTATTGGCAGGGATAACTACTTACCATGGTTTATCTATTTACCACCCCGGCTACCCATGTTATAAAACATATTAAATGTATATTATGACGTATTATAAATTCTATAACTCAAGTAGGCGAAAAAAAAGTCAGGCAAAATAATAAAAAAATATATAGGTACAATGAATAATACAAGTCAAATGTTTTGGTTAAAAACGCATTTAATTTTCATTTTACACTCATCCCCAATACGTAATATTGAAAATATTTATGTTTGTATTAATACGATTGTGGTTCATTACGCACACTCGCGCCGCCGAACCGCCAATTAAGGTGAAATTACAATAACAGCCGGTGTTCATATTGATTGACCAAATAAAGTGTAGGGCACACATCCTTACAATTGCATAAATAATCACATTAAATACTCGATGCTAACATTCTTAACAGAAATGAGATTATTATGTTTAATTACTTCGATTAGAAAATAAAACGTATGAAATATCTTTTATTCCATGTTATAAAGATCATTAGGCAAGATTTTATTAATAATTACAATAATCTATGATGCCTAGATTGAAGTTTATGTTTATATATTAATAATGGGTATTTCTCATTGAATCATTGTGAATCAGAGAACTGTTAGCAGAAGTAAAACACATTTTTGTGACATTTATTTCAATCTATTGGTTTGTTTATTAGCGTCCTAATATAGTTTCGGGTCAAGACCATGATTAGCTACAATAATGACTCGATTACATTTTAAAAATATTCTTATGAGAATCATACAGCTAATATTAAAAGAATATACGACTAGAATGTTCGACTAATTGTGATTATTACCCCACAATGTATGTACACGCATTTTTAGTTGATGTCACAAGACATTCCGCTTTTGTGCAATACGAATATTTCGCAGCTAATTTCTGACCAATCCAACTAAAGAACGTGAATAAGACAATCGTAAATAATGTCGAAATATCGAGCACCACCAAATAAAAATAAAAAACATGATACATTATATATAATAAATAACTACTTAATGACTGTAATAATAAAAATAACCATGTTAATTTAAAATCTTATATACAATTCAACTAAAATCGCGCGAATTATTTGCCCTCTTAATAAGTGATAGTATAAAGTTTTGGATGTGTTTATCTTAATTCCCTCTTAAGGTTTTCGAAGAAAATATTTCAAATGAAAGTTTATGAAAGCATAGACCACCTTAAATTCAAAGATAACATCAATTTGACACGAAACCTCCAACTTATGGCACTTTTATATGTTAACATCATACACCATTATGATGGGTTTTTTAAATATAAATTTATGTATTTTTAAAAATTATCATAACAACGTACGTATATAAATAATTACGACGTTTCGAGACGGCGTACAAAGAGATTGAAGAAAATATTAACATAACTTTTCGAAGCTTTCGTAAACGTTCTGGAACTATGGAGATAAATAAAAAGTTTCTAATTAACATTCGTTAATTAACATTATGCAAAATTTCATTGAAATAACACATTTAGAAAATTGTAGTAGGTACTTGAACTTGAGAAAACCTTATTAGTAAATTTAAAACGAATTCTATTTTAAATATATGTATATTCGGTTTTAGTATTGTACGCTAAAAACTTTTTTAATAAATTATCTGTATCAAATTAGAAAAACAATAACTTGAAAATGGAAACAAATTGGGTTTCTTTAAGAAAGTAATGTCACAATTAGGTATTCACCTTAGTAATTTAAATCCAAATTTCTATGAGTGCAATAGGAGTGAATTTTAATTTGATTGCAACGTTTTCTATGTAACGATTGCATGAAACATTTCCTTACTTTTTTTTAAATTGTCTTATATAGGTTCGATAATCAAACGCGCTTTTATGATATTTGAATTGATAAATAAATATATTTTTCTTTAACATTGCCGATCGGTGTTGGTAATAAATAATGGTATATAAATCTTAATCAAACACGCCCGCGGCGAGCGTTGAACTCTTCATTATAACGAAGTGCGCGGGAGTACGATACTTGTCAAGTTGAAAGGTGCATTAGCGCGAAATAACACGTAGCCACGAAAATTTCAATTAAGTTTAATGCATACGTTCCCCCTCCCCCTCCCCTCCCTCCCAACCACCCTCGCTGCACTCGATTTATTAAAACCGATTACACTTAGCCCGACGAAGGCTGTTGTACCGATGCGTTATATTGGTCAAAACATAATCGTCGTGATAATGCAATATGTATCCTCAACCTGCAATCAAGGTGGAGCGAATATTTTATTATAATTACACGTAATCATAGTAACGTTACCTTGCATATATCAAAGTTTCTACATATTATCTAATTTGCAATTTGTAACAATGTTTGCTTTAATGTTCTATTCTAATTAAACATTAATTACTACATGCATAAAATAGTTATAGCCTTATACTTATGAGTAGGTGTGTATTTTAGTTTGGCAGATTTGCATACAACACATAACAACCTTCTATTTCATTGTATAAAAAAAAATCGAGCATGTTATTAATATGACTCTGAACACAAAATCAATCGTAATTATTCAAGTGTTCTAGCCACTGTGCCATCTAGGCCTTACAACCACCAGCATAATCAGATTATCTTAATAGATTTTATACACATTAAATTGAGTATCAAGGCGATGAGAAACGTAGATAATACTTATAACATTATTAACATTTAAAGTGCTACAATACGTTTAAACGGTTAACCATATAGAGGCACCTGTTTAGAATGTTATTGTTGATAAAAAAAAATCATAATTACCAGCCACGATCGTCGGTAATCATTGACTACAATAACTGTCAGGAGAGCACTAAATATTGTTTGTTGAGCGCAGCCTTTCATATTTTTTTATTCCGATCAACACCTTGATGCGGCCCACAAAGGAATGCCAGGTGCTAATCCATAACTCGTGTAATTTCGACATATCTTGATTTAATATACGATCAAATTTTAAAAGTATTTTTTTAGCAATATGTAATTAATTTAATGTGTAAGTGCTTCTAGGTGTAATTTTACATAAAATTATTAATAAATAATGTAGAAAAGGAATCTTATCGTAAAAATATGAAATAATACGCGAACAAACAACATTTACGTGGTTATTAATATTTCACATAAATTTCTTTGATGTTACAGTCGTATTAATACATGAAACTATGTAAGGAGCTATGTGACCGGGCCGCCATACTAACACCTCCATAAAATATAATTATCATACACCTTACCATTGCCGTAAACTACATACATTGTAACAAGCTTTAATTGTAACTATATTCCTACCTATAAAATTGGCTTAACGAAATTATCGACAACCTCCTTGTAGGCGAGTATCTACATAGCTTAATGTCAGCATTATCACTCTATAGATTTAACATTGATTAGTATAAATAAGCCGTCTCCTCTTAATTTAAGCTAAGTACAGTGAACCCCAGAAAACTTATTTTAACTATAACCTTTGAAGACAACATTTAAAAAAATGCATCATTCTTAAATAGTGCACTCATGACTACGTATGAGTGGTGCAACAAAACAAGAGCCTGTAAATTCCCATTGCTGGGCTAAAAACCTCCTCTCCCTTTGAGGAGAAGGTTTGGAACATATTCCACCACGCTGTTCCAATGCGGGTTGGTGGAATACACATGTGGCAGAATTTCTATGAAATTTGTCACATGCAGGTTTCCTCACGATGTTTTCCTTCACCGCTGAGCACGAGATGAATAATAAAGACAAATTAAGCACATGAATCAGCGGTGCTTGCCTGGGTTTGAATCCGCAATCATCGGTTAAGATGCAAGCTTTCTAACCACTGGGCCACCTCGACTCACTATGAGTGGTATTATACATAAAATTGACTTGAATAGTCTTTATTCTTATGAAATAAAAGCTACAGGTGTAATCGTTTAGCGGTCTCAGTTTACACATATTTATTAGCACGATCCGTCCAGGGACATCGCTCGGTAATTGTCAAGTATTAAAAACCGATAAAACACTTAATGTCCCGAGTCATCGTTCAAACTGCGGACGCGGACAATTTGCATTGACGCACCGATCACGATATCGACGGTCGATGCTAACGGCAAAAAACATCTTTGCGATTTCATATCAACTTAATTAAAGTCATACAACAACATTCTAATTTACTTCAAAACAATTTATTCGTATATCTATTACTATACTCAATTATAAATTTGATTAAACCAGATAGATGTTCTTCAGACGCGTGTGTTGTCGCTACAGATTTTGAAGTGGGCAACATTATAAAAAAAAAACATTGGCGGGAATTTAAACAGGCGCTTGGTGGAATATGCTGGAACCGGGAACATTGTGATAACTTGAATTTTCATTACTGTATCTCTTTATATATTATTTGCTGAATTTGAATAAAGAAGAACGTTATTAATCAAAAGTTATCTTTCAACAATTAATTAACAAAAATAACTTTAGCTTATACGTGTATCAATGTTTTAACTCGTTTTGTTTAATTATATCGAAACAAATTTCACGGGAACGTTAGTAATAATGTTGGTGATTTATTATTAACTTTAAATAACATATTTACCATAAACTCATTGACGGATCCAAATATTTTGCTGTCACATATTGTCCCGCTAACACGAAAAATCATAAATCGTCCACAGGTTAGGCTCTAACAAAGTCAGCAGTAAAATGGTTGCTTGTAAATCAAAACAAATCGAAAAAATGAAGGAGAACTTGACATTTTATTTTCTTGAGCGATAGTGATGTGACAACATCGACACGAAATATCGAATCATAATAAGTTTACATGTTTCGAGAAGTTGTAACATAGTTCATTTATGTCTCAAAAAAAAATAAGGAAACGTACGAATATACTTAACCAATTAAGTACTTTTAAATAGAAAGCATGAGTCTATTTTGAATTAATTAATTTTATATGGTCTTTGCGTTCTTGATAAAAGCTCAGACTTTTATGTTTTACGGAAATTAATAAAAATTAACTAATAAATCTTATTCTCGATGTTTTAAACCGTCGAAAAAATATGTTAACATCGATAAAAATATGTGTGGAGTCTCATCGTAATAAAAAAAAACTGGAAGCGTATTACGGGATGTCCAGAGATAAGAGCCACTTTGTACTTACATATTATTGTCGTAAAAGTAAATGCAATAATACTTTATATCTTTACTATTATCATAAATTAGTTTTTCGATTGCCACATTATTCGTTTTTTTCGTTATGAGCCACATTTATTTCAAATTAGTATTTACCTCTTTATTTTATGTCTAATCTAGTTTTTCCCCGTGACTCTGCATGTGTACTTTTGTTTTCGTATTTATATGGCTATTTCTTCATCCACCTCGAAATCCATTTCAATTAATCCAATGATATCATGACGATATACCCAACAGATATACAAACTTTTGTCTTTATCATATTAAGTATTGCGTAGATTACAATATAATAAGTTTAGAAGTAATTTATCTTATCTTAAAGCGAATAAAGAATGCCCTGATTTATATCTGTAGCAACAAAATATTAATAGACAATACATTGTAAAGCAATTTAAAAACACGCTCAGCCTCCCTTCCCTATAAAATTTGTCCCTGATATCCCATTTTGATTGGACGGGTTGATTTATTCCCTGTTTAGCTATTAGTAGGAAGACTACACAATCTTGATACTTGCTACTGTTCATTTTATAATGATATCAAATCCATCAGCTGTGCACAGTTAACTTAACTCGCTGACTAAAAAAAAATTGAGATATATACTTATTAAATTATAGGTGAATTTTTAATGAGAGCTTGAGTGACTTTAGTTTTAAGATTGAATTTAAATTTAAAAAATATCAAAATTATTCGAATGCACACTATGAGTATAACAATAGAGACATTACCCCCGAGATTGAATCCTCTCCGGGCTACCGGCTACTGTGATTTAGATAACTGCACTTGTTGCGAGGGGCTGTAACGTATGACACGGGACTAATACGAAGCTTACAGGCATCGCTTGTACTGGACCATGCTGTGCTTAATAAGCGTTTTAACTGAATCAATTAATAGGGGTAGAAGATGCTAACGTCCTATTTTTATAACTTTTTTTGACGGTTATAACATTTTGGACATTAAAATAGGTATAATATAATCGACAGTGGTAGATTTAAATCAGACACATTTAGATTTCTTTAAGATATTTTTCTGCTTATCTTTTTATCCTGGAATAGACCCGTTACCTTGGGTCGATTCATGTGCACCAACCACTGAGCCATATCTACGGATATATTTACTTTCCTATGAAAAACCATTAAATGGGCATATGTCACAAGGAAGCTCTTTACCGTATCTAAAGTCAATTACAGCGTGCCCCTGTCCTGGAGAGAGGCGTCCTCGTCAAATTGAACGTCGCGGGCGCCCCGAGCGTACACAATGCCAATTTTCCGCTCACCGCCACCGACTACGCAATTATTTAGATAAACCTCTCGGCGTGACTATAAAAACATCTTACCCTCCCCCAGTGCGCTGTTTGTTGTCTTTGGGGCTTCGCAAATTTATAGCCCGGCATTACGCCGACGGTTAGGATAAAAATGTACTTTTAATTTATCTCGTTAAAGGGTTGAAGGACGACCGGGTTCGCGGAGTAATTATTGCAAAATTGGCCACTTTATCTGATGAATCCATTTCGAACCCTTTGTTAGGGCGATTATGGAGTGAAATCATTCTGCTGACTGCGCTTTTGGAATATTACATTAAATTGATTGCTCAAGTTTTTTTTTTTTTAAATAAAAAACATCTCTTTAATTAAAATCTACTTTATAATTTTTGTTTATTTATATGTCTTGATATCCTGTTAAGGTTAAAAGTTGTTCACTTCTTACACGTAGATACATACAGTAAAATAATAGTAAAATATGAGGTTTGGCGAGTGTCGCGCACCCTAAGGTAATAAAGTACGTCTCTTTTGTTTAAATGTATAAAAAATAAGTTAATAATGAACTGACTTTATAAAATCGAACTTACCTTCCAGTTTTTGTGATAATCATCTCGGTGCCTAAATCATGGAACTTATCCCAAAGTTCCTTAGTTTCAAGCTGACAATCAACTGACAGCAGTTCCTCGCAGTTGCAAGAGGTCACGGGAGGTGGTAGAGGCCGAGCAGGGGATGGAGTGTCCCTCTCGCCTAATTCTGTGAGCATCAAGTATCATTAGTGTCAAGTGTTACTTGAAGTATATTAACATCAATGTTTATTATTTCTATTACTATAAAGAAAATCTTTTAAATATATTTTTTTTAATTGCACGTAGTCGAAAATAAAATATAAGAATATTAACAGTTTAATTGATAAAATATTATTATTTTATTAACATTATATTTTCTACAAAACTTTTACTAAAATTTTAATTGGTTTTAAAAGAACAATTCAATTACAGAAATAGTTCATATTATACTACTTATAAAATAATTATGAGATATTCTCATAGAACGCTTTATTTATTAGGCAATTGTGCGGCTTCTTTATAAAGCTTCTGTCTTAAGCAATTAGACATTCTATATCAATTTTAATTGTTACTCCAAAAAACGTCTTTCGATCTTGTCACTAATTAAAGTAACTTTCTATCAGATTAATTACTGTAAGTTACTTATAAAAATTGTAAACATAATGACTGGAATAGGGTTTCCGCTTTAGGCGGTTTATCTATATACTATGTATGGCGCCTAATAGAAATAAAATTTAATAATTTCTAACAGAATTGCAAATTATTGTTATGTATCATTTTTTTTAAAATCCACAATCATTTTGATACGTTTTATGGATAAGAGAAGATTAAATATTATTACATATATTTTTTGAATGTGCAAAGATGTGTGCATGCACAATTATATACTTTATGCTAACACTAAAAAAATTATGTTAGACATGTTATATCATTGATCGTATACATGACGTTCACACGATAGGTATCATTTAGAATCATTTATTTTATTACATTTTGGCAAGATATAAAAAATATATATGTTGTTGTTAACTTCATTGCAAAATGTGTACTGTATCTCTTGCTAGTACTTCTATTGTAATCGGTGTCGCTTTAAATTTAAATTTAACTTCCATAAATAATAGTTATTTCAAATAGAATCAAAATATTTTTTTATTCAGGTAGGCTCACTTGAATCGTGTTCCAGTGCCGAATTAAATATTAAATTACCAAAGCTTTGGAAAGTAGATTCTACCGGCAAGAAGTTGAACAATTACCCTTTTCCACTATTTGTAGCACAACTTATGTAAGTAAAATACAATTACATTTTATATATCCGGCCTAAAAATTAGTAAATATTTTATATGAATTTAAAATTATTTTATTTGGCCAAGTTAAAAATAACGGTATACACACACACTATATACTTTAATTAAAATACATCTTTATTTGACAATCATATAGGTAAGTATTACATACACGATATACACACAGATACACAAAGAGATATTACGCATAATTGAATTAATATCAATGTGACAATATTGTGATTTTCTATACGTCTTAAATCACACCCGTGTATAAGAATGCGATGTGAACGCAACACTTTTATGAGAATTCTAGTTTATTATGTTAATAACGTCGTGTAATCACAACTTCAATTTACTTTTTGCGTCACAATGGTTGAATACGATGGTATTGTGTGTCAAAAGTGTAATTACCTTCATGCATTTAATACGATTTTAAATCATAAACAGAGCCTACACTTACGATAACGGAACACAAGTTTATACGTGTAACAGAAAAGATTTTAATTTTGAGATATATGTACTTAGAATGTTATTTAGAGATTCCGTAGAAAGAGTATTTATTAACAAATGTCAAATACAATAAGTATTATTACGAACGCAGTTATATAATCACGATTTATACGGTTTGTAGGAAAGAATCTTTAATGTAGGTTACTAATTTACAACAAACAGCCTATATAGCTGAAAATAAAGCACAGGCAACAGAGAGCATAAGATTTACTAAAATATGTATTTCATAGTCGAGACTTTTAGAAATATATATCGAAAAAAATATTCAGCAAATAAGAACAAAAGTAATCTTTACTATTTAACTACAACATATAAACATATTGACACAGGAGAATGATTTAGTGATCACTCGAGTAATTAGTGATCTTCTAGAAAATTAAATGTGACAATTAGTGCTATTGTTGTATATTTTATATGCAAATATTGCGATTTAGGTAAAATGAAAAAATGACATTAAATACATATTTAATAAAGTTAGTTCTAAGTCATCAAGTCAAAGCACCATACTTCACCGCTTAATTGTAATTGTCACATAAACAATAATTTCATGATATATGTAGAGTCCACAATAGATATAAGTATGACGGTTTTATTATATTCAACAAGTAAGCCTAAGCCCGCGGCTACGCTTGTTATTACGTTAAACAAAGGGTGTTAATTGTCATGTGTTAGGCAAATAAAGTAGCCTATGTCCTTTCATGGAGTTCAAGTTTACTTCATACCAAATGTCATGAAATTCGGTTCAGCGATTTGGTCATGAAAGATCAACAGACTGTTACTTTAACATTTACAATATTAAATATAGATTTACCTGATGAAGGAGCTGGTGAAGGGGCTGCAGTGTCGGATGCGTCTCTCTCGCCATCAGAACACTGCTCTACGTCAACTTCGACGTCTTCATCAGGAACGGGGGACCGGCAGCTCGATGCCGGTGAGCTGAGGGATGCTGGAGAACTCTGTCTTGATGATGGCCCTGGTGGAATATTCATTTTCAATTAGACTCTCAATGAATATGAGCAAATAATATGGCAATGAATATGAGCAAAGCTAAATTTTGAGTTGTCAGTTTTTTTTTTACACCAATATAAAATTAAAGTGAAATTGTATAGTAATCTATATAAATATTTGAAGTAAGTATATATACGTTACTTCAAACACTTATACCTGTATACAAGATTAAAATATTTATTTAACTAAGAACTTTTAAAATTAAGTTTTAATTAATAAGTAAAGAAGTCACCAAAAAGGCATTGATGGTGAAAATATCTGGAAGCACATTTGCGTTAAAATGTTTTAAAATACTCTTCGTTTAGAATTAAACAAGTAAAACAAAACTTTCCTCTGAAAATGTTTCGAGTCATAGAAAAATATTTAATATAAATAGGTATGTATTAAGAAAAACTACATTAATTTTACTAATAAGAATTTCTTTGGTTCATGATTCTCTTCAAGATCCAATTAATAGTTTGAGTTACAATTTTCTAAAATGTTAAATCGAAACAAAAATATATTATTAATTAAAAAATTTCACGAACATCATCGAATCATCAACATCATTACTGTTTAGTTATACTGAGGGTAACACAAAACTCTTTTCGGTTGTATTTCATCAAAATTATGGCGCTAATCCAATTATTTTGAAAACTATTTAATTCATTTATTATAGTTTCCTCATACTATGTTTCATTTTACATGTTACTGTTACAGCTTAATAACTTATAAAAAAATATATATTACATATTTTATACATAGTTATATGTAATTAAAGTCTTCTTGAATAACAACATCAACTTATATGTTAATTATTTTATTATACCTATATTAAAAAAGATTATTATTCAGTGAATAGAGATATATCTTTCAGTGATACACTATACTATGTAAGTTCCTTTATTACTATGCTTAATACATTTTATATGTGAGTACGTTCGTCGTGGCTTAAATTGTTCAGAAAACCGTCGCAATTTATGTATGTTGTTAGTAAAATTTGCTCAAACAGAAAGGGCGAACTCCGTTACATATTACCTTATTTAATTATATTTATTTAATAATTAATAAATGTAACAAAATCAGTGTCAATCCTACTGCGACTGCTTTATACATCCATGTAAATAGTTGATTCGTAATATATAGTATGTCTGTTTCTTATTCAAGTATCTAATAATAATTTCAACTACTGATTAGAGAGAGTATTGAAAAAATAATTAAAGTTAATATATATACCTAATTGTTATTATAATTTGAATTATAGTTGTCAATTATTTGTCATCGATTGTTTACGTATAGGCGTGATATAACTATGTACATGCCGGCTTATTTTAGTGTATAGGTAAGTACCTACTCTACAACTACTTACTACTCCTATACCAAGGTTTTATCTAATATTAACTTTAATTTTAACAAGGTTCGCTTAGGAAATGGCTGTCAATATTCGCTTACTTAATATAGCCTCCGTTTGTTTTGAATCTGAAATTTGAATGAATGAATGTTTTTCTGAGGTCAAGAGTTAAAAACTTACTCTTCATGATATTCGAGTATGTAGGTACTGTTTATTTTTAAAATATTATCTATCATCGAATAGAAAAATTTAGAAGGTATTTTAGCGATGTAAATTTAAAAAAAGATATTTTATTAATGTGAATAAGTAATTTCGATGGGTAGTCTTCAAATCACGGTGAAATTTATACGATAATCAATGTACCATTTACTAATCAGATCATATATTGAATGATCATGGATCGCCTACTACCTCATCAGTCACCTTTGACCAAAAAACCATTCGAGATAAGTATAATTCTTTAAACTTACTTTAATCATTGTTTCCATGTTTGGAGGTAAGTACCTACTTCGTTTAAATTTAATAACTTTTAACTTTAGTCTGCGTATACATGAATTAATCTTATTTCAAATATATGAACTGCGTTAGCGTGATGACTTCAAAAGACTAAGAAATAAATTGTCTATAAATTTTGGTCCACAAATTTGTTTTCATTAATTACGGTTTTGGAATTATTATTGTTGTATTGCATATAATAATGTCGCCATAATATAACTGCACCAACGGTCAGAGTCCAAGACTAGGCTAAATAGACTGCGTGTGCACACATAGATGCCCTTATTCCTTTACTCTTACATCGTGAAACACAACATTGTTATATAATCAATCAATAAGAAAGTGTAATACTTTTATATTGTATAAAGCAATTTGAGTTTGAGCTTGGCTGCAGTACCGACGGTTTCACAATGTGATAATAATTTTATATCTGATGACGATTCCCGTCAGTCCGAATTCGGCCTGTATTGACATTGTAAAAACTGTGCAGGACACAATATAGTACACAAGTGCGTCCGAAAAGACTAACGGGCTCAATTCCCTCACTATTATCCATCCGATAAACGGCATATCCCAGGGATATCAATCACAAGACAGACAAAACGGCTCTCTTACGAATTTCTTGCTCTTTCTTTCTTTCTCTGCTCTTTACGAATTTTATGTAATTCTATCACTGGACTAAAGAAGCTGTCAAATAGTCTATATCTGAGGCTTATGAAATGGTCATTAATCTCATATGGGTCATAATCCACATACAATACAATTGTAGTAATTTTCAATACCTATTTATCAAATTAGTAGTACAAGTACATATAGATAATATATAGATAATCGTAGGTACATATAGTATTCTCTCCATAACTTATCCGTGGATTATACAAATACTTATGTTATTTATTGGTTACTGAGCATTTATTCGTAATATTTTATCGGTAACAAGTAATCGACATTGCAGCTAATCATTACGGCGCAATTTTAGTTGAATGACTTTTAATATTGACTTTGCAATTTATTTTAATTCGAATAAGACTAATTATATAACGATAATTTTAGTATTGGATTTAGATACATGTTTATTTTAGATAGTGACAAACATATAATATGTAGCTAAATCTAATCCTTAGGTATACCTATGTTTATGTTCTGGGATGGTAAAGTTTTGCAATGGTAGAACTTTCTTTAAATAAAAGCAAAATTGTAATTCCTTTGTAAATAGCGTGTCCCACCAGGCGGGCGGTGTCGACCGCGTTCGGTTCCGCACAATTAATCCCAAATAACGAACGGCAACACGACGCCTGCGCCTGCGCAGACCTCTCCAATTAGTAAGCCCTTCGGTTTCCAGACAGACCACTGTTTTATTGTGCTTCGGAGAAAGGTAAACTAAGGTCCAAACGACTTCGACATTCAATAATGTCAGATTAAAATAGCTTAGGAATTTTAGACGCGAATAAATAAGGTTTTAGACATTTAGTACCTTCAATAGTACTTTAATCACAATGCTTAGACAAAGTTAAAATATCGAATAGAAAGTAAACAAAAATATGTCCTATAATAAATTACAAATTTGAATCAAATTACTTATAAGCAATTGAAGTAGTTTTGTTTTTGAGATTATAAAGTACCAATATTTTTAATATTTAACTATAAACTCAAAACAATTTATGATAGCTGGCTTAAATTTAATAAATAATAACTCATTACACGATCCACTTAAAACCGCACTATTAAAATTTACCAAATTACAGTATAAAATAAAATTACTAAATCCTCGGTCAAATCAAAAATTTATATTTTAAATAAGTAGGTACAAAGCCATTATTTTTAAAGACAAATCCTTTTATTTTAATGATGTGATCGGATAATTGTACCAGTATATTATAACTGTAAATCTTATAAGTATTGTAAGGAAAGAAATCGTTTGGTACAAGTTTTCGCACATTTCATAGGTAAGTACTTCTTTAATTGAAATTATTGTTACAAGTGTATCAGTAAAGTCCTCTTTGCCATTTTAACTAAAACCCGTTGCAGTATTTAATATACCTAATTAAAGACAGCTGCTTATTCTGATTTTAATGTAGCTATTCATTTTCCGAATAAGGCGGTAAGTTTTCAATACCGTCGGGTGTTGCCAGACGCATTTAAAAGCAGTGTTATGCATTGAATTCCGGGTTTATTTGGTACATTTAAAACCGTAATCAGTGTTTGTGTTTAAATAAATACTTAATATCTTACTCTTACCTACAAATAAATAAATGTCACTGATTAAAATAAACTTAAGCTACTGCCAGTACCTACGTTGATTTCCTGGAGTTAAAAAGTATAGTACTTATGTTTTATTGCCCTACCCAACTACAATTTTTATTCCCAAATTGTTTAAGCATTTTTTTAAGATGTTACTAATTACTATCTTCTGGATATAATGCTATTTCAAAATAATGTAAGCGTTTTCATCGTCTTTCATAAAACGTTGAAGCTATGAGTAGTTTGGCTGTTGGAAATTCTCATTCTCGCATCGTAGTCAGTGTATATATGCCCCTTTTTAATAGTAATTCTTGGAGCTGAAGGATAGTTGTTCCTGACTCTCCAGACTTAGGCCTATCTTACCGAGAAATGGCGGCGATCTCGCGACGGGGCTGCGCGGCTGCTCCGCGCTGCGAGCCATGATGGCCGCGATAGAGAAGTCCGTGGCTCGGGTCTTGCCCTCCTCCGCCACCATCCTGGAACCCCACCCTTCCACATCCATCAACACTTCGTACCCCAGGTCCAAATCCACTATTTCATTCCGTCCGACACATTGTCTCTCATAAAACCTGTGTAAGCCTATATCATGAATGAAATTTAATTAACGAAACACCGAAAAAAAAAAATTAGCACATTTTTTGTTTCGAAACGCGGCCGTGACAGTAGAGTCCGTCGTAATAGCAGAGCGTGCGCGGAGTCGCAAGCGAAAGCGACACGGCGGTTGAGCGCGGACTGAGCGCGCGGAGAAGCGGCGCGAGCGGGGCGGGGCGCGGGGCGGGGCCGCCTCCCCATCTACCACTGGCCGCGCTACCCGCTGTCGCCGCGCGGGGGCCGGCACCCCTACTCATAACAATATCGCATTATTATTTAATTTGTATTCCATATCACTTGCTCACTCCCATCATAATTCATTGTTAGCATTCAATAATATACAATATACATTCCGTTACAACCGAATTTAGATGTTTGCTTCCTTCAAATATTTAATCACTTACACTTACAGTTTTTTAAATAATAAATATATGTTTACATTTTTTAATGAACTACTTCTAATTATAAATACGTATAATAATATTAGCATTTTTTAATGATATTAAGTAAAAATTATAATAAAATGTAAATTATAAGCGCTACTGCGCCGCCCATTAAAACAGATCACTAGATCAGAGGGAGAAGGAACTAGTTTATGACATCCAATGAACGGTTGGGAGAGTGAGATCACATTATGGTGATTATTCTGGTGTAAAATATGTGCGCGTGTACACACGTTTCTTGGAGAAACAAGTAACCTGAAAAAAAAATCAATAACACAAAAACAGAATTATTATCTCAATATTTTATAAATATTGAATTATCTCTGATGTAAAATTCATCGTGCAAATAAATCATTGATTAATTGTTTAATTTTTTTTTTTCCTAGTTAGATAGGTATCTATAATTTTTCTTAATACATTCCATACAAAGATTTAGTCAAGTCAAACAGTGACGTATGATTAATTTGGCGTACAAAACAAAATTACAATAAACAACAAGTTATACATAGTTATATATAGAATACATAAGTAGGTATTTTGGAAAATTTACAACCAAAGTACCTAAATAGGCACTTAAATATACCTACTTAGGTATTAGGTATCCAAATATACCTACGTATATATCTATAAACCTACCAAGATAATAAAAACCACCTGCAATCATTTCACGTGGGGAGCGAAAACGAAAACAAAAATGTCTAACTACTAGACCAATACCAAAGGTCAATGCCCCTTATGTTTAGCAGAACGAAAGAACTCTTCACAACGCCTCCATGATGCTCTACTATGATTTCGTAGCTATGTTTTCGCTTAAGCCCATCTTTACTTTTTAACTGTTTTTTATATAATTAATTATTGTCCTTTTGTGGCAAAGACATATTCAATTAAGAAGTACCTACTATTAATCCAATATAATTACATATCTTGTTTTTGAAATATTAACAATTAATTGCCTAATCAATGTACCATCAACAAAACAATTTTAAAATGAAAGAACAATTTTTCTTCATTAATAGTGCCTGTATCTATGTAGGTGTGACTTTCAATGAAATCAAATTCATTTCTAAAATCCTACAAAGTTTACCTTTAACAATGACTGTTAACGAATTACCTTGAATAACAGTGAAGAACATTATAACAACCTAAGCAAGATAAATTAACATAATTAAACACGAAATTATTAACTTAAAAGTATAATACTTAAACAATGAATTTTCAAAGATTTTCAAGGATCTTGATCCGACATCTGTAAAAGGCTTTTAATAATTCAAAACCTTTTAACCAAAATGAGAACAGAGCTTCAAGCTATGTTCATATATTAAGCATACAAACTCTGAGATATCGCCTTCGTCGACTGACATTATGACGACTTCCAAACTCCCACTCCATATAAATGACATAGAGTCTATCTCTACACGTCGGTGGTGTATATTATTCGTGAATATATGAAAAACATTATATTCCTGATATATGACTAGGTATCTCGCGGAGGCATTAAAAAGCGTTAGGAGGAACAAACACCGCTGTTTTTCAATTTGCTAGAATGGTTTCTTGGTCGTGCGTTTTACGACGATGCATTGGTGTTAATAACGGAACTTTTCAGTGAATTGTTCTTCCTGTATATTTTATTCAATTCCTTCATGTATTTATTGTGTTATGCTCTTTTTCTTCCATCGTACTCGTTACCTTTTCTTGTAGAATATTATCGTAAGTTAAGACATTTTACATCTTAATTATACATAAAACAAGTACTCCTAAAAGTTTTACAATTAAATTGGTTATCGTATAAGGCCGAACTCTAAAAATATCGAAGTCCTAGGTTTAATTCTATGTTGGGTCAATAAAAATGATTGGGTTCAATAAGCTGGAACTTAATTGCTAATTAACCTTTTGAACTGTAGGTAAGTATTTCCGGCTGCGTTAAAGTTGTAGGCCCATCGGAATATACTTATACCTATACTAAAAATCGCCTATATTTAAGATCATTTTATGCACTGTATGCCCAGCGCTCTTGGGTCTTTTTCGAGAAATGACAAATCAGTAGTGCGTCATTGTAAGTATGTAATTTTATAGCTAATAATAATAAAAGTACCTCACATAAATACAGATTAAAAACGAAATATCGGTATTTCCCTACCTAATTTACATTACATATCATTACCTAAATTGCATTCTGTAATGTAATCTTTATGTATTTTCAATTATCCTATTAACATAAAAATACAAAGTTTCGTAGAAGTTATCGCAGACTAAAAATACTTAGGTATCATAGAATATAAAAGTTTATTGTCGCATCATACAAACACGACAACAACAGAACAAATAATTTAATTGTATAATATACCACATTTACCTACTGTTTAAGAGAATAAACCTATAATTCCATTCCAATAAGTATCATCCCAGAGTGGAGATAGCCCAGTGGTTAGAACCCGTCCATCTTAACCGATGATTGCGGGTTCAAACCCAGGCAAGCACCGCTGATTCATGTGCTTAATTTGTCTTTATAATTCATCTCGTGCTCAGCGGTGAAGGAAAACATCGTGAGGAAACCTGCATGTGACAAATTTCATAGAAATTCTACCACATGTGTATTCCACCAACCCGTATCGGAACAGCTTGGTGGAATATGTTCCAAACCTTCTCCTCAAAGGGAGAGGAGGCCTTTAACCCAACAGTGGGAATTTACAGGCTGTTGTTGTTGTTGAAGTATCATCCCAACCGCTATCGTCTGCTCAAGCAAAGTGACACTGATATGCAAGAATTCGTATTTATCTCGTGTGTCTAATTTCCAAAAAAAAATAATTCGAAATACTTTCACGTTATTTAATCCATTATATATATTTATTATTTATACTCACTAATCCGAGATGATGAGAGCTGAGATGGCCCAGTGGTTAGAACACGTACATCTTAACCGATAATTACGGGTTCAAACCCAACCAAGAACTGCTGAATTTTCATGTGCTTAATTTGTGTTTATAATTCATCTCGAGCTTGGTGGTGAAGGAAAACCTTGTGAGGAAACCTTCGTGTCTAATTTCAACGAAATTCTGCCACAGGTGTATCCACCAACCCTCATTGGAGCGGTGTGGTGGACGTGGTGGAATATGCTCCAAACCTTGTTGTTTGTTGTTACTGTTAATTTATAGATTATAAAATTACCATTAAGTACAATATTTTTTTCTTAAAGTTGGAAGTGTGTTTCAAATTCGACCGTTGATTTTACAGTTCGTCGGTGAAGTGTCGTTAAAATACACTTTATTGTTACTTAATTTTATATTCAAAAATATAACATTGTAATTTTAATTACTTATAAAACCTAATGTCAAAGTTGGAGGGACTGTTTTTATCGTTTATTTAATGCTTAATTAATCAATATGTTATTAACAAAAACTTCACGTTTTATGATAATAATATTTAACACATTATAATAAAGTATTTTAAAAATACTCTGTACTTGAGGCTATATATATATATTTTATTATTAGTTCTACTAATTATAAAATAAGATATAATTAATTTCTATTCACACAAATAGATTTGAAACAACATACCTAAATAAAGAAAGTTTTCGAAACGAAATCTTACTTTGAAACCATTTCTCACGATTATAATCTGAAACGTATTTAACCACCATATTTGAGCAAGTCACAATATTGTATAACGTACCGGAACTATAATTCAATTCAGAATCAACAACATTGTAAAAAAAACGTAGGAAATAGCGGAAGAATGGATGTCGTGGTGTAACACAAAGAGTTCCTTTGTTGTTATATTTCAGTGCAATATCCCGCAAAAGCGCAAAGGACGGCGCTCGCTTTTGAAAAATGTCGGAATATCAATAACGTTTTCAAACGTACAAATATTTGCTCGGAAACGTACACACGTGGCGGGCCACACAGGACGCCATCTTGAGTGTATTGTGCAATTTTAAGCCCCGTGTAGACTGCTTACACAGCTTATAACAAGTTATAACGAAGCAGAACGATTTATAACAAAAGTAATAATTAAGTCCAAGTAAAGTGATTAAAAAATAATTAATTAACATTTTTGCAATTTGCAATCATTTAATTTAAATGAAACTAAGTAATTAATCTATTTATAATTCTTATTTAAAGGAAATATTTAAAGAACACTGCTGTTAAGTTTATGGGTGAATTTGTCTCGATTTGAACCAGAAATCATTTGGATAGATCGTCATTTCCTAACCACTGGGCTACTGCGGTTGTTTACTTTATAATTGTAATAGTCGAGGAGCTGATAAAGTTGAACATGCAAAAGCAATCGATTTAAAAACGCTCGGTCACACTCCGACCGTGAAATAAACCGACGAGTGCGCCTCTAAAATCAATTTCCTATGAACATACTGTGACTGGGGATGAATTGCATAGCTCGTTTATTATAACCTTGTTAACCATTTATTAAAGAGAAACTTCTCGAGAGTAACATTTAAAGGTCATATTTAATGCATCGTTTTGTACGTAATGTTTAATTGAAACGTTTTAGATGCAAATAGTAATCACTTGCATCACGAGAACATTGTAAAGTCTTTGAATTTTTTAATAATATACGACACTTGTATCTTCTGAATATTGATATTATAACATACTGATATTACCTAAGTATCTACCTACCCATAAATGTAATCGTTTAAGTTAACGGCTCTTGTTACAAGTACTAATAAATATATAAGGTATATAATATAATGCCACTAATTGTAGGGTGCTCGTATATATTAGATAGAAATAAAATGAATAAGTACTTATCTTTTATTTTACTAAATATATTTTTTTTATCATCAACATTATTACAAATATTTAAATAACAAATTACCTTGCAGCCCTAAAAAGTAAAATATTTATTTAATTAAAATATTGTTATTAACAGATTAAATATTTTGGAATTAAAAGCTTAAATGCTAAAATATATTAATATTAACTTTTGGAATTAAAAGCTTAAATGCTAAAATATATTAATATTAACTCATAATAAAAACTACATATAAAACAAAAAAAAATAACTGGCTGAATTGTCAGATTTGAAAATTAAAAAAAATATATATATCGTATTATAAATGTTTAAATAAAGAATAAGTGAAACATAAAAAGGCAGCATCAGCGAGAGGGGCAACAAATCGCGCGCATTATACATGACAAATGTAATGCCCGGTGTCGGGTTGCGCCCACCCGTGCGCCGGATTAGTTCCCCGCAGCCCCGTTCGATGAGACGAGACGATTTGACTTCACGTTAATAATATTACAACTATACTACTACTATAATACCTATACAATTACCTATGTCGGGAAAATTATAAACAATATTAAAACATTAACTCGCAAAATGATGAAGTAGGTTAGTATTATTATATAGTTTGCATAATTATCTATTCAGACTTCAGAGCTATGCTTTATCTGTCTCATTGCTTGTAAAGTTCCGTTGACCAGTTTAGTTTTTTAACATTATGCTTAAAATGTACGGAACATTTTGTCGAATGGAAACAAAGTATCAGCTTACTTTCCGCTGCTCCCCAAATAGAGTGCCCTCTGCCCTTGACGCTTGCCATGCCATCAATACTACTTCTTAAAATAATTCAATCGTTAAAACGTATTCTATTTTCAAAAATACTAAAATAGATATTTAGAATGAAAATATTTACGCTTAATGAGATGAAATGATTGCTGTCACGCCCGGTTTACTTTACAAAGAATAGGTAGATAGATAGACAAATTAAATCACTTCTTACGAAAAATAAAAAACGTAATCATTTTAATAGTATGTACCTACATGTTTCCATTAAGCATTATTTTTTTATATTCAACAGTAAATTAAAAAGTGGAAAAAAACTTTACTTGCATAAATCATAGAGTGATCTAACTACTGTACCTTCAATGGGTAAAACATTTATAACCATATATTATATGTTGTAACGAACGTGCTTCGTTCACTCTTCAATAAATATGCGTTATCGTATATTTTATGAATAATTAAAAAACAGCTTACATTGTATGCCTATGTCTGGGAATAATCGATTATGCCAAATATCTAAAAAAAATTAAAAGCTAGTCTAGCCCATTCGAGTGTAACAGACACGCAAACATTCAAAGTTATTATATCTATAAGTAACGTATTATTATTAGAATTCAATTTCTATCATAAACAAATTATAACTTAATTAAATACCTACATTGGGTTTGTCTGATTTTTTTATATTGTGTTTATTCACATGAATACCAGTGATTATGATCATGATTATAGCGAGTGCAGATTACTATACAAAAATGTTAGTTTAAATGGAAACTTTGACTGTAGTACAATTATCTTAAGAGGTGGTTTTACGCCTTTACATTGTTAGGTTTTGCGTTATGCCACGTGGAAACCTCACACCCCCTGTGCTCAGTTATTGCGGAAAATGGTCACGAGTACATTCAAAACAACGACATAGGGGTCGCTAACGATACAAAATATTCTAAAAAAATCCCGAAGATTCCCTTTTGTGTTGTTTTACTAAATATAAATAATCTTGTAATAACGTAGAAAAAAACGCTTATAAACAAATCAGAGGGTTCTTTGCATATTTAATTATATTACGTCTAATTGTTATTAATACATTTTTAGAAGACTCAAATACTTTATACGTATGACGTAAGATTAGCATGAAAAGAAAACCACTGTAGTTCAAATGAATCCATGTCACGTACACACGTGACATGGATTCATTTGAACTACAGTTGAAGTGTAGATATATACACATATATCTACACTTCAATACACGATTAAAAACAATATCTCACCGCCACTCTACATATATATGTTTTATTAACGAAACCCTTGCAAATCCCTCTTCAATTCTATCAAATTTGCCATTTGATAATTAAAATGCAATTATTATCAGCGACAATTACCTAAATAAATAGTTGTATACGTACTACACAATCTACGAGAACTCATCCTAACAAAAAGGTCAAAGAACTAACGCATAAATGCTCTCTTAAACTTACAAATGAATTATTTCAAAAGAACTACTGCGAAGAAGCCAACAATTTTTCCAATATATATAGTATTAATCAATGTATCAATATCAACATTGCAGAATTCTCTAATAATAAACACAAATGCCTAATAACTCCGTATGTATAAATAAGATACAATCGATAACAACGTTAGCCCGATCAATCTGAGAAATGGTCGATAATACCTCATTACTGGTTAGCGAGTAGCGGTGGCCTCCACGGCAGCCATTGTTGCGTGGATAAGCTCATTATTTATGTACTATTAGGCACACAATCTGTGCTTAAGTTAACCATTTACATGTAGGTAACTACCGCCCACCTCCACGCCACCATGAATTTCTAAATAGCCTGCGTTTCCTAGAACTGTTAATGATTAAATTAACTACAAATTTCAAATTGGCCTACATTAACGTTAAAAAGAATATGTTTTATATAACTATAATTCAACGATAATTAAGATATATTTATTTAATAAAAAATATAAATTTTACGTTGACAACGTAATAATTAAAGTTAGTTTTTCATGATTAATTTCGAATGATATTAAAGATTTATTCGCTTAAAATTAATACCGAAACAAAACCGCGAAAGGTGGTCGGCCTGTTGAGAAACCTCACAGTGTGTAAAGAATGTACGCTACATTATACAATAGCCTTAGTACAAATACACTGCCATAACCCATTGAATAATTTCCAGTTAAGAGTATTTAAGCTTTTATCGAGCTGCAGCCATAAATCTGTGCGCAGACGCACGTAATCCCCGCCCGCGCCCCGCCGCTAGCTATAAACAGAAGTCAACGTGTTGGACTTATAAATCCTGCTCTTAACTATTGTATCTCACGCCACAATAATGAAGTTAGCTCGTTCAGGAAGAATTATGCCACCACGTGGGTGGCCGACGCGGTCGGTATAAATCCCTAAAGATTATTGTGTATGAATGTGCTGAACCGATTTTTTGTGTAAGGCAGTAGTCGACACCCGAGGTTGCACAGCCGGTGAAAGGTCGCCTGAAAAAACAAAGATAGCATCTCAGGCCACGTCGCGGTGACGAAGTGTCGGGTTGCGGGTTGCAAGATCGCCGCTTTATTAGATTCTTTACGACTACGGTTTAGCACATCTAATACCCATAAAGTAATAAATCATCGTCACAAGTCGTTACTTAAACTTTACAATTTGTATTTAATTTTGTTATAAATCATGACCAGCAACCATTTAACAGAAAATGTCATATTCATTAAACTTGCATAATAAGAAACACAGTTTATGTTACAAAAATGAAAGCCAGTAAATGTCCCACAATTGGGCAGTGTCTCTCGTTGTTGTCTTCCTCTAACGCATTAACCTGAACCTGCGATCCTTAATTAAGGCCCACGTAGCCTTCCATTGAGCCATTAGGCTATTGTATTCTTGATACCGCATAATAACGTATTTATGTATTATCGTATACTTTATAAGAAAATGTTCAACCCTAAACAAAAGAATATGTTTCAAAAAAAATTAAATTGTAAAGTTCTAGACCTAGTCGTTACCATAATCCACAATGGGCTACAAATAACACGAGCCCGAGGACGCGAAAGGTGTAGCGAATGAGTGTGAAGCAAGCACGAAAAGGCGTGCGTAATCGCTCCTATATAAACAAACACTCGTACTCGACACTAAAAAACCGATATATTTCACCAAACTTTTATATCCGTTCGCTCCAACTTAAAATATATTACTTTTTCTTTAGCACCTTTTGTATCTTTTAGTGCGTTGTCCCCACTTTTATGGGTACAAGTCGTCCGTAAATCATTGTAGTGGAAGTGGTGTACAATCGTAAACAATGCGCGTCCCGCAGGGCGGCAGGTCGCTGGCGGTCACAAGCTGCTCGCATTACAGCAGTAATGTCCCTGAATGAACCTAGTTGTCATGTTCTCAGACCGAACCTCTCACTTCGGCCGTGGGCAATCTCTATGTAGTTTAATAATAAAACATGAAACATTACGATTACATTTCGGGCTTTTCTAGTATATTAGATTTAATTGCACTTTATTAAGTACTCATTTTTACGTCTTCATTTGTTGTGGTTTTTTTTTAATATAATTTAAGCAGAAGTGCTAGGATAAACCATCAAATATTATTGTTATTTTAATATTTAGGGTTATCTAGAAGAGATAGCTAATTAGCCATAAGCCATAAGCCATAATGGGCGGACCATTATACAACACTCGAAATCAAAACTTTTTTGTTTCTGCATTTTCCTACATTTGCTTTCTTTTTTTTATGTTTAACACCAAGCTTTCTTTATATTTGTTTGTGGTGTACAATAAAGTATATTTCATTTCATTTTTAAGAATTACGTACAATACTGTAGATCACTACAGTACTAATAAATTTGGGTTGGAAGAAATGGCTACTTAGCCATAAGACCGCCCGTTGTACTCTACAATATTACATGACAATTAACGAAATCGGTTATAACATTATAAAAACAATTACACTTGGAACCTAGAATAGCGCTTTTGTAACGTTTCGTGTCGCTCGTTGAATGTTGAAAACCGATCTACGGTGATATGCTATATTGATGCGTGTTTGCGTTCAAATATTATAATTTTATTGTTGACATCGCATATCAATTTCTGACACCTCAGGCTTGTTTGTGGTCTGCGGTTCGATTGTGTTCTATCATATACTTTAAGGAATAGGGATGAACCAAAATGTAATATTAAGTAGACAGTGAACTAGCAAGTTGCGTATTAAGCAATAAAAATCTTAATTATATTCAACAAAGGAAACACTTTCCACACCGGGACTGAAAGTGGACATAACATTACCGATAACAGTTAATCCGAGACGTGGCAGCGCTGTAAATTAAACTTTATATCATTTTTAACGACCGCCTCGAATGGTGTTTTGATTGCAGCGGCCTGGAGGCGTCGACAACTCGACACGTTGATAAGGTGACAGTTATCGCGACTTACAAAAAAACGCGCGTTTTATAGCCAAAAAAGCAACTCTCACGCGGAGCCTCGACCTAGCTCTCCGGGACCGTCACCAGAGTTATAATTTTATGTGGATTCCTCAACCGTAACACACTTCAATTTTACGAGCATCGATATAGGCTTGACTTGACGTTATGGGACATCGTCAATAATTTTTAAGTATCTGCCTAATAGCTCGGTTTTGTAAGGCCTTATAACGTTTCACGTGGTTATACGCACAAAAACATCCATGGAAGACATTCAGAAAAACGACTTATTTATGTATAACAGAATTATGAAATTTACAAATAGCGCTTTACAATTTTGTTGTATTTAAACAACGAGTGATTTAACGCTCATTGATGTATTAACGTGCTAAATAAACCGTGAAACGAGACCACAAAAAAGGACGTAAAGACCAGCGAGTGATAACAAAAAGAGAGCCATTAATCTCTCATTGTGTGACGTCGTCGAAACGTCCCGTTTTGTTTGCGAACTCGTCCCGATTTATTCACACTGCTCGTTTACAGTTCCCTATTGTCCTTAAATGATCGGGTGTGATCATATACAAAGAATATTACAAATGAACCAAAATAACTGTCTATACATCATACTTATGTACACAAACCATAAATTCAATCCAACGGCGAAACGAATTTCAACGAAAACTATATTAATTGTCAAACAGAGTTAATTTATCTTTATAACCGTAATAATAATTTTAATTTAGCGCATACAATTTCCGCTGGCGCCTTTCTACAGTGTATGAAATATTTAAAGCAATTGTTGCGTTTCATTTTAATACAAACGTTGTAACGTTCACGTTTAATTATTGTATTTCTTAATTTACTTTTACATCGCTACTTTATCAAATACTTCGCTGACCTCTAGTTAAACAAAGATATAAATCATTTTTATTTTTGTCTTGGTATTGTATAAATATTATAGTGCTAACTCATATTTGCTATTATAGTTATCCGTAATAAAAACAAACGTTTCATAAAAAACCTCAATACATCTTCTTGTGTATATCTGTCTGTCGAGTCGAACATCTAAACGATGTGTATAGATTCTTAGAAAACAATCTATTTGTAAATCCAGTAGCGGCAAATCGTAAAGCAATTAATTTAGACGCGTTCAATAGACACCGACAGGTTTAACGCGCGCCTAGAGACCGATCGCTCATCAGCTAAACGTTAGGAATCTGTAAGTTTAAATGTTTCTTTTGTCAAAGCGTCACCATGATCCCGGTACGATCCCGGGCTCGTCCCGCGGGACAGCCCGCTTCTCATGCTCGCAATTGACAGCGAGTGACGTGTGACGGCCATTGTCAAGTTGACATGTTGACACTGTCAAACTTGACTTCTGTTCGGATTCCGCATGTAAATACGGAAACATTACCCTCAGTACGCGATCACAATGCACGGACAAATTAAATAAAAGAATAATAAACTGAGTCCGAATACAGCTGCCGCTTGAGGAAAATACCGTTAAGCGTATTGATGAACTTCCTACCCTCATTTAAAAAGTTAAAAAAAGTCACTTAAACAATTCAATCCCAAGAGCCATCGTAGTCTTCTATTATTTTGTTACTATCGAAAATGTTTTTACCATGTTTATGTCGTTTATTTTATCAACTGGGTTTAAGCTCCGTAACTATAGTTAAAAGCGTCAAAGTAATTTATATCAAGTAATTAATTGGTCTCTCCTCTCCTTAATTGAAGAGGAGGCTTTAACCCAGCAGTGGGAAATTTACTGGCTGTTAATTTTTAAGTAATTGGTTACTAAGATGCAAGAAAATAGTATTTTATATCATTAGACCTAGAGAAGTAAAGTGCTGGTATTTGCCTACTATCTTTGGAGTCCCTATTCAAGAAAAAATGTAATGCTTATTTTATCAAACAACTCTTGAAGTCAAAAAGTTATTGAAACTTTTACATAAAAGGTTCATTGTTTAACAGCTATTGTAGGCGTAGTCTTTATATAACAAATATGTGTTTGTAAATGTCAACACTCATTTATAAAGAAAAGGCCACAAAAAATGTTTAATAGTTTAAGAAACACGAAGTCCGAACGACCCCTGGCGAGCGCCCCACGCGATCTCCGTCCACCCCGTCTCCTGCGGAGCCTGCTTGAATCCAAAAACTGTGACAAAGTGACAATTCGAACATTCAAGTCTAATGCAGTCGAGAAATATTCAGTCAGATAACAATTCGCTTTATTTATGGTCGTGTTGTCGCCCACAAGAGACTAGCCTCACATTATTTTTAAGCTGTTTCATTTCCGGACGACGAATAATTTATGATGTATCATGTAAATATTGAATAAATAAACGTTTGAAATAAAACAAATGCTAATTTAAACGAGCTGAACTGAAAATAATAACAAAATGTCTTAAAATTAAAAAAATATTTACTTATGTATTTATAATAACATGTAATGTCAGATTAAGTAACTTCTAAGAGATATACCTATTTATTTAGTTTTAATAATTATTTAAACAAAAAAAATTTTAAGTTATATTATAAGAATCTTTTAGTCTTAAGTCGAAATGAAGCCTTAACTGGTTTTACAGGTTGATTATCACAAGAGAAATAAGGAAACAAAAAATGTATTAAAATATATATGTAAGTACATAATATGAAGTCACTTCATTACATTAAATATTTGGCAGCAACACACAGTATTGCTCGGTTGAATGTATTCTGTATGCGAGACAGTTATGTACCAATTGTACGAAATATTTAGATAAACACATGTACCTACATAGTTAATTTATTAGTTTATTTCTTAAAAAAATATTTATCTCCTTATGTGTCTCCTTTGTAAGTACACTATTATACTTATTATAGGTAATAATAAGTAATAAAAGATAGGTATATTGTAACACTATTTTAGTAGTAACTTTTTCGTTATTTTATCTCCAATTATTATTAACCTAGTGTGAAAAGTAGATACGACAATCCAACGTGGTCAAAATTGAACCAGCATTTACATCGAAAAAGATGTTGTGATATTGAGCTATTATTGTTTCTTTTAATGAAGATCATACAATCAATACGAAACAAAATCAAAGTTGTATTTCCTGATCAAGATATAACCTCTCTGACACGGTTGTACTTTTGTCAGTAACAAGGAATCAAAGTTTTGTAATGTGTGTTGCAATCATTAGTTAACACTCTCTGACAACACATTAGGTAATTAAAAAGTAATTTGATCAACATCAGCGCGTAATAGTGTAAGTCTAACGGGACTGCCTCGTTTGTTTAATGGCTAGCTTGCAGATGAGAGGGCCTGAGCTTTAATCCGTGGTCTTTTTGTCACGAAATTCTCAATACCAGCACGTCTTAGAACATGCTTACCGTTGTGAAATCTATCATTAGGCAATTAAACCACATAAACTAAGACACTATTTTTATCGACCTCCGTGGTCGAGTAGTACCTATATACAATAATTTTCATGAGTACGCTACTCAGAGGTCCCTGGTTCGATTCCCGGCCGAGTTGATAGAGAAAAAGTTCATTCGTTTTCTGTGTTGTTGAGTCTGGGTGTTTGTGATACCGTCGTTACTTCTGATTTTCCAAGCACACAAGTGCTTTATCTACTTACACTGTGATCACAGTATGTATGTGATGTTGTCAAATATTTATTTATAGTGAGATCAAATAAATAATGCTTAAAAGAACCTTAAATTTAAAGTACGCACGAATAACCATTTCTTGTAATCCCTTCTAAGTCATTGGTAATTCCAACTTTAGGGTACTACCCCAGCACCCATGCCGTCCGTTTTATCGTCTACCCCATCTTTGTACGATTATAGCTTTCTTAACTTGTATTAAATAAACCGGCAAGAAGTTTCGTATATCTGTTTATTATGTTTCTTCTTTTAGATACAATTAAAGATTTTAATAAAATTGTGTGATGTGGACTTTTGTCATTATTTGATTGCGGTTTGCCCAATTTTCTATTATCACCACATTGTGGTTTTTCCTATTTTTATCACGTCCTTGCTTGTTTACATCTAGGAGTCATAGACTATGCATCCTGTTTGGCGTCATCTTGCTCTATAATCATAATTAATTAATATATTATTCTCTACACATCGCACGGTTATACCTACAATTGTAATATGTGTATGACGACTATTAATAATGTTAAGTGGACCTTATTAGAAAACTTCTACAAAAATAACATATCAAGAGCTGAATTTATTATATTTTTTTTAAAAAGTAACCTTATTTATCAAGGTTGTTTCAAAACATTTATTGACATGTAAAGTAAAATATGTGCAGTAATAGCATTCATACAGAATCGATTATCTTTCCTCCTGTCTGAGGAAAAATGTATTGATCTCTTAAATTATATTTCAGATCTTAATTTAACTATTCGGCCTGTCAAAGTTAAAAAAATATTATTAGGCATATGTACCAAGAATCCGTTCAAAGAATTCGTTCATGTTACAAGACGAGATGGCTCAGGCAAGCACCGCTGATTCATGTGCTTAATTTGTCTTTATAATTCATCTCGTGCTCAGCGGTGAAGGAAAACATCGTGAGCAAACCTGCATGTGACAAATTTCATAGAAATTCTGCCACATGTGTATTCCACCAACCCGCATTGGAACAGCGTGGTGGAATATGTTCCAAACCTTCTCCTCAAAGGGAGAGGAGGCCTTTAGCCCAGCAGTGGGAATTTACAGGCTGTTGTTGTTGTTCATGTTACATAGCAATCTCTCTCAAATTCCATCCTACAATTTCATCTAACTAAGGAATAAATAAATTTAATACAATTCCAAAATTATTTTTCATTAAAACAATCTTAAGCAGTAACAAGAAACAACTTACAGACAATATTTATTCTTTCAGATACCCAATTTGGTATCTATTACTAATAAATAATGAGAAGGGATCTCTTAAGTCCCACAATTATAGATAGCTACAGCTAACATTGGGGATGCGAGTTCCGCCCCTACTATTAGCTGCGTTTTATCTTCCCTCTTTGTCCACTAATCCGTCGGGGAAGTGACTAAATATCTTGTACAAATAAACATTCTGATTGTTATATTGTCAGGGGAGTGTTGTGAGTAGCTGTTGCGAATCGGATTATGCGGCGTGTGGTGCTCACTGTGACTAATTAATAGAAAGATTTATCTGCTTATCGGGAGCAAAATTGTTTATACTTATAGTTCTTCTCAATGTTTATATTTTTTAGTATAATTTGTCCACTTGCTTCTGTTCAATCTTTTAGTTACAAGATTGTGTATGTTTTGTAAATTTTACGAAAATTCAACACTTTTTAATTATGATAAATAAGTTTTTTTTTTTTATTTCTCTCACAATACTTCGAATATGTTCGAAGTAATGAGGCGTCAGAGTTCGAACTTTGTACCATACTTTTGAAATACGATAACTTTAAATAATGAATGACGATGAAATTATTGTGGTACCTATTTGTATTTTTTTTACAATTTCTATTTTAATTTAATTTGTTCATCTGTTCATCAATCTGCTAATATTACAGTAAGTAATAATATAATACATAAAATTCTAAACGGTAGTTTATTCAAAATTTCAAGACCGATTGCAAGGTGAAAATAAAGCGGCTGCTATCCGAAAGTCCGCTGTTGGCAAATTGTTGTATCCACCTAACCTAAGCAAAGAAAATATATTTGTATAAGTTTTTTACATAGTCTTGCTTACATTAATTACATTAACTACTTAATGTTATGTCATATCATATCAAATATATATTAAAAAAACTCAAACAAACGTCTAAAATTCAAAAAATCCTTCGATTACTTCAGATTGATTTAAATAACTACTTGATTTATCATAAAATACAAAATATTTATCAAATGATTTCAGAAACGATTTCTTTTTATAAAATGTTATGATGAAATCTCTTTTTACGAATTCGATGTAAGGAGATCTCTCTATATCAGAGATTCGACAAAAATAATATTACATTTTTACCGTTTGGTTAATAAGAAATTGTTAAAACTATGAGCAAGGTCTTCTACGTTTTAAACCTGATAAATAGCCCGTCAAAAGAGTAATGTCACTTACACATACCACTACCGAAAACAAACAGCAGTTAGTGAGGTCGTTCAGATCAATTTACATGAACAAACAATGCAGTGCCTCTATTGTAAGACGTATGACTCCGCCCAGCCGAGCTCGCTTACAATGAGCTAATATGTAAATAATAACGACCCTCCGGCAGCGCATTTACTTATAATTTCCTTGCTAGGCTTTTTAAATTCACTGCAAATGACTTCCTTCATTACATCATTTGTAAAGTTTCATATCAACACGTTTATATTGATTTAATAAAATGTAAACTAATTACGTATATTAAAACTTAAGTGTTTTGTTTTCTTTTACTCTTTGCTGTATTTTTTTCGCTGTCAATCAATAATGTCTAGTTATATTTAGCTAGAATAAAAAAATCTTGACAGGTATAAGACAACTATGAAACAAGATTATTTTTCATATTAAAAAAATCTCTGATTTTAGCTGCATGTAAACCAAAGAAGTATGTATGTAAAAAATATTTATCTGTAAAAGTATGATGTCAAATTAAAAAAAAAACAATTGATGCTTTTGTTTCCATACTAGAAGTTTAGAAAAATAAACTCAACAAAAGAGTTCCTAGTGACATTGTATATTTATCATTTGCATGAAACAAAATGAAGCCAGCGTCTCCAGCTGAAGAACGAAAGATGACGGTGCACATAGCGCGGAAGGCCGATCGTCGCATGCCTATTCATGAGGCGACGGCTGCGCACCCTCGTCTCCCCACCGCATTTGAATAAATACAATTAACTTGTTTGTTTTGCTCGCCTCGACACGCCCTGCCGACCTGTTTTCCGGTGACAAATTCCTGCAGTCGGTTTATGTCCGCAGTAAATAAACTCTCAAGAATTCCATTAGAAATTTGGCTAATGCAAATGGGCATATTCGGCAGCGGGCGCGGTGGCGGCGCGACTCAAAGCGCAGCACCGACCGCGGCGCGCTGCACTGTTATTATCTCAACACCATCGCGCTCTCACCTAACCTAACCCATTCCTTTTTTATCAGACGCCTCCGTCTCCTTCGTTCTCTCCTCGCCAGAGCAGGACCCCTGGTCATTTATACTAAGCTCGACTCGAGGGCGTTCCCTTGACGATTTATCATTTAACGTTGCCTACAGACATTATTTGAAACGCATTAAAATCGCAGTTGTGGAAAATTTGTCGGCATCGAAATTACTACTCCTCTCCGAGTGCATAATTTATCGCTTATAAAGCATCCGGTTCGCGAGATTTGATTTTGTTTCAAATTAAGGACTCATTGATGTAAGTAAGAAGTTGATAATCGACATTATATTGAAACATGATAAAAAATCACTATAAATTACGTTTAAAAACCAGCTTATTAGTACATATTTCCTAAATTGATGCGAATAGCGTAGTTCGTATATATTCTTGCATATGTATCGAAGAATATTGCCGTGATAATGAAATGCAGCCAGACTTAGATCAAACAGCATTACCAGCACGAGGTCTCAGAAGATGCAACTGCCCTGAGGAAGCAGTCACGCGCGGCGTGAACACGTGATGAATATGTATCGGCAGGCCTCAACGGCGCCTTGTAATTTGAACCTCGCCGGTAATTATTTACGTGAGAATGGGCCGCCCTCACCTCCCCGCGTCTGGCGAGACGAATCGTTGATTGCGCATGAGTTGATGCAGATTGCCCCTCATATACGCTGCTAGCCATCCAGGAATCGCAATTCACTCTTGCCATATGAAATTTATAACACCACGAGGAAATAAAAGTATAATAAATTAGATCTTTATGATTGTATAAGAATTCTATTATGGAATTAATAAATTAAGACTAAGCACCTGTAGAATGTTAAACAGCGGATACTTTAAATTCCAACCGAAGAATAGGGGCTGTGAAGATGTTTTCTGAATATATATGGGTCCTAAAATGCAAACTAATATGATTCATTTCAATTAAACTTTAACAAAATAATGATAATATTTTACGGTTTCAAACTTATCCAGTATGGATTTGTTTTAGGTTTCTCGTATTCATATTAAATGCCACGTTTAGGTTTAGTAATATTCATTTCATCAACGTTTTAAAATAAAATAAGGGATACTTTTTGGTTTGTATATATTTCCCGGATTTAAATTACAAATTACCATAAATTCTGTTTCCAGGTAGATAACGGTGACGTAGTATGGGGTATAGTACTCATCTTTAGATAATTAATTAATTAATTTATATATTTATCGTAGTGACCATTTCTATTTAATAAAATAACTCCAACTTTAATCCAGTTTAGTTTTTATACCAATACATCCTTACCTATAGACATATAGTTTTATGCAAATAAAAACTAACGTGTAAGGTATGTTTTCTTTTTTATCAATCCATATTATATTATACATACTCCGGAAAAAAAGGAACTGCTAGGTAACAAGCCTGACCGGTCTTCCAGCCATCCAAATCTTCTTTCCTTATTTAAAACTCGCACCACGCTACTTTAACGCTACCGGTGGTAACGTCACATAATATAATTGTTAAATGAAGATTCAAAAGTTCTTGTAGAAGCTTACTTGAATCAGGTATATTTTGATTTTAATTTTAATGTAAGTTGGATTCACATGAGGCAGAATTTAATAAGTATTAAACGGGCTAATTATCAAAACAAATTAAGATATAACTCAACGATGCCTGCCTTATTTCCATGCCGCAATAAAGAAACAAGTGTTTTGTCCACTGGGTCATCTCGACTCTAGATGTAAAAAAGAATACATAACTATTATAAACTGTCTAACAAAATGGATGATTACAGCGAAGAGGCACAGCCATTTTTAAACTAATTTTGCCCGTGCGAAGTCGTGTCATTTTGCTAGTACGGTATAAAATACGTCAACAGTGTATTTAATACTAGTTTATATCTTAAAGAACTCGGGAACGATCTTTGGCATATAAATCATATCTTATTAATACGGTAATTTAGCACGAAATGAGAAATAAGTGGAACATCACAACGGGGTTTCGTTATTTTTATTTCTTTTATAACAGAGACGTGGTGGAGTGATGACGGTTGTTTTGACTTATACTGACATTTGCGTGTAAAACAGTGCGCCCGCGCCGGCCCTCGGAACCGACCGAGATTGGGTCAGCGGTCTCGCAAAAAAATTAACATCGAGACACGTTTAAGCTAGTATAAATACCAACGTTGGCAAGATAATTGCTAAAATAAACAAAGAAAAACATTAACGAGCTTAAGTTTATTATTTATAGAATAACAAATTAATTAAGTTTTAATAATGCGCTCTTTTATATTATTAATTCCCAATTATTTAATAAGTTTGCATTCATTTTCCGTGCCAACGCCATTTATATAAAACTGTAATGGATGCAAAAAATAAGTATACATGCCAAATAAAGATGTTATTTTTTTTTTAATTGTGAAGACATAAGGTAGCTTGGCAAATAAGTCGTTATGTAGTTGAAAATGCCAATAACCAATGCCAATAACCTGTTGCTAATATTGGCTTGATGTCATATTGGTATCCTATCACGGATCACATTTGTCAGTCCTGGCATTTAGACCTGATGATCGCCACTGCCTTTACACATTAATACACTTTACACATTGCGCCACCATTTTTGAGAATGTAGATGTTATGTCCTCTGTGCATGTGATAGACTGACTCATTCACCCGTCAAGCCAGAGCACAACAATATTAAGTACTGATTGGCAATGAATAACACAAAATAGTCATCGTGCCACCAAAATTTTCTCAATCACCATGCATATACTTCTGGAATGGTTGGAATGCACGTGTGGCAGAATTGTGATAAAATTAGACACAAGCAGGTTTCCTCACGATGTACTCCTTCACCACCGAGCATGAGATGAATTATAAACACAAATTAAGCACATATATAAAGTGGTGCTTGCCTGGGTTTGAACCCGCAACGATCGGTTGAGATGCACGCGTTTAACCACTGGGCCATCTCAGCTAAATTTGAGCGTTTTCTCTCAACGATAATTCCGATTTACATTTTTCATATTTAGACCAGTAGTCTCTTTTATTTATTTTTTATTGATTCGTTCCAAGCTCGTTGTCTTTAATTCTTTGTACCTTGTCTTTAACTTTAACGATAGGTTTAAGGAAGGGTAAGTGTATCTGTTCAAAAGATAAATATTTGGATAATGAATACGTATTTTAGTATTATCTATACATATAATAAAATTGGAGTGACTGTTTGTAATATAAAAATAACCGCTTTTTACCAAATGCGTATAAATATGTGTATACACGATACAGATACGAAAATAACATTTGTCTGTCTGCTTGTTCCGGCTAACCTCTGGAAGGAGAGAACCTATTTTGATATTTAATAGCAGATAGCTGATGTAATAAGCTTTGGCTACTTTTAAAAAGTAAAAAGTTATAATAACATCTGCGAATTTAACAATAACCTTATTTTTAAATTGAAACGCGAACTTTATATTTGTATTTAAACTAAATAATACAAGAACGTTTAAGATCTTTTAAGAGACAAGTGGCGACATCTATTGACAAATAATAAAACCGAGGTCCGCTAAAGTGAATGTGGAGTTCAGTCCAAACCTTTATTTTGTTATAATTATTGCTTATCCCAATGGTTCAACATATTTTGTATAGTGTTAGAAACTATGAATTGATTCAACGCTATAAATAACTCTTAATTTCAATATTTCTTAGACAGCAACCGGGTGTTTGTTTAAAAAACAAAATGTTAAATTGACTACTTTCAATAAGTAGGCATGTCGTGCGGTAAAACGCTCTTTTATTTGTATAATTTACTCACGCAAAACAAACTAATGTACACCTTTGTCAGGTAAACATAATGAATATATTTGCATGTATAAAAACAGGGATAGCATTAGATCTTGAGTGTTGCTGTGTACGTTCGGTCTCCGCGCGGCGTGGTGTCCCGCTGCGTCAGGCCCCTAAAAACACACAGACCGCGGGGCGCCGCACTCTACCCGCGCCTTTTACTAATAACACAGTCTTTCCCTCTGTCATGCCTTATTTCATTCGAACGTCTCGTTTTTTCAATGTCTCCGTTTTTTTTCCTCCTAACCTCAAACAATAACAATAAAACGAGGCTCTGATGATAGTAATCCTTCATCCTCATTGTCTTTTGGCAGTTTCGTGGAATAAAATATGTTGAGCTCTTGCGACTTGATATCTGAACGTCACATTATAAATGGCGTCGTTTAAAATATTTTAATACCTTGTATATCACGGCGATATTAATTTAGTACGCTTGAGTTGAGCAGGCCGGGTGCCACTGCAGGAATTTTAAATGACGGATTACCGAACGCCGAGATCGAAAGATAACTACTTATCTCGCTGATTCTATCATTGCCCTTCGTTACTCTTTTATAATTCGAACTAATTCTCTTAGTATAACCATTTATTTATATTATTTAAACACATATTCTACACAAGATGTACGACACCAATTATATACTTTGAAGCTTTTTTTTTTGTATAAGAACTTAAATCAAATATTACAAGAGTGGAATTTAAGAAGTAAATTCTTCTTAATAAATAACTAAACTCACAATTTACTACACATAGCCGCTTTATTCTCAGTTGTGTAATAACAGTCATTTTTTTTGGTCTCTTACGTAGGTACGTATCCGCGACAAAGTTACATCGATGGAAATACGCAGTTTGCGGAGTTTGACATGTTTACTTAGCAACCGTTTCCATGTTTAGTAATTGCTTGATGTAGAGTTTATCGCTAATATTGTTACAAATATTTAATCAAATATGGTGAAAATAACCGTAGAAATGGTTCGAAATAAAGCAGAACATCATGATCGGTTGTTGGCTCCACTAGAAGAAATCGCTTTACATCAGGAAAACATTGAAAAGATTGAATTCATTCAAGATTGGTGCCCGAAACTAAAGATTCTTTTAATGCAAAGTAATTTAATTGCAAAAATTGAAAATTTGAACAAACTAAAACATCTCGCGTATCTTAATTTAGCTCTAAACAACATAGAGGTGATCGAAAATTTGGAAAGATGCGAGTCCTTGGAAAAATTGGATTTGACACTTAATTTTATTGGCGATATCGTAAGCGTCGAATCTTTGACAGGTAACTATAATTTGGTAAACTTATACTTAACAGGAAATCCCTGCACGGATTATGATAATTATCGTGATTTCGTTATTGGTACCCTTCCGCAACTGTCGACGCTTGATGGCAAAGATATTGAAAGATCTGATCGAATTAAAGCATTACAAAACCTCCCTGTTATTAGATCAGATATCTTATTCGAACAAAACATTTATAAACAACAAAGAAAAGCACAAAAAAAGCGTTTAGAAAGCGATATACAAGATAAATGGGAAAATGAATACAAGCACATGGATCCAGAAGAAAGAAATAAACAATTTTGGGCTTCTAAAACTGAACATGCACCGGAAGTGAGGTATGAAATCGAACGCATGCGACAATTAAAACAAAAAAGTTATGAACCTGAAACTCAAAAGGATGAAAAAAGAGAAACCAGATTGTTTACTTCAGATGGCAGACCGTTTAACATAAATCAACCAAAAATTGATTTTAAATTTAGCGATGAAGATCCGAACGCCTACGTTTTAGATCTAGCTGTATATAAACATTTGGATACTAACTTACTCGATATTGATATTCAGACAAATTACATAAGAGTATCAATAAAAGGCAAAATATTTCAACTTCATTTGCCTGAAGAGGTGGATATAACAAACTCAACTGCGCAAAGGTCACAAATTACTGGACATTTAGTCATTAAAATGCCAAAAGCTAATTTCATATTAAAAAAACCTTTGACAACCAAAAAATGTATCACTCAACCATCCATAAGTGAATCTAAAGTAAGAGGCTGTAGTTTGGGAATAACACAAACGAGAGAATTTTTAGAAATAGGATCGTCTGATAACGTACTTGATTTAACAAAAATGACGTCAACAAAAACACCTTCATATATTGATCCAAGAATGACATTGATTGAAAAAAAACCGTCTTCTAACTTTATTGACGACCCAGAAGTGCCGGATCTTATTTAATTTTCATTATTAATTCCTTAATTATCCAATAAAATACATGCCCTATAATATAAAACATTTTCATTTAATCCCCTAAATGAATGGAATCCCATTGTATGTTTTTATAGATTTTATTATTTAATCATATATAGATTGGTTTTTTCACAAAATTAACAAAAATATGTAATGATTATAAATTATTCAAATAAAACAAAGTAACCGTCTCGAGTAAGGAGGTATGTATTTTCTGTGTATTGAAACAAATATGTTTTATTCTAGGATATTTATACGTATCGTATAATAATAGACATATTGTATTATATAAAATGTAATTTGGTATTTTATTTAAATTAAACATATCTTTAAGTTACAACTAAAGCTATTTACATTTATTTTTTTGTTTTCTTAGTAACTATAAATCTAAATTTATTACAACTACATTAAATTACCTGGCACATTTGATATATTTTATATAATAATAAATACAGGGAAATTTACAAAACTTTAGCAAATAAATAAGAAAAACTAGTAACTCAATAAATCATAAACTGATTAATACGAAATTAAATATCAATGAAATAATAAATATGGCCACGCTTTCAAACTCATCGTTATATCGAATCTTAATTTAACGCTACCTTTGAAGGATTAAACCAGGAATGAGATAAATTGGAACAGAGAATTTAAGCAAAGAATCGGAGCTACCGACATAGTTTGCAAGATTAGCAGACTGCAATGGCAGTGTGCTGGCGACGTATGACAAATGGCCGAATATCGTTCGTGTATACAAGACCTTCAGTGGAATACGAGTCGTGGACTGACAGAAGCAACGTATGGTAAGTCCTTAGCTAGATAGAGCTTGAGGTGGCGAACCTCGACATAAATACAGTTGTTGGAAAACTCTTGACGCACTTCAGGTGGGGTGGGCTTTTGTCGTTGTAGATAGTAATATGCAGTATGATTATTTTGTCATGTATCATCAAAAAGAGAAAAATGTTATACAATAATACAAACTTAATAATAATACTAATAGGATTCAGATCATTCACGCCATATATTACGAGTAGGTACGTTCATTTCACGTATACTTATATTATTTGCATTCAAAAGCAGTACATATTTCTAGCCTTTTGTGAGTATTTTTTTCAGACGCAATATGTTCAAATTTCACGCGTCTCGTTAGCGTCAATCAATGGGATTCCATTAGTGTCTGGAGGCGAAACCATCAATGACAGGAAACCGTCAACGTCGTGCAGTTCCTTTGAGGAGAACTTCGCTGATATTTGGTGTCGACCGGCCCACGGCGGTGTCAGCTTAAACTGGACACTCGCAAGGGCGCCTGGAGCTACGTTCTGAAACAAAATGACAATAGTAATAAAATGTTGTCTTATATTATTTAATATTTCAAAAGTATTAAATAATAAGCTTTACATTTTTGTGTAATAGGACCAACTGAACCAAAAAATTCGTCAACTAATGTTACGTGGTCACCACCAAACCCATGTTAGC
Source organism: Vanessa cardui (assembly GCF_905220365.1). Taxonomy (NCBI): domain Eukaryota; kingdom Metazoa; phylum Arthropoda; class Insecta; order Lepidoptera; family Nymphalidae; genus Vanessa; species Vanessa cardui. The sequence goes on from NC_061129.1 coordinate 10,432,971, forward strand.
CAATTCCCGACTTTTCCTTGCATTACCAATGCAACACCAACCTTGGGAACATAGACGTTAAGTCCCTTGTACCTGTAGTTTTAGTGGTTCACTCGACCTACACACTATAATACAACACTTCACATTGCTGTATGGCGCAGAATACCTGATGAGTAGGTACCTATCTGGGAGAGAGGTGGATTGCACAAAGCCTCAGTACACCCAGCATTATATATATAGTTATTAAGAGAAAATTGGATAAAAGAACAAACTGATCCGTCAAGACGTAGTCACAATTATAGCGAACTCTAACATGTCTACAGCTGATCACTTAGCACAGAAGAAACCAGATATAATAACATGAACTTAACAATTACCTCGCTTAGTTCAATCTTAAGTTGTTTGTCCAACCCTGGTCCCTGTATGTAGAATTTTCCATTTTTCAAAGGTATCGGGAGAGGATTTTCCAATTTGACCGTCACCAAAAATTCCTGCCGTGAAATTGGCTTTCCGTCATACGATATTTTGATATCGGGATTTCGTACTCTGAAGTCGTCTTGTGCGAAATAGTCGAAATTTCTGTCCACTATTGTCGCTAAGCAAGCTATGTTGAACGATGCCTGTAATAAACCAAAAATAATTTACATTAAACATTTAATACACATATATTTTTATAAATCTATACTTAGTAATAAAATGATATATGACACTTATTTTATAGTATCAATTAGTATGTGTATTTGATTCTTGCATAACCCAGGGGTTTGTTTTCTGTGGTCATAGCTTCGGATCCGAGTATTATTTTATATTTTGAATTCAGCTTGTTAAAGTAAAATATTGCAAAGAAATCTGCAAGTGTGAGTAGAAATGGTGTGTGATGCATATTAAATAACCCAAAAAAAATCTCTACAGACTGACTTGCGTCTGACATAGACTAGAATTGACTTTATTTTTTATATAGTACATTTTAATTACAGTCTGGTGAGGTGGGATTGCCCAGTGAGAGGTGAGATGGCCCAGTGGTTAGAACGTGTGCATCTTAACCGATGATTGCGGGTTCAAACCCAGGCAAGCACTACTATATATATGTGCTTAATTTGTGTTTGTAATTCATCTCGTGCTCGGCGGTGAAGGAAAACATCGTGAGGAAACCTGCATGTGTCTAATTTCATCGAAATTCTGCCACATGTGCATTCCACCAACCCGCATTGGAACAGCGTGGTGTAATATGTTCCAAATCCTCTTCTTAATGGAAAAGGAGGCCTTATCCCAGCAGTGGGAAATTTACAGGCTGTTACTTTACTTTACTTTTAATTATAGTCTACGTTGTCTTTTCGAAAAAATGGCAAATCATCCTCGTTAAAAAATATAAGATATACTGAAATATGAATAACAAAGCAAGTTTACCTGGTCAACAATTTTCTTGAAATAATCATTAAATGTGACTAGCAGTGTAATTTTTTCCTTCGCCGCTGGAGCCATCACCATGTCGAAGTCCTGTCTCTTCACGCCGTCCCCGGTCACCCCGGTGTACGTGACTGTGTCCACTCGCAGCACTCCCTTCACCTGGTGTTCGTTGATTGTCGAACGGTTCTTTATATGCAAGACCTGAAGAGTATACAAAACTTAGGTAAGTAAAAAGATTTAATATTATATGACGTTGCTCGTCAAAATTCGAACGGACTTGTAAGTAATGTTTAGAAACAATTATGGCAGAACTAGCGCGCACTGGTAACTTTTGTCACGGTGACTGTTTCGTCACCTCCATACATATTCATGGACTCGACAAGAGTGACGAAACAGTCACCGTGACAAAAGTTACCAGTGCGCGCTAGTTCTTATATTTTTACAAAAAAAAAAAACAAGAGACTATACGTTTATTTGTACTGAAATAAAATAATACAAGAACTTACTTAAATATTTTGATATACCTACTAAAGATATTTCTTAATGGTATCATATCGTATTTAGATGATGTATATAATACGTACCACATTAAAGTCCTGTCCGATTTTAATGTCGTCTCTCAGCTCGAAGTCAAAAACAACGTCATTAAACGCATCATTGAGGTAATAACGTGCAAATATGCTTTCTGATTTCCGCAGAGCCTTTTCCATAGTATCGCGTTCCTCTCTGGTTCTCTCTGGATATTTATAAAGGTCCGTAATATCCTAAAAAAAATATCATCCAAATAATAAATAAATAAATATTTTTATCATTTTCAAGTAACATTAATTAATAGAAACAAGTAACATTATAAACAACCAATATTATTATTAAATATCTTTACTTAGACCTTTAAAGAATGGTAAAGCAATGTTTTCAAACGACAAATTTGCTACTAGTTTACGATCAGGCGCATTGTTCCGAATCGAACCAAAAATTGGTTATATTAAAATATACAAGGTAATAAAGTATACCTCTCGCTCCATCCGACCGATCGCTTTGGTGGAAATATTTTGTCCAATTGAAACTGTATCACGTGCTAAAAGTTTTAACGGTTGAATTTCACCAGAGTATTTCCATAGCACCTGAAATAAATATTTTCTCTTATTTATAATCTATATCTATACAATATACTTATTTATAGAAACAAAGGTTACGTCAGTAAATACATATACATATTTTTTGACTAATTAATATAAAACATATTTACAAATATTTGTATTTGTTTGAAACGGCTTAACGGAAAAAATATAAACAAACAGGCTTAGCTGTTTGTTTATATTACATTCTTCCTTGTTTTATTTTACGACTTGATACAATATATTATTTTGCACGTTGGCCGATATGGCCTAATGATGAATCGCCAAGTAGGTACTTCAGTTGTGTTTTATATTTATCTCGTACTCAGAAAGGTGAAGGTGAAGAAAAATAGCTTGAAGACGTGCAGGTTTTGTTACAACAAAATCTTCCACATGTCACCAACCCGCATTAACAGCGCTCTTTAATTAGCTCCAAACCTTCACACAACAAGGAGGGTAGGTTTTAGCCTTACGGTTTAATATACATCTCCAAACATACCTTATCTGCATTAACTTGTGCAAAGACATAGGACGCGTCGTAAGGTCGCTGCAATTCTCCATCTCGTACAGCTCGTAAAGACGCTGGGCCACAACGGAAAACGTCCTCTGAGGTCTCTTGCGGTGTTGAATCAATAGCTTGCCAGCCGCTGTACTCAGTTCCTAAGTCTGGCCGATCCATCCATACCTACACATAGCAAAAACATAAATCTTTAAATTTTTATCTATTATATTTGTAAGTAATCTTTTAAAATAATATAATTGTTAAAAATAAACCAAAAACAAATTCGTTTCGTATATCCATAGTAATATATGTATTTCTGCATATCAACTTATTATGTAATACATGTTAAATCTGTATCTCGTATAATATATCATAAACAGATATCATATCGACAATAAGAAACAGATGTTGAACATAAACTGATAAAATGAGAAGCTCTTAATTTCCAATAATACTTCTTGCCAAACAGTTTTATAGTTCAGCCGCTACTTGGCTGTTCGAACCAATAGTGACTCACCTCGTTCCACACGTGATAGTTCCAAACTGAATCTCTGGTGAACTCCTCGAGTGTGTTCCCTTCTTCGTCTTTAATTATGTCAATAGTCAGGCTGCCTTGACTGTCGTGTGCTGCGTCATATCCTGTCACTGGTCTACAGGGGATTCCTAATGCTCTACAAACTGGAGAAGAAAATATTGACAATTAATATATATAAACTAATGTATGTATACGGAACCAAAAGTGTTTATTTAAGCCTTAAATCTTATCTACGAGTATGTTCTGCTATATATTTTTTTTTTTATAAACCGATATTGATGATTGTTTTTTATTGGCTTCAGTATAAATCCAAATGGGACTACTCCCATAAAAATATCATTGGTATTGGATACTATTAGGTTTTTATTGGAAAACAAGTTAATATTTTTTTATTAATAAATTATTTCTTACTTGTAGTTAAAACTCCAGCGTAGACCCAACATTGAGCATACTTGACGGGTTTTTTCTTCTCGTAATACTTCTGTAATATCGATAGTGATCCGACCCATTTCAGGGGATGTGTGCCACCACTGTATTCGCTTAACTCTGTGGCCCAGTTACCGAACAAGACGCCACTGTCATCTTGAACATTGACTGCAGCTGACAGCGCTCGTACCGTCCTGATGGGATCGCCTCTCGCGCGACCTTTGACCTAAAATACAATTTCATTTAAATATGAAACTTTGGGTGCGATTGGTCAAGTTTGAGTTCAACGTTTCAAGATGAAACGATAATGATGGAGACATAGATTTAGTTCGTGTCACGTATCGGAAAGCTCTTGAAATGTTTCACGTTCCACAAAGTAGATTTCTATAAATATTTATTTATTACAATGTTTAAAATCATACGTGTAACATCTGGCATTTTTTATTTCAGTGATGAGATTTTTTACGACAAAAGAGCAAAGGAATCAAACTTGCGGTCCAAACATATTGTTTGGGCCGCAAGTCTTAAATGCTTAAGTACTTAAATGCAATAACAAAAAAAAAATGGTGAAGTTAATTTCAGTCCACGCTGTTTGTAGGCAACTTCATGCAAATGGTAGGTGAACATTTACGCCCAAGTACAATCGTAATTTACCAAGTACACTTCAGAAAAGTACCTTTACTATAAAAAAAAATCCGTTTTCAAAAAGTTACGTTGCCTTGCATTACGCATTATAAATTCGACCTTGAAGTTTCACTTTCATCACGTTGAATTTAATAACTTTTTATCTTTAAATAAAGACGATACAGTGACCTATCTCTTTAAAACAGCTGTGTCAATTGTGTTTAAAAAAATACTTTTTTATAGTTATGGTTTCATTTCATAAGCAGCACAATTTAGATACCTTTAAATTATGCTATTAAATATATGTATTGCGGTACATTACAATGGAATCAACTACATAAATTTAAATTTAATAGCGACCTGTTGAAAATCATTTAATACTTGCCTTTATTTAGCAAATAGTATGTAAATAAGCGAACTGAATTATTGCTTCGGAGAACAATTAATGCATTGATAACATATGACCGAAGATAATTTTATTTGTAACCTCAACAACACAATTATAAATATAGCTATCGAGGCGTACCTTTCCAATCTCTCTGACGAGGTATAGAGCGCATTCCAATATATCCTTCTCATACTGCGCATAATACCAAGGCATGGGTTTGATTACGTTGTAAACGCCTCTGTACATAAGCCCACCATCTTCCTGCACGTACTCCTCTCGATGACTATGTCCTATAATAAAAATTATGTATTCAAATTAAATCTATATATTAAGTATTTCATAATGGACACAATTAAATAAATCAAGAACGATCTAGAATAATTATATAACAAGTTTTTAAAATACCATGTAAATTAAAAGAACAATTTTTTTTATATTAAGCTGTATATAATAAAAAGAGATACAGCTCACAGTAGAGTGACACTTTATCGAGTTTAAAGTAAACTGTAAAAAAACTTCGTTTCAATAATGTATTATTACAAAAACAAATATGTTTATGATATGTATCTAAAATTCCTACCTGGCATGTAAACACTATCATTTAAGCACCACGGATTAAAGAGCACATATATGGGGAGAGGATGTGTGTAGCTCAGTGATTCGCCTCCATTCAGTCGGGTATCTACGTCTATGCGCCACGCAGCAACAATGCAGTCAGCCGCTGCGGTCACCGCGACCATGAGGTGAGAATCCATTTGACCGTCATACACCGCATTCCATGCGCCTAAGGTTTCGGATCCTTTCTCCAGCATAGGAACAGCGGCTGACGTATCCCCTGACGGCCCACGCTTTTCCACATCTGTTTCCATACAAGCATTTAGTAAGTATCTGCTATTCTTAAATTATACGCTGATACCACATATAAAATAGTAATGTTATTTCCGACATACCTGACACATAAAAGATAAAAGAAACGGCATCTCTGCTGGCATCGTATGGCCGGTTTAATAGAATATCGAGTTTGAAGGCCTGACCTCGTCTTATAACAAGACACCTGTCAACATCTCTTGACATGAGATTGAATTTGCTCGTGTGATGATTTTCCCCATTAGTTTCGATGCAAAAATCGATACCTTGCACGGCGAGGACACCTTGTCTCGTTCCGCTGATCACATCTGAATAAACAAACAGTTCTCTTAGTTCAATATCACGTCTAAAGATTATGCAATCCTGTTGATATACTTAATAAATGAACATAAACAAGCGCATAATGGTGAATTATTGTAAATAACGAAATGAAATTCTACTTAATGAAAAATTTTCAATTTAATCTTACGTTAAAATAAATTTTATTACTACCGGATATATTACATTTCTTTAAATATATCGACTGTTTAAATTATCCGAATATAGTATATAATTTTCGATTGTTTTAGTGTATCATGCGTATACAATATTAGTAACCTACTAAATATAGTTTAAATTTATATTAATCATTCATTGAGAGCTGATAGTATTCGTCATCGTTTAAAATTTTCGCGCCTCACACTTGGGTCAGAGCCAAATCATTTATTCGGTCAGAATAATACAAACTTGACCAATGCTTTATACTGTTACTTTTATAAACACTTACATGTGATGTAAACTATAAATTTAGCCGAATATATTAAAAAAACTTTGAGTTCAAAATAATTTTAGTTTCTACTTCTACTTAAACGATCTCGATTTCACATAATTTACCTGGCTGAAATGGTATAATAATGTACTTCTGACGCCTTCCAAAATAGTATCTCCATAAGTTCTTGATGTACTCCATTTCACAAAACTTAATTTTACACCTTTTAAATTTGCGCTTACATCAGACACGATAAGCGCTGCCTCTAAATAATGTATCAGCTTACTGATACGACTGCTTAGATTCACCTATCAGTTCGATTTCACAGGGTACTAATTAGTTAAGCAAACGTCCAGCTTCCTATGAATACCGTCATGGACTGTTTGGTTCACGCTCTAAACTTCATCTATAAGACTCCTACAGCCGGTGATGTCACGAAATATACATGGCTCACAGTTGGTACAAAGAATTATACTTAAAGCCATTCATTGATGGCAGCTAGATTCTATTACTCATCGAAACTTCAACGTCGAGATCTTACGTGAATTCTCAAAGAGTCATGTCAAAGTAAATAATGATCAAACCTGTCAATAAGTAATTGTACGCGGAATCAAGCAAGTCTAATAATAGCATAATTGTCACAAGTGTTGTTAGCTTAACAATTTTATTCCATCGATTGTGACATATGTATTAATGATATAACGGCAGTGAGATCATTGGAATTTATAAAGATTTATTTGTAACAGCTCTGCCCCTATGAGACAATCAAATTGCCCTAGAAGTACAATCAAAATCGACTCAACCTTACAATATTACGGGTCAATTAGTTCCGCGCCTTGATAATATTACAATACGAGTTTAAATTAATTAATTGTCCTTAAAAGCATAATAATATTCTCGCCTAAAACATTAATCGAGTAATCATGTTTCCTTGTATTAATTACGAGTGTGGGTGAAAAGATCTATATCTGGATGGATGTACTATCCATTCAAGGTCTGTCTTAGTTCCTTAGTTCCCACGCACGCGTAGGTTTTCTGCATAAGCTGTAGATAAGATCATCACACTGTTAACAGCTATATTTGCGTAGATAAAGGATTGTATTCAAATCCTTGACATAAGTAAATACCAATTTAAAAGACATTGAACTTGAAATATAAAACAAAATGTAATTAAATTAAAGTTAATGAAAGTATTTTTACGCATGTAGAGCCTAGTGGCCGGAATGACGTAACCGTTAATCGAAGATAAAGGTTCACGCACGGTCAAGCATCGCAGAGATATTGAAGGAAAAGGTCTTGAAAAAAACATGTGTTGGATGAAATACCCTATGGTAGATTGGATACATATATGTATCCTATCACCCGCATCCAAGAAGCAAAAGATAGAAGTATTGACTTTTATTTTATTTTTATCGTTACTTAAGTATTTTTATTAAGTTTTCAAAACCTTTTTTTAGTACTTCAAAATTATTTCAACCATTTTTTTCCACATACAGAAAAATAACTCTCCAATCTGAACAGATCCGTCAATACATTGTCATACAATTAGCATATTTAATTAGACTTTTATTTTTATACTATCTACGCATTACGGGTCATTTAGCATGTATATCTGTTATTTTATCATAAAGAAACAGTTAATGTTGAGATAAAAAAAATCTATTTAAATTTATGCTTGTCGAAGTAACATCACAATATAACACTAATTTTTAATGCAATAAATAGTAATAATAATCTATAACTTTTGGCATTGTATTAGGTACTCCACGTTATTGATTATGCAATTGAGTTTTAAATTTATATTGTTTAGAACATCCGTTAAAAAATATGAGGAAAATATACTAAATAATGAACTTTTTGTACTCATACTAAAAACGAAAACTATACAAAAAATATTGATTGTTAAATAGAAAAACCCATCAGAAAGAATCATCAATGGACTCATACTCATATTATAAATGCGAAAGTAACTGTATGTCCGCTGTGCTTTAAAGGATAAATCATAGAACATATACTTATACCTATAACCCCTAGGTTTCCAAACTCCACGCGAGCGAAGACGCATTGAAAAACTAGTTTATTATAAAGATAAAATATGCACTGGACAAAATGAACCTGTCATATCTTGGCTTCTGATTATATACGATGGCTATGAACTTAGTTAACGCGTGTCAAAGGAACTTCAATTTTATGGCCATATTAATAAGATTTCAAGCATTTATAAGGTATTGTAGTACGTAGGTCGGTCGCCTGGACTAGCTCACCTTGAACGACATGCGCTCGGCCACGCATTTTGTTATGTTAAGTAATTTAAGTTCAACGTGAATCGATTCCTCAGGTGTAATCACGCAACTAACACTTTCACTATATATCTTTCTTATGAGTGAAATCTTATGTTGGGTAGCATTCTTTTTTTTAGAATTAGAATACGATCCATGATTTAAAAATCATATAAAGCTTGTTTTACAGCCAGTACTGTTAATTAACCGTTATTTAACCTTACTGTTGCTTTTATACTTGTTAGAGGAAAAATAGCTCAAAAACGCATACACGACTCTTATTTATTCAAGCATACCTTTACCCTTTTACCTTTTACCCTTATCGAATCAAAAAAGAATTATCTCAACACAATTTTATTCATGATTGCGTTTTTTTTCTATATTACTACGGCATACTATCACTGTTTGGCTTCAAGAATTTTCCTATTTTTGCCTACCTGGAGCTATCAAATCTTTTTTTTTAACTGCTTGGATAACCCGAACTTGAGTATAATTCTGAGATGGTATCAATATTAGTAATCGTACATCTAAATGAACAAAACTTATAAAAACATTGTCGAATATAGTATATATGTAATAGAATTCGAAATCGCAAATATTCAATGAACTTGGCGTCCGAATGCGTAAATGTTAATTGGTTACGCAATATTCTGTAGGAATGCTAAGAACTAAGGCAAACTTTACGACTGTATCATTGAGATATCCAACGAAACGTCTCAAGTTTGAGGTATTTATTTTTAACCGACATCAAAAGACAATGATAGGCGTATTTTATTATCTTTGTATTCCTCATGCTTTCAGTGTTGTTAGATTAAAGACAAAGGAAAATGATTTATAGTGATTGCAATAGCTGTAATTTTTTATAAACTAAAGACTTTATTTGACTTTTAAATAGTAGTACATTATAGTGTATGTGAATCAAATTATACTTGTCGTAAATTCTTGTTAATATAAAGCAAAGATTTTCCTGGTACGTAATATTTACTATTTATAAAATATTATCTTATAGGAAAATTCAAAAATAACGTAGCGTTTTCTTAAGCTTTTATTGTCGTTCTTGACATTTCAAATAACACTAAAACGCGATGTTTGTAATATTTTCCAGCAAGTGTACTTTTTACAAATTACCTAGAATTTTATGTATAGTTCTATGCTAAAACAAGAAAGGGGTCGACCTTCAAGCAATAAGATATTGCAAATGTTTGAAGAGAGGAATATACAAAATACTGGATGGTGAATGAGGTGATCAGATACACATTTTGATTATAGAACGTAAAAACAAAATAGTTATTAAATTCAGTATTATGTCACCGGCCGTATTATTAATAATTATCATTCTGATTGATTACAGATGTAAAAACTTAGACGATGTATTATTGACAATTAAACCGGTCGGTGTGTTGCAATCGTTTATTTATATATTACAAAGACGATTTTTAACTTTATCCTTAACTTTTATAAATTCTCAAAGTCAGTTCGATTATGTAGATTTTTTTTTCATTTTAAAATAAATAACGTAATATCTATTTGGATACGATTAAATTAAAAGTTACTATATATAAATATATAATATATTTTTATTATATATACTAGATATATAAAAGTAAACTTACTGTTCGAGGTATCCAATCGCGGTGGTCGAGGTAGATCTTTCAGATCATACGAATCTGATCTCACGAGTCCACAGCATCCACACTTAGCTGGGCATACATTAGCTAGCTTACTCTTTACTGCGCCCATGTTATGATAACAAAATTCATATATCTCCAATTAAAATGATATCTACAATTCACTGGTGCTAATTAACCAAATTCCTCAAGAGGAACGCTTAAATCACCTCTCAAAGCACTCTAAACTCACAACGTTTGAACAGTTTGCCACTGTGTAAACAAAGCCTAAATTAGAGGTTCAACGCTCGGCTATACAACGTAACCCACTTGAAAGCGTATTAATATCCAATTAATAGTATATTTTCGATATATACGATCGACGCGTGCGCACCAAGCGCTGGATTCGATTGATCTGAGTTGAGTGCTCTCCTTGATACTTTTAACAGTATTCGTATTCGTACATGACCGCTTATCAGTGTCAAATAAGCCTGGGATGTCCACTGGGGGATGGGTCAACATAGTACGATTGAAACATGTGTCATAGTGTTAGTCATGACAGTGAGCGTATATTTCAAAGGTAGCCCTAAGTGAGTCAAGGATATGTCGATTATGGTCCATAAATCGAATAAGAATTTTTAAATAAATCTCACGTCATAATTGGAAATTACAATAATATTCAAATGTTAAGTAATTCTGTGTGTAATCTAAGAATCATATACCACCGTTTATATAGCCTATCAATAGTGTCTTTGTTTTATTATATAGGTAAATATTGGTGATTATAAAGAATTAATGTTTTACGACAACAGCAACAGCCTACAATGTTTCAATGTTGGGCTATGGCCTCCTCTCCCTTTGAAGAGAAGGTTTGGAGTATATTCCACCATGCTGTTCCAATGCGGTTTGGTGGATTAACATGTGGCAGAATTTCGTTGTAATTAGACACATGTAGGTTCTTTCACGATCTTTTCCTCCACCGCTGAGCACGACGTGAATAATAATCATAAATTAAGCACATGGACATTCAGCGTTGCTTGGGTTTGAATCTGAAATCATCGGTTTAGATGCACGCGTTCTAACCACTGAGCCATCTCGGCTCTTATAGAGTATATAGTTAAAAAAAAAAACTAGACCATAATTTTTTGATTTTAATATTCATTAGTGACAGAAAAAAGATAAGTTGTCCAGTTGTAAATTCATCTTCTCCTTCCTCCTTCACCAACGAGCTCGAGATGAATTTTAAACAAGTTAGGCACATGAAAATTCATGGATGCTTTCCTGGGTTTGAACCCGCAATAAACATATATCAGAATAAATGTAAACTATATATTTCAAAAAGAATAAATATTAAAAGTAATAAGGAATTAAATAATAATAATAATTTATTAGTTAGGTAAATTATGTATTTTCCGATTATGCTTACTCACTACGGTAAAAGGGTTTAATTCTAATAAAATCGTCTTACTTATTGGGAATAACCTAAAGCAATATTATTTTAAACTCATTCCTTTATTCGATATAGAAGCGATACACTTATTTAAATTTAGTAAAGTTACAGCCTGAAAATTTCCCACTGCTGGGATAAGGCCTCCTCTTCCATTAAGGAGAGGTTTTGGAACATATTCCACCACGCTGTTCCAATGCGGGTTGGTGGAATGCACATATGGCAGAATTTCGATAAAATTAGACACATGCAGGTTTCCTCACGATGTTTTCCTTCACCGCCGAGCACGAGATGAATTATAAACACAAATTAAGCACATACATATAGAGGTGCTTGCCTGGGTTTGAACCCGCAATCGTCGGTTAAGATGCACGCGTACTAACCACTGAGCCATCTCAGCTCTCGCTTACTTATTGATAATAATCAAATTAAACACTTACACCGGTTCAAAACCTTGCAACCCCCTAACGTTCAAGCTGCGATTATTGCGATTTATTTGTTACTAGTTTACATGTGTAAACTATTAACAAATAAATCGCAATATAGGTATCACCATATATTTCAATACATTTCCATATATTATGTATAAAATTAAAAATAAGTTGCGCATTTTATATTTTTGAGATTAAACATAAAGAAGGTCATATCATCGTATCGTAGATAGTAAATTAGATAACGCGGAAACAATGTTTGTCTATGTGATGTAACAAACACACGATTATGTTAATTTATTGAAGCTGACATCACCCAAACATTGTCCGCGCGCCGCGCTCCCGCGTCATCTCAATGACAACTTCTCAAACACGCCGAAGGTCCTGACCATTTACAATTAACCCAAACATGAATGAAATTCCTCAAACACGTATACTAAGTAATTTTCCTCGAATCCGGATCAATGAATCCTTGTTCCATTTCAAACCATTTAAGGTACTTTTTCCTTGACGACACCGCATATATATTTGCGTTATACCTACACACATATGTCTATTTCATCCTAGGTATTTACGTAGGACGTTTAAACGCTTACGTTGAAGGCATGCGATTAATGTATCGTATTCACTTCGAATCAATTTGTACTTATGATCTATGTGATTTATGTAATCTTATCCATTAAATAAAATATTTACTGCTGTAATAACTAGTTACCAAAACCTTTTGTTTATATCTGATTTTAGAATTTTGCGACTTCGACTTTCAATACCATCTATGGTACTGAAACGCTTCAACAGGAAAAATACTGTTACTTGACTCAAAAGACCTTAAAAGTTTCTCGGTTATAAAGCGAAGGTCCCAAATAAAACGGAGAATTTTCATAGACAGCTGATACTGAAGAAGATTCAATAAATATCATATGCTGTTCTATATACAAACGTATCGCAAGCTTTTATAAATGTATGTGTCTTCTTTTGACTTCTATAAGGAAAATTTCGAATATATGTAATTATTATTTTAATTATAGTATGATTTTGTAATCACGCTTTTTTTATTCGAAAGATAATTTTTCACATTTAATATATTTTATTGATGATTATTATATACTTTACATTGTTTTTAAATCCTTGGTTGGCTAGATTCGCCACGCTTATTGATCGAGAGACGATTTTCGGTTTAATGATCGTTGTTGAGTATAACTTTTTCTAACTAACATACGATACTTTTGAGTGCAACTGTTCTGATATAAATGTATCAATCTTGTAACATGTATACGGCAAAAAAAACATGAAATTAAAGTGAAGCCAATGAGACTTATTCTTGGACAACCTTAGTTTGAGCACGTAGCTTGAGCTATTTCAGATCTTTACAATAACGAAATCTAGGAAATGAGCTATTTGCTAAAACGCTCGATAAACAAATAAGAAAAATGTAAACATTTTAGTGTACAATACACTAAATCACAGTTTATTTTTGTTATAGATGTTTTTCATCTCATTTCAAACTCTTTCAAATATCAGCCAAGAACATAGCGGATCCCATAAATTAAAAAATATGTCTCAAATGGGAAGAAAATCTTCGGTAAAAATATATTGCTTACTTCGTACCAGTTCAGTCAGTCACATCGGTGATTGTGTTGCAAACTTTTTATAGTCTTTTTAAATTTAAAAGCGTCACAATTTTTGCAAAATATTACATTTTTGCACAAGTATTTTTATTAATTAACAAAAATTTTGTATGTTTTAACATTTGTTTGAGAGGTTAGTTCCTTTTAAATCTGAAAAAAAATTAATTATCAAATTTTAAGAAGTACTATAATATCATGGTATTTAATTCTTTAATAACCCGACAATGACAAAAGATAGCCCTTAAGATCAGTTACTAATATAAATCGAAAGAATGGGCATAATGATTAAACTCCAACTTCACTAAAAAGATTAGAAAATGGAACTTAATGGAAGGAAGACGTTTTATTTATATGCCTTGTGATTTTGCATTAAGAAGTTAAGTTCCTTTAAAATAACATTACCTAATTAGGCCGAATGTATACAAGGGACAAAACAGACCGTAGATAAACAGCGCCAACGAAACAGAAAAAAATCCCGATGACTAATACAACTTTTGCGTCATCCTTTATAATATTGTGTACCACATTTCACAAGCAATTGTTATTAATCATTCTTGCAAGGACTGTATGCACTGGAGATGTAATAAAAAGACAATATTAGCAGTGACTGCTTTATTATTTTTGAGATCCCAAAAACACACAAACAGTGCATATTTTTTTGTTTTTTTTTTTAAAATGATTTAAAAATAAAAATTATAAAATAGTTAATAAAGTTAATATAAAACTTATAATAATTATATATTAAAATTAACCTTATCTAAATATAACAATTCTATCAAAACAAAAATGGCACTCGAAGCATCGGTTTCCCTTTAGACACTTATAACTAAATCACTCTGTGCGTCGTGTTTCGTATGTATGCATTTTTTTGTATTTTATTGATATGAGTCGTGCTTCTGTGATAAAAAAATAAAAACCATTAAAATGAGCCGGGTCTTCAATGTCCATGTTTAAAGTCAGATATATCGTTTAAGAAGATGTTCACGTAGCTTTTAAAATAAGAACTTCCTCCTCTTGAACAAATAAATGTTGCTCTGGCGCTACAATGGACAAGTATGAGCGGTCCACTTGCAGCGTACGCGGCGAGGGCGGCCCCGGGGCGCGGGAGGCCGGCGCCCGAGGCCCGGGGGCTAGCTGCTAGCCTCGCACATTGACGTTAGCACATCCGAAAATCTCGTCGATCTGCCTCGAAGAGAAGGTCACCACGACACGACGCTCCCCTTGGCGACGAGGAACGAATTTGTCTTGATAATTTACAAACTCGCCGGGCTTCACATCACGGAATCGTATCTGAAAAAGTATGCCATTTAATGTATGAGTAAAGTTACAGCATTATTTGGATACATTAAAGCAAATAAATTGCGAATAAATTTGAACGTTAAAAACTATCTATTTTACAGACCTGTCGTGGTCGTTGTATACCGGGCCCTTCGACGGTGAAGTAGCAATCGGTCAAGTGAACATTTAGAGGGTTTTGGAAGCTAAACGTTACTGCACATTCCTGTCCCACGGATGGCTGGCTCCTCAGCTGATATCAGAAATATATCAATGTTAAAATATTATTATTATAACAATTCATAACTATATTTTAATATTCGTAAATGAATTGTAACCTGGATTTGCAGTCGAGGCTTATGCAATGGGAAGTCATCCTCGTCAGACCATGCCTGTCGTGTCTGCTTAACATAAGCCATAGCGTGCACCTTGACCATGGAATGGTCTACTAGTTTATCCATATATTCTTGAGGTGTTACGTGCAGCTTAAGCACTTCACGTTGACCTGCTCGGACTATAAACTCGCCTTGAGACCTACGCAATCGGGCTGCTATGGCGCCAGTATAATAACACGATGATGCTGTTAGCACACACCAAATTGTACGATCTTCATGGGATTTATTCTGTAAAGCATGTTTATTGATATATTAAAAATACCTACTTATTTATTTGAATAAAGTTTTGCAGACTAAACCTACCTGAATATTCATGGTACAATCAAAAGGCTGACCGTAAGGTACAATATCAATATCCATCAGATCAAAGACGACATCTTCAAAATTACGATCAGGAAATTCATAATATTGTTGCAGGCGCTGGTAACCACGGCATGAGGCAATTACGGCAAGACGTTCAGGGGACGAGCTTTCAACTGTTTTGTATTCGTGGGTTATTTCTAACATATCGCTATCACCTTCATCGTCATCACGGTTCGGGTTCTTGGTTAAAATCTTACGTCCCACTCTACAATTAATAATGAATATAATAATTAATAGTAAGGTATACTAAAACAGTACCTATACAGAATCAACAAGTATTTTATTATTTCACTCACTGGTATTGGTTTGATGCCATTCTAATAAAACCCCATTCAGAATTTTCTTCCTCTTGGAAGTGGCATAATTCAGCATTTAGTTGACAATACACGAATGGTGTATCATATTGGAACCCAACCTCGCCGCGGCGTACGGCTTCAACACTCGCTGGGCCACACTGATACACCGACTCAGCTTCCTCTTGAGGTGTCGCATCTATTATCTGCCATCCGCCATATCCTATAATATATCAATTTTATAGTAACCGCGAATTATATGAAATGCTTTGCAAAAATATTGTGGATCAATATAAAGGTAACCATGTTATACCTTGTGGCAAATCGGGTCTTTGCATCCAAACATCGTTCCATACATGGAAGTTCCAGCATGAATCGTAGCAGTCTTCGTCAGGCCCATTTGGTACTTCATTTCCATCTCGGTCAAAGAACTTATCGACAGTAAACGTACGATTGGTGTCATGCGCAGATACATAGTTGGTTACTGATCGACAAGGAATACCTAATGGAAATCATCGATATAAATAAGTTTTGTGCTTAACAAATAATGAATATACTAATAATTATTATAATTACCCAATGCTCTACAAATTGTAACGACCAGAGCTGAAAATACCCAGCATTGCCCGTACTCAACAGGTCGACCACCGTCCGTCAAATAACGTTCAAGAATAGCAACAGAACCGGTCCAGGCATGAGGTGCTACTCCGTCTTTATATTCACCATCATATCGACCTACCATCAAACCGTCATCATCGTCATTGGCATTAATCTGCAACAACGTATACAAATAGAATAATCCTACCTCATATTCTTCGTCAACAGTGCATTTTTTTATTCTATGTACAACTTCGAGTAAGGAATCGAGAGGCTGTTAACAAAGCGATATCTGATAAGACAAAATGCAACTATGATTCTTAAAAGAAAATTTGTATACTTACGACTTCAAATAATACTTCAAATAAATATTATTTCCTTACATAACTTACCATCGCAGATATAGCTCTTGTTACACGTATAGGATTACCGCGTTCAGAATGTTCAAGACCGCTGCGTTCTAATAAATAAATGCAAGCTGGCAATACGACATCATCAAATTGGCCGAATATCCATTTACGTCCTTTCGGTTGTCGCCATGTACCGTACCATATTTTACCCTGTTCATTAAGAACATATTCTTTTCTTGAAGATTCGTTATCCATATATACTGCATCCTCACGGCACCATGGATTAAACAGTATATAAATATCTTCATCACATTTGTAATCATGGCGATTATCACGTTGTCCAAACCGGTGAGTTTGTACCCAGCAGTTCCAAACTCCAACTGGAGCAGAAGCTGGAACATGCACTTGAAAAGTTATAGTATTTCCATCCTGACGTTGTACACTTATATCCCACCTGTCCATTTCATGGGCAATTGACGCTAAGTTTTGCATTGATCCATGGCGAGAACCATAACTACGTTGAAACGAAGAATGTTGTGTAGTTGGAGCATAACGCTCTACCATAGGCCTTTCCATGGGGCCGTGGGGGCTAAGTGGGCTATGTTGCAAAGGTAAAGGATCATTACTGAAAGACGTACGGCGTACGCCATATGTAGTCGTTTCGCGAATCCCACTCATAGCTCCTATGGCTCCCATAGTACCCATTGTTGATATAGGTGGCATAGTAGTACTAGTGTCTTGCATTCTAGCCAACCCAATAACATCTCGAGAATGTTGAAAGGCACCTTGTTGAGTGCTCCAATTAACCGGTAAGACTACACGAGTTCCTTTAGTAACGCTAGGTTTTGGACCTGCAAATTTATATTTTAACAATGTAGGTTAAATTACTCCATAAGAAAGTTGGGAACTTTATATAAAAAATTAAAAAGCTACTTACCAAAACCGAACACTATACGGATCACATCTTGCTGTTTGTCGTAAGTCCTATCAAAACGAACGGCAAAAAAGAAGTTTTGTCCTCTTCTTAAGACTGGATTAGGAAGGATGTTATCATTAACTAAATCATATTGATCAGTGTGATGATCTTTGGCGTTATCTCGTGAATAAAATTCAGTAAGTTCTACTTTAAGCGGTTGTTGCGAATAATAGCTCTGAGGAATTAATTCCATAGTATCTTGACGACGTCGGCGTTCATTTTGATCAGCTAGTTTGCAAATCAGGTTATGGGTGTATTGTGTATTTGGGCTATTTCTCGAAGAATGCTTCAGCCGATGTAATGCACCCGTGCTATGAGAACGGCCTGGTCTATGTTGAGCTGATGGACCTGCCCTTGCCGTAGGCCAACGACGACTTTGTCCTGGTCGCTGACAGAAGCTCGAAATGTTGTAGTTCGCTGACAGTCCCGGTACGTAATTGGAAGCCATGCCTCCAATAGTAACTTGTTGTTCCCTCATGCAGCTAAGGGTGCTCATTCCAGTAGTCAATCCAGTGATCCCACCAAGTCCCATGCCAGTCACGCTGGATGTCATGCTTGAAGACATTTTATCCATACTTGACTTGCTTACCATAGACATACCCCTCAAAATAGAACAGATAATAATTATTTCCCCCACTGACAAAAGTGTACTATGCTCCGGGCTAAACCAGAGCGAATGGTATCCGTTAACTTGCTAAGGGCCTTTTTATACCTGAGGTACTATACAGGATCATTCACCGCTTAAGTGTCAGGTGTCCGTTGTCAGCATAAGCGCCTGGTTGTGAACTTGGCTTTGTTTGTATTCACTGAGTTGTGTCGTGGAAGAGAATACAGATTCACAGTTGAAATGGCAGAAGCACATAGCGACAACATTTTGCACGAGTTAAAGTCTTTAAGTATAAAAATTATGTATATTGTTTATTTTTGTAACGTTAACAAATCGTCTCATTGATGTCCATAATTTATAGTAAGTCTTTCAATAAGCAGATTATATAGATTAGATACTTTACCCCTTTTTTACTTTTTTTTATTTTGTGTTCCTTTTTCTTCTCTTTTTATTTGTACACTATTTATTTTGGCGTTAAATTTAATTTTTTTATTGAATTAAGCATTAAATTTAAAGTTGAACTAAAATATTGATTGGGAAGCCACTGGCCCCTAAGATACGGGTTTTCCTAGTTTAGGGGTACAGGGACTCTGTGAGATATGTATTTGATATGAGAACAATAAATATATTTTGATTTGATTTGATTTGATATCTACGGTCAATATTCTTTTTTTTATTTATTTTTTTTACGCTAAATCCACGGGCTCGCAGTTGCCCGTGCCTTTTTTTAAATATAATTTAATATTATTGCGACAATTTTTGGCGTACAGTGATTTACAGTAGTTACTATTCTAACATTATCAGCTTATTAACCGCGACGCCAGCGTGTGTAAACATTTTTAAACTTAAACATCATATAAGTTAAATTCATAGAAAGAACCATAACTATTTTATGATACTTAAATAAGTGGTTGAAAATTAAAAATATTTTTTATGTATATATTATTATTCCATAATATATTATTAACTACTTACTTAGTTACTCTACTAGTTGCCATCATAATTTTAATCTTTTCAATCATGTTGGATAACGTTAATGGTACATAATATTATTTAAGGTAATGACAGGATTCTATGAAACAACATTGCTTACTGAATAATAAAACTTATTTCAATTACCTACCGATAAGTTATGAAACTATTTATTACCAAGAAATAAGAATTACTAAATGCTTATTGAATGTTTACGACTACGAAATATTTATAAAGAAAAACTACGAAGCTAACATTTTGTTGCTACTGCAGATTTTAGTAGTTTTTTTTAGGTACGTTATAACATTAAACTGTTCATTAATTACATTATTGAAATGTTTGGCACAAAAATATACAAAAATGGAAAAGAAAGCAGTTTTCTTCATAAAATGCATTTTATGAATTAATGTTACAAAAAAATAAAACAGTGTAATAAAAAAGCTAATGTATTTAAATGTCTTCTTACTGGGCCTATTAACAATTGTAGTCCTTTGTCCCATACAAAACGAGATACGCGACACCGCAAACCGTATCAGTCATTGTATTTAAAACTAGCTGCTCAGACCGCTATTTTGTCTGCACTGATGGTTTATAAGATAATATACATATTTTGTAAAGTTCAAAATCACTTCCTGTTCAAATCAAATCAAATCAAATGAATTTTACTCAAGTAAACTTCACAATGAAGCGTTTTTGAATCGTCAATAATTAAATAGGTACCTACTACCACAGTTTCGGAAAACAGCTTCTAGCGAGAAGAAAAAGCAAGAAACTCGCATAGTTGCTCTTTTCAAATAAACAGATTTACAATGCTGTTATTTACAGTAATTAGTGCCCTGTGATGGAACCCGAGCATAATTCCAGGCGTTTCTTTCTAAAAAGTACTCTTTTAATGAATAATACTTATGATTTATTTATTAATTTAGCCTTAATAATCTTTTTAAATTTTCAAAATGCCAAATTGATTATATTTTCCAGTATCTTATTATATATGCGTATACCATTGCCAAAAAACGTTCTATTTACCGTATGCAAACAGAAACTGGGGGTTACAAGTTTATTCTTATTTCTTGTATTAATAGTCCATCAGCATTGATGGAATAATTTTGTTTAAACATTATATTATCATAAATATATTGTGAAGTAGCCGTTAATACACCTATTTATTCAAATTTCTCGCGTAATGATGTCCTAGAGCTAATATTGTAAAGAGATCGGATAGCTCTTTTCTGTAGAATAAAAACAACTTCAATATCTGCTGCATTACCCCATAACCACATTCCATATGACATAAGACTGGAGCAGAAGAACTTCTTCTGCTCCAAGATAGCAAACTATTCTTCTGTATGTTACCATTATAAATAATAAATTAAGTAAAAAGTTATCATTCCCATTTATGAAATATATTAAAATAAATGATTTCGCAGCATTACTGATTTCATATGATTGATTAAGATAATTTTTACAAATCCCCTATATAATCAACTTCATCATGGTGAAACTATCTAATTTGAGTGGACATTCCTTAATTAATCATCTTAATAATTAAATATTTTTCGTTTACAGTTTGTATGAATTACTTATTTCCCTTAAAGGAGAGAGAAATTGAAGGACGCATACTAGTCACACAATTTCTTCTCTCTCTATGTATTACATTCATTAATTATAAAATTAAAAAAAAATCAAAATAAACTTAATTCAAGAAGGCTTTAACAAGCACTTTTGAATCGTCATTTTACCACCGGTTCGGAATGTAGATTCTACCGAGAAGAACCGGCAAGAACCTCAGTAGTTACTCTTTTTCAACATTTAAAAAATACAAAGTTAGTCAAATAAAATTATTTTAATTAAAATATCCTGCTTGGAAGACAAAAGGTATTAACTCCACGCTTTCTTATCATCTATAAAAGCTTGTATTGAATACAGGCCCGCCGCTAGCTGTTTTGTCGCCCGCGTGCAATACCTATTATGCCGCCCTTTTTTTGCTGCAAAAACGCATACCACTATTCCTCCACATGAGGTGGGGGGCGGGGTGTATACCTGCTAAAAAACCAACTTTAGCGACCCACTCTGTCTTTTTGGAGGATGTTACGAAATCTTTTGTGCGTACTACCGTGACGTCCTAACGGTAGGCTCACCTCTGCGGAGATCCACTTCCTAGGGAGTTCTCAGGATATAGAAACCCTTAACCCCGGGACACTTATGGCGGGAGGAGAAGACATCCATAGCGAAGACCCCTTCTACTGGTCTTCTTCGGCGAAGCGGGTCAGCAGCACTGTTCCCACGGTCCCGTAAGATAAGAGCCTTGTTACGAGCATTAAGGGAGTCCAACCAAATAGGTATATTTTCCGTCCAAGTACAGAATCAGCAAACAAATCCCATACCATTGCATCAAGGTGTGAGACAAGGGGACGTTATTTCCCCCAAATTGTTTACTAATTCAATGGAGGATATGTTCAAGACGCTGAACTGGAAAGGACGTGGCATCAACATCAATGGCGAATACACCTCTCACTTAAGATTTGCAGACGCTTGCTGATTCTTCTATCCGGAACCGATCGCGATACACGGTACCGTCCTCGAAATTGTTCAAAAATATATCTACTATGGGCAGACTTTGCGATTAGGTAGAAACAACCATGAGGACGAGGTGAATAGAAGAATTCAGCTGGGTTGGGCAGCGTTTGTAAAATTACTGTTATGTCGATCCCACAGTGCCTTAAGACGAAAGTCTTCAACCAGTGCGTCCTACCCGTCATGACATACGGAGCCGAAACGTGGAAACTCACGGCAAGGCCGGTCCACCAGTTTAAAGTCGCTCAGCGTGGTATGGAAAGAGCTATGCTCGGCGTTTCTCTGCGGGATCGCATCAGAAGAAATGAGGCGATCCGCCAGAAAACCAAAGTCATCAACATAGCCCACCGGATTAATAAGCTGAAGTGGCAGTGGGCGGGCCATATTTGTTGCAGAACCGATAACCGTTGGGGAAAACGTGTTCTAGAGTGGAGACTTACGCAAGATGGCTGGTAGGAGCTGGATGCGAGTAGCCCAAGAACGATCTCAGTGGCGTGCAATTGGAGAGGACTGGACAAATCCAGCAGTGACCGGAAATGGGCTGGATTGGATTGATTTATTTATTTACAATAAATAAAAAATACAATGCCATGGAGCGCACGCAGGCAAGGTGTTTGGTTTGCTCATCAATGCCAGGAGTAGGAGGAGGACCTCCTACGTTGATGAGCTTTAAGCTGAGATGGACAAAATGTTGCACGAAGCTCCATCCAGGATGAGGCCCTGATCCTTCATATGTGTCTGCGCCTTAATTGCCGTGTCTTGGAGGGCGGTAGACGCTCCTCGAGGAGACCTCAGCAAGGACCCTGGATTAGGAGTTTTAGTTAGAGAAACCATCAAGACCAGCATCTCGATTCGATCCACCGTGAGCGACACTCCGACTTTAGGGCCGCCATCTGAAAGGTTCGCCCCGTCACCGTGACACAAAACACCCATTCCGGGCGAGGTCGGTGCCCGCAGGAGCCAGTCAAAACAACTTCAAATGCCGGACAAGTCGTCCATCGCCCCCTCCCAAAGGATCACCTGATCCTGGAGGTATGCCCCAACGGCCTTCTGAGATAGGAAGGCAACTCGAGATATCGCATTGGTCCTATGGTCTCGAAAGGAAGACGGCGAGCTTGAAGTCTAGCGAATATCTGCTGATGTTAAGTAAAAATATAAAGTATAAAACGCCAAAGTGTATAAATGTAAAATATAAAAAAGGCATGGGCCTATGAGCCCGTGGATGCCGTAAATTAAATTAAGAAAAAAAGAAAGGAAGACTATTGAAGTCGTTCGCCACGTCCGGTGATACCGTTAGGACTATGTTCCCTTGGACCACCGCCTCCATTGTCCGGGTCTTCAGGGTGTTTTAGGGCATCGATGGTTGAATGACCCGCCCTTTTTTCCGGAAATAGCTCCCCGATCAGTCGCAGGAGATCTGGCGGTAGCTATTCCGTAACAGGAGCGCCGTATGTTCGGAGCTTCCCTCGCAAACCACGATAGGGGCGCCCCTTTGCTCTCTGTATACTTAACGCCTTTTCTAACTCTTTTTTCAACTGACGATGTGCAGCCCACAGGTGTACCTCTAAGTTTGCGTTGAGCACGTTGCGCATTTACGAAAAGGCAAATATAAAAATGTCTGCGGAATTATAGTGTCAAGAAATCCTTCCTGTGTCAGGATATTCAATTTTATATTAAGAGTTTACTTGCATTCACATGCTTTTGATTGATGATAAAGAGTCACTAACGGCAGAGTCCTTGTGAGTAAAATCTTCGGCCCTACTAATTAGTAGATAGTAACATTATTAACATTAGATTTAACCTTGTAAAATTACAACGTCAAATTGCTTGTAAGATCCTTGAGCATTATATATTTTTATTTTGGTTTAATTAATTATTTCATTATAATCAGCCCGTGTACTACTACTGGATATAGGTACCTACATTTCCCTCATCGGTTCTTGTTTTCGAACTACTACAGTCAATTTCCGAATGTCATCATTCCATCTATTCTAAGAATATATACTACTTCTCTATCTCTATCGATAAAATTTTGTTATTCATCGTTACTATCTTAATACTTTAAAAAGAAATAAGTTTTGTTTTTTTTTCATTTATATTTTTCGAATGCCAGGGACGCCTACTTTGCGATAGTGTAAATATTCGAATCGCGAAGATAATTGTTGATAAGCAATTAACCTCACGACTTCTCGATATTACTACTTGGCAATGTGGTGGCGTGCACAATTGCACACTTGTCGTAGTCCGAAGGCTAAGTTTTCTCGCACTGCGTTATAGGATCAGGACTGCAGCGTATGTACTTCAAACATAAATCGCCTTAGACTTATTGTTATGGAGTATTAATAACATATATGACGTTAATTGAGTGGGTGACTCATTAGCCATACCCGGATATGAACCCAATACCACAGCATTTGTAGCCGTATAAACTACTCTCCAGGCCAACGAGACAAGTAATAACTATAATAGCTACCTATGAACTTTGGTATCTTTATACCAAAGTAGTTTTTTGGAAGAGATATACCTAATGCAAAATTGTTTATAAAGCAGTGCGTACCTATAAAGTCAAAAACCTACGCCAAAGGGCAATATTTATGATTATTTTCCTTAAATATTAGAACTTTCATTGGTTGGCGGTTGCTATTAGCAACATAAAAAGTAAACATTGATTGTAGGTTGCCAGTCTACAAATTTTTCCCCTAGAACAAGGGACAAGTAAAGTTTTTTATTATATCATATCATAACTATATTTTTCTACGTCTTCATAAATTGGGCAATTATGAATATTTTTGTTAAATGAACTAGGTACCTACTTTAAATAATAAACTGTATCTGATAAACATTATCATAACATGGCACCCATATTATACAAAATACTTGTTGACTATACCTAATTTACTATAAATTTTAAGTGTCAAAGTATAATATGTATATTATGTTGGTTATTTAGTATTTAATTAAATTTAACAGAAAAAAATACGTAATTAATTTTGTTTTTAAGGGAGAATCTTTAAAGGATTGGCAAGCTTGCTTGTTGTTTGTTGCATATTTTCAAAAATTTCATTGACAATCGTAAAGTAAAAGTACTAGGGTAGTAGTGATTATTGACGAATTTCCATAGTTTTAACCGATTAAAACACGTTGTACTAAACTAATTAAAACAATTTCTAAATTTTACTTATCCTATAGAAGATAAATATTAAATGGCATTATTCAAATTGTTTAGCCATAGTGTGGAAATCCAATACAAAAGCTATTTTCTGTCGAAAGCAACACTTTTTACAATTTTGATTGCAATTTTCAATTTAACATTGCCTTTTATTGTTGCATTCAATAGCAAAGGTGAAACAAATATATATATCATAAATATATTTATTAGATCAGTATTGGCAAATCATTAAATTTTCAGGTTTCTGGTTACAATCACATTATTTTTATGAACAACCATCAATTCGATCGACGTACGATTATTTGCTAATAGCGGAGACGGATGATCCCAGTATTAATATTATATGTGGGGAAGCAGCTGCTTTAAATAGTGAAACAATTGAACATGAAGAAAATTGTGTAGAAACTGAGGTACATATATTATTTTTAAATGATTTTTTTTTTTAAATATATTATTTTTAAATGATTTTTTTTTTTAAAATATATGGCTAAACTAAATATTGCAGATCCAAGAGCAAGACTTTGATAAGGATGGAAAAAATGACATTATAGCATTCAAATTGCACCTCATTGTTCCTAAGGAGAGAACTATAACAAATATAATTTTAATATTAGGCATCGATTTACTTATAATGGTTGGTATTATTCACAGAATGTTTTGTTTATTATTTTTATTTGATTATCAATCATTTTTCTTTCTAGACTACATGCCCTCTACAAATGCAAAGTTTAGCAATAATAAGCAAGGAATTTGCAGTACACCCAAATGGCCTTAAATATTATGGAGACATACAAGTTTACCAAAGCGTTCACCTACCATGTTTTCAAAACATGATAGATACCAAATATAATTCATCCATTTTTTCCTACAAAAGTGATTATAAAAATACTGTGGATTCTATATTGGAGGAATACCTAAGCAGAGATGGTAAGCTTTTTTTAATACATTAAATGACTACATAATTTAGAAGTGTATTGTAGTGTATTTTTAAAATGTACCTGCACCATTTTTAAAATGTCACTGTCCACTTATTTCATTAAAAAAAATCAAATCAGTAATTTTTGAACATTATCCTATTTTACAATTTTTACAGTAATCACCACTGTTACACCAATTTTTTCAAGAAACCAGAACGGACTGACTGGTACATTGGATCTAAATATTGTTTTAAAGATTTCTGAAATACAAATAAGATATTTACCAAGTCTTTTACAAGAATTGAAATGGGCATGGCCTCAATATCTTTCTCTTCTTTTCATATTTTACTGCTTCTTAAACAGAATAAAAAGATTTGTTTTTAGTAAGAGACTATTGATGGCCTGGAAAATAGTACCTTGGATTAAAAATGACTAACATATATATAAAAAATGTATGTTTTAAACTACCTATTACTATAAAGCAAATTCATTTTTGTGTTTGTAAATATAATTAAGTTTTAGTCATTATTATATAAAGCTCTGATAATACTGAGCCTAAGACTAACTCAACTTTTTGATTTTTTTACTTTTAATTAAAATAACACAAGCACAATCATTGGTTTATTTTATTTACATAATATGTATAACTTAAAAAATACACATTTTATCTACACTGCAGTAAACCTTACGATTATTGTGTAAGATTTAATGTTGGTAGAACACTTCCAAATTCTGATTTTACTTGATCTAACTCTGCACGATTATCTTCTATAACGAAGGTTTTCCCACTGTAGTCATCAAGTTGGACCAGTAAATATCTACATAGATAATTTCCATATTCATTCTGAAAAATTTAAAAGCACTTTTTATTCATAGCTATACAAATTATTAAAATATTTATGTACAACAATATTAATGTTGTAAAATGTTGTATATCAAAAACTAACATACAATTAGCATTTGAATTACCTAATAGATTAATTAGGAATTGTATCTAAATTGCTTCTTGTAATTTGAATGACATGTAAAACAAAAATATGTTTCATTTATATTTGATCATAAAGTTAACCATTCCAATAACCCACCTGCTTCATATCTAATTCAACAACTCCTTTGTTTCTTATTCCTTTTATGTAGAACCGCATCCTCATATGCTTGATGCCATCTTTCTCATATATAGCATGACTGACATGTGTTCTTCGTCTCCTACTAGTTTCTTCACCATAACCCTTTATAGGCGAACCGAGTGCTTCTTCTATTCTGGGATCCTGGAATGAAAATTTATAAACATATTTAGAATCAAAAGAAACTTCCTTTTTAACCTGACTTTTTATTAAATTGAAAAACAAGCAGTAGAAAAGATATCACACAATTTCCCTTTCATCTGTTCATTATGTTTTTATTTCTTTATTGATCTTATGTATAATAATGAATAAAAATATATGTACTTACATTTTTACACTTCTCCAGAGCTACTGAATAAATGCTATTTGGACTATTGCTTGAGAATAATTCTCGGAATACATAGTAAAATATAACTCCAGTCACTCCGACGCCGATTAAAATGATACCAGTATAAGAAACAGTTTTTGTTGTCTCTTTAATTTTCTCTCCAAGTGGTCGTACATCTGTTGATACATCAGCTCTCTCTTGACTTTGAGTTAACCCCTTTTCTTTTTCTGTCGCGTAAAATCGAACAAATCTAAATTTAGATAATCCTATAGCTGCTGGTATAAATTCTACAGTTCTATTGGCGCGTATAACTGGCCCTACCCTCGAAAGAAAATTCATAATTTTAACTAAAGTAAATTAAAAATTCGTGGAATATTCCAACCGGTAAGAATATTTTGGCAAATGTCAAATTAATCTAATGAATATCAATACAAGTGACATTAGTTATCAGCTGATGAGTTATGATGTTTATTCAGTAACCAAAACAAATTTCTATTGTAAGTAAAAGTTACCGTGACTTGATAATATTTTTTTAAATAAAATAGTAAAATGAAAAAAAAATAAGGGATATATATATTATCGAAAAGTGATATTTATATAATTACATTATTGAAAAAATATCTAAATATGAATGTGAAGTATACCAATCTTTAACAGAGTCATTTGAAAAAGTATCGAACTAAAAATAGTAATATCGAACATTTATGATATAATGTACTAGCGTTTATTACATTGGAATTGATGAGTGAAGAAATTACTTTTTAATGCAGATCTTTATGGTGTCTTCTAGAAATAAAGATGAAATCGGTAACTCTATAAAATACTCTGTACTCTACAATTGTCAATTGAAATCAAAAGTTGACACTTGGACTTGACTATTTCATCGTTGTCATTGTCAGTTTTGTCATTCTTCAATCATAATTCGTAGGCTAATCTTGTTCGAAATTAATTTAATATGGATAAAGTGCGTGTTTAAATTTAATATTGGATATGAATGGAAAAAATGTTTCTTTTGGGTCTATAGCATAAACAAAGCCCACACTATTAAATTCTAAATTAAGTAAGGAAAATACTTATATCATAATGGATTGGATAATATCTGATGAGTTGGGGCTGACCGTGGGACATTTAGTGGGTTGGGGCGCAGCTTCTGCAATGATTGTGGGTGGTGTGGCACCTTACATTCCTCAATATAGGCAAATTAAAAAGACGCAAGATGCCGAAGGTTTTTCTCTTTATGTTTGCTTGACTCTATTGATAGCAAATACCTTACGTATATTATTTTGGTGAGTAATTATTTTAATAAATCTGTTATGACGGGAAATTAAAATGAATTATTAGAAACTTCTATAGTTCTTTTACCTATCATATATTTCTATAATGTATATGTATGTGTCTATATACAAAGAACAAAAGATTTTACTATGATGATTATTTGCTTTCTGAACAGCTTATGTAAATATTTAATTTTGTAGGAAAATAATGACAAAGTAATTATTATAAAGCATTATGATCAACCATTGTGATTATGCCTCTATATCTATGTATAAAAATATTATAAAGTAAACAAAATATTCAAGGCAAAATTGTTATATATTTGATAGTACAATAAGTATATCTTTGCTATTGAAAAATATATTTATTTTGAATTGTGGGTCCTTAGTGTCATTTATTTATAAATAACAAGAGTCTTTCTTTGTTCTGTTGACATTTTATTATGATGTTCTTAATGCTAAATGTATCTAGTGACAATAATTTTAGGTTTGGCAAACGCTATGAGTTGCCACTATTAATACAAAGTATTGTAATGAATGCAACAATGTTTGCAATGATCCACCTCTGTGTGACTGTGAGGAAAAAGAACCAAATCATTAGAGCGAGGGAAAGAATTTTCACAGGTAAGATAAGCAACAATATATAATGCATGAGTGTTATATACTGTTTTGGGAAGTAAATACCGGTTGCTATATAATTTCTTGTTTCTCATACTATCGAAAGTATGGCATTTATTTTAGTTGTATATAAAGATATTAAGCCTATAGAATGTCTAACCATCTCTTATTGGTTGCGGATATTGAATAACATACAAAAATTGAATTCTATAAATAATCTAATTAATTATTGTTAATTAATTCTATCAATATTTTAATATATTTAAGCAAAAAAACTTTTTTTTCTGTATTTATTATTTCTTTAGTTCTTTTTTTTCTGCAATTTTTTTTTTTTAAACTTTACTTTTTTTTTCTGAACTTTATCTTTTAACCATTAATTTATATGCACATTTCATTTCTTTGTTATTTGTTAATATTATTTTATGTTTTATTTGGTGGATGGTGTGATTGGTGACATTAGGTGCAATATTCATGTTATATATACTGTTATGTTGTGTAAATGGCTCAGCTCAGCCAGACGAAACGGCACACTGGTTGGGACAGCGTAGCGGCATAGTAGGTGGCGAGAAACCGCATCGCTTTTACGGTGAGTAATATATTGTATTACATCTGTAATGTTTTAGCAATTTATTTCACACTTTTATTTCATTTATCATAATTTTTTGTTGCAGTTACAACAGTCATGTTATCTACTTTGGGCTTATTTTCATAGCATTTTTGGTTGTTGTGGTGCATTATCATCATGAGAATTATGAGGGCAATGCAGTTTTATTTTTTTTCTTGTGTCCGTTGAATTGGTTCCTATTTAATTATACATTGTGTGCGAATGTCAAATGGAAATACTTTATTAAGATTTGTATGCCTTTTATTAAAATTAATTCATATTAATGATATGTTTATTAACACTTTTTTAATCATCTTATATTTTTTACTAACAGCATGATGTTCTATGTGTAATCATTGGTATGAGATAATTGTTCTAGTAATTATCACAACTCAAGGAGCAATGACCGGGTCACTGGTATTTTTGATATCTTATCTATAAATGTCAAATTCAATGATACTTCCTACTATTACAATTGCCAATTAAATTATTATAATTTAATTTGCACATTTATAATTTAACTCGTCAAAAATAATCTCCAAGTTCTAAATATTAATATAATAGACTATTATCTGTTTAAAACTATTGTGTATGTTGGTGAAAATTATTGTATAAAATAATGATTATCAATTTTCTTACAGATATGGACAGAAAGTATTTCTGGGCGTGGACGGATTTCCAAAGCTACGTCGATTGTATGCTAGTGTTCTCAGTGCTAGGGGCAGCTTTGACATATCTGCTAATTGAGTTCTCGCCATTTGTTGAGCTAATTGGCTTCCTCGCTGTATTCACTGAGGCTATGCTCGGCGCGCCCCAAATAGCGAAAAATCATCAGAACAAAAGTACAGAGGGAATGAGGTAATAAAAACACGTATAATTATCATTCAATTCGCAATTAATTATTCAAAACTGTTGATACATATTATGTATGTATTTAATTTTGAACGCGTCCTAATTCCGCATAAAATATAAAATACTATATGTATATCGTTTTTTGTCAAACTTACGTCATTGACTTTTATATGCCATTTATTAGGTACTTCGAGTTTTTTTTTCGCCTTTATATCGGTGAAGGTCTTTTCCGAAATGGCAAATAGGTCACCAGATAATAAGTGGGCATCGTCTATAGAATGTGGAAAATTTAAACTATTTCGTAATTAGCCAATGCGTCTGCCTGTAGATACGCTGAAAGTTTGAAGTTTAAATTAAAGTGGAAATATTAAGTATTGGTAAAATATGATCTGTTATTAATATACATATTCTATTTAAATATATGGTTTGATGATCTGTAATCCAGCTATTGGTACAGGCTCTAAACTCATAGTCTAGTCTAGTAAGAGTCCGTAATTGTCCCATTACTAGGCTCTGCTTCTGTAACGGTTAATATATTAACTACTATTTACATCTTCGCTAATCAGGATTAGTTACACATGTGTCAGAATTTCAGCCCAAACGTGCACTATGTTTCTTTTATCACATACCACATAATGAGTTATAAACTCCAATTAATACACGAAAGTCAGATTTCTAATAACAGTTTTCAGAGTAACTTATGTCATTGCATCTAAACGATCGGTTGATCGATTTAGTCATAATAGAGCGATCTGATTTACAAAATAACTTATTTCAAGCAGGCCTTTTTATTTGTTATTAGAAAAAAATATGTTTTATTTTCTGATTTATAAATACGGATACCAACTTGGTAAGGCTTAAGATTTTGTAATAAATTAAAATCTGTGTTAAATGCTCGTAACAAAAATAATAATATATAATTTTACATACACAAGCTTCACTTAAATATTGATTATTAATTGTAGTGGGTCTATAACTCTATACATTGGTGGAGACATATATATCTCATATGAAACGTGTAGCCTGGTAGCACGAGACGTAATCAACATTCATATTCTTCAGTAAAAATTCACGTGACCTAAGTACAGATAAAATATAAAAGTTTTTTTTTTTAATAATTTCCAGCGTGAGTATGGTGATAATGTGGACCTGTGGAGACTTATTCAAGACTGCCTATTTCGTTATTAGAGAGGCTCCAACACAGTTCTGGGTGTGTGGGGCCCTCCAAGTACTCCTAGATATTGTTATACTCTTCCAAGTAAGTGAATATTTTTATTACAAACAAATACATGCATTTATTATTTTAATATGTAACAAATGGTCGTACCTAGGTTTGTTCGAAAAAAATAGATTACGACATTTTTTTTATTACTACATAAATATTTATATATATTTAAAGTTTATATATCACTTTTGCTAGTATAGTATAGTTTTCGTAATTTGAATCCGTCAACATATTTTTCGTTTTTTAAAATGTAAAAAACGACAAACTACCAATAACTGACTGAAATAAACTATACAGTAATAATTATTACATGTAAACAGGTCAAGTTACTGTATATAAAAATATATTTAAATGTTATTGGTTTGATAAGGACGTAAATGTGTCGTTGACCTTTGTAGGTTAGCAAATTACTCTGTATCGTATGTTGGGAGGCATCGCTCATTTTATAATAATATTGATTGTTACGTTTAATGCATTTAAATACTAAAAAATATTTATAAATTAAAAATCGGAATCGAAAAATGACATTCTACATAGTAATAAACAAATATCGAAATACGCATATTTGATTTGATTTGATATTGTAGATTCAACGAAAAATATTACGAACTAACGTATGTCGTATACCATTTCCTACATTTTCGGATCATCCAATATCCTATTACATATATGATGTTGCAAGGATGAATGAACTAATATTTTTTACACTTTCTCGTAAAACTACTGAACCTATTTAAATTACATTTGGAATAGAAATAGTTTATAGTTTTATACCATAGCCTATCACACGCGGACGGAAGCTAGTCTGATACCGTCGGTAGGTTACCGCGTGTGATGGAGCGTGTGTGAGTGACGGTGCGGGCGCGCAGGTGTGGCTGTACCGCCACAACACGGCGGCGGCGCGGCGGCTGCGGCGCGGCGACTAGCAGTGGACGGAGACCGACTTATAGCGCTCACTCGGCGCCCTCCGCGCTCTCTCGGTGCCTGCCCGCTGTCCGCGTACATTATGACGAACGCTCTGCTCGGGACACTATCGTTGTGTACATTTTAAAATTATAAATCGACGTTACTTTATAGTATTGTGCTTTTGACGTATATTTGAAATCCTTTTTTTTTTTGTATAATGAAATGACTATTCGAGTCATCAAAGGTGCTGACGGGCTTTCTTAGTTAAATTTTTTTCTATATATTGAAGATAAATTTAATTATCTTTAGAACGTTATCTCTAAGACACTATGTAATAGATGTATATTCTGCTATTAAAATTGGGTCTTAAAAATAAAATCTGTCGACATTTTATTGCACTAAAAGTATTAGATGGACCGCACTTTGAATCCGATTACTAGAAGAAGAAATCTTTAAATCTTGCTGTTGTACTAGTTTTTAAGAATTTAAGACGCTGTGAAATGCATTATTAAAATTGTGATAAAAGTATTTCGAGTACAATGATTGATGCGTTAATTTAAATTCGCATTACGCGTAAATTGTTTGCTTATGTTGAGATGGAATACTAGGCAAACTTTTGAAATAAGAAGTTTGTTTCTTAGTCAAAAAATTAACAATGTATAAAAAAATAAATAAACGATATATTTTTTTAATTTGCTTTTAAATTATGAAAGTAATGTTGTTGGGCAATTTTATGTTTTGATACATTATGTTAAGTAGTTGAAGTATTAAATTATTCATACTGGAATCACCTATAACCATAACATTGCAGTATTATTGTGCCTACAATATTCATTACGTTGATTAAACAATTACACATTCGATCACCCTTGTAATTTTTTTTTTGTGACGAACAATTAAAAGTGTCAATGGTCAACACTGTTCTGCCAAATATTATACTAGAATCTGTGGCATTTTTCTTGTTAGGTATTTTAGTATGTATAATTTGTTTTTCATGATGCTAGATAAATTGCATAAGAGACTTTTAATATATTGTTTTAGTGTTCTTAAGTATTATTTGTGATAATTATTTTTAGTTATAGTTGTCACCGGTATGTACAAATTTATTTTTAATTTATCATTATGCTGGCACAACACATTTGAAAATATTCAACGAAATTATAATACGTACCCACATAAATATGAGTATTGGCAAATGTACGGTGCCTGTGTTACAAATATGTATTAAATATTATTAACAACGTATTATTTTACAATAATTTGTATTTCATAAAAAGATATACCCACTATTTTTATCATTTATACGACATTCATTATTATTAAAAAATATTTTATGGCAACACAGACATCAGGAGTTTGCCTTTTAATTGTGTGTGGTTCGCCAAAAGGGCTGATACTAACCTTCATGGTAATATAGTATAAAGATATTGACCACACATTAGGGTTCTTTCTTTTTAGAACGACCCTGTCGTCAAATTTTGAAAATCGATTGACATTTATATGGCTTTGTATTTTGTATATTTGTTTTCTTTATAGACGCTCTATATCGATTTTCGAGCTTATTTTCATTGTGTTTATTCATTATACTACGCTAATCTAACGGTAATGGAATATATTATTATTACATGAATACTTCAATTGTCATTTGTAATAGGAATTGTGCCGATTCTGATAATCGTTTCAAAGATAATTTATATTTAATTAATATGTATTGTAAATAAGTACGTTTTTTAAATATGTAATGGCAACTATTTTATAGATTATTCCATGTTGTTATTTTGTAACAATTTTTAATGTAAACATGACGTTACTTTGTATATTTTTTTCTATTCTGTACTATAAATTATAATCGTTGTATTTTATATATTATACTATTGATATCTAGAGCACAACAAAATTACATTTCATCATGGCATTTAATTTCTTTGAATGTTTTTTTTAATGCTTTTACTTGCTTCGTGTATACCATTGAAATCCGAATAATTGAAATCAAAATATCGATTTTGATAGTCTTCGTTGATATTTTTAAAATATTGAAATTTATTTATTATATTTTTTTCGATTATAATAATAAAAAAAAACTTTTATTTTTCAATCGTAATTACATAATGATAATTTATTAGGTTCGTGTACAAATGAAAACTCATAAATTTTTACTTAATCGTTCAAGTAGAAAATGTAAAGGAGTTTCAAAAAATGACTGTTCTAATGTTATAATATATAATGATATATTTAAATCGAGAGAATTCGTTACGCGATGGAACATATCATATTAATTTCATAAATACATTTAGGTAATGTAAAGGTTGGGACCGATGTATAATCGTCACGTCATCATCGAGAACCGTAGAGATCATTTAATCGAGCCTTCAAATCGTAATTATGATTTTGAGAACATTAAAATTCTCTGAAAAATACTTTATTTGTAATCAAATAAAGTGCGTGCTAAAATGTCATTGAAAATTATATTTATACAATTTTGATAGTAATTATTTATAATTACGAAGAAATGAACTAGAAAATGCAAATTTAATATAACATTTTGATATGTGAAATATTAAAATAAATTATAAACAATATTCATTTGTAATTACAATTTAATTTGGGCGTTCCGAAACTCGCCTATATCCCGCGTAAATTGACATTTCAGTCAATTATCCTTAGATACATATAATGAAATAATGTATTACGAAACGAACGTTAGAAAAATGTTGTGATTAAATTATCAATTATTATACGAAATAAAGTTACATTGTTTGTTTAATTTTCTTTTTATTTACCCTCTTACGATAACCTTATCTATAGCAAATTCTACTGAAGAAATAAATATAAATGATGTAAGTGGAGTATTACAACATAACCCTGTATTGCAGTGCATAAAAACAAAAAGCTCAGCAATCAGCGTCACTGAGCTTCGTTCAACGCGTTTTACGTCAGCAAGGGTCGCTAGGGAATCCGCGAGGTTTCGTGTGTCGAGTAAAATGGCTCTTATTCCTATAGTAATAGGATCGGCGAAGTGTCTGGGGTTGGGGTGATGAAGGGTGGATCGATGGTCTGAGGTGGCTGGAGAGAGACTCCCTCTAGCGGCTCGTAAGTGAGGTAGTCAGTGTGCGGGGACCTCCGCTGTGGCTGACCGCGTGTGTCAACTTCACCCCCAAGTATCTATCGACGGTTTGACGACAGGTCAGTAAATATTTTCATACGTTAATAACTGCACTTTATAAGTAAACATACTCTATTAAAAATATACCTATCTACTTTATTTAAATATTACTACTTATTTTAAATCGTCACAAAAATTTAAAATCAAGAGATAAATATTGTTTCATGATTTACATAATTAGTTATTTCTATTACTTTACAGTCTTCATACAATCGTAGTGAAGATAATCGATGTTCATATAAAACGTATTTATTTATAAAGATTTGTTATCACGACATAGAGATAAAATGTGAAGACAAAATATTTTGGTAATTAACTTTAATGACTGTTTACTACTCGTTAGTATTTTTTATTCATTCATTTCGACCGTGTTTGTTTTACCCATTCGTTATCATACTTTTTAAAAATTCGTAAGATATTTTGATGAACATACTATTCGAAATTATTTTAATAACTATTTTTGAATATTATATTTTTAATAGAAAATGACGATGAAATACGTATTGAATATTTTTTTTTTAAATATTTATGCTTAAAAATAAATAATTTTATGTCTTGAAATGTCGTATCGCTCTATCGACTATCCCTCTTTCGGTTTTATCTTTCTTGAACGGAAAACCAAGCATGAATGAAAGACGCATTCAATTTACTTTCTTTATAAACACTTGCAAATTTGTTATGGACTTTGGAGATGAATAGTAAGTACATTGAATAACATATTATTACATACATATGTTTATATTGACATTATATTTATTTTAATTTTCTTTTCCCAAAAACAATTTAATGTATTTCATATATTATTTACTAATATACAGTATATAGTACAGCACAGTGCGTATATTTATATAGCACATAATAAGCTATTTGACTGGTTTTAAAAATCCATTTTATATAATTTAGTAGAAGGTAAGGTGAAACCCAGTGAAAGTTATTTTTTTATTCGTAGAACATATTTGCCGAAAAATGTCATATTATAAATTCCATATTTAAATAGCGCGCGAAAACGCTACTTGGAAAATATGGCGCAGCAATGGGGTCGGTGACGTCACTTGCCTGTATTTTAATCTGTGGTACATATAGTAGGCAAACAAGGTTAACAAGCAAGTGAGTTCATCATAAACCCGGCTAATCAGGATGTTTTTGTGTCACGAGACAAAGGTTTAAAAAAATGCATTTTTATCTATGGATTTAAATAAATTAAGTATTATTTTCAATTTCCGTTAATAAATAACCCTCTTTAAAATCATAATATATATTGATTACAATAATTGACACTTTATTTTTTACATTATACAAGCTTCTCTTTAACCTGAACTGTTATTTGGCATGAGATCTTCAGCTGAATTTTAAAACTGTCAGTCAAAATGAGCTTGAACCACTTTAGTTGACGACATAATTCTATATTTCTATCGTGACCAATAGTCAAGTTTTATATTATGATTGAGAATACGGTTTAAAAAAAAGTTTTCTTTTTAAATACAAGTAGTTGTCTAAATTTTAAATTTACGTCATTTATTTACCTATATTAAACAAGGTTAGCCTTACGTGTTGTAGTTTAATGGCCTAAAGAATTTAACAACCTACAAGGCTATTTCGTGGAGATAGGCTGAAAGGCTTGTTGAATGTAATGCAGAATGAAGTCTCATTCACTCAAGGTGACCGCAGAGATGCACTTCTACTGTAACTGGTTTGCTTCTTGACAGTTACACAGACATAAAATGCAATTGAAACTTGAAGTTAATGCTATTCTCGTAGAATTAAGTATGACGCACTGCGCACATATTTAAAGTGTTATTTCAAGTAGGTATTTTATGAATAAACTTCCAATTTGACGAGTAAATAGCTAACTCATTGTTACGACTTAAAATAAAGCCAGTGTTGTTGCCGTAACATAACATGTATTTATACTGTGACGTAGACCTGAAAGGTACGACAAGGACATTTAAAATTATTTGGGAGGAGGATTTATAAAAGCTTGTCTGTGTGGGTAGCACTCAGTCATCACATGTTATACAGCGAAACAACAATACTCTTTGTTGTGTTATTTCTTAAGTTTGGTAGCGCACTGTTGTCGTTTTGAATAGTTATCTTTCTCACGGTGCTAATGACCATGGGCGATGATGATCTCTTACTTGAAGTGGTGCATTTACACCCAATCCAAACATTTTCTGAGAGTTAAAAACATATTTACACTATTGAAAGAAATATAAGTATTTGTATTGCACTAACTTACTTTCTCTTCAAACCGGAACACAAAAATAGTAAATTTTACGTTGTTGTTGTTGTATGCCAGTAGAATATGTGGTGAGTGGGAGATACCTACCCAAACGGACTCGGACAAAGCGGTATCAAACAAGAACTGAGCAAAGAAAAAGAAAAGAGCTTAGTAAATAATATTTATTCTGCCGTATAACAGGGCAAGATAAAACCCGATACTTCTATGCTAAAGCTGAAATCGGATAGACATCGGTTATTACATTTTTGCGTGACTCGTTTTACATATTATTGTCTGTTTTCCCTCCTAAAAGTAGGGTCTAGAGCAATCGAAGACATTCCTTCTTTATTTATCATTTATTTAGTTTGCCTTTTATAAGAAAATAATGACAGGCTTCTTGTAGTGCGGTGCGTTTAGCTATATGTTTCTGTAAGGTGAAGTTTCGTTGATTCTTATCATCTAATAAATAAATTGGTATTAAATCTATAAACTAATAACCTAGTTAGCTATGACCATTATACTAGGTAATTAGTTATCGTCTTTATAATAATAAATTATTTACAATATTACTAGCTGTGCCCGTAACTTCGTGCGAGTTAAATTAAACAAAATAATTGTTGTTGTACCTTAAGTTACTCATCTTACATCAGATTTGTGCCAGTGAAAATCCCGTCAAAATGGGTCCAACCATTCCAGAGATTAGCCGGGACAAAAGAGAAAAAAAGTATGTATTTTAGTATATGTACCGTAAAACCATACATATGCTTTTAATTGTATTATGTATAGGTATGTTTAAGTATAAATATAATTTACCAACAAAAACTAGTACATATCAAAATTAATTTAGTAATTTATGCATTATATAAAAAATACATTAATAAATAAAAAAACAATATTGTCATAGGGACTAATAAATTGTGTGTAACCTACGTAAATTAAAAATAAGATTTTTAAAAAACAAACATTCCAATAAAAAAAATCTTGTATATGTTATTGATCGGTGAAAAGTTCCATCATCTAGTGCCAATCCAGGGCGTAGTAGTACTCGGATTATTGCCATAACTTGTTGTCATCAAAAATAAACTACTAAAATATCAACAATTTTGACTAGTACCTACTTAATTTTACGAAAAAATTCAGTCAAGTAATCCCTACTTTTACAGTCTTATTTTTCAGAGACTGAAGAGAGAGAATAATAAAGAAAGAAATGTTTCACATATTACAAAATTCTGGAGAAATGCATTAAGCATGTTCGTTATTTCGTTCCATCGTCTTTCAAGAGACTTTATACTACGAAACATTTTATTATTACATACCTACGTTGCTCTTATAGCGGGTTCTTACGAGTCGATTTTTGTGTACTTATTCACTGCTCTACTAGAATTTTAAACGACTATCGAAAGAACGCATACCTATAGTCTGCCCTCTTCCTCTTGGTTACTTTGTTTATTTTATAAGTTTTCATTATGCAAACAATGCTGTTCAATTATATTTAATGGACAAAACCACTGGGTTAATCGATAAAAAATGAGTCGACGTGGCAAATAACAGGAACTGCACTCAATTAGTTTTATTAAAAATATATAGGTAAACGGTACTTTTTATTTCCAGAAAACGTTTAAAATGTATTTTATGAACATCGATAAAAACGCTATTATATTTCACGCTATTTTAACATCTCTAAAATAATTGATTGATTTAATAATATTTTTTTTTTGTATATTATACGAAATATATACTTAATAATTAAAAAAGATATATATAAAATGGAGTTTTACTTTTATGTCTACAATTGTAATCTGAAAGCACTCAAGAATCGCAAGCAATTTTCATAGCATTAAAATCGCAACTAAAGTTTTTAAGCCACATACAGATATAAATACGGAGGTAACAGATAAACTTCGCTTTTAAGAAGTCGTTTAAAAGTGAATAGATTTAAAAAAGCTGCATGGGTATGCAGCTTTTTTATGGAATGGGTTGGCGGACGAGCATATGGGCCACCTGATGGTAAGTGGTCACCATCACCCATAAACAATGACGCTGTAAGAAATATCAACTATTCTTTACATCGTCAATGTTCCACCAACCTTGGGAACTAAGATGTTATATACCTTGTGCCTGTAGTTACACTGGCTCACTCACCCTTCAAACCGGAATACAACAATACTGAGTAGGTACTGTTATTTGGCGTTAGAATATCTGATGAGTGGGTGGTACCTGTCCAGACGAGCTAGCACCAAGCCCTACCACCAAGTAAGCTTAAGCTTTTTGTATATTCTACAAATAATCTAAAATGCAATGGATTTATTAGTATTCTAAAATCACGATTGCATAAGCAAGCTATTTTTATTTAAATAAATATTTGCTGTACAAGATTATACTTATTATAGCGGTACTACTATGTATGTTACTATGTGCATAACATATTTGAATTTAACATAAAACAAAAAAGTCGTTATAGTCCTTCAAAAGTAATATATACATCAGTTACCATGGAAACAACGAAATAAGTAATATGAATACTATATTAATAAAATGTAAGAAAATTCGTATTACGACCTTTTATAATAACTGTAGCTATGTATTAAATTTGATTATTATAATGAGATACCCTGTCGTGTGCGTATTTACATTGTATTATATCATATATGAGTGTTGACATTTTATATATTAAAAAGTGATTGCGTTTTTGTTTACCCTTCCTCAACTGGTAATTAACCGGTCAATATATATGTTAATTAACGAGCGGCCTTAGTTCGAGGTAATATTCACGTGGAACAATATCAACCTTTCAATCAATCAACATAGTTGCGCTAGAAGAAATATCGTATTACCTTCTTTTGCCTTTAGACCCTTTGTGATATTAATATGTTCATTTACAGCGGCACGCAATTTTTCCTCTTTCGAATCTTTTATAAAAGACTTTTGATTGTAGTATTAAGGATATATTCTCGATGGTAAAGTACATACGTATAAAATGATAGTCCGTGTGCTAAATAAAAAAAAATTATAGACTAATAAAAATTATCTATTTTTTTTCATCGTATTAGATTGCTGTATTTTCCTTAAGTAATGATTTTATTATGCGCTAAATGTATTTTTTTTTCAACATATGCTTACCCATTGATTCAATACGGCTGCAGCAATTTAGGTAGTTAAAATTTTATCTTGTTAAGATTTTCTGCGACAATAAGAAAAAATATTTATAAAACCGTCATCAATGTTTGCATCTCATGGCTTTCGTTTTATTTCCCTATGACGTATACAAGCGATTAACATTAACGCTCGCTTCTGACGTTCACCCATTTCCTGATAACTCCAGGTCAAATTATTATTTGACACATTGTTGTAATTCTTATCAAAATTAATATAATTATTAATACATTTAAATAAAAATGTCGTACTTTTAGATTACACGTTTCCAAATACGTGAAGCGTTCAGTGAGTTTTAGCTCGTTTTTTTAAGGCGTATCATATTCACGTAATTTTATTAGAGGTGCTGGAATAAATAAAATTATAAATAATTATAGGTCAGGTTCTTCTCATATGTGTAATTTTAATAAACATATGAGAAGAAAATACGTT
Source organism: Vanessa cardui (assembly GCF_905220365.1). NCBI lineage: Eukaryota > Metazoa > Arthropoda > Insecta > Lepidoptera > Nymphalidae > Vanessa > Vanessa cardui. Next base: position 10,475,342 of record NC_061129.1, read on the forward strand.
GTTTCTTCAGCAAGATGAATTAGCGCAGTAGGTACAGACCGATCGATCTTTCTGCTTGTTTCCTAAGTAATTTTCTTAATTACAAAATGCAATATCGTTTTATGCTTTCGCTATTATAAGTGCAGAATGATCTTGCCAAAAAAACTTAGCTAATAAGGTAACTGAAATTGCTTTAACACGGACAAATAGCTTTCTTAGCATCTTTACTAAAATGGAAATATATCGTTTAAAAACAAATTAACTGACTTCAATGCTCACGATAAATGCACTTAAATTACGAAAAGTTCAGAACTGTTTTCTTAAAGGTTTTATATGTATTGTTTGATTCGTGCCACACCCTTGAATAGTTTTAAGCTTTTTGCTGCAAAATTAACTTACCTACATTTACCACTTAGCTAAATTCCAGGCTAAGTGTCGAGTTAGTTAATTACTCAGAAGCTATCGTCGGTATTATTTAATAATATAAATGCAAAGTAAGATTTAAAAAAATAGAGCATGTGAAGCCCCACTTTTGGGCTAAGGCTTCTTTTCTTTTCCTTTTTGACTAGAAATAAGTAATCCATAACCTTCGCATGAGATTGATGTATTTTTCTAAGACAAAATAATTGGTGCGATTACTTTATATTGCTATTTCCTTACAACCTTTTGTGCCTAAAGCCACACTAGTTCTCTTCCCAATCAATCTGATCTCAGCCATGCAAAATGTTACTGTTTATCGGAAGATTATTTGATGTGTGGGTCGTACTGATCAGACGGATTTGGAAAAAACCTTTCTACTATCAGTGTTGCCCTACCTACGCTCGTTGCAGACAATTTTATTACTCACACAGATAATAGCTTTAGCCTGAGTAATATTCTAATGGATATACCGACATAAGCCATAAGCCGCCAGTCTCGGTCGTTATCGGAAGCATTTGATAATAATCGTTAAATCTAGAACGATACATAAAAAGTTACTGATTTGACCATAAAGTCTTTATTATAATAGCAATATACTGGCAAGTTCATAGAAAATGCAAGAAAAAATAAATAGCTGCGATAGATTACGAAGTGTATAACATTTAACTGCTACGAGGTTAGCTAAGCTCGTACTCCGAGATGACCGGCTATGGAATGTCTTAACGTTCACATTCTGACCTTCAATGCCATGTTAATATCAACAATAACTGTTTATTAAGCTACTAATGTGACTTTATAATTATTCAATATACCAAAACGGCCTTACTAATTGTTTGTTGATATTCTCTCTATCATTAATGATAAACATTTAAAATAAGAAGGTATTTTTTTAACTCACGACTCTGTAAACATATTTATCCTTATGTAAAGATTTTAAATATTAATTTTGTTCAAGGTAAATTATTAAATTTGAGTAAATAATGAACTGTTACTAACATATCTAATAATTTATTGAGTTATGTATTTAAAACAAACAACAAATCATTATCTGATCAAAATTAGATAAGTTTAGTCTGTAGTGTAATATTTGACGTTTTGACATTATGTAGTTCATGTTCAGCGTTTTTTTATGCTATTGGTTGACCGGATTTGGGCTACCTGATGGTAATTGGTCATCACCGTCCATAGACAACGGTGCTGTGAGAAACATTAACCATTCCTTTCATCGCCAATGCGCCACCAGCCTTGGGAAGATAAGATTGTACGTCCCTTGTGCTTGTAGTTACACTGGCTCACTCACCTTTCAAACCAGTACACAACAACACCAAGTACTGTTGTTTGAATTTAGGATATCTGATCAGTGGGTGTTACCTAACGAGACGGGCTTGCACAAAGCTGCCATGCGTTTAATTTTAGTTTTTCTTTTAAACGTATAAATTTATGTACTTACAATACGAAACTCCGTTATTATTTTGTGTTTATATACGTAATTAATCAACCTCAAAAGGGTAACAAGAAGAAGCATGACCGATCAAATGTATAATACTTTATTGTCTAACCAGAACCCATTCGGTTGTGAACTCCACTCGACAAGGACGAGACGCGCTAGGAATAGAAATGGCCTGTTTATAGATGGGCAGATATTTTTTAAATTATTTCAAAGATAAAAGATTGCACTCATGATACCGTATGTATATCAGTAACTTTATGTTTGATAAGTCTTGTTATAATACTGTGTATACTGTGTTGTCTTTAGTTGCTGACATTTGTTGATCAAACGAAACTTTAAGAATATTGATTCAGACATTTTTTTCTGTGCAATGTGACAAACGTTAATGAATTTAAATTTAATATAAGTTATCATACCAAACATAATAAATTTAAGTTTAGTTATTTTTATCTTATTTTTTATTTGATAATCAGATTTTTATATAAACCCATATTATCAAATAATATTAACATTTAAAGCATTCCATTTAAGGCAGAAAGCTTTTGTTATTTATAACATAGGTAGATATGCCTAATAACGTATATAGGCCATTAGGCCTATATACGTTATGATTGCATGGTTACACTTACGAATTATCGTAAGTGTAATCATGCCTTCAGTCAACTTCAACCCTTTGAGTCAAGATTAATCATAATTAAGCAAGACAAACTTATTCCCTCTAAATTAACGGAATTAAGCAAATCTAAATTATACATGAGTAATAAATAGCTTAAGAATTATTGAATTGGTATTTCTGCTTATATTGTATATTATAATATCTATGCAGCTGTATATAGAGAATAACTGCATTCTACTACTTTCACAGCTTCTAAATGTCGTCCAATAAAATATAAGTATTAACTGTAATAAACGTATTACGTCACAATCATATATGTAGTTATAAACGCCTCGGTAGGTTTTATTTCTTAACTTAACATATACTTATTATAGTAAGGAGGTACTTCTTACTACAACGTTAGTGATGTACACTAAGATGTCGTCATAAAAAGGTTATAATATACATTTTGATTTCCACCAGTTATATAAAGTTAAAAGTTAGAGTAATGACATAAATATTATTTAGCATGAAGCTTATGATACGAACCACAAGTCTTCCAAAACGCTAAAACGACTCAGAAAGGCTATGAAAGAAAAACCGCGTTGCGCCAATAATAATGATGGGTCGAACACTGTAAAGAATACTAGTAAAGTTTATAACAGAATACAACCATGACACATTAAATTTCTTTGTTGATTAACTTGTAGGGCTCAATAGAAAGTTATATAAATTATTTAAGATTTTAAGCCCTATCGTTGAAAAGGTCGTCCTAACTAACAATATATGGCAATTGACCCTTATCAACATAAAAAATGCCATTGCGATTTGAGTAGCAGGATCTATTACAATAATTTGATCATGTGATGATAGTAGGCAAGAGAGAGGGGCAATGTCTCGACTTAATACGAGTGTAGCGACTTCAGAGCAGTAATTGTCAACGGGCGCCGCTCGGTATAGCCATGGTTAATGTCATTAAGCTTAACGATGCTGCGTCGTATTCAAATCTGTCATTTTAATTACTGGTTTGTATACAATTTGAATATAAATAACTTCAATATAAACAAGTATACAATAAAAGGTATACATCTAAAACTTTTTGTTTTAAAGATAGAGTGTAAGATTTTTCGTCTGCCTTTCTACAACGACCAAAAAAAAGTAATTAGGATACGTTAGCAAATAGGTATATTTCATGCGTTGAAATCGTCTGAACCTGGTTACCAATTCGAATTACATTTTTACTGTATTAGTACTATAGAGCTGTAAGAAATTCTATAAATTCCTTACATCGCTAATGTGCCAATTGGAAACTAAGATGTTGTTGTATTCTGTCCCTGGCTTACACTGGCTCACTCACCCTGTAAATCGGGCCACAATAATACTAGTTATGGTTGATTTCTGGTAGAATATCTATTGTATTAGTGTACCTACCCAGATGGGTTTGTACAAAGCTCTACCACCAAGAAAACACTAGTAGATATACATGTACTTTGATTTATTGTGATTAAATTATGTATATTTATTATACATCGTAAAACTTCAAATATTTTGGTCAAATCGATTTCATATATAGATAAATATATGTATGTAAATTTTATCAAATCGATTCATTACGTTTCCGTGCCATTTTTTTTGCTGAAAAGTATTATATTTGTGTAAAAATACTGATATAATTAAAGCATACCGTAATTTAATCTTTAAAAAAACGTGTTAATATTACTAAAAGTAATAAAAAATCAAATGCTTTTTGAACTGAAACACATTTTCCATTCTGCTTTTAAATTTTTATAACTTCAGTGTTATCTGCGTTTGTATAAAGCCATATATCTCAATTTAATTTCTTAGCGCTAGAATATAAACCCTATAACAGAGTGCTAAAATCCTTTGTTAGTATCTCCGCTATAAAACTGGAAGGACTGAGTTTACGACGAAGAAAAGAGGTTATAAGGAAATGGATAAAAGTTTATTTCTTTAAAAAAATCTTGTTTAGTTTATCTTTGCATTTGCCATTTCTCTAAGAATGGAGACGTTTTAAAAGATATACTATAGCAAAAAAAATATGTTAATTACTAACGTAAAACATAATTACCTCTACATCTCATAATCTTATTTTGATAACTAATTATTTATAATTTGAAATTATATTTTAAATTATTGTACCTTCCAAATATATATTTGGAAGGTATAATAATTGGTGGTATAATGTTTGGGAGGTATATTGTACATCTTATTCAAGAAAGAGCAACGACTAAATATGTATATCGTCAGACGTGCAGACAGCATCGTTTTAACTTAGCACTGCATGCCCCGACGATGTCCTCAATTTTATACCTAACAACTATATTACTATGTTAACACATAAATCATTCTTGAAATATAACCTTTATTATTTTTGCAATAGAGACGAAAATATCAATTCATTTTGGAAGTTACTTGTTCGTCCTGTCACTGGGTCTGTGTACAATACAATCAAGACCAGAATAGTATACTATCATAACACTTGATGTATTGCAATTGTTATCACACATATATTTTATTACTTTTATTATGATAAAGTGCCCTATATAAAGGTTTTATTTAATGTCAACGGACAATTAATGATATTACATGCAATCGGAAAAATAATTAGCGACCGCTTTTTGGTAAAATATAAACCTGCAAATAATTGTACCATTGTTACCAATATCTAAAATTAATTAAAGTTATTATTCCCGCGCCTGCTTATTGTTACATAGTTTTAAATTAATTAGTGTTGGTACAAATTTTATAGCAATAAATTAAATTAAACGATACTTTTTGTACACAAATTATATGACGTCGTTAATTAATTTTAGGTTATTTAATCTTTTAAATCTAGTAATTACGAGAAAAAAAATTTGTTTTTTATATGAAGAACTTCTTTTTCTTCATATATAAAATTTTAGATGTAACAATTTGAAATATATACAAATAACATTTTTTTCAAAGACAATTTTATGATAAGTCTAAATATTCCGAGTAAATTTAATAAAAGTGCATGTAATTTATTTAATGATGGAGGTAAAAAGTCTAGGCGTGCCGTAATGAATAGAGTTAGCGATGAAAATTACATTTTCATTGCACGAACGAAACATTTCCGCCGGAGGGCGTCTACAAGTTGAAAGGGTGAGGTGGTGAAAAAAGAATCATGCACCTAAGCACTTGAATTAAAAAAAAAGAGGGGCTTCAAACTTTTGTAAAAAAGGGGTACGTACACCCCTACTTTCAGAGCCGTGTTTAATCTGCGTTTTCTATCAACCATAGTCGTGTAGTTAGTTAGGTGAGGCACATTCATAACTGCAACGATGAAGCAAGGCTGAATTTTTTTGTTTTAGTCATCTTCTGATCACGTGATTTACTTAAGAAACATATATTATTTGCTAAAATATAAATAAAATTACAATAACACTGAAATTGAAAGTCACTACAATTTTTTAGAGAGTATTTTTATAATATAGTACTTACGATTGGAATTTAGCAGGCAGAATAACTAGAATTGTTATTCTGCCTGCTAAAAATATTTTGAAATCATTTCGTTTCACTCAAATTAAAATGCTAAATTCTGATTTCTAAAACTTATGTCGTCAACCCTGTGCTAGTCTGAACATTTTCCGCTGTATTATAAATTTGAAAATTCGCTGCATCGCTGTTAAAATATCTACGTAGCATGAGGCTTGCTCATATGCATGTAGATACGGCCTGTTAGGGGTTATTACTACAGAACATCGTGTTGCAGAGGAAGGGACAAAACTGCATATACATGTCATATATAGATAACATTTTATCTATACATATCCAGTGCAAACGTGGTACATATATGGTACATTCGTTGTACATATGTAAGTTTATTCAAAATGTTCTGTTTGATACCACAGAAAATAAATAATATTATACTTGAGTTCGTAGTTGGAAGACTATTAGCCAACCTATTTTTCAAAATTTTATATTATGCCATTAGTAATATTAAAAGTCAGTTCACAAATTCAGTAAATTATATTCATTAAAAATGTTGTGATGAGTTCTACAACATATGTAGAATAAAATGTATAAATTTATTTCATATATAAAATATGTAAGCTGTTACTCAAGGCATCCTTTTACATAAGAAATTTTACAAACGGATAGCTAAAGTCCGATCACTAATAGAGTAAATATTTATATATTAATTTATACACATTTACTAGCTATTACGTGCCCTTTGCAGAAATTAAATGAAAAGAGGAAAGTATAATGGAATAAAAAAAAATACGTCGTATTCTCGTATCAATATGTTCAGATGTTTTTATTTTGGCGCACAGAGAAATAAAAATGTTATTGATATATGTAGGTTAACATAAATTCTTACAATAAAAACATATTATTTTCTTAGTATCACGTACACAATGAGGTGTTTTCGTGTTTTTATATAACGAGTACAATGTGGTTTCGAATTGAATGATAAAATCAGATCTCTATATTTTATTGATCTGTATTTTTTTCTCTGATTACGTAACATATCGCAATCCATTATAGCAATTTGTTCACGTAATAAATAACCCATCCTTAGTACGAGTGTATATTAATCGGAAGACAGAATACCTACTCGAGAAGACATCCGGCCCGTAATTCATTGTGTTGAGTGACGCGACCCTCGCAAATTGCTTGTTTTAAAACCCTCGTTTGTCTATGACCTAATTTCCTATACCTAATTTCGGCAAAAGTTTGTACCACGTCCAAAACGTTATACGAACTATTTAGTGACACTTAAGCAAAGCGTGTAGTTTTCGAAGTTTCGAGTTGAAATTCACGTAATTTGTACATAAAAGAGTACATTTTGATTATAGGAATAAGATTTAATTTGTATTTTCTTTTGATATACCTTGGCTATTATAAAGCACGATTTTTTATAGTACAAAATGTCCCTTTATGAAAAAAAGAGATGAAATATGACCCAAATAACTATGTTTAGGGGGCTAAGTGCGTATATTGAGGCTTAACAAATACTTCCTTTGACCAGCATGTTTCGGCATTTTACAAAATTAAGATACAGTAACACATGTGAGGAATGCTCATCTGCTTAAAAATATGCAACTTGCGAAATTCTTGTTACTAATTAGACGAATTTAATCTCTATCAATTTATATATCATTTTATAATTAAATGATTCTGAATAAAAATTTGGATTTGAGACAAACATATCCGCAGAGAACAAACAGCTAGCATAACAACTGTATAGGTACATATATTTCCCTTCGCAAAGTGACATCTGACATTAAGTGTTTTAAAACTAAATCTCATCAACTCGACCCCTGGGCGATATTGGAAACGCATTTAAAATTAATCCGCATCAATGCTCCGAGAGATTCGATGAAACGACCTCCGTCTCCATATTTTATTCAGTTATTATTAAATACATAACGGAATATAGGATAAATTAATGTAAAATTATAATAATAATAACATTTTTATAGCCTATTCCAGTGAAAACCGGAAGAAAGATAAATAAAACTTAGATTAACGTATATCATATGTTTTCTAATAACTCAGATATATTGTGCACTACTAAGGGTTTATGACGAATACCTATACCTTTATTTATAATACAACACTATTGCACTTAACCACTTATCCACTTTAATTTCACTTCCAAAATTCCGATAACAGTTTCGTCGAATATTTTAGATTAATCAAGCTCTTGACCAATGATATCGGGTCAATTTGCTGTCAAATGTTGTATATTTGGCTTTACTCCTGTTATGGTTGGAATAGATTATATAGATATAAATTTTTTTATGCAATTTAAATGACCGCCGTAAAATTACTTTCGCCGGGACTAATATCATCTATTGTAGTCACGATCTTCTCGTAACCAAAATGTTAAATAATTAAAGAAACAAAATCAAAATAATAACGCCGCAATATTTCGCCACATCAAACTATTGTATACGAATTCAGTATCAACGTTTCAGTTCTAGTAACAAAGAGTAAGTATATAACTAACATATATTATGCATTGGACGATACTTATCGTCGCTAACCGAGAAAAAAAAAATCTTGCAAAGATTAGTTATTTATAGAAATCAATCTCCGAAGTGGTCGTTCCTCAACTTGGACCGTTACATTTAAAATACTTAGAACGACTTGATACTTATACCCTTCATTATTTCCTCATATCATCAACGACTTGCTTTAAACTTTACTTTTAATTTAAATATTATTTCCTAATCAACATTGTTTTATAACTATAAATGTTTACTAATTACTTAATTTAAAAAAGTATAGTTTTTCATATTTTAATTTGTCCTACATTCAAAACTAGAGTAGTTTATGTAAATGACCCAGAGCACGGGAGTCAGTGTAAATAATAAACGAATTTCGTATAACTCATTACAAAGTTGAGAGCCGTGGTTATGAGTTTAGATAATTTAAATTACATTCCACAACACAATTTGCTACAGGCCAGTTGCACGTGACAACGTTAATTTTGTGTTATGGTGCAAAAATACGAATGTCACGTTACTATTAATTAGTATTAGAAGTCATATAAATCATTTACAGTGACAAATTTTGGTTTAATAGCGTTACGTCTACTTAAGGCCAATCAAAATTAGATTTGGTCTATTTTCTAAAGGCTCTATATTTGCTAGTCTTTTTGTCAAAAGCTCACTTACCCCTTCTTGTGCATATAATATGCTTTTGTCCGGCCTTCGTCTTGTTTTATAGCCACTCATTTTTACTTGGTGGTAGGTCTTTGTGCAAGCCCGTCTGGGTAGGTACTCATCAGTTATTCTACCGCCAAATAATAGTACCTACTCAGTATTGTAGTGTTCGGGTTTGAAGGTTGAGTGAGCCAGTGTAACTTCAGGCACAAGGGACATAACATCATAGTTCCCAACGTTGGTGGCACATTGACGATGTAAGGAATAGTTAATATTTATTACCGCTTCATTGTCTATGGGTGATGGTGACCACTTACCATCAGGTGGTCTATATGCTCGTCCGCCAACCTATACCACAAAAAAATCTCATAAATAGCACTCTTTTTGTGTCTACATAATGTATTCTTCGTATGACATGGCTAAACCATGTTAGCTTTTGTGTCACGGAATTTATTTTAAACTTCCTCCTACGTACTATTTCATATTCATCATGATTTCATATTCTATCCGTTCTCATCACTATCCGTCGCGTCTCACGTCCTCCTTTACGTTCTCATCTCTGCAGAATTCGCTTTTCATCTGACAGTTTCATAATTTCTTCAGTTTAAAGTTTTCTTCAGTTTCATATCGTTATTTCATCTATCTTCTTAGAACTTGGATAATTTCACCATTGTTCGGTATAAATGAACAGATGCATATACTAAACTGCCTATTAAATGGTGTTACCAGTTTGGCTTCCAAGCCGAATTGGTAACATTATTTAATGAATGGGAGAAAAACTTAAAAACCACCGAAATCAAAAAGGAAGTGTTCAGTTTTAGTCTTGCTGATTTTCGAGACAACATTGTGTAATAGTGGAGTCGAGATGGCCCAGTGGTTAGAACGCGTGCATCTTAACCGATGATTGCGGGTTCAAACCCAGGCAAGCACCGCTGATCCATGTGCTTAATTTGTCTTTATAATTCATCTCGTGCTCAGCGGTGAAGGAAAACATCGTGAGGAAACCTGCATGTGACAAATTTCATAGAAATTCTGCCACATGTGTATTCCACCAACCCGCATTGGAACAGCGTGGTGGAATATGTTCCAAACCTTCTCCTCAAAGGGACCTCTCCCTTTAGCCCAGCAGTGGGAATTTACAGGCTGTTGTTGTTGTATTGTGTAGTAGGTCAACTAACCTAAGATGTAGATACACATGCAGAGTCCAATTTTTCGCTATCCAACTCTTTAATATTTATGGTTCAATCGTTCATTTCGGACACGAAGAGGTAACATTACTCTAACGTTTACCTTTCTTTTAAACTATCTGAGACCGCTACTAATACTACCACTATATAATATAAGTTCATAATCATGTCTTATTAGGATCAACGAATAACACATTTTAATATGTCTACGTAGTTAACTCCCTACATTAAATAATCTTTAAAAGTTAAAAATAATTAATAATATAAAGAATAATAGAATAGTAACTGCATTGGGACGTAGAAATCTTAAGTGAAGTTATAGATATTATTAACAAAAGTTATAATCGACGCATGGACCCCAATATACACATAATTTCTTATAAACTCCTAGAGCCTTGGAAACTTCCACAAAACTAACAAGCCCTAACGAGGTCTCGTTAGTTGACGTTGACTAATGAGTTGAACTTGAAACCAATAACCATGTAAATTAAAAATTATAACAATACATCATTCGCTCAAGAGGGCTGAGGCAAAATTACCAGCTACGTTATTATCTTCCACGATACCTACACGCTGACTCATCGCCTTTTCAAATACGGTATGCTGTATATTTATTTTTATCTGGAATTAAGTCTAAATTTAAAATGATTCATGAATTACATTTTTCTATGGACAAAGTACCTAATTTTAATAAAATAAGGATATTTACTCTGTTATTTAAAAAAGAAATTATGAGAAACAAATGTTTTCAGATGCCACAAGAAGTTTTTCATGCGCTTATTTACTCAATTATGTCAATCCTCTGGGCTAAAAATTTGTCCAGTCACCTGTCCCTTTATTGTCCCTGTGGAGGCAATAAGACGAGGCGTAATTATTTTAATAATAGTTGCACTATCACTCCGAGGTCATAATGTTTTAACATCAAATAAACCCGAAATATAATAACTTGAAATAAGAAATGAATGTTTGCATCATTTTCTCGTTTCTTTTTCCACGAAGGGTCCAAAAGGCTTTTAAAGACGGGTCCAACCAATCTAGGGTCAACACATGTTGCTTACAATGATAATATTGCCATTATCATGACTAATTCCACGGGATTTTATAAGACCAGGAACATCGATGGTGGCGCGAACTCTTTTTACTGTATTCACGATGATAATAGATCTATGAAATATAAATATTATTTTTATATACATCTTAAGTTCGACGTGGTATAGTTGATTGTTTTTAAAAATAAATAAATTATGAATGACCATCTTTCCATATTTGAAAGAAACGCCATATTCCCTTTCTCTGAATTAGACTTTTTATTCCATTCCTAAACCTCCGCAAACAATTCCCATCTTCTGATCAAAGATAGGGCACGTCAGTTCACAGTTCCATTTAAGTAAAAAACAACATTACGCTGTAGCTTATATAACACACATAGTCTTAGTGTATTGGACGAGGGCTCTTGACACACATAGCATACATGACCCGAAAATGACTGAATGAGTACCATTGAATACTCTTATAAGTTAATAACTCTGAAATATGTTGAAATTAATACTATTTATGAAACATACTTTTGGGTGAACAAAGAACATTTAATACGTAAAAATAGTAAAAAAATCTCGTCTTTCTGAACTAAATCCTCCTCTACTCTTGAGAAGGTGTATAGATTATTCTATCATGCTCCACCAACCTGTGGTTGATAGTCAATACACTACACAATTTATGGCAGAAATTCATCTGATACACGCAGACTTCCCAGAAATATTTTTATTCGCCGCGTAACTCACATTAATGATAGGTACTGGTGCATATTAAAAAATGCAGTGTTAATCACTTTACACTTGCACGAGTTTGATTTTACAATCTCCGATTTAGATTCATGTGTTCTAGCAACTGGACCACCTCACCTTGACGTGTATAATATGAGCGCATAGAAATCGCATATTAGAAACTACTATGGGAATTTACATTCCCTTTTATCATATTCATTTATTAAAACACGAAGAACCTACAAGCATAAAAAAAAATAATACCTCTGCTGTTATTAAGGTAAACATCGATATATTCAAATAATAATTGATAAATTTCTCTCAAGCAGTCCTAAGGAAATTTCCACGACAATTTCTTGTAGTTGATAAAAGTAACATAAAGGTATCCCTTAGCATCGTATCCTCAGTTATAGCTATGATTATGTCCACACACGTAACCGATAGTTTATTTACTGTCGAAGGCTTTCATAATATTACAATAGATGAGGAAAACGAATACACATAATCCCAAAGGGATGTAACAGGATCGGGCAATTTGCCAATGTGCGTAGGCTTCGCTGAATGTCCTCCATCCTGCGAAGGACAAGGCAAGGTCGAACCGGGACGTAAATAAAAAGGTGCTTGGAAAGCAATGTTTATTTATCAAGGGCTTTGTTTTATTCTTAGTTTATCTAACACATTTTAAAACGCTTTTATGTAAGCCTCGGACGGAAAGCATTAACTCTCAGTAAGTTTCATATTAGATTTTATTCAAATAAGTAATATTTATCTTCACATTTTATATCTTTTTACTGAGAAACTTCATGCATTATTAAAAATTAACAAAAAGACTAAATCATTACACCAATAACAACAACAAATAAATTCACGGTCAAAATTAATTAGGCGTAATATTGACCCAATTGCTTAGCAGAGAATAGCATAAATTAAATTTGTTTCCTTTGTTTCAGGGCTAGGCCATTCGTGCAATTCACGCAAGCTGTGAAAAATCTACAATCAATCTTAAGCTCTGGTTCATTCATACGAGTAGCACACAAGCCTGGTGTAACTCGGTATGCGCTAACGTACAGAACGCTTTGTGTCATGACAGTGACACAAGAACGTCCACCGCCCAGTACACTGCGCATCAGGCGAACGATAACCGACCTCTTCCATTCATTGTGCCAAGATTCGATTTCATCGGCGCTCTCACTCCGCCAGTAGTCGCACGTGCGCCGCAGCACGCAGCGAGACTGCAATTCGCGAGAGGGAGTGAAAATCTTACAATGCAATTCAAGTAGCATAAATGGAATACAGGCTGGTAGTCCACTAAATAAATTCAAATTCTAAATTTGAAATTTATAAGTAAGTCCATTTTGATAGATCCATGGTGACGTGAACTGTTATTCATAAAAATAAACAAATCGTAAGAGTGATAACAGTTTTGTAACAGTGCGCTGTCGAGGACTTGTCGAGGACTGAATAGTGAGAAGTAAATTGTGTAAAATGACATCGCGTTCCAAAGAAAAGGTAGCAGCAGCTTTTCGGAAGCTGTTTCGCTCTCCAGAGAAGCTTGACAACGAAGTAGCCGGTCCGAGTGGGTCGCCAGCCAGGCGCGGCCTATTTCGTCGACATAGGTAAAAACTTATATTTTATATATGTAATATATATATGAATGAATTACAACATTATATTTATTTATATATTTAATTTATACTGCCGTTAAATGTCTATTAATATATTAAGTAGGAGATTATAATTAACTTATCAATAAACCAAAGTAGGTAAATTTACATTTATCGTCTAATGAATTATGTATTCATAAATATTTATTCAGGTCAAAATCAAATAAAACAAGCGGTAGTGACTTTAGGCATAGTAATATAATATTTATTCTCTTAGGTTTATTTTATAAATAGTCTAGAAAAATCGATGTTATGCTCTTAACATTTGCGGACCATCTTGATGGCATGTGGCAATATGATTGTATTATAAAAGAAAACAGTAAAAAACCTAACCATCACCATCACTCGATGTATGTGAAATAAATCTAAACTAAACTGAAGTGTTTAGATTTTATGGAAACATATTTTATTTATCATAGATTATTAGGACAAACATTGTATCGTACTTTATTAAAAAAAAAAATTAAAACCTCCTTTGAAAATAATTTCTTTATAACGATTATTTGTTAAAGATATAAAATTTTATTGAACGACAGTTTAACTTTAAATAAAACTAAATATGCTCGGGATTGCTTATATATTTATTAAATAGTACTTCTATGAGATCTACATGCTTTATATAAAAAAAAAATAACAAAACTTTCAGCCGCACACAGATATTCATTGCACGTACGTTCTCTGTACAAAGTACATGCATATGTAATCCGCATTCTTTTCGTTTTTTTATTGCAACACATTACTTGACTCAACGATACATTTCTAAAATCACTTAATATTGAAATATTCAATTAATTAATACACTAGTACTTAACGATAGTAGAACGGCTAAAATCTTGTCAAAGTCTTGAAAGGCACTCTATCTAATCGTATAAAATTTCCATATTAAAGACTACATAAATAAATTTATAATTACGGTGAATATAATGTTTAATTCCGGTCATTTCAGTTTTAAAAACCCTTACAAACAATACTTTAACTAGCATTCCTAGAAGATACCTCTGATAATTAAAATAATACAAAAAAGTCTGGGTGCAAATTGCTGATATAATTTCATTGTATCTTATACTAGATAACATTGTAATACATTCCACCTCGAAAATACGGCTCTTTTTATCATAATAAAAAAACATTTTTATTTTCTTTTTAATATTTATTTTATAAAAGCTTATTTTTTAAAAAATATTTATTTGACACATCACAATAATGACACTTTCAAATTGAAGTGTCGGTAGAGTCATCAGCCAGTACGCTCGCCCACACACGTAGGGCGACACATAATATTCTACACGTTATATACATATGTATTGTAGGAGAAAATAACTCTTAACTTGATAACTGGAAGTGTATTTTTTACCAAATTAATTTTAAATGCATTCTTTTGAAAGTTAAGTATTTAATAGACGTAGAGAAAGTAAAAGAAAATCTTGAATTTGATAAACAAAAGAAAATTATAAACATAAATTCCAGTTAATGCTGACTTTGTATGACCAATCCAATTAATTTCACTGATGCTTAATTGATACTTTATTAAAATTAAATATAGATAAAACAGTGTTTTTAAAATTAAATAACAAAGAAGGTTTTTTGTGATCTGTTTATTTTCTTAGTGTATTTAAAAAAAAAGTGTTGATTCCAGAGACTCAAGAAAAATTACGTCATACTTCTAAGATTCCTCAAAATTTTCTATATTGATTTTGTTACTAGTTTTTAAAATAATTCCAGGATATAAATCTAGACTACAATATAACCAATCAATTTCACGATTAGATCATTACACTCTTTGCTACTTATACAACAAGCAAGCAAGTTTCTAAACAAAGATTGCTAACCGTATACGGACTTTTCCTGTTTATAACACCGACTGTAACTAAAGCATGACTGATTATAATGTTTAGTCAAGTTTAGGTTTCTTAGCTCCTTAATTCACATATCTAGCTGCATTAACATATATTCGCAAACATAATGCACTAAGAAATTTTTTTTTTTTCGTATACTAGATAAAACTACATTATTAAAAAATACATAAAAAAATCGAGATGCATAAAGAGTCGAGATGGCCCAGTGGTTAGAACGCGAACATCTTAACCGATGATTGCGGGTTCAAACCCAGGCAAGCACCGCTGATGCATGTGCTTAATTTGTCTTTATAATTCGTCTCGAGCTCAGCGGTGAAGGAAAACATCGTGAGGAAACCTGCATGTGACAAATTTCATAGAAATTCTGCCACATGTGTATTCCACCAACACGCATTGGAACAGCGTGGTGAAATATGTTCCAAACCTTCTCCTCAAAGGGAGAGGAGGTCTTTAGCCCAGCAGTGGAAATTTACAGGCTGTTGTTGTTGTTGTTTTGTTGATTAAAAAATACGTTCATCAATAAAAGCAAACAAAAGTTAAATTATAGTAATTTACGTGTCACCCGCGTTTTCGCTGGTATTTTCGGAGTGAGTCTTCAAGTATTAAGCATAAAAGTAGGCATATCGTCTCCTTACTAAATCATCAAATTCGATTCAGTGGCTTGACGCGCTAGACCAACTGACAGATAGACAGACAGATTTACTTTTACATTGATATCATTAATATAATGTATTCATAGATAGAAGCAACACAAACTACTCATATTAATATTTGTGATTTGTGTCGTAAAATATTGTGTATAAATAGTATATGTACGTTATCGTTAACGTTGTCATTTTGCACCTGCAATATGTTCCCACCCTTTACTATAGACTACACAAAGTGAGGCTTGTTATATAAATACAATATACAACGTCGATAGAGACAATAGCAGAACGTAACAGATTAAATTAAGTTTTTTTTTCATTTGACTTTTATTTGTGCCAAGAGGGTAAATAAAATAATTATTAAATTAATAAATTTCATTTCAAATTATTGCCTTTATAATATAGCCTAGTATTTTTGAATATTAACAAAACGATAATAAGTAAGTTTTTAAAGTAGTTTTAATAAACGTCAGTTATTGTGATGATTCGTTTATTTGTTTATTGATGATCCAACGGCGTTATCGTAATTTATTATATTAGAGACAAAAGAAAAACAAAGAACACTTCTGATTTAGCTGGCAAATTCTGACTAACCATAACATATTGATACTTTTATTTAAGTGTAGCTTATTTTTCTTTACCTCCCACGATTTTAATAAAATAATATATAATAATGTCGTATGTACTTATAGCTTTATACGTCGTCTTTGTATGTTGTATATAATTTGTAAAAGTATGTGTATATATGTTGAATAAAGAAAGACATTAAATCTTCAAATATTTTTACCCTAATAAAAATTTTCATTCAAGCGTAGAAACAAAAGGAGTAAAAATGCACATTTTCTATAAATATTATATGTGTTTTGTGTGAGGTTAAAATTTAATAAATTCCTACTCAAAGAAATGTATCTTTAATTAAGTAATAACAATAAAAATAAAAATGAAACTCCTATTTATCTTAGAAAAAAATGACAAAAAAAATTAACTGACCTTCAAATAAAATTGCGTTAATATCTTAACTAAGTTCGTAGGCTTCAGACTTCGGTGATGCTATTTTTCTTTAAATATCGATACAAATATCAAAGCCCTCCATCGTATTACAAAACATATATAAGGTGTCAAGGAAGCGCAAATAACAGCTCAGTCTTAGTTTTCGAAACTGTAGGAGACAAAGACTTTGTTTACTAAGACGTATGAGGCCACCTATAACTGTGATATGTGTGACAGACAACACCGCGTCATTCGAACGCGGAAAAGATCTTTATATACACACATACATACGTAGAAACGAATCGATGGCTTTTGAGGCTGAAGAATGACAAATACATTGCATCCTTATTTATATAATACGTTCATCATTTTAAATAACAGTTGTGATCTTAAATATTTAACGTATGGTGATATAATCTACGCTAATATCAAACTTTATATGTTTCTTTGTTTGTTTCGTATCCATTCCTAAATCACTCGTTCATTCATTTATTTCAATCCGACTAAGCTGAGACATTGTATATTTTTTCTCGACATCTACGTTTACATTTCTGGTACAGTACCATTGAAAAGGTAATGAAATGCCATTCTTGAATAATTATTTATCCCTCCCCTATATACATATATAAATAAAAATAAGACAACAACAAGAAATTTCTGAAATGCACGTTATTAATTAATAGTACGGGCCTTAGTAAAGAATAAAATTTGATTTTATTTTGGTATATTTATCTTTCTTTTTTAATTTTAATGATACATAATGCACCATTTTTTTTACTGTCCCAATAGTAATAGTATAGTAGTAATATCTTATATACTAGTAAGATAGAAAACAATTATCGTAGTCGAAGATCGCGGGATCTATTTCGACAAAGCACCGTTTCGTTGTGATTAAAATATTTCCAATCGACATGAAACCAGCCACTTATATTTGTATACGGTTCGTACTATTCTACTAGAATTGCAAAATTGATTACCTTCTAAAGTAAGTTAAATATAACATTATGATAACACAAGAAAATAATAATAATAACGTAACCTGTTACGAGAATTTTTACTCGACGTATTCTAAACGGGTTACATTGATAATGTCAGAGAGAAAGCTGTCTGTCGCATAATATTATGTTTCGATACACTATCAGTATGGCTATTAGTGGAGCGACAAGCCGGCTGCAATGACTTCCAGTTTAAAGTCATGTACCTGTTAACTAGTTACGGCCATTAGACCCACAAGTTTATACTTTTGTTTGACACTTTGTGATGATTGATGATGATTATACCGATCAGTTTTCTTCGAGTAAATAATGCTTTCGCATTTAAAATGCTTCGAACGTTAGCAATAACATTTAATTTCTTTACAACATGTTAAAATATAGTGTAGAAATGAAACTATGAACAGAATTGAAATCTCCCAATAATACATAATATTGTTTTATGTAATAATCGACACCAAAGCATTCCTCACAAACATATCATAATATATTGCAATTGATAGAGCACTCATATGTTGTATAATAAATACGTACATATTGTTCTCTGTTACGTGATTTGATGTAAATCTTCATTGAGAATTGATTTTACAACATTAAGGAAAACATTCGATGGTATAGACAAGATTACTAAACTATTATGTAAAGTTAAGAAATACGTAAACAATAGTTTTATATTTAACAATACATACACAAACAAGTGTGTGAATGCTACGTACACGCTTAAATAATCCAGAGATTTGATTAGATCTTAAAATAAAGAACATTACTAGTAATACGTAAAACGCACTAGTGTTAAATTAAATTGAATAATTTACAGGGACGGAGTAAGTCCAGCTGAATCAGCTGCGAGCTTACCGTCAAGCCCTGCAGCTTCTACACTCTCAAAGAAAAAAGCTGGAGGCGCTAATGACGTACGGGAGAGAGCAGCTGCTGTGCGCACGCGCAGACTTATGAAAGAACTTAAAGAAATACAGCGGTCACAAGATCACAGACCAAATCCCATATTTACAGTAAGTAAATTAAAATAATTATTGTTGTGTCGAAAATTAACCTCCATAGTTTTGTTTATAAATTGGGTAATTTATATTATATATTGCCTGCATCGTCGTGCGCGTTTAAATAAAAAAAAGCTTATTGTTATAGCCTGTTACTCCTTATTACATCAGCTTTATGGCAGTGTAAGTCTCTTCAAAATCGCTCCTCCTGAGATTATCCGAAAAAAACAGACAGACAAACAAAAATTGTAATAATGCATGTAAAATATATGCATTTAGTAAAAGCGGCTATTTAATACTACAAACTTACAAACACACACATCAATTTTATTATAAATTAATATAACTTATCGATTATAATATCAGGTGTCAAACTTTAAAGATATAAAAAATAATTTATATTAATAAAATACCTTTTAATTATGTCAATAGGTGGAGCTAGTTAATGACAATTTGTTCGAGTGGCACGTCCGGCTGCACCAGATTGACCCGGAGAGCGATTTGGCGGCCGATCTGCGGGAACTAAACATCCCTAACATACTGCTGCATTTGATATTCCCCGAAAATTTCCCCTTTGCGCCACCGTTTATGCGGGTCATTGAACCGCGAATAGAAAAAGGATTTGTAATGGAAGGTAATTCTTTTATTTATGTAAATCTCGTCTATTCACAACCATTAAATATATTTAAGTATAATATACAGAAGCCATTTTTCTTGTAATATATTTGTAAAAACTAAAAACATCCTTAGATTAAAATAAAACTAGTTATAACGGATTTGAATCGCGTATATTAATTATTTTTGACATCCCGACGTTTCGAGCACTTTACAGCGTTCGTGGTCACGGGTAGACTTAGATTAATTAAATGTTAAAAAATTGATTAGTAGTAAAATTTTGTTAAATTTAAGAAAATTGTATGAATGTTCATCCAAGGCTAGTCATAAAACTTTAATACGATATATGTATCTATAAATAGGATGACATTAATCTCCTCATGGCCTTAAGCGTTTAGATTTTATAACTATAAAAATGTTTCTTTAAAACGTTTTAAACTGTTTTGTTTCATATGTAAAGGTGGAGCGATTTGCATGGAATTGCTGACACCACGTGGTTGGGCATCTGCGTATACTGTCGAAGCAGTCGTAATGCAATTCGCCGCATCCGTTGTCAAGGGTCAAGGCCGGGTGGCGCGCGCGCCTCTCCGATCTTCGCGCGAGTTTTCCCGCAGGCGCGCGGAGGAGGCCTTCCGCTCGCTCGTCAAGACACACGACAAATATGGCTGGGTCACACCGGCGCTTTCAGATGGTTGAACATGACAAGGTATTGAATTAAATATAATAGACGATCTAGATATTTGCTATTACCTTTATCTTTTCCCGATATATCGTTTTCGTTGAAAAATTTCAAAATACATATTTCCAATACCAGTACAATAAATTTTATAAATTAGCCAATTAAACTTATTACATTATAGATTTACTACATTCAAATTACAAATGTACAGTACAACTCTGTTTGTTTGAGTATTACGCAAAGGATACTGAACTGATTTTTATGAAACTGTTTGCTTTTAAAATTTCAATGAGGATTCCGTAAATGTATTTGTGGAGGCCGCAGTGTTAAATTAGTAACTATAAAATTAATGAGTTTATATCTGCAATATTTTAATCTCAATCTTTCTTTTCAGGTTATGATTATCAGCTATAATGCAGAATGGATCTCTACTAGATAATAATTAAATCGATTAATAATTGTAACAATTTTAGTTATAAATATGATAAACCTCTTTGTATAAATACTAATTTTATTACTATTACTTGGTACAGAGAAAAATATCTTGTGTACTTAGTTAAACATTCAAAAAATGGTGGGAATGAAGCATAGCGTTAAGCGCTTTAAGACAGAAATTGAAAAGATTCCATTTTAATGTATGTAAATATTATGTGCCAAAAACCTACACTACACATGTGCTAAAAGTACTAAAATCGTAAATGTCACTTTCAAAATTTTCGATACCGCCTTCTATTTCCATGAATGTGCTTTTTCCATCGACACGGTAGGTTTCGTGTTGGTATCGCAATTTTTAAATTTATTTTTAACCTATGTCGTACAATTGTGTACTTTTGACAATCTTTATAAAATTTCAAAATTTTAATTAAAATGTGTCCGTCCCAATGTCACTTAATTCTTATCTAAATTAAAAGAAAAGATTTGACAAAAAATATTTGTAAATGTGGTATGTAGTAGTTTTAAATTTGATTAAAAACTTGAAACCTTAGAAATGTGTGAATTCTATACATACCACGTGGTATTTTAATAATATGTATTAAGCCGCAAATTTATTCGATGCTCAAAATAGGCTCTTGAAATGTGTAGCATTTTAAAAAATTGTAAGCTTGTTGTGGCAACATTGTAAGTGTTTATAAGATTTTATTAATTAAAATCTAAATTGATGTTGTGGAATTTAGTATACCAAAGATGTTTATTTTTATGTAAAACAATTCAGTGCAAGTTGTGTACAGAATTACAGATAGCTAACTAGCTAAGATTATATGTACAATGTTATGAGTGTAATAAATTTCTTGCTCAATTCCAAAAATGGTCTTTATTTTTTATGCTTCCTGCCTATTATTATATATTATGTATTATGCTATAACTTGACATTTTTATTTGTGTAGAAGATGTTGACTAATTAATAAATACTACAATAATAAAAACAAATGAAAAGCGACTCACATTGGCAAAAAGGACATACAAATTACTTTTAGCAGATTGAATAGAACAACAAAAAACAAACAATTTACAAAATATGAATATAAATGATTATCTAAACATATGTATGTAGTATTTTATTATGACCATTGGATGGATTGGCATTGGTAAATGCAACAGTTCCTATTCCTATTACTGCAGCCTCTAAATATATCCACAATCCGTGCTTCTTTTCTCGTTCAAATAAACAATATAATACTTTCTTGAAAATTTTGCTTAGTTTTATTGTAACCAATTGTGGCTTTTAGTTCTCTTTTCATTTTATTCATTTGTTTGCAATATTAATTAAAGTTTATGGCTATTTTGAACATTTTAAGTTATCTGTTTCATTACGAAATAAAAATATTCTGAATTCTTTCTGAATAAACTCCGGTAGGCTCCTTTTCGACGAAATGAAACACTTAGTACTGTATAAGCTTCCGTTTACTTCTTGAGACGATTCACACAAAACAATAATTTTCACAATGTCTTATATATACAGAATAACAAAACGATTGCGCAATTCAAAAACTTATAAAAATTGAACAATGCCATCTAGGCGTCAACTAAGAACTAAACATGACAACTTAAGGAATAATTCAAATATAAAGAAAACTTTAATAAATACAAAAGAGGTTTATAGGTGTGCATGTTTAATCCTGACATACCGCCCACCAAGGACATCATGAGAAATGTCCTTCAAACCGCCCACCATGCAACAATCCAAACTGTAATTAATTACTTGAGTAATTACTTATTTAGTTACAGGTAATATTGCTATCTTAGAAGTAGGCCTTTTAATTAAAGTATCTTTGGTACGTATTGTGACGACTCGCGTTATTTTATCGGGTCCCGGATGTTTTTTCTCGATTTTGCCTAGCAACCATCGCGCCGGAGGTAAATCGTCCTCCTTGACTAAAACAACATCCCCCACTGATGGTTCTGGACTCTGATATTCCCATTTATACCTTTGAAGAAACTGATGAAGATAATCCTGGGACCATCGACGCCAAAAGTCCTGCATCATTCGCTGGTGGAGTTGCCATCTTCGCAAACTATATACATTTGATGACTCATAATTTGAATCAGGAACTACTATCAGTGGTTCCCCTACCAAGAAATGACCAGGAGTCAACACTACGACCTCTTGATCCTCTACACGAGACAATGGCCTTGAATTAAGACAGGCCTCTATTTGAGATAACACTGTGGCCATCTCCTCATATGTCAAAGTAGTGTTTCCGACCACACGTTTAAGATGGAACTTTGTGGACTTTATTCCTGCCTCCCATAGTCCACCGAAATTCGGAGCGTGAGGAGGAATAAAATTCCATTTTGTTCCGTTGGTTGCCAGATACTCTGCCAGTTCAGGTTTAAAATTCGTTTTTTCTTCGCTGAAAAGACACAGTAACTCTCGGGCTGCACCCACAAAATTTTTACCATTGTCGCTGTATAATTCAGCGCACCTACCTCGTCTTGCGACAAACCTTTTAAAAGCAGCTATAAAACCTTGAGTAGACAGCTCGCTCACCACTTCAAGATGTACGGCTCTGGTTGACATGCAAATGAACAGAGCAATATATCCCTTGTAAGACTTGTTACCCCTACCTTTTGAAATTCTTATATTAATAGGTCCTGCGTAATCGACTCCGCTGACAAGAAAGGGTTTATTAGGTGTCACACGCGCGGAAGGTAACTGCCCCATGAGCTGAGATGTGGATCTGTTCGAGTATCGCGTACAAGTAACACAGTCACGATAATATTTTCTAATCAGAGACTTCGCACCTACAATCCAATACTTCGATCTCAAGTAGGTAATCATGAGTTGCGGGCCTCCATGCAGTGTCTTTTGGTGAGCATCAGCAATTAAGAGTGCACTTAAGCAAGATTCTTTAGGTATGAGAATCGGATGTTTCTCGTTAAAGGACAGCGATGACATTTCCAGCCGACCACCCACTCTAATTATACCTTCCGAATCTAAAAATATATTTAATGTCTTTAACATTTTCTTTTTTTTATCTATTATGCCGTTTTTTCGCAATTCTTCCAACTCTTCCTGGAATCCTTCTTCTTGACATCTTTTAATACAGACCCTTATCGCATCCCCAATTTCCTGTCGCTCCAATGCTTCTGATCTTGGCCTACTACTTAAACCTTTCCTTATTCTTAACCAGCGTAGACAATAAGCGACCACACGAACAAGCTTCGAAAATGAAGAAAATCTTTGCCACAAGGTTGTGTCAACGACCACTGTATGAACCTTAATCTGCTCAAGATTTGTTCCCAAATGTTTTGGTTTTGTAAAAATAATTTCCTTATTTTTTAGAAACTCTGGCCCTTCAAACCATATAGCCATTTCTGATAGTTCCACCGGAGAAATACCTCGTGATGCCAAATCCGCCGGGTTTTTCTTAGTGGCTACATGGGACCAGTGATGTGTATCCAAAATCTGTAAGATTTCAGAGACTCGGTTAGCCACGAAGGTTTTCCACCGGCTTGGGTGATGGTTAAGCCAGGCTAAAACTACCTCACTGTCAGTGAATGCATGTAACTGACCTCTTTCAACCTCCATAACTTCAGCTACCTCAACCATCAACTTAGCTAAAAGTACGGCCCCGCAAAGCTCAAGTCTAGGGATAGACACCTGCTTAATGGGAGCTACCTTTGTTTTAGCTGTGACCAACGAAACGTTAACATTTCCCACTTCATCTACCACTCGCAGATACACGACAGCCGCATAAGCCACTTTTGAGGCGTCAGAAAATCCGTACAACTCGCGCTTATATTTATTACAAGTGTGTATCCAGCGCGGAATCTTGATATTCTGTAATGCAGTTAAATTTTTACGGTAAGTAGTCCATTCTTTTATTAAATAAGTAGGAACTTGCTCATCCCATCCAATACCAGCTAACCAAAGCTTTTGTATGAGTATTTTTGCTGCTATGATGCAAGGAGCTAACCACCCAAGTGGGTCAAATAATCGAGATATATCAGATATAATTTTCCTTTTTGTTACAAGTTCTTCTTGCGGCGCAAGTTCTACAGAGTACCGGAAGAAGTCACCACACGGATCCCAGGTAAGTCCTAAAATCTTAGTTGTGTCATCTACCTTAATAATTAATTTCTCATCCTTATTACCGTTTGCCTTCCAGATTTTCGCTAATATTTCCTTGGAATTACTTTTCCATTTTTGCAACGGAAACCCTCCTTTTGCTAACACTTCAGTTAATTCTCTATATATTTCATAAGCATCTTCTAGATTTTCCGCACCGGTCATCACATCGTCCATGTAAAAATCATTCAAAATAATTTTCGCGATTCCTGGCTTATTCTGACATTCCTTATAAGCTAACTCTTGCAGAGACCGCACAGCTAAATATGGAGCACACGCGGTGCCAAAGGTGACGGTAAGTAATTCATACTCTTGAAGCTCCTTTTCAGGACTGTCTCTCCAAAGAATCCTCTGAAATGGAGTATCTTCTCGACTTACCAGCACTTGGCGGTACATTTTTACCACATCTGCCACCAAACCTATTTTATATTGTCTCCAGCGCATAATTGTATGACGTAGTTCAGCTTGCAGTTGCGGCCCAATCAACAGATCATCATTTAAGGACTTTCCATTGCTTCCCTTACAGGAGGCATCAAACACTACTCGGACTTTAGTAGTTTCCTTATCCTCCCTGACTACTGCATGGTGTGGTAAGTAAATAGCTGTTTTCTTACATTTATCCTTATCTGTAACTTTTACCATATGATTTAAGTTTAAATACTCCTTTATAACTTGTGTATAATCCTCTTTTAACTTAATGTTCTTTTGTAATTTTAATTCTAAACTTCTAAATCTTTTTTCAGCTATGTTCTTGAATTCACCACACACGCAGTCCGGGTTGATCGTACGAAACGGCAGTCTTACGATGAAACGACCGTCTTTATCCCGTTTTGTAGTATCCTGAAATAATTTCTCACATTTAATTTCATCATCTGTGAGCATTTTCTTTGTTACAGGTGGTTCAGCTTCAAGTTCCCAAAACTTCTTCAGCATATTGTCCACTTCTAGATATGAATGCAACACAATTGTTTGAGAATGGATATTTGACGGGCTGTCTATATCACAGACACCGGATATTATCCACCCGAAAACAGTAGCCTGCGCCAAGAGAGAACCGTTGAGATTTCTCTTGATGCCTTCCTGAATGATTTGACTATATATCTCCGCACCTAATAAGATATCAATCCTATTAGGTGTATGATAATCAGGGTCAGCCAGTTCATCCAGAGTCAGGTTTTCCCAATTCATCCTAGTTGTTTTCGCAACTGGGAGTAGAGATGTAACTGACTTCAAGACATGTGCATTAACCTTAACTTGAAATCTAGGATCAACTCTCGATCTTAAAGTAACTTTAACTGTGGACTTGGAAGTCACACTTTTATTTCCACCTATACCAACTACGGTATTTTTGGTCGCAAGCCTTTTTAAACCTAATTGCTGCACCATGGCCTCAGTAATAAAGGAACCTTGCGACCCCTGGTCTAATAAGACCCTAACTGGGAAATAATTACCGTCTTTCGACTCAGCTTGCACCACAGCTGTAGTTAATAAAACCATTTTTGAACAGTTTCCTGTCGAAAAACAAGACACAAGTTGCCCCTTACTTTCTGCTTGCGCAGATAACTTATTACTGCTTGTGGCAGTATCCTCCTCAGTTAACCTTCTACTGGTTGCCGAGGTTGTTTGGTGACTCGCCTCTTCTTCAGCACTACCAGAACCAGAATCACCACTAGGATGTAATAACGAATGATGTCGACGTTTACAAACTTGGCATCGGACAATATTTTTGCACATTTTAGCGGAATGGTTGCTATTCAAACAAATAAAACATAAGTTTTTATTTAACGCGAACTCGCGGCGTGTCTCATTATTTTCCTTACCGAATTTTCGGCACGCAGTTATTTTATGCTCCTCGCCACAATACGCACACAATACAAACGGTTTGTTTTTAACAACGTGAAAAGATTTTGTAAACTTTTTCTCACTGTGATGTACCTTATAATAAATATTTTCTAGACCTCTAAAACGTCCTATTAAAAAGTTGGAAAATTGTTGAAACGTGGGTAATTCATTACTTGGATCTGAAGATACCTTTAACTCCCATGCCTTTCGCGTATCTTTATCTAACTTAGCGCTTATAATGTGGATAATCAGGATATCCCAAGATGAAACATCCACACCAATATTTTTTATTGAGTCTAAACAATCAGAAGTTGTACTAATTAAGTTTTTAATTTCAGATGCCGATTCAGATAACAAACTTTTTTGACTTAGTAGACGCTTCAAGATGCCGTTCGCCAAAAATCTTTTATTATTATACATACTATCTAATTTCCCCCAAGCAATTTGATAACTATCCGACGTCACCTTAATATTACGTAATAGTTGCTCGGCTTCCCCGGTTAAATGACCCCTTAAATAATAAAATCTTTGGGCATCATCCAGTGACTTGTTTTCATGCACAAGCCCTAAAAACAAATCTCTGAATGTCTGCCACTCTGTGTACTTACCGGAAAAGATAGGTATTTTAATTTCAGGCAGCTTGAAACGTCTTTCTGAACTCTCATATTGACTATTTGAACTTGACTTGCCTTCTGACTCAAGTGTTTTAAATTTATACAGTGTTTCTTTTAACTCAGTCTTAAATTCAACATATAATTCTTCTACATCATCATACACATTATTTTTATAATAATTCGAACTATAGAAATCAGTTCGCTTAACTTGACTAATAATTTTAGTATGAGTATCTGTAAACAAACTCCACTGTTGTTCTAAGTTATCTAGCCTTGTTTCAATATAAGCAACCGTCAAACGATCCTTAGGAGACTTTTTAAAATTAGTCTTAACCTTTAGTATTTTAGCCCTTATATCATCCTGCAGATCATTAAACGACTCCATATTAATTATAAACCTTGACAATAATAGATCTAAAACCGAATAACAATTTACTTTAATTTACAAAGTTAAACGTCAAACTGAATTATTTTACTTAGTCAATATTTTCCAAGTTTAAGAAACAGATGAGCAAAATTTTACAAGTCCTAAACTATTGAATTTATTCTAAATACTTCACTTTCTTCAAATACTTTAAGTTTCACTAATCTTTGATATAAGGTTTATTTTCCAAGTTAATTTCTTCTATAGTAATATTTCAAATGCACTCACAATATTTCACCGAACACTCTTACTTGTCTTCACGTTGTGGCACCTGTGGCGCCCCCTCGTGTTCCGCAACCTCCACCGCTGCTGCTTGCCTGTGTCCGTCCGTCGCTCCTCCGGGTTGTAGACTCTCGGTTCCCTCCACTGCCGTGGCGCCGCTTGTGACACCTTGCTGAAGGGATGCTCTGGACAGCGATCCACTGTCCAGTAGTGACGAAACGGGTGGTACTCTTGTACCACTTCCGCAGCAATACGACAAAAATTAGTCCAAACCAATCCGACTCGAATGGACCCTGAATAAACTCCGGTAGGCTCCTTTTCGACGAAATGAAACACTTAGTACTGTATAAGCTTCTGTTTACTTCTTGAGACGATTCACACAAAACAATAATTTTCACAATGTCTTATATATACAGAATAACAAAACGATTGCGCAATTCAAAAACTTATAAAAATTGAACAATGCCATCTAGGCGTCAACTAAGAACTAAACATGACAACTTAAGGAATAATTCAAATATAAAGAAAACTTTAATAAATACAAAAGAGGTTTATAGGTGTGCATGTTTAATCCTGACACTTTCTTTTCATACACCTAAACCATTAAGAAGAATTTAAAAATAGGTTTATTGTATCTTCAAACATTAAAAAAAATCTCATTGTTGAATACAATAATTGCAAGATTATTGTGTAATACTTATTGAGTTATAACAATATTATTTTTAGTTTTTAATATGACTGTAGTCACATGTAGCGGTACTAGCTGGTTTACCAGACATAAATTGATGTATAGTTTGAAAATTAAAGAAAATAATATATCCTTTTTTGTCCTACTCATTACGACTATGAACATAGATTTCTGAAAATTAACATTGATCAAATAATAACTATGCAATCATAGAAATTTCCATATATGTGAATGTAATAATATTGGATTCCTTTAATATATATTAGCCTAATGAAGCTATTGATGAATGTAGAAGTCTGGGTTTTAAAAAAAAATAAATGTTTTATTTTATTTTAATTGGTTTTACTTTATACAGGAAATGAATAATTAAATAATAAGTAATATAAAATTGAGAAGTTAATCACAAGAGATCATTTACCCCCTCTTAATGCCAACACCAAATGAAGCACAGATCCTCCTTGTACTTTATAATCCTGGGCTGTTTTCTCATCATTCCTGAAACACAGGAGAGACATTTGAGAATGCTAAGTAAGTGAACTATTTGATTCTGTCAACAATTTTCTCGTTTGTTAATTTACAATTGATTTTATTACATGATTGTTTTCGTGAATCTTAATGATTGCGAGTAAATTCGATTTATTGATTAGGATAAGTGTAATATATTATTTTATATCGTTAACTTTAGTTACTTACATCTGCTTTCCTGAAAAAATGAGTCTCTGTTGTTGAGGTGGAATGCCTTCTTTTTCTTCAACTCTTTCTTTAATACGCTCCACTTTGTCGGTGGGTTCTATGTCTATCTCTATCTCTTTCCCTGTTAAAGTCTGGAAAAAATAGGTTATGAGAAAGTGACTTTTAATTTTAGCAAAAGAACGTTTATGGTTTTCATTTTACCTTAACTTTGATCAACATCTTTAATGTTTCGTAATAAAACTGTTCTAACTATTACTCGATACTACTTCTTATCGATATTGTAGTAGATAATTATATGTAAAAACTGAGTATCTCAGTTTGATTCTTTTGTATTTCGGTTAAACTGCAGCACAATTAGACATTTGGACATTCGCCGAACTTGACATTGATGTTTGCACTTTTCAAGAATGTGAAAAATTGTTTGACATGTCTGTCATCTAGTAAGTGATGCGTTCATATTGAAAGAATTACATTAAATACACTCGGAATAATTAATTGCAGATTTTGATATTTTTTTTACTAAAAACCTGTTTTTCTTATTTAATTCTAGAAAAGTCCAAAAAGGAAGAAGGTAAAAATATTACTCGCCAAAGAAAAGAAATACTTTAAAAATAAATCTATTTAGATGTATGACATGATGCATTTGCCTTATCCAAAAATAAAAAAATATATATGAACTTGTTCGTAAATGTCAAAAAACATAATATTGTAAATTATTTTTTCACGCTTATTTAGTATTTACTGTTTAATAAAAAGTTATTTTAATATATATTTATAAAATGTCTAATTTAACTGTTATCTTTGAACGTATAAGTAAGATGATTAAAGCTGGTGCGTATTTTTTAAAAAAATAATATATCCTTATCATTATTCCACCTAAAATCAAATTACCATCAAATTTTAAAATAAAACGATATTAACTTGGATTTTTAATGTTTAAAATTTTCACATTCAACACTATTTATCTTGTGTCGTTAATTTGATAAACAAATAAAAAAAAAAAGTTTTTTTAACTAAATATTTAACTTTAAAGAATGTTTCGTCATTGATTTTTAACTACAAACATATCCTCACACACGGGATAAACAGTTACTCAGGCTAATAGATAATGTTTAAATATTTCTGTTACTATTTTCAGAAAATGAAAATGACTTAATAATATCAATTTTCAAAGGAAGTATAAATTCTGTTGCAATGGAAAGTGATGAAGAAATACATTTACAAAAATACAAACTCTTAAAAAAGTTTATAGAAAATATAATTCATGAAATCGACTTACTTGCTTTAGAGATAAGTACAAATGAAGAAATTCTTATCAGTGTAAAGAATCAAAAATTACTCAGGACCTGCTTTCACATACTTATTTCGCTTGGTGTTTCAACATGTTTAATCCATGGACTAGGAATAAGCCTAGATAAAAGATGCATATCTGCACATTCAATACCACATATTAAACTGTCTGATGAACAAAAATATGATATTTTAGTAATTTGCACAGATTTTCTGCAAAGAAGTTATAATGTGCCTGTTCTCAAAAACATTATAATTACATTTCATTTGTCTGACTATTTAGCAGCATTGATTCAGTTAGCATTCGCTCCTTTGAAAAAACCTGGAGTTTACCCTCAGTTTACTATGACACAAGATATGTATGATAAATTGAATTCTGACCGGCAGAAATATATTAAATTATATGACTATTTGGTTAGCAATTGTTTTCAACCAATGCTGATGAAAGAGTTATTGGTTCTGCAGAGTGTAGCAGATCCTGCACCACCACTGTTTGTGAAAAGAGTAATAGCCAAAGAAATGAGCCGACGCCTTATGGTTTCAGGAGGATTAATTAGTTTAATAAGGTGTTTCATAGAGAGTCATGATATGGACACTGGTGTTGAATGGAAGAAGATTGATATGATATGTAAAATAGTTGCAACTAAGCATGGTAACATGAGCGAGAATGACTACCTGAAGAATATTATATCCCAATTGAAACAAATACTCTCCTTAAACAATATACACTATTTAGCTACTGCAATGTCCTGTCTGTTGACTTTATACAAGAAATACAATGAATGTGAACCAATCCTTACTTTGGTCAATGAAGTGTTTAACACATTAAATTATGACGATCTAGCATCAAAATCAAATTTGCCGGGTACTATTATTCTAACTCCACAAGAAGTAGAACACAGCTTACAGATTTTACAAGCTTGTACAAGTATGATAAAACTTGATCTTCCATGTGATCTTCTTAAAAATAATCTTTTAATGCTTTTCCTTTTAAGAATCAAATGTACAGTGGATGAAACAAAGAACAAAATAACTGACATTATTTTGAAATCTTTAGAGTTATTACATACAGTTGAAATTCAAAACATAATTGAAAAGTTTTTATTTGGTCCTGAAAAGAATGATCCTTCCAATATATTAATTGAAGAATATAAAGCAGGTTTGACTGTGAAATGTTCTGCAGTGCCCATAGACCATCCGAAAAATGAATCACTTATGAACTTTATAGAGATTTTCCATACAACAACCAACAATACCTTAGTTAATAAATTATTTGAATCATGTTTACATATATTCATCAATTTGAAAGCTGAAAGGCAAATCAAAGCAAAGAATGAAAATTCAATGAATGCTCATGAAGAGCCTCATATATTTAATGCAGATGAAAATTATGCAGCAATGCTTCAAATTCTAGCTGAAATGTCAGTTTCAGAAAAGATTATCGGAGCTTTAAAGGAGAATCCTTGTGTAGTCATTAATTTCGTAGAATCACTATTCTTAAGAGATATTGCAAAATCAAATGAAGAATGTAACACTATTGCCTTAGTATTATTAAATACTGTGTTATCAAATATTAATAACACTAAAATAAAAGAGTTGAAAGAGAGATTATACAAGTTACTTCCATTGTTAAAAAAATTGTCTAAAGATGACTCTGAATACATAAGTATTTTGTGTAATGAATCCATATCACTAATAATAGCTGATGGTCCAAAATCGAAAGTAAGTGAGTATGAGAAGGCTCTTTCAAACATATATGACGATCTTCTTCCAGTGAGAGCTCATGGCATCATAGAGATGACTAAACTGATAGAAAAGGCCGATCCTGAAACAATATCTAAAAGACATTATTTGTTTTGCCTATTCCAGGTTTGTACTACTATACTCTTTAATATTATTATAAGTTTTAATAAAAAATATGTTTAAAATAACACCATATTGTGTTGGATATAAAAATATGCCATTTGTAATTAAAGTGCATTGTGGTACATAGTACCTACTATTAATATTAAGTAGCTTTTAATCATCCATATCAATAAAATATTTCTTAACCAATTATTTCTTAAAACTATACTCACTATCATAATATGTTGCTGTTATACTAACAACATGTGACATAATTGACAATATAAACACAAGGAATACTAACTGAAACAAATATTCATTTTTGTATGAAGAAAGAAATATTGAAATATTAGTTATTAAATAGTTTCTTAAAGTATATATGAATCTTTGTCTTTCAATTCAATTAATCTCAGTAACTCAGCAGTATACAAACTGCATTAGGATGTGAAACTGACAGGTTCAATCCCGACTTCTTGTGTATTTCTTCTTGGGTAAAACCTCCATACAGTTACATAAGCTTAAATAATAGAAGATTAATTTAAATCCTTGATAACAGAGGATTGTAGTAATCTTTGTAATAAACACTCATTGCAATGACCAATGAGTACTAATAATTTTGCTTTGACTAGAAAAAATTGTCACTTGTACTTTTGTTACAGGAACAACTCAAGGACTCAGATTCGTATGTTTACTTGTCTGCTGTTAATGGCATCGCGTCTCTGGCCATGCATTGCACTAGTGAAGCTTTAACCGTTTTGTGCAAAGAGTTTCTAGAAAATTCAAACGAGCAAGGAAATATTGTGACGACGGAGAGCCAAAATCGTACAGCCGAAACGAGAATGAAAATTGGGGACATAATAGTCAAGGTGACCAGAAAATTAGGTATGTTTCACATAATTGGTAAAAATAGTCTTGTTTCATATGGTCACAAATCACTATGAATATAAGAATATTTTGTAAATTTAATATTTATTTTCAGGTGAAATGGCTGTGGTCCACAAGACTATTTTGTTAAACACAATGCTCTGTGCGTGTAGAGATGATGATCCGCTGATAAGAGCGTCAGCGTTGTCTAACTTGGCAGAAATTGCATTGGTGTTAAACTATAAGATTGGGACCATTATTTACGAGGTAATTTTCATGATACTCTTATAATAATATAATAATTTTAACTATAAAATTAATAACTTCCTTCCTGTGCCCTTTGTTTGAAGTTTGAACGAGAATTATTTTTTCATGATCAAGTTTTATTTTGTAATTCTACTATAACTATTACAATCGATTACTTTTTATTTCATACAGATTATGAAATATAAAAAATAGATTAAAAAACTCAATTTAATGTATTTATGTATTTTGGCCCTCATTGGATTATAAAGTTATACCTGCGCCTTCCATGTGATTTGTAAAATTCTTCAGAAGAAAAAAAAAAGAAACACTTGGTAGTATGCGCAGGCCCGTCTAAGTAGACCACAGAGACAAATACTCCCAATTCGCCTTTGAGATCTAAGGAATGATTAATATTTCTTAAAACCTCAATGTCCTTCCAACCTCTCTGCATCAATAGATGAAATGAAAAAAAAATTGAGGCAATATTTATAACAATTTGAG
Source organism: Vanessa cardui (assembly GCF_905220365.1). Classification (NCBI taxonomy): domain Eukaryota; kingdom Metazoa; phylum Arthropoda; class Insecta; order Lepidoptera; family Nymphalidae; genus Vanessa; species Vanessa cardui. The sequence continues at coordinate 10,509,629 of NC_061129.1, forward strand.
ATTTTAAAATAATATATTCGTAATTTGATTTAACAGGTTTTGCTCTGTATCTGGAGTATAATTGAAACCGATAAGGTAATAGAATGTCGGAGGGCCGGTGTAATGGTTGTATCGAGTTTATTGAAGGGCTTGGGTAAGGACACCTTATTCGAGTTGAAAGAAAACTTGCTGCCCATATACAGGGCTCTAAATAAACTATATAAAGATGCAAACGAAGATACAGTTGTGAGACTCCATGCGCAAATAGCTCTCGAGGAATTGAATGACATTGTCACAAAAAGTCTCCTTCCGAACGTGCCGTTACAAAAGGAGTTTTTAATGCTGGACAAAAAAGATGATATAATTTTCAAATAAAAGTCAAATATATTATTAAGTCTTTTATTAATACTCACTTCGTGTCTTATATTTAATCGCACTATTAAATTAGTTTGTGAATTAACTTATGGCAATCATAGCGTTCAAGTGATTGTCTTAATACTGGCCAGATGTGTAACATCCGCTAATTTGATATAGTTTCCGTTTTTAAAATATTTACAAGATCGTCTTAGAACTGATCTTAAATAAAAGATATTCTACTTAATAATCACATTTTGTGCAACTTAAATAATACAGTCTATTATTTTTTACTTATAATGCTAACTTAACTAGTTATGTGAATACGCATAATGGATCCAAAAACAATATAATACCCCCCCAAATGCTGTTCTATTGTATCAAGATAGTATGATAATATGCTATGCTTTTAGTTACCCTTCAAATACATAAATAATGAAAATCGACAACATTATGAATAGTCGCTCTAATGCATCTAGAGCCTGCATATTTAAAAAAACAAGCAAAAACCAGGTTATGAATCAAGGCAGCACTAAATAGTGCAGCATTATTTTTTTATTTTATATTTCAATATTGTTCCGTCATGCATTTTTACTAAAATAGTAATTAAGTAAAAATATATGGAACTATATATTAAAAATGTCGGTATTATGTTATTTTCCACTACCGTACATTATCTGACTTTATATTTATTGATCTTTCAATTCCCTAAAATGTCCAATTCGATAAGTACTTAGACCAAAAATATTCAAACTGTGTAACACAATTTTTGCTTGTGATCGAAAATAATTGAATTTGTACAAAAAACAAGGCATGCCACCGTAAGCCCTTTAGAATTTTTTATTGTTGTTCTGGCTTATATAAGGCAAAAGTTATACTTTGTGTAGTCAGTCAAAATAGTACTTGAGACGATTTTTTAAAGATTATGCCTCCGAAGTATCATCACCATCGCTAGGTTTTTTAACAGTTTCATCCTTTTCCGATAGTGTTATTGAATAAATAGAACTTCTATTAAATCTATCAATATTTCCCCTACGGAATATTCCCGTACGCGAAAGTGAAGACACGGTGGAAATAGACACAGTATCACTGTTCCCTTTATCAGCTTGAGGCACCATCTTCCAGATCAAGAAAGCCACACCACCAAATGCAGCAACCACCAGGAACATAACTAAAGTGATCTCTCCAAACATACCTAGAACAATTACCAACATAACTTTATTTTTTTTATTTTAATTATTATAAAATATGGGAAAGAATCTCAAATAATTCGATAATTCTGATTTTGTAGATAGAAAACTATTTGGCAATATATTGTATTTAAAAAAAAAAACTAACTTTGTTGCGATTCCTCCTTTGTAGCCTCTAGACGAGCCGGTTGCAAGCTGTTATCATTTAATTCCTGCTCATTGTACGGCTCGACCACACCGTGAGGTTTTGTTTCCACCAAAACATCTCCAGGATTTGCTTTTGGTAAATTAATACCAGCTCGCACCGTCAATGTCTCCGGTTTGTAAGTACATAAAACTAAAAACCTGAAAAATAATAACTCTTGAAATCTGACGAATTAAAAGAAGTTGAAACGTTATATTTATATTATTATACAACATAATGTAAGTAATAATATTGTCAGTAGTACTTTATAGGAGTGAGCCGCGAATATATGTTTTATTTTTGTAACAAATCATCAAGTTATACGTATACAATGATCTCTTGACCAAATTTCTGTCTCAAAGAGTAGCCACTGCGAAGGTAACGTTTCACTGTATATGGAACTGACTTCAAGACCGGAAAGTGGAAACGTGTTTTTCAGAGTACGGTAGTGTAACCCGGCAAACTTCCTGACTTAAGGCTACTCCTTTTTTAGTCTTTAACACGGGATTCGAACCAGAGAACTCCAGGCATGCAGCCGTATAAGCGAAGCAAACCAATTAGTCAGTCTTTAATACTTAAAAATATTTTTATTTATTGATGGTATTTCAGAATGCAAACACTTAGATGTCGATAATTACAACTAAAAGTACTATACCAATTTTTTTGTATATAGTACTATATTTAAAGTGTGTATTCTTATATTTAATCCATGTTACTTTTTTCTATTCTTTTATATTTATTACGCAGTACATATTACTTTACTTAAGACTTTCTCTAACCATTTATAAAATGTATTTCTTTGTTAACACCATAATTTTCATTATTAAGCAAACTAAATTATTATCATTTAATAAACGTAGATGACTGTTAAACCGTAAGGTCTTGACCAATAATAATCGTCAATCTTCTATTGTTGAAAGTGAAAAGTATTGCACGCTTTTTACTTCAATCATTTCACTTACCGGCGGGTACTATGGGTGAGTATTGGAAGGTTTTCTTGAACGATCACGTAAGTGGCGACCGTAGTATCATTGACCTCGGAACCACATTCGTCGTGAAGAATTCGTAGTATGTAGGCGTCCTGGGCACTGTTGGGATTTCCTTGAAGAGAACATCGTTCTGGGCCCCCATCTGCCGCTTCGACGGCAATGCGACCACCAAAGTATGGCCCTGTAGATACTTCAACTTCGCTCGCGTGGGGCAGGCATTGCGTAGCTCGTGCTGAGACTAAAATAATGACACAAATATAACGGCTATTTTATAATATATACATTGTTCACAGTTGTATTGTTCACAGTTTCTTATAAAGTAAATATTTATTATATGACAGGTTGCACATTGTTAAAGTATCAGTTACAAATTAAATTTATTTCTATCGCATAATTATGGCTTTAATCACTTTTCAAACTTAGCTTAGCTTACCATAGTTATATAATTAGTTTAAACGATAACCCAATTTTAAGATATGATTTACAACTAACATTATAAAATCCATCCAAGAATTTGCAATCAAAATAAATAAATTTCCTTAGAATAAATTTACTTAGAAATTGCATTTATATTCTGATCATAAGTCGAATTTACTTGTCTACTGTTCGTACTACCTAAAGATTATCGGAGAGAAACTACACTGCCCCACTTTATAAGCCAATAGCGCCATCATTTCATATCAAATTATAATTATTTTTTAATATATAACTCGTATCAATATTTTATAAATATATAAATTTCGTTTTCTCTGTTATTGTATCTACTAATATAAATTCGGAAAGAAGTTTTACGTTTATTAATAGCATTGACCATATGGCCTATTTTTGGAAACTTAAACAAAAGCAGTTTTAATTATATAAGTATATATAATAAGAGGCCTATTACGTCAGATTGTCTAAATATAACTTTTAAGTTTTTTAGGGCTTTCACTTAATATTTACACTATATACAGATTATTACTACATAATCTTTAGACTGTATGAACAATAGGATTTAGACATAGACGATTTTGCTACTTTTTAATAATTGTGATATTCCTAATACACTTAACTATTTCACTAATACGTCTTTTGTCAGACCATACCTATCTCTCGAATCGAAATTCAACACACAAGAATTATGTTATATACGGTATATATGTAAGTATATTATATACCCTGCATGTCACCTTTGGCAAAGTCAAATCGAAAGATAAATGTAAAGAAGCCGAATGGATCACAAATGATCGTTTAACGCCATTTGTTACAACTTACACTATCAATACCCAGCTAACTAGGGAAGAAGATACCGGGCCTACTATCCGGTCCTCAGATTAAAGCATGAATTGAATTATTGTTACAGTTATGAATTACAAAGTAATTCAATACTCCGGTAGAATAAGTTATGAAGTACTTAAGTGATATCTATATAGAACGATTTACATAGAGTATACAAACTATATTAATCTAAACGGTGCAAAAAATGTCTATTTTTCATGTTTGTAAACTTTTAAGTAATAAATTGCACAAATTAATTTGTATTGTACAATAAATAAAAAATATTAGTCACTTACATCCTTTAGTGGGTACAATTATAATCTTCGATCCAATAGAGTGTGGATCTGCGAGGTCCCGAGCGTCTCTTCTCACTGGCCGTACCTCAAACGAATATGTGGTAGCCATTCGTAATCCTGTGATATACGTCGTGTATGTTCGACCACGCTTTCCGACAGGTACCTTACTTGTTGTTGTTTCTAACGTCATCCTCGCAGATCTTTCATCTTCAAAATTATCGACAACCTGTTAATTTAGAAATTATATTATATTTTTTCATAGTATTATTTAGCCGGTTATAGGTAATATAAATTCGTTGCTTTCTAGTAGGTAAAATCGGTCCACTTTTGTCACATATAAGTTATGGTGACTAAATACATTTATCAAATTAAAATCTCTTGCGGTTAGGTTATCGATGGCTGTGCCTATTTTCACTGTTCGATTTAAAAATGGTTTATCAGCGAAATTTTCGAAAGCTGTTATCACTGTTTCATTTTTTAAAACGTTTATAAATATAAATTTATCTTAGCTATTTTTATTTTAAAATCTCCGTATTACCTCATGGCTTAACTTTCACATTTCTTTGCCTATTGTTATTTATTTAATGTCATAATGCAATTGCAAGTACCAGAATGGAACAAAAAATGTTAACAGATAGTTTTGTTATTTATTTTAGCGTAGGCATAGGCTTTAACGAAAAGGTAGGTCGCACGTCACGGTCACGCTGTGGCGCGCACGTCAAGCCATTATCCTCCGTTCGATGGCAGTGGTGCCAACGGTTACCAGAGCAAACCGGGGTTTCTAATTCAGATATATGTACATTGTACATAAATACGAAATAACTAACAACATTCTTTAATTAAATTATTAAATATTTGAATTTACTCAAATCTTGGTAACGGGATCATATAACTATATGAAATTAAGTTTTATATTTCTTAAAACAAGTTCAAGTTCAGCTAAACACTTAGAGGCAGAGTCGGATTTAAAGGTCTGGAGGCCCCGGGGCCACAAAGCAGTGAGGGCCCTAGAGAAACAGAAGCGTGAACACCCTAATAATTATATTATTATGAATTTATTAGTTTTTTTTATTTCAATCAGTAAGCTATGATATATTTCGTATTTGTATCGGTAACTTTTAAAATATTAAATAGTAACATTATTATAATGTTACTGTAACCTCCTGAAAACTGTGGCCCCCTCTCATCTGCCCCAGGACAGTTGCCCCGGTTGCCCTCCCTAAATACGGCCCTGCTTAAAGGATGTTTTCGTTATAAAGGAGAAGTTACCTTGGTTCTGCACCTATATTGTCCCCAGGCTTGCAGTTCGCAGTAATGTATTTGGAAAGCCAAAATCTTCTTGGGATCGTCCTCATCAGTTTTTCCATACTCCCATCGCAATCGAACATCACGGAAATCAGGCTCGCCTATCAAATGCAGCACTTCTGCAAACAATATTATATATTTTTAGAAAATTTCAAATCTAATTCTAAAAATCAAAAAATACTTTATTCAAGTAGCTTTTCCAAGCACATTTGAATGGTCATTTAACCAACAATTCGGAAAGTAGAATCTACCGAGAAAAACCGGCAAGAAACTCAGTAGTTATTCTTTTTTCTTTTTTAATGGTACGTTTAAGTGAAACTGCTTGTAGTTATTAGAAAATTATGACTGCGCTTCTGTACAAAAAATCGCTTTAACTCTCAAAGAAAACCATGTAGAAATGTAGTAACATTTACTTTAAAATAAAGGCATCTACCGTTTTTTCTTAAGTGAAAATTCTTGTCGTCTGCTTAGCTAACGCCGTTATGCTGTTAGTGCTTTAATATCTAAGTCAATTTCTGTAATTGGTTCCTGAGCCCCCGAGACGCGGTTGGATGCTTCGATGCAACAATCCGCATGTACCATTAACCCAATGACTCGATCGCTCAGCTATTCCTCAATAACCAGGTAATATGACCAATGTAACAAGATACCTCGATCTCATTTATTATAAACTAGAAACAGATATAATTAGCCAAGAGAAAGAAATACCTGTCTACTAATATATAAGTATATAACAAAAGCGAAAGTAATTATAGTACAGATGATATTTATTAAATAGTTTTATTCTGGAATTTTTTTTAAATAAAATGTTGTTAATTGTATTCATAGAAACGTGCAATTTGTGAATATAATTGAAAAAGTATACGCGTCAAGAAACATTAAATTACAAAATCCTACGTCGTACTAATATTATAAATGCGAAAGTTTGTGACGATTGATGTATGTATGTTTGTTACTCTTTCACGGAAAAACTACTGAACGGATTTAGATGTAATTTTAATGTAATATAAATTATACATCAGAATAATACATAGGCTACAGTTTATAATGGTTTTATGTAATTTGGTCATAATATAACGATACATATCGAGTAACTCTGCGAAGCCGGGGTGCTACTAGTAGTAATATATACATAGATATAGACATTAAATTATCGATACAAATTATTGCGGCGTACTGAATTTGCACCCTACTATAAATCAACTACTTGTAGTATTTATTATGCATTGAAATATTTAAGTAAGAGAAAATGAGAGCGCTGCGTATCAAACTATGCCCGGGGCGTCTTCGCAATAGAAGCCCTCTATTCGGATTGCGATCTATACTAGATCGTTAGATACATAATAAAAGCAATGGCTGTAATGAGAAATTTATCTATGTAGAACGATGCAGAGCGTGGGGACTTCTTTTTATTTTTTATTTTACTGCACAAGTCTACATATTTAAGGAAAATACCTCATTAAAAACTCTTTATATAAAAACTTAACTAACAACATGTACCAACGTATATGTGTATTTTTTATTTAAAAAATATATATAAATGTAATTACGTAATAATGTCCAGAGGCTTCAAAATGAATTTGTGGTCTCATTAACATTTGACTATAAAAGGAAACCGGACGCGGCCTCGCACGAGAGGAAGTGCACGAAAACAATGAAAATTGATATGCTATATTGATGTTTTATTCACACAGTACTGTATTAAATCACTAGTTCGTGAAATGCAGACTGCCTACCTAGTCCAGAGTTTATTTTTAATAAAAAGCATGTCAAATAAACTATGAAACATTAATTTACGACAAAGAAGTGTAACGGAGAAGATCTTGTCCTTTTCAAAGATTTCGACCACGGTCTTTATTCTAATGGCATTTATCCATGCAAATCAAAAGCCAATTGTATTTTATAACAGAAATCTTTTCAATTAAGAATGTTTGTGTTGTTAATATTTCAATTTGCATAAAAAATTGGTATTTTAAATAAACATTTAACCCCCAGAAGGGGTAAATTAAAAATAGTGGTCCTTCCCTGGGATTCAAACTATCTTCATGTAAAATTTCGTAAAGAAGTAAGTTTTTGTATAACGAACAGTTTTGTTTGTATTTGTTTAAGTATGTGCGTTTGAACCTAATAATATATTATGCGGAACTTAGGTACATATTACATATATGTAAGTTCCGAAACTTCTTTTAAATTAGATGAGGTGTTGGCAAAAATTGCGACGTAAACGGCTTGTTATGGTACCTACTTAACTTTAAAGTAGGTATATAATATAAAAAGATATATCCCAAAGTATGGTAAGCGAAATTTCAAAAAATAACACATATCGTAAAAATTATTTATTTGGCCATCATTTGAAACAACTCTTTAATAATAGAAAATACTTAAATTATTATTAGTATTAATAAAGAAAGAAAGAAATCTCATTAGCACGGCAACACTTACTTTATTAACACGAATAGAACAACACACTATAGTATATTTTATTACTCATAATTTCGTCGTTACGTTTTTATAAAAACATATTTTAATTTGTGGGTTACGTTGTAGCATTACTTTCTTTCCAGGCAACTTAATGAGTAACTGTATTACGTCTTTCTCCTCTTCCTAAATGCGACCTTCCTCGTTAAATAGAAATAATTGAAACGATTGCATATAATAACACATTTGTGAGTTTAATTAAAATCAGCATGATTTCGAGTAAAAACTAAAGTAAAGGCATGTACCTCAATGTCCCAATGTTGGAACTCCTTATACCGTGCTGCTCTTATGCTGGTTTGTATTCTATGAACGAAGAATAAATTGACTAACGTCATTCCAATCTGCTAATTGAACGGCGACGCTTAGTAAAGTTGCAAGGGGTTTCCTGAGTATATACTCTCTCAAAAATAACAAAGTTCACAAAGCATAAATAAATATACGTTAGAATACAACATTAAATTGTAGTAGGTACTTTATAAAATTATATTAGGTAAGTAATTGAATGGCTAATTTAACTAGTTGGACGTATATATTTAGTAAATTAAAAATAATGAAACGATACTTATAGTTTTTTTACTATCGAAAAAATAGTGGTATTCTTTAACCTTTCGTGTGCAATGACGTATTTCGTTACAATCAGAGCCATTATGGCCAAATACTACCAAAGATTGTAATAAAACCAATAATTTTATGAGCTTATTTGTGTAAGTCCTTGTGTACAACTGTAAAGGAAGCCTCCAAGAAAAAAAACCGTATGTGTCAAATAAAAATTTGCAAATCAATCCGCATGAGAGTAGCGTGGCATTTTAAACCTTCCCCTTAAAAGGGATTGAGGCCTTAATTTATTGCTAGTTAATAAATAAATCGTTTAGTTGCAGAATATATTCGTATTAAATTTTTGAACTATTTTTATCGCAATGTCCCGAATATTTTTGCGTTAGCTTTTACACTTGTAATCCTTCGTAACATTAAGAATTATAATCAGTTAATCTTGTATTTTGAAGATAATAATTCAAGTAATCTATCTCTCTAAGTTTTTATTTTGCGTATAATGATGGAGTTACAAAAAAATTAGGCCGTATAGCTACAATTTTTTTTTTTTAATCTTCATTAGTGACAGAGAAAAGATAAGCCGTCCGGTTGTAAATACACTATTTTATGACTGTATTAACCTTTATTTAAGTAGAAATTGTTGTTAAGTTTTTAACATTTAAATAAGTAGAGTAATGTGCGGATATTTCGGGTACATTATAACAGTACGCAGACTATAGCGTGTAACCAACCTTCTCCTTTGAAGGTACACATTATTCACATACAAATTGCTTTTAGAGACAATATTCGGTTAGGTATTTAAGCATGTCACGACTCGTGACAGTAGTTTTATATGTTAACTATGACGCCTTCGAGCTCCGGTCACATAAGTTAAACTGGCATAATATATTACATTCATATTTTATCTGTCTTAAAAAATTTTCAAAGGTTTTTTTCTAGATTACTTATTTTAGTCAGAAACAGTAAAAGTAGTATTAATTTATCTAGTTTTATTATATATATAATCAAGGTAAAAACTATTCATTTTAAAATGTGAAGCAAGCGATTTTCATAGCATTAAAATCGCAACTAGAGTTTTGAAGCCACATACAGATATAAATACGGAGGTAACAGACAAACTTCGCTTTTTAGAAGTCGTTTAAAAGTGAATAGATTTGTTCCATCCATGCAGCTTTTTGTATATTCTACAAATAATCTAAAATGCAACGGATTTATTAGTATAGGCTATTTGACTGGTTTTTAAAATTCATTTTATATTATTAAGTACAGGTTAAGGAACCCAGTAAAAGTTCTTTTTTTATTTCTAGTACATATTTGCAGAAAAATATCATATTAAAATTCCATATTTAAATAACGCGCGAAAACGCTACTTGGACAATATGGCGCTGCAAAGTCGGTGACGTCACTTTGCTGTATTTCAATCTGTGGTACATATAGTAGAAAAGCAAGGTTTACAAGAAAGTGACTTCATCATAAGCTCGGCCAATCAGGAGCGTTTTGTGTCACGTGACAAACGTTTGAAAAAATGCATTTTTATTTATGGATTTTTGAATAAACTTAGTATTATTTTCAACTTTCTATAGTAAATAACCATTTTTAAACTCATAATATACACTGATTACAATAATTCACAATTTATTTTTCACATTGTCAAATAGCCTAATTGTTCAAATATATAACCCTAATGACGAGTTTCTATTTGAACAAATTATTTTTTAGGTTGTGATAGCAAAATCTTTTTATTTTATATGTGAATATAGGGGCACATGTTTGTTTAATTAATAAATAATTTGTGTTGACTGCGCGGTTCCAATTGTGCAAAGCGAGTGGCGCGAAACGGCCACATTCAAACAATGAAAGCTTCATGCGTAGTGACTTCCAGTTGACTCATCATTATTATACATAGCTATTACCTGCATGTTTTATATAATAATACATTATACAGCTGCAAAATATTTGTTTGGTTATCATTTGTGTTATTATTGATACTAAATATCAACAATACTTTTTTTTAAATTAGGATTTGGCTGTCAGATGTTGAGCAAAAAAAGTACCCACATAGGAGCATAAATTTGCTTCACATCAAAATTTATCAAATTTGTGTATTGGTTCGGTCCTGACAGACAGAGACAGAGCGTCGGACAGACAGACAGAGTTACTTTAACATTTATAACATTAATATAAAAGTATAAATTAATTTTACTTCGTACCGGAACCACTAACCAATCGTTAAAAAAAGGTTACAAACGTAGCCTGGAAACCGAACCAAAACTAAATAGAATAACTTTTACAGGGCTTATGAGAGAGAATAGTTTAACGGATAAAGTCACGGGAAATAGCTATGTATCGAGTTGTTCCTATTATTACGTTGTGATACGTTTGAAATCATAACGTTAAATATTTAACCATTTATATGACTGTTGTTTAAATTTAATTATTTACCATACTTTCACAATCTACTTTAGACTAATACGGGCTCATCTTTGTGTAAATTGAAGAGAGAATGGGGGCGACATAAAACTGTGAATTTAAAACAAGTGTTAAATTAAATTTAGACAAGTATTCACAGATTATTAAAAGTGAATATATAATTTAATAAAAAAAAATTCTAACTTTCGTAAAGTGTTGCCATTTAAAGCCCATTATACATCACCAATATACCATCACTCTTTTTTTTAATTCTAAATATAGTAAAAAAATATCTAGAGGTCTGAAGATACAGGGATAACCAATGATAAGAAGTCTGAGATCTATTTCTATCTAATTTTTTTTTAAATATTTTTATGTATATTTATTTAAAGTCTAATAATTTCATTCACATTGCGACAAAATTGAGCAAAATTGTATTTGTTTTTGTCATATTTTTTTATTGTATTTTTTTTAGTATACCTTTACTATAACTGAATAGTTATACATATAATGGCAATGACGAAGAATTGCACGTTACTACTTATGTTATGTTAACCCATAAGTGACTGTATGTCTTTGTTAATAATAAAGTTTTTTAAACCTAAACTTAAACTTAATGTGGAACAATATCATATATAAGAAAGTAATTACAAAATATCAATGTATGCCTATCCTGAGAATAAATAAAAATATTCGAACTCACATATATAATGTTAATAAATAATATTGTCACTACATATTTTGATCCGCTCAATTGAAAAATAATTATTTATATTTATAAAATGATATTTCTAAATTAAACATCTATGTAAACGTGTCTTCATTCTTCGATCGCATGTTATTACTTAAAACGTTATTCTGAATATGACCTAACACAAAAACTCAATGTAACCGTCACACATATCACATGCGATTTGTTGAGAAACTAAAGTAGTGCATAAAATTTACCTCGATATGTGAATCTTTATTTCAATTTAAACAGTTTAAAAACGCAGAGGAACGATGTAAATCCAAATCTTATTGTTCACTTGGCCGTGCGTGTATAATCACCGTTTTTGCCGCATTCAATTAAAAATTGACCCACTGTCGGCGCCGGGCAGAACAAAACAGACTTATTGTTATCTGTTATCTGAACGTCTCGGTCACAACATGACAAACACGAAACATTCTGTGGCGGCATTTTACTTACAAGTACTTAAATAAATTTGTGACGCTTTAAATGGAATCACGGTGCGGTAGATTATTTTTGTAGAGCAATTACTTATTGTAATTCGATTTACTAGCTCCATTTTGAATATCTATGCTATGCATATATCTACTTCGATTATGTAGAACAAACTATTTTCGATATTGATGTCATTCTACTTTTAGATAATGCTTTTATTTTTTTAAATTGAAAATATATGACAAAATCAGTTTATATACGAGCAGTACTTATTAACATGATTTAAAACACACCATAAATCACTTTTTTCTATTCAAAAATCATTTATTTCTATTATACCAAGTAAGTACGAATACATCTTTTAAAAGCTAATAGGTAAAAGAACTTCGTAAAGGAACTCAAGAATCATAGGTCCTAAAATTGTCTGGAGGTCGCTTTTTAATTACTCGTTATTTAGCTTTGATCCTAACGTGGGGTGCGCCGTCGTTGTACCAGTGATACACACCTGTTTCTTTACATTATACCACGAGCAAATAAAATATACTCTATAAAAATGCACCCATAAAGTTGAGGGTAGTTATAAAAAAATACTTTAATTTCAACTCAAATCGGACATGTTGTGAAGGGGCCTCTGCAACATGCACATTTTTAGCAGGTTAAAGAGGACACTTGAGTTCATTGACATGTTATTGAACAATATTGGACAGTAACTTAGACGCTGAAGTTTTTATTGAAACATTTAGTTTAATACTCATATTGGATTGCTAGTGCAGTCCTTCCTGACGCACGTCCATGGATGCCGGTGACAATAGTATAGTAAAGTAAAGTAAAGTAACAGCCTGTAAATTTCCCACTGCTGAGATAAGGCCTCCTCTTCCATTAAGGAGAGGGTTTTGGAACATATTCCACCACGCTGTTCCAATGCGGGTTGGTGGAATGCACATGTGGCAGAATTTTGATGAAATTAGACACATGCAGGTTTCCTAACGATGTTTTCCTTCACCGCCGAGCACGAGATGAATTATAAACACTAATTAAGCATATATAAATGTCATATATATGTGACAATAGTATAATAAATTTATATTTTTTAAAAATGATTGACATCCAACTGCCTTTTTAACGACTAATTAGACTATGGATAATATAAATAGTATAATGATAGAAAATCGTATCAAAAGCTTCAACTCGAGAGCACCAATAACCCCGAATCGTTTTGATTTTGCATGTTTTGAGAGTTTTTATTTACAATTTTTATTGAATATTTTATAATCTTATTGTAAGAATGAAATTGTTACAAAAAGTGAGAATACAAAGAGCAACAATATTATGATTGAGAAGTGATCACGAATAATTTGTGGCTGTTTATCCATGCTATTATCATTATAAATGCGAAAGTAACTTTGTCGATCTTTTACACCGTGACATATAAACCACTGTATCGAACGTTATACAATTTGTTGTTGAGGGAGAATAAGACCTATTTATATATCTATATGTATATACGTTATACATATATATAATAATGGTGGGCCGACAAATGTTGTTAGTCGGTACCTGTTGTTGGTTACCATAGCCCACAGATATTGATACATAACAAATATTAACCAGCCTACGACACCTTGGAAACTAATATGTTCCTTTTTGATTACACTTACTCAGTCTCCCTTCACGTCGGAACATAACAATACTGTGTGTTATTATTTGGCGGAAGAATTAAGATAAAAAGTATAATATTTATAAAAAGAAATAGAAGACTACAACATTTTTATTTTAAATTAAACTATTATTTTTGTTCTTATTTAATCCTTATATTATATTTTTATTGTGCCTATTTCATTCCACAGGATTTATTTCTGCTTCCGTCATTATTTATGTCTCTATGGCGAGTAAGTAATGACAGTCGGTCTATTTATGATCGCGTGTACTGTTTTATGGTTTCGATAGGAAATTACTTCTTATTCAAGAACATCGTGACATGACAGTTCCGTCCACAGTTCCAGAAAATTATTCTATTTCTATTCTATTTCAGCCTCGTCGGTTTTCAATATTTCACGACTGTGATCCATAGTGAATTCTATCAGAATAACAATGTAATGTCTGCTCACTAGAAGAAGTAGTAGAAAAAAAAAATTAAGTGAAGTAGATATGTCATTCGTAAAGCATTTTTCAAGATGGCACCTACAGTTTTGTGCCCAAATACTTTGACAGTTTTATGTAGATAATTAATCTGATTGTAATATTTGTGTTTAAATCGAATATTAATGTATAACGTGTCTAATATGATGTGTCGCCTTGAAATGTTAAAATGAAACATAATTGACCCATAGTAAAAAATGTAGGTAAATTTAATTTGTGTTTTGCATACCATTTTAATTAATTTCAAATTTTCTGATAGATTTATGGCCACAGCAGGAACAGGAAAGTATTAATACAAATATTTGTCAGTTGACAAATGATTTATAATAATATTTTATAAATAAAAAAGGTCTTAAGCATTTCACAGGATTGTTATAAAATGTAGAGTACCTACATTTTAAAGCTCCGTTAGTTTGTAACCCACGTTGAATGTTAAAACCTTTATTAAATGCTGTTTTTAGAATTTAAATCTATAAAAGTATCCTTTTATAGTTTCATAACATTTGCATCACGCCTTTGGTTGTTTAGACCAGAAGAATGATTGAGATCTACAACTTTTAAATATAATTTAGCGTGGGTTGGAACTATAATAGAAAATGAACAAATTCAAATAAGGTTAAAGAGCCGTTACAAATCGTGTATCGATATGCCAACAAACGCTTTTATTGGTAGGTTTTGCTAAGAAAAGACAATAGATAAACAATGTTTATAAGCAGTTGTGACCTAAATGGCTGCAGTTAAGGAGGTCCGGTCAGCGACCCGCAGATGATCAGGACCCGAGTCCCACCCGCCGACCCACATCTACTGCATGCCACATTGCGTTACACATGCTGCATACTTATCTATTTAAGGTAAAACGCTATTTACAATAGCAACAAAAACATTGTAAGCACGCGTTAAGTACGGCTCACATTGTTGACATTATGGTATTATGCGTATCCTTAAACTTTTGCGTAAATTCCTTTTTGTGCAAAACTAAAAATATATTTATTCTTTAACATATTCTCTGGCATTAATATAGACAAATTACAAATACTATGTTGGTACCTAATGTAGTTAAATCAAAGTTACTTTAAAAAATATAATAGTCGATTTCCCAATTTAAGTACGTCAGATTATTAATAAATACAAAAAAACCTGCTACACAATAGCATTTAACTAAATTACATTTGTTGTAGTATTCATGGAAATAATTTAATTTCTTAGTGAGACACCAACACATACAACAAGTTAACACAAAAAAGCACTTTGACTTTCTAAGTAGCAAAAACATATCCAGTTCGATCGCTCTTTATGACGCACCATAATACGACCGTGTTTCGCTAGCTTGTGGCAGGAGATCAAACATCTAATATGTTGTCCTAGGCCACGCCCAATATAATTATCAACTTATTAATGACTAGTCAAACGCGTTTAGTGAAAGCAAAATTTCACACTTGATCCATTTCTTCGAATTGAGTGTGTAATTTAAATATTTGACACGAGATTAGTGTAATTAATTATAGTAAATGTATCCTTGGATCACGATGTATGACAAGTATCATTTGACGGTTGTCAAATGGCAATAGTGCCTGGAGTTTTCCTAACAAAAGTACTATATGGATATTTAAACTTTTCAAAAATATACCCAATTGACTGTGGGATAATATTAATAGGTATTTTATGATGGAAGTCAGAGGATGTATAAATGCGGTCTACGCCCTCGCCGTGGTAATTATTGTTATACAGCATTAAATCATATCCGACAATAATACATATTAGTTGCAACATTAGTACTGGTTCATGACCATAAGTCATAACCCAGCGCACATAATTTACAATACATCTGCGATTTGTGTCTGAGGATTAGACATAATTACTCTGAATTTATCGATCTGTATTATTAACACTAATTTTTGAAATTTAGACACAGTCTAATTTTTACTAATTGTTATATTCCTAAGTTTATAATAAGTATTATATTAGGATCGGACGACAGGATGAACATCGTGGCCGAATAGAACAGGTACACTGAAAAATATGTAGGCCGCCTTTATAACTGTATTTCTCGCATTTAATAAATTGTTCTCAGCATTGTAATCAAATTACTGAATATTTGGTTACTTAATGAACCGTGTCTGGTGCGCTATGTTGTGGTGGAGACGCAAAATATAATAATAGCAGCAAAAGCAAGTTTGTATTGACCCTCGTCGTGTGACCGTTAGCGCATGCATAATGCCGACCGCGAATTGCTCCACTGACGTAATGACATGTACACTATGACCAGTTACTTATAACCATAAAAAACATTAAAACAAAAAAAACAGGTCAAATACACTATAAGAGCAGTAAAGTGAAACGTTTTTTATATTCAAGTGCTTACTGTGACACTTGATAATTGTTTGTTCAATCACAGTCGTGATCATCGATATCTTTAGGACCGAGAAAATAGTTCAACATGTTTAGAAAAAAAATAACGTTGACAGTTAACATAATCTAAGATTGTTAATTCAAACTAAGTAGTCTAGCAATAATGTATTTTTGATATTGTATTAAAATGCCAATCAAATTTGTAGTGATGTTAAAAATCTTTTTAACCTTCTGTTTAAAATGATATAAAATGAATAGACTGAATTATGTCGTAGAGACGCTAAACTTAGAATTTAAATACAACAAAATCAACTGTACTCGCTCTAAGGTTATGTAAATAAATAACACTGTCCCGTAAGCTTGTGTATAGTAAAAAGACGTTATCAATCATCTCGGCGTTGACCTATTGTAGGTTAATCTTATTCCAACGACGAACCAGTTTTTGCGCAGACATGTTCACGGGTGATCTATCAAGAACGACCTGGCGAACTGTGTTTGATAACTTGATAGAGGTTGATAGGGTCTCCATTCAGTTCTCAATCGATGGTAAATTTCTAAACAAATTTCTTTGTTTCATACTTTTAGACAATGATCCATTTGGAGGCCCTAAGTCAATCCTACTAATATTATAAATTCGAAAGTTTGTGAGGATGGATGTATGTATGTTTGTTACTATTTCACGAAACAACTACTGGACGGATTTAGATAGAATTTTACAGTAATATAGGATATACATCAGAATAACACAAATACTATAATTTATAATGATTTTATGTCATAAAATAATGATACATATTAGGCATAGGCAGGTCGCTAGTATTAAATATAGTAATATTATAGATAAATAATCGAGACTAGAGGCAAATGAAATAACCTAACTTCCAATTTGACAAAAAAGGTTTTATTGTCAAACTTATGTTATTTCTACTTTATATACTTTTATAAAAATAAGAGCAAGTTAGAGACGCCAGTATCAGCACGTATTTAATTTAAAAGGGAGATATTGGTCTAATTCAATTGAATCAATAAGATCCTATTCAATGATAAAACATCAATCGTGATAATCACCGGTATTAATTCGTTTCCCGGCTATTTAGACCATGTCAAATGAACAATAGTCAAAAGATAAAGCGATACGTATGAACAATCCAAATAATTCTGCTTGTTTCATAAAGAACGGTTAATTCGGTCAAAGCATACTTTGGGGGAGTACATTCCAGCAGTATTTTGTGGAAAAAAAAACGTGATCGTAATATTATGATTGCGCGATTAGGCTCCATTAGATATTGCAGTTAGTGTTGTCAATAACTTTGTGTAATTTGAATAAGTCGAGTATTGAGTATACTAGTAATTATTAAAATAATCAGATAAAATTAGATTTACTTTTCCTAGACACTGGAACCTATAATAACAGTTATGAACGCTATGCTAGACAAAATTGTATCCCATAAGCATGTCATAATTGTTGCGGATAAAAACCGGAACGAGAGGGGTGATATGTTACCGAAGATTACATGGGAAGGTAAACCGTTAGCAGGTTCAATGTGAGAAGAGTGTGAATCTCTAATTTGCAGTAAACGACTATTGTTACTGGACGATTATGTAATGATGATCGTGGGACAACTAATTATAAGTTCCGTTAAAATCTATGCATCTGATCACATCTAGAATGAAACAAGAACTGCATCACTCTGAAACTAAGTACCTTTGATGTACCTGTTTATAATATACCTAGATTTTTTTTTCATAATACCTAAGTCATTTTTAATGTAAGTTTAAAATATCTGTTTTACGATGAGTAAAGGATAATTTACATTTTTTATGCGTCCTTGAATTAAGCCAAGAATACTTCAAAGTGTATTAAAATTTGTATTTAATTGTTCCTCGATATAATTTTATTTTTGAATAAATAAATTTTAATTTGCGTAAAGACACCAATAAAATTGCACCTAGGTAAATCTACACGCAACATCTCAACGGTAAAGCGACCGACTAACGATTCCTAGGTTTGGTTCCTAGATGATCTACCTGAAAGAAACTAAATTTAAAACCAATTCTTTATGCATTTTTAAATATTAACATTTTTTAAAGTAAGTAGTTTTGTTTTTTTTTTTGTTATCTCAGGTAAAAACTTTTTAATATGAAATCTTTGCAGTAATATTTTAAAAACACAAGTAAATCACTGCTTCTAACGAAATAAAAGCGTGACAATATTGCGACCTGGTTTAACTTGAGGGCAAACTTAACTACTGTCTGATCAACTTGATAGTATGTTTTTACCAGACAGTCACACTTAAAACCAAAAATCAATATTACATTTAATATTTATGAATATAACAGCGTATTTTGATTATAAAAAAAATGTATTATAAAATATATTTTTTCGCACGTTAAATGAAAAATATGATAATAAATTATGGCACAATTAATTGTAATTTTTTCTCATATTAAATATGAAAAAAAAAAATTAAAAAATAAAAATTTAAGACGACAATTTTGTAACAATTATTATATATATTTTGATGTATTTATGTGTAGTTTGGTTGTTGAACTTCATTACCTATGTAAATGGTTTAAACCTGTTTCATATAATACAAAATAATCAATTATGGGGTATGTGTATGACTGGGGTGGTTACTGAACTGCAAAAAGTGCACGTTGATAATCTTAAAATAAATTTAACTTATTTAACTAAGTGTACACAAAAATGTTTTGTTTGTGCGATACTTGAACTTATAATTTAATTATTATATAAAAATGAAGCGAAAATGTTTAATTTTTTTTATTTAATAAATAATATTTTAAAATTAATTATTAATGTTTGACCTCACCATCATCCGCCTCAATTTCAGCAATCGGGGACACAAATGTAATTTGCAATATAATTCCGACTACAAATAAATTCACGGAAGACGTCATTATGTCTAATAAAATTGATGATCGGTTTTTTTTTTTTTAATTAATCACTTTTATTTAATATCAATTGATGAAACGTTTTTCACTCAATGTTTAATAATAAAAAATATTAAATTCCGAATAGAGCGATAACCGATGGCGAGCAAGCGTGCGCCAGCGCAGCTATGTGCCTTCTGAACGACTAACAAAACGATAAAATACTGAAAGGCCTAACATACGGAGCATGGCTTTGCCCTCTATCTATGTACTAACAGGCTTTTGCGCCGCGACGTAAGGAATAATAGTGTATCTAAATTAGTAAAAGTAAAAGCAAGTTTCACTTAGTCACTATTTATGGTCATTATAATTTGTGAGATAGATAAGTATATATTAAAAACAATTTATGTAACTATTTATTAATGTTTTTTTGAATAATAGATATGGCATTTATTTTTATTCTGTAAGTTAAACATTTTAATAAAATTATTATATAAAAAGCAAGTTGATATATAAAATAAGTGGATACTAGATACCTTTTTATCTTAAGGTTATTATGTCATATTTAATGTTTATATCGCTTACTCTACAGGCTTTAATTAGTTTCCATTAAGAATATACATGACCTATTAACGGAAGCGATGTATTTACAAACAAAGCACAGACGCCAATTTATTGACGCATGCGTTTTGCACCAGCGCGCGCACTCTGTTATCATCTGATAACTCCATTCACTTCCCGAAGCCTCTCGTCTAAACATATGTTTCGAAAAAATCATAAGTTTTTGACGATGTAAAAGAAAATGGGGAACCAGTTTAAAAACGTGGCAATTATTGCCTGCCTCAAAACTTTTCTTTTTGTTTTTAACATATTTTTTTGGGTAAGTTTCCGTTATTATATGCACCTCGTACTTATTAGATATATCACAATCGAACGAGATTATTAATTAAAAATAAATACGTGATTTTACGTAAAAAATCTTAGTCAAAACAGAACAATAACATTTAAATTTGATACATTTATTTTTTTAAAAATATATCAACTTAGTAACGCCTTTTAAAACAGATTTATTTAGGATCGTATTGTTAATTAATACTTTCACAATATATTACATCATCAATGCTTTTGTTTTGTTTTCTAAAACCACCTGTTTCTTGTTTTGTATTATTAGTCTAATACGGTGCACTTATACTTTCACAGCTGACGGGGCTTCTCATCCTCGTTGTGGGACTATGGGCGGAGTTCGACCTGTACAAGTACATGGAACTGTCTTCTGACTTTTCCGGAACAGCTCCTCATGTTATTATTGGTATCGCAGGTCTGATCGTACTCATCAGCTCAGTCGCCTTCTCGTGTATCATCAAAGGCCAACCAGTACTACTTTATGTCGTAAGTATAATCATAAACTTATTTTAAAATAAGAAAATGAATATTAACATATTACAAGTATCTATATTTAGTTTTTCATAAACTCTAAAATAATACATATCGATCGTTTAGTGGCATTTGTTATTTTCATGTATTGTATTCGTACAATTTATGATTTGGTATTTATGAGACTAAGTTATGAGCTCGTTTGAAATAATTATGTCAAATTTCTATCCAATAAAAAAGTTCCATTTTTTATTTCGGAAAGACAATCTGTTGCTTCCTTCACTGAGAGAATATGCCAAAACACTAAATTGAGTTACAGTTTGAAGGTTACATAGATGAGCCAATGTAACTACAGGCTCAAAGAACAAGTGAATAATCGCCATCTGTTGGCCCATTAGTCTGCCTGCTTATACAAAAAACAAATCTTTTATAATACGAAAAATATATGATTTCCTTTTTTTATATCACATGCACACTTTTATCTTACTGCTAATTATACTTTATACGTAATGATTATAACTTAATTCGCTGGCATGGGCACCTCGAACATGACATTCACTTACGTACGTACTTTCTATTAAATAAGTAGATACTAATCAAAGACAATGATATTCAAAAAAAAAAAACTTTACAACTTTATAATCATTTCATATATTCCTAGCACACTTATCATTCATTTAGGAATAAGGGTAGTTCATTTATGTAATTATGTTTACGTAAATTAATAGCTATACAACGAATCCAGAATTACTCTAAGATCAATTAGAGAGGAAAAACAAAACGTTGCACAACATAAAGTTGAACTATAAAGATCATTGAAAGCAAAAAAAAGCAAGCAAATTGAACTTAATCATTATTCGAGTAAAAACGATACTGTATAATCTATCCAACAGTACGGGGGATTCTTGGTGTGTATCTTCATGATGGACGCGGGGGTCGGAGCATCAGTGGTCTGCTACCGAGACTCCTTTGCTAAAGGCTTACACGATGGACTCTCGCACACAATTTCTACTTACGACCCCAACAAGGCCAACTTCGATTTCGCACAAACTAAGGCAAGTATGAATAATAATTCTTTGATAATAAGCAGTATATTTTATTACAATATTTTATATTCTTACGAATTGCAGCGCGCTTACAATTGCTATAAAAAGGTCAGTTCATGTTAGCACCGTTAGAGTTTTGAACACTCGAATGATTGGATATAAATTGCTACGATTAAAAAATTACCAATGAACAATAAATAAAAATCAATTTTCGATACTTGAAAAACCTGATCAGATTTCTAGACAAACTATAAAAATATTGCTTATTGTAGTGTGATATAATAAAGCAAAACTTCTCATTTCAAATTCGTATGTATGTATTAATTCGCTACTCTTTACCCTCTTTAGACATATGTAACTAACGCTTACTGAGCTTCTAAGAAATTCCCATAGACAATAAAAGTAAAGTAACAGCCCGTAAATTTCCCACTGCTGGGCTAAGGCCTCCTCTCCATTAATGGAACATATGTATTCCACCACGCTGTTTCAATGCCGGTTGGTAGAATAGAGATGTGGCAGAATTTCTATGAAATGCAGGTTTCCTCACGATGTTTTCCTTCATCGCCGAGCACGAGATGAATTATAAACACAAATTAAGCATATATGTATATATAGTGATGCTTGCCTGGGTTTGAACCCGAAATCATCGGTTAAGATGCACGCGTTCTAACCACTGGGCCATCTCGGCTCTCATTAGACAATAATCATGTTAATTAATTAAGTAGACATATTATTAACAACAACAAGTGAAAATAATCAATATTGTGTAACAGTTACACTGCTGCGGTGTCTCTAACTATACGGACTGGATGCGGCTCTCTCCTCAACGAGTGATCCCCATCTCATGCTGCCTTGACACAAACCGTTGCGTTACTGCAAATTACAACGATGTTTACCAAAGGGTATAATAAAAATTACGTTATCTTAAACGGTATAACTTTATGTCGGTGGTAGCCCGTGGTGGTAGGCTTTCCTCTTCATATATTCTACCACCAAATAACATTACTTAACATTGGTCCGTAGTTATAGTGAAATACAGCAATATTTCACTATAACTACGGACCAAGATACATAACATCTTAGCTCCCAAGTTTGGTCGCGTATTGGCAATGTAAGGAATGTATAATATTTCTTGCAGCATTAATGTCTATGATCGGTAGTGACCGCTTATGTAGCCCACTTGCCCATCCTATAAAATAAAATAAATTAAAAATATTCTTTAATAAAATATACGACTAGAAATCGACCACCGACTTATGGTGCTTTTCAAAACGCGAAACTTTAATATTGCTAATTTCTAAACTTCAGGCTCAAAATTTAAAATTATGAATAGAAAAAAAAATTGAATCCATTAGTTCGGCACTGATCTCAAAGTCTAAAAATTAATATCAAAAATATATTAAAGTATATTAATATATTTTTGATATTAATTTGTATTATTTGTAGTATATTATTCATATTAATTCCTAATGTTTAATATATTGTTTTTCAGGGATGCTACGAAGTTATTACGGAATATCTAACGAACAACATGAATATCCTTATTGGAGTTGCAATTGGAACTGCTACGCTACCACTCGTAGGGGCCCTGTTATCTTGTTCCCTCGCCAGATACATTGAGAAATCGAAGTATGACGCCATCAATTGACCCACCTACATAACCGACATATCGAGAAGATACAAATTACTGACCCGGATCTGTACTTTTGACTGAATAGTTATTTGATATTCGTCTATTATATTCTAGATATTAGATATTTTATGGTTAAATTATAACTAATATGGTTAATAAACAAATCTCAATGTTATATTAGTAAATGTTACTAAGATCCTAAATTTTAACCTTCTCTCAAAACAAAATGTATTAACTTGTACTCAATTTTCTTCTTATAAAAATTATATCTGTTTAATAAAATAAAAAACATTATGAATTTATAAATTGTTTTTATTCAAAACAGTCTTCATCAAAATGTACTGCCAACATTTATTTATTATTAATAATAATTATTCTTTATATATCGAGAAAATGTCTACAAAGTCTATTTGTGTAATGTCATTCAGTCACTGTCAGAACTCTGACTTTTTTCCTCCTTTTGTTCTACAGGAACTTCCTGTTTGTAATGTCTGTACTCTGGTTTCAACTCCCACATATTTTTATGTGGGTTCTTCAAATTATAATTACATACTTCCTTCAGAATCTCTTTTAAATATACAATTGGTTGTCTCGTAATCTGAAATTTAAAAAGAAAATTAATATTATTTTGTATTTAATAATGATTGCAACTTCTCAGCTGTCCTAAACCCTTTTTTTTATCATTATTCCCTTAATTTTCTTATTAATTTTTTTGGATAATTTTTTCATGAAGATAGATATAATTTCATAACATGTAGTTATTTTGTTCATATTGTATATATTCATGTTGATGACTAAAGAAAAACTCTACTATTTTATACATTGCACTGACGACTTATGTTCATTGAATAGGGTAGTAGTTTGCTTTTAAAGTTTAAATTTCCTTTGAATATTTCCTACATTTATCATCGTCCTTTGGGTATTGACAAACATTTACTGGATGTGTAATTTTATTTTTATATAAATATATATGTAAATATTACCTTTTGAAGATCCTTAATGTTATAATACTGATGTTTTTCAAATGCCGCAAAGAGAACATTGAGGACTGCCTCTTTGTCATCACGAGCCTTTTTACCCTCCGCTTTCTTTTTCTCTTGGTATTCAATCTATAAAGAAAATAAAAACATACTATTCATCATCTGTCTTAGTCATTTTGCCTTAACAATATTTAGTTATTTAAAAATAGAACATAATTGCTTCATATTGTGACACTACCATAAATACTATTCATAAAATAAAAACACTGAAATTGTTAAAGTAAGTAAAAGTAAAGTAGTTTTTAAAATTGTTATATGAAGAAATAGTTTATATTAGTAATACAATAATAAATATAAATATAAATATGAGACAACATCACTTACATTACTCTGATGCCAATGTAAGTAGCTGAAGCACTTGTGTTATGGAAATCAGAAGTAACAATGGTACCACAATAATAGATACTTACATTATGTTTGTGATCTGATATAGGTTTGAAGTTCTGTACTATTCTTTCTAATTGTTGCACTTGCCTTTGTGGCATAGAAGCTTTCCTTATAGATTCAGATTTTAATTTGTAGTAAATAGAGTCAGCATATGGCCTACATTCTAATTTCTGTACTATTCTACCTTCCATATAAAGTTTCTCAGACTCAGGTACAACGGCATCAGTATTAGCTGCTAAAATACAAAATATATTAAAATAATATTAAATGTAAAATATCAAATATTCTTAGATTAGATTCATAAAAAACTTAAGAATTGTATGCCAAACAGTAACATATAGTTTCATTATTAAATTAAAATTGATAATATACTAACGGACTGCATGAGAGAACACCCCTAAGGATTGTCTTGTCACATTGGACACGTCAAGACGATGTTCCTTTGGTATCGTTTGTTCTCCAGGATCTTTTAGACATAACACTCCCTCTGATAAAGACAACTGCACTTGTGCTTTCTGTCCAGGAATACGTGATATCTTTAATTTCCCCACTTCTATATCACCCGGCGCCTTATCCCATTTGTTAGCTATATATTTTGGTACTTTAACAAGCCAGACACCTCGACCTGTATTTGATAAGTCTAACTCGCGATCGAGGTGAGGAACACTATTTGGATTACTCATTAGGAATACGTACTCTTAGCCGTTTGATATTAATTTCCTAAATTCGACTTTATTTAACAATACCAAACAAAACAAAGCTTAAACTTAAATATTCTCTTTGCTGAGCTACTTAACTTTGTCAAATCAAATGAAATGTAATGGTTATAAACTCATAACTTATGACATACGTCACATTGTAAAATTGACATTGGTAATTGTTCACTGGTCGTTACCTCTCGAAGGTGATAACAATAAAAAAATATTTAGACTTTTCCAGTTACATTGATATTTAAATACTTTTCTATTGATAAAAAATTAGCAAAGTAATTCAGTCGTAAACTAACATAAAGTAACCATAATGCTACAAGTACCATTACCATTTTTTAAAATAGTTATTTAAAACAAGCTTGTTCTCCATAGTTACCCAAACTATATATTTTTATTGTATCAAGGTTTAAAAGACTATGTTTAAGGTAAAATTAATTTAATGTTAATTTATTTATGTGACCGATATAAATAAGTAATTGTTTTAGCTGTTTGTTTGATAGGTAGTGGCTGCGTAATCCCAAAATATGATGCCGTAAACCATTATTCTGAGAAAATAATTTGTTTGTAGTAAGAGTCGGTTTTAAGACAGGGCAATATGGTTATAATCTTAGAAAAGGGGTACACACTCCTATTTTAGTTTCATAGCATGCAGATATGATGAGATATGCGTAATGCGAAATCACAAAATATTTATAGTTTAAGAGTCATCATCTATAAATTGACTTGTGTATTTTCTCTAAGTATATGACCATTTTACTATTTTCCAAAACTTTAGTGCAGTGTACGCATTATAGGAATGTCATAGATAAAAATGTACAATTACCGTTGTCAAAGTTGTTGTCAGTGTCAAAAATATGTTTCGACCACTTACTCGATGTCTATTGTCTTGCAAATTCAGTACATTTTTGTTGATAATGACGAGTGGCTAGAAAATAAGCTTCGAGCCTATAATTAAGCTTCTGATTAATGATTTTTTGTAACATGTAATTTCCTTTATTTGTTTAAATAAATTCTAATAACTGCATTGTTTAAGCTGTGAATAGTAATGTAAAGACATGTTTGGCTATAGCAAAGAAGCTGTTCGAGTGAAAGTCAAGGTTTGCTTTGTGTAGTTAGAAAATAAAATTATATTATTATCATATATTAAACAATATCCTTCAATATTTTATATCTATTCAAGTTTACGAAGTTTTAAAATTTGAACATTTAAAAAATCTATATTGGGATTTCCAACGTAGAATTACTCTACATAAAATTTATTGAACTAAATTTTAAATTACAGAAATGCGAAGGGAAACTCCAACCAGAATTGAGGAAATTCTCAGTGGATCCACAAATAACTTCTTTGGAAGTTTTACAGAGCATTTTAGTGAAAGCATTTGATGTTAAGTCTGACTTTACCCTCTCCTATAGAACAGTAGATGACTATGGACAAGAAGTATATTTACCATTACTTTCTGATTGGGATCTGGATGCTGCTTTTCTCAAGTAAGTTTACTTTGAGCTAATACAAATAAATACAGTATGTTAGTTTACTGAAACATTAAAATCTAGGGATGTTATCCTTCTAATTTATTACGTGTATTTTTCTTTATTACATTAAAAATATGATATTTTATAGTTTGCCTTGCAGTTTCAATTCCTAGGCAAATGATAAACAGTTCTAATAACTTGAATGTTTGAATATGTATATAACAAAATAATATACACAATAAAATAATTATAACATACATAAATGAAAGTAAATAAATAAAGGATTAAAAACAAGTTTTATTAACAATATTCTTTAATTAAAACTATTATTCTGTTATAAATTATAATTAACTAAAAATATTACAAGAACCGTCAATTTTATAAATAAAAAATTAACTGCTATATTTTGAAGCAAAAACAAAACACAAGAAAGATAAAATGCTTGAAATATCCCTCACTTAATTAAAAAATGTGCATTTAAACAATGTCTAATGCCATCTAGGCATTATCGGCCAGATATTCTTTGGGGAATAGAGGAAATTGATTGCTTTTTCCTAACCAACTTAATATAAAATTATTTTTGTCAATTTGCTAATAAATTATTAAAAATAATATTTATATTTTATATTATATTAATATGTGAAATTTTTTATTCAAATAACAAAATAATCTGACTATAATATGTGAAATGGTAAAATGTAAATATTATGTGTAATGGTAAAATATAATCCTATAAAATTATTTTACTTTGATTCTATTAGAGTGCCTACCATTATTACTTTTACTTTCTAAAAAATTAACCAATAAACACAATGGTATTTAACATTTTAATTATTCTTAGGGCTCATAATATAGCTTTAACTCAAAGATCAGAACCATGCGTACAGTTGAAAGTGGATATGAAACCCTTTGCGGAAGCATCAGAAGACTGGGAACCGCCTACTATATCATCTGCGCCTGTAACCCAGAACTGCAAAGAACAACCTACAGTATACCAAGCAGCTCAAGTCGAAAAACAGGAATCCCAAACTGGTTTTCAAGGCTTAATTATGAACCAGGTAAAAAACAGTAATATATAAAAATAAGTTTTTCTTCCATACATTTCTAGTTGTTATGTTGTCATTTTATACAATTTAAATATTTGATCTTAAAATTTTTATTATTCTTTGATTAGTTATTTATTCTATGAAGTCTTTGTTATTATGATATTTATGTTAATTCACAGGTTGAGAAGACCTTTAACATGGTTTCAAGAGCTCTCAATTTATATGATGACCCCAACACTCCGCCTCGTCCGCCCCTCAGTGATAATGAGTTCAGAGCTTTCTTAGATGCAGTCGGACAAATTAATAATACAACTAAGCTAAGAGAAGTTATATACTGTGGAGGAATAGAACCCAGTTTAAGGTTAACTTCAAACCTGAGTATTGACGAAGTTAATAATATACTCTGTAATTACAATAGTACTTTTCTATAACTGTCAATTCTATCAAAAATAATATATAATTTTTTTTAAAACAGTTAACAAGGAAATCTTATAATAAATGTTGTGTTCCAATAACAAAAATATATTTAATTAAAGCTTTACCTTACTTTATAGGAAAGTTGTATGGAAGCATATTTTGAATGTTTATCCGGATGGAATGACTGGTAAAGAAAGGATGGACTACATTAAAAGAAAAGCTAATGAGTATTATGCTCTAAGGACTCAGTGGAAAGATTGTATTCAAAAGGGAAAGGTAATAATAATATATTTATTATATTTGTGTGTTTTAAATACATAGACAATCTCAAATCCTGATGTTAAGTGTTGCCCTATGCTAATATGTATAGTAAACAGTATAAAAGATACCGCTCATAAAATGTGATGATAAATTTAATGGTATTTTTTTAAATATGTATATCTATAAGATGTTAATGTTTTTAGGTAGATGCAGATTTAGCATATGTTACAAGCATGGTACGGAAAGATGTACTACGGACTGACAGACATCATAATTTCTATGCAGGAAGCGATGACAACCAAAACATCGCCTCACTTTTCAATATTCTGACAACGTAATTAAGTTTTATCCTTAAACTTCTATTTTTATATTTATTTAAATACAACTTCGTACGTTCGCTTCGTTGATACCTATTTATGACAAATAATTATTGTGATCCATGTGATGGTAGCTCTTGTATATCGTGTCTGAAGCTATGTGTGGTGTAATCAATTTTGTACTCTAGAGATGATTATATAGAATGCATTTTATTCAAACAAAGACACATTAAATTTGACATCCACACAACCAAAGTCACAAATATGGGTATAAATGTAATGAAATATTTGTAATACTTTATAATCATTAATGAATACAAATCTTGTTCGCAGGTATGCCATTTACCATCCAACGGTCAGCTATTGTCAAGGTATGTCAGACTTAGCATCTCCGCTTCTGGTAACGATGGGCGACGAAGCTCACGCCTATATCTGTCTTTGTGCACTTATGACTAGACTGTATCCAAACTTCCTACTGGATGGCGAAGCCATGACTCTTAAATTCACTCATTTGACGGAATCTCTTCAAGTATATGATCCAGATTTTTACAATTATCTAAAATCACAACAAGCGGACGACCTTCTTTTCTGCTATAGATGGCTGCTATTGGAAATGAAACGCGAATTTGCTTTTGATGACGCTCTCCGAATGTTAGAGGTGCTGTGGGCATCTTTACCGCAAAAAGCACCAGCTGTAGAATTACCGTTGAAAGAAAGAGACTTCGACTCAACCGTTGAAATAAATATAGATCCGCCTCCTCTAAGCCCCTTAGTAAAGGCGCCACGAGAGAACGCTTACACCAAAGTATGCGCCATTAGGCGTCAAAGCTCTAGTTTTAGTCTGGCAAATGTCAAAGCGCCTAAACTGGCCACAACGAAGCAGACAAACCACAGCCTAGATGAAAATGCAGCGCGAAAGATTTTAAACAATTCGTCTCTTAAACACGCGAAGGAATATCAAAGCTTAGACGATGCCGTACTACAGTCACAAAAAATATCGAAAGATAGTAGTAATGATAAGATTGATGACAGAGATTCAGATGAGCAAAAAGTCGGAAAAGATATCAACAAAATCCCCAAGAAACGAGAGATGAAAAGCGTTCCTGAGCATGTAAAAGATTTAGAAGCACAAGATTCATCGACAATTGCTTGGGCAAGCACGGGAAACTTATCAAATGGAACATCACATACGGAACTGAAGGAAAAACCTTTAGGAAGTCAAATAAGACTGTTGAGGGATAAGATATCTGTACATAATAACAGGTTCTTTTCTTCCCTGGACACGCTTGACGATTCTAATTCAGATAATACAAATAAACCAAAAGTTAAAATGATAAAAAACTTGAATGAATTTCTCAATTTTGCCACTGGGAGTAGACCAGTTAAACAAGAAAAGCTTCAAAGAACTCATTCTGCAATTGAACGAACGCGTACAAAAGAAAATCCGAAAATAACATTAACAAAAACGTCCTATGAAGAAAACGATGCGACGTCACAAAGCTTAAGAACTCAGATTAACAAAATAAGCAAAATGAGTTTCGATACAAATGATGGCAGCAGTCCCGACGACTCACAAGAATACTATCCCATGACGACTTCGATGACGAGAGAACTAAGACTGGAACTCGAACATCTGGATCGCCAAGTATTCGGCCCTTCCTACGTGAACCGTTGCAGTATGATATGCGACTCACCTTCAGATTCCACGAGTGCTGAGGAAAAACCGGCCGAACTTGCAACCGAAACCAAGGTTAACTGTGTCGTAACTGATGCGCTTGAAGTTCAGACAGAAGTAGCAGAATCGATCGACTTTATGAAAAAGTCGCCATTGCTGGATACTATTAGATCAAATGCGAGGAGTGCCGAAGATATATATTTGTGGGAAAATCCTTTACACAGGAATACTCCAACGACTCGGACCACAGCGAGCTGTCCTCAAACTCCCGACGAGCAAGCCGAACTCGATTTTGACGGCGACACGGGAGAAATATTCGAAGAACATTCCGGTAAAAAATCAATAACACCTATAAGACTATTAAGGAAAAATCATTCATTAGAACCCCAAGACCTGGGTAAACAGAATTCCAACGCGCATTCCAGCGAATCTGATTCGTCTGAAAAAGATCCTCCTGAATCAGTAAATGCAATCACAATTAAAAATAACCAACAAGAAGGAGTGAATTTAAAATCACATAAATTTTTCTCGAATATGTCACATGAATTGGAGAATGCAAAGAAGAATTGCGAGTCTCTGCTCAATGTAAAGCAATCGAATCTGCAAAGCGTGGCGTCTACGATAAACAACTTTCAGAAGAAATATGAAGTATTTAAACCGCCTACAAACAAAATTACTGGCGTACCTTCTACGGGCACAGATAATACAGTTAAAAATAGTATTAGCAGTCTTCCATCACCATCAATTTTTGGAGGTGGAAATCCGTTCTTAATGTATTTATGTCTAACGGTATTGTTACAACACAGAGATTATATTATGAGGAATCGCATGGACTATAACGAGCTAGCCATGCATTTCGATAAAATGGTACGTAAACACAATGTGAACAGGGTATTAAATCAAGCGCGGCAAATGTACGCTCTTTATCTGAAACAACAAGCACACAAGACTGGTGATGTTACTATTTAAAATTTTCCCTAGTGTTAAAAAAGGATCTCCAATTAATTCATATTATTGCTCATAAATAAAAATAATTAGCTTATTGTAAGTTAAAAGGAAATAATTATAATGCATTTAATGAAGCGTAACCAAATATACATGCAACAAGTGTGTGTAATGACCCTTATGATAAGAAAAGAGGCCTTAATTTAAGTATTTAATTTGAAGATATTAAAAAGTGAGAAATTTCAAATATAGGTATTCTAGTAATGCATTTAATTGACTGCGAATTTATAAGGTTTGATGCCGAGGATACTCTGATAAATCCAATGGATTAGTTATTCAATACGCTATAAGGGAAACAACACATTGCGCAATGCGATTTTAAACTTAGAGTGTATCTTTATTTCAAGAAACACTTTCGATCAAATTACTTTTAATCGGTTTTCCAATAGCTTATTTATTTATCCTGGCATAAGCGCATTTATCTGAGCATACGGATGCAACAACTTTGTTCTTTATATGCTGATTTAAAGTTTAATTGCCTCAAATAAAGCTTTTTTTTACTCATTTTAATGCTAGAAAGTCTTGCTGTGACCTGAACAGCGTTGTCAGATTTTTTTTATTTTTGACACCCAAGCGAGAAGAACATTTTTTAACTTCCTTGAAATAAAAATTCAAGCAATTATTATAGCCAATAATTCATAATAGATGAATATATTCAATATTTTAAATGGTTAAAAACTTAACTTTTTTGACAAAAGCCTTATAAATAAGTAATGTCTGTAACAATTAAGTCGCACCAAAAGTTGGTATTTCATCTTTACTTGAATGTTCATTCTTAAAATATATAGGTCACTATTATTTTGTAAACTACGAAATTGATGGAATCCCTAAGTTTAATCCTTTTATTTTATTTTTAGTGTTCTCTGAATTTATAAAGTAAATATGAAATGAGGGATATTCTTGAATGTACTTTTTATTGTTTTTCCATTCCAATTCTAGCATAACTGGGCAGCATTTGTCAGTTTTCTCAATGTATATCTGGTAACGCTGTAAGTAAAATGAAACGTCGGTTACATTTCGTTTTAGGAAAGATTAAGACCAACCAGTTCTATAATGCATACTTTTGCACGCCTTTGCTTTAAACGAGTAATATGAAGTAAAGATTTTGTTTTTAATAATCAATCGCGCAAATGTTTTCCCTTTATTGCTATTCCAAAGATTGATCTTTTAACTTTTGTGATATTTTTTATTTTTGTTTAAATATTTTTTTTTGTCAATTGTATATAATTTTAAATGCATTTCATGTCCGATGCGATTGTTTTAAATGTACGTTAATGCACAATGCTCCAAATTTAAATAGAAATAAAAAGTTACTCTGTAAATTGTATATTTAGTATTAAATAACTTTGATTATATATCTGAATTAACCATTCCATTAATTCTTATTCAAATTAAAATAATAAGATAACAATATGGATGCCTTTATTATATTAATATAAAAAACATTCGACATTAATTGCTGTGCTTAAATTAATAAGTATTACGAAAGCTTATTTTGAAAAACTGTAAATAAATGATTTAAAGCTAAATATTAGTTTTTATTTTTAAAAATAATCCCTGCTTAAATATTTGTATTCCAGTTTTGAATAAGCTAGTATAACTCCACGCACATGGTTCATTACATCTTAGCTCCCAAGGTTGATAGCTCTTTGGCTATTAAAAAAAATGGATAATATTTCTCAGAGCAGAAAGGTCTAAGGGTGGCATTAGATATTTTGCCAATTTGGGCCGTTGTTTGTTGTTGTTGTTTATGAACGTTCGCCAAACTCTAATTTAAAAAAAAAAACAAACGATTATAAAGTAAATACTATATTTTGTTGCATTTTTAATGGTGTTGTCCCATCTTTACAATATTTGTTTTTCCACCCTGAACTCGTACCTTCCATTGATTTTGGTGACTTAGAAACAATACGAAACGCTTAACATGCGGTATCGTTCGGGGTTGATCTTTCTATCTTGGGTTTAGTGTTACAAGTCGCAACGTGGATTAAAAAATATATGATAAATTTATATTAAGATTAAATTTGACGCAAAAATATAAAACAATTGAATTAATATACACAATACTTTTTACTTGGCACTTAAAAATATATCGTTCGTTAAGAGTAAAAAATCAGTTAAGCATTGAAATTAGTCTTAACAAATAACCAGATAATCTTAGTAATAAAAGACCAGTTCGAATGAATACTTGTCAATTTATTTTCGAAACATTGGAATAAACTAATAACGCATCCTTAACAATATCTTATTTCCTTACATTTACAATATCACATTAGCTTTAGATTTCCGCCCTCGAAAGCACAACTAATTTTCTAAGCTATTAAGTGTAATATTTTTTGACTAATTAAAATAAATTATTGTAAAATAATGGCTATCTATGTCTATTTCCGCTTGTTGCCGCCGCCGCCTGCGAGGATCATTGCAATTCGCATGAAAATGTTGAGTACATCCAAGTAAACCGAAATAGCCCTGTAAATAAAATGCATCAACTTTAAAATAAGACACAAACAAACTCAAGAGTCAAAGCTAAAAGTAGTACTGTTAGACATGTTTGCTTGATATAGCTGCAAGTCCTTGCAATAAGTTTCCACACAAGTAGGTATACTCATTGACACCAGGAAAAAATAGTGGTGGATTTCAGTATAGATTATAAAATAATAATCCTTATAAGAAAGTACATTGGTAAATAGGAATTTCAAAATCCATTGTTTTACTAAAAGAAGTGTAAATTGCACGATTTTAAAATACATTATTTGTAAAAAATGCACTATGCAAACATTTTTTTTAATTAAATTGGGCACAGTAGTTTTTTCTCTTTTGTTTAATTCCCATCCACTTAAAATAAATGAATGTTTATTTATTTGTTATTAAGTTGTGTGTAGTATGTGTGTGATTCATTGTTTTCAAAACATGGTGAAATTTTGGTCATCTGCCATATTCTTATTATTTACACATGTCACACATGTTTATTTATGTATTTGTCAATAATTCAAATAAACACAAATTAAAATACAGTATGATTTTACTTACGAATTAATTGGGTCGTAAGGCTGGAAACCGTACATTGGATGCATCTCTGCTCGTTTAATTATTGCCTGTGTATCATACAGCAGGAAACCTCCAAACACAATTAAGCCACCATACAGGCTGAGTGAGTACAATCCTGAAAATAATAGTATCAATTGTTAAAAAAATGTCTGCAATTTTAAACAACAACACATTATTATTAGATGCATTCTATTCTAACCTGCTCCAAGTGCAGAGGTGGGTGGTAGAAACATGCCAGCCAGTGAAGCGGCGAAAACAGCGCCCAAGCCCATCGCCAGCGGAGCACGCATATTGAGGAACTCTCCAGACGGAGCACACACTGCTATTGTACTAAGACCTCCGACTACACCGGCTGTATACCTGTTACAATCAAAAGTTAATATTATCGTAAATTATGTTCAACTCAATATAAATATTTGATTTCATTTAAAACTCCACATCTTTGCTTTTATTAGTTGTAAACTTTGTCATAACTTTGGGGATACATGTAAGAATGTTTAACAATCAGACCTAAGTTTTATATTTTATTTGCAAAAAGCTCTTATATCATACCCAGCAAACTTTTCATAACTAAATGTTTGGATATAAATATCTTCTTGCCAACCAATCTTCTAATATCACCTGAACTTTTAATAGATTCTTCAATATTTTGACCAAAATATTCACACAATTAAATGTCCGAGTTGTTAAAGTGACCTCTAGTTTTTTTTCGCTTGCGTTAGCTTTGGTTGACACACGTGTTAGTGAGATATCTGTGTTTTTATATTAATTCTGTGTAACTTTTTTATAAATTTTCAGTGCAAATAGTTTAATTTTATGGTTTCTGGGTTTTACTAACACAATTCGGTTTCGGTAAGTGTTATTTTTCTTTTGATTATAGTTATAGTATATTAGTTAAGTTACAGTAGTTAGTTTATAATGGATGTCGATCCACCTCCCGAACCTCCTGATCCCGGGGGTTCAGAATGTCAAACTGATCCTCCAACATCCTCTTCTCGCAAACGCTCCGGCGATAAGTCTTCTTGCTCTCCTGATTCCTCTTCGAAGAAAACAGTTATCCACCCTTCTACCGCTAGTGCCTCTATCCAGAATGTTTATGTTAATCCTTCCTTTATCGATGGCCCAAAAAGTTACACGGATGACGACAAAGGTCCCTTCATTGTCCATGTCTCTCGGGAAGTAGCTGATCCAGCTGCAGGTAATTCTATTAGAGCCATTAAATTCGGACAATTTCTGCATAAACACAAGATTGGCTCTATTATGAATGATGGTGTTAAGAATGTTGGTAGGAACAAAATAGAAATACAGTTTACTTCAGCACAAGCTGCAAATAGTTTCCTAAAAAACCCACTTCTAGCACTCTGTAAATATGCTGCTAACTTACCCACATATAATATTACCAGAATGGGCCTAATAAAAGGCATCCCGGTAGACTGGTCTATGGAGGATCTAATTGAATCAATTGAGCTTCCTCATGGATGTGGGGAAGTAATAAAATTGAGGCGTCTTAACCGGAAGACTATTAACGAAGGAGTTGTGTCTTGGGTACCAACTCAATCGGTAGTCATAACTTTTAAAGGTCAAATCCTTCCTAGCAAAATATATTCATTTCATACATCCCTTCCCGTTGAAATATACAATCTCCCCACAATAATATGTTTAAACTGTTGTCGTTATGGCCACGTTCGGACTCAGTGTAGATCTACTCCCAGGTGCTTTAAATGTTCTCAATCTCATACGGGTGATTCGTGTGAGGTTATTAAAGATAATTCTACATGTTTACATTGTTCTGGCAAACACTTTGCCACAGATAAGGATTGCCCTGAGTATTCTCGTCAACAATCGATTAAAATTGTAATGGCACAAGATAATGTCTCATACATGGAAGCTGCCTCTCGCTTCCCTAATGTCCGCAGATCCTATGCTGAGGTAGCAAAAGAGTTGTTCTCTGTTCCTGCATACGTCCCACCCATCCCTGGTCCTTCGAGGTCCACCCCTAGTCCTACTAAATCTTACAGACAAACCGTTGTCCGCTCTCCCTCCCCTAGACTTCCTCAAGGAAAGGGGTATGATAAACATGCCCATCAGGCCATAGTTGCCAATTGCCCCTCCTCCTCTCCTAATGGTTGCGCTCTAAACGTTCCTCAGCCTTCCCCACCTAATAATAATCCTAATTTATTGGAATTACTCACCAAAATCCTCCTAAATATCCTCAGTACATGTAATGATGTCCCATTACCGTCCAACGTTGCCAATGATTTATCCCAGCTATTTACAATCCTTAATAATGGCCCCAATCAGATTCCTTCAATGGAACTGTCAAAGCGTCCGTCGTAAGAAACCTGAACTCCTCTCACTTATTAATTCATTTAAACCTGTCATTATTGCCATCTCTGAGACATGGCTGATTCCCGGCTCTCGTTTTCGGGTACCGGGTTTCTCCTGTTTGAGGGATGACAGAAATGATGGGTATGCAGGTTGTGCCATCTTGATCAGGCACTCCATTCCCTTCTCCCAAATTTCCTTACCTCCTTTTAGCCAGCAAATCAATGCTGTAGCTATCAAAGCCTTCAACATCTCCTTTTTATCTATCTACATTCCTCATCCTAACCCTTCACTTGTTCCTGAATTACACTCCATTTTTTCTTCCCTCCCAAGCCCCGTTCTTGTTATGGGGGATTTTAATGCCCACCATACATTATGGGGTTCCTATTTCTGTGATGGATTTGCCCCCTTGTTGGTGGACATTGTTGATGATGTAAACTTTTGCATTCTCAATGATGGTTCGCCGACTCGTAGGGTTTATCCTAATCAGAATCCTAATTCTGCTATTGATTTATCCATAGCATCCCCATCCCTTTCCTCGCAAATATCTTGGAATATCCTTCCATCTACGTTTGGAAGTGATCATTTCCCTATCCTTCTTTCATTAAACAACAGATCCATTGCTCCATCCAAATCCTCCCCTCTCCTTAAATATAAACTTAAAAATGCTAACTGGTTAGCATACTCTAACTCTATTGATGTCATGTTAAGCTCTCTCCCTGATTTTGTGAATGGTGAAAATGCTCTTGCTTACTACGAGCTTTTTCTTAATATTATTAAATCCTCTGCTGATTCCCATTTTCCACAAAAAAATCTTAATAAAAAAATTTGCATCTCTCCGCCTTGGTGGGATGAAGAGTGTAATTCCTTGGTCCAACAGAGATCTGAAGCCGAAGAGTCATATAATGTATCTATGACTTCACAAAATTTTATCAAATATCAGCATATAGATGCCAAAATTAAAAAACTATTTTCCAGAAAGAAAAAACAGGGATGGACCAATTTCTGTGAATCCCTTAGTCCTCGGTCTCCCCCTCAAACAGTTTGGAGAAATCTTAAGAGATTTCGCCGCTCCCTCGATTCTGATAACCCAAACGCCTATAATCCATCCGTATGGCTTAATGATTTTACTACCAAACTTGCTCCCCCCTTTGTTCCATGTCGGGATAGTTTTATAAATTTTACTCAATCATCTTCCTCAGATGATATGGATAGTCCGTTTACTATCTCAGAGCTACACACAGCTCTGAACGGACTGAAGGACTCGTCACCAGGGGAAGATGGCGTGCCCTACTCCTTTATAATAAACCTCAGTGATAAAGCTAAATGCGTCTATCTGAATATAATTAATGCTTTTTTCTCAACAGGAATCGTCCCGGAATCTTGGAAGTCCCAAATTATTATCCCCATACTAAAACCGGGAAAAAGCCCTTTGGACCCCAATTCTTATAGACCCATTGCTTTATCGTCTACACTAGTGAAAGTTACTGAACATCTCCTAAAAAACCGTTTGGAATGGATAATGGAAAGCAGAAATATTCTCTCGCCCTCTCAATTTGGCTTTCGAAAGGGTTTGAGCACTCTTGATAGTCTCAGCATTCTTACGACAGACATTCGAATAGCCTTCTCTAACGGAGAGTACCTTGTGGGTGTTTTTCTAGATATTACTTCTGCATATGATAATGTTCTTCTTCCGGTACTCAGGCAAAAATTGCAACAGCTGAGTATCCCTCCGAGGATTACTCATTTCATATGTAATCTGCTTTTTTGCAGATCAATTTCTGTTAAATACCAAAATTGTATTCTTCCCCCCAGGATTGTCTGGAAAGGTCTCCCGCAAGGTTCAGTCCTTAGCCCTCTGCTTTATAGCATTTATACCCATGATCTCGAATTGTCTGTGAATAATTTCTGTAACATACTTCAATATGCTGATGACATCGTTTTATATTTTAAATCTACATCTGTTGAAAATTTAACTTTGCGATTAAACTCTGCTTTACATTATCTTGACCTATGGCTCTCTGACCATGGCCTGTCTTTGTCTATTGATAAGACTCAGGCAGTTGTGTTCACTAGAAAAAGACAAATTCCTGTCTTCGACTTGTTTTTTGGGGATCAACGCATCAACTTTGCCAACAAGACGAAATTTCTAGGCATTATTCTCGACAACAAACTGAATGGAATTTGTCACTCTGAGCATGTTATTAAAAAATGTGAAAAGGGTATTAACGTCCTTAGAGCAGTCTCAGGAGTCTGGTGGGGAGCTCACCCCTATTCTCTTAAACTACTGTACAATGCAATAGTTCGTAGTCATTTGGACTACGGACTATTTGTCTTAGAACCACTTAGTAAATCCGTTTCTGAAAAACTTAATAAAATTCAATACAAATGCCTCAGAATAATCCTAGGAGCTATGAAAACTACTCCCACTAACGCTCTGCAGGTTGAATGTGTTGATCCTCCGCTTCAACTGAGAAGACAATTTTTATGCGACCGTTTTGTAGTAAAATCTTTACAGTTATCCTCTCATCCTCTTTGGTCCCGTCTAAGCGAACTGTCCCAACTCTGCGTTCGCTCTAGAAGTCCATCCTTATTATTAGACAGTTTTTTAAAATTTACTACACTCCCACATCCTATCTTAAGATTCCAGTCAAATCCTCTTTTTTCCACTCCATTTAGATCTCTAGTCTATAATCCGTCAATCATTACAGATCTTGGTCTTATTAAAGGGGCCCCTGATACAAACTCTAAATTTCAAAGATTTCTTCATCAAAATTGGTCAAATCATTTACTTATATTTACTGATGCCTCTAAACTATCCCCTGAAAGCTGCGTCGGCTCAGCCTGTTGGATCCCCAAATTCAAAATTGTCCTTCAATTTAAATCCCCTCCTGAATCATCCATCTTTACCGGTGAAGCGATTGCAATTTTAGAAGCCATCGTTTTTGTCCACTCCCATGACCTCAGACACACGA
Source organism: Vanessa cardui (assembly GCF_905220365.1). Classification (NCBI taxonomy): domain Eukaryota; kingdom Metazoa; phylum Arthropoda; class Insecta; order Lepidoptera; family Nymphalidae; genus Vanessa; species Vanessa cardui. The sequence goes on from NC_061129.1 coordinate 10,549,899, forward strand.
TAATTTTGACAGACTCTTTGAGTTGTCTGTTGGCAATTAAGGAAAATCCGTTTCGTAGTAAACGAAAGTTTTTCATCATCCTTAAGATCAGGGAAGCATTGTTTTCTTGTCATCAAAAAGGGCTAGATTTATCGCTTGTCTGGATACCAAGCCATTCTGGTATTCCCGACAACGATGCAGCAGATTCATTTGCTAAATCTGCGATATCGACTGGCTCTCTTGATCATTTTAAAAACTCAACACAGGACTTGTGTGCTCTACCGAAAATTCATCTCGTTAAATCCTGGAACTCTGTTTGGGAAGTTTCATCAAAATCTAAAGGTAGATTTTACGCAAGTCTACAACCAGTTATTCCGAGGCGACCTTGGTTTTCTCATCACAGGCAAGCTAAACGTTGGGTCACCACAACTATCTGCCGTTTACGCCTTGGACATGCATGTACGCCCGTTCATCTTTGTAAAATTAGAGTTAGAGATCACTCTTTGTGTGAATGTGGCCTTGACGAAGGTTCCTTATCCCATATACTGTTTTCTTGCCCCAATCTCCTCCACCCCGTATATGACGTTCTCCCTCCCAAAGTTCCTCGCCCTATTAATGTTGAATGTTTGTTAATGTGTGTGTTTAGTCCACTTCGTAAATTTTTATGTAAATATATTGAGCGTAATAAAATTAAGTTGTAAATATTTTTGTGATCGTTCTTATTTGATGTCTTAATAATATTGTAATATGTTTATCTAATTATTTATATATTGTATTGTTTTAGGTTATGGGTTAACAGAGAGTCTACTACTATTGTGCCCTTAAAATTAATTTAAGCCTGCAATCTCGACCGCACCGTTCAATCTCCATCGTGTCTTCTCCATCGCACGTGACATTGGCGAAATAATCTGTGCTCTCTTGGCACAAATAAAAGCCATATATTAAAAAAAAAAAAAAAAAAAAAGTGACCTCTATCTTATGTGTAATATAATCAATTAAGTTATACTTACCAAGCAGCACGCATAAGAATAGGTCCACCAAGAAAGCACATGGGAGCAATAACAGCACCCATAATACCAGTATGAACCATCCATGCTAGCTGTTTAGGTCCAAAACCTGGTTTGTATTCCATACCTCGGACTACCATGCCTGAACCAATCATCAGCCCCATTGTCACGATAATTGACTAAAAAGTTAAAATTCAATTATTAAATGGCAAATTTATACCACATTTATAAAAAAAATGGACATATCTCTGGTAACTTACCACCCATCCATTTCGAGCAACTAAATTAAGCAATGCAGGTGTTCTGAAAACAGTGAACGCACTTCCAGCTGTCAGGACAAGGGATCCAGCTATGTATCCATATGTGGCCTTGATACGATCCTTAACATATTGTGGCCACAAACTATTAAAGGAAATATATTAAAAGTTATTAGAAAAGTGTAAAAAATTGTAACAAATATACACAAGTTTATTCACAAATCTTTAGATAAGATTATGTTGTTATTATTGTAAACATGCATCAATCATTTTATCTATTATTGTACAAACTTAAGAACTCACTGTGCTTCTTGTAATGTGCCAGGTTTGACTCCAGAACCATAATAGCATAGAGCCACAAGTCCAACGGCTGATGCACCTGCCAATGCTCCTTTACCCAAGCTAAAGGCTGAAATTTTCATTATTTTTATAAATTAGCTTATATCAATATAGTAAAGTTATATTGTAAATGTTTCAAATTAATATAAAAAACTGAATTCTATAAGATTCGACACAACTAGCTACTTGTACATACCATTAGGACCTGCTGGGGCCATTAATTTTTGCCAGATTGTGGGCTGTGATTGCGTAGCAACTCTGGATCGTGGCTCACGTGCATAATTCCTTACAATATAATTCTTGGGCACAAATCTTTGAGGTACTGGAGTTCTGAGTGTTTGTGAAACATTTAAAGCTGACCGAGCTACGCACATTCGAGAAATCATGATGCAACCTACAAAATTGTTACTTATTTTCAAATCCACGCAATCTTGTTTAACTTTAATAAAATATTGTAAAACTAAAGAAAAGAGCGTGATGTAACGATTTTGAAAACAATATAGAGATTACTTACCGGTTTTATTGCAAGTTCCAATTCAACTTCTGACGGGGTAGTATCTAATGCAAATCACTGGTTAAATTAACAAGATATGGGCAAAATACTCAAAAATCTAATGCTTCGATTAAAAGTGTAAATATAAATGGGTAGGTATGGTCAATGGTGGTATGTATTCCGCAGTTTGATTAGGTTTGATATTTGGTTCACGTTCTAGAAAATTAGATATTGACAAATATGACAGTTGACAGATTACACAGACTTTGGTGTGAAGTTCTTTTGTAAATATGTCTTTTATAAATGCGTATTTCTTGAAAATATTTCATTACTAATTTATTATACATTCACTATATTATTACTATACACATGTTTTAAAATAAAATTACAAAAGCTGTTCTATTTTACAAATGATATTCTATTCGTTTGCAAAAACCAAACGCTAAAAAATGATATTTCTAAAGGTACGTCTACACGGTTTTGGTTTTAAAAGTAAATATTAAATATCGGTATTGTTTAACCACTTTTTAAAGCAGTGGAAACCTTCATGCAGGTACCTAGATCCCTAAGTGGCGAAATGTGGCTTATGTGGGATTCCTAGCCACTACAACTACTGCGGTGGCCGTCTTCGGTATGGATTGGAGAGGCAGAGAGAGCTGTACAAGCATTTTACGGGAGGAACTCCCGTGCAGTGTTGCGGTCGTGGACAGTGGAAATCGACGACCATTCCGGCCACCGGACTCCTCACGGTAGTCTGAAATAGGAAAGAGGGGCCTTACCTCACGCTTTCTCGGTCCCAGGGTCATATTCTATCCGGTCCTATCCTAAATTTGAAGCCGCGGATGATTGTGGGGCTGTGGAAGAGCCCAAACGACGATTTTGTCGTTATCGCCAGACAGGATCGAAATTTTTCCATTTCCGCTTCGCTGTCTACGCTTTCTACGTTGATTTCCGGAACAGAGTCAACATAATTGCACGCAGAGAGAGGTCTCATCCAATCTTGCTGATAAAAGAAGCAGAATTTAACAACGAATTGATGCGATATTACAGATACCCGTGCCCTCTCTTGCCCAAGGAGTTCAGGCAGGCTTTTCCACCACGGTTCTCTTAATTACACAATAAAAAGGGCTCTTGCGACCATCGACATTTTTGCTCTTACTGAGCCTTTTGGAATTCGTGATGACGGTAAGAGACCTGATGGATTAACATTAGTTCATTTGGAATGAGGACGAAGGGAAGCTACATGCGTTGACACGTTGATCCCAACTCATATCTGAGAAACAACTTTAAGTGCTGGTGCCGCTGCGAAAAAAGCTGAAGCAGAAACAAGTTCTAAATATTCCTATCTTATGTTAAATTAAGAACTTTTTGAGTTATTAGTAGTAGTGCAGAAAGCTTCATCAAAAGTATAACACCTCGCCTTATTGCCTCCACTGGTGACACGCGTGCTGGTTCATATATTTATTATTTGTCAATATTTTACGCCACATCTAATTTCCAAATACCCAATTTTATATTTGAAGTTTGCTTGTAATTTAAACAACTTTTTGAATGTAAAATAATTGAATTTCATATTTTGATACAATAATCTTTATTTATTATAACAATAATAATATACTTATTAGATATAATATTTTTTTTATGTTACCCCCTTACCTTATACCTTAAACTTTGTAAGATTGCCTTTATCAAGTTTGACCTTTCATGACATTGCCATACGTCATGTTATGGCAAAAAAAAAATTTGGGTTAAAATGTTGCTAGAACTATGAAAAGTACTGAAATTGAGGGTCTTTTACATAAAGTTTTGTAAACAGTAACGTTGTATACTTACACTTCATTGAATTTATGTATAATATGTATGTATAATATTAAAAATAAATTTGTAAAATAAGCATGAAGCAAAAATTCTGAGGGAAGTGTTGAACTTTTTAAACAATTTCAATTTCCTTAAACAGAAAGCGAGGTGTTGGAAATGTTGCCGTTTGTACATTAATCTATACAATAAACGCAATCATGCATAGCAAATATTCTTAAAAACAAATAACTTACTATAAAATTTATAATACAATTTATTATTTACATTACTTTTAAAATTATGTAGCATTTAAATGGTCTATTTATATAATATTGGGATGGCAACTCAACCATATGGTATGGTATTGCTATTTGGTATAATTTTATCAAATTCTGTTGCCGGATTGTGGCGTAAAGTAAAACATTGTAACTTTATATATTTCTCAAATTGCACAGTTCAGTTAGTAAGATAGAGTAACGACTAGCGATGGCTCAAGCACTCAAAAAGCTTTCAGTGCAAGCACTGAAAAACAATTATGCTGAAGCAATTACGACCGGCGTTGTAAGCAGAGCTAGCAGGTATTGTACCGGTATACGTATTGGTTATTTTACGTAATAACTGTTACTTTATACATCATTCCTTGACATTGATGTTTAAAGTAAAAAGTAATTTTAAACCTATCTAGTGTTTCAATCGATTGTATTTAAAATACGTAAAATATGTTGCAGGAAGGATCTTGGAATGATAACCCAGTGCTAGAATATTGTTGGATATAAAAATAATAATTTAAATGTATGTTCTATTTATTCCATAAAAACTTATTTTACAAACCCTCTTGTTTGTGTATTGCAACTTTAGATAATATTTTTTATTATCCTATTAATCCTCTTTCAGTCATGTTATTAGTCATGTGCGCAATATCGCAATTTCTCATAATTCTCAGTCTCTCCAAACTTTTTTATTGCTAGCCTTGATGTTTGTTTTCTTTTAATAAATGGTTTTTAAAGAATATCAGTTCATGGCATTTCATGTCCTAGCCATATTTCATACAACTCCATCCAGCTGTTAGGATGTGATGGTGTGACAAACAGACATACTCATAATAATTGTACGAGTAACATCATTTCTACTTATAATAGCACCTGGTGGGGCAATGTGCAGATGGGACCACCTGATGTCATCTTAGGAATAACCGAGGCTTATAAAAGAGATGCAGACCCCAAGAAAGTTAATCTTGGTGTTGGAGCTTACAGAGATGACCAAGGCAAACCATTCATTTTACCATCTGTTAGGAAGGTTAGTAGTTAAGTGACATACATAATCCTAATGTTAATTTGATTTATTTAAGATCTAAATCCAATTTAATGTCCATTCGACTCTTAAAGCATTTAAAATTCAAAAAAATTCAATTATATGTGATTACCTGTGAATTTACATAATGATTGAAGTGAATTTAATTATTGTGTACAGTCAATTATGTGATGCATAAAAATCAATGGAAACTAACTAGCACAATTTCTTATCTTTCATGTAATCTTATATGTTTATCTATCAATATATTTTTAAGTAAACTATGTATATAATGCCCACATATATATAAGACAAAAACGTCTGACTTACTAATCACAAAATCTCAGAAACTGAAGGTCCCATTGACATGAAAATTTCCAATATTACTCCTTTCACAGCATAAACACCCTTAACAAAATATATTGTATATATGGGTAGGAAATTTTAGAGTAACAGTGTTGTGTCTGAATTTTATGGAGTCGGAATAGACAGTTAGTATATTTATATAGCTTTACTTTATCAAATGCATCTTACCTTGTTTGTTAGTAAATATGAGTTACATAAGTAAATGCATCTCATCATAGATCATCTAACTCAGCTCAATAACAAGTGTTATTTTAAGAATATTTATGTACAAATACATTTTAAACTTCTTTATTCTAGGCAGAAGAAATTCTTTACAACAAAGGACTAAACCATGAATATGCTCCAATCGGTGGCGAAGCAGCTTACACCGATGCCGTAGCTAAACTTGCATTTGGAGAAGATAGTCCAGTTTTAAAAAACAAGAGCAATTGCACAGTTCAGGTAAAGATTACAAAAAGTATTTAAACATAGAGATTATATAATAATATTGTTACAAAAATATATAATATAAATTATCTCATGCAACTTGCAAAATTACATAAATGTTATCAATTTGAATATTTTGTTCAAAGAAAAGCCATGCCAACAAGATTATGTAATTCTTTGGCAAAATTATGCTCGCCTACATTATTTACCGTCCAAAATATAAAATTATTACATGCATTGTGTTTTAAATTAAAAGAAAATATTTTACTTTCATAATTATAATTTGTTATGTACTATTGTAGTGTTTATCAGTATCATATAACTTGTTATTAAGAATCATAAAAAGGGGAGCCTTAAAGGTTCAACACTACAACTTGTGTTGAGAATAAACTTGGTTGATATCATAATAACTGATATGAACTTTATCACATATTATTTTATGTTTAGCTTAGGTTTTACTATATTTAGGTAATTTGTTAGAGATATTAAAAAATAAATTCCTTTTAGACCCTATCAGGTACTGGTGCCCTCCGACTTGGTCTTGAGTTTGTTACAAAGCACTATGCCAAGAATAAGGAGATCTGGCTGTCAACTCCGACTTGGGGCAACCACCCCCAGATCTGCAACACTCTCAACCTAGCACACAAGAAGTACAGATACTTCGACCCTAAGACAAACGGTTTCGATTTCAAAGGAGCTATCGAAGATATCAATGTAAGTATTATTATTTAATGAACAATGAATTGTGTCATATATTTAATACTACGTACACTCGTATACGGGATGCAGACAGGGACATAATTGCGTCACGGCCATTCTTTTTTATAGTTATAGTGTTGAACATAGCGTTTAATCGCACATGCAAAGGAAATACATGAACGGAAGGGGGGGAGAAGTGCGCGCGTAATTTAATTTATTGTTTTATCCGTTTATATTGATTTGATTTTTTTTCTTTATTAGATTTAGACTAAATCATTCATAGTATAAAATATAGTCGCTTACCGTCGTCTGTCCCCTATGTATTATTAAAGTAAGATATTTAAATTTATGCAACGGATTTTGATGCGGTTTTTTTTAATAGAGAAATAGGAAGGTTCTTGTATATAATATATGGACAATATAGCAAAGAAACACTGATAATTTTAGAAGTTTCTAATTTGATGTCGTAAATACACAAATTCTGTAGTATATTAAGTATTATAATATTGATAATATTACCCGTGTGAAATCGGGGCAGGTACTTTCCAAATATTTAAAATAAAAGATTATTTTTTAATAATGCCTACAAAAACCTTCAAATACTCCACTTTAGTGTTATATCATACAATTAAAATAATTATAAAGTTTTATAAGACATCCAATGAAAATGAAATTTATTTAAGTAGGTAGGCAACCTTTAAACGGTCACTCAATTTTAATATAAAGCTAGTACCGGTTAGGAATGTAGATTCGCCGAGAAGAAATATCAAGAAAATTAGTAGTTACGTTATTTAATCAGCCAAATAAATATACATGTAATAATCATTATGGCATATATGTTGCGATATTATTAATATAACCATTGTCATGATGCGTCACGTTATGAGGTCGTTTCGCACGTAATGTGAATTGTTATCTTAGTGATATATTATGCTTATAATAACAACTTTGTTTACTATTTTGACCTTAAAATTTTGTATTAAGTTTGATTCAGTTGCCGAGTGACGAAACCAGATCCCTATGATTATATTTATACCAAATATATGTAATACTTGTTCTCGTTTGCGTTTTCACTAGCGTTAATAATGTAGGATGTTGGGTGAAAAAAAAAAGTAACTACTGAGTTTCCCGCCGGCTCTTCTCGGTAGAATCTACTTTCCGAACCGGTGGTAGCTTCACTAAATATGTATAGTTGTTAAATGACGATTCAAAAGTGCTTGTAAAAGCCTACTTGAATAAAGTTTATTTTCTTTGGTATTCATTTTTACTTCATACTAAATTTCATCAAATCGATTTAGTATTTTCAGTGCGACAAAGTTACTTTCACATTTTTAATATATTATTATAGTATGTGACGTCCATTTATCATACCAAATTATGACTGATTATTCAATTAAATCTAAATTATTAAGATTATTAATCTTAATTAATGAGTATTTGTGTTGTTTCTACAAGCTTATCTTGAGATTATCTTTACATACTATAAATATTAATAAACTAAAAGAAGTATTATGTGGTAATAGATAAAATATATCGCCATAAGCCTTATCCCATATTTTTATTACATAACTGTAAATAAATGATCGATAAAAACAAATACTTGTACACGAGCGCGACTCGTGATAACGGGCTCGATCGATGACACTCGGAGACAATTGGCGTAATATATAATCGTAATAATTTCGAGGTCATTTTAGTTTGAAATTTGAATAATGTTTGAATTTTTGAGGAATGATTGATAGTGGAAAAACTATAGGTATTATCAATCGATACAATAGCTTACTGCGAGGTAAAGATTTCTCTTGATGAGTTTTAGTGTGTCACCACGGTGGTCAAATGAGTTGGCGAACACACATCCGATTTATATGCTTATGAAGCTTGCCTGGGTTTAAATCGGTTGACGTGTAAATGTTGTAGCCACGGAGCAATCTCGGCTCTTTGTATACTTAGCATGTACTTCACTTTGTACCTATATGTTATTTTGTTGTTCGGTTGTAAAATCAACAAATAATGTAATAGACTTGTTTTTGGTTTCCAGAAAATCCCAGAAGGTTCTATTATTTTGTTACACGCCTGCGCTCACAACCCGACCGGTGTCGATCCGAAACCAGAAGAATGGAAACAGCTATCTCAGGTCAATAGTAACTTATGTTTTTAATTAAGTGTATTAAATAAAAAATAATATTTTTTAGATGAAGAAAAATTATCTAAAATGTCTTTTAACATCCATAGGTGATCAAAGATAGGAAGCTGTTCCCATTCTTTGACATGGCGTACCAGGGCTTTGCGACGGGCAGCGTGGACAACGACGCCTTCGCCGTGCGACTCTTCGTGCAAGAAGGTCACCAGGTCATGCTCGCGCAGAGCTTCGCAAAGAACATGGGTATTTATTTATTTTATTTTATGGTATAGGTTGGCGGACGAGCATATGGGCCACCTGATGGTAAGTGGTCACCATCACCCATAGACAATGACGCTGTAAGAAATATTAACTATTCCTTACATCGTCAATGTGCCACCAATCTTGGGAACTAAGATGTTATGTCCCTTGTGCCTTGTATGGGACAACACGACTGGCATAAATCGAGATAATTGACCCCATCGACTTATCGGTATCTTATCACACATTTCGTTAAAAGATGATAAGTTAAAGGAATATTTTCCGACTATCAGAGCTTGCTATCGGTGACGTATGTACAATCAAAAACATAAACAAGTGGTTTACAAGTTCATTGTGACCTCTGAATTTGAGTTTTGAAAAAATGACTTAGATTATTTTTTTACATAACTTTATTTGCCACTGTATAAAACTCATAGAATTACTAAGCAAAGTTTCGAAAGCAAACGTAAAATATAATAACTTTTTTTGTAAATGATACAATTTTGCTTGCGTTAGAGAAACCTAAAAATTACTTACTGCTAAATAGCAAAACTTTGACACGTTGGTTTGCCAATTTGAAGGCTGAGTGAACCAAGTGAAATGATAAACAAGTGTAATGACTTGTACAAGGGTCACACCTTAGTTAATAAACTTGGCGGCGCTTTGGTACTGGAAAGTGAACACTTACCACCAGGTGGTATTTGTCACTTCACCTACATGAGAAAAATAACACACAACGGGTTATCTAAGCTCATCAAAGCACGATGACTATTGACCTTAACATGTAGAATAATTTTATACCCCGAGATACATATTTCAAGAAAATAGTTAAAATACGGTACGCAACCTATCCTAGACGAAGTCGGGGGTTTTTTAACTTGTAATAGTTAACAGACTGATTTATGGTCACAAGTGGAAAGTGGTCACTATCGATCGAATATCGGTAGTAAAAAAATACGAAGCGGCCTACTAAAGTAAGGCGGGCGAGTGACTAAGCGCGTGCGCATGCGCAGGGCTGTACGGCGAGCGCGCGGGCGCGCTGACGTTCCTGTGCGGCGACGGCGACGCGGCGGCGCGCGTCATGTCGCAGGTCAAGATCATGATCCGCACGCACTACTCCAACCCGCCGCTCTACGGCGCGCGCCTCGTGCAGGAGATCCTCACCGACCCGCAGCTCAAGTCCCAGTGGTGAGTGACAGCCGACCTCCTTGTGGTATTCCAATATCGTTTGTGGCAACACTCAACGAGTAGATCTGTGTGCTCTTTTATGTTCTAAAATCCAAATACAGCTGTACTTATTAAAGCTTAGGAAAGTAGGGGTGCTACATATGTATTTTCCTTTTAATTAAATATTATATATATTAAATAATTATTACTTATTTTTTCTAGTTTCGATGTGCTTAAGCATTTCATCGTTTCTGAAATATAATTATAACGGTGATTTTGTCCACAGGCTGAAAGACGTGAAGCTGATGGCGGATCGCATTATCTCCATGCGGCACCAGCTCCGCGCCGGCATCGAGGGCGCCGGCAACAAGCACAGCTGGCAGCACATCACCGACCAAATCGGCATGTTCTGCTACACCGGTCTCAAGCCTGACCAGGTCAGTGCTTGCAGTGAAAAACTATTTCGATCGTAATAAAATGATTAGGTACAAATACTAATGTGTCCTATGAAGTAAGGTCTTCGAGCTGAGATGGCCCAGTGGTTAGAACGCGTGCATCTTAACCGATGATTGCGGGTTCAAACCCAGGCGAGCACCGCTGATTCATGTGCTTAATTTGTCTTTATAATTCATCTCGTGCTCAGCGGTGAAGGAAAACATCGTGAGGAAACCTGCATGTGACAAATTTCATAGAAATTCTGCCACATATGTATTCCACCAACCCGCATTGGAACAGCGTGGTGGAATATGTTCCAAACCTTCTCCTCAAAGGGAGAGGAGGCCTTTAGCCCAGCAGTGGGAATTTACAGGCTGTTACTTTTTACTAATGTGTCACCTTGCATTTCAGGTGGAGCGGCTGACTAAAGATTTCCACATCTACTTGACTAAAGACGGCCGCATCTCGGTAGCGGGCATCTCCTCAAATAATGTCAATTATATCGCCGAAGCGATGCACAAGGTGACGTCGTAAACATATCGAATACTATATGCAACGTATTAAGCTTACTGCCATAAGAGTAAATGAAAATGTCAATTGGCTGTTATTTATTATTTGTCACTATGGATATGAAATATCTTGTAGTGAATGTTGAAATTTTTTACCAGGAGATTAGGCACTCGATTTGAAGTCAAAATTATTTAATAATCATTTAATTATGTGATTGTGTATCTGAATTTAAATATAATAATGTTTTCAATTAAAGTCTTTTATTTCACTCTCACAAGGATTACAATAAGAAAATTAACGTCAATTAACTGTTTATTTTGAATATAAGTAAATAAAATAAACTAAATGACAAAACACAAATCTTAATAACACATTAATGATTTTTAAAACAAAGTTATGGTCTACGCAAAATATTTACAGCCGACAAATAAAAGTTACTCTACATTTCAAAATTGATGCAGATCAGTAATTGAAATTATTCGTAACAAACTAATCTTTATTTTTATACATATAATTCATCAATGACGTCCGAAAGCCAGTTTCTAATAATTTAAAATTGAATAACAATTTTTTTTTTTGTTATTTTATTTTAATAATAACCTGCATTCACATACAAAATGTACCTTTAACATTCTACTTAATTTATTTAAAACATACATACGTTACACATCTAAAAATGTGTCTCATTAAATTATTATGATACAAATATTCAAACACATCTTTTAGTTGACACTAGTCAATGATATTTCAATATAAACAACATACCTATGTACAAATTTTCACATAACCTTTATTTATAATCATGGCACTATTTCTTTAGAATGTAACATGCATTACTCATTGAAATATGTACCATTGTCACATGTAGAATTTTGTTAAAGTACAAATATAAAGTAGACAAAAGTTACTACTTAAAATAACTTTAGCACATCTACACAGCGCACATGTCATAGGGTTGCTGCAACAGGGAGCATCTTAAACATGAAAAAAATATATATCGTATATTTCAAATATACAATATCAGCAGACATTATACTTAATAAAGCCGATTATAGTTGAAAGTTTTTTTAAAAAACATATTTTACAATTTTGACAATTTCAGGTACAGCTTTACATTTCAATTTATGATATTTAACATAAAAATTCGTAGTTATTGGCCGGTAGCAAACGCAACAGATGAATTACAGCAAGCCTGACGTATCTATATTTGTGAAGGCATTTTACTAAGTAAAATTTACTATTATACTAAGAAAATGATTTACAGATTTATCTCTAAGATAATAATTGAATATGAATACTGAACTGCATAAGATATATTATTACTATGAATCACAATGTGAAAGTGTAAGTATTGTATAATATTAAAATTATGTACAGTTTGGATAAATAAACTGTGGTTATGTTAATATAAATATCTCCTATGAATATTGTGGTGTTTAAGCATTTCTATATTTATTTGTTGTGGAAAAATTTTCATGACTATAATCAGGGACAGTTGGCTTACTCCGACCATTACAAATAAATCTTACACTTAAATTATAAACTGCCCATAACTCGCTCAACTTATCATTAACAAAATTTTCTACATAAATGAGTACAACTTTTCAACTACTCTATTGATGTATATTGGAAGTTTCAATTGATGTTCTTAAAATTAAACTTCTGTAAAGTACACTATATTAAATCTATAATAATGCACCTTTCGTGTTATAATTACAGAATATGTATAAAATGTACATCATTAGCTAAGTTTGATAATAACTACTAAAAAATTATAAGCAATATATATAAAGAAAGAAATTTGTTTAAAGAGGAAATTTTTAAAAAAATATACATGGTACTTTCGTTTAATATATAAAATTAACTGCCCAAAATTTTAAAACTATCAAATAATGTGATTAGTTTACTAATTCTTGCTTTTCATAGAACTAATTTGCGGATTTGGATCATAGAAATAAGTGTCTATATTGTGGTGTAGGAGAATTACATCCATAGACAAATTTCTACAGGTCGTATAGAATCAATATAAAAGTGTCAGCCAGTTAATTCCACTGTATGATCTACTATAAGAAGGTTTAAAACTTATTTATTCACACTGCTCCAAGTTTGGATTTGGATGGGCTTGATTTGTGGGCAGATATTTTATATTTCTGAGGTCTTATAACAAATTTCGTTCTCTATATTGCTTACAATGCATTCTACTAACATGAATTCTTCACTACTTATATATCGATACTATTGCTTGAAGATTTATCACAAACAAATCTTAACATCGTAATAAAATTGGATATATTTTAATAAAATAAGTAAACAATAATTGTGCGTTACGGACTATAATTCTATTACGACGATAGTATGTACTGTATTTAAAAATATATTAGAAATATTTCTATTAGGCTTTAGTGACTATTGGTATCAAAAGCGAATTGAGCTGTGAGTTAAGAATGGATTAAGTTATTTTTGATGCAATAAATAAAGTAATCAAATCATAGATAAATACCGAACCTTATTTTTTAAGAATTAGTTTTTTAGTTTTTCAAGTATTTGTTATTGTTCAATCAACAATTAATTGTTCAAAAAACAATTTAAAAATTATCGTTTTGACTTCACAAATATTATCGTTTAATGCTTATGAACATAATCACAGCTATGTGCTACGCACAGCTGATTGTTCAAGCAAACCAATGAATTGCCCATTTTTTTTGGTCGTTTTGGCGGCGGCGGCGGCGGCAAAGTAAGGGAGCCTCAAAGAAAGAAAATCTTAAATCGGAGAACTTATTTAATAGTTCAAGCCGCAAAATTATAAGCGATAACGTTATCGTATGTTTTGTTAATAAGTTAAGTATGTAAGGGGGAAATTTTAATCGGCATTCATAGTTCGTGTTCGTTGACTGTGAGTCAAAGGAAAAAATGGAAAATCCACTATCCAATCCAGTATACCACAGAATAAGAAAACAGTAACATTCAGTCGCAACAGCAGCGGTCAGCAATCGAACAAAGCCTCGACATCGAAGTTGAAAACGACTGTAAAAAGTCGATCTTGGGCTCGGCGAAGCGTCCTCGCAAACCATCTACCACTGACGAAGATTCCGCCGGGGAAGAGGTGGTGATGCCACCGAAGGAGAAAAAAACTGGGAGGCAGCGATAGTGAGTTCGAACAACGAAGAAGATCCGAGAACTTAATGATATGCTAGACGCAGTTATCCATGCGCAATGTTTACTCCGGAACACTGGGTCAATCAGAGATCACATAGTATGTCTTTGAAGCACCTCGATAATGTTGTTACGTTGAAATCGCGGGGCGAACGTGGTACGAAGGTATTCAAATTAGAAATTTATTCCTACAGCGATTGCTTGAAGAAAGACAAGAATTACTTGTGGATGCACGCAGAGATGAGGAGTTTATTCCTAACATATTCAGACGACTCGCGTGTTTCGAAACTGGTGGAACAGTTAACCAAGGAGGTGTTCAAGCAAATTCAGCAAACAAAGAAGGTGGAAATAAAAAGTGTCGGTTACAAACGTACCTAGAGTCGTTTATCATGTGTCCTTCGACCAATATATTTTATACGGGCCATTGGTGTACAGGACCTTATAAATACTATTACAAGAATCATGATTTGATTTGATTTTTCATAACATTAGACAGACTTTATGCGGTTTAGATGTAAAAAGATTTTTTTTTTAAATCTCGTAGTTTACCAATGGAACGTTTAATATATGTTGATCCATGGAGCAATTTAAATTCTTATTATTATGGTATTAGTGACAGTGTTCGTATATTAGATGCTCTATTAAAATTTCAATATCCCGAAGATGATGCAAGTTTTAATTTTATGCAAAATATATAATATAATATCGTATTTGCAATAACTCTTTGCCTAAACGGTATTGTATGTTTGTTTTAGGGAAACCCAATAGTGGGAAGAACTATTTTTTTGATTGTGTTTGTCATGCATTTATAAATTGTGGTTGTATGGGTAATTTTAACAAGTATTGTGATTTTCCTTTACAAGAATGTGTTCAAAAGTAGAAATCGAACGTTATCGTATGTTTTGTTAATGAGTTGAGTATATAAGGGGGAGTTTTATAAGCCTAATAAGTGTTTTCGAAAATGTGCATTTTAAAGATGGAAGACAAAAGCAAATATAATGGTTAAAACAACATCAATTATATAAACACAGTTAAATTAATTAACAATAAACTTTATTAATTGTATGGCCAAGTAATTTTGTTTGTTATTTATTTGCCTCTTTATTTGTGTTTTCTATGTTTTTAAGTAGCTAAATTATGTCAACAGAAAACGATAAACTTCAACATATCATATAAATAAAAATTAAACTTCTCGACCACAAATAATTCAAAGAAATAAAACTTTTTCGTGTATAAAATACTCAAGAAAGTTTGATAAAGGCAATAATTTAGGTATTAATTGCAAAAACTTTTTTTTAGTAGTCATCGTAAGGTTAAAGATAAACTATAGAACATTCTTAAAAACCACTAATATTTCGAAAAATGTTAATACTTGAGCAATGAACAAATGTTCTCTATTTAAATATAATATTTCTTTCCTATTTTTTTCTGTTAAAAACATGTCAAAATGTTATACACTACTTTATTTTATTCAGATCAATAAATAATCTGATTAAACATGATATCAATAAAGTATATTTGTTTTGTAATTAAAGTATATTATTAAAAATCTTTGCACTTATTTGTTAATGTTAATGATTCGAAGCAAAATTTTTCTATCATATTTTATTATTTGGATAAGTTATTAAAAAAGAAAACACTAACTCAAATAAATGATGAAGTTAGTGACAATTAAATAGCAACTGTTTATTTTTTAAATGCTATGTATTTAATATCAAACTACTTGTACTTTACTTTCTATTATTTTGATTCACCAAAATATATAGACTAATGAGTTATTTGTTTTGACTATTTTAATCCTCAACTGTATTTATATTACTCTCAGATAAATAATACTTGTCGTTTTAGATTAGTATTTATATTTTATCGATTTGATGAAACATATCATGAAATCAATAAAATATCTATTATAAAACAGAAAAAGAATAGGTTTTTGTAGAGAGAGAACCAACAAAACTAAAGAAACACTTATATGAACTCTAAGATCCTGTACTGTGTGTCTAAACTGAGTCAATTTTAGTGTTACTCGTAAAGATAAAAGTGAAGATTCATGTCAAAATATTTTTATATAAACGAGGTAAACGATATTGACAATGTTTTGTTCCAATATGTTTAAGATATAATTTTACAATGTGTCATACTTAAAGTTTATATTTTAAATGACTATTTTTATAACGTGGTAAAAATATTGGCAAGATCTTAATGGTTAATTAAGACAATTCTCTGAAAAACATTTTATAATTTTCAAAAAGACAAACTAGCTGTATTTTAGCTGTTTTCATAAATTACAAAATCCATAAATATTTAAACTGGTTTAAAACTTACCATTTAAAAAAAATATATTGTTCCTAATTAAAAATTGTATTGACTTTCAAATGTCATTAGTACAGTTTTTTTGGTTCTTGGAACAGGCAGGAATCTTTAAAATTATTAAATTATTTTTCTTTCTAGCCTCTTTTATTAAAGACAACACAAACGAGTTTCATTCACAAATAATACACACATTAGGTAGTTGAAATACCGCAACCTCAATGTCATGTCCGCACGCATCATTTTACGTCAACGCACACAAGTGTCCCAGCTTAAACTAGTGCAATTACATTTTAAAGAAATATTTTACCAATTCTCAATATACCTATTATTTTATTGCTCATTTTTATCTATAGGCAAACTTTCACTTACAGTTTGTGAGTCAGTCGAGTTAGCCGAGTCTTCGCCTAGGAGTCGACTGAGTTGATCGTCGAGTACGTCGCCCTGGCGAGCTTCTCTCTTACCCTCCGAAGGAAACTCATCATCACCCGCCATCAAGCTCTCGTCTAGATACGAAAACGAATCTAAATTAATCTCCGACGTTGTTATGGCTGTACTATATATATCTATCCGTCTCTGCTGTGACTTTGCCTCTGCCACTTTTTCCGAAAGTTTTGCCCTGGCTTTCGAAAGCGCCTCAGACTCAGACTTGTCAATTTTGATATCAATATCCGGTATTTTACTCAAACATTTCGATTTAATTGCGAATGACGAATCGTTACTTGATGAACCGTCATCCTGGAGCTGACTAAGCAGTGTTCTCGTAGTTCGAGACAGAGCACTCGAATTGCTATATCGTTCGATGTTATCACCTAAAAAGTTAATTTATTTAAATTAACCTAGAATTGCAACAAGTAACAAAGATCATTTAAAGAATAACTCACCTGTCGGTGTCTCTGTTTGCATTCTCTCCGCGGCTAAGTGTTGTGTTTTCGCTTCGTGACCATCTACCATGTATTCGTTTTCGCTGTCACTGGACATGCCGAGATCTAAGTGTAAGGAGTTTAGTTTGTCGACGTCGTCTTTACTTTTGCCAGGAGTCGTATCTAATTCCATTTCCCAGTCTGTGACACTCGATGTATCTTTGACGCCCTCTGTGTCCTTTATGAAATCAGTTTTTTCCTTTTCGCTTTTTTCTATTATACCTACGGTAGATTGGTCTAATCTATCTATTTCTTGTAAACTAGTTGATGAATCTAAGCTGCTTGTGTTGCAAATTTCTGGTGTTATTTGGTTTTCAAACAACACTGGAGTTTCTTGAGTGATCTCTTGGTCAATGTTTGTGGGGTCTTTTTCCGGAGTACATGAAGCATTACTGTTGCGACTGCATAGTATTTCAGACATAGTCGTTGTTCGACCTGTTTGTTCATTGTTTAGTTCCAAAACAATAACATTACCTGATTTAGATGGGTCGACCTGATCTGACTTAGTAGTTTGTAACAATTTGTTTACATTTTTCCCCATAATTATTTTGGAGACATCATTACCATTCTTAGTAAATGTGAGCGTTTTACCTAGGGTGGCTCCTTTTTGGACCACAATAATGTTGCCTTTCGTATTCATAGGTCTAATTATAGGATTGGTTATTTTGGAAGTTGAAATAGGCGGCGTTAGGCCTTTTACAGGAACAATATCGGCCATATTGGCGGTTTTTATTGGTTCTACTCCAACAATTTTTGCGCTCGAAGGTATTGCACTCACGACTGTCGGGTTTGATAAAACGTTGACTGCAGGCGACTTCGTGGCTTGAGCATTATGTGAACTTACCGAAACTAATTTCATGTTTGTGGGTATTCCTTTAAAATGAAATAACGGAAGTTGCCCTTCTTTACAAGCCTTTGCGGGTAGTACGACCATTTTTTGGCCCGATTTGGGATTTACGACAAAAGTTTTTGCAGACACTTTCAAATCTGTAGCTGGGATTCCTTTTGGAGTCAAAGTTTCAGTTGTTTTATTTGCTATGCTATTTGCTATACTATGTACGCTATCCTTAGTAGGTGTTGCATTCCCTGAGGAATTGATAATAACTTTCGAATTTGTCAATCTGTTTTCGATCGACGATTTCGAAACCACAATCATTTTGTCTGATTGTAAAACGGGAGTGTGTGATGTTCGTGATTTGGGAAGTGAACCAATTACTTTTGTTGTGACAATTTTGTTGCTCGCATTAAAGGATTTATGTGCAGGACTTGGGGACACAACCATCTGTCTATTTGATAGAAACTTAACTTCGTCGGTAGGCTTTTGTATGACTTTAAATTCTGACATTTGTACTTTTTTATCAGTAGCGACTTCCCCGCGCTTTTTGATTATAAGTTGGCAGGGCTTACCACTCACAGAGTGCTTTGTCACAGGGGTAGCTTGAGCTTGCAATGAGGATGGATCATCAGGGTGAGCACTGTCTGACACTGCCAACTCATGAGGCACGGTGGCAGGTTGAGTCAAGAGTTGCATTGTGGGTGAATCTGAGACCATACTGGGAGATGAAAGTACTTTCGGTTTAATTTCATCTAAGTAGTCTGTTTTCGTCTTACTTCCTAATATTGATTGAGCATAGCTTGCTTGAAAAGATCCAGGTGGTCCTGAGAAATCAGCTTGTTGGCCCGAATTATATTGTCTACTGGGTGACATTGACTGTTCCTGCGTTTTTCTTTGTGCTTTCAGGGTGGCTTGTGTTGTACTTTTAGAACTCTGTTTATGGGATCTATGTTTTATAGATCGAGGTGCATGAGGTTGGCTGGATTTACTTGTTGAAACTTTGCTTACTTGATTGTATGAATGTTTAGAATGACCCGATGATTTACCTGTTGAAGAAAATATCCATTAATATGGCTTTTTTTTTATTAATAAATCGTGAGAGACGATAATAAATATACAGACTTGTAGCTGGCTGTGAATATCTTGAATAGACTTGTGATAAATTAAGATGTTTTTGATTTGTGTTCAATGGTACATTTCTCATATTTTTGACTGGTGTCGATGAATCATCAGGTAAAGTGCCCCCTTCTGCCATTTTTCTCTTACGACAAATTAGTTCAGTTTCCCAAATCTGTAAAAGAATGTTTTATTTTAATTAGTCTATAGGCAGAGTAGCAAAAGTTTAACAATAGTAACAGTTTTAATGTATGTTAGCTTACTTTTGCAGTATTGTCTTCCATGGCAATAGGTGGATATGACATTTCATCCATCATTTCATTGGATTGAGACCCCTCGGCAGTTTGACCCTCATGATCTGGCATTTCCTCTTCATTTGACTTAGGTGCTATTAATTTCTCAGTCTCAATTCTATTTTTAATTTCTCTGTTCTCCGCTGCTGCAGCTTCTGCCGCTTTATCTGCTATTTCTGTATACATTGTCTGTGCGATACCTCTGGGCATAAGCGGTATTAATCTTCTTCCCTCGGTTATCCATCCTAGACCTGTGTTAGGACCAGCTAGTCTGAAAATATATGATAACAATTTAAAATTAAATTAAAAGAAGTTTAAGGTGCAATGTGTGGTGCAATCTTTAAGTGTATACTTTGTAGTATTTTATAGAAAAACAGATAATTACGATTGTACAATGATACTTAATTATTTATTTCAATATTAATAAATAACAATATTTTAAATCTTCTTTAAATAAAAAAAAAACTATTAAATATTGTTATTGCCAGTTATCAAATCTTAGTATATTTTAAATTCATTAATACTTTGAATTATAAATTACCAAGAATAATAATGTACATATAAATTGACTACAATAATATATTTATATTAACATATGACAAAGTTTACATGAATTAATGTTTATATTTTGAATAGTGTTCATTAATAAAACAAATGTAAAGCTAGAAATAATTAGTTAAAACACTTTAAACTAAAATCCTTTAAGAGCAAGCTGTGAAAAAATATGTTCTTTTTAATTATAAAGTCGTCATTATATTATAAAGAATTAATATTGTAATGCCCTAATCTCTAATAATCTTCTTATGTTTAACATTATATTTTCAATGTTTTAGTGTTAAGACTATCGTGAAGGAAGTTATTTTTCTAAAAGAAACATAGAACTATATACTCAAATTATAATATATATATATATTTTAAATATACTTTTATAGTTTTTATATTGAACACATGATTTAATTTTAAAGCTTTCATTGCAGCACAGAGGTTATCTGTCATGTATAAAATGTTTACAATATTTAAATTATATATTTTCATAGTAACTATATAAATAATAGTAAAATAGCTTGAAAGTATTATACAGGAAATTTAATTGTAAATGAATAAATATGACAAACAAATAAATATCTATGAGGCCTAGGTTTAGTTGGCACTTATAAGTTAGTATAAAGTGGCAGTTAGGAACTACATTATTTTATATCATAGATAATCCTATTGGAAATGGACATTTATATATAAATTACAACCAGCCCAATGCCATTTCTGTATACTTTGGCGTCAAACTATTGCAGCCATCTTTACCATTGTGGTGTACTATTTTAGAATAAGTAAAATTATATTATAAATTTAAATTGAATCTTACTGTTCAGCAATAGTAGCTAAGAGTTCGTCATTAGACACGCGACGCGCCTCGGCACTATGTCGATCATTGCTAATGTGCAAAACGGCGCGTAGTTCCTCAAGCAACTTTTTTCTGTTGTCTTCTAATGCTCCTTGTGCTCTGAATACACTTATCATATTCGAGTAGGCTTCCAATTCTATAAGTAAACGAACTAGTATTCAAAAAGATATACAAGAGTAATAACAAAATGCATGGAAAGGATTGGGATCGTTTTAAGCGTTGTGGAAGAAAACCATAGGAGGGAAAACGAATGCCATTTATAAAACTAAATATATACCGAGTCTTCTAAGCGTCCGACGACATTCGTCGCGTGTCATATTAAGAAGCATAGGCCACATGTTTAATCTTTTACATTAAACACTCATAAATTACTATACATTTGTACGATTTGAACCATATTTTATTAAAATACTTTACTGGCAAATATCCATACTGTTTACTTCAAACTAGGGCTAACCGATACAAGTAAATACGAGAACTACACTCGATAATTGTTATCGATATTAAATTTTGTACTCGATCATCGAATCGAATTCAGTTTTGTGAGGTTCTAAAATTAAACAAACTTTACCAATGTCAGTGTATTATTAAATGGATTAAATGTATGTTACGTATTTAGTTTAATTATGTTTTTATCAACTATTGTTAATAAATATATTTTTTCATTAAAATCTAATTCTATTACAACAAAAATATGAATTTTATAAATAATTTTATTATCATACTTATAAAAATCCTTGTATGTTATAAGCTACTCAATAATACAAATATTTGGTGCTGACCCTCCTCGCTCAAATTCACACACATTTTGTATATTTATTTGAGATATATGATGCTTAAATTATTTTTTTTATTATGTGAAAAAAAAATGCAACAAAATAATTTATATAAATATTAATATAAAATTTTAAAAATAGCATGATGATGAAATTTTTCTACTAAAAATCCTTTAAGCTTGTAAAAATATTATAGTGGTTTTTTGTGACTTAAAATCAAATATAATTTAAACCGATTAAAATATCGATTCGAACTTTGTTGATTAACGACATATCGATACATTAATATTGTGTAAACTCGAAAGACAGTTCGTTAAATTTGACATTTTCAAGTAGGAATGCTAGCTTTAAAGCATAACTTACATTTAGTCTATGTCAATAGACATCAACTTTAATATTTTGTGTACCTACTTACAAAATAATCGTAATAATTAATACTATAATAAATATAATTAATAATAACGTAAGTTGTGTATGTATTTAAATAATTAATTTTTATTAAGCATTTATTTTTATTGTTTTAACTTAAAAGTAATATAGTATAATAAATACTCACCAATAAGTACTTATTTATTTTGTAAAATTTTATTTTTTAATTATTAAGAAAAATACTTATTAAAAGTTGGTAATTTTTTGTAAGTATTGGATTTGAACCATCTAACGAGCCATCTGATGGTGAGTAGTTAACTATTCGCTACCATCCTTGGATATTAACATCCTATGTACTTTATGACTTAGGTTATACTGGCTCACTTATCATTTAAATTAGATTTTAATAATACATAAGAATACATTTAAAATGGGTAACTTGTATCAGTGTACAACATTTTATAACACTTTAATCAAGTATATTTATATTATCTTTCTTCAATAATATTAATATTAAAGGCAAAAACATTACTACGTTTATAAGGGTCTTTTTCTTCCATTGATTAAAACTTATATTATTAACTACACCATAAAATGTTTTGTTTTCGTAGTTTAACGTATTTGGTAAAAGTAGCAACAGATTTAAGTTGTCGATATTGTATATTTAAAGATGATTAATATGGTTGAGCTACCAAATTTTAGTCTATGATTAGTTTTAATTCTTCGTTCCCATAAACAATTAGGACATCTACTCAAATAACCAAAAAGATATGCTATCCTAGTTGTCACTGTCAGATTTAAACGTATTTTCTGTTTTGAATATATTGTTGTTGATAAACTAACTCTATTTGTCGTAACTGATCTTTTATATTTTTATTACAATGGATGTCGAAGAGATAATAGATTACATTAAAACGCTGAAAAAAGGCTTTGACAAAGAATTATTTCAGAGTAAAATCGATGAATTGGGATATATAGTTGATAACACAGGACTAAACTATGATGATTTTCATACATTGTTTAAAGTTTGGTTGAACTTGAGTATTCGTAAGTAGCCGCATTTTTTTTAGATAATAGGTCGTAGTCTACCGAAGGCGGTGTAAAGTTACTCAATAATAACATAACTCAAATATGTTTTAGCTATTACAAAATGGGTTAATCTTGGAGCCAGTATATTACCAAAAGAAAAGGTATCACAAAGTACCATTGAGTATTCTTTAAGATGGATCCTCGCAAACTATGATAACCAAAGTAATTTTTCAAGAATCGGTTTTCTTTTAGATTGGTTGACAGGTATAATGCAAGTTATTGATTTGTTAATTATGTATAAAAATAAAATAATATTTGTTCAATATATTTTTTAATATTATTTCAGCTGCTATGGACTGTGATAGTGTAGACATGAAAGCTCTAGATATGGGATATGAGCTATTTTATACCATGTTAACCTTTGAAGTACTTGTAAGTATATAGGATTAGTGTTATAACTTCTATTAAATGAGTAAAGTGATAGTACTTTAAAATTTCGTTAAATAGTTTATTGAACTGCCCTATGTCTATTTTGGTTTCCAAGAGTATGATTAATTCCAGACTGTGCATGCCATGAAACTTGTGTACACATTGACAAAGCCAAATGATGTTACTAGAAGAAGGGTTTTGGAATTGATGGATTATGCTAAAAGGAGAGAAGCTAAAAAGGTAATTTTGTAATTGAATAACACTAAATAACTATTAAGATAATTTTATAAAATGATAGATGACAAAACAAATATTTGATCATTCCAGAATATGTACAGACAGATCCAAGTACTTCTTGGTTTATTTAAGTCTTACAAACCAGAATATGTTCCTGAGGATGTGCCTTCAATATCCATACATACAGCATTTAGAAAAATTAATGTAACATTGCTCGCAAGGTTTAAGATGGCTCAGGTATACATTTTTATATTTTCGTTATGTCTAAGAAGGGTTCTATTCCAGGGATATCATTTTATTATACATATTTGTAATTATGCTTGGAAAGTCTTTTACAACTTGGTTGTAAGGAATTGTACAAAATCTGGATGTTATCCGCTCATATATTCTGTTGTTGAGCAGCAATATTTAGTATTCTACTGTTTTGGGTTCAAGACAGTGAGCCAGTCCAATTACAGGCTACAGAGACATAAAATCTGTCAAATTCCCAATATACATGGCCCACGGTGTAAGAAAAGGGCAAATTATATGAGAATTCTAATGTAAATTCTAAATAGATGTCTAATGCATGCTCCGAGGGTATAATAAAAATACTTAGTATAAAACCATTATTTTTTCAAATTTCAGAATCAAAGGAATACCTTGAGTAAAGAGACATATAGGCTGTTCTGGATTAACCCTCTAAACTCTGTAAGTTATCTGATTGAGTGTTGTGTTACATATTATATACTAAATATAAATTGATATTAATTTTATGGTTTTCAGGAGGCAGGTAGAAATAAGAAAGCAGAACCTCTCATTCCCAATTTGGAATTTACAAACATTGGTTCCAAACAATATGATAATGATACTCAAAAGAACTATCTTGACTTTTCTGAGTGAGTATGGTTGTGCACAATTTTATCTAATGAAAACGATCAAAATCATTTATAAATATGTAGTCAGACAAACAGTTAGAGGGTAGATTCTAAATTTCAGTTGATAGCAAATACTTGATGTCAATCTGTATCTCTGAGATTTAGAAATAGTCTTGAAAAAATTTCAGAAACTGGCCTCTATTTCTAATTGGACATCTTAGAATACAGTTATCCACCTTAATAAAATAGGCTATTTGACAATGCGAAAAATAAATTGTGAATTATTGTAATCAGTCTATATTATGCATTAAAAAATGGTTATTTACTAATGAAAGTTTAAAATAATACTTAAATTAATTAAAAAATCAATAAAAAAAATGCATTTATTCAAACGTTTGTCACATGACACAAAACACTCTTGATTGGCCGGGCTTATGATGAAGTCACTTTCTTGTAAACCTTGCTTTTCTACTATATGTACCACAGATTAAAATACAGCAAAGTGACGTCACCGATCCCATTGCAGCGCCATATTGTCAAAGTAGCGTTTTGGCGCGTTATTTAAATATGGAATTTTTAATATGATATTTTTCATCAAATATGTACTAGAAATATAATAAAAAAACAACTTTTACTGGGTTCCTTAACCTCTACTAAATAATATAAAATGGATTTTTAAAAACCAGTCAAATAGCCTATTAAATAAATTTAATCTAAATAAAACACTAAATTAATTGTAGGTACTATGTGTGTTATATCTTGTTAATCATAATTATTATTAATATCATTTACTTTATTTATTTATTTTATATATGTATTTATCTTATATGTGTATGTATATATAGTTGTTATGTATGTATGCATGTATATTTATTGTGTATTTATATTGTATTGTTGTGATTTATTTTGCACTAGCCCGTTGAGTTTGTAAGCTTCTTTCTTTAGGGTCGTCTGGTAGAGATCACTGTTCAGTGATAAGACCGCCCTTTGCACGCTTTGTATGTTAGTGTTAAGTTTGCTTCTTGCTGTATCTGTGTGACTTTATTTGATTGTATTATGTGTGCAATAAAGTTATTTATTATTATTATTTATTTTTTAACTTTTTTCATGCTCTCGTTTTAACGAGGTTATATTCTCCGTTTTTGCGGGATTCTATCCAAACAAAAACGGACTACCTAATCACTTGATAAAAATTTCCGCACAATCCTACATGTATTCAGAATGACTGCTTTCTGTAATAAAATAAAAGTGAGTTTGTGTATGCCAAGTGCTTGTAAGCTGGAAAACAGTGAGTGAGGAATGACTCCGGTTGATGAAATTATTATTATTAAAGTGCCGGAATGCTTGAACCCGCAGGCCCGTGTCGCTGCTGCAGTACAGCGCGCAGCGAGCCATGCGGCGGCCGGCGCGGTTGCGCGCGCTGCTGTGCAACCCTGCGGGGCTGGCGCTGCTGGCCGCGGCCGCCAGCGCCGACCACGCCTTCCTGTCGCATGAACTGCATCATCTACTCACCAGCTGTGAGTGTGGAATGCTTGTCTTGAGGCTCTTGTGGCTATCTACTTTTCCGCATTTTTCGGGACCGGGAAGGCATTGACCTTTACTTTTATATAGCACTTTACAGCGTTCGTGGTCACGGGTAGACAGTCAGTCTAGTAAAGTGCTCGAAACGTCGGGATGTCCAAAATAATTAATATACGCGATTACAATTCGTTATAACTAGTTTTATTTAAATGTGTAATAATCGCGAAAATTTAAGACGACCTTTACTTTTTTTTTAGGTTTCTTAGAAACATCGCCTCACACTTATATTGAGAAGCAGGATTTACTGCAGAGATTGGCAATATTTCAATCGACTCTCATGCAAGGTCTACCTGTTGTGACTCGTTTCTTGGCACAGTTCTTGCCATTTTGGAATGAAAAAGACTTCTTAATGGAGGTGAATTATGTCATTTAATATAGAAAATAAACTCAAACATGAATGTCAAAATATTTTAAAAGCATTATTTTTGTAGATTCTCCAACTCGTCGAATGGGTGAATGTTGAAGGTGCGGATCATGTGAATGTCATTTTAGACACGCTGACGAAGGTGTACTATAGAGCGCAACCTATAGAACAGTGTGCCATACTAAGGAGTGTAACCAGCATGTACACAAACCTAGTAAGTTCAGTTTTCTATATAAAAATACATATATTGTGTTAAGTCATGTGGAGCCATAATGAAGGTAAAAAACATAAAGTTTATACGTTATACTGTTACATTTAATTGCAGATCCATGCAAGTATGCGGTCTAGACATTACTTTTTAAGTATACAACCCACGGAATCAATGTACACAGAAATATTGACAATGGTCTCTACAAGAATTGGTGACATGTGCGACAAAGGATTGCAATCATCACCTGGTAAGTTGCCTTTTACATTATTTCTATACAGTTTTAACCTTTAACCTTTGGTAGGCAGCTTATGTGACCGACTAAAATAGTGGCTACTAAAAGTTTTTCTCTGTAGCTCCCTGGATTTTGGAAGCCTGCTGCATTCAATTCTTGGCCTAGGATCTTATTTATACTTTTAGTAAAGTAAAAGTAAAGTTAAATAACAGCCTGTAAATTTTCCCACTGCTGGGATAAGGCCTGCTCTGCCATTAAGGAGAGGGTTTGGAACATATTCCACAACGCTGTTCCAATGCGGGTTGGTGGAATGCACATGTGGCACATGTTTATAATTCATCTCGTGCTCGGCGGTGAAGGAAAACATCGCGAGGAAACCTGCATGTGTCTAATTTCATCGAAATTCTGCCACATGTGCATTTCACTTTTAGTATACACTCAGAATGACTGTGGTGTGAGTGTTAATTACGAGTGTACACCCGTGGCTCCTGTGCGCAGAGGACGCGCTGGCGCTGCAGAGCGCGACGCGGGCGGGCGTGCGCTGCGTGCGCGCGGCGCGGCGGGCGGGGCGCGCGGTGCGGCCGCGCGCGCTGCTGCTGTCGCTGGCGCTGCTGAGCGCGTCGCCCGCCGCGCTCGACCGCCTCGCCGCGCTCGTCGTGCTGTGAGTGATTATATATTGTTATTACTGAATTGTGTTTTTCTTTTTGCTCCACAGATGTTTCGTCTGAATTGTCATGTATTTTAAGTGTTTGCACTATCCAGTATGCTTTATATACCTTGGCGGTGAAACTCCTTGATGTGTACCCCCCTGTTCTAGAGTTGCCGTATTCGGCCTGTTCTTTAAGTATCCCTATTAAAGAACATGACATTTCTTTTCACGCGTTTATCCAGAGTTGCCGTACTCGTCCTGTTATTTAAGTATCCCTCATTTCATTTTTGTTATAGACCGGAGCCGACTCGGTCGTTTAAGTGCTTGTGGTACGAGTTAAACTGCTTATTAATTTCCGGTTATTTATTTTAACTAGAAGAATCCGAATTCTCTTTGTTTGATACCTTTCCTAGTCATTACGAATGTATAATAATTATGATTATTTTGCAGGTACAGAGAAATATTCTCTGCCATAAAAGCGAAGAATGGGCGAAAAGATCAAGCTTATATTGAACAGATGCAGATTTTGAAAGCATTCACGTCTGATTTCGTGAGTTGTTTCTACGAGGAATTCCTCAGCGGTCGCAAGAAAGGCATCACCTTTAGTAAACTGCACCCGCAACTGGTTAGCAAGCTGACACATTTGATACCGGATGTGGATACGAAACTAAGCATACGCAATCACTTAGCATTCGCGCCGTACACGTATGTGTCACTGCAGGCTATAGACCAAACGGACGCCGACAATAAGTTATGGTTCGACACGGTTATAGAACAGGAATTTGTCAATTTGAGTCAATTCGTTATGAAAGCAATGCCCGAGATGCGGTAACAAAATGCTAGCACTCGGGAGTAATCGTGAATACTTTGTGTTCAATACATTCACAATCATAAGGCTACTTATTAAACTATAAGTTGTTAGAATAAAATTATTTCCTTAATTAAGTTATTTGAAATCGTATCCTAATTTATGTATATCATAAAAATTGGTTTCGAGTTGTATACACACACACTTAATCTAGGTTGTGTCTTTATATGATATATATTTCAAACACACTTATAATACACGCTCATTGACACGATTGAAAAACAAAATAAACACGAACAAAATGCATTTATGATTTACTAGTTTTCGCCCGCGGATTCGCACGCGTTTAAGGGATTACTCATCAGGAAATGGCATGAAAAGGCCTATGTCCTTCGTTAAAGTTCAAGCTTGATTCAAATTTTATCAAAATCCGTTCAGCATTTTGACGGAATAAGAGCAACATACAAACAGTTAGACACATAGACCCACAGTCACAGTATTTTCGTGTTTAGAATATTAGTATACATTATGTACTTTAAATCAATGTTAAAATTTTTCTATTTTTGCATGATAGACGCGTATTTTTTTAGTTTTGATTAGACTTTATACAACGCGCAAATCTTATATCATAGCTGCTATCAGATTTGATACTCATAATATACTTAACTGTAGAAGTACCTTTAAAATAATCTTTAACAAGCTTTCCCGTATTCTTTCACCTATATTAAACGCTCCTGTTCCTCCCATCGAGTCCGTAGCGCGCTGTTAAATCGCTTAAACATTCCCCAGGAAATACCCATGTATTGAAACAAAAACATAAATCCGCCGGTTAATTCTAGAGATTAAGATCTTAAAAAACAAACAATATATTCTTTAGATGTATTAAAACAGTATATTTTTGATAATGTTTTATAAATTCGAATTAAATAAATCATTGGAAATGGTTTATTAATAAGAATATGTGATAAATGTATGACAGGTAGAAGAATAACGAAAAAAGCTAAAGTAATAGTTTGGATGAAAAAATCTTCAAACTTCATCAAACTCAAAACCCAAACACAATCATTGACAATATCACTAGCTCGAATTCCAGGAACGGTCTAACTCTAGGGGAAAATATATTTAATAAAAAAAATTTCATTTGAAACGTGTTCCTATATTTGAAACCGTACTATAATTGTTCAAATGGTGTACTCAATTTTCAATAGAACAATCTCAACTTCGAGATAACTAAAAGTATTTTCACTTTTTTAGTACCGTATTTTGTTATCTACGCACTCAAACTGATTGAATTGACTCTAGGGTAAAATGCTTACTAGAATAAACATTTAATATTAACATTTTGTGAGTAATATTACAATTTTATAAGTACAAATTACTTTAAATTGAATTTTATACTGTTTTCATAACATTATTCATAATCATGGTAGTTTTAACTATGACCCAGCATCATAGGTGATCTGGTACTGTAGTATGTTAAACTAATGTTAATATATGATTATAATGACGATGTTTCATATTTTTTATAATGTGACTTAATATACTTTTTTTTTAAACCATCCATTATGTTATAGGAATTGTCGAACAAGGCTATTTTGTCTTAAATAAAATTTTGTAAATTATCCGTTAATTAAACAAATATGTCAAAAGGAGTTTGCTTCAATTATTATATATTACGTCTCTCCCTTTCAATGAACGTAAATTAATACATTGAAGTTAAGATTTTTATAGAATAATTAATTTGTATAAATTATATATATTATTGTCTGATATATGAATCTTTTCTGTCCATTGGATGAGCAACACTACAAAGATATAAAATTGAACATTGACAAAAGTAATTAAATAAAATCATAATATCACATATATCTGTATATAGGTACATATTTTTGTAATATGTTGTTATTGCTATTTGGACAGATTTTGTACCTATTATACAATTAACCCACCTGTTAAGACCTCATACTTAGGAATATTATACAATATGTGACAATAATGTGCTTTTACTAAATATTAAAACCAAAAAAATCTTTTTTTGCTGACCCTAACCTACGAAAAGTATAATTTTAGAGAATAGCTTAAAATTAAATATTTATGCCCCATTTATAAGATTAAAAGATTAACATATAAGTTCGAGCTTATTTAGTGTCCCCTCTTAACTCTACAAAAATAATAAGATTCTAAAAATATATTTAATCTGTATACCTAGAGATAATGTATTCCCCTACTTTTGAATCTTAATGTATTCAATGTCCTTCCAAATTTCAATTTAGGATGACATAAAGAAAACAAGAATTTAAAATAAGCTTGAGTGCCTGAATCCCATTAATTACAGTTTAAAAAAGCGCTTAGGGCGCTTCCCTGCAGCGGGTGTACTTAATACAATGTAGGTACAGTCCTACAATATTCAGTGATGTATTATGCGGCGAGCTGTCCCTGCGTTGATCTGTGGGCACTGGACGTGACAGGGTGACTATATATTATTATTTATGAATTAGATAATATTTAATATAAATATAACTTCAAACTGAGTGTACGTTCATGAATTATATGCTGTTAAGATTCTTAGAAGAAATCTATCCTTTTTGTTTTTCCAGAAATATTTTATAAAAAAAATATTGTAAATTGTACGAAATTACAAAAAATTAACATACAAATGTGTTACACATACACACAAAAATAAAATGAAAAAACATATAATTCACTAATAAATTGTAAAACGCTGTGAACTTTTAAAATAAATAAATTAATAATAATTTAATAACAACTCGCGATGTGTATTGGGTTATGTAGGTAATGGTTACTGTTTGGTCCTTAAGATGGCGCGAAGTTAAATACGGAATCATATTCTTCAATAAATGGCACTGGTATATGATGTAAAATACTATCTATGTGTCTAGACTTTTTTAAACGCTTGTCAAGTGGGTCAGAATACTAAGATGCAAAATGAAATTGGATAGTTTTTTCATCATTATAAGACGGTGAGTTATGATATAAGGTAAATAAACCTACAAGTAAATATTGTAATGTACTATATTCGCGTTGCCATTCTTTCAAATAAAAATACTCGTCTTGCCATTTTCTCTTATTACTGATGCTCATTTATTTTTCGTGGTCTGCTCAAAAGCATAAATTATGGATACCGTGGCTGGAGAGTGCCACGTAGCAGGGTGTCGCGTTGGGACGCCCGCCCCCACCTACACTCGATGAGAAATGTTTCAGGGACTTTGGGTACCCTTATTCCCCTTTTTGTGAGTGATAAGGATATTGTGTTAACCGGCTTCAATGATATATTTTTCGGAATTGGAAACATAGGCTGTGTTGTATTTATTACTCGAATAACAGATTATAAATATTGTAAAAAAATATTTAAAATTAAATCAAAATTCCTGTTTATAATAAACAAATCTTATGTAATATGTATTTGTGTTGTTTAAAAGCTAACTTTACTAAAAAGTTTTAAATTATCAGCTTTATTTACCTGACTTCTATTTGTTACTCAAGTAATATTGGATATTAGCCAAATAATTATTGAAATCTGTAAAGGTTTACAACTACCGACATTTCACTATACGATAGTGTTACTGTATATTTTAAGAGTAAATACTTGAAATAGGTGACCAACCTACGATGAATCTCAAAGTTTAAATATTGTAATCGTGAAGAATAAAAACAAAGTTTCGGATTTCGCAATAACGTGTTTCAAGATTATATATTTAGTAATATCGAGTTAAAATCAAGTGTTGTCGTATTTTCCTGTTGCCATTAAAGAAACGTGACCAAGTCATAAGGAGGCCGAATGTTTGTTTCTGCAAGTAAAAATATGTGTAGCTGGTAACAATTGATAGGGGAGGCACGCGAAGGGTAAAGTAGTTCGTATCTCGAACCCTTTGTTCTCTTTACGCTCCTTTTATCCCTGCTCAAAAATCGCTTCGAGAATCGTGTTTTCGATGTGATGTAACTACCCCACTGGTCCCGTTTTTGTCAAATTATGCTATAAGGGTAAGTGTGGCTGCTCATACTTTGAAAAGGGCCTTAGTGGAATTTTATTTTTTATTGCATCTGATGTTACATTTATATTTTGTAATTATTAAAATGATGAAGTAGAATTGAGCCTATTTTAGGAATGACTAATTTTATTATAATATAATATATCTAAGTTTATTTAAACTTGTATCAATGAAAAAAAGTATATTTTTTATTACGCTTACTTATAAAGAAACGTTTTATAATATTAAGGTGATTTATTTTTGTTGTAAGGCTATAACCTTGTTTTGCTGATTGTTCCCGTGTATTGTACGAACTCTTTGTACCGTAAAATCTTACTTCAGTCAAGGAAACCTATCATATTCTCAGAATAGAATTATTTTCTTTTCAATGGAACCTTTATATTGCGTCCAAAGGAATTTAAAAAAATATATCAAAGATAAGTAAGTACCTACTTATTATAAATATTCTATTAAATTTATATTTATTTTTAAGTATTTTATAGCAAACATTTTGATACTTACTATTTCTAGATAATTACAATCGTGAAAATTCTTAGTGGTACAAGTACTATGTACACTACGAGTACTGTTTTAAATATAAATATAACTATTAAAATCTGAGATTTAGATAAATAATATACTGTTATACAATCGTGATAAAAATATAAATACTATAAGTAACTATCGTATTAATGCAAAATAAAATAATTGTTTACATTTAATACTAGTAGCTGCTGAAATTGCTGTTTCGTAAATTAGTAAGTACGTGTTATCAAATGTCAAAGCTCCCTTAACCTCTAAAATCAGCAAACACGAGCGTTGAGTCGTGCTAATGTCGGCTAAAGCTCAACCGGCTGCTGTCTGTATCCGAATCGATAAAATTCGGGTCCGCGCCCCCGAGCGTTGCCATGACGACGCGCCCGACCCCGGCCTGCCACCCTCCGCACCGCCTCATCTCCGAGAACATCGATGTTGACTTAGACGGATAGGGTAAGAGGCTTATTAATGGTTTTATGTTACTTTGCCTTCGCTTATAAAACGTTTTCCTTTAAAAAAGTGTTTGATCTCATTATGCTGGGATTTTTTAATTTGTCTTACGAATTATTACTGAACACAAAAAATTAAATTGATTATATATT
The DNA here is from genome assembly GCF_905220365.1 of Vanessa cardui. Taxonomy (NCBI): domain Eukaryota; kingdom Metazoa; phylum Arthropoda; class Insecta; order Lepidoptera; family Nymphalidae; genus Vanessa; species Vanessa cardui. The sequence continues at coordinate 10,583,743 of NC_061129.1, forward strand.
TTTTTACTTACTGTTTTTCCTTTTATTGATATCAAGGAAGCGTTCTGTAAATAACAACAGTGAATTTCACGTAGATTTCACGTTGCGATCGTCGCCATCTTGCTAGACCGCGTGACGCCATTTCAAATTGTGTTCACGATTGTACGTCTTCAGAATTATTTACGTTTGTGAGTTTGCACCTTCTTTGGGAGACGTAGCGTGTGTATATTATGGAACTACTTTTAGAGTCATTCATGGTACTAAAGTACGTTATTGTATAATCAGTCATGATTGCACCAAATTGATTATTTTAATATGTTTTCTTATATTAGACTCAATGATATTCTAATAAACAGATATGTTATACCCATACTAAACATCAGAAAAAAGTGTGTCGCGCCGGGGACCGTTTATTTTACATTTCGTTACAAGTAAAAAGGATAGTTTGATAAAAAAAATAAGTAAAAGGGATAACTAGATGTTTTGATCACGCAAAACGTATTACTACATAATTATGATGTATTATAACGTATTACTGGCATGATTATGATAAAAACGACTAAAGGCAAACGTTCCAATTAGGACGTTTTCTAGTCTTCACTTTATGCGCGTTTATGACATATCTGTTTACTAGAACATCATTGATTAGACTGATATAAATTATTTTGCGACAAAAAATGCTAGCAGTATAATGGTTTCTGGTAGCGTAGTATAAATTTCGAATCGATTTACGAGGGATCCGCACGTTTGCTCTAACGCGAAAACATGGTCAGCTTCTATTCAGTTTATTTAGGGTGAGTTAATAGGGGTGCTCTAGCTTCCTTATGTTTACCTATTATGTTAATACTTTTTATCCATAATGTGAAATAAGATAGTAAAGAAATCTACATTTTTAGGTTGCATAAATATTGACACGATTTCTTAGCTATTCAATGAATAGTAATATTAATATATACATTTATTACTTTACTTTTTCTAATATAATGTTCTTAGACGTAAGAGTAACATTTTTAGCAATATTTATTTTAGTTTTTGTGAATTATTTAAATTGGCAATATTATACATGAAGCGAGCAGGAGATAATTCCTTATTATTATTCCCCTGGCGAAGTTTAGCTCTTTTGTTTTCACGGCAGGCAATAAAGAGGCAGACGCCTGGAAATGTGCAGCATTTATACAGGTTCCGAGCGTTTCTAACACAGAGATTGTGTTTTATTTTCTGCGCTCGACGCTCTTTTGCCGAGCCCTCTTATTGCTTTGAGACTAACAAGGTTTTTAATTATTTCCTTTAACGTCACTTTCAGCAGCGGAACACACGAAGCGTCCTTGTTTTAGAAGACCTAAGGCCTTTTAATAAAGAGTGGGTCCTTGTTATAATATTCATACAATTTGTCGATGAGTTTATAACTTTTGTTAATGAACAAACGTGCAATTCAAATTAAAGTGAAACATATTTAATTTAATATAGCATAGATTGAATGAAATATTTTTGCAACGACTTACATGCAATTTTGATATATCGTTTTATGAGAATGAAGATACCATTTCAAAGTAGCTTCAACCGTTTGGAATAAATATTCTGAGATCAGTTACTTTTCTATCAATCATGTACGTTTATTTATCATGTGAAACAAAATGTTCTAATAAAATTAAAATAACAGCCCTTCGGTATAATCGGTGGCTCTTCTTTTAAGAAAGCTTGGTGCTTATTCCACCACGCTGCTCTAATGCCGGTTGAATTTTGGTTTGTTCGTCGAGCAAATTAAGCACATGAATATTCAGTGGTACTTGCCAGGTTATAAAACGCAACCATCGGTTAAGATATCTTGGCTTATTACATATTTATTGCTTGAGAAAATCAACGACTACTAATAATCACGATTATAATTATAAGAACGGCTTATTTGTTTATTTAATCATGCGTATAGTTGATTGTGAAATATGTATAAATATAATTTGATGGAAAACGTATACGATGATTTTGGCTCTTATTATATTCACTTTAAAATTGTTATGAGGTACTTATTTTTAAAATTTATTAATTATACTTTGTAAGGGTGGGGCAGTAATGAGAGTTGTGGATCTTATTAATGATTAACTGCAACATCTATCGCGAAGTGCATGCATGTGTACGTGCTCGCCGAAGATGGACTGGATTCTAGCTGGGATTACACAGATTATAGTCGGTATAGCGAACCCGACTACTGATTGTAAATGTAAGTATGCCAACAATATTTCGACAATTGAAATTGTATAGAAACAAATATGTACTAGATTTAGTCAAAGAGGTAATGAATATAATCCTGAATACACATAAACCACACACACAAATGATTTTGGTTATTCATAATTTTTCTTTGTATTTTAAATTTAACTTAAGATTCATATTTGGTCTGTATGTTGTTTTACTTCCTGACGTTTTCTTCATAATATTTTTACCCCGTAAAATACTAGATCTCACCCACGGTTTTGCGATCACGACTTTTACGGAATAAATGTATGCCACTGGACCGCAAATCATAAACCGTGTCTGAAAAAATCTGATCGTTCGTCTGCTCCGTTGCGTTCGTAAGAGATACCAATAAACATACTTTTGTTATTTTTTTATATCATATTTTCGTCATTTTATATATGTACCATTCGTACGAAAATAACTTTACCTAATGTAAATTTGAATGATTTACCGTATATTGTTGTGTCGTTTCCTTGACATTTTATCAAATGCTAACACTACAAACATTATTATTGAAATAATATATTACGAGGTTAATCTGTAAATCTATAAATCAGAAAATTCTTAGTCATGCCTGCCTTTAGCAGGCATTAATCTCAACAAAGATTTATTGCTCCTCCCGGCCGTAATGTTTGCCGTAACAAAGCTATCAATTCTACCCCTTCTGTTTATTATCTTGGCAAAAATGTATCTTTACATTATAATTACGTTAGCAATTTTACATTTATTTTTCTTTATCGTCACAAAATATAGTTTGTCTTTACACTGTTATTTGGTAATTTTAATTTAGATTAAGACTTAAAAATAATTTCCTATTAAAATTATTGCTGAGATATACTTAATTAATTGATACAACTATCAATAGAAAAAACGCCCTAACTCCAGCAAATAATCAGACTCGACTCAAAGCAAAAGCACAAAGAGGATGTCAGGATTGTGGTACACTTGCAAAACGTATCTGGCATACCATATTGATGGAGATATATCAATATATTATGTACTGTGACTACTAAAATTTGTGATAAAAAATCTTTTGTGAGGTATCATCGATGTTTTACTTTGCATTTTAAATATTGGTCACTGGAATAACGCGCCGCGCTCTGTTAGAGTGGGACGACGCTATAGCTAAATATGTACATATACTACTTCCACATTTTAACGACCCATGATTTCTTTTTCTTACTTAATATATTTCTTAAATTTATTACGAGTAATATTCGGTTTACACTAGGCAATTTCGATTATTGATTGGATTGATGACGAGATAATGCTAAGAAAGTGAGACTGAGAGTGTTGGTTGTTGCTTGGAGAACAAGTGAATATTAACCGATGATGGGTTCAAACGAAACGATGGAGAGATGATCTTAGCTCAACAGTACGATATTAACCGTTTTTAATGTCTTGAAAAAGAGATGAATGCTAAAGAAATGGTTGAATTCAAACAAAGGCTAATGATGGAATCTATTATTTTTGCTTTAAAAGTTCAATCAGTTCTTCACACATTTTACCTTTATAAATATTTAGTAAATGACATCGAGTCAGAGTTTAAGGTCTCTTATTAACTTGTTTTCATTAGTAAAATATTATTGCATATATTTTTATGTTTTATCGTTCGATACGATTTTTAATATACGCAGGTTTCCTGAATAGATTTTCAATAACAGTAGGCACTGAACAGGCTTACGGTTACGTATAACATGATACATAATCACAGTATATAATAATCCATCGAGCAGTATGTAAAGTTGCTAGATATAGATAGCTAGAACATGTCGGCCGGGGCTCGCAGCCCGGATGTAACTATTGGCAACGTCTGGCCGCCCGCGCCCGCCGCTCACCCTCTACCTCTGCGACCCATTTTAGCGAATAAACTCACCAGAGATAGGGACCGAAATTGCATGGTAAATGTGCTAAAGTTACGATTGTATCCTGTTGTCAATTGCATCACCTCTCGCCACCTGATTCCCGGCGGCGGAGGGTGAGCCGCTGGCTGTTTGCCGCCTGCTTGCTTTGTGCCCGTTTAATAAGTACATTCAGCCATGTTGGCGAGTGCACACGACAGCGTTGATGTGTAGTAATTACTTTCAGAGTAGACGATTGTTCGATATCCATTGTGTTGCCGTAAACGCCTCCAGCTAAATCGGACAGCGGCGAATTGATTCGCTGTATGACAAAGGAATAATGTTGCAGGGGTTGATTGAATATCATCCTTTTTTTTTAAAACGTAACAGTAGCTTTTTTAAGAAATTTGTATATTCATTCATATTTTGGTTTAAGTATTTTAGAATAATATATTTTTAAAAAATATGAGAAGCGATCAAGGTATTTCATTCAAAATCAAAATTAATTCTATTTTGATTTGATGAATTTCAATGAACGATTTGTAAGTCAGTATCTACTGGTAAAACTAAGGTATGTCTAAACGATATGTACCTATCTCTATTTTGATACTAATCAATAACAATAATTAATATAATACAAACAGATTTTTTTTAAGTTTTAAATTGATTTGGTTTAAAATATATTTCCGACTAGAGATTACTCCGATAAGTAGGGGAGTTTGTATTTTTTTTATTAATATTAAACAGAAAAAGGACAGAGGACAAATAGTTATTGCGGTTATTTTGCGAAATAAGTACCCTGCTTATGTGGCAATTATTTATTGCTGATGAAATGAAAACATATGATTACTGATTCGATTAAAGAGTAGGACATGTTCGTTTAGTTATCAATACCTAATCGAGTATACATTATCGCCATGTTACTGTTTTAACACCATACCCCAGGGACTCGTCACGGATACGAGTAACATACTTGATTGACACAATGAGTATGATCCACTGTTCATTTGATAAAATATGACAACCGAATGCATTGGCGTGACATTCTGAAGAATTGCAAGCACTTGGAAGAACATAAATTATCATTTGTTTTAGTCGAAATTAATTATAAGATACGACATAAAAATACAAAAGTCCTATACTATTAATATTAATAAAAATAATGTCCTCAAAATGGGTTGCACTCAAGACAGCCTATTTCAGAGACCGATAGACAAAGAGGCGGCGTAAAGCGTGAAAGCCTTGGGCCAGAGCCCACGGCCTCGCGGATAGATCGCACCTCCAAAATTAAGGGTTAAACTGCTTGTTTTCGATATGTCAATTTCAGGTTTGGACTTTTAAAATTATTAATAAAATACCTCGATAAAAATATGTCAATACGTTTCTACCGTATTTAAAGAATGTCCACGATTTCCACGGCTTCCAAGCATAAGTTAAGACTGACCTGATCATGCCAACACAGTGATGGTGGTGGTCTGTGATAGAGATCAAGCTCGCGGAAGTGGAACAAGAAGGGCATCAATTTCTTAAATCTAAACTGTTATTGCTTTTTTTTAACATATTTTTCAAAAATTATATTGTCTCGACCCAGTATTAAAATTTAGTAGATCGGAATTTTCTGCTTTATAAGATAACTAACCCGATGTAATTTAACCTAAGAAGTCTCACATAGCTAGCTCTCCGCCAGTGTCAACATCACGGTACAGCCCCGGGAGTGATCCTTGCATTTACTACTGGAGTACTACTGTAGTAAATGCAATTATCTCTACCGCCACACTGGCACACATCTATAATAATAAGTCACTATAATTATATTCATAAAATGAGATAATTACTTTGATATATATTTGAATAACGTTCCTGTTAGGAAATAAATTATGAAAATGCAACATGTGCTTTAAAACAAACATTTTGGACGAAAAATTCAATACGAAATTCTATTTTCGCTATTTTGTCGTTCAAAATGGCCGCCCGAGTCGCAGTACTAATTAGCTTTGTGAGGTTTTCGGTAGTTCGACAGACATCCTAGCATTGACAGCGTGGGGAGGTTTTTTAATTACGAGTTTTTGGACATGCTGCGATCGGCACGCTGTCAGACATGTCCGTTAAAAAACAATGAACTTTTTTTTACGAATTTACAAATGTTGTAAATTATTTTAAACAGTTTTCTATTTGTTTTACTTGAAATTTTTCATTCTGTTGAACAATTTCGGGATTTGTCGGAATTGGTCCTCAAAAATATTTATATCATTTAATGGAAGCTTGATCATTATTAATCAAATTAATAAATTATGATTACCTCACTTAAATCATAACACATTTACTTCGATAATATTTTCATAGAATAAAAAAAAAACATGTATATAGATATGTATATATACTCTGAGGAATATTTGATCGTTTTTCAATATTTCATTGACATCGCAGACAGTAAAGAACAAAGACTTTGTTCTCAGGAAAAGGAGAAATTTCAGTCAGCTGTTGCAATAGTACATCGTCTTGGGTACCAATTTGCCGCTTCAATGAGAGCGCAAAAATATACGAGACAATTACTTTAAAAATTGTTTTTATTTCCTTTTGGAAAATTGTGTAGAGCGGCTACGGAGTTCTACGACATGCACAGTGTTAGGTCTCACTCAAAATATTATAATATAAATGAATGACGTATGATGCTGTAAGTAATCATATTATAAAGCTTACGATAACAAATAATACAAAATAGTAGTGTTTTATTTTCACTTTTCACCTACAATAGTGATGATTTGGATAAGTTCCTCTTATTCCTTTAACGTCAACGTCATTCATAGTTCATAGTGATCATTTTGTTTTCAATCGCCTTGTTTTTCCCAAGACCAATTTCTTAAAAAAATATTTTTCCACTAGTTAATAGGGCTTGTAAATGAATGTTTTTGTTTCTAACATATTTGGCAAACATTTAGTATATAAACTATGAATTTTAAAAATGTTGCATTTTAGAGTTTTATAATATTTCAAAAAAGGAGACACGAGGAAATTCTACGCGGCGCTTCTTTGTATAATGTTGAATAGAATGCAGGACGACTCGAAAGGGTGTACCGTAACATTATTACATTTTCCGTAGCAACGTTGCTATTTGAAAAATATGCAAGAGATTCAAGCAGTTCTCGCGAAGTATTCTCTTTAATACTTACGAAGAAATTTCTTTTTAAATATATATCTTTTGTTTTATTTACGATAGTCATTATTTTAACTACTTATTTGTAACAATGCCGTCGAATTGATTATGAGTATAAATATTTCTGAAATAGAGCGACTTTTGCCGGTTTATTAAATAATAAGTCTAAACATAAGTTTTCTTTATAGTGTTACCATTATAGTCATACATATCGACATTATTTTAAGTTCTAATTTCTAAATTTTAATGTATATTTTATATTTCTTTTATATATGTATATAGTCACGTATATTATTCTTCTCAGTGATTTTGTTTGCTGTTATTGTGCACGAAGAGTAGCTCTATAGTCTCCTCGTAAGACGTGCCTCGCTACGTCTGCCTCAGATGAGCGAGATATGTTCGTCTACCCATAATATTTTCTTAATTATGTTTACACAGCTTTCGTCCCAGCTTAAGTTGGAGTGCTGCCATCGCTTAGTTTTTATTAAATTTCCTTACTCTCTTTTGTTCCACGTTAAAAAATAGAAGAGATTTACTAAAAATATTGAGGCGAACTGCGGTTCACCGAAATGTTTTCTCGCAGCGAACTCGGCGCAACCTTTCTAATAGCATCATAATCTCCTGCCGAATGTTTCGGGTGAATCAAATTGAATCATCTCGTTAGAGATTATATCAAAACTGTCTCACCTAGAATGAGCTCGAACAAAAAGCTCGTTCAGTGCGAGGGCCGGCTGTGCTGCCATCTCGCGCGTTGCTAGGATACGTAGCGATCAATACAGCCTCCGCCGGGCCGCCTAATTACCAGCCCCCGCATCCCGCTTCCCTCACCCCGCACCCCGCTGTATCTCCCCCGCCCCCCATCCCTGCCGCTTCCTCGCCCGAGGAAACATCTCGCCCGCCCGACCGCACCGTTTCTGTCCGATTTAAATATCGGATGATAGAATTCACATTCAAATGTTTTCACCATTTTACATGAATATTTATTTTGGCCAGCCTTTGTTCTCTTCAAGAGAGGCGATTCTCGTTCTTTTTATTGAATGTTTTATTTATTTTTTTTAAATATTAAAAATATCATAAATCGTTTTCATTGTTATATCAACGATTGAAAGATAATTTCAGAGTTTTCAATGTTTAAAATTTGCTGAAGTAACTTGTTTAAAGTTTTATATTTTGGTTAATTATAGTTATGTAATAGTATATACGGATTTACTTATTGCGTGTTAAGATATTCTTGGCGTTCTTTGTAAAAAAGGGTTTCAGCATGGAAGAGTACTCAAGATGAAAGGTTGCATGCTAAGAGGTAAACGTTTATAAGGGTTTGTGTGTAGGTAGAATACAAATTTTGATATTTCGCAACAAAGAGAAGACTAACGCTGGTCGCAGATGCGAAACATCTAGGTTAATATGTATCAGTTTCCTAACGTGGGTCCTTGATGTACTGTAACATGATAACGGCGTCAGGCACGCCACAGTGTACGACCGTATTTCAAGGTAAAATATTTCTATTTTCGTGATACTTTCCAACCTTTATTTCGTAATTCTTATCTTTGATTGTAACATTAGAGACACTAATACACGGTATTTTTAATTTTAATTAGGTTATTTGATTCGAATAACCCACTAAATTATTAAAGTAGACTTTTCTCTTACTAGGTCGAGTCCCTGCGTCCTCAACTATGCGTCTATTATATTTTATGTTTGATCATGTCCTTTACTACAAAGGAGAGTATGCTTTGAACGATACAGCGTTAGGTTACATACTAGACATATATATGTTGGATAATGTTACACATTCTTTTTCACAACAAAGGAAAACCTCACTCCACCTTATCCCGCTGAGCTTGGAATAGGGATCGAAAGTTTTCTTTGCCTGAAAATTTATTTATGTGACGACGTAAAATTGAGAACCCCTTGACGACGTTATGTGCCACGTTTGTCATATTCGCCGATTGGATTGCTTCATATTTGATTTCGTACAAAAAAAAACAGAATAAAAAAGACAAGAGTCGCATATTATTTTATTTTTGAATAAATGATATGCAATTTACTTTTATTTTAGTGAATATCCGATATTACTGGATTAATTTCACTAAATGATACACAATAAACAAGATCAAAAATTTCAGGGTTGTTAGGTACATCAATTTAAAGTGAACAATAATAGCAGCCATTTATATAATAATTTTATACGCCTTAATTTCAAAGAGCGCTGCATAGTATGTGTTCGACCCGATTAAAAACCTCCTTGCTATGTACATTAATTACGGCGAGACGTTTTTTAGAAAAAAAAAGATGGCGCTTGGAGACTTGAACGTCAAACAATACTAAAAATTATTATACATAAAATATTATATTATCTGATTAAATCCATTGTTCAAGAGTAAAATACTATTCTCATTTCTTCACCTCAAATCATTGGCGCGATCAGTAGGAGTTGTATGCATATTGGTTTAGTAGTTCAAAGCGACTAGAAATAAACTATATCTTCATTAGTTATTAAATCTACGTTATAATATTTCATAAGGTCATAATTTATATAAGTCCTTTTTATAATAAGAATTTCCTGTATCTCTAACAATTGTAGCATCAATGGAAGTCATGTTAAAATATGTGTTTTTTTAATGGTTCATAGGTATTCTTTTGTATTTTTAATAAATCGAAAAGCAACTCTAGGTAGTGAGTTTAATACCGCACCGGTGGCCCTTGACATTTCTAAAGTATGTTTATCTGAAACCGAGCGAGCGTACAGTGCATATTAAAAATTTAATTTCTCGCAGAGACTGGAGGAGACATGCATCCAATCCAATTTTATTTATTTCTTTATAACCAAATCTAGAAATATGGACATGTTTACTGCTACCACGTCATAGGAAACTTATAATATGTTTAAAATTTTGTTCGGAATGTCGGTGTTTCGAAAAGTCGTTGAAAGTTCGCCGCTGTTCAATTATTTGAAAATCCTTCCAGTTCCTTTGACGCCGAACAGTCCGGCATTCATGCAAAGTCTACAGACTCGACGTAATAAAGTGTAACATAAACGGAAGCTTCATTCATTCCTAAGAACTTTCTAGAATTCCTTTTATGGCACTTAATTAAAAATTACACAAAAAGTGGACGTGGATCCGCATAAAACTGGGATTCCGAAATTCATCCCTTAAGCCAGGTTTTGTGAATGTCAAATTTTTAAAAAAGACTTCGAGCTTCTGCCTTTCTTCTAGGTAGAACTACATTCTGCTTTATATTCAATTTAATTAGGCAACTTTATGATGAAAAATATTTATAGAGCGCTATTAAAAGACTGTTTTGATATGAAATCATATATGAAAATCCCTCCACCATCTACGAGAGAATTATATTTTAACTTAAACATTTTAATTATAGCTTTTTTTACTGGTTGATTATTTACAAAGCACTAAAGAGTCTGCACACATGATGATATTTTTTTAAGACAATATTGGTCCGTAATCTAAAGTATGTAGATATATGATAACTGTAAATATATATAAAATGCAATGTACATAAGACAAGGTTTATTAAACTAACATGTACTCGTATGAGGAAGTAAATTAACGATCGTACAATATTAAGTTATTGTATAGGCGAATGTGTTTATGACAAACATCAATTATTTCTCGTAGGTGTGTTAAGTAGAAACTCAGTTCGCTGTTTAGTTGGAATCCCGAGGCAATCCAATTACATTGACGTTTGCTCTTTCAAAGGACTCAAAGTCGGCGCGAGCTCGTTTCCGCTCCGTTGCACCATTCAAAAGACTTCGAGAGTTCAGTTGCAAAGGTCTTCAGCTACCTTAGTACGGTATGGTTTCAGCATTCAATTTTATATACATATTTTTTTTCTTTAGGAATTCGCCTAACAAAGATAGTCAATAAGATCTTTTAGTTAAGGCTTATTTGACGTCATAGAAATAATGTTTCTGTACATTGTACAGTACGTTCTACAAAAACTAATAGATTTCATAATTAATACTTATTTAATGATGAATTTGATGATGACCGGGGAGAATCAATGCATAAAATTGAAGTAAAATTTAAAAGATATAGCAATATAGAATATAGCAAATGGGTGAAATATTTTTAAGTCAAAAATTGAATAAAAATAAAGCTTTGTAGTAAGTTTATAAGGTGACACAATAAAAATAAGAAAGAATATAATTTTCTTAACAAAGGCGTACAATACATATATTTGGTACGCGTACATGTATCGGAACGGTTCCTTAACTTTTTGACTTTTCGTTTGGTGTATTTGAGTATGCCCCTAGATAGTTTATATTGGACTCGGTAGGTTGCAGTAGTAGATTGGGAAGTAAATCAAGACAAGATCGGGACGAGTAGCTAATGTACTATATAGAATATAAATTTATAGTATATATACTATAAAAATCCGATACGTTAAATGTCGAATAACTAGTAGGTAATATGTTATTGCATGAATGAATCAGATAACTATCAATCAATTCATCAGCTAGAAATACTACTTCCAACATATTGGTGTCATTCAGGAATTCTTTGACGAAATAAAAATATATGTGTCAACTAGTAAATCTTGAACTTTTAATAGCATCTAGTTCGAATAGTAATATTAAGTCTTTTATATGACAGTAGGGCTTTGTGAATGATTGTCTGGGTAGGTACTATGCACTCAATATATATTCTATCGCTAAGTAGCAATACTTACTTTTTTATATTCCATATTACGGGAAAACCGTAAGGGCCAATGTTCCCAAGAGAGTCATCATGGAAATGCCGAGATCGGAGAACTTATAAATGCTATTCAATCCGTCTTGCATCTGGCACCCCTTGCTTCTGAGGTAAGCGTTGGGACTGGGTCTCATCATTTAAGTAAGCTACTTAAATGATTAATTGAAATAAATAAAAGATCAAATAATTGATTGCAAGGAATGAATGGGCAATGCAAACCGAAAGCTAACAGAGTTAGTTTTGTTGAAGATTGCCAAATGTTATACAAGCGATTATACTGGATGTTGAACAGAGACGAGCATCGAAAACTCTTGGCTTCAACGTCGTTACCGTTTACAACACTTTGAAAAATATATTAAGTAATCGATACTCACGTTAAAAGACAACGGTTCAGGGATCTCTATAAAATTCGATGTAGAAAGAATAATTTATTTCCGGTAGATCATGTAGTACGAAAGCTATAATATATTCATAAATTATACAAAGATACTTATGATTTAATATTGATTTAATCATATATAAATCATTTTAAATGTCATTTGTTTATTAATGTAAGTTTGAAAAACTGTGATCATATATATCTCTTTTATAGAAGTAGACTATTAAAATAAAATCATGGACTTGATAATGAGTGTAACTAGTACTCTCTTTGAGTCCACTAGCTAGCAAATTGCACTCAGGACACAGCTCCAATGTCGCTAACAGCCACTCTAGGACGCTTTAAAGGTGCCATAGCTGAGACAAATATAAACAGGTATATATAAGAATATAGTTAGTGCAATTAAATTAGTAATGTAATAGATGATTTTATCTGCTATATAGGTTATGTTTTTAATCAGTTTACTGAACATATGTTTCAAGTACTATTACAAATTCAATTTGTTAACATTACCCATAAAAATTCGGATTAAATTACTTTGAATGTCTTTGTAATCTAATGGTAATCATTAAGGTTTCTAATTTCTATTATTATTTTTAAAAATTCCGGTTTCATCTACTTAATTTTATTTATTGAGAATCGCTTTATTAGTAATGATGAGCTGAGATGGCCCAGTGGTTAGTAGGCGTGTATCTTAACCGATGATTGCGGATTCTAATCCAGGCAAGCACCACTATATATATGTGCTAAATTTCTGTTTATAATTCATCTCGTGCTCGGCGGTGAAGGAAAACATCGCGAGGAAACCTGCAAGCCTCCTCTTGCAGGTTTCCTCGCGATGTTTTCCTTATCCTATTCCTTATCCCAGCAGTGGGAAATTTATAGGCTGTTACTTTACTTTACTTTACTTTTATTAGTAATAGTAGAATAACAAAACATTATTCCAATGTAGGTTTAGATCTCTTTAGAACTCTAGTTCCTTATCGCAAAGATGTTTTCCGAAAACATATATTCAAAATATGAACAATACTTAAACTAAATTTAATAAAAATTGTTTATTTTAACAATATTAGTCTTGTTATTCGATAAGAAATTTCACGTTTTACATGAAGAACGTTATATTATATTAAAAGCGCCTGAAGCATTAAGTGCAGTAAGCTGTTTTAATGCGATAAAGATAAATACTAGGCGCTAAAAGTTGGACTGAGCTTCTTAATCTTGTTAATTAAAAAAAAAATCATAATTGTTTGTAATTATACATTTAAAGAAAACCATTATGCGGCCGTTATTGCAGCGAATACACAATTTGCTGCATTAATTTCAAATTTCCTATTAATTTATTTATTTGTTTATTTATTTATTTATTTATTTATTTATTTATTTATTTATTTATTTATTTATTTATTTATTTATTTATTTATTTATACTTTATTGTACACCACATGATACACGTTATAATATGTTACAATTATTATATGTAATATTGTAGAGTACAACGGGCGGTCTTAGGGCTCAGTAGCCATTTCTTCCAGACAACCCAATAAGGAGTATAATAAGGAGTAAGAGGTTGTATGAAAGTTAGGTAGGTGGTGCTAATTCGGTTTTACTTATGTCTTCCTTAAGTAATTACCTTACTTAAGGAAGACATAAGTAAATAGGCCGGTTATAAATTCACACATTGATTTTGACTGATTTTAAAACCATGGAAAGTTAATGTATAACACTATAGTATATAGGTTAACTTTTACATCTTGTCTTTATACCAGAATTGTAGCTATTCTGTATTAATTTTATCAAGGTGATACATATATGTACATATATGTTGTGAAACATAATACTGTCGAAGCGTATTGTTAAACCCTGTTAAAACATCCCGAAGGGATTTTCAAGCTCCGAGATTATAAACAGACCAGACAGCTCTTGTACCTATAATGACATGGTTTCAATATATATATGTAGAGCGTTACAACAAGGTAGGTACAAACTTTAACTAATGTAGAAGTTCATCCTTTAAAACTTACTTTAAAGTCTTGAAATAATTATTCTTTGATTAATAAAAATAATAAGCAGGACTGTATAGTCAGCATCGAACAAGCCGATATAATAAATAATAATATGTTACGTGAAAAGAAACAAAATGATATTATTGTTCAATTCTTTCTTACAGTAGGATGGGCTAAATTCGAAATAAATACATAAACTATTGTAAACGGTTTTTGACTATTTAACTTTAACCGATATGTCAAAAGAGATTCATTATTAAAATTATGGATGGTAAAAATGTGTCCACTGATTAACTTACTCCAAGATCGTATGTAGTAACGATCAGATCAGTCGTAAGTGCAAGCAAAGCTATTTAAATATCAATCCTTATATGTATATAAACGATTGTTGCTTGCTTCAAGTGATTCTGCGCTGCTTAAATGAAGTAGGGGTGAAAAGTTTTCTTCGAAATTGAAGTAGGATAGCCCTCGTTTAATAGCTTTTTATTAAAAATAGTTCTAAAAATCGGTTCGCCATCAACGAAGATATCGGATAATGTACACAAAAAACAATGAGCTGAATTAATAACCTTTTATTTTTGAAGCTGGCTGAAACAGGGCTTAAGTTTCCTGCAGCTCCTATTGGAAAAATTTAATAAATAAACTTTCTATTTTTCGGCATTTAATGAATTGAATTTCTTTCTAGGATTTATTAATTAACGTCGTATTCATAACATAAGTTATCAATATCTTTACTTAAATATGTACCTAATTCATCTTACATTCAGAGTACCTAATTTTTTTATTTCCTTATTTAATTAAAGGATTTTTATTTATAAAAATATGTCAGTCCCATTGTTCTCTTCCAATTTGCCTTATCGAACACAATATAAATACAACTTATATCTAGAAATTATATGACTATATACAAATGTACCTATAAAATTGTGACAGTGTTTTAGACGGATTCTCAATATCATATATGTGTGTCTGACAAATAAATAATTGTATGTTTCTCAAATATACATTGTATTTCGCTTTTCGGCTTTAGTTTAAGCTATATGGATGTACCTATATGTTATCCTAGCTTAACTTAGTTCCGCTAGCTGCATCTCGGAAAATGTACTCTTTACATTATGTAGTTATTTAAGAGACGGCGAAATAGGACTGTCGTGCATCTGTCATAGTCTTAGTTGTTTCTCTTGGCTTTCTTGTCAATAATTTTGAATTATAGTATAAGATAATCATTGGTCAGTATCCCTCATAGGGTAAGGTAAATATTTTTTTTTTTGTATTAACGTGGAAAAATAAACTCAACTTACCGCTTTCGATGGAAAATATCCAAAGACGCGGCTTGGGAGTAAGACCCATCCGTACGCTGTAAGACATCCAGATAAAGGCATGACGATCACCTATGCTGTTATACGCCCTATTCGCTTCGTTTCTACACCCTGTGCAATACCCTTCTATTGATTATATAATATACTTCGGTGCAGTAAATCATTAGCATAAGAACTAAATATTCATTTTATGAATTGATTCTCATACGTTCTATATAATATTAGTGTGACTAATAAATATATATTAAATAATATAAACAAAACCATATCGATCTACTAAACTATATTTTTCATTAAACAAACGTTCACTCGATTAATTCCGTCACTGACAACAGATGCAAGCAGTACTAGAGCTGCAATATCTCATCACGTTGAAACGAGAAAATCCCTTATTACAAGTACTTAGCGCGGGAGAGGAATCTTACTCGCAGATTGAACGTGAAGCGTTGGATTTAGTATACGAAGTGAGGAAATTCCTTCATTATCTTTATAGTAGGTAGTTTGTGAACGAATCATAAGCTTTGCTATCAATTTTTGGCAGTAACGCGAGTTTGCTAGTTATTGTAGCTAGTACAATGTGCCGTTTCGTTAGTTTATTATAATAATGTAAATAAAGTTTATAATTAAGCTAAAGGGTTTGCGTCCATCGGCTTGTCCATCGGCTATGTACATTTATTGGCTTAAATAGGGTATTATTATTATCTTATAAGGTTTCACTTTTTAAGTTACTGTAATTTAAAAAAATATAAATTTAATTCGAGCGAAGTGAAGTCACCCAGTATACGAGTATATTCTCCAGAATATTATACTAGTAACTATTTGCGATTGCAGCCTTCAGAGAGGCAGTTAAATCATGTTATATTAATTTTATATAAATGTATCACGGTCAGCATCAACTGTACTGTGCCAAAAACACTTAATATGTTAAAGCTGTGTGCTACAATATCTCTCACGCTAAATTTGGCTTTCATATAGAAGTACTTGACGTTTATGACTGCTGCTATAGTCCTGATCCTCATATCATGTATATATATTGACGACGACGATGTCGTTTTTTCAATGATTGATGTGATTTCAGTACCAATACAAAATTATGAATTTGCCATTATATGTCATATTTCCTATGCTCCCTTGCCTCGGTAGACATGAAAGGTTGCGAGTTCTGGGCATGTGCTGGTGTTTGAAATGCACTCAGTGAGTATGGAGTAATAGAGGCCGCATAATTCTTAACGCTGAAGTTAACGTTTTGGACTTACCAATGTCTAAAGACAATATTATATCTTGGTGGTAGGGCTTTGTTCAAGCCCGTCTGGGTAGGTACCACCCACTCATCAGTTATTCTACCGCCAAATAACAGTACTCAGTATTGTTGTGTTCCGGTTTGAAGGGTGAGTGAGCCAGTGTAACTACAGGCACAGGGGACATAACATCTTAGTTCCCAAGGTTGGTAGAACATTGAAGATGTAAGGAATAGTAATATTTCTCACAGCGTCATTGTCTATGGGTGATGGTGACCACTTACCATCAGGTGGCCCATATCGTCCGCCAACCTATACCATAAAACAAAAAAAAAAAACAAAACATTATATGGAACAGGGATTCTCGAGTACGGATTGAGCAATTAGATCCAATTCATTTCAAATTCTAGAAACCATAAGATTCAATTCAGGGACAAATGATACAAAGTCTGACATTTTTACTGTTTATTAGATTTTAACTTATTAAGTACTTAAATAGTCAAATTAAATATAAATCTCAAATAACAACGTAGTTTGGCATTCGAAAATTTGTTTTTGTTTTCTCACACACGAATGGAAAGATGACTTAAAACAATATTTAATAGAAATCATTAAAACTAGTTTTCAAGAGATCAAAACATAAATCAGGTAACAACAATTTTGTATGTCGTAAATTGAAAGGAACAACGTCGCTTTCCTATTTAAATTATAAAAATATCTCTTACATTCTTTAATGTTTTATTAATAAATGAATTTACTATAACTTTCCCTCTACTATCACCAATCACCGTTATCACAATTCTTAGTTATATTACAATGTACATTTGTATTATTACAGAACTAGTCCAAATTAGTGACTTGTTGGAATAACAACCGTTAATCGAACAAAAATAGCGCAAATATGGCGCGTACGCATATTGGTTGAATGCTGATAAGGCTACTTTGGCTTCGAGTAGATGCTGCGGTTTTATTGGTTTAACCAACGCCACGTATCTTAACAGCATACAATGCTTATATGTAAGGCGAAATTGCTTAACAGCTGAATATATAAATTATTGTTATTGTTTAACAAAATAATAGCAAATATTCATTTAAAAAATAATTTAACGAAATATATATTTATATTTGGTGGTTATTATTTATCATACACCATGTTGCATAGACGATAAGTTTTCTTTTATACAATAAAATAACAAAATTTTGGAAAAACGTGTCATTCCACATTATACTCTATACATTGTATATATACCTTTTCCTTTGATATGTTCCCTTAATTACACCAACTCCATTATCACAGCCCATTAACCGATTAGTATTAAATAACAGAATATAAACTATAAACAAGAGACAACTATAGAATGTTAGATTCCATAAGTACTCAATTATTTTTATTTTCTAATTAAGTAGTTAAAAGAATGGAATATCATTAATAAAAAATCTATTGGCTATAAATATCATCAGAGCTAGGCTCCTTTAATTTAAATATTTTAATTACCTACATATTATTTGTGGAGCGTATTCAATTAAGTCTTACAAAAATTATCTACGTGTTTTTCGTAATTCCGTTTTTAAGTTACAATTATCCTAACCCGTAGGTAAATCTTCAGCTTGGATTGTTACCTACTGTATTGTACACAATTATTATAACTCTGAGGTTCCGTTAGGTGGGCTTCACCGTGACCTTCATTAGGACTAAGTAGCCTGAGCGCTAGCGATCATGACGATTGACACATGAAGTGGTAGAACTGATCGAAGTTAACCGGTTCCAGCTCATAATCCTTCTCCGACTTGTGGAGCAGTTCCGGATTTCTTTTCAAAAAGTTCCTTACCCAATCTTCACCAGCCATCCGAGTATTGACATCAAAAGGGTGGTTGAGATTGTTGTCTTCGGCGTATTGGAATGCAAGCTCTCTAATATCTCTTCTGGAAACGCCCATGAAAAATTTTTCCATACTTTTAATATACCCGACTAAGTCTTTTTCCTGACTTTCTGTGAATACACGTCTGTAGTGTCCCATCAGTGGCTTGGGGTCATCGGGTTGCTGATAGCGTACTTTACTAGCTCGCCTTTGGAGTGTGGATCGTGGTATGTGGTAGGTTCTGGCGGCGAGTTTATAACCCATTTTGCCAGACACCACGGCTGCCACGGCTTTTGCCATTTCTTCTTCGCTCCAGGATTGGCGTCCACTCATTCTTTCGTATTTCCGTACCATGACTGTCTGAAACGAGATAGAATTTGGTATATTCATATTGTGGTACATGTGTATCGAGAATTAAAATAGGGGTCATATGGCCGCTGTCAAACTTAGGCAGTCTTGCGTAAGAGAGTGTCACAATGGTAAATGAGGCCACGGTCCACCGATCACGTTTAACTTAGCTAAATTATTTTTAAATTTTGCTATGAACATAATAATAATAGTATAACGTTAACAAGTAGCCCTTATTGATGATGATGAGTGAATACGTTTAAAGTAACTAAATAACAAGTTGTTTATTTTTCATTAAAATTAAATGTAGACATGACATCTGCGATGTTCGGCGAAGGGTAACCGTGGCCTATCTACCGGTTTTGTAAGCTGTGACCAATGTCGGCTCGAGGCGATGTAGTTAGAGCTATTTTAGAGGCTATGTTCAATGTAACTTCAAAGTAATGTTTATGAATATGTAAATAAGGCTCATCTTTATTCAGGCAATGTGCGTTATATAAGTAATATTTTAAAAATAAATGTGTACTATCAGTGCGTATTTTTATTTATTTTATAATTTAAATGTAACTTTTTATCCAGTAACTACTTATTGACTATTGTAGAAGTTAAACGATTCATTACTTAATTACATTACAAAATATTTATTTTTTATTTTTATGAAAAATCATAAATAAATAGTATTTATTTATGAATTTTCATAAAATATTCAGTTATTAAAGATTTGACTGACTTTTTTATTTCACTTCTTTACATTTTAAAATATATAAGCCACAAAATAATAACAGTAAACAGTAATATAGCTTATATTGAAATAAAAAAAACTCGTAAATAAATTAGGAAATACTCTATAAGTAACTATTATTGTAATGTAAATAGATTATACCCATTGACGTAGTTTTGGTCAGCTGCAAATATTTTGTATTCTATTATGAACATTCTAAGTATGACGTAATAAAGACGATTTTCGCGTAAACAACAATGACTAACCGTGTTGGCGACCGCACACCGCATCGCTCGCAACAGCTGATAGTGAACACAGCACACGATAAAATGTGGCGTGTTTTTCCAGTGCGATAACTCGGGAAACGCGGCTTGAGGCCCCTTAACGCAGCGCACATTTAACTGCGATATTACTTAGCCGAGGTATGACCCACAAGTTACGTGCCTCAAAGATACATTAGCGCCGGTAATGACTAGTGTCGTTTGCACGTCATTTGTGTTTCACTCTGGTGCCCGTTAAACGGGAAATACCACTCGATAGTTGTTGACCGTCCTTGAGTGACCGCGTCTTATTTTTTATCTGTTAAAAACTACGTTGACGGTCGGTCAGCTGTTTGTATTCGCTATATAATACACGTCTATCAACATATCCCTACAACTGAGTACAATTAAACGCTTTAAAACACGACCGAGTAGTATACACTATAATACATTGCTTATTTAAGTTTGTCTTTGTTCAGTTCTGTTTTCGTCCAAAGAGCAATGCATGACGTCCAACGCGCTAGATTGAGATTAAGATAGTTATTGAGACGTCACTGTAGCGGCACGAGCACGGCGTGAGCCGAGGTTACTGTGACGCGTGACTTGCAAGGTCCCCGCTGCATTGCACGATGCGCCAAGGTTGCCACGCTCTTCGTTACCGATATAAGAAATCTAGGTCTCATGAACCAATAACTAACTATTTACGTGTAAAATTAATAGGAAGAGAGAGCAACGATGTGCGCGGGCATCCATCGGATGGTTGGTGTGCCAGAAGTGAAACCTGCATCGGCCGTTACCGCGGTGCATCGACTCGAAAGTGGTTTTCGGACGAGTAAATAACGTAGGGTTAAAGGGGTGCTAGTACTCACGGGTGGTGCGTCGGGAGCGGAGGGTGAGTGGTGGCGTCGGAGGCGGCGACAGGCGGCTGGCGTCAGGAGCAGGCGGCGGTGCGGGCGCGGGCAGCGAGGCGGCGTGCGGCCAGACTGACGGCGCGCGCGACACTGGCGCGGGGCCCGTCTTGCCCCGCCGCGGCCCTGGCGCGCTGACGTCAACTGGCCCAGGGCCCGGCTGCACGACTATTTTTGTCCACAACTAATTATCGCCTTCCTTTGTCCAATCATATGTTATGTACTGAAAAGGAAATCTGGTTTTGTGCCTACGTACACCTATCGAATAAAGGACAATGTGATAGCTATTACAAGTGTCATACGTAATGGCTGCCTAAATTACTCATGAGTCATAATTTCATATTATTTATGCGTGATACGTCTTATTTTGTAAACATTACGATTTTTTAAAACATCATTCTTTCTTTACGTTTAGAAGCCGATCCATTCAAAATGATGGGCATGTTATACCATTCCAATAATTTAACAGGCTTTATATTAAGCTGACTAACGTATTAAATAATTTTATGTGTATGGGAAAGTAAAGGTTAATCTGTACAATAATTTCGTGTAGTTTATTCCAACGATATACTGTGGTCAATAAGGTTATTGAATAAATAATTACACAGTGTGTAAATTTAATAAACAATTCATATTTACTAATACTTCAATATGATTATAATAACTAAATTAGGCACCAACAATAACTTGAAGCAGTTTTAAGTAATACTTAGTCATTTCTCGATAATGACCAAATCAGCAAAGTACGCTAAATTATTATTAGTTATTTTTGACTAATTACTATCTTATGACTAATAAATAACACAAAATATATGATATGAAACAATTTATTAAAAAGGGGCTTTAAATTCTATGCAATGGATAACATATGTATATAAGGGACAAAAAGCAAATGTAATAATTAAAAAATAACGTTTTTACTATATTTGATTAAAGAATGTAATAGACGCTGCTGAATTCACAAACAGATCATTGCGTGACTTTAAGCATTGAATTTGAGCCAAAATGCCTGCACTGAAGAAGTTTCTTGTTATAACGCGTCGGGATGACTCATATCGTCGGGTTTATCCCTGGTGGGTTCTGGACCGTTCGGATTAACTTGATTTCATTTCGACTGGCTTTAACGGCAAAGACATTGGAATAAATGGCTTAAGACTATTATAGATTACTTTACCATTAAAAACAAACAAAACATCTTTCAATAAACGAATCTGCTTTTAAATTCTACTAGCAGCCTAATGTTATACTACCCTCTCCAAAGCGTTTTATATTATGCGCTATTGGACAATTTTCTTTGGATGTCTCAACAATACTATGTTGTATAGCATCGAATCAGCTTTCAAAACAAAAATGATTACTTAACTCATTAATAATAATTTATTCATTTTATTTTTGTGTTCTAATGCAAAACGAACTTTTCTTAAAACAATAACCGACCTAGATACTGTAACCTAGGTCGGTACTTCTTTATGCGTTTATGGTTTTTTAATCTGTGCAAGAACTACATTTACAGTTAAATCATAAACACTAACTATTTTTTATTATTATTAAGGTCTAATTATTATTTTACTATTATCTGATCGTTTTCTATTTACAAACTTATATTAGATGCGTATTTTCTGTTGTGTGTACCATTTTCCAGTTTTTCCATTTGAACTAATTACATTTGAATATTGTATAACACAAAATGGGATGTCTTTTATTACAAAACATTGTAGTGTTTATTTATAAATATAGGGAAAATATTGCTTTTGTTAATTAATCTCTAGAGGAAAATGGAAAACATCCCAAAGATTTTTTTTCTAGAAATACCCAAAGCCGACTCGCAGGGTTTTACGTTACTGGGATTAAAATATTTAATCCACAAATTTTTCATAATAAAACGGTACTGTAATTAATAAGTCAAATTATGTAGAGTGTTTTTTGTTTTTCTTTTTTTTTCTTATTAATAAAAAACAACACATACTATTTAAATTAACCGTTTATTTTATAATTTTATTTAACATACTGATTTAATGATTAATTTTAAGATAATATAATGTAATATTAAATATTTTTTATAAAATGCACAGCTGTGTTTAATACCAAAAAAATATATACATACTTAAGTTTGTAATATTTTCGAGCCGAGATGGTTACAATACGTCACAACCGATGATAGCGGGTTCAAACCCAGACAAAGACTGCTTAATTTTCATGTGTTTAATATGTGTTTATAATTCATCTCGTGCTCGGAAATGATGAAAAACATCGTGAGGAAACTTACATCTCTAGTTGCAGCGAAATTGTGCCACATCTGAATCCATCCCTGCATTGGAACAGCGTGGTGCAATATGTCAGGCTGAGTAAGAAAAAAAAAAAACAACGACAACAGTTTTTGTTTTAATACATATATTCTTATAAAAATAAATGTAAAATAAAACCGTACATTATCGCATGGTAACAATAATTTTGATAATACCTTAATGCTATTCGGTGGAGTAGATAACCATACAATACATATATTTAAAATTATGTGTCATTGAACTCCATCTGTGAAGAAAAACATCGTCGGAGAAACAAATGTGCCAAATAAAACTCTACTTCGAACTCTTCTCTACCCAGCGACCCTTTGTAGTATGTGGTGGAATAAGTAACAAACCAATTTGTTTTATTAAAATAACTTAAAAGCATCTTACTTATTAAAAATATTATTATAGGTATTAAAAATTATTGTTTCTTTGTAAAAGAAAAAAATTGAAGTAGACTAACATTGCGATCACAGCCGTTTAAAATCATATGACAAAATCACCGTAACATAAATATGCTTAAATAATGAACAATACCTTATTAACAGTATTCTTATTATGACTTATATTTTAATACGGAGTCGTAAAAAATATTATATATTTAAATCTTTAATACGACATAATACGATATAAAATTTACCTACATTTAGTACATAGTCATTTAAACATCTATTCTTTTTTTTACTTTTTTGTTTTCTTTATTGATTGTTTCAATATTTCGTCTAACACACAAATACAATTACCTTTTTGACAATCATTCATTATTACAAATAAATATGGATAAATCTATTCAATAATTGTAATTGACGGGAATTATTTATTGGTTTTAATGATTGGCGACGTATTGATAATGTAAAGAGTTTAAAGTTTTAAACTATATCGGTACCTATTAGCGTCGATGGGCGAAAGTGTATACAACAGGTTCTTGTCTGCTGGCAGGTGGTACGTCTGCCTTTCTTTATAAAAATAATAAACAAGTAATTGAACTCTTGGAACTTTACAACATGAAAAAAATAATAAAATTGGATCTGATAGAAATCTGACCCATTACAATAGCACATACAAATATAAGAAGTTAATAATCGAATATCAAACATGAAGTATAGAATGATATTTTCACGTTCTGTTATCGAAATAGTTTATTATCAGTCGTTTCCTCGCCGTTATCAGTGCAGATACAACTTCACCGCTCTATCGTGTTGTAGAAATCAAGATGTAGATAACGTATGCGATGGGAACTAGGTATCAATCCCTCGCTGTTACTTCTGTGACCTCTGATAAAATGTTGACATTCAATTACTCACTTATCATGTAAGTAAGCCATCTGTTCCAACTTTGCGAATTCGTATTTTTCTAATCATATTTCATTCTTTACAAACTTTAATCTGTGCCTTTTTCAATAATACTTTTTTTGCTCTTTATTTTTATTGATTTCGTACATTTGACGTATTTATCTCCATTTAGTTTTCTGTTTTTAGTTTTCACTTGTTTTCTACTTCAACCATTTATTGTAAATCTTAGACTACCAAGACGCTTTCATATACTTTCTTGCCCCCCCACCACTGACGAGGCTCTACCCCCTTATTTAGATACATACTCCGTTCCTGTTCATAAAAATGTTATTGTATTTCGTTATGTAAATGATTTTACTCGATATTTATTTATCGCTATGATTTAACTATAAATTCTTCCAAAAAGCATTAATGTAATTATGTTTCATATTCATTATATTCATGTCACATTTCTGACAAGCATTGTCATAACGCTGATTTTTTTTTTTGTTTTAATGATTCAGTCGTAGAATTGACTATACTTACTTAAATATTGAATCACCACGTGACCATGTCTTAGCGCCACTTTGAAGTGCGAACTATGTTTTTCGTCCATATAACAAATGACATTTGAAACAATACAAATATAGTTTTCTATTAAAAATATATAATTTTTTACATCACTTTCATAATTACAAATCATAAATTTAAATTTAGGAAAAATATGTGAAGTCACCTAAAATCTATTCTGTATACTGGATACCATCTAATATAGAATATATATGTATTTTCATATGTATGTATTAACATTGCACAGAAAGCGGGCATAACGCCAGAAAAATGCTTTGCCAATCAAACTTAGGAAGTAGAAGAGAACGAACATTTGAATATGCATAAATATGCAATATACGAACTTAGATCTTAAGCTTAAAAAATGCATTGCATATTTTAATACTCACATTATTTTTATTACCCAATACTATTAAATGAATTATCAAACAATTATTCTAATTTATTTTTTATTTTGTCTTATTTATAACTATTATATATAATTATTATATATACGTAATAATTCTATATAATAATTATATATTCAAATTATAATACATTTATTTACCGTATCCAATTTTTGTGATGTAGATATTGGGCCAGCGCGCACTACATGATCTCGCATCGGGAATATTTTCTCTCACGTATAATATATTATCATAATTACGGTGTCAACGTGATATTCTATATCTCATAAAATAATTATACTAATATTCCGACTAATATTCTGCATGCCAAAGTAAAGCTTTCGGTATGTAGTATTGCTACGTTTTATCATTAAGAGCTATTGAATCAATTTATATCTATATTAATTTTAAATGTTAAAGTAACTCTGTCTGTCTGTCTGTTTCTCGCTCTTTCACGACCAAACTGCTGAACCGAATTCAATGAAATTTAGTATGAAGTAAACTTGGACTCCAAGCAAGGATGTAGGCTACTTTTGTATCTAATACATGACAACTAACACCCTAAAACACGATGTTGCGGGAAACCCCTAGTATACTTATAAATTAAGGCATATCAACTACGGTTTTTTTTTTGTCTCAGATATAGACGCTGGGATACTGCTAATCTTACATAAACACAAACTACAATCACAACAGAACTTGGCCTATATTTAATAGTTGCTGGGTTATACAAATTGGTTGTCATTCTTATCATTTTCGCCCTCCTATTACGGGTTGGACTCTGATACAGATAAATAATTAAGGTTAAAGTCAAACGAGAATATTAACATGATCATGAACGATCGCAGCTGCATTGCACATATCTGATAAAACACTATTTTATTCTTACAAGATTTTATTTTACTTCGTTGTTCATCGTTATTATGTGTGGGTGAAATGTGTAGCACAAGCTTTTGGTTTAAAATACGTGTTAATATATAATTCGGACAATTAGAACCTCTTTATTTAGTTAGCATGTTGGATTCGAAGTTGATCCGAGGTATTCTTTAGTAACATGTATTTGTTCTTTTTTTAAATTACTTATGACATTAAGAAAATAATCAATTAAAAAAAACTTTTTAATTTCCGATAACCTTGCGTCGAGTCAATTATTTTAACATTGGTAATGTAACTTAACAACTTTCAAAAATATTATTTTTAAAAATTCTATGAAGTTTTTACTGACCTTACATATTATTTTAATACGTTAAAAATACAGTTCTGTGCTTAAACCTACAAGTAACTATTCTTTTTTTTTATTCCAAGCCATTGTGTTATAGGGGGATAACATTTTCCATAAAATTGTTGTATAGATTTCTATACTGGTATATAAAAAGTACACCCATACAACGTAAATGAATATCAATTATTGTATGGGTCATACATTTAACTATTCGCTTAAGGTGATACCAGACACTTTGCAGAACGTTTAAAAGAGTGATTATTCGTTACTAAGTCGAATGCCAATATCCAACATTATAGGACATCTTTGTATCACTAATTTATTTGAGGCTTTGTGTCTTTTTTTTATTTAGACGTGTGGCGCTTTAAGTGCGACAAACCAACCAAATGAGAGATACAAAACGGACAAACCGTCTCATTTCACCTTTAGGCAGCATTTCACTTCTATTTCAATAATTTAAAAAAGTATATCTATTTATACGTATATGTTTTTTTAAGCTCTATGCGAGAGAAGTTTGTTATTAGATGTTTTAACTTTAGTATTTGGAACACAAATGAGTAAACAAGACACTAATACAAAATATTATGTATTTTGACAAAAACTCTTTACTATGTGAATAATGACAAGTGCTTTAAAAAAAGTTGAAATAGGTGTAACTTTAAAAGATATTTATACGAGCACCTATCAAGTAAAACTTACTCGTATATAGCCCAAAGACTAATCAAAAAGCTATCTGAGTATCGCAATACTAAGAAATCTTTCTGGTTAGTCCTTAAAATGTGTTTTTTATAGCTAATCTCAATATAAGTAATGATTTATACGTAAAACTAAAAGAATAAGCATATGATAATTTAAATATTTTGTAGGTCAAGCTCATTATATATTAAATAGTGTAAAATCTATAAAGAAATATAAACAGAAGTAAAGAACAAAATAATATTAACATACAAATATTCTTAAAATATTAATATAGTCCTACTTTAATATTTGTTTCAATAAACATATTATAATCAAATCACAATAAAAGGTAGTATTTTGCCACTTTAATCTGTTTTAATTACAAAGTGACCTTCCAAAGTCGTTGTCGTCGCCTCGAATAATACGAGACCCTTACCTTCCTCTCGTTTGGAACATTTGTATTGACCTGGGATTGGTGCATGGTGGATCAAGTACATGAATGTGTGCAGAAGGATAAGAAACTCCGTTTTTATGAAAAGCTGAAAGATTTACACAAAATAAAATAAATATATAAGAGTACATACTTTAATAAGCAGGTGTCCGGAATTAATAATATAATAACAGTTACTAGGGATTCTTGGTCGTTAAAAGTGTTCTGTCACTCTTATTTTTTATTTTCAACAATTATATCTTGCCGTTAATTCTGGTATTATACAACATACTATTTTGGGTAATCTTTGGTCTCTTTTTCTTCTAAATATCCTCAATCTTTCAGTAATGACACTCGTGCATCAATTTATTTCCTATAGCACGTACTGGAGATACAAGATAAACTCATTGGACCTTGGTCACGGACGCTACGTGACTTCCTATAGTACATGCACCGAGCCATTATCTCGAGTGCATTCATACAATCTTCTTTGATTCACATGCAAATAATTTGTAACTATAGAATATTTATTATTGGAAAGTTAATTCAATAATCATGTACTTATTCTTACTTTCATTCTATCACAAGTCGCTGATAGCGTGGGATAAGTACAAAAGGAGAAAAGTTGAAAAATATTTAATTATATATATATATATATATATATATATATATATATCATGATGCAAGCGACACATCATTCATTGAATGACGATAAATGAACCTCCAATCAATCAACAAATCAATTCCTCCAGTATTTTTGTTTAATTTAATAGTGAATTGTTGCAATCTACTAAAGTAGAATCCTAACCCGTCTTGAAGGTCAGTTCACAAATTATAAAACGAACAGATACAAATAAAGCAACTATTAATTTTGAAAAAGATTTAAATTGTTGTTCAATTCTGCCATTCGAATGCAGTTATTAAAACTGGAAAAAATAGCTCCTTTGAGTATACATATTGGCTAAAAAACTACTAAACCAGATACATAAAATTATACCAGAAGATGCAATGTTTTTCGGAGAAGGCTTGTAACATCTGGAGAAACGTCGGTAGACGGTTTAGCTTACTTAATTACAAAATATCAATTTAAGTACATTTATTTATTATTGTTCTCGTTGGATGCATGACAAATTTAAAGCGTCATAACATTTAGTATCACGTTAACAATTGGTTTTGGACAGAGGAACATAATATGAGCATGTAGATTTACCGTTGGTTGAAAACTTGTAATATCCATAGATAATGGCTGCCATTTTGTTTCTATGGTTTGTTCATCGTTTATTATATACTTAATCAATAAATTGAAGCTATGGTTACTTAATCCACGATTATATTTTAAGACGGCATCACATTCATATTAGTTGTTAAAGTGACCTCGAAATCTCTCTTAATGTTGAATAAAATATAGCGTAGGCTGCTATGACAGTCTCAAATGTATCGGTTTTAAACAAAAATAGTTATATTTTTTATTACGTATGTAGTTCTATTAGAAAGAGTTAGTGAACAATTTGATTTATCATTAGGAACTCGGGCATTTTTTAGTTATAGAATATATCTCTTTTAATATATAATATATGTTATACGTTCCAAAAATAACAGTATTTTCGATACTTTAAAATACAAGTCATTTTTTTATAATACCTGTTCTATTTTTAACTAGCATATCAGGTTTTTAAATGTATTGTCATATTATCATAAAGCTGACATAGCTTGAGCATCGATCCAATATTGCTGTCACGAATGGCACAAACATTGCATATTTTATTTGCGAATTCGGTTCTTTTATTTGGAACAAGGTAATTGACCGACTTCACGTTGTATAACAATGTAACTCACACACGTGTAACTTACGCGCTTCTGTATGTGACGTAGGTATGTAACACGTAATAGCTACATCTTTTACACCCACTATATGTTAACACACATACAACACAAAGAATGTATAGAGCAATTCGTCTTTAAGGCGCGCCCCTCCACTTTAAAAGCATACATGTTGGTATTAGTTGGGTGACGCTCGTGCTTACAAATCGTCTTAGTGTGCGTGTGATGACTAATGTAAGAATTAAGGCAGGAAAAAAATTATATAAATTAGATTATTTTTGTTAATGCATGGCGATAATTAAACGTGGAGGGGCGAGCCTTCTTAAGTAAACGGATCTTTAGCAAATGCTGTATTTTACAATAGTCTGATACCTTCAATTTCAATTTAAATTTTCTTAATTATACCTGGATATTTTATTAAAAATACATTGCCTTGTTAGTCAAGATTCAGTCCAAAATGTAATTACTAAAATATACTTAAGGCTTAGTTATTTCATTTAAAAAACGTTTTTTGGCAATCATTTATTTTGAATGTGGTAGCGACTGTGGTTTTGACCATATAAGACGTCGTGGTCCTTTCACTGTTGGTTTCTTATAAATATTTTAAAATGTTTGTAAAATTAAATATTTGACCTCAATAAGTAATCTTGAACAAAACAAATAATAAGAATTGTCAGCTTATTTATGTAATTGTAGTTATTGTTAAATACTATACTATACTCTACTATAATCTATACGAATTGCAGCAATAGTAGTGATATGTTTTAAGGATACAATTATCATTATTCACATTACCGTTTGGTAATCGTTCATGACATAAAGTAATACTTATTTATATGATAAATTAATATACTTAGGTATAGAATAATGTGACTTGTTAACTCGTGATTATTTAACACATAATCAAACTGATAAAAAACAGATGTAAAAGTGTCTGCGTTGCTTTATTTTAGAAGCGAATACCTTGTCCCAGAAAGACACATTGACATTGTGGAGTCGACAACTTTGTATTTTGGCAGACAATACAAAAACAAAACGTTTTGGAGTTAGTCAAAGTTCGAATACGACAGAAGAGTGTAGTTTAGTTTAGTCTAGCAGTACATATAAGCCGTTACAACGATTAAAATTATCTAGTTTTATATAATATAAATTTATTTCATTCATTGAAGAGCTGTTAGATCATTGAATTAATAATGTAAAGAGCTTCAATGAATGAAATGTAATATCGAAGTAAATTTTACGTTACATATTATTTTCTTCTTCGTAAATGATTCTTGTGGCTTCGTATTCAGCGTTGTGATATCAATCGGTGTATGAGTCCGCTCTTGGCATTCACCGCGTGCCTTATGATGGATAGGAACACATATGGCTGCGCAGTGAACGCGAGGAGGTGGACTGTTTTTTTTCATAGTATTTGCTTTCTTGAGTTGCTTTCAGTATTCGCTGTTTATTATTTCTTCGGTATATTAACTTCATAAGTTGATCTAGAATTTCTTGCTTGAGTTTTCTAGTATCGATATCACATTTAAACGAAACAAATTTGTACTGTTTGTATTTTAATATTAAAACTACTGTTAATGTAGTTGTTCTTCAATAATTTATTACAAATAATGCAGACAGTACAATGTTTATTTCTAAGATTTTACGCCTACATAGATTATATTTATTTTCAAAAGTTATAGATATTGCTATTTTAAATTTAGTAGGCGTTTACAATATATTTTCAATATAAACATAATTTGCAATAACATTAAATTTTACAGTGAATATAATACAACTTATCGAGTATTTAATATATATACATATACTTATACATTATCTAATATTATATTTAGAATAGATATATAGATAGATACATTAACTAATATTATATTTAGAAAATTATATAAATATGCGTTACACAGGAAGTTTAACAATTGTCATAAAATAACACGAACAGTAGATAAAAGGCAACAAAAAAGATTTTTTTTAATCTTATTTTTCCATGAATATCATGGAAAACTATAAGGAATATAGGATGTTTTATCAAATAGTTAACGTGACGCTTTCCGACTAGAGAGTCAATGCTGTATGATAATTTTGAACAAGCGTAGCGTACGTTATAGCATAGATCAGGGGCTCCGGGGTGCATTGTCCAGAACAATAGGCTCAAGATGCAGCTGGCGTATTGTCACATGTTCACAGGGTACATTAGAGGGGTTGTAATTTACCGAATTAGAGTTCTAGTTCGATTCGTATACTACGATTTCAGTTTTATATTTTTATATAATGCCGTGTGACAAAAAACTATTTAAATGGTTTTTGAATAACCTTTTTAATATAAAGGAAAAGCCGCTGCATTAAATTAACCGTCCGTCGTAATGATATTTAAGAATTATTGTTAATATACTGTATTTACACAGTCGTTTGATAAGGTTTCATTCTATTGATAATTATTATTACATAATTTTCGTTTGCAACCGTTTTCAACAACATTAAATTTGATTTAAAACTAGTTACTATATTTCTAATTACCATATATGTATTTACCTACAACTTTGTATATTTTTTTAAATATATTGATCAAAAATCAAATGAGATTTGTAAAAGAAAATATGACTTACGTGAAAAATAAATAGACATGGACAAAGTTGCCGGATAGTTATTATTGAACAGAAATAATAGCAAAATCTTATTCATTCTTGATCATCAGTGAAATATTTTCCGAAAAAAATCAATTTCATTGAAACCTAATGAAAATTATATTCGTAAATTGTTAGCTCGTGTATGTTGATCAAACAAAGTCAGGTTTACGGTAGTGCATTCTCCATGGTGAAAGAATGTAAACATTGGGGCAATTAACCTCCACGAGCGAGGGGGCGGACTTACTACTTACTACTGGTTTTAAGGGGTGGCTAGTTGTTTAGTAACAGTTCGAGTGTATTACGATTTTAGTTATTAATGAGTAATAGTATCGCGTGTGCCCGAAGTCCACCCATTTGTTTTGGAAATTTAATAAATTTGGTATTCGTATATATTTCCGCTGCACCTTAATCTTATCCTTGAAATAATGTTCGATTGATCTTAATTTATATTTGTATTAAAACATAATTAATATTAATGTATTAGATGTTCACGTATCACTCTATAAATTTTATGTCAACAAATGATAAGATATAAAATCTATATCAGTTTACAGAATGGATTATAAGTTGTTATTTATAAAACTATAAAATAAACGTATTTAAACTGTAAACGTTATTTAAAGCAGAATCTAATTAGATAACAAAACAAAAGTAGATTAATAAAGCAAATTATCCCCGATCGTGAACAATGCGCGGAGGTTGGCAACGAGGGCAGGGAGGGTGAAGCCTCTCAATGCTTCCGATGACATCACACAAGTGCGTCTACGATCACGTATCCGATCATTGTATCTGACTACTTATTGCACGGTATTACGACATTGTTTATCAAAACATCAATCGATTAACCTCGGCTTTTCTTATACTGGCTATAGTTCTGGCTTCGTTTAACATTCACTGTATACTAGTGGCATGAACAGGCTTTGCGCTTTTGACTTGATACTTTCGAATAAATACGTTGATATATTTAACGTATTAATTGTATATTAACCAGTTCATCTGCTCGTGCCAGCTGTCAGCCAGCGATTGCACAAAGAAAGATAACGCAATTGTAAATGGCATTTTAAAAAGCTTTTATCGTATAGGTAATTTATGATACAAAGTTTTGACTAGATGTTTGTTTTTAATTCATTGGATTATCATCGAAACCGAACGGACATGTTAAGTTTCAATTCTCTAGGCTCTAATTATTTACCTTATTTGTATACATATGTTAATTCAATAACATTAATAGGTTTATACATTTATTGTTTATTTAGAGTAATTAATATTAAGTCTGTAAGTATATACAAATAAAAATGTTGTATAAATATAATTGATGTTATATAATGTATAAATATAATGAAGTCATTACGAATATATAATATTTAATTCTCATTCAGCGTTTTTGACGATGTACTTCTAGTGTCGTCTCTCTCCCTCATCTCTTTTCTCTACTGTATGGGAGGGGGTGTATGTTAAAACTTATTGGCTAAAAATAATTATAATAAAATGGTAATTTTTATTACAGTAAATAATTTTATTTATTTTACTCCATGTCTTTGTTTTCTTTAATAGTTAAAATTAAATCTTTCCATAGTTATCTATCACCTAAAATCTCAGAACGGCAATTTTTTTCTAAAACGGCATTTAACTTCTAAATTACAAATATCCTAATTTTGATAAATTTTAAATTATAAAACACAACATGTTACATTTTAAACATATATGTTTATAAACCTATAGTGCTTTCAAGGAAAATATTTATTAAATCTGGGCGAATGGTGCTTGAATAAAAAAAAAACCCTATCATTTTTAATAACGGTATCATTTTTTCATTTAAATTTCCTTTGGAAGTACATTACCACGGAAAATTATTATTAGATTTAGTCCATTAAATTATTTTTATCTATACTAATAAAACCCATGTGTTTGTTTATGTCTGATTGAACGATCAAGATGTACCATTTCGGATTCGTCTCACAACATATATTTAAGGTCATTTTTTGAAAATGGAACCCTTGGGGACGAAGTAGTAGTCTGAGTAAAAACTTACGGAAAAACTATCACAAGTATTTCTCGTAAGCCAGAGTACATTTTATAGTCATCTGAATTATTTATAAACAGCATAAAAATATACTTAATTAACATTTTTAAATATATTAATTAATAATTTTAATAAAAATAATGCACGTGATATTGAGTTTTTTAATTGTATTATTATAGCAGTTATGAATTTATCTAATAACTTGTTTTATTACAAACCTCTTAAAAGTACATCGAACTTTCGTGTGAACAAAAAATGATTAGAACGAGTACGACCTTAGCACACTTATTTTTTTACGATCGCTATTTAATACGAAGGGTTGATTTTGAAGGGAATAAAAGTCACGTGGCGCTAGGGATAGTACGTTGACCTCCTTGATATAAATTTTTAACTATTTTTAATTTATTACGAGCCAGAATTTAGTAACAGGACGCAAAGAAAATCATTAAATCATTATTTTATAGTTATGATGAAGTATTAGTTATACTAAGCTAAAGTTTAAAGTAACTATGAAGAAATAATGCTTAGTGCACTCGCAATTGCTTATTAATGAACATCATTAACAAGATTTTTTTCTTTTTAAGAAAGAAAGGTTTATAAGTTTTGGGTATACAAAATGTAAGAGCTGAGATGGCCTAGTGGTTGTAACGCTTGCATCTTAACCGATAATTGCGGGTTCAAACCCAGGCAAGCACTACTATATATATGTGCTTCTAATTCATCTCGTGCTCGGCGGTGAAGGAAAACTTCGTGAGGAAACTGTCTAATTTCATCGAAATTCTGCCTCATTGGAACAGCGTGGTGGAATATGTTCCAAAACACTCTCCTTAATGGAAGAGGAGGCCTTATCCCAGCAGTGGGAAATTTACAGGCTGTTACTTTAAAATATTTGTCTGTTTTAAAAATATTTTTATATGAATATCGAAAACAATTGATCTGCTATTTATAATCTATGAATTTTATAAGGACTACGATTTGACGGGTATATGCGACAGTGTAGTAAAAGCCAGCAAAGACCGTGGGAGATGGAACCCTGTCATAACTTCCACCGTTCCGCACCCCACACAGCTGTCGCGATAATGTATGGAGTGTTCGATGAATCGATTGTTTGATTCACGACCGTCTTTTGTTCCTGTCAATTGTTCACCAGACTCTTTGTCGCGATTGCATCGGGTTCCGTATCTATTATTATTATAATGGAAAGCTTGGACTATTAGCGTTCCTCGTGTGAAGGTCGAAGTTCGCACGTGATTATCAAATTGCCTAAAAAGTATTGTGTTCTTGACGAATAACTGTATTGCTATATTTTTAAATAAAAACTTTCTAAATTGTTCTTCAATAATAGAATAAACTAATCGTTTATGTAATATGAAACACAATTTAAGGTTTAAGAATGACTATCATAATACCTACGTACATGTTTAATGAAAACTAAATGATAGTCTGACCAGTTACACTATAATCCCTCATTTTTTTAAAATAGGGTATGTCCCTAGCCACATGCTTAATTCTTAAATTCTATTAGTAGTGTAACCGGTTTTGCTGGCTTATGTCTATGTAACTTGCATTATGCATTTAATGCAAACCATTTTATATGCAGATAGGTTGCGCGTGCAAATAATGTTCGAATATAATGTATTTTCCTAGACAAAGCGGATTGAATTAATAACCCAAAATATGGGGTGAGTTTTTTGGGCGTATAGTTGAATTGTCTAACTCTAGGGTCGTTGTACGCAGCTGCGCGGGCGCGGGCGCGAATCGAATTGATACGCGCACATGTCGCGTGCGACGTGACGTCACGCAATATGGCGAATGTTGCCGGCTGTCAAATGTTTCATGTTCTATGGTTACGCCGTTACATTGATTATGATTTTTATTAAAAATAGAAAAACAACCCGGTACATTAAAATTATTTAAAAATACACTCAATTTTAATCATAATCAATAATATATTTAAACTCGTCATTACAAAAGTAGCTTGTGGGGACAGAATATCTACTAACTTTATCTTGTTTTAAAATTCAAAGAGGGTGATTTACATTGCAAATAAAAGTAACCACGACACATATTCTACCCCTTTCCCAATGTCTGCGGCGTTATCAATAATATCAAAATTATATGTTAATAGAATTCTAATCTACTTTAATAGTTAATTACGTCAATTATTTTAAAATTATACAACGCTATTTACGTACGATTTAGAAAAGACTATTAAGTAACAGCTATTGAGTCAGCGTTTTATTTTTTTCGTGTTTATGACATTGTTTTAAAGTAATCTGTCGGTCGGTAGTTTATATAAGAAAAATGTATATAATGCTTGAATGTATTGTTCACGCTAATATTTATTTGTATTTTTTTTTTATTTTATAATTTGTATTGGAAATTTGGAATATATTAAGTTTATAATTTTATAACACACAACGGATTTTATTGTTAATGTTTTTTGAAATATTGAACTTATTAGAAAAATTAATACGTTTTGTTAGGAGCGGACATGGATTCGTACATACGTTTAAAGTATTATCTGTACAAGTATGTTTTACTTTATTTCGAAAATATGATTTGGAAACAAATATATCCCTCTGACCTTAATAACACTATAAAAATTAAAACACTTTTATTCGTATATATCCTTAAGTAATCTGAAAAAATGCAATTTTTATACGTGTAGAAACGATTTTTACCCAATTTATCGAAATATAACGCGGACTTGTTCGACAAAAGACACAAATAAATATTATTTAAATCAATGATTTATATTAAGTAAAGTTTAGTAGATACGTAGATAGAAAATAGAAAAACGATACATAAACCTTAAAATACTTTAATAATCAAAAAGGCAAAACCTAGTCCTTCGCAGTTGGTGTCTGAGTATAAGTTTGTTTTATCTCATAAATCATTGATTTCCAGATAAACGCCCTTATCAGCGAGTGACCGAGGCTTAAGTTCGCTAATTTCCTTTGTAACACGAGATATTCTAATTATAAAGTTACGCTTTATAACAAATAAAATAATATTTACGCTATTGTTTTATTTTAGTGCCATTCAAATAAAAATAATAGTTATTATTAATAAAATATTAGCAACGGTGCACTTCATAACGATTTATGACAAATATATGAGTATGTATATATGTTTTTGTTATTACCATCAAATCACATCTTCAATAGTAAACTTTGATCCTCTTTCCAGTATCCTCAACAAATTAGCTTATTAAAAAGTCTTAACGTAAATGCTTTAAGTTAAATCAATTATATATTCAATAGTTTAACTATTGTTATCCTTGAACCAAAAACTTTACGATCGCGAATAAAACGATCCGTTAAACACAGCGGTCTCGTAGCGACTGCTACGCGCTACGTCAAGTTACGTTATCCACGATAACAGCCAGTTATAATGAAATGGTTCAGACGTACTAAGTATGTGTACTTCATAGTAAGTTCAACATCCTCATTTATAAAGTGCTCATTACTTTTTTTTTTAAAGTTGCTGAATATAAAGTATTGATTCCTTCGATTATTATATATATATATATCAGCTTTTGTTTTTAGTAACATAAATCGAAGATCCTCGAAAATTATCACAAAAATTTTAAAACTTCTAATATTTAAGGGTGTCCTAAATAGTTTTTTACATTCATTTTTTGCCTTATTCTATAGATATATTTAATTATTCATTATATGAAATATTGAATGCGGTTAAAAATTTAGTTTTCTAATGATTTTCAAATATAAATCATTGTTTGCTTCTGAAAATACGATCGTATTTAAATTAAAAAGTAAATTTTAACTATATGAATACGAAAAGTTAGTATGTAATTCTATAAATAAAACATCGAAATAACACAGAACAGACACAACACAGACACATAAAGCTGACATAGAAGCAACTTAAAACTATGTGCGGTGTGCTCGAAGGCTGTCCTGGCAGAGTGCCAGCCGGCAAGGTGAAGTAGCGGCGCCAGTGAAAGTCCCCTTCTCCTTCTCTCCCGCTAGCTTCAGAACTACCCTAACTGACGTTTTCAATTATATTTTAAAAAATGCCTATCAAACTCATGAAGAGTAGAAAGATTCGCATGACTTTGATTTGATTTTTGAACCTACACATGATTTGTTTTATACATTTTAATATGTAATATTTGGCTATAAATAGCGATAATCATATAATATATATATTTATAATATATATATTCAAAGCCCAAATTGGATAAGGAAAATTTTGAAATTTGCCTATTATTCGTCGTTCGTCGTTTTTCGATACAATGTGGCTCAGACTTAGTTTAGTAAAACAGATATAAAATGTTAATTCGATAAACGCATTAAACAAAAAGTAACGCTCGCATTTTTATAAAAATATGTACAAATTATTCACTCACCTTGTGACAAACTCGTACTCTGCCCTCCTCCGGCGTTTAATAGAAGAGATGCAGACAGATAACGAGTGTTCGAAACAAAGAAAGCTTAGACAGATCATGCAAAACAGAAAGCGGACGAACATAGACACAGACAATTTGATTGTTATTTCAATAGTAGCAGCTTTTAATAAAACCGCTGTAAATTCTTTCGATATAACTTAAAGTAAATTGTGATTTTAAATATCTCAATGAACTAACAATCATTTAATTTTAAATTACGCGAAACACAAAGCACTTTTTAATTTTCATTCGATTTTCTTAATATTTTCTAAATAAATATTTTTTAATTTGTATCGCGATATCACAGACTCGTCACTATAATTTAAAGATGTCGGGGTAGTTTGTCAACGGACACATTTGAAATGAGCGCAGAACAGTATGGTGCGACACTGACGGTGCATGCTTACGTACCTCGCCGGCTCACGGTTCACTCACAGTACTGACACTCGCGGAGCGCGCGGACAACGGTACACTTCAGGCAAACACCAAAAGCAAAATGGACATACCTGAGGGTGGCGGCTGGCACGGGGCGCGCTCGCTACTTGAATGAGCTTCCCGGGCAAAGCGGCGCGCGCAGGGGGCGCGGCTAGCCCGCGTGGCTCCGGCTGCCACCCTCTCACCTCCCGCGCTGCACCCGCCACCCCGCCATCCCCAGCCTCTGCGTCCGCCTGCACCGCTCAGCTGAGCCCTGATTAGCCCCGGCCGGGCTATTCAATTAGGGGTTGCTTGGTGCATTTCGCAAGGTAGCCCGGCAGCTGAGCCGCCGGACCGCCCGCCGACCCTGACGCCCGCTTTGCTCGATGCCTTAAAGTACTCTTCATTACAATCTCTCCATAACTGATCCTATTACTTATATTCGTCCCGGCCAACAAGACCTCAGTTTAACCTGTTTATGATTTCGAATCTAATTTAGTCAATAGAATATGATAGTAAGAAGAAATAACAAATAATAGAAATATGTAGTTGTTGTTACATTAAAATATAAATATAGAGTAAGTATTTTTTTTGAGAAAGAGTTTTAAAAGTATACGTCGTGTAGTCGTAATATTGAAGCTGTAACGTAACATAACGTAAAACCTTATCAGTTGCGTCTGTATGTGACGCTATTGTCTACGCAAATTGCTACTGCCGAGGCGGAGAGTGGCCTGTCTTATTTGAATTGAAAATTAAGTGGAGACGTTGTCGCGAGTGGTCCCCAGGCGCGGGCTCGTTACCAACTACGAGACTTGCCAACAATGATGTTACTTTATTATTTAATTCTATACTAAAGTAATTGGGTTAAGTCATAAAGTATATCCAGTCGCTCTCTCAGGAGAGAAATTTCGTGATGAGATTATCTTAGAAACTTTATGTTATTTATTGTCGATTATTAGCAAAATTATTTGTTAGCAGCTGTTCCATTATAGGATATTTAAACTACCACATAATTTAGGAACTATATTTGTAATCTGTTGACTATATTTGAAATACTGTGTGTATAATTTTATATATCGATCCATGCATTAGTGTGTGTAACTGCTATTATGATTAAATTCTTTATTTACATTTCAATTTTTGACACGGCTAAGTTTAAGCTTTATTTGTATTGTATGTATAATAAAAAAAAGGTTATAAAATTTGTCCTTAAAAACCTCAAGTACATGTTGTACATTTTACGAACATTGAGTGCCATTGCAGATGACAAGGGTGACTTTTTGGTACTTTGGATATAAAAATCTATAAAAATAATTTTCAACTCTAAGTATACAAAGTATAAGTGTTTAAATGCCATATATCAATTAAAGTCTAGAAAAAGTCTTAAAAATGTATTCTGTATATTGTATTTATTGAAAAAGATTAAAGGCTATAGATATAGAATAACGCCACGACACACAAAGGCGGAGTAGTTACGATTAACTAAGACAAAACCACGCGGACTAGCTTGTATATCTTCTATTATAAACATAGACTCAAAATTTTCACTATTCTTGCAGCTGTAACACTTGTTAAGATAGGATTTTTGGAAATTTTAACTTCAAGGATGGGAAATGAGAGATGAAATTATTAAATTGAGCGAAAATCTCACGAATATTGAGAGCTAAGCTAACGCTTTACACTGTTCTGTCTATTTGTAAAATCGGAAGAGTTGTTCTCATAGAAACGTCGTTCCCATACCTAACTATGAAATATTGAGCTTTTAAAAAAGCTTAACTCACTAGTTAAGCTTTTTTAAAAGCTCAATATATTAGTACTTACTTACATCGAAGTTATTTAGTAAACACTTTTACTAAATAACTTCGCTGTAAGTAAGTATTCAGGATTTAGGTATTTGTATTTTTTATAAATGTTATTTGATGTATATATTTTAATCATTATAATCATTGATCCCTCTATCTCGTCTGTATGCCGTTTGTCGAATTTATTGAATCCATTTACCCGTAAGAACTGTTTACAGCTGTAATACTTGTTTTAAATGTTTATTACAATTGAAGGACAAGTTATTTGTAGTGATTTCATTAAGGAATGTATTTTTTTATTTAAATATATGTAGTTGACTTTATTATATATGTTGACGATATATAAAAATACAACCTAAATTTATTTAGTCAATTTTATTGAATATAAAAACTAATAAAAGAATCACAATAAATTAATCACATCAATTTTACAGACAAATAAACCCAAAAGAATGAAAGTAATCTGTCATTGAGAAAACTCCTAATTTTTAATATAATTATATAAAATAGGGCTTTATAATATAAAAAACGGCTATTAACATTTTATTTTTAGTTTAGTTTTGTTTAAAAAGATCTACGCTTAAAGTCTGTCAACTACCATTTTATATGTTTAAATAATATTGAAAATATTAGATACATTTAACTGTTTGTTGGTAACGCGGCGCCAAATCACAACCAAGTGGAATGGCTGTTCCAGTTTTTGTTTCTTTGTTATAAACACTGATTTCGTTAGTGTGCTAAATGATATTTTGGCTGATAATTCGACTCACAAATGAATTTAACTACAATTGGTTTTATTTCTAGGCAAACAACATGCTTATGGAGATGTAAAGTCTGACCATAAAAAAATGTATATATCATGTTTTTTTTAGGTTACAAATCCAATAAGAAAAAAAGAAAAATGTTACATATTAATTGTATAAATCTAATAATGTTTAAGTCTTCTTATAGGATTAATATATTTATAGTTTAACTTGTAAAGATTTTTCCGGAAGGTGAGCTTCTGTATAATGACAAAAGTGCTGAGAGCAAAGCGGGATATTGCAAGTGACACGAGGGAATTTTTAATTACAGCGGATAAAGGCCGTTAATGAACGCTATCTAGCAGCGCAAGAAAAGAACGATAAGTCTTTGGTGCATTTTAATCATTGTAGAATTATTTATAAGTTAAAAACTTTACATTGTGAATTAACAAAAAAAAACGTAATATGTAACTAAATGTAACCTTTTTTCAGGCTTATACGAAAACTATGATTAATATTATTAAGACAAATTATAAAGCGAGTTGCTTTATATTATATGGATTAAGAAATTTATTAAATACAATTTTGATAGTCTGCGTATTCTGCGAAAGTTATTTTACAGCGATATTTTAGCGTTTGATTCCTTGAAGTCTAATGACTGTTATCGTAGAGGAACATAGGACTTCCATTATTTTCACCCGCGCCGTTACACCATCAAGTACGAAATACGTCATAATATCAAATTCGACATTGATTATTTAATTTAAACGAGCAATCTTCTGTTTTATCCACTGAACCCTTTCGTGGCATCATCGTCATCATCATCATCATCATCATTTCAGCCGAAGGACGTCCACTGCTGGATATAGGCCTCCCCCAAAGATCGCCACAACGACCGGTCTTGTGCAGCCTGCAACCAGCGGCTACCCACGATCTTCACCAGGTCGTCGGACCACCTTGTGGGGCGCCTACCCACGCTGCGTCTACCGGTCCGTGGTCACCACTCGAGAACTCGTCGGCTCCATCGGCCGTCGGTTCTTCGAGCAATGTGCTCCGCCCACTGCCACTTGAGTGTGGCAATTCTTCAGGCTATGTCGGTGACCTTAGTTATTCTGCGGGTCTCCTTATTTCTAATTCGATATCGCAGAGAAACTCGCCCTCTCCATTGCGCTTTGGGTGACCTTGAGCCTTCTTATGAGGCCTATTGTGAAGGACCACGTTTCTGAACCGTAAGTCATCACTGGCAACACACACTGGTCAAAGGCTTTTGTCTTCAGACACTGCGGTATATGGGACGAGAAGATTTTTCGTGGCTTCCCGAACGCTGCCCAGCCGAGTTGGATTCGACGGTTGACCTCTTTTTCGAAGTTCGACTTACCTAATTGGATCGTTTGTCCCAGGTATATGTAGTCATCGATAGCTTTGAGTGTAGATTCTCCGATTTTTATAGGAGTGGGCACAACATAGATGTTCGACATAATCTTCGTCTTATCCATGTTAATTTTAAGACCCACTTATTTGGAGGCTTTACCGAGGTCATCGAGCATTATGGTTAAGTCTTCCACGGTTTTAGCCATGACTACTATATCGTCAGCAAACCGAAGGTGAGTGATGTACTCGCCGTTAATGTTGATGCTAGAGCCTTTCCAGTCCAAACGCTTGAAAACACCTTCCAGAGCAGCGTTGAACAGTTTCGGAGAAATAACGTCTCTTTGTCCCACTCCTCGCTGCAGCTGGATAGGTTTCGAGTTCTGGTCCTGTAGTGCACTTCGATGTACTGATAGTCAATTTGGCACATCTGGAGAGACTGTTGCACAGCCTAAGTTTCGATCGAATCGAAAGCTTTCTCATATTCTACAAACGCTAAGCATAATGGCATATCATACTCTTCGGTCTTCTGTATAACCTGCCGCAGCGTATGTATGTGGTCTATGGTAGTAAAAAAAAAAGTAAAGTAACAGCCTGTAAATTTCCCACTGCTGGGATAAGGCCTCCTCTGCCATTAAGGAGAGGGTTTGGAACATATTCCACCACGCTGCAGCAGCGTTGTGGAATAAGTTTAAGTCAAACTTTGTCCTACAGAAAAAAAGGAAGAAGGCTTTTGCCCAGAAATGGCACATTTACAGAATCGTGTTTATAACAAAAAATACATTACGATCATTACGTTCACTCGCGTCGTTTTATAAAAGATGTAATGACACTTTAAAAAAATCTACATTAAATAAATTTTAAATACACAATTGCTCGACACCATGCTCATAGATTGTATGGCGTTTTCCGTCAGACATACTCGAATCGATTCTTATTAGAATAATATATCAAGTTAATTTGAATGTGTCATCTTAACATTTGCAAAGCATATAGAAAAACTAAACATTTATCATTAAGTTGTATATTAAATGGACAAAGTAGTCATGTTTTTGTAATTATATAATAATTTGTTATATTTATATTTCGTCTAGTTGATAAGATATTAAGTGATATCATATCAATATAAATATCATTAATAATTAAAATTTCCTATTATGTTGAATATTCTTTACTTTTACAATTTTATGTATGACATTTTTATTAAATGTAGAGATAAATAATTAGGATGTACACCCATAAATGAATTTAATTCCATTCATTTCGTCTACTTTTAATTAATGACAAGCACACACACACACACACAAATACACAAAAAGCAAGAAGCCAGCGACGCAAGCACAGAGGTTGCCCATAGTTTGTAGAATTTTCCTATAACGTGAATATTACGACCGCGTTCTTTTCTGCGCCATTATTATAATGTGATTGAATTTCTTCTTTTGTTTTCGAATTAGAAGCTTAAGTCTTGTGTGTTACGTCCTGT
The DNA here is from genome assembly GCF_905220365.1 of Vanessa cardui. Taxonomy (NCBI): domain Eukaryota; kingdom Metazoa; phylum Arthropoda; class Insecta; order Lepidoptera; family Nymphalidae; genus Vanessa; species Vanessa cardui. The sequence continues at coordinate 10,628,236 of NC_061129.1, forward strand.
ACCCTTAGCAGCGGCGTTATAGAATGTCCACGATAAAGCCCGCGTAAAGCCAGATGACCTAATTGAGATTATTTTACGTATACATATATACTAAGACCTTTTGTAGCATAACTAAGTAATTACAAAATTATCGTTGTTTTATTAACATGCTGCCATAATATGACATGCTGTTGCTTAGCTGGCTTATAAATAAAATATTTAAAAAATTTTTTTATTTAAATATTTAAAAAAATCCTGTGTTAAAAAAGTTCCATTTAAACTTGAGTTAATTGTTTTACTTTATTATTTTTTTAATTTAATTTATTAAGATGTTCGTTATGATGTTACTCGATCAAATTAACTTGAAATCGATATAATAATTTGTTCAACATATGTGAGGTGGAAGAAATGATACGATATATTTTCACAACCTTCACATCTTTCTGTGTCTTGAATATAACTAGAATATGAGGGGTTACAAATTTGACCTATTCGAAACTGTTATGTTTACGAAGGAGAAGCTATTCACATTTCGTCTTCATGTCACATTTGTTTATAATACATACATATCCCAATAACCTTTTCACCCAGGATGAATAAAAAATAAATAAAATATATGTCTACCACAATTTAAATGCATCGAATTTAGCTTTCACGTCAACATACATTCATATTGGTATGACACATAGAGAAGCTTTCCACAAACCTGCACAAGGAATTTCCGCTCACTACACAAGACGCGGTGAATCGTAAAGTCATTCGAATTGAATTTGCACATTGCAAACACGAAGTGGTGCAGGAAACTAGCAGTAAACGAAATGGCAAAAACGGGCTAAAATTCCATACCCGCAGGTTGGAGCAATCTCTAAGGTGACTGCTTCGCTTCCGATGCAGTTACTTTACAGTCGGCTGCAGCCGGGTTTAACGAGCATATCCAGCACCGATGCCCGGGCCACGGTTAGAGCTCGCTACCGTTGCCGGATGAAGCCTAGCGCTCATTATAAATAGAACCTTTACGATACGCAATAGGGTTCGATGTTACGTTGTGTTTGTATGCAGGAGGTTGAGTTGTAAGTGCATAATGGCGTGTAATGTGTGTGTGTAGGTGGCTAGCGAGCGGCGGGCGGCCCGGGCGACCCGGCGGCGCGGGCGGGCAGGTGCGCGCTGCCTGTGTGCGTGGAAGACAGGTGAATTAGTGACGCGTGCTAGCTCCCGGTACGGCGCAAGCCCGGGCAAGCTCGTCGCTATAGCGACACTCAGAATTTAATATAGATTGTAGCAAATGAAGGCAAAAAATATATGATACACTGATCAAGGGAAACTGAATGCCAGGAAGAAAACACTTAATAAATTGTCAAATTGCAAATCGAGTAGTATACGTATATTTTAATTGGCACAACGTATTTTTCTCTCTGTAGATCAAAATATAATATTACGATTTTCAAAGTTATGATAAAAAAACGGTATTAACAAGGGTAAAAAAAAAATCTAAATGAAATTGGTATTGTCTGTTATTACGTAATCCTCAAATTTGCATCCTTATATTTTCAATGAAAACCACTTTTATTTTCTTTCGATAGTTCATAGGTTTAAGTTCACAGTTTAGAGTTTAATAAATACTTAAGACTTTAATAATATTGAATACAGATTTAAAACTCACAAAAAAAATACAAGCTTTTAAGGCCGCAGAAAATGATAAGCATTATTCAGTTCTTAAAGACTTATTCAGATTTATTTGATTTATGGTTAGAAGTACATTCAACTGATACTATATGTTTAATGTTTAGATATAAAAGATATTAGGTTTGTATTTACAATTGCACACATGTAGGTGTCGCCTGCAGCGCCCAGCTCGGCTTATATAACAGACACCGTGCAATATTGCACATAACGTGATCCAATCTAAAGCAAAATTAAATGGACTTGTCTGTCTCGAATTTTTGTATAAATGCTTTCAAAGAGGGAGGATATAAGCCGATTATTAACAGACGACGGCTTTGTCTTACTGAAGAGATGAGATTTTATAAATGAGGAGCACTGGGATGTTTTCAATGGAAAGATTTTAATTTCATTTATATTTTCATCTCGTGTTGACTTTTAAATAGAGCGAATGCGCTTGAAATGTATTTAAAACTTTCAATTTAAAATATTTTTTTATAGTTTTAACCGTCTCACATATTTATTGCAGTCAACTGTTGTCAGTATAATACTAAATAAAAAAAGTAATCCTCGTTCTTGTAATGTAGATTTCAAAGTAAAGGATTTTATTATACTTTAGTTTAGAATTAGTGCATGGCCTGTCAAATTGAATATGAAATTTCAAAACTTTTATAATTTTTATTTTATTATTTTTATTTTAATTTTTTTTAATATTAACATATTTTCTACAATTCTGATATTCCCAATATTGTGAGAAATAAGACACCAAAGCATTTTATATAAATATAAAAAATACAAAACAGAGTTTTATTTACTGACATATTTTGGATTTAGAATGTTTGCTACTGAGTTACTAACTAAAATAGCTAAGGATCATAGAGATTACCCCAAAAGTACAAAATCATATTATACTTTTTATAAACAGAATTATATTTACAGATTTTAATTATTTAAAATTGTTATTTGGCTCGAATTTTATTTCAATTAATCGAAAGCTATATCCAATATTGAAATAGACACAAATTCAAATACGTCGAAAACGTTTTGATATAACACGTTGTTTGTAACTAATGAAGAGGTATCGAATTGAAACTTCGATCTGAAGTGCGTTTAATTTATTACCCTCGTAACATTGGAGTTGGTACAAATATTGGCAGGACCGCAGGAGCAGCGTAATTATGCCTAAATATGAGAGCTGCGTCGCCCGGGCCCCGGGGCTCGTAGCTGAACAGTAGTTGTCTCTTTGTTCGGCACATCTTTGCGTATTCATGAGCTTTTATTTCGGAGAATTGCATAAATTTTACTTTGTAAAAAGAATGCTAAACGTCTGTTCGTCTTTTAGGTTTTTGATAAAAGCATACTATATATAAGATACTTTTTTCATTATTAAATTGGAAACAAATAATTATAATTCTAAATAAATGAGATGTTTGAAGCTTATTTATTATTTTGGTATGTTCGTACTGGTTTATACCTATATTAAAAGATAAAGATGTGTATTGACTAATAATTAACAGTTAAGCGTAACCGGTTGATTTATTATTACTAATATTACTTGGTTTCGTATATTCATAGCATGATGTTATATAGCCTATTAACTTCCTTAATAAACCGACTATCTTACGCAAAAAGAAAAAAATAGTATTAGTATAATTTATGCTCCAGGTGTACAGTTATCTTTTTGTAGTTGGTAATAGATTTGTTTTGAAAATACAACATTCTTATAACAAATGGTATGCAGTCCTACGAGCAAGTTTAGACAGCGTCACTAGAGATCGTTAGTTGCGCTAGCGAGTTCCGTAGAAGACCGGGTGTCAGGTGGCACGTAACGGGAAGCTAATACAAAACGTGCCGAGTCGCCTTGGGCTGTAACTCTAAACTCCACTAGTTAAACCATCGCGAGGGAGAACTTTTGAGACAACTCTTCCAAATCCATGTACACGGGGGCGCTGAAACTCGTTAATCATCATGTGTTGCGCGAGTCCTCGGTTTTGTTTACAACTTTGGTGAGCCGCATATAAATTATGACATGGCACACACTTACGACAATACATTTTTATCGTATAATATTATAAGTTCATAATTTAATATTATGAAAAAGCAGATATTTGAAAATGAGTCCATGTGCCCGGGTCGATGGGACGTTATATGGGCGATATCAAACAGCCGGCGGCGAGCGGCGGTCGCATACAAAAGTTAACGGACGTCCGGCTTGATTGAGTGGATCCCTCCCGATACAGCCTCTAATGGCTCGATGACACGGAGTGGGGGAGGGTGACATCATTGAAGTTTTGCGAAGGCTTCTGCTGGGGCTCGTCCGTAACAGCGCCCGGGGATTTCCGGAGCGAAGCGATAGAGATTACTGTAAATATAATTTATTGTTGCTACCGATTACACTTCTGGTTGGAGAAAAAAAAACACATGTACTAACTAAAACATATGTATGAATGTTCGATTTAACATATAATTTTTAAATTCAATAAAAGTCTAAATTTATTTATTATTCAACACAAATAATGTATTTTACAATGAACGGCTTAAAGCCATGGCCTTCTGGCCAGTAAACTTTAGTATAAGAGGGTAAATTATATTTTAGAAAACATTTATATTCATTTAAACATAAAAAAATTACTTGGTATAATTTACTACTAGATATACTGTAACCTATAAAGTACGATATATTATCTACAACAAAAACACCCGATACGATTTCAGAATATTAATTTGATGACAGATGTATCGTAAGTATGGCCATATAATATAAAATGTTCATATCGAGAGTGAGTCGCAATCGCATGATATATGAGGGACGCGATCCGAGCGAGGCTGACGGCGGTCACCGCTCGCCGCGTTTCAGCTCAAAGGAAATCTCATTTTGCGGCCACCCTCGCCTCCCCACGCCCGAGCGCGCCTTTCCAGTGAGGACTTCTATTAAAATTATTTGAGAAAACTCGACACTTTGCCAGACTCGACTCCGACGTCCATCACCCCCTGTTTACGACATTTTTTATTTTCAAGTCCTTTGTTGGATGTGAACGTTAATTAGATATCGCGTTTGAATAACATTATTTTATAAAGTACTTATTAAAAATCAGTCAGGAGGTATTTGCATTCCCTATCACAAATATTTTAAACATATACATACATCGAGCGTTTCGCTCGCTTTAATTTTTAATATAAAAATAAAATCAATGTTACTTCATTATAATGTGAGATTTATCTTATAACAAAACGTATACAACTAAATAACAGATAGGTCTATGACTTTTATAATTATAATAATTAAATTATTTCCGATTAAACTATCACCACAATTATAAGCAATAAAAGATGATAAGAAATGGTATAAAAATATTCAAATAGTTCAATGATAATACGATCGTAAAATAATTTAGTAATAACTATTAGGAGTAGATTTACTATAATCTGACCTTTAGTCGTCAATATGTGGTATTGACCGATTAATAAAATCATCGATCAATCGATTCATAAAATCACCCTCGAGAGTTAGAGAGTGTTTTTCGTACCAATATTTCTGATTGACTGTACCTATGTTAAATTTAACTGTACTATAATTAAGAACTTAAAGAAGAAAGATTGCGGAGATACAACAAAAGAAAATACTATTATATTATTGTTACCTTAAACGTAAAAAAAGAGTCAGTATATAAAAAAATATATTAGGTCGATTTTAATTTGCTTACAGAAGTTAAAATCGCTTGAAACTTTCACATTAATGTAATTCGGATTATAATATAATAATAGATTACTTCTCATAAATACTTCGCGCTTGAGCTTATTTAGTTAATATCGATGGATTCCTATACATACCGATGAAATCGTATGTATGAATACAATTTATTATTATTAATGAATATGTGGTAGCTTTTTTTATGGTTATAGGCTGGCGGACGAGCATATGGGCCACCTGATGGTAAGTGGTCACCATCACCCATAGACAATGACGCTGTAAGAAATATTAACTATTCCTTACATCGTCAATGTGCCACCAACCTTGGGAACTAAGATGTTACGTCCCTTGTGCCTGTAGTTACACTGGCTCACTCAAACCGGAACACAACAATACTGAGTACTGTTATTTGGCGGTAGAATAACTGATGGTGGTACCTACCCAGACGGGCTTGCACAAAGCCCTACCACCAAGTAGTGTTATAGGTACTTCTCTGGTTTTAAAAGCCTCGCGAATTCCGCTGAGCTAAAAGCGGAGAATAACTAGTAAGGTATGAATGACAGTAATCGTAAGTAACACCCAGGAACTTGGGTACTATTTGAAGACTGAGATATTTTGTTACGTATTAATTACTTAAAATCTCCGTTATTTTTTGTTCATCGCAATATTAACAAAAAAACAAAAGTTTACCATTACTGATTTCCAAGATTTTATAAAAAGCTTGTGTTGGGATTATCCATATTTCGGCGGTGCGGTATATATTTTATGAATATATTTTGTTTCTCTCTGCGTTTAAAAATAGGAAAAGTAAAGTTTACGTAAACGTGTTTTTATATCGTTTATAATTTATATATATTATTGTTTTTATTCTTCCCCTTTGTACTCAGATATACACATCGAAAACAATACAGTGATGTTTTAAGAGCGTGTGCTGGACCAAAAGTTATAACTCTTACATTAACATCGATATAATTACATATAATAAAAATACATCAAATACATGTTGATATTACAAAGTATAGAGTCTTTATAGAGCTTACCTATATATTATATCTAATGTTATGTATGCCGTATACAATATCGACTTACTACTACCAACCTATAGCTCTAATGTTAAGGAGTGAATAGTAAAAAATGACATTTGAATTTCGCAATTTATCTCTAAGAAAGAATTTGGGTATTTTCACGATTAGTAGCCGGTACACGTTTCATCATTAGCATAATTCGATCGTTAAGGTATTATTCTGTTATGATATAAATATATTTTAACTGACAGTAGTCGAAGTGTTGAAGGATAGTGTTCGTAAAGCTGGTTTCATTACAAATAAGTATTTATTTATAAAAATCAATCTCGTATATCTCAAACAAAATATTAAGTGACTAATTAATCAATAAAGTTAATCGATAAATTGTTTGTAGTAAAGATATTTTTCCTCGTGCTTAATGTGGTAACTAATGTTAATTAAATATCTTATAGTATAAAAATTAAATTGAACTCAAGGTGATAAAAGTTTTTATGATTTATTTACAAAACCTGTAAGTATGTTTTGATGAACTTTACCAGATAGTAACTTAATATATCAAGATTGATGTATCTATCTTGTTTCGTAAGAGCTAAGTCAAACATTTTTTTTAATATTTTCAGTTTCTGAATAATGTTGAAATTGTAAATGTGAACATAACTTAGCAATGAAGATTTTTATTTCTTTATTTAAAATCTTCACAATAGTAACAGTTTAAGACTAGTGAAACATGAAAAATATTGTATTCCTCGCCTGGCAGATTTCAAATTACGAGGCGTGTTGGGGTGTATTACGTCTTACGCTTCGGGGCATCTTGATAAAGGAGCGTCGAGAGCCGAAATATTTGCATGGCATGCTACTTACTTCAGACATTCCATACCTATATTCTACACTTGCTTACTTGCCACAACACAGTCATGTGTTGTTAGCCTTGAGTTAAATCTTAGAAACAAGTATGCTACTGATGTATTCCAAAGTAATGTACAATTTTATGGTTAAAGATTAATACCAAACTAAAATACGTTTACAACTAAGATTATTCCGCTCATTACTATGTTTGCAACGTTTTGTCAATGTCGTTTAGGTAAGTTGTTGTTCCAGTAAAGGTCGCTGTGAACTTTCGTCACAGATATGAGGTCGATTCATCATATTCTCATTATTTGACAGGCTCATTATTCGAAGACTGTAAAACAAATGATTACAAATGAATCGGGTGGTGCGAGCGGGGAGTGCGTTTCCATGGCGACGCGAGACGATCGATCCGCCCCGCCCGCGCACTCTGTGCGCCTCCAATTAAATAATGATTCACACGTTAGCAATGATGAATACGAGTTATATCAAAACCGCTTTGGGATATGAATACATATCTACTACATATTTTGAAAAGGAGATTACAGGAGAGAAACCATATTGGGCCTCCCTCGGTAGTAACACTCGTATGGTAAATGCGTTTAGGAAAAACGAATTGGTTCAACAAGTTATGTATGATTTTCCTAAAATATATATGATGAACTTCAAACAAAATTGGGTAACATTTCATTTTTAAGAAATATATGTTTGTATGTTAACTTTAATTTGCAATTGATAGAATAATACCAATTAACAAAATATTATTGTTAGAAATTTAAAAAATGATGTATATTATTGTTTATATTATAGAATAGAACATTATTTCGGTTTATTTTAATAATATTAGGTCTTTATAAGCCTTAAACGTAAGCTTGTCATTCAAGGCCCATTTTTTTTATTTGAAACAAGGCTCTTTAGAACATAATATGCTTTAATATTTATAGCTCAACATTAAGTTTTCCATAATTTATGTAATCATAGTAATTGTGATTTTCAATTAACACTCAGTTATACTACAGCCGCATTTTAAAACGATTCCCAGGTTAAGCGCTTTTTAATTATAATTTTATTGCCACAACGTTATTATGTCGGTTAAGAGTTTAAATATTTGTTTGAAAATAGTTTTATAATTGAACTGCGTTGCCTGGGTTATTTAATTTCATTTTTCACATAAAATTGGACGGCAGCTTGAGGTCACTTTTCAAAAGACTTTACTTCGGATGCCAATAAACGATTGGCTCGAAGTTGGCGTATCTACGACAGGTTTATAGGAATAACACCTAAAATAGTACGTTTAAATGCGGCGCACCGGAGTGGGCCCGATGTAAGCTTTATCGGATCAGACGGGCTAAACTCTTACCGACCTCCCCTAGTAAAGGGGTTATCACTATTAAAATTTGCGCTCATAAATGCTCGTCAAATAGAGATTTATTTTAGAAATAGAACAATCTTAGGCATATTTTACACTGAATGTTGTAGGTGATTACTTATAATTTATAAAATATGAATGTTATTTTAAATTCTTATAATAAAGTAGTGTGTTTAGAGTTCTGGTTAGGAGGTGGGTCTGCTCAATTACGCACCTTTTTCCACTTCACAAATGTATAAAACTCATTGAAGTTTAAATTGATTTCAGCCATCCAATGAATATCATCAAAGGTATAATTATTTTGAATACGGTTGGATGATTATGTATCATGTATATGATACTATTAGAAAATGTAACGAATTTCTTGTACTTTGCATCAGTGCGTTAGGAGCGAATGGGCAGACGTAAGAGCTGCATTTTAATTAAAATCTCGTAGCGAGAGATAGCGCACGTTGTTGACTTTATTTTTCGCTTTTTCCAGTGGTTTGCTAGCAGTCTGAAAAATTGAAGGAGGTTTAACTCGGCGCTCGCAGCTAAAACCTGCGATAACGATAATACCGTGCCCGCATTTAAATAGGAGATTCTTGACGGGCATCTCCCAAGTGTTAATTCGAAATTTTCATTTGCGGTAAAATTTAAATATTTAAAACTACCTCTGGCAAATACAAAATGTTATCGTTCAAAGTTTTATGTAAAACATTAATTAATGTACATTGCGATGTTTTTGTTACCAAAAAAAATATTCAAAGATGTAATTTTTGCAAAAAGTGTCCCGAAGCTTTGTTTTCACGTTGTCACGACAAATATACAAAATTTAGTCATAAATATTTTCGTATTTAGCCGCTCCCGTAATAAATATCATTAAAGTTATGTTATCAAGTGAAGCTATGGGTGTTCGTTAAGTGTCAACCACAACTCTCATTAAGCGTTTTCGTAATAAATACACAGGCGTCGCAATTAATGCCCATCGAACTCACACGTGGATGGGTAGCCGGCTTAATTATTTCCCCTGTAGATTTGTTCAATGGAATATAATGGCCCTTGGGCGATAATAGCGTGTCGTGTCATGCCGATGTGAATATTAGACAGAGTGTGAACTGTAGGTACTCGTGAATAGATGGCAGGGAGCTTCAGTCGGATACATTCTATTCAGTTAATAACTTTCGATTTAGATCATTCATATTATGTTCATGGTGAATCGATTGCAGAAATTATATTGTTTTCAATGGCTATAATTTAGTTTACACAAATTATTTTTTATAAATACTTAACAAATACATTTCATAAGGACTTGACAATCATTTTGATGTCGTTCCAAATGACATGTTATTCGTACGTTATTCGTGTACTTCTTTAATAAAATCCGTCTTGCCAGCAAACTAATTGGTTAGATGAAAAGGTGAAGTAGCTCTCGCAGAGCTGTATGTATGTTATAAGAGAAATTTCTTCATTGAATTACGTGTAGTATGCAGTGCAAAGTGTAATAAGTATTTGTATGGGGTGGTGCTGCGAGGGCGGCGATCGAGCAGATCAAGGGCGCGTCAGACGGTGGGGCGGCGAAGGGGGACGTGTGGGCCGGCGGGGCGGGAGGAGCGGGGCGAGGGGCTGGACGCGGGATGCTGCGCCGGAGAGCGCGCAGATCAATATCTCGCGTTACCGGGGTGACGCCGCGCCAGACCGAGTGCCTCCCGTACTATGCCTCCCTGGCCGCCCCCACGTCAACCCACAACTCGCTTATTTAATACATGCCGTATCTGGGATGCGAGCTTTTTCATGTTAAATGACAGGGCAGCGTAATACGCTTTAATTCCGAGTCACCGCGCCCGTGATAGTCGCGCGGCTCTCTGGCTGAGGGCTCCGGCGTTACATCGCCGGCTCTTACGATGACATTGACCCCTATCCCAGGGTGCTCGCTGTGTCTTTCGTACCCATTACCCTACATAGCTCACCATGAATAATACAAATAATAAAACATGACAAATTACTCCAACACAACGATTATTTTATCAATGATAGTTGTTTTCACATTATAAAAATATTATACAGTATATATTTGTATTGAACTCATTATTTTTTTGTTATTTTATTGCAAATAAAATCAATTTTAGAATTATATATTCAGATTAAATTATATTCGCCACTTATAAAATGTTACAATTTTATACAAAACAGTTGGGAATGTAGGACAAAGGAAAAATGAAACAGCACACATTAATAATTCTATGTATTTTATTTTATACCAAAATAAATTCAATCAACATCGTTATACAGTCCGACTTCATTAAAATATAATAAAAGCAACCACAGAGAATTTACTAGGATTATTGAATTAAAGTAAACAGAATAATTTATATAAGTACCTTGTCACGATCGTTAAACGAAAATTGCGTTTGTATTCTTTGTTAAGGAAAGCTGTTCGGAACTAATGTGGCACGAAGGTATAGATATATATTCAGGGTTATATGGTTTGCTATGCTTAAAAATAATAGCAATTGTCTATTAATTATTTTGATTATGACTTCAAACCTCTTTTTTTTTGTAAATTTTTCTGATTACCTTTTCTGTTTAATAATGATTACTAGTTAATTTTATGGCGTGTTTGCGTCATCGATTTTTCCAATTTTATTTTTATCTAAGTATATTCTATTCATTGCTACGGGCTCGTGCTAAGTGCATCGCTCGGAACATTAATTGAATCAGACGTCGCTTTACATACATAAGCATTCTGTTTCTGTTATAGAATCTAGGACAGATAACTAAAATGATAAAATAGATTTCAAATAAAATTACGAAAATAAATAAAAATCCTTATTTTGAGTGTTATTACATGATATTATAACAATAAAGTCGATTAATACTTAAAGAAAGAAAAATAAAAATTACGGGCATACACCTAAAGAAACCACAAACTAAAAACTAATAAATTACGAATATTTTAATGAAAATAAAACTATAAATTATGCAAATAAATTATTTGCTCTATTGTGGACAAAAGTCCCTACTATAGTAATACTATATTTTTGAGTAAGACTCAAAATGCGAATTAACATTTACTATGTACGTAAGTATTCAAACGTGATAAGTACAGAAATTTCTCTTCTCCATCTAAAACTTTCCATGAAATTATAATTCGTATAGCGGCCGGCATAAGGCGTGGGCAGAATATTTTTAGTATCTTCTCCCTTGGCTAATCTAGGTCAGATGTATTTGATTTGTCTTTTATCTGACAAAAGTATGTTCGTATATACTATGCTTGTATTATAGAACAAATGTATTGACCCAAAACGATTAAAAAATACAGTGTTAATTTAATATAGTACATATGTTTTGCTATATAAAAGGATGAAAATTTTACAATACTACTACACAATATTCTTGTAGAATATATAAGAATAATAAATAGTTAATTATATAAATAGCTTTCTTTAATAGTAAAGTAATTCGTAATGACATGTTTAGCTAGAAAGACGTCATATAGTATAATTTGACATACACATGGTAAATGATAATTCAAAGAGAATACGTTAACGCTTTGGTACACTATTATATATTTATATACTTTTACTATTATCTATTTTTATATTAATATGAAATGCCTCAGAATTATCAGAGCCACTATAATGGCAATTTTTGTTAAAAGTTGTACTGTATCTTCACAAATTGAAAAATACGATACCGTGTCTTTCCAAATATTTAAATAGACTATACAGTTTTCTAGCTGTCTTCGTAATGAAACTTAGAATGGCAGCTGTGTCAGGAGTGCCACACCTCTCATGATCCAGTGGTCGGGCGGCTGCGCGGTGGGCAGCCTCATGAAGAGAATGTAGTTGGTGGAATGTCCTGTGGTCGAGAGTACACCGCGCCGGTCGCCCGTCTTATACAGCGGACAGTTGTAGAACACGTCCGTCGGTATATCCTCCCGCTTCAGGGGGATCAACCACACCTAAATATAGTTCACACATAAATCAAGCGTTGCCCTTTAAATCTTATCAACGACAACGACAACAGCTACAGAATACCAACACAATGCCTCATTTATATGTAATGAATAGAAAATCTTATTTTTAATCTTAGTTTAAAAATTTATTATTGTTGGATTTTTTAATGTTTATGTTATTTGTTTTAGATAAAAGCGCTTAAAATAATATGTCAATTAATCACCCTGTTTTGAGATTATACAGATCACTTAACTTGTTCGTATATGCAACAGGTCATAAAAATAGCCAATCCGTGAAATATATTGCCAAGTCATCTTTTTCATTTGTAATCTATCTTTCGAAGCGGCGGTGTTTTTAACTTTATTTGGCTTATTTAGCTTAATCAATGACTACTTATTTCACGCAAATATGAAAATCAAAATTGACTCATTTAAAAATATAGCGTTTTGACGTTCGATGCACAAAATGCAAAAAAAAAAAATAAAAGGGCATTTTTAAAAAAATTTGCACGTTTTCTAGATAAAAAGTTATCTAAGAAAAGTATAGTTAATTGGAGTCGTAATAAGTAATATTTGTTGACTATCTATTCCAAAAATGCATTTAACATTTCATTTGCAATGCAAATGGTTTCAAATAAATGCAAAATAGTTCAAAATGAATTGTACTGAAACGCACCAACATTAAGTTAGAGGCAACAAGTTTGACTCGAAATAAATTAAGTTGATGATAACCGTCATATGTGTCACTAAGATGGAACTAAAACGGTTACCTTCACCTTCATTTTCTTACCGATAGGTCTTGTGTCTAGTAACATTGGCTCACTCACCTTTTTAACCGGAACACAAAACTACTAAGTATTGCTGCTTAGCGGTAAAATTTGTGATTAGTGAACTCTACCCTCGCGTCTCGACGGGGCTGCACGAGTATGTAGATGTAAATTACATTTTGTATTTGTTTAATTTATATAGGTTTCATTGATTTTATTTTAATTTTTATCCTTATTTTAACTATTGTTTTTGCCGATTAAGTTAATAGCTTACATTCAAAAAATATAGAATATATATTATAAAATACGAATTATAATACTGTGATACAAGGCTCAAAATTATTTTTTGGACCTATATTAAAACAGTACCTACATTGGTTTAATAGAGATATATACAAGTATACAATTTGGAAACGTAGGGCATATATAGATAGGGGCAGAATTTCTGATGCCTTTCGTCAAATGTAATAAATCTTTCTCAATGCAATATAAACTGCCCTCAAAAGTGTGACAAACATTCTTAAAGTACAACTCAATGTGTGTTTAACATTAGCAACTGTATATATAATATTTAAGCAATATAATAAAAGAACTTCGAGCCAAGTTTCTCTGTCTGTTTTTGTATAAACTTGAATAAGACCAAGGTCACAATCTCTGCAGGCATATAAGACTGACACCGATAAATGCTGAAAAAAAGCATACTTCAAGAACTCTTTATCTTTAAGAAAAGAGACTGTATTTTGTAAAACTTCGTGAAGCCTTTAAATCTCCATGTACTTGGATCGATCAATTAACAATATGGATACCGTCAAATTTAGTAGGCCTCGGGAGAGGTCGACTTCAATTAGGTGAGTCAATGTATGACAATAATAATTAAGATTTGATATTTTTACTTTTTATCGCAATTTGAAGAGCTTCAATTCGAAAAATTAAGCGGTATTGTTTACTTCATATTTGCATGAAATAATTATTATATACACAATATATACATAATTCGCTAATAACTCTTAATAAAATCTAAAATATTTTAAGAATTGGAACAATTGAAAGTCAAATACAATCTTCTCTTTTTGTATGTTTAACTATCTAAAATTCTTGCAAAATTGCAAACTAATGTTACTGTAACTTATCATGATTTTAATGCTGCCTTCGAAAAAAAGCAATCTATTTAGCTACACAGATTACACACATAATTTGAAGACATGCAAGAAAATGATCGATTTTCTGGAAAAATAGCAAAACAATAATGAAATGCAGTAGAAGTTATTTAGGACACGGTAGCATACCCAAGTGAGAAAAGTAGTAGTTTGGTTTTTTGTCCCCTAACAACCGGTGAGTTCCACATTACTTCATGTGAAAGAAACGCGTAAATGTGTTGTTCCAATGTTTTATGTATTACTTGCTAGCTCTTAGTGTAAACCATCTGGGTAAAATAATCACGCTCTCATAATATATTCTTCCACCAAACAGCAATACATAGTACTTTTATGTTCCGGTGAGTGAGCCAATTTAATTACAGGAACTAGAGGCGTAACATCTGATTCTCCAAAGTTCATGCATTGACTTCCGTACATCGGCAATGCGCCACATATTCATTCGATTAATATGCGCTAATGTACGCTAATGTCTTTGAGCCGTAGTGATCACCTACGACTGTGGTCATGAGCCTACCCGCAAACCAATGTAAAAAAATTATAGTAACAAATTAGCAAATCACGTCGACTTACTTACCAGTCATAAAATTTTATACCTGTTATAAAAGAAAGTGTTTAATTTCTATAATACTAACCGGTGGGAAATCGTCGTACAGAACTTTAGGCATGGACTCGTCAACGATGTAGTCTTCCATGTTCCAGCGCGCACCCTCCATGAACAGACCGCGGATATAAACACCTTCATCTGGAGGCGTCTCCAGGTGGAAGGAGCGCTGGACCTTTTGATGTAAAAACACAATAGAAATATTTCGTATTTTTTCTTCGATAACTGCGACATTTGTGATATATACATAATTTGGGAATAAGAGTAAAGAAATATAAACTCAAAACATGCAAATTCATACGTATTTTCCTTCAATTTCAATAATGATTGAGTTCGTATTTCAATCACGAACACTAGTCCAACGATTAGGCGCAGATCGCGTGACTTGTTTCTTTAATTTACACCTAAGTAAACATTGTTGAAAACTTTTTTTTTTTAATAGCACCCGGATTTTTAATTTGTCCTGGGATCTGCAGCCTTACAAGTTATTTCCTAACGACGTTGCTAATGATTTCTAATAGAATACTATTCGATAATGCATTGAACATGGAATGTCATGTAGTACTAGTCCAACGATTAGGCGCAGATCGCGTGACTTGTTTCTTTAATTTACACCTAAGTAAACATTGTTGAAAACTTTTTTTTTTTAATAGCACCCGGATTTTTAATTTGTCCTGGGATCTGCAGCCTTACAAGTTATTTCCTAACGACGTTGCTAATGATTTCTAATAGAATACTATTCGATAATGCATTGAACATGGAATGTCATGTAGTACTAATAACTACTAGCTATTTTATTGACACCAATGGCGCCTCTAATGATCACTGAAAAGTGTTCGGACGACGTAAGAATGTGTTATATAGTTTTATTAGATACAAGCGGTCCGTCCCGGCTTCGCACGGGTGCAAATACTAATAATACTACAGATTGCCTTTATGTACAACTTTCAGCCTTATTTTGTCTTCGGACAATTCAAACCATAACGTCATTTCACGTTGAACATTTTAGAAAATATTCATTCAAATTACATGCTACAAAAGGCCATATTGATCTATAATAAATTCACGGTGTATTTAAGGCAATTGGATAAATATTAATGCGTTATTCTTTTACATCGTTTCGCACATAAGAGACTATTTATCGTAAAAAGTAAAGAATTAAAAAGGTTAATATGGGTTATGCCTAAAAGATAGATATATACCATCACGGTCTTTTTTGTTGAACTTTTCAATTTGTACAATATTGTAGTACATTATTTTCATCTATCTCGTAGAGTTCAGCCAGCGTAACCAATTAAAATATAGACAAGCAAAAAAAAAAATAACTCAAGGCGTTTTCTTTATAGAAATAAATTTGCTTCTAAAATTATGCAATTTGGATCAATAACTTAGGACGTTACATTGACAATATATGTAATGGAATAATTGGGCGAGGGTACAATAACTTATTAGTTAAAAGAATATCAGTGTGTGTTAGTGCTACGATTTATGTATTCAAAACAACATTTAAATAATTAAAGAATGATGAACTGAAAACCGTATATATTAACCTTAATATTAACCGTATAATGAAATGAACGAAAAACCGTATTCGAAACCTAAATGTAAAAATTAATCATTAATTGCTTCTATTGGAACGCAAATGAATTTGGTTACAGAGCACTTAACAAAAAAGGTTACACGGAATTCAATGACGGTTGCGCTTTGTTTGAAATTGGATTACATTATAGCGTTTTAATGAATCAGTAGGCATATTCGATATTCATTTATATATGTACGAGTTTATAAATACACAGCGTTTATTTTATTTTCTGTACGTGTATATTTTTTATTATTTGTTTTACAATTATAATAAAAATATACACCTTTCACTCATCAAGAGAAATCAACTTAATTATAGAAAACATATTTTATTTGTCATCACGCATATCGCAATTTATAACATATTTATATTCTATTTCTAGCGGTCTTATACAAATATCTTATGTATACACACTATTTGATTAGCTACATTTTTGCAATGTAAAGACTTTCAATTTCATTTGTTGCTTTGATAAACAATATTTTTCATATAGGTATATTTTGGATAATTTATCAAACATCTTTAATCTTTATATATTTTTTACCATCTGTGTGATTTTGGTGTATTGTATGTATTTTAAGTTTCACTAAAATTATTTCAGTTTTTGCAATAAGGAGTAACAAATATTCATACATACAAATATTCACCTTAATAATATTAATAAGGATTGAACCATATAACGTAATTTTAAATTAAATACGATCCGCAAGCCTAAATCTATAGGCAATTGTATCGTCGAGCCACGCCCGATCATAATATATTTATCAGTGTGTGATGTGTTCACACGACCAACAACACGATTGTTATTTACGACACAATTCGAGAGCAATAGCAGCTTTATAGACGATTTTTATTTGACATTGTATTATTAAGTCGTGGACGCTTATCCTGATGCAGGAAGAGATATAAAGCTGTAGAACTATTTATGCTAACATAAATTTTAGTACAAATCTTCTGACATATTACGGTAATAGCGTGAGCCGATTTTTGTCCTAGTAATTATGGGATAACAGCTGCACATAGAAGATCGGTTATGGACTTGTTTTGAAGAACTCCATCAATAGATGTTCAGAAAATGAAAGAGGATCCTTAATTGCAACATAGGATTACGATTTAACAAATAACAAGGAAAAAAGTTACTGGCCGGATAAAGAGCGGGGCTATCGCTATAAGTAAATAAAATTTAAAACGTGCGAACAGACATTGTCAGTTTACAGTGAAAATAAATCAAAACCAAACCTGCCATAGATTTCGAAATTTCTGAAAATATGTTGAATTAACGTAAAGTTTCGCGTGCGACACACTAGTACTATTATAGAAAGGCAAAGCAATCAATGTTAGGGTGAAATAACAAAGTAAGCAAAGAACTGACCTCGTAGTGGAAGGCGAGCTGGTCGATGGGTATGCGGTACTTGCGCGCGTAGCTCTGCTGCGCCGCCGTCAGGAACGCTTGCGGGAAGTAGAAGCCCGACAGCCAGAACACCACCGGCGGACCGTATTGATGCCAGTGCTGTCGGATTTATGAGCGATTTTGTAGTTTTGCAGATGAATGAATGCGGAGGAATGAGGGACATATTGTGAGGAAGGCCTTGAGCATGAATGTGGATGGATATAGAGGTAGAGGACGACCAAGAAAACGATGGATGGACTGTGTGAAAGACGATATGGTTAGAAAGAATGTTACTTGTGAGATGACGTCTGACAGAGAAGTATGGAAGGAGAAGATATGCTGCGCCGACCCCAAATAAAATTGGGAAAAGGGCAGGAGGATGATGATGATTTGTAGTTTTGCAGATTTTTTCGAAAAGTATTTTCTTTTGTAAAAATAATGAATTATTTCTTCCATCTAAGGTAATTAATAATACAACATTCATCTTCGAAGTAAAGTGTAACATGTAATTCCATAATGTTGTACCTACCTGCAAAAACTCAAGCCTGGCCAGTAGGTCACTGAAGTAAGAGCCGAGAGGCTTGAGCGAGGGGTAGCTCTTGCCGGCCCACAGCGCGGGGATGCGGCCGCGGACCATGCTCGTCAGCACTTCCTCTGTTATGTCCGTCAGAACGCTTACGCCTGGCAAAATAATAACATCAGGATAAGTAATCAAATGTACTTCATCAAAAAAAGTCATTTTGGGTTAATATTGTATATTTTCGTATGACAGTAACGCTACCTTGTCTGCGCTATAATATTTGTAAGTGGTTGGTACAGGTTTGTTCAAAATTGTCTGATTAGCATACCGCTAAACAATAGGTGTTGCTGTAGCAGTATTGCTGAACTTTGGTTTTAAGGATGAATAAGGCAGTTAGAACTAAAGACACTCAAGGTCTACTACCAATGTATATGGTAATGTAATTACCTAACTAGCTTACCTTGGACAGCTCCAATCACAGCTCTGGAGCTCGACCTCACGACGCTGACGAGCCGCTCGTACCTGGCCGCCTCCTGTATGACGACGATGGACATGGGCGTCATGTCCGCGGGCTTGATGTCGCCCTCGTGGGACGGACCCGTTAGGATCTTGTTGGGCAGCCGCGCCAAGATATCGTCAGCTATCGCCATGGCCTGTTGTTCTGGTGTGGCCCCACCACCGCCGGCGGCCATTGTATCCTGATACACGAATAGTACTATTACACTTCTAAAAATCGTTTTGAAGCCAGTAATTATTTTAGCAATCTCTTATTAAAAGTACAATTTAATAGGACTTCTGTATAAAACATGTTCATATTTTTGCACAATGTAAGTACATATAATGTGCGAACTAATTTATCTTCGATAAGACATACCGATTAACATCTATGTAACAGATCTGCTTCCAGTACATATTAGAAATTAATTGGTTTGTAATTTTATTGTTAAGAATTTACTGTTATTTTAATTGCAATAGTTTAGCATCCGAAGCGGAACGGAATTATACGGAGTCATTGTGTTGTTAACCACAAGGCAACTACGAAGTCTTGTTTTTTATAAATATATAAATATAAATATTTTATATAAATATCAATTTATAAGAATTCATGTCAAATATATTTAATCTTATTCAATTTGTAAAATTCTATAGTATATATTTTTTTTTAAAGTAATAGTTACAAATCTTTCGTAACATTTAAATTAACTCGAACAATGTGTTAGTTAATTTAACTTAAGAAACATATACTTATATATGTATATAACAAATATATGTTTTATGAATTTATTTTACTTACCAAATATTGTTTCAGACGGTCCTTTGGGCACAATGAAAAACAGGATGATTAATTACTTTTGCAGAATGGAAACATAATGAAATTATTCATTAAATTTTGCTTACCGTGCGGTCCTTGAGGAGAAGATGAATAAATGGAACAGAACAAAATATGATAGATTAGCTACATTAAAAAACCATCTGTGCTAAATTACTAAAATTACC
Organism: Vanessa cardui; assembly: GCF_905220365.1. Classification (NCBI taxonomy): domain Eukaryota; kingdom Metazoa; phylum Arthropoda; class Insecta; order Lepidoptera; family Nymphalidae; genus Vanessa; species Vanessa cardui. Next base: position 10,648,256 of record NC_061129.1, read on the forward strand.
TACTGCTTACTAACTACTCTACAATAAAACCAACAACAAATCGTTACAGCTTACTTTATAAATAAACTATTTGAAAGTAGAAAATATTAATAAAAAGGTTATTTGTTCTCTACCTGATCACGAGAGCCGCATTATAGATTCCTTTATTATAATATGAATTATACGATAAACCTCTGGCATAAATATTTTCATTGCAGCGTTCTATGCGTCGAGTTTTTGTAGTTATGAATACATATTTTAATAGAAAGTGTATTTAACAATGATGTTTTAGTAAACAGATATGTTATTAACGCACAAAAAGTGAAGACTAGAAAACGTCCTAATTGGGACGTTTGCCTTTAGTTGTTTTACGTAGTAATACGTTATAATACATCATAATTACGTACGTACGTACGTACGTTTTACGTAATTAAAACATCTAGTTATCCCTTTTACTTATTGATTTTATCAAGATATCCTTTTTACTTTTGACGAAATGTAAAAATAAACTAAAATAAGCGGTCTCCGACGCGGCACACGTTTTTCTGTTGTTTAGTATGGATATAACATATATGTTTATTAGAATATCATTAGTATTTAAATATTGTAATGAACTACTATTTCAATAAGAGCTGAGATGGCCCAGTGGTTAGAACGCGTGCATCTTAACCGATGATTGCGAGTTCAAACCCAGGCAAGCACCACTATATATATGTGCTTAATTATGTTTATAATTCATCTCATGCTCGGCGGTGAAGGAAAACATCGTGAGGAAACCTGCATGTGTCTAATTTCATCGAAATTCTGCCACATGTGCATTCCACCAACCCGCATTGGAACAGCGTGGTGGAATACGTTCCAAACCCTCTCCTTAATGGAAGAGGAGGCCTTATCTCAGCAGTGGGAAATTTACAGGCTGTTACTTTACTTTTACTTTACTTTACTACTATTTCATTATACTATGAGTACTAATGAATACATGTCAAGTGTGTTTATTACCTGTGTGAGCAACGCTGTGGTCAGCAGGTCCTCGGCCTCTCGGAAGTGCTTCGTGATGTCCGCGTTGGAGTGGAAGCCGAAGACGCTGGGCGGCGTCGCCACGGGGAGGGAGCGGGCGAACGAAATGAAGTCGGAGTGTTCGCGGAGTGACGGGATGTAGTATGTGCCTAAGGTTACGAGCAAACAGCTAATTGCTTGATGGTATGAATAATATCTCAGTTTGCATCCACGTTACTTAAGAAACTAGCGCATCCCAGCGGCCCCATTTCAAAGCAAACGAAATCGGTGTGTGTTTATACATATGTGTGTATACATATACAGTGTCGAAGCGTTAAAAAGTTTAATTAGGATTTATTTTTTATCGCACGTACTGGCAACGTTAGTATGACGTAGAACACATGACAGCGAAAGAAGGGATTTTCAAAAAAGATATCGAAAGGAAATATGTTACGAACGTGAACGATTAGACTTATATTTTGAATATCATCATATCTGATAACGAGCTGATGCCTGACTCCTCGTTGTATATATATTTAAAAGCAGGACCATTCTAATAGAAAAATAATGTAAATAAGAAATCATTATTAAAATAAGGAAGATTTGTACGCCGCGAAGAGTAAAAAGTCGAAAGTAAGAGTCGAGATGGCCCAGTGGTTAGGACGCGTGCATCTTAACCGATGATTGCGGGTTCAAACCCAGGCAAGCACCGCTGATTCATGTGCTTAATTTGTCTTTATAATTCATCTCGTACTCGGCGGTGAAGGAAAACATCGTGAAGAAACCTGCATGTGACAAATTTCAGAGAAATTCTGCCACATGTGTATTCCACCAACCCGCATTGGAACAGCGTGGTGGAATATGTTCCAAACCTTCTCCTCTAAGGGAGAGGAGGCCTTTAGCCCAGCAGTGGGAATTTATAGGCTGTTGTTGTTGTACGCTGCGATGTGTTTATTTTTACCGAAATCTTTACCGCCCTGACAGATGGGTTTTGTTCCATAAGTTCTCATACATTACTTGCGTACGTGTCGTTTGGCGTTACCTGTGGACTCGAGCGGGTACTTGTCCTCGTCGATGGCGCGCGGGTTGTAGAACTTGTAGAGGATGGTGTTGAGGCAGCGCCGGTCCCAGTCGTCCGTCACGCGGCCGCCGTAGTTGCACTCGCCCGTCAGGTAGCGCAGCGCCACGAACTGCACGTCCTACGACACATCGACACATGCGCTCACTGTACTGAAACTCATTAACAGTTCCTTTGTGTTTAAAACTACTCACTTAGAAAGTATCTAATTTTTAATAATCAGAAGGGTCTATTTTTAGAAAATTACTGCCTATACATAGGAATAGTAGAAATATTATTGCTCTTCAGTTAAGCGTATATTGTTTCAAAAGTGCGTTTCACAATTGTCCAAAGGATCAGAATTGAACCACCCATATCATATCCGTACGCGTCCCTTCGATCGTTAAGCTTTAGTTGCGACTGTTGCTCGACTTTCCAATGAGTTTCCAACGCCAACAATACTTACTTCATACTCGTTGAGGAACATATAGAGCTGTGTCACACTGATCCGGAGGTCGGTTTCATTGAACTCGTATCTGATGTTCCAGCCGAGTGGACCAAACTGCCGACGTTCCTGAACCACAGCGTGGAAGAAGCACAGCGCGAATAGAAGTTTCTTGAATATCTCCGATTGCTTGTTACCCTCGAACCACTCTTGATCGTTGATGGGGTCACTTTGATAGGAACGCGCAATATTGGCTCGCAAACCTATTCAACAAGTAATTGCTGTACTGTTACAAAATATTAATAGAACTAATTTCACCTATGATAGAATATTTTTTTGTATAAAATATCATTTATTTTAGTCAGTTTACCTTGAGGTGGTTCATTAGTCATCTTAACGCCATTTTGAAGAACATAAACAGGGAAATGATCCGCTGGGTACGATGTTAACCACAGCCTGAAGTCCGGGTGAGTTGAATCAGGCGTCAGACTTTCACAAATCTGAATCCAGAAAATACAGATTTTCGATAGATACTATACAAAGATAATTTGATACTATACAAAGTGAAGTATGAAAAGGTACCATACCTTTTCCAACATTGGCATCCAGCTCTTAGCTAAGTGACAGTTTTGCAACACAACCCAAGTGCCACTACGGACTCCCTCTTCGATCAGTTTCACTGCTATTGGTCCTTGGCCTTGCCCAAGTGACAGTGAGAATAAACGAGAAGATCCAAAGCCCTATAATTCATAAAGATCTTGACTACGTGAACCCACACAGTAACACACAATAAAGACAGATTACTCACCTGATCGTCAGCAAACTTGAGTAACGTGCCCATGGGGTCCGACCCGGGCGTAAGAACAAACAATAGAGGAATACAGCAATGAGAATCCGCGTAAGATGAAGCCAAATCAAACAAAGGTGGCTCCACAAACTGACGACCCATTTGCGCTGAAATTATAATTATATTGTTATAAGTACATGTTAATATATGATTAAACAATAGCGATGTACGTTAAATAAAAACTAACCTTCTACAAAGTTTTGCACAGCGGGTACCATCATATCCAAACGCATACAACGCAGCACCATCATTTTCTAAAATCAAAATTAAAAAATCATTGACCAAATTGATCAAAATAAATGCAGTTAGTTCAAATAACTTCTAAAATATGTAGCAGTATATTTAATATATACATAAATGACGCTCACTTTATTCAGAAATATCAAAATTAGTGGGGCGTGATTAAGTGAATTGAAGTGTTTGTTTAATATACAATTGTAATTTCTTTTAAATGTCATCATTATCAAGTCACCTCAAACATGTCAAGTTTCTTGTTCCAGGGCGCCGGCAAGGGTTGGTTTTGAGGATCGGCTGTGTCACAATATGCTTCCCATTGGTTCAGGTGCTCAGTGAAATGGTCCACTATACCGTGGAATGTGTCGATTTCGTTGAGCCTGGAAATTAGACTCAAATTATATAATGCTAATCGAATCTAGCATCAGAGGTTTGAAATATTTTCGAAACTAAAGTAAACGATAGAGTTCGAAGTGCGTAGCGCATAGTTCGCGCCTATTTCCGCGCAAAACATGTTGCAACTCAAATTCATCTAATTACAGTGTAATATCGATAAAAACAACATTTTGGCACTTTTTTCTATTCTATCGAGTCAATTTTTATTATCTACATACAAAACTAATAGCGACTAGTAAAAATGTAAGTATATTAAAAAAAAAAAAACAAATTCAATATGGCTTTCTTTTACTGTTTCAAAATTATTCAATTTCAATTCTATATCAAAAAAATTTTTTGCTCAAAGCTGCTACTACAAAATTTTAACTGTAATAAACAAAAATCTTGCAGATTTGGTAACTACGGTATTATGTTCCTTGTGGCTATAGTATAGTAGGCACTGGCTCACTCATACTCTAAACCGAAAGTTGGCGATGGTAAGTGTTACTATTTAGAGGTAGAATGTATGATGTTCGGGTGCTTTCTGCAAGCCCTCAAGTAACTTTCTATTACTCAATACTAACACTATTTAATTCATAAGTGATACCTAAACTACTTATTCTGTCTTAAACAATGTTTTAATTCGATTAAGATATTATGGGATTTCTATTTAAATGATGTAGTAAAGCAATAAATGAACGATTTATGCATAACTGCATGAGCTACATCACCAAAAAAATATTTCGAACCCATTAAACTCTGCCCAGGCCTGTGGGCTGAGGAACGATACTGGATTGGGTGGTACGTGGCGCGGCTGGGCTCCTGCCAGCAAGAACATTACGTTTGACTGAAGGAGCCTTTCCTCTGCCACCATAATCGTCACAGTGAGGAGTAGCGAAAACACCAGCTTATCCTGAATTTTAATAAAACATATATTTACTTCACTTATATATATTATATATATTCTTTATTGCACTAAATATGTTACATTGATGGTACAGTAATATATGTACAGGCAAAGGTGGACTTATCTCTAAAAGAGATAAACTTAAATAAACTTAAATATTGCTATGAGATTAAAACCTCTTTATTTATTATTGCATTGAAAAACAATATCAAATCAAATTAAGTTAACAACATATGTACTTTTTCAAAGAGACTCCTGCAGATATTCGCGTACAGCGAGTAGGTGAAGTGTGCGCGGAGGATTGCAAGTCTTTCCGGAATCTCTTCCACTTTCTCGGTGTTGTCGATAGACGCCGTGAACAGTCCCTCGAACCATCCCAAAGAATACTGGTACATGGGATCAATATTCGCAAGCGAAGCTTTAGGAACAGAAAATACATATTAGTATGTCTTTTAACTTAACATAAGAATAAATAAATGTGTAGGCAATACCGATTAGGAAAAATAAGTTTGTCGAATGAACTGCAATCGGAATGTAGTCGTTTCTGGCCTCGTCGATTGCCTTCTCGGTAACCATCGCTACCTCTTGTTTCTCTTTAATCTCATTCGCCATATCTTTGGCTGAGTTTAAAATCTGAAATATCATCATTGAATTAAATTAATTATGCGTAGTAAACTTAATACTTAAGTGGAAGTTGAAAAAACTTTAATTTTGTCAACTTTCACATCGGTCACAAAAAAGGCCATAATCTGTAATAGGAAATGAATGTAATAAATAATTCATGTCATTTTTAACATTTTTAAAAGTTTTACTGTCAAGTCAATCTCTATACTAACATCATGAAAGCATACTAGGCATACTGTATTTATCATTGTATATATTTTAAAATTCAGAAATTAAGCGATTGATTTGTACGTTACCTGAACTGCTTCTTCATCTTCTAACAAGTGTTCTGAAGTAGAGAGCACGTTAAGAATTTTCTTCTCTATATCTTGAAGCAAGCGGCGATGCTCGGCGCCTTGTGTCGTGAGGTCCGCCTTAGCTTGCTGTAGGTCGGGCCGTTCTCGGGCCACGACTCTCGCCAGCAGCTGCGCTTCCAAACCATCCTTCGCCAACATAAAATTGACCAACGTGACACGAACGCCAACTTCCGGCAAGTAGTGTGGGTTGGCCAGTTTTGTACTTATGTACAGTCTGTGCATTTAAAAATATAATTAGAAGAAATGCAATACATATACATAGATGTTTTAATATTTATGTGATAGTTTAACGTACTTAAAATCTTTGCTATATTCAACAATCGTATCTCCAATTTTGATACATAACGCCCCGCCTTGTCTGAACGTCTGTTGCTGCAGCAGTGGTTCCAACATAGGATCTAATTCTTCTAGAACGTTTTCCAGCAAAACCTAAGAATATAACGAACAAAAACTTAGTGTATCTGTTTTATATCTTAATGGAATAGGCGTTTTTTTTCCATCTCACCTGATGGATAGTGTAGATAAATAGTAATAGATTATACAAAGTATTAAACAAAATTTCGTTCAGCTGAAGCTAAATTAGTACCCGATGCTATTGACAAAATAATAGCAATACATAATAAATAAAAATAATATTATATTGTACACAAACAAACCTTTAAAAATAATTTCAATTCTCATATATATAATGTTAAATTATAAAGAAGACAAAAGTAATTTCTAAATTTAATTGGTAAGGCAAATCCATTATATTGAAAAATAATGAATAGTAAGCCTATTTCATAAAAGTGTGCTATACTATTTATATTTTTGTAAATTATCAGCTAAATGGTGTGAAATGGAAAGGTAGGTCATTATTATTACCGGTTGTCCAAATTGCACTGCGTTTTCCAAAATGCGACTGAGATCGGCCTGGGTCATGCGCACCACGCTCAGGTTGTTAGGTTTCTCCATGTTTTTGATCCAGCGATTGGCTTGTCCCTGTGGATCTATCATAAGAGGCCAACGACGTGCGGTCCTTAATAGAAAAAAAGCAATATTATCTTGTAGAAAGTCACTGCTAAACACAAGCAGTCGTCTAAAATGCAAAGTCGTTTAGAAAAAAAAAATATTATGCTATATATAATTATAATTATAGGTAAAATTTTTTTTCATGTAAATGGGTAAAGGACGGGCACTTTGTGATGGTAAGTGGTCACCATCGACCAAAGAGAGCCTCGAAGAGCCAAAAAGACCACCCACCAATGCGCCATCAACCTTGGGTGCCAAGATCTAGATCCTCCTTAATACTTGTTATGTTTCAATGGCCCACTCCCCCTTAAAACCAGAATACAACCACCTTTTGGTACCCAGACCGGCTGAACCGCAAATATTATGTCTCTCGGGTTTAGTTATTTTAACAAGTCACTTGTGAAAATTCTAATATTTTGATTTCAGTTTGTTAGTTTCAAAATTTCATCCAGTACCTTTTTATTTTGCGTTCAATAACATAAAAAGCTCGTAAAATAAGAATGGCATAATATTTGAAGTAATGGAGGATCAAAATACACACATGATGATAATCGCGCTTTCAATGCTGAAGTCGTCCGCGGGGAGCCCGTCGATGTTCCACTGCTGGATGGTGACGGGCTCGCCCAGCGACTTGATGAGGCTGTAGTTCAGAGTGCACACGATGCCGCACTCGTGACACTCGTGTGCCCACTTCTTCACCTTTTTGAACATTTGTACTTAAAAATATTGGACAACATCACATACATTACTCTGATCCCAATGTAAGTAGCTAAAGCACTTACGTTATGGAAAATCAGACGTACTAGAAACTTTAGACCCAAGACAACATAGACAGCTAATGAACTGTTTCTATATCGACTCGTCCGGGAATTGAACCCGGGACCTCAGAGTGGCGTACCTATTAAAACCGGTGTACACACTACTAGACCGCGGAGGAGAGGAGGAGAATTCAATGTTATATAAGAATTATTTCTTATTTTAATAATCTATGAATTATGATATATGTACTCATAATATGTACTCATAAATATTGTGACACAACAGAAGGTAAGCCAATTTTGCTAAAAACATCCCAGAGGGAGTCTCGAGCTCTGAGCACTATTACTAGTAGATCGCTCTGATTGTGGTAGCTACGTATCCTTAACCCGAGATTGTGAACATTTAAAGGCATTCCAGCTCACCTGTTCATTTCTAAAGGCAGCTGTGAATGGTCCTAGATACGCTATGATTCCAGCAGCAATTAATATATCACCTGGGAATAAAAAAACTTGTCATAAAACATTGACTCATCGATCATTTCGTATTGCGATTTTGTAAATAATGTAACGTATGTATATTTTACTTTAAGCTATATTAATATTTTGAATGTGAAAGTAACTCTAAAGTAAAGTAAAGTACCAGCCCGTAAATTTCCCACTGCTGGGCTAAGGCCTCCTCTCCCATTAAGGAGAGGGTTTGGAACATATTCCATCACGCTGTTCCAATGCGGGTTGGTGGAATGCACATGTGGTATAATTTCGATGAAATTAGATACATGCAGGTTTCCTCACGATGTTTTCCTTCACCGCCGAACACGAGATGAATTATAAACACAATTAAGCACATATATATAATGGTGCTTGCCTGGGTTTGAACTCGAAGTCATCGGTTAAGATGCACGAGTTCTTACCACTGGGCCATCTCGGCTCTAGTAGCTCTAGTAACTCTGTCTGTCGCTTTTTCACGACCAAACCGCTGAACTGAATTTGATGAAATTAGGTATGAAACATGAACTCCGAGAAAGGTCACAGGCTACTTTTTTGCCTAACACACGATGATCAACACCCTAAAACGAGCGAAGCCGCGGGTGTCTCCTAGTCTCATAATAAAATATAGTACGACACAACTTAGATGTAGCATCGGCAAAATTTGTAAAACCGGTCACATACGAATTAAGAACGCCATCCCAAATTATCAATATTTATTTCTTATATGAATATGATCTTTACACAAAAGTAACGTGTAATATCATATGACAAAATATATTCGTCAATTTTAAACGTCGTTTTACTTTCTCGGGTTGAATTGACGCAAGAATCTATAGCGACGAATAGCATCGAATGGAGCTATTTCTTTTGGTTGTGTAAATCGCCAGGAATCGGTTTTACGAACTTTACCGACGCTACATCTAATTTGTGTCGTACTATATTATATATTTAGGATAGAACAGAATAGGACATAGGCATGTAATGACCGGTGAGCGAGTTGTATGTTTCTCGGAGAGTCTTAGCGATGATCGTCCATCGCGTCTTTTCTCCTCCCAGCCCAGATATGAGCATCTCGGCTCTCTTCAGCTTGTTGCTGCAGTCCATCACTTCGTTGTCGAGAAGTCTCTGTTGGCGATTCTGTTCAGACAATGCTTCCTCCAGCTTGGCGAGCTTGTCTTGCACCTTTGATGAAATGTTACAATATATTTTTGTTGTGTAATATTTTTTACATTTAGATCACATCACCTATTTCGATTTTCTACCATAAATATTTCATTATTTTATAAATTGTAGGTATATAATTTTTTTATTTCGTTATTGTGCTATATAATAAACATATGAAATTGATAATTATATGATATCGATATTAGGTAATTTTATTTATATTACGCCGTTGGTGGGAGGCACCCGATATGAAGGCGATGAAGGTTGCTTGCGTGAGGGCTGCGCGCGGTACGGACAGTAATTAGAAAATGTAGCGTGACTTGATTACTATTTTGTAAAAAATTCTAAAATAGCCAAGATACTTAGCTATCTGTCAGTAAAAATTCCGTCAAAATCGGTCCAGCGATTCCTGAAATTAGCCGGAACAAATAGGCAAAAATTGTAAAAAAAATGTTATTTTGGTATGTGCACCGTGTATACAACTATACAAACATATGCATTTAGTAGAAAGCAGTTATTTTAACATTACGAACAGACACTCCAATTTTATTATAATATGCATAGATGTGCAAAATTATTTTTCAACTGTCAATAGTATTTTCATAGCGTGTGTAAGTCAGACAAGTTTTTGTGGTAAGTGGTCACCATCACCCATAGACAATGACGCTGTAAAAAATATTAACTATTCCTTTCATCGTCAATGTGCCACCAACCTTGGGAACTAAGATGTTATGTCCCTTGTGCCTGTAGTTACACTGGCTCACTCATCCTTCAAACCGGAAGACTACAATACTGAGTACTGTTATTTGGCGGTAGAATAACTGGTGAGTGGGTGGTACCTACCCAGACGGGCTTGCACAGAGCCCTACCACCAAGAAAGTGCGACTTACTTCCTTGAGCTGCGCCTGCTTGACGGCGAGCGCGGCCATGGCCTTGTCGTACACGGCCTGCGCGGCGGCGAGGCGCTGCTTCTTGGGCGCCACCACCTTCGCCACCTTGTCGTACTTCGTCATCGCTATCACCCACTTACACATACCTGCAGCCAATACACCACACTGTATGTACTAGTTAAAACCTATCTTTTTTATGGTATAGGTTGGCGGACGAGCATATAGGCCACCTGATGGAAAGTGAACACCATCACCCATAGACAATGACGCTGTAAGACATATTAACTATTCCCTCCATCGTCAATGTGCCACCAACCATTGGAACTAAGTTGATATGTCCCTTGTGCCTGTAGTTACACTGGCTCACTCACCCTTCGGACCGAAACACAACAATACTGCTTACTGTTATTTGGCGGTAGCATATCTGATGAGTGGGTGGTACCTACCCAGGCGGGCTTGCACAAAGCCCTACCACCAAGTAAATCTGTGCTATTCCACACTAATAGAGCAAGGTATAATCAGTAAAAACATAAAATTGAATATATAGATAAATCAGTTTATCCTATGAATATTCAGTGGTGCTTGCCTGGGTTTGAACCCGCAATTATCGGTCAAGATGCACGCGTTGTAGTATATATCCTATATATGTCGACTCATTGCTATTGACACTTTATTAAGATAATAATCAGGTGCTTTACCTTCAGCTGCGACGGACACGGCTCTAATCTTCTCCGGCACGAAGCCGTCGTCTTGCATGACAGTGGTCATGAGTTTCTTCATGACGGGTGGAGGAATGTTGTCCTTGTCGTAGTTCTGCAGCGATTCCAGGAACTTTATATCGTTCAGTAACTTCTTCGACGGACCCCAGTAATCCTCTATTGTACCGACTCCAGATGGATTTGGAACTTTGTCTGCTTTTACTTCCTAAATATTAAACACAAAGTAGTATATACTACATAAAATAAATTTAATATATATATAATATAATTCAGAGAGTGTCAATAACATCGATATTTCAAAAATACATTTTACTTCTGCACATTTTGACTACTTAAAATTTAAATCTGAAACGTATTTAATAATAATAATGAAAAACTACTCACCGGATCATCCTTTGAATGCATTGAAAATAGTAAAAATATAATAGCAAGTTTACAAAAGTAAGTATTAAATATAACTAAAGATTTACTCAATGGATAAAAAGTGTTCATGGTAATTTAAATATTAAGACATACCTTTAAAATGCAAATGGCTTCCATGACCAGCTTAATGCCTCGCGGTGGACTCTTCATGGTCTTGATGAAGGTGATGTCTTGCGGGGTTAGAGTGTCGAGCGCTGCGAGGGCGGCGTTGAGGATGGGCATCGCCTCGGCGAGATCAGCGTCGCACTCGTCTTTGATCCCTTGAGCTTCTTTTGCCTAAAATTTAATCAAAATCTTATATAAAAGGTACATTAATAAAGCTAATTGTATGTTATAAGTATGTCGTGGAAAGCCAATCATTTTGATTAAAAGAAGCTTATTTGATTATTATAGTAGTGGGTAAACGCGGTGACGTCATGGAATGTTAAAGTCACGTGGACAGAGTCGTGTTGGAGAGTATGGGGACTGGATAACAACACTTGCGTTTGAGTAACTGATCAGGCCACACCTCCAAGGCGAAACTGTCGGTTTACCTACTTAAGAACCAAGTTGTAAATCCGTAATAAAACTTCTATCGCTATACCACGTGTTATATCAATTCATCGTGATGGACCCCGTACCAACGAACACCGAAAAGGACCATTCTACCGCTCAGTCATCGCTGCCGCCGATAAGTATATTATTTAAAAACAATACGCGTTACTTATTTTATTCTATGTATTCACGGTTACTAGTACGGTTTTTAAAGCTGAACGATTACAAAACCTTAATTTGAGGAGACATTCCTGACATCAGACAACAGGAGAGTTTCATTACTTTATTAACTAACTTGTTGTAGTACATAGATATATTACAGTAGATATTTCAGGTAAACTATTTTTGTCTATGGAATAATTTTAAATTTACCTTTAACTACACCGCGTAGGATATGAAAGATTATAATTTTTATATTACTAAATTAATTGTGATTTTTAAGTGTTTATGTTTGAAGAGTCGAGATGGCCCAGTGGTTAGAACGCGTGCATCTTAACCGATGATTACGGGTTCAAACCCAGGCAAGCACCGCTGATTCATGTGCTTAATTTGTCTTTATAATTCATCTCGTGCTCAGCGGTGAAGGAAAACATCGTGAGGAAACCTGCATGTGACAAATTTCATAGAAATTCTGCCACATGTGTATTCCACCAACCCGCATTGGAACAGCGTGGTGGAATATGTTCCAAACCGTCTCCTCAAAGGGAGAGGAGGCCTTTAGCCCAGCAGTGGGAATTTACAGGCTTGTTGTTGTTGTAAGTGTTAAAATCGTAATACTATACTATACGTAGCATTTGAGAGGAAAACCATTTGATTGGCCTATTATTTAAAGCTTTGTACCTGCTCTTCAGCCGCCGCTTGATCGGCCAACACTTCAGCTTCTACCAACGCAACTCCTTCCTTTTCCTTCTCCACTTTAGCTGTGGTCTCCGCCACGGCAGCAGCGCCAGCAGCCAGTTTTGGCTGTAAGACTTCTAGAGCTTCTTGCAGTGCTGCTACTGATTTAGCAGCTATAGCGAGCTGATCGAGCCCAGTTATGTATCTTTTTTCACTTGTTAACAACTCTCTGTAAAATTTAATAAACTATTTATCAAAATTGGAAAGCATATAATTAAATAGCCTGAATAAGTTTTTGCAATTCAAGGTAATAATATAAAAGTCTCAAGGAACATACGTTCGTTTCTTTCCCAACAATGCTTTGAACATATTGATTAGTTCCAGATAAGCAGTCGGCGTGACGTAATTGTATCGCTTCAAACGCAACAGGAACTGTTTGGTTAGTTCTTGAGTGTCCGTATGGAACAATTGACAGAGCTTAATGGCTGTGTCTCGTTCAAGATCTGTTAGCTCGACATCTTTTAAGAAGCGAGTAGCCACTGCGAGCAACGCATCTGGAGGCCATTCCTGTAAAATAATGCATTAATGTTTTCTTGTAACTGCAATCCGTCAAAGAAACAAGGTCATCGACATAGCCCACCGGATTAGTAAGCTGAAGTGGCAGTGGACTGGCCAAATTTGTCATCGAACCGATAACCGTTTTGGAAAACGTTTTCCAGAGTGGAGACCGCGTCTCGTCAAACGTAGTGTAGGACGTCCTCGGACACGATGGAGTGACGATTTAAGCAAGATGGCTGGCAGAAGCAAATAGCCAAAGAAAGACCACAGTGTCGTGCATTTCGAGAGGCCTATGTCCAACGGTAGATAAACATGGGGTGCTGATGATGATGATAGAATATATTAGGTTTGATCTGTGATAGTTGTCTTATACCTGGAACCAGTCAATGGTACAGCAGTTGACAAGCGATGGGAATTTCCGTATGCGCGTGCGTAGCGACGTGCCGGCCGGCGACATGGCCAGCACGATGTGGAGCTGGTCGCGCACGATCGACACGAAGTACGCGTACAGAGCAGTTGGACTGCCGTCCGTTTGGAGCGATTTGTCACGTTGACGATCTATCTGATAATTTTAGAAGTATGCTACTTGACTTACCTTTGTACGATAAAATTAAATTTAAGAATCATTTAAGGCAAATTTATGTAACCATAAGAGTGTTCGAATAGATTTGTAAGACCCTATAGCTGATTAGCATGATTTAGTCATTACTAATTTCAAATATTTTTTAAATTATTTAACGTCATTTTACATAATTACATAATAATTATCTCTCAGGGTTTACCAAGGGAAAAAAATATTTTATTTTAAAACATTTTTAAGCATTTGCTTATTTAAATCATAATATAAAGTATAGAAACTCACTACTCGCATCTTCTCACATAGTTCCGCCTTTTCATCTGCGACGAAAATATTTGGTACTTCTCCAGAATTTAACATGTTATTAACATCTTCTAAAAAGCCTTCCTCTTTGATCTGATTTAAAAAAAAATATCATAATGTGGATCAATTATTAAATAATATTTTCATTCCATATTTAATCTAATATACTCACTTGTGACTCGATAAACAAAAACACCATGTGTAGGTCAGGAGTGCTTGATTTTCGTAACAAAGTCTTTAAATCTTCACGCCATTCGTTTTTACCATATGTTCGACTCATTTCTACCTATAATAACAAGTACTTTAAATACAAAGCCAATCGATTTATGATTGTAATATAATTAATACATCTTACAAACAATGTTGTCTTTCGCACATTTTGAAAATATTTGTCGTTTTCCAAAAATATTATGGGCAAAAGAAAATCACTGAAATTCTCCTGCTAATAACTTTTTATCCTGGGGGTGACGTGAAGGGGGCCGCTTCAAGATCAACGAAGCTGTTATCTATTAATTAATTCTATGTAAATAATTATCCTGTGGTTTCAATATTAGTTATCAATGTTTGACCTGGAAGAGGTCGTACTCGTTGATGTGCGCAGCGAGGCGAGTCAGCGACTGCCGGCCAGACCCGCCGAGACCCACCAGCAGCGCGTGCGAGCGCGGCTGCGTGAGCACGCGACACACGCGCGACACGTGCTCGATCGCGAACCTTCACAACCAAGTTTACCACTAATACCAATATTCTGGTGACAATTCTACAAACAGCAACAAATAACAGCATCCTGTCAATTTCCCACTGCTGGGCTAAGGCCTCAAAGGGAGAGCTTTGAGAAGAAGGTTCAATTCCATTCTAAAAGGCGAGATGGCCCAGTGGTAAGAACGCGTGCATTATAACTGATGATTGTGGGTTCAAACCTAGGCAAGCGCCACTGATTATTCATGTACTTAATTTGTGTGTTATAATTCATCTCGTTCTCGACGGTGAAGGAAAACATCGTAAGGTAACCTGCATGTGTTAAATTTCATAGAAATTCTGCCACATAAGTATTCTACCAAACTTCATTGGAACAGCGTGGTAGAGTATGTTCCAAACCTTCTCCTCAAAGGGAGACAAAGTAAATTCTACATCAAGTGTAATAATTAAAAAAGCGTTTTTTTGATATGGCACTAGATAGCATGTAATGGCGAAATATACCTAAAGAGCACTAGATTCATAGGTTTTTTAGACATGTTGTTAAACTCCACGAGGTAAGCGTCCACAGTCGAATTTAAATGCTCCATGTTAGTGGTTTCCATGTAAAACCGCGTATCCACTTTGGGATTGGCAAAGTCGCAATATATTAAATTCCGTAAATGTAAATCCGTTATCTAAAAATAACAAATGTTAGTAGTACTTAGTAAAAATACAATATATGAATTAAAAATAGACATCTGATAATAGTAGAAAAACAGATGAATGGTGTCAAATGCAATTGTGCAAGTTTAAATGCCTGAATTAATGAAAAAGATCCTCGCCAAAATCAAAATTCACAGAACATGTCTTTCTATCCCTAACAGGATGAGAATTTTTTGTAACGTGATTACCAGTTTTCGAAATATTTTTTTTAATTAAATATTTCAATAAAAATATATTCTGAATCTTATAAATAACGTTACGGTGTCTTTTGGTCCATTGAGCAATCTCGCGAGTAATTTATCGAGCTCGTCGTTTAAATGAAGATGAGTGGCTTCCCGCAAACACTTCACGAGCCAGTGGCGATCAGCATCCTCTGTCAAACGATCTGAAAACACTCGCAGACATTCGTGAATCCATAACCTCTTGATAGATTGAAGATCAGGTGTCACTTCTGGTACTGATAATAGTACACCCTGGAGAAATACGAGTGGTTAAAAATATATATCAACTATTTTCATTCAAGTATGAAAAGAGTGCTATTTAAAAAAATAGTTTATAATTGACAATTTTTAGATACATACCAATATAACTTTAGAAAAATCTCGTAAGTTAAAGGTATAATGCGATTTGGATGGCGTTGGCAATAAGTTTAATCGACATTGCTTGTATACTTCCAATGTCGCCGATACTATTTCTTCAATGCACGGATCAAAATCTTTTGAAAAACCTCTGCAATAATAGTAATTCTTAAAATAAAACTAATCTTTGATATAAAGTATATTTGCAAAAGATGTATGTAGCGAACCTTGTATCTAAATGCCACAGCATAATTCTGCCGAAAATAACTTGAAGAGTCTCGTCATCAAACTCGTCGATGCAAAAGAATGAGAAATGTCTCGAGAATCTTGGCGTTACCAACTTAGCACCAGGCGTGGGCTTGCCCATCGCACACATGAACTGTAAGACGTATAATTCAATTATGTATTTAATGGTAATTTAATTATCAAAATTATAATTAAATTACTATTATATAACTTGACCTTTTGGTTCTTTAAAAACAAATTACAACCATTAAATTAGAATATTACTCGCCAAATAACCAATAAATCTTTATACATATATTTAAATCTTCTGTACGCGTGTATGTAACCGTACACTTCCTAAGCAGTCGCACCGATTTCGATGCAATTTTTATGTGTTTTCACCCGAATGAAGTTGGTACGGACAGGTAGTACTATACAATTTATGTTTATTCTAGGTAGACACAAGAAATAAACGAATGATTACGTGAGGTTTATCATCTTCATTTAAATACAATAATACTGCAATATCAATAATCAGTCTTATGATGGTCAGTTTGCCTATCGTATATTTATCTACAACACTGACACTTCAAACAAAAACGCTGAAAAATAGACAAAATATGGTCCTACACTAGTACAAGTTGTTAAACATTGACTAGTATATCACAACTACTAAAAAAATATATATCCCATTACTTTTTTCGAGTGGTGATTGGATATTGGCAATATACGAATTAAAAAAATAAATGAAAAGTTGTATACGAACTTGCACATCAATAAGGTGCATCGCGACATTAGTCTTGCGATCGTACCAGAGCCCGAGATCGATGCCCTGTCTCAACACCTCTATCGGAGGCTGAGCGCCGTACGTCTCCGCTTGGGGCATGCTGACGTCGTCGACGAAGACCACGCAGTAGCAGCCAATCGGTGGGCCAAATACACCTCAAAACAAAAATATTCGATATACGAGAAGGGAGACATTTAAATCTGCGTCTAATATTTTTAACCCGGAAGTGTTCTAATTAATAAGCCAAAAAATATTAGTAGTGTAGATTAACAAATAAAGTGCATAAATTAAATTGCCTGTACCTTTTCTTCTTTTATCCAGTTTACCCATAATAATATCCTGCGTTTGATTGCAGTTTGTTTGTGCTGAGAATGCCATTATTAGTGCTTTATATATCTTAGTATCCACTCTTTTAACTAAGAAATCCTACAAAACATAAATAATATTAACATTTATACCAAAACTCAATGTATTTGGACTAGATTGCAAACGTACAATGATATATGAAGACTTCCCAGTGCCAGTGGGTCCGATCATCATCACTGCCTTCTGATGTGTCACCAGCAACTTGAACAATGCCAAGTACCTCACACTGTCCAAGGTTGTGACCAATATTTGATTCGGGGGAGTGTCGCGACTGATGGGTGGAGCTGCCACCACGTCATCCTGCCATGGTTTCCACTTTCCTTTGCCCTAATGTTTAAAGAAAACTTTCATTACCATGATACATATTGCAAAAGTTATTAAAATAAATATTGTGACAGTGTAAACAAAGCCTTACTTCTTTTATAAAACGATAATCATAGACTAATCCATCTTTTGGAATTGTAAATATGTATTGTTTATCTGGTTTTGTTATCTCTTTCGGATACCCTAAAACTTCTATGACCTGTAACATTTTTTAAACATATTGATTTAAATTCGCCAACATCGAATTAGTAACTTTACTATAAATACAATTATATACCTTTTCAGGGAAATCTTTTTCAAGTAGACCACGAAATAGCATATCAAACTTTGCTCGGCCATCACTCTCTAACGTTGCTCCGATGGACCAAATACACGAAAAGAAAAATACCCCCTGTAATATAAAACGTTTTATGAACTTTGACTTTGACCATGTCAAAGAGAAGAAAGAAATGTTAAGCATATTATTATTATACCTCAAGTTGAGCTCTTATATCAAGATCTGATAATTGCTCAACATATTTCTCATCGTAAAAGTCATCCATAAATGAGTCAAAAAGGTTCATACATGCCTTCACCAAGTTCGAGCGTGATGTTATGTACATTTGCTGAAACATATAAGGAGGAACTATTTTAATGTCTATTTTCAATCACTTTATAATAAAAATAATAAATAAATATTAAACAACATCACATACATTACTCTGATCCCAATGTAAGTAGCAAAAGTACTTATGTTATGGAAAATCAGAAGTAACGACGGTACCACAAATACCTAGACCCAAGACAACATAGAAAACTAATAAACTTTTTCTATCGATTCGGCCGGGAATTGGACCCGCGACCTCGGAGTGGAGTACACACTACTCGACCACGGAGGTCGTCAACTATTAATAAACAAATTGGAAATAAATATAGCAATTCAATAAAAATATAGGTCAATATTTTATATTACACAATGTGAGTATCACCTTACCCTAACTTTTCCGGAGAGCTCAACGAGCCACAGCAGTGGCGACATGAATCGATTGAACAAAGTTCGGATGTAATTACGGTTAAAGCCATGCAGCGTGGACGGCAGAGTATTCAGCCAAGACTCTAACAAACATTTCCAGCCAAGACCCTTCGGCTCCATGTAGATCATACCACAGCGAGACACCTACGTTTTTAAATAATTTTTGAATATGATATATCACAAACCTTGATAACTTATTTTATACTATTTACGCCTATCCCTTTAAACCAAATAAAACAATACTCAATATTGCTGCTTTGCAGTATTATTATTTGTTATTTACAATTGTTCATTTTGATTTAATGATATTTTTTTTATTTATTTATTTACTAAGAAAAAAATAACAAATATTTCATATAATCAGTGCAGCATAAACCACAGTCGGTTTTACTGTGCTCTGACGATTCTTAAACAGTAGTTAGTAATAATAATAATAAAATTTTACAAAAGACAAAACACGCACAATGCAGCTGTTATAATTTTTTGCACAAAGAAGATTTGTACTACGAATAATAAAATATACTTATTATAAATATGTGGGTAAATTAATTTTAAAGTAATGAAAAGATTTATTGCTTGTACCAAAACAGCTTAAGACATATTTTTTCATTTTAATAAATACCGTAGCCGGCGAAGCAGCTTCAAGGTCCATGGGTTCGAAGATGAGATTAGTAGTCGGCGCCAGCTGGATGATCTCTCCACTCATCAAGCACAACTTCTTGTTATCATCCAATACTGTGTTGAGGTTCTCTATCCAAATTGCATCTACAGGCCCATCAAATACAAGCCATTTCCTGCAAATGATGAAAGACCAAATTAACACATTTACATATTAATGTAAACTCGATAAGTTGGAGTTAAAAAGTACTATTATTATATGTTACAATCTACAAATTTACATTACCTGTTATCGTTGGGTGATACTGCAAAAGCTCTGTAACTGACTGCAAGAATTCCGTCCGACCATTCATGAGAGACTGGATCGAATTGCCCATAGAGTTGGCCCATCGTAATGGACTTGGGATTTATCACGGTCCACTCAACGGCGTTCTCTTCCATTAGGCCCTATTTTTATTTAAAGTAAATAATACTACTGTATATCTATGTAGTACAATTTGATATGATGAAAATAAATATTTTTAACAGACCTTTTCCGATACTAATCCCAAAGCATGTCCAAGAGCGTGATAACATTTTGTCTTACCGGAAAATGGAAACCCGACTAACATTAAGCCGTGCCTTACTAAAATCATCTCGTATAATTGAAGAACCTGTAAATGAAGCCCAATAAGTAAAACTGAAATGTCGGATCACATGTTAATCAGCTTATTTTGTTACCTTTTCAATAAAGAAGTCGTTGGCTTGAAGATTAAGTGGTACGCAAACTTCTTTCAGACAGGAAACCAAATGCGGAAGACCCGGTTGTGGCAAAGGTAGTCCGGGGAATAAGTCTCCAATAATACCCTGTTGAATTTTACAATAGTCATTAATTGTTAAGCATAAAGGTAATGTATGCATTTCCCCCATTTTTACACGTCATTACGTATAACAAATTAGTCGTAGATAAAAATTATCGAAATACCATTACCAAAATTTATGCGAATTCATGGTAACTTAATTTTTTTTAAAAGCACTTTTCATCTTACCATGAAGAGTGGAACATCGTGTTCAAGAAACTTGGGCAAATTTACGTCCTTTATGGAACGCAATAAAATAACATCCTCCACTTCATCCGGGTAGCGCAATTTTAACGCTCCAGCCGCTCTCAACACTGACTTTACAGCGCGCATACCTGTATTACATAATTAAGATATTAAAAATATTAAGCTACTTTTAATTTTATAACTATATTAGTATATTAAAAGAAAATTTATAAACCATAATCATAGTGACTTTGAGATGACAGCTGTTCTGAGCAAAGCTTATAAGTGGCCACGATCTTGACGGCGAGTGGTTTTGCATTAAGATAACCAAACGCGTACAACTCGATCTCTGATATCAGCACGTAATCTGGTACCATCATAGCTACCGACCGGAAAAGCGCCTAGTAAAGAAAGAAAACGAAGAAAGTAAGGTTTTTCGTTACATATTGCCCCAATATTTTTGTGTGAGTTTAGCTAGTTTATGCTTATTGCGTTACAAAGTCTGACTACGAATTATTTTCGAAAAGGAACTATTTTAACCATACTGAAACAGTCTTAACCTTTCTACATATGTATGTTAAAGAGTTCTGCGGTTGATTTTAACATAAGAGACTTAGCCGCAAAAAGAAAATAAATTTTACCTTCAAATTATCAGGTAATTCCGATCTGCCAGCGTAACCCGGATTCATAGTAATGAAGACAGCGCAAGACTTATCCAAATGCAGCAAGGTTCCCTCGAATAGTAGCTCGGTGGCTCCAGAGTTAATACCCCTTTGTATGGATAATATTTGCTGAGCAACTACCGACAGCACTTCGAGATCAATACGATTGAACTCGTCGAAACACGACCATGCACCGCATGATGCCAGACCCTGTGGAACGATATTACAGAAGTAGTATCCCATATATGTACTACTTTTCTGGTATTATTTTACCGCCAGCTTGACTATCGATAATAATATCGATTGCATTGCACACAGCGATAGTAAAAAGAGTTACCTTAAAGAACTTTCCTAATGCAAGATAATCCAGTCCATCTGAACAGTTGAACACAACGCACTGCTTTGCGACAGCCTTGGCTAGATCTTTAGTAGTTTCTGTTTTCCCAGTACCAGCTGGACCTTCTGGAGCACCACCTGATTAACAAAACGAATAATTTAATATTTAATAATTTTATGACAATAACAATTCTGTTCTTAGAAGATTTTCGGCTAAGAAAAATTGTACGTACCCAGATTCAGATGCAACGCTCCAAATAGTGTTCTGAAGCATCTATCGGTAAGAGGGGTCACGACAAGTCTACCAGTATTGCCGAGGTACTCGTAGCCGTACATCAGTTGAGAATTAATCATCCGAGTAGCGATCTGCATAGTGTTGTCTTCTTCTTGCAACTGATAGGGGGAACAATTTAAAAACATTTATACACATAAATAAGCAAAAAAATGAAACAATAAGTAACTTTACCGTAAATGTAAATTACCATAGAAAGTTACTTACTTCCCAGTAATATCTAATTTGCGAAAGCCAGTTAAAGTCGTTATCGAGTTGTACGTTGAAGTCGATAAGCTCCATGAGGACATCTCTAGCGTGCACATCCAATACAACCAATGCGCCTATGAAATTATAACGGTCATTTAAGGTAATAGCTACAGCCCAGTCCCACAGAAGCCAAAGGTTCGTCTCTTTTTCAGAAGGTTCGAAGTTTTCTTCTAAGTGCTTATAATACTCATCATAACAGACATATAAAAAGGACAAGAAAAACGATAAATTGCCTTATTAATCCGGATTTAATTCTATCTTCTACGTATCTAGTGGGCCATCTTATCAGGAAATCACAATTTTCAATTTAATAATAACAATATAAATAAAAATGGCATACCAAGCGTTATTCGATTTTGCAAACTAAGTTCGCCTCGCACTAAGTCAACTATTTTCGATATCTGGTAGTTGCACTTATCCCAGTACGCTCTCATAGCGGGGATACTGATATGAATAGCTTCAGTTACCTCGGATGTCCAAAATGTCATCGCTATGCATTGCACCTGAGAATATTTATCATATGAAAAAGGTGCTAATAAAACTATAGTCTATTACAATATAATTATTATATAATTTCTTACAGCTTGCCCCGGCCAGATGAGCACCCATTGCTCACGAGGTCGTTGTAAGTAATCATCATAGGAGAGCGCGACCACGTGGTGTACTGAAGCTTTCATAGCTACCTCGAGTTCCAATAACCATTTCTCCACCTATAACATATCATGTATAAAATTTATGGGATATCTATGTTGTGTTAATAGATATAGTTTACAGACAACTGTGTTTTTCGAAGTTAAAAAAGATATTAAGTACTAAATAATCTTAGATTACTTGTCCTCTGGCAGCCGCAGTGTTTATTGTGATCGTGAGCTCCACAACTTCACCTTCTGATGACTTCATGTGCGTCACTACTAACTCTTCTGTAAAGTTAAGCTTTGCAATTCCTTCGAAACATTTCTTCAGATGAGGTTGCACACTAAAAAGATAATTTATTCATTTAAAAAAAAGTACATAAAACACCTAAGAAGAACAGTTCTTACGCTTTCCACGACTAGACTTTTCAATGTTCCAAATACCATCCACATTTATAAATTATCAAAAAATCGTAATATTTATCACACATTTTCTTAGTAATTATTCATATGAATTACTTTTAAAACTTACCGCATAGGATCTTTAGTTTCAGATAATATTTCGAGCAGCTCATCATTGGACAAGAAGAAGAAGCGCGGGAAATACAGACGCTTCTTTTCGAGATACGCGTTCAATCCTCGCTGGACCATTTCTAATAGATTATTAGATTTCCGTAGTCGATCCAACATTTTCTCAATAGTAATAACGTCTAACACCTTTGGCTCAGTGTAAGCTGCTTTCATTATTTCACGCCACATCTATTATTAAAATTTTAATAAAACTAAGTTTATTAAGAAAATATTACATTATATAATGACTAAGGTATCATTGATCATTTTAAAAATATTTATAAAATACTTAATTATACGTGCCTTGTCAACAGCACTAAATCTTCGACCTTCCTCTGGAATTTGTTGCTGAATATCAGGAGATGAAAATATTGGCTCTAGATACATCCAAGTCGCTTGAACTTTAAGCCATTCATCTAGAATTTCTTGAAGCAATATTAGCTTACTTTCCCAATCGCTGTAATTAAACGATATCTTAGTAAGCACTTGACGGATTAAAAAATGACTTCAAAATATAAATAACTCAAAGTAATATAACTTCTACGTGTACTATTTATTACTTACATAATTATTTCCTCAAAAGGTTTAATATATGGTGAATTTTTCATCGTCTGCGTCTTAACAATGTGATCGTCAAGCAATAATTGGATTTCATCAACACTTGATAAAATGTAAGTTCCAGTGTCCCTATAAATATGTACCGATAAGTTTTAATAAAGATATGTGCATGTTTACTCTAATCACAAAAAATAACAAATTTAATTACGAACTTATAAGGCAAAATATCGAATCTCAATTCAGCCCATTCTTTTATCATCTTATCGAGAGCCTTTTCAAGGTTATTTTCCTTCGTAGCCGCTTCTGATATGTTCTCGAACTTATCTATATAATCGACCAAATTGAAGTCAATAACTTTTTCTAGTGACAGTTCGTCATCCACGATGATAGGAAAGCCGACGATTTCTGATATTTTCTCCCAATGTCTTGCTTTCATACCAGGATTGCCTAGAGTCTGGATGATTGGCAAGTGTGTTTTAAATTCTTCCATCTTTTCCCTAAAATTTATTAAAATTAGTAAAATCTACAAAATACTTTCAATTTATATTGGATATTTATTACATACCGCACTGATTGAGCAAGTTGGAATGTTTCAGGAACATCTTGGAACGATTTCTCCAACTTGTATACAATCTTGTAAAAATAACTCACATCGCCTTCTATATCTTCCGGATCAAAGCTTCCAACCTTTCAAGTTAAAATTGAAATTGACATATTGGTTTGGTACGCTTCTGCTAACTACTACTGATGGTGATGATATCCTGGTCGATTAAGCCAATGTTACCAGCCTCTGCGCAGGTCATACTGCACAAACAGAAGGGCACTATCTATTGCCCTGTTCTCATAATCCGACAGGACAGCAAATGCGACCCGAAAGAGTTTAGGCGCAGAACAAACAAATCAAAACTCAATAACTTTTTATCGGTTCTAACATGGCCATAACCATTTGAATGGCCTCGGGATCTGCAGCGTTATATCTAGCCACTACACCAACGAAGTATTTAAACTAGGCTACTACTACTAGATGAAAAATAAATATTACCTTTGACGTCATCCAGGTGTGATGTTTCTCCAAAAAGTCATATCCTGCATCATATAATTTTTTAAAGGGCACGAGTTTATCATAAACAGTTTTTCTTTTCGGATACTGTGATAATTCCCACCCGAAAGCAGTCTCTTCTTCATTAAATTGATCAATTTTGACTAACGCATTGGCAAGCCTAATAAGACATTGAAAATTATTTATTGCCATAATCGAACAATGCCTATTAACTATTACGTTCTATCAATATATTACTAACTTTTCATCTAAACGCCGTGCACGCGTGACGTATTTGGATAACTCATTGATATCACCCCAGTATTGCAGTTCATCGCATTGAATTTCGTAAGTATCGAGATCTTCGATAAATTTAGCAATTCGCACCTAAAAAATGTCAAATCCTGTCACGTCTTCAAAAAATACATGAGTTAATTTTACCAAAGTATTTTATATACCTGTAATAAATCTTGATACTCGATTTTCTTCTGGTCACAAATAACTTTACACTCTTCGATAATTCCAGGCATACGAGCGTACCTGTATAAATCAAAACAAAATGTTAAGTAAAAGAAACAGTCTTCAAAATTACTAGGACCGAATTAAGTTGACATTTTATAATCACGATATTCGGAAAGACGGAATCGTCCCTCCACACCATGAATGTGAGAGATGTGTCTCAGTTGTGCTTTTAATAGCTAGCCGTAATCACATTAATCAGCATTATTGTATTATTATACCCATCTGGTGTTATTTATTCCGGGATAGAATGTTTTCGTTAGTACACAAATTAAATAACTGTATACAACAGCATAAGTTGCAGTTGCAAAACATCTTAAGTTATTTTATAAAGAATAATCTATTTTCCACTTGATTGATTGAAATTACATACCAGTGAAACGATTGGTTATTAGCTTTCATTTCCAGAGGAGTAAAAGCTGTGTAGTCGCTTAAGAATATGATATATCTCAACACGTTGCGCAACTTGTCCTCCATCTCGTCCAAGAGTGTTGCCTCTACTTTCTTGCAGTACTCTATCAGCACCATCAATGCGGCCGTGTCAGGCGGGGGAGTCAGCAGGGTATTCGAAATAGTCGAATACTCATCGTATATACTGAACAAATCGAGCAAGATAGTTAATAATATAATTTAACCAAAGCTCAAATAACATTTACTACATGACTTTACAATTCATAAGGAATATGTTTATTTTACCTCCTCAAACAAGTGTAACGCTTGTTTTGGTAAATATATGGTGGTCGAATAGTGTATTATATACCGGTTTTCATGGGGACGCCACTCCGAGGTCCCGGGTTCGATTCCCGACCGAGTCCATGTAAAAAACGTTCATTAGTTTTCTATGTTGTCGTGGGTCTGGGTGTTTGTAGTGCCGTCGTTACTTCTGATTTTCCATAACATAAGTTCTTTAGCTACTTACATTGGGATCAAAGTCATGTATGTGATGTCCAATATTTATTTATTATAGACTTACGATCTAATCATATTCTGATAGTCTTCTGTCATCCTCCTCAGCAAAGTATTAGCTAGTCTAGTAGCGGCTCCGCGCAGTGAATTGATGAGATCTCCCCTTTGCATTCGATACATACCGATTATAATCGTCCCTTCCAACTTAGAAGGAATCTCTTTAGCTACATTTACATATTTAACAGCCTCCTCACAAAACTCTTCAAATGTTTTCTCTGGATCTGAATGAATAAAACTTTCAACTTGCGATTGTGACTGAAAAGATTAACTAGGTATGAAGTTAAGTTCATATGTGGTAAAATACTTAATCATGAGAATTAGAATTGTTAACATAATCTTACTTCCCCATTCAACAGACAAACATAATTATCAAAATCTTGCACACGGAGCTCTGGTCCGATTCTTTGGTCGTTTATCAAATCGGCAACTTTCTTTTTATAATCTTCAATGAGTTCATTATCAATAATTGGCTGTTGGAAACAACAATTATCATAATGATAAACTGCTAATTTAACTCGACAAATAAACGTTTCATCATACCTTTAAAGTTGCTCTATTGGTCACAACGAAATCTTGGTATAACAAAGTTTCCAACCTCGGTGATTGTCTACAAGCATCTATAATGAAATCATATAGCAGACAGAGCTGATCTCGGAACTGCTTAAAAGTCGGTTCAAATCCAATGGCATCGTCTTTGAAAGTTAAGTTTATAACAAATCCTTGATTCATACCCTGCCAAAAAACATGCCATTGAAAAAAGATGCCATTAGACCAGCGTGACTAAGTCTTTTAAGCCATCTACCAAAATGAGACATTTACGGGTGTTCCTTTTACAAATAGTAATAATTAAATCATGATACGAAGATAAAAATTAGAGGAGTTTTTATGAAACTAAATCATTGTAAAATATTAAAGCAGTTTACCCCAACATCAAGAATGTATTCTGTAAAATCGTGCATGGACTTGAGACACAAAGTTTGCAGATTATATGTCATAATACAAGCCAAGCAGTTGTAAAAGCGCTTCATTTTCGATACTTGCTTCGGATCAGGTATTTGTTTTCTTTTACTGCCCTGAAAAATATTAATAATTATAGAAGATAAATCTTAAGGTGTATCTGATTAATTTAAAGTTTCACCCAATTCTGTAATAATAATGTATTCAAATAACTTTGAGGTGAGCCTTTAGGCAACTATGAAACATATAAATATATTATGAGGTTATGAATACGACAAACATTATATATAGGGGGAAATGAAGTAGCCATAAAAGATATATCGATGATTCGGTAACATTTTCGTGATGATAATGAAATCACTGATTCATAATTAATGCATATTTTGTCATATAATGTAAAATCAAATCACCGAGGTTCATGGTTCTTGATTATATTAAATAAAATGTATTTTTAGACAATTTAACAAAATCTTCCGTTGCTTATGGTATCTTTTTAAGACTGATTTCAAATGTTTATAATGCTTCATTAACAGAAAATTAACAATTATAGAGAAACCTGGAGAAAGACCGCTTGTAGTGTGGGTAACCACTGCAAGGTGAGCACGTTACCGGCGGTGTCAATATGCCGCTTGCACACGAAACAGAAGTCTTGTAACTCGTACGCTTCGTGTATCGTCATTATATCTTTCATGCTGATTAGCCGCAAGTCGCTTTAATGATAAAAATATAATTTGACATACATTTGACTACAATTATTCTTTTCAGAAAACATACATCAGCTTTTAGTGTTAAAAGAAGGTCTAATGTTTCCTTTCTGGTTTGGCCAAATATTTGTTTAGTGTGTTAATATTTCCATACTTAATATGTATATACATATATCTTATTCAAAATCTAGGCACTGGTAGATGCACTTCACACATGCTTTGAATAATAAGATATTTAACAATAACAGAGTAACCGCATCGTGCAAAACCTATTTTCTAAGTAAATTAAATAAAACGAAATATAAAAACAAACTCAAAAAGTGAGACTGATCGTCGCTTACGGGTTACTTGTTGTTGTTCGTTACTCGACTTGGTGGTAGGGCAGTTCGTTTGAGTACCTCACAGTCATTAGATATTCTGCAGCCAAACAGCAATACTCAACATTGTTTCCTTTTTGAAGGTTCAAAAGCCAATCACGTGGTTCATTTGCTCGTCCATCAAAATATATCATTCAATTTTAAAAAATGCAAATCACTTACTTGTACTGCTTCCACCAGATCTGTAAGACTTGCGCTATACAAGGATTTACACTGTGAAGGTTCTTGTTTAAGTACTTCTTAGCTACTGCATAACGATTCCTCCAAGCATCATCTTTCATGGCAAGTTCTCGTTTCAAAGGCGTATCTTCTTCTTCTAGAGACTCTTCCTATCATCATACGTTAAATTATTACAAGCATGAAAGTCTGTACTTTAAATGTTACATGTGATTTTTGGAAAATAAAATATGAAAATCACCGTATTAGGGTCCTTCAGAACAAAGTCAACAATGGCTTTCTTCATGCTCATCATAAAATCTTCTCGCATTTCATCAGTGGCCGTTAACAGACAATCTTTCCACTTCTTCAGTTTTGGAGATATAAGATTATGAACTCTGCAATATCAAATATGATAATATTCATAAAGAGTTCTCTCCAAAGAGCGATTCACCAAAATATTGAAAACATACCTCAAAATCATTTTATTATCGAGTGGTGCAACGTGTATTGTGTCTATACCGTAACGTAAGTAGTAATAATATCGCAGCAAATTCTTCTCATCGCCGGAAGGAATCATATCTCCATCCTCTCCGGGAGCTGATTGGCAAATTAGTTTCATAAGTTTTGCTCTAAATTCCTCCCTTGCCTTCCTCATGGCTGTAAAGCTCTTCATTACTGAAATTAAGAAATCAAATATTACACCTAAAAAGTGTACTTGCACGTTTGCTTAATTTTTTTTAATATTCAGGCAAATATTTAAGCCTCGTGTTTGAAATTTTTGACTCTTATTCTTTTATTAGTAAGAATTATTATGAAAGATGATAACTCTTATTCACATTGATTTTGAAAAGGTTCCACTAACTTGGGGATTTAAGTACATAGATAGGTAATGTTTTATAATAATTAGCGAACAAACCGCTGGAATTTCTCCTAGGAGCCGACTGCGAGGATTGTAACTTTGCCTTTTTTGTTGCAGGAGGTAATTTTAATATTTCTTCCGGAAGTGAAAATAGGGGTTGTGTTCGGATCTTAAAATCATCGGGCATTTTAATTTTCGGAATCTTGGGTAACTTGACATCCTCGGAAGAAGGACCAGCCTGCCCTTTTTTTCGAGTGGGTTTACTTCGTTTCATTTTTCTGGAAAATAAATAAAATATAATTGTATATAAAATTTGTTGGCTCTGTGCCTGAAACTTGACAATCTTATGCATCGACTACGGCTTCAAATCCACTCATACACCACTGATATTATATCGGTTGAATTTGCTTTTATAATTCATCTCGTACTGTAAAGGAAAATATTACGAGAAAATTGGTCAGAAAAAAAAATCTGTCATCTTTGTGCGAACTGAAGCAACATAATGGAATCAGCTCAAACCTTTTTCCACAACAGTAGAATATGCCTTAACTATTTAGTAGGAGATTTACAAGCTAATACAAATAGACTTCATTAGGGACTACATTATATCATTTTGCCAATGAGATATAAATATTTGCTCAAGTTATTTCCATGCTAAATTTAATTTAAATCGGTTCAGCGTTTTAAACCTGAATAGAACCATTTTTTACAAAATTTTAAATCTACATAATTTAAGAAAAAATTAAGATATCGTAGAATTTGCTACCGAAAATTTACTATAATTTGGGAATTTAAATTAAACATAACTTTTATAATGCATTCAAATTTATTAATTTGCACTTTATATAACATACTGATAAAATGAATGTGCAGGTATATGTTACAACGAATTTTAAACATCAAAATTGTAACGCAATTTTGATGATATGATATTTATGAGTGAACCTTCAGATTATTGTTTATGTCAATATTGATTTTAAATTGCTAAATATTGTTGATATAAAAATATGAGCGACATCTGCACTAAAATCATACTTGTGTTGGAATTACAAGCTTAAATGAACAGACAAATATTATTTTTTAATGTATTATATATAAAGTAGATATATAAAATATATATTATTATAATATATATTTTCTAATGCTACTTATCTATTTTCATAATATTCAATTTGGATATAGTTCAATTTTGGATTTCAGAAGTCAACTAAACAATTTTTGAACTTACAAGACAGTAAATATTCAATGTCATTTTGACAACTGTAATAAAATAATGTTCTTAGGTCATAGGTGTAACATAAAATTTATCACATTATAATAGGTGATAAATTCCCTTCGAAATTATTCTAGTACATTATTTTATGAAATTGGATTTCTTACCGCACAATTATTTAATACAGTTCATCAGCCTATATCGAATAACCTATAAAGGTACGATTCTTCTCTTTTCAAAAATTACACAATCCTTATTGATTTTTAATGTACCTTTTCCTTAAAAATCAAATACTTAATATAACGTAAAGCAACCTTAATTATATGAAACCCTCCTAACAACCGAATAACGAAATGTTATTAAATTCGCCATGACAACATATTATAATTTAAAACCAGCCAGTATTCGATCTCAGAATGTTTTTTAAAAATGTAAAATCTCAATATTTATTTTTCATCATTAGCGTAATTGATAGATGGTTTCTATTTTTATAGGTTCCCATAATTAATTAAATGAAGCAAAAAATCAAATCCTTTTCCATGGTAAATGTTTGATATGATTGTAATGTTATAAGCTTTACACTTCATTCGCTTGTGTATCTAGCTACATCTATAATACATTTATGTATTGTGTTGTGTGTTGGTTTGTCCTTGATTGGATTTAACAGCTAGCTTATGATGTCATCAGAGCAAAATTATAACCAAACCTATTTGAGACCTTAGCAGTATTATTTGTTCATCAGTATCTCGATTTTGTGATAATTAAATGAATACTATTATTAAAAGTACTTGAAATAAGTAGTCGGTTCAATTGCATGTTTCCATTATTATTATACATATTGTTTTGGGTAACTAGCAAAATTTCATTGAATATTCTTAAACAATTTATTTAATAATAATTTCAGGCATAACAAATATTATTATTTAATTTTATGATGACCATTATTTTAATTATAAGTGAATGATTACAGATGATATTTCAATTAGTGAGAAATTTCCATACAAGCCATTGCTATCGAGCAGCAGAGTCTTCACTTTTGGCAAAACTAAGAAAAAAGACCGGATACACCATTGCAAACTGTAAGAAAGCCCTAGAAATGCACAACAATGATTCAGACAAGGTAAGTGATTTTTTTTTAAATAATAATTTACTTATGATGTACAAAAACATGACTTTTTGAAAAATAATTGAAGATTTTTAATTAGTGTTCATGTAGTTTTGAAAATTGATGATTATTTTCTCTATGCACAAAAATTTTATTCTTTATAGCCTACAGTACTAATATCTGAACTTTTTTTGTGCTTTATTGATTATTTATTGGCTTCAAAATAATAAAGATGAAATTGCAGACTTTTTCTTTTAAATGTTGAGTTTAATCACTGTCAGATTTTCTTTGTAATTGAATTATTATAAGAACAATAAATATTAAATACACATGTTATGACATTATTACAGGCTGAGGCGTGGCTGAATGATCAAGCACAAGCCATGGGCTGGGCTAAAGCAACTAAGCTAGCCGGTCGCAAAGCACTGCAAGGTCTTGTGGCTGTGAAATTCGACAAGAATCATGGAGTTCTTGTGGAAGTAAACTGTGAAACAGATTTTGTCGCAAAAAATGATAAATTTCATAAAATGCTTGAAGATACTACACTTGCTTGTTATAAATTTGCACACACAAACTTAAAATCAAAAGGACCTATAACAAAGGTATGAAGTATATCTAAATATCTAGTTTTATTCCTTAATATATTATACTTTTAACAGCACTCCCATTATAAGTATTATCACATTTTTATTTTATTGCCTAAATGATGTATACTGCTGTATGTATTTGAAATAAGAGATCCTTTCTGGGTAAAAACCCCCTAACTCTATTTGCATTTGCTTGTGGCTATATTGATTGAGTTATTTCCCACAATCACAATGATATTGACAGGCCTTCTTTTCATTTGTCTTCCTTTTGCGTTATATACCTATCAATTTTGTTGTAAGAGTTCATTCCATCTCTTGGCCTCTCTTGTGTGTTTCTCTACCTTCAGCTTCAAACAAAACAATCCATGCCGCCGTGCAATTGTTGTTTTCTGAGTATCAAAATAATATATAAATTTATTTTTGTGTTTACAGCTAGAATTAGATAGTGAGCAGTTGGGAAACCTTTCATCTGATGGGGGTAAAAAGCTTTCAGAAGTATTAGCACTGTTCATTGGATCTGTGGGTGAAAATGCTGTTCTACGTCGTGCAGAATGTTGGAAAGCAAATAGTGACGATGTGAAAATAACAGCTTACACTCACCCCGCACCAGCAACTGCGAGTGATTATTCAAGTGGCAAATATGGAGCTTTGCTGGCTTACAAACAACCCAATGATGTTGAAGATATTGGAAAACAGATTTGTCAACACATTGTCGGTTGTGCACCAAGAAAAATTGGTGATAAAGAAAAAGATAAACCAGCTGAGAATTCAGATGACGAAACGTGTCTTATTTTCCAAGAGTATTTATTGGATCCGTCATACACAATAGAAGAGGTACTGGAAAATAATA
The DNA here is from genome assembly GCF_905220365.1 of Vanessa cardui. Lineage (NCBI taxonomy): Eukaryota > Metazoa > Arthropoda > Insecta > Lepidoptera > Nymphalidae > Vanessa > Vanessa cardui. Next base: position 10,681,306 of record NC_061129.1, read on the forward strand.
AAATTGAAATTCTAGATTACATAAGGTTTTCTTGCGGCGAGGTAGTAGAAGAAAATATGCCTGGTGTTGAAAAACAGCCCCTAGATACAGTTCAAACTTTACAGTAGTAAAATTGTTATTAGAAGACGAGTATATGTATTAATAAAGAAAGTTTAACTCTTAAAAAATATTTTATTTAATAAATAATAGGATCACATAAATATGATATTATTTATACATTTTTTTAATTGTATTGAAACTATTTGTTACTCATATCTGGCAGATTTTTTTTCGTTTTTCCTTTCCATAAAAACATTCTGCAATCTTTCTTCCAAAACATAGAGATGTGAGATGGCTCAAAGTTATAACCGTGATAATTCAGTACATCAGGAGAAACGATGTGCAAAGCCAATGTATTTCTTTCTCTCGTTCTAAAAGGTATTGTCGCTGCCGGCCGCATGAGGCACCCGCAGGGACACACCGCTGCTAGACGGGGTGTGGTTATAACGCGATTACAGACATTTAGTCTCTGAAAGTTATTACAAAATCGAAGTTCCTCTACGGTCCCAGTGAATGATTGTGTCGAACGTAAAGCTAAAGGCCTCGCGCTTTGGTTCTCAGGATTGATTCGAAATCCCACCGTAGATAGAGACTTCCTTATAATATTTTGGCCGTCGTTAAGACGATCGTCTTCACAATCATCGTCTCTATCGGAATTTTCTTCAGTATACATTGGAACTTAAATAAATAAGGTACAAATATATGACTTAAATTTAAAAACAACTATAAAATAACTAAACTGTCAATAATTTTTTTTAATTGCGTTTTTATTAATGACAGCGGTCAATTTATGTTAGACCATGTAAGAAACTGCATGGCAAATCGCAATTGTGACAAAGTACCTACTTAGGATCATATTTTGCGTAAAACGTTATGAAGAGTTAACGGTTTGTTATACGCTAATTTGAAGATAAATCCACAAATATGTTCTCTTTTCCCTTCAAAAATGTGTTTATTTCAGTATTCATGAGTGTAGTTTATTTTTATTATACAAAAATAAATTGTTTTATATTACATGTAAGCTATCTTAAGCCTGTATGTTGGGGGTCGTTTATCAAGTCTTGGACCATCAGTGAGAAGAGAGAGAGCCACAGAAAATATGTTAATAATACTTTTTGTCATAGCAAAACAACTGATTGCATTAAGCGCTTATTAACCTTTAGACGGGTCAGTCTACAACACCAATGCAGTACTAACTTTAGAAACTAGTACCTTGTGCTTGATAGATGCGAATGGCTCACTCAACTTTTAATTCAAACCGTAACACAACAATACTAAGTATTACCTACTGTTTGGCACTAGAGTATATGATGAGTGGCAGATAACTACCTAGAAGAGCATAACGAGCGAGTGAACCAAAGCCCAATAACAACTCTTAAGTCACAATAGAATATTTGACTGGTTTTTGAAATTCATTTTATATTATTTAGTAGAGATTGAGGAACCCAGTAAAAGCTTTTTTTTATTTCTAGTAGGTACATATTTGCCGAATAATTTCATATTAAAAATTTCATATTTCAATAGCGCGAAAAAATGGGGTTGGTGATATCACTTGCCTATATTGTAATCCGTAATATAATATAATCCACATACAGTAGGCGAACGAGGTTAACAAGCAAGTGACATCATTATAAACTTGACCAATCAGGAGCGTTTTCTGTCACGTAACAAACTTTAAAAAAATGCTTTTTTATTTATGGGTTTTTGAGTAAATTAATTATTATTTTCAGCTTTCATTAATAAATAGCCATTTTAAACTCATAATATACACTAATTACAATAAATTACATTGTGAAATAGCCTAGTCACCGAAATTTTAAGTACAGCCTAACTGAATATAACTTGTTATAAAACATATTTCATATCTTCATTCCTTCTTCAAAAGTTAAAATTATTCAATTAGACGTACCTACATTTAAATAAATTGTACGACAGCCGCTTTCAAATAGTCGCTCAAATTCCTTAATATTTATTGTTAGTAAAGTTATTTCATTTATTTTGCTTTCATTCAAAGACTATACTTTCCTACTATTGCCATGTAACTTTCATTTGCATGAATTAGACGAATACTATACTAATATCATAAATGGGAAATAACTCTATCCATCTGTTGCTACGAGTATTTCACGGCCAAAACACTGAAACGAATCTGGTGAAATTTGGTATGAAGCTGGTTTGATTTCAAGGAAGGACATACTTTTTATGCCTAACAGATGATCACCAAACCCTAAAACGCAGACGACAATTATATAGTAGGTACCTAAATTAAAAAGTAACTTAATAAGTTGGATATTTTTATTGTATATTTCATTGTTATTATATATTATAGATCGGTTGGTGAATTTTTATATCCATAAAGATACCATAAGATACAAACATTAGTTTTTCGTTTAAATACAAAATAACATGAAATTCAAAAATAATGTGTATTTTAAAAGAACTTTCTTTGTCTTTAACTTATTTATTACGTTCGCTCAAACACATTAATATGCCTACCTATGTTACTTTATAATATCTTCAAAATTAAAGGTATACACACAAAAAATTTGGTTAATATTGCCGATTAATAACAATTTTATTTATGTGTTTTTAAGTATCTTTCAAATTACTTTTTCAAAAATCAATACGTATAATGTATATACATAAAATTAAATTAATGAAGGAACTTTTTTCAGCCTTCATGGATAAAAAAAAATTATAAAACATGTTTCTATGAAGCCCACACTGTTTATTTTTAAATACTGCGACTTGTGTAATAAAAGTAGGAAATTTTGCAAAATACTTTATATTTGAATACTTTTTAATCTTCCATGTACCTATGTATTATTATTTTCATTTATTATATATTATGTATGTGCAAATGATAAATTTGTAAGTTTAAATCGTTTTTAATTGTACAACTTTAGAAAATACACAATTATATAAATTAAATTAAAAATTAAAAAAAAACCCCAATCAAAGAACTAAAACAAAGACAAATTCAGTAAGCCAAAACTCGATGGGTTTACTAAAAGGTAGATCAGGGTTACGTATCCTACCTTCGAGCCCTATCATCAGACCAACTCAGAGGTTCCAGATTTCGAGCATCAGTTCCTCGTCAATTAGAAACATAAAGAGAACTAGTTAAGACAAAACCCACGAGCCCAAACTGGATGGGTTTACTAAAAGGCAGTCCAGGGTTACGTCTCCTATCTTCGAGCCCTAACAGCAGACCAGTTTAGTGGTTCCAGAAGACATTAGTGTTTCAAATGTCAGATCCCACATATGCTTGCAAGCAAACTGAGCGTGTAACATTCCTATCACAACTAACAAATGACCTGATGACCTTGAAGACGTGAACCGATTTCCACCAAATATAGCTAAGAACACTCTCGACTGATATACCTTTAAACAGAAAAAACCCTCATTAAAATCGGATCATTCGTTTGGGAGCTACGATGCCACAGACAGACACATACACATTTACACAGACACGTCAAACTTATAACACCCCGTAATTTTTGCTTGGAGGTTAATAAACCTATACCCACATAATTATATAGTTTAAAGGAAGATTGTTGATTTCGAAAGTATGAGTATTTAGTCGGTCTGTAACTGTTTTCAGTAAAGATATTTAAATTTAAATGAAAAATGATTGGTTCAATTTGTTTTACACCACAGTTATTTTTTCGTCACATAAATCAAATAATCAAATAAACTGATCCATAATAAAGTCAGCGTAGCTACACTAATAGTTAGTCAATGCGGTCGTATCCCTGATCCCTGATTCAGGGACTCACGGCGTTTCACTATGCTTTTTTGAGGAAGGCTATAAAAGTAAAATAAACGCGATGAAAAAGTAGCCTCAATAACAGCATTAATTATTTAAAAAAAAAAAAAAATTATTCACACGAAAGTTTTAATAACAATTTTACATCTAGTAATTATTATCAAGCGTTGTTAATGTATTTATTTTACATATATTTTTATTAATTAATTATGATATTATGTGAATTACTATAACTGCGAATTTATTAAAATACAACAATAAAAATATTCGCCGTACAAATATAATTTGACCTTGAATTTTAAAAACATTGTTTATTGTAATGCACAATACAATATATTTCCTAATCTAATCATGTCGTCACAAGCCGTATTGTGACCAGTTATTGTTATGGGAACAATAGCAGTTTCAATCTAATACGTATCAAATGATGATTTACTTCAAATCCTCTGAAGCGCATCGAATCATTTTGTAATTTGCGGACAAAATCTAGAACTAGAAACGTATTTATGTAAAGAAACGGTAAATTGGCTGCGCTGTCTGCTCTATTATTAACTTCTGTGGGTGGTCTATTGTGCAGACTAGTTTAAATATGGACTATAACCACCCTATTACCATTGGACCAGAAAGCCTAAGAGGATAAGATGCTCTCAGATTTTAAAAAGCCTAAATAAGTATTTTGTAGTGAATAACAGTCAGCAGCGTTGTTCCAACTAGTCGAGCTGTTTCGATATCAATTTACCGTATTTTTTTTTTTAAAAATTAATTAATAAATGTGATTGCCCCGAAATTTTGAATATGATTCCTAAAAATAATTTAGTATTGGTTATGTTTAGATAATATTATTAAAGTCAATTTACATTTTTTGTTTTCTTAAAATATTATGGTAATGGCACTAATTGGCCAGTGTGACCGAAATTACTCTCACGTCTAGGTTGTTACTAATACGTATGTACGTATTAGTAACAATATTTGGAAAATAACACGAGGAGATGAATTATAAACACAAATTAATGACAGAAAAACTCAGCTGTGATTACGGATTGATATTGATACGGTCTTAAATTCTTTCGTACTCCACGAACTGAGCAATATCGGCTGTTTCCCTACTTATATTTATTAAATTTCATAATGCATGAAAAACTTTAAGAATGAAACCACCAACATACCTTTCGACATTCGACTATTATAACACGCCACATATCTAACCAACGAAAGTGAACATACAACACAGTGGACACAAAGCGCGCGTCGAACCGTGGTTCCTGAACCAGATGTATCAGCTTGCGAATCATTACAACTTCTAGTCAGTGTACCGTCTCTGCTGTGAGCCAATACTCATCAGCACCAACAGTGCCAGATATTAATCAAATACTTTCTACGTTCAAGAAAGTGTAGCGATACATTCAAGAACATTGATGGACACTTATCAGGTGGATCTTATTTTTTGTAATACCTAATTTCACCTCAAATTTATCAACAAGAAAAAAGAATTATTTACTTTTTTTTAAATTGCGAATATAAAATATATTTATCTATCATGATACTGATATCAATAAAAATAAAGTAGTGAAAAGGAAAATTACAAATGTAAATTATAATTATATAGTATGTAATACAATTTCTAAATGGGTATGTATATAGTTAGTTATAAGTATGTATATAGTTTTCAATACTATAGCCTCGTTGCCACCCTATTATGATTATCATTAACATAACGCATAGGAGTGTGTCGCCGATATTATCTAAGTACCAATTGAACATTTTTTTAGCCAACAAATGTTAATAGAGATAATGCAGATGAAAACATGATATTTTAAACGCCGTCATCAATTGCCCGCAACACGCTACTCAGACTTTCGCAAGAATTAATATATTCCTGTATTTAATAAAATATGCGTGTTCAGTTAGCGTGAAAAAAAAATCTTTTCTCGTCAATTGATCAGCGGTACTAGTTAGTCTTCGACTATACATCACCGTCACGGTCGTCTTATTTGGTGCGCTCTGTGTGGCTACTGAGCTGAGTCTGGTGGGAGCGAACGGCTCGTGGTGATGGAGCCAGTCCGTCCCTGACCACGGCCAAGAATATGCACATCCTGGAAATAGGCGCCGAACAAGTAAAAAACTTTGTGATCTAGTTTTAGAGTGTTGTTTACTAATAAAAGTGTGTCAAAAATAATTAGTGTGTTAATGTGACTTAATGGCTTTAATTTTTTTTACGTATAAAAATGATACTAAAATCAAAAAATTATCATCTTTTTATATGAATACTTGTGATATGATCAATTACTATTTATTATATTTTTGGTTTTTATGATTGTTGATTATTTAGATATTCTTGTAGTTAAAGTTAAAAAAATCATAAACCATACATCATCACTATTACTTAATCTTAATATATCCATAGAGGTTTTCATTATTTTATTTATTTAAATAATTTAAATACTGTGCATACTACTATATCTACAGTACGCGAGGTCTCTGTTGTTACTAAATATTACACGAAACCTGAAATACCCTAAACAAACGAGCCCGTGTTACGTAAAAGTAAACAATCTGTCTAAAATCTTTACATACTTAATACAAATATATATATTTCGAGTAAATCTGTAAAAAGGCGGAAGTATAGATAGATGTTGCCACTATTTTGTTAAGAATTTATTGTTAAAACTTATGTATGACCATAACTTAAGTAACGGTATATTTGAATGCAGAATGCAGTTTGTCATCCTGCTAAATTCGAGCATGTCGTTAGAGGGTAATTCTAAATTTTGCTTACACATCGAAGAAATTTTGACACAAAGAAGATGTAACTTGTGTTTCATAGAAACGAATGGTGATGAATGTTTATCTTAAATAATGGTGGTATATAGTGTTTATCATGTGGTGCAGGAAGACGACGGAGGACAGCCGCGGACTGCTCCCCAAGAGGCGACCTTCCGCACCGTTCCTCGAGATCACACCACCTTTTTGATATGGAGAGTCACAGTAAGTAATTGGACACATTTCAATATGTTATAATTATTATGTTAATTTATAAAAATTAAGAAATAGCATAACTAATTATAATCTCATGAATATTTTCCGTCGTTTCGTAAATAAGCAAGCACAATGAGATTTTTTAATGAATTATTGAAACATAAACCGTAACACAAATAAACAAAGTCTATTTTTTAAGCTATAATTGGACTTTGATTGCAGCGAAATTAATCTTTAACGGTGAAAACAGTTCATAAAATCGTTTACAAATATGTAGGTTAAGGTAAGCTGTAGGTACGGTTTCTCTTTAACTTGGACTTATTTATAAATTATCTAAAGCTAAGCAGATATCATGAAATAAAACAGCAAACAAACATCCACCGCCTCCCTTTACCCCCTATCCTATACCTTTATTCCATTTCTAGACCACAAAATAACTGATTTATAAAATCGACTTTCTGAAAGACAAGAAATGACAAAAGATCTTCTTAATGTGAAAAAAAAACATGAGTATTAAATTCTTTTTTTCTGGGGCATTCCTGGATCCGGAACCTATTGACCTTTTTGAAGATCATTAGCTGTTTTCTAGTTGTATGTGTTAACAATGTGAGTTATGATTATGTGGTACCTACCCAGACGGCTTGCACTTGGTAGGTCTATACCTACCATCAAAATATATCAAGTGATCAGATTGATTCAACAATAATTATACTGTGAAATTATATTACAATATCATTGTTTCTGATGCTACAGAATCCTCTAGTATGAGCTGTATGCCCTAATTTTCAAGAACTTGCAACAGAAGTGTAGAATTTGAGTTCATTGGAATATATCAAATAATAGATAACTGACATATATAACACTATTTTCTTATAACTTTTTTGTCCAATATGGTCTAATTTTGACCCAAATTCTTTGGTTACGTCTCAAGCTGAAGCCTACCTGAAACTAAATTATTTAAACTTCTTTTCATAACTAATTAGCTAATTGAAAGAACCTATTTTCTTTGGTAAAATTAAGCTACGTATATACGTAAAAAACAGGGCTTTATATAAAGCCTGTTTTTTTTTTTAAATAACATTATAGTTAAAGAAATTTCGCCGTCATAATGATCATAATTATGTTGTTATTCACATTAAAATTTTAAATTTAGATACGATTAATAAACAACCCATAAATCAATCCGTTACAAATATCGAGTATTTTATAAAATGTCGATGTATACGAAATCCATGCGAAATGGCCGTTAAGGCCTAAGAACGCAATTTACAAATGACTGCATAGTATAGAGAACTAACACGCATGCGTTACAAAAGGTTTATTCACGTCAGATTTTACTTTCACTATGCATGACAGTTCCATATAACCAAACAATGTGATCGTACCTTCTATCTGGTCGTAGTCTGTTTCCTCTATAATTTATAATGTCCGGCATAAATGCGAGGAGCGTTGAGTATTACAATGTAGATATTCGTATAATGTATAATCACATACTTTGCGTTTAGTTTTGCCTTTTTACGAATGTAGATAATAAATATATTTTTTATGCTACAAAGATTAATCGAATAAATAGAAAACAATAATCAAGAACTGGACACATACCTTTACACACATAGGTACCATTAACGTCATGATGACTATGGACTTCAAGTCTTGTAGAGACAATTTGGTTATAATTCTAAGATCTACTCTACGCTAATTAAGTTTCAGATAAAACGTAATGGTTCGTTTAAACATAATTTAGAAATATTATTTTATCTTCTAAAAGGATTTGCCTGAAAATCTTTAACTTTGATACACCAATGGAGTCTATTTTTCGAATATTTTCCAATTCGTGTCACATGACAAATAAAGCTCAAGCTTCGTTATCTTATTTCGCAATGAGATAGTTTTGTGAAAGGGTGACCCAAAAGTCTGCTTCATTTATTCACACGAAACAATAGTGGTTTCGAACTTTCAACATAATACCGGTCTCTTGATCAGTTCTAAAAATAAGAAAAAAGTTTTGCATAAGACTTTTTTGAATGAATTATTCAAAGAAAACAGTATTGCTCTTTGTAATTATGTCAAAGCATCATTTATTTATTTGAGAAAGACTGTTATGTCATTTTTAACTGTATTCTGTTTCCCATAGTCGTAACAGTCGTTAAGCGAAGTAGGAAGAGAAAGGAAATTACTGACTCATATCTTCAACCATATCTAATCTACCTTTACTTATTTTTCCATACAATCATAATGTCAATTTTTATCACAGGCTTTTACATGTCAGTACAAGTGTGTGAACATTTAATTTTCTGAAAGCTTTTAGAAATCCCACAATCTATTTTTGATATAGCAATATTTTAGGATTAAGCTGTTTTAATTTCTAAAGTAATGTATGCACTGCAGTCGTGTTTGCACGACACGTGAGTTATCTTGTGCTTAATTGATCCGTGAAGGAACACACCATAAAGAAAGCTCGCGTGTGTCGGTTTAATTTTTGGCACATTTTTCTTTCAAGCCACACCAAAGCAAACTCTTCTCATTAAGGGGAAAGAAGAAATCTATAAATTGTTACGTTATTAATATTTATTTATACAACAGCAACAGCCTGTAAATTCCCACTGCTGGGCTAAAGATCTCCTCTCCCTTTGGAACATATTCCACCACACTGTTCCAATGCGGGTTGGTGGAATACACGTCTAGCAGAATTTCTATGAAATTTGTCACATGCAGGTTTCCTCACGATGTTTTCCTTCACTGCTGAGCACGAGCTGAATTATAAAGACAAATTAAGCACATGAAGAAGCGGTGCTTGCTTTTGAACCACTGGGCCATCTCGACTCTGATTCTGATTTATTTATAGTATTCTATTAATTTATTGAGTTTTGTTTAATGATCGCCGTCATAGAACCTACCCATAGTTAGCCTTCTTGTGAAACTAACAAACTAACAAAGCGAATGAGATTAAGAAAAACAGTTTTAGTACTTTTTAATGATTTGAAATATGCCTAACATTTAAAGACATTTGCGTATAGCGTATTGCGTATAGCGTAAAGATAAATGTACAATAGCTGCACTAGGTATCTACAAATTGTATGTAGTTCCCAAAACATAGAAATAAACAAAACGAGGGAAAGTTAGGTACAGTTATGCATGGGCAGTAAATTGCAGTGAGATGCATGCTTGGCGTAGTGCCCGCACGTCGCACGCTCCGTAGTCATCCACAATGCGATGTCTGGACGTGATTAACTGCCTGCATCTATGATTAATAAAATAATAATAGTTATAAGCTGTCCGCTTCGATACCGTGCTACTTACTCGATATATATTTAAACTTGAGAGTTTCACTTCAGACAAACAACAGAAATTTTTAATGACTAATTTAAACTTAGAAATAAACACAGTTTCAGAGCAGGTCTAAAAATATTTATTATTGCTTAATATAAAGAATCAAATGACATTATAATTTTCTACAAAAGTAATAAAACGATGTGACAAAAATATTTTATATTAAATTAGTTTTTCTAGAAGTAGGTACAGGTTCGGTCAAAAACCTCCACGCTTGGCTGATTAAGTCTTACAAATTATATAGATAAAATGTAGGTAATTGGATATGCAGATGTGATATTGTATAATGTCAATAAATGTCCTGCTGGTTGAATATAGTTACAATACCAAAATGACATTTTTATAAATGTACGTACATTACAAAAAAAATGCTAATTAGAAGTAATTGTACTACAAAAAATATATTAATCATTAAGATATATATATCATAAGATAAGTATTAATTACAATACAAGTTAAAACGCTTACTAATTTAAATTATATTTACGGTTTGTTTAAGTAGTATTAGCATCGGTATCTATTTATTTTTATACTCGCTCTATAAGAAGTTTTAAAAGTGCATTAAATCGAATGATTACAAACCATTGTGGATAATAAACCATTCGTAACGGAGCCGTGATTCATTCCACCAACATCTCAGTACCGCTAACAGAAGTGCCGCCGAGCGTCGAGCGCCAGCCAACCATGACCATCATATTTTAACTCGCTTAATATCATTTAATAAATAGGTCAACGGATTTATTGAATTCGCTATTACTAAGTCGAAAATAAATGATCATTATTTTAGAAATGAAACGAATATCCGACCTATTTTTATATTCAATTGAAATCAGGATACAATACCGAAACCTAGGCGAATATTGGGTAGTTTTTTAAAACACAGCGCTAAAAGGTAAATTTTGGCAAATTGTATCAGATTCTATATACGATGATACAGTGTGTACATACGCATAAACTAATCACCAAATATACATAAGTTTTTCTTTGAAGTAGTGATTTGAAATAGAATGGTCATATTCAAAATGAGCATATTTTATTAAATACTAACTAATAATATCGAAATATTCAAGTGATCCTAATTGTTCACTCAAATAATTACACATATAAGTAATCATATCGCAATTGTTTATATTCAATGATAAGTAACAGTGAAAACCGATAAATGAATTACCATTTCGTGTTCTATTGTCTCAGCTAGGAAACATGCGTTACGTTGTTGATGCTGATTTGCGTTGAAATGAAAGCGTTTCTGCTAAAGCTGAGATGTCGTGCACAACTCGCATGTATAGAAACGTCATAATTTCATACGTGACTTCGTAATTGCACAGATTTAATATAGCAACGTTTACACTAGATATGCGTTATGTTATAGATCTCCATGACTAGAACTCACGTTTGGAATCATAATGTCTGTCAGCTGTCTGTCCCCATGTATGCATATATATCTTTAAAATTACGCAACGGATTTGAATGCGATTTTTTTTAATAGGTAGAGTGATTGGCGAAGAGTCGATAGTTGGATTATAAGAGATAAGAATGAAGACATAGAAAATGTACCTATGTTTGCCAACATTGTGCACTATAATACGGCCAGTGTCAATGGTCCCTTCAGATTGGTCGCCGTAGCCGAAATCGGTCAGAACGACATTACAAAGAAAATTTCAAATTCTTCGATAGTAATACTTATACTTATCTCAGTAATTTTCCTTGATTGTCGAGCTAAAAAGAAGCAATAACTTTCCTCCTTTCCATGAAACTGACCACTTTACAGCATGTAATACTCTATTATTTATCTTGAGATTTGCAACATAGAACCTCTTATTTAGTATACGAAGATTCAGTGCTTTCGTTGCAATAGAATGTATATACTTTAATACATAGCTATTTATTGTTGTGATAAATATTATAAATAGGTTAAATTTGTTTGATTGTATGTTTCATTATCAATGAAACTAATAATCCAATTACAAGGTATTGCCTTAGATAATGTAGTTTTCTAGCAGTAAATTTGTTTTTGTAAAATTATGTTCTAGGTACAGTTAGTCTATTTAAATATTAACTCGAGTCTTGATATACTTAAAAAAGCTAATAAACGAAATGTACTCTTATTCAAGGTAGTAGATCATATAATCCTACTACAACCTTGTAGTTTAGTTCAACATCTAATAGGCTCATGATTATTTGCAGGAATCGGGTACGGAGCTTCTACATCGGTCACACTATGGCACATTTTATGACACTGAGGCGTATTTGCTTTATTCTTGCTCACTTCCGGGCCAGCCTGCTGGACCAGATGTTATTGTAAGTCAAAGCTTGAACGATACTCTATTATGTGATAAAAACGTTCAATTATTTTCTAAAAAAAGTTTTAATATGTTGCTGGTTAGCGTCGTGAAACAAAAGAAAATGGCAACGGAGAGTATGCCGAGCGACACGTGCATACCTGGGCCAGCGAACGCAGCGGCACGCTAGCGGCGCTGACGGTGCGACGCGCGACCCAACTATTGAACCATTTAGGGACGCCAGTCGTACTCTACCGGGAAAGTGCAACTAAAGAATCACCGAGAATGCTTTCATATTTTCGCGACGGCATCAGGTAAATAATTCTGGAAGGCTTCTTCTCAATTACATTCGTCACAAAATACGTAATAAGTACATTTTATTGGCAGGATACTCCGTAGCGGCTCCCTGAACGGCTCTGCTCGTTTATACCGCGTGCGCGGTCATAGACCAGTGGTTCTTCAATTAGAACCAGTATCATGGGCTCAGCTATCCTCAGACGGTGTGTTCGTGCTGGACACGTCTAGCTTAATCGTTTTATGGCTCGGCCGTGCTGCTAATTTGATTGAAAAAATTTTCGGCGCTAAGGTTAATATATAATATATATTTCGTGTCTTTCGATTACGGTCAACAACTTCGTATAACAATGAGAATCATTTTAACTTACAGATCGCATATCGCATGGCACGTGGCCCAGAAAAAGGAATGATGATACGACGCATAGCAATCGCACATGATGGATACGAGCAAACATTGCCAGTCGCGGACCGCGAGCTTCTGAATAATCTGCTGGAACTTCGTTCACGTTCGATTCGACCCCCGCCAACCGTCGCCGAGTCGCCGCGACCGGCAAGATTGTATAAAGTAACACAGCCGCCGAGGATATCTCCAATAAACGTACCGTCACAAAAATCAGCAGCAAGATTGGAAGAAATCAAAAGAGCGCCTCTGTACAGAGAAGATTTACGCGATGATGTAAGTAATTGTCACTTTTTGTTTTTAAATATATTTAAGTAATTACGACGTCATTTGAAATGTTCTATTTTTAAACATTTATGTAAGTAGGTAACATGTAAATCTCAACATTTAAAAGAATGTGTTCTATATAATTATGACAAGTTGACTGCGCCAATATATGTGCGCACTCCCATCGGCACTACACGATCGGATACAAATCTGAACAGGACCAGCGACTTTACATGCATTCAATATCTCTGATGTTTTTTAATACCTATTATATATTACTAATTAAGTAAAAGCTTATGTAATGTTCATTACAGAGCGTGTACATAGTTGATGGAGGGTCACGAGGAGTATGGGCTTGGGTAGGCGCGAGCGCAACACCATCCGAGGGTCGTGGAGCTCTCGCGGCCGCCCGAGGCCTCGCGCGAGCGAAGAGGCTGTCGGGTCCGGTGGCCACCATGGTCGCAGGACGCGAGCCGCTGGAGTTCGCAGCGCTGTTCCATCGCTGGAGCTGGGCGGACGCGCGCCGGGACGTCCGCGTTCGAGCCGCCCGATCCGCCACCACCAAGCTGGACGCTGTCAGCCTCGCTTCCAATGCATGGCTGGCTGCTGAAGTAAATAGTAAACTGCTGACGATTGATTAAAATAGCACAGATCACGACCCAACTGCTATATCGTGGGAAATATTTAGATATTAAGTAAAATTTTATTGAGAAGCTGCAAATGAAAGCACTGTAAAGTAAAATATATTTGAATACCATAACACGTTCACTGCCACCTAAATTTTTCCTATGCTTATAGCGATGCCGGCATACATAATGCCGCGAACACGCTAAGCGTGTCCCCGGCATCGCTAGATAAATTGTATGGACAAGCGTAGCGTGTCCACTGGCACAGGAACAAAAAAATTATTATTTTTTTGTTAAAACGGTCTTTGTTAGTTAATATTTCTTGTGTTATGCAATAATTAAGGTGTTTAGAATAATGTTGTCAGTGTTTTATCCTGGATTATGTCAAAAAACCGCTTTTATGGTAAGTAAACATCATAATGTAATCAGTGGTTGTAAAACTTTTTAATAAATTCCCACATATCATATTTATATTGGTGTCGAATTTGATATATACTTTTTATCGCGTTATGATTTAGTTCTTATTTCAATAAAAAAATTGTTCATGATATCTACTGTTACCTGTTATCTACTGTTGTATCCCTGCAAATGACGCGGGTCAGTTTGAAAGTAGCAAGGTATAATCAAATAAAATAAAATAGAACTTTCAATACAAATTAAAACAGAGTTTAAATTTCGCTTCATAAAATGTCCATAAAAATCCACCTTCTTTTTTTTGTTTTCTCAAATACATACTTATTAATTTCTAAAATCAATTTTTATCTCACTTGTTTCGTTCACTTTCTTATTAGTTGCTAGAAATGTTCAAAGGTCATAGGATATCGATTCGGTGCACATGTCTTGATATATAATAATAAAGAACAATTAAATAAGTAATAATTAATAAACAAATAATTAAAAAATAATCAAGCTTCTTGTAAGCTAAATAGTCCAGGAATTTTAGCACCAAAAATCGGTCCGCTCTACATAAAATCCTTCTACGTGATTTTTCGATTGGATTAGGTCGGAGAGCATGAAATTTTCTACTAATTTTATATAAAACTTTTTGTACACACTTTTTTTACTAATTTTATACAAAAATTATTGATTTACTTTACAAAAACAAATAATTTGGTTTTTATTTACTTAAATATCTCGGAAAATATCAACAATAGAAGGAAAAGTTTGGTATGAAAGAGGTGGGAAATTTTGTTTTCTACAAGAAAGATCTCTTCGGTTTTTGACGTAAAACTTACCGTTTCCGAGATATATGCAAAAAAACGTTTTCCAAGATGGCGGCTAACGCTCGCGGTTTCGGACGACAGAAACTCGATTTTATACTTGGGGGGCACCCTCCGACATAATCCAATCGAAAAATCACGTAGAAGGATTTTATGCAGAGCGGATATCTAAAATCTTGGACTAAAACTCGTTTTATTGTTTAATTACTTCAATTCTTGTAACACGAATTTGAAGTTCACATGAGTTTACATTTTTAAGGTAAATCAGCCTTATTTAGTGTTTAATTTTATATATTTGGTGTATGTATGTGGTAGTTAATGATTAATCGAACTAACATATAGGTACTTGTAATATATAATCAGTATCAGTATCAACATAACACAAAGTAAGACAATTTACTATAAACTTTGTCATTAAATAGGAATGGCAGAATTACGGCTTATATAGTTTTACTACAAAGGTGTATAAATTTTTATAATAATAGATATTTGTACAAAAAAAAAATGTAACAAAGTTCCGCAAATTTGAGAAAACAATAACAAATTTAGTTCAATTGTCACCAAATAAGCCATAAATAAAATGTGGTTTGTTGAAAAAACAGTTTGACAATCTATGATTATCCTTAATAAGTGAACAAGCCTAGCGTGTCGCCGGCATTACAAAAGACATTTTTTTTCTAAAATAAAAAAATATATTAATTTTAACGGGCCACTTAAAAACTCAGTAGCTTATCGCTTGAAGATTGCACACAATTAGTTTGAATGAATAATTTAGCCTAGTTTTTAAGATATCACTGAAATTCTTAGAACAAGCCTAGCGTGTTCGCGGCGTGGCTATAGAAATTCGCATGAACACGCTAGGCGTGTCGCTGGCACTGAACGTGTTAAACTACAATATCTAACTCGGCAACTCTAACTAATATTTCGGTTAGTTTTTATAATTTAAATTAAATTCACTCCGATAGATTACAATCTATTGAAAGATAATGCATTTGATTTAAAGTTAGATTATAAAATAGTTAATTTATAAAATTACACGGTAACATTTAAAAATCAAAATGTCTCTGAACAAATTAAAACCTTTGAATTTAAATACAAATTTCGAGGAAAAGCATAACAACAGTGTTGGATGATTTATCTAGACACCATTTAAAGCAATACTAATCACATACATATATATTAAAGACATGCTATAGCGCGACCAACAGTTAACAGCCGAATGTTTTCCACCATTCTTTTCTTTTTCTTAGGCCCAGCTGCCGGACGACGGGTCCGGCTCGCTGCGCGTGTGGCGCGTGTCGCCCGACGGCGCGCTGTGCGAGGTGGAGCGTCCGCAGCAAGCCGCCTTCTACGACCAGGACTGCTACATCGCACTCTATACCTACCACGCCCCTACGGGAGACCAGACCATACTCTATTATTGGATGGTAAAGTAGTAGTAGTAGTAGTAGTAACAGCCTGTAAATTTTCCCACTGCTGGGCTAAAGGCCTCCTCTCCCTTTTGAGGAGAGGGCTTGGAACATATTCTACCACGCTGTTCCAATGCGGGTAGGTGGAATACACATGTGGCAGAATTTCTATGTAATTTGTCACATGCAGGTTTCCTCACGATGTTTTCCTTCACCGCAGATCACGAGATGAATTATAAAGACAAATTAAGCACATGAAACAGCGGTGCTAGCCTGGGTTTGAACCCGCAATCATCGGTTAAGATGCACGTGTTCTAACCACTGGGCCATCTCGGCTCTATTGGATGGTAAAATAGAATGTTAATAGGTAACAGTGGATGAATATGATGAATAAAAGTGTAACTCTATTTTGAAGTTATAATTGAAGGTTATTATAATTGTATTCTTACATATTTTAGGGTGGCTCTTCGCCAAATGAACTGAGGAATTTGGGTGCTAAAGAAGCCAAAGATCTCTACACAAAGTTAGCACGTCTTCCCATTCAGGTGAGTTGGAAATATGCTTATGTCCCACTCTCTGAAGGTAAATGACAAATTGGAAATTTATTAGTGTTATGTAGCTTAATTTATACTTGTCTGTCCCAATTTAAGAAAAGGATACAAACACGTTTCTGTATTATTATGGGTAGTATTAACTTGTAGTTTTTAAGCTTATTACCATCCTTGCTTATATAATGCTTGTATCACAAAAATGTATAGTCAGACTATAATATATTTAAAATAAATTATTTTTAGGCTTGGATATATCAAGGCAAGGAGCCGGCGCATTTTCTTCAAATCTTCAAAGGCCGAATGATTACTTACATCGGAAGTGCAACTGATTACGATCGTAAGGAACTCAAGATATAACTAATTACGTAGAGCAATTAAATGTTAAATGGATTCTAGTCTCAGCAGAATCAGAATCAATATATTCGATATAAAAAACAATTCACAGAGTTTTCATATACTTAAAACTTGTCTCAAACGATCTTCCAGCGAGCGGGCGACGCGTGATCCCGCCCCCGCGCGCGCTGATCCGCGTGTCAGGGCAGTACGCGCGAGAGGCGCGCGGCGCGCAGGTGGGGCGCGGGGCGGGCGCGGGCGCGTGCTACGTGCTGCGGGACGGCGCGCGCGTGTGGGTGTGGTGCGCCGCCAGCGCCACCGGGGACGAGCGAGAGGTCGCCAAGAACATGGCCGCCGCCGACCACACGCTCGTCATGCAGGGTAGGCTGGAGATGAAGACTGAAGACTGTGGAACACTTCGACGTGAATGTATGACGTCAGACTGTCTCTTGCTATCTGTTGAAGGAAGAAAATTGTCGTTGCAGGAAAAGAGAAAGCAGATTTCTGGACTGCATTGGGCGACAGACGACAGCTACTAGAGGTGTCCCCGCTTAAAGAAGTAGAGCGTCCCCTACCTCCACGCTTGTTCTACGTATCACTAGGTGTGGCCGGCCAATATTCATGTGAGTAAAGGAATAAGTATTATAACAATATTTAAAGTTGCCGCTCCTAATAATAGTTTTATGTCGGAACGTATGTAGGATGACGTTCGAAAAACGTTCGTTAGAATCCTCTTGTACCTAAGTTCTCGCCATTCCAGTCGAGGAGATAGCGTCGTTCAGCCAGTACGAGCTGGCGCCGGAGATGGCGGCGGTGCTGGACGCGCACGCCGCCGTGTTCGTGTGGCTCGGCGCGCACTGCGGCCCGCGCGCCCGCGATGACGCGCGCGCGCTCGGGCTGGCTTACCTCGCGCACGGTACGCATACGTATACGTATTACGTTTACGTATACGTATAATTATCAAATTGGAACTAATACGAGTATAATATATGAAAAAAACAAACGTTAAAAATTAAAGTTAAAAATCATAATGATATTCAATTTTTATCGAAATTAAAACACTAATTTGCTTATTATATGATATTTATTGCTTTTTACATGTTGTTATTAACCTAAAAAGTAATTAAGTATATAATAATCATAAACATAAAATAATGGAATATTGAATTCTGTTGAATTTTTCGATACTATACCCATTTCATTTAAAAAATATATAAATCCCTAACCTTGTGATTTTCAGATCCAGCAGCTCGAGACTCCGAAACTCCTATAATTGTAATCAGCCAGGGCCGAGAACCACCAAACTTCACTGGATTCTTTCCCCACTGGAAAAATTCTATGTGGAAGGTTAGTTTCTACAATGATGTTCTAGTGAACAGATATGTTATTAAAGCGCAAAAAGCGAAGACTAGAAAACGTCCTAATTGGAACGTTTGCCTTTAGTCGTGTTACGTAGTAATACGTTACCTTTACCTTTTTACTTGTAACGAAATGTGAAATAAACAGTCCCTGGCGCGGCACACTTTTGTTTAGTATGGATATAACATATCTGTTTATTAGTATATCATTGAGTTTCTATTAATAAAATTATCATTATGGAAATAACAAAAACCTGTTGTTTGATTGTTTGTAATTTTCAGAGTAGATGAGTTCTATTATTATTAATTATAATTATGTTATGTTACAGGGTCATAAAACGTTTAGTGCAATCGTGAGTGCTTTGGAAGGTAAAGCAATCGTTCGTGGAAGTAACAACTCGTTAAACAGCGGAAACAGTGAGAACCGCTTCGACCAACACGAGAAGTACCCGCTGTCCGTACTGCGCGGACCCAAGGAGCACATGCCGACTGACGTCGATCCGCTCACGAAGGAGGTACGTTTAATGCCCTCAACAAAACTAATACTTTTGATTTTCAAGTCGCTTTCAATTTTCGAATGCTTCAACTTTTATTATTAATAATTCATAACTATTACACATATGCACTATTTAAACCATAAAAGAATAAAGTTTTTCGTTGATTTTTTTTTTCACCAACCCGCATAGGAACAGCGTGACGGAATATTTTCCAAACTTTTCCTCAAAGAGAGAGGAGGCCTTAGCCCAGCAGTGGGAAATTTACAAGCTGTTGTTGTTGATTTGGTTCTATCTTAAATTATTTTGAGACTTTTGTCCAACACTGGTACGTCTGTCTCATTGAGCTTGATTAATCTATGACATTCTCTATCGATTTGGGATAAAATAGCGTATTGAACGTCGACGAAGCTATAAATGGAATTTTGGAAGTAAAATTAAAGTGGAAATAAGTAGTCAAGTGTAATAGTGTTGCATTTATAAATAAAGATATATTAGTCATAAACTCTTACTTGCGAAACGTAAAAGATCTTGTCATAAAGGCTACGGTCATTCCCAGATGATCTTCATTCGTTCTACAGTTTGGAAAATGTCAGATTCCAACCCTCACGCTATCAACTCCAAAATCAAAGTATAATTTATTAAATAAATTTGTTTTTTTGTATAATAACAAATCAACAGCAGAAAAATCATTTCAAAATTTTATCTCTCAGGGTTAGCGCTAAAATGAGCCTCCAGTTACTTTGTTTACACGAGTTTATGTTAAAAATTACTGAATCATAATGTTCCTTACCAATCTTACGCAACCTTTAGCTGTCTCTAACGCTGGTGAATCATAAACAATAAAAAATTTAACACGCATATTATAACAACATTACACGTGATCTGTGACCTGTGGCCACAAGTAATAAAATGTTGCCACAGACAGCTTACACACAAACTTTTTTTAACCTTATAAATATTTAATGTAAATTAATGAAATTTAACATTTTTTATTTGCAGTTATATCTGACACACGACGATTTTGTATCAACATTTAACATGGCCTACAACGAGTTCCGGTCATTGCCTTCGTGGAAACAAAAGGAATTGAAAAAAGCTGTGGGACTCTTTTGAAACAATAACATTTAACCTTACGCATTTTCACATCATATAAGTATTATGCTCTTACTCGACATACATATATTTTATTTACTCAACACTACACAGTTTTATTATTTATTTAGAAAATATCGAAATATAATAATACTTACATTATCATTTGATACTTTAAAATAGATAATCTAACAGCATTTAATTTTGTAACAGTATGAGATTAATTATATTTCGTGTTGATTTGTAGTACATATTTATTATTTTTATCATTAAGAATAAAATGTTAATATTTTAACTAAATAAAACGATGAATTTTAAAATGTTATTTATTTTTTCACAAATGTAGCACTTATGAGCTAGGCATTAATTTTATGATAAAATTAATAATTTTCTTTACAATATACAAATTCCTTAAAAAATCCATAAAATATTGGTTTATTTGAAAACATATGTACATTATCATAACTATCAATACGTATAACATAGTATGTCTAGATGATATGGGAGTGGGCCGTGTAGCTAAGGCACGTGGTATATTAGTATTGCAACAGACTCACGGCGCCGGCACGCGACGACCTCGCGCCGGCGACGGAACGGGAGCGCGCCGACAGCGGCCCGGCGGCGCCCCGGCGGCGCCCCGCCGGCGGGCTGTCGGCGCGCTGCAGTTTGTCTAAGACTATATCAAATTCTAGAGCACATTTAATGAAAGATTCTCCGATTATAATCATTAATAAGCATTAAAAAAATATACCCACTTATCGACAAACAGTAAATGTTTAATGTATTATCATCAGCATTAGATATCTGAGAAGCTAGCTAGTTAGGAACTTACAATTTTAAATTGATAAATAAAAACGTTATGATGTAATACAATAAATAATTTATCATAATGACGATTGTACACTGCTCGCTATTGAAATGATGCTCCGGGGGCCACATTTCGAGAGTATTTTTGTACCACCACCGAGACCATTTCTACTAAAGAAAAATACTCCCGAATATGTTTGACAACAATAGAAACCAGCGCAGTAATTATGCATTATAAACATATTATAATTTAGGTACTGAATTAACATTAATGACAAGCATAATTTATTTGTTAACGGAATAACGTTAAAAAAATAATAAATTGCAATTATTTGTATAAAATTAAAAATTCCAAAATTTCTTTGGCAATAAACAGAAATATCCGAACGTGCGTAACAATTTATCTTTTGGGGTTAACGATGGAATGACGTCACACGAAAGAATGCAATAGCTGCCTAACAAAATAAAATCGAAAAATGCATCTCAAAATATAAGCGTATAACTACGATTAATTGCAATTTATAAAACATTTAAGTACGTATATTTAAAATTCGTATGTCAGTTATGTATCGAGTAGAGATTTTTTTCAAACTTAAAACTAGAATATATAAAAGCGATAACTGGTCAAGCGAAATGGTTTAACTCGAGACGACGTAAAACTAAGATAAACAAAAATCAACATAGCTTTGTTGCAGGAATGTTAACAGTTCGTAGAGCAATAATAAACAGCGCATAATAATGTTTAACAAGAACCATTAGTAACAACAACGCGTCGGAGGCCTGTTTCGCTTTAGCACCACGGGTGTTACCTACACACGTCTATTATCACAGCTGGCCGAGTTTGAGCCTTCTCCTACGTCGGCGTCTACACAATTAGGCCAAATTTTATACAGAAACTGAAACACCGATACCGGTATTCGTTTGTTTACACTACACTGCTGTTACCGAAGAATATGGACGAGTATTCTGCATCGCGTAGAAGGATTTCAAGCAGTGTCCTGAGTAACGAATGTACTTTCATATCTAATTTTGTACTTCATTGATCACTTCATTGACTGCACTCTATTACAATCTACCGGTCTTCATTTGTTTTATTGAAAATTATGTAATTCCTACACATAATAAGCTCACATTGGTGTCATTTTACACAACCGTTTTAGGTGACTTTACTAATAATATATTTAAAGTTTATTTAGCTATCATTTGTACATGTTTTATCGTAGAGCGAAATTTGGCACCAAGGAAATGAATTTGAAATGAACTTATTAAATCAGCTAGTATAAATAAGCTGAACACACATGTTTTTGTTGGGTTAATATTTAAAACATACAGAAGAATTGCATAAGCAAAGACTGTGAGACAAATTTACGTTCACACTATTTCCTTTTATCGTCTACAACTCTCTCTGGGTTACATTAATCTGAAGGAGACAAAGGGAAGCACGTCTTTACCTTATGTTAGGTGAATAGCAAACTCATGTTATGTGTTAGTGAGGTTGAGCAAATACCAAGAACTACAAATCATTATGGCACTATACCTCGTTAATGAACATTGTCAATGCAAACTTACTTTAAATTGGTTCCCTATTGTATAATGTATCGTAAGTACATGGACTCTTACGTTTTCGTTACTATTAAACCACTATTAGTGTGAGCATTAAATTTTACTCTAATCAATTCCGTTTTATTATTGGTTGAGCTTATTTTCTAACGTTTAAAGAAATATATATTGAAGGTGTTATCTTTCGTAAAGATTGTAATTGTATTTTGGCCGCGTTTAAAATATACTTTACACGCGCGTTTCATTTGATTTTTCAAACTTTAAATGAAATTGAAAAATAAACTTCTTTCTTAACGAGCGGGTGAATACAAAAAGATTGTTTCTTAAGGAGTTCAACTAGAGTTTTTTGATTCAGTATTTTTATCTAAAACGTGCTGAGTTAGGCCAAGTTTTAACGCGGCAAAAGTGAACAAATTAAGCAAGAACAAATATTTTGCCCATTACTAACTAATGCCTTTAGGATCTCGTAAAACGTTGTGATATTTTCACATCTCTGCAATACAAACTCTTACTGCTAACAACACTTGGATAAAATTTAATTGTCTCATTCTAGTCTCATAGTAATTGACTGGAAATTACTGGAATGACATTTCATCTAATATTAACTGTCTGTAAGTATAAAAAGTAGTTTTATACAAAATTGAAATATACTTAATTGACTGAAAACTGTATTGTTACAATTGTTAATCTACTGTGAAGATGTACTCAACGATGCTTTCGTTTGAAATGATTCGAAAACAACGAATGTACTCCTAGAGTATCCGCCATGTTTGCCGAGCCGAGCGCTGCCCACACGGAGCGCCTAAAAGCGTTCAACGATTCTTTAATCTTCCGCGATCTACCTCAAAGCAAATCTATCGCACCAAAGTCACGACAGAACTCCGTCGCCTATTAACGCGTAATTAAATTATATTACAAATTAAAATATAATATCAACACAATGTAACTAATATGTACACGTTGAAACTGATCGAAAATGATATTATTAAAACTTTGTTATATCGATAATAATGGAGACCGATCGCTTTAGTAGCGCATATCTCTTGTCAGTTTCAAAATATAATAAGAGTCACGTAACAAGAAAGCATGTGCGGTCTCTCTTTTCTCACTAAACCGCTTTTAATGCATTCACTAATTAAATAATTATTGATTACATTTGCAGGGGCACTGGTCCCTAGCTTATTTTTTATTAAAAGAACACTTTCTCGCTGGTCGGATGGAAATGACCAATAATGTAATTCCTACTCAGTGGTCATTCCTATAAACTACAAGTCATGGAGCTTCCAGACATGTGTCGTGCAAAAGAACAAGCAAGTAAGTCTGGTTGGGACTTAAATATACCTCGAATGGCAGATGGGATTGAGGAAGTCGAGAGTACAGTGGAGCTCTCAACGTCAATTGGTCAAAAAATAATTTTTGAAACACAAGGCCGTGGACGCTTATGGAACGCTCCCGCAGCAGAGACACCAAGAGTAGGCATAGACACCGACAGCAACGAACAAGGGGAATCATATGCAGATGTGACATTCCAAGAGGCACAATGGGAAATCGCGTCTGATGCCAGACCGGGAGCTCTTTTTCGACTAGCCAATAATGTATTGAGAGGAACAGCGAATATCCGTATTTGATCAGATAGGAAAATAAGAGGAGACCTTTCCTTTATGACAAGTTCCTCTGAAATGGCAAGAGTCAGTAGTTTCAGAATTTGGTTTTACTTTAGTCGGTGCGCGCTCTGGGCGGTGACGCATCTATAATCAATAATGTAATTCCTCTACTTTCGTGGGCTAATTTTTATTTCAAATTCAATCATTATTTTATTCACTTACATGTCACTTACGACAACAGCGACATGTGTGTTATAACCTTTTGCTAACAAAATGGTAACATTCAATTGACGTCAGACAATTGAAGTACACTTTCTCGAAAGATATTCTTCTATATCGATTTTTTTTTTAAATAAGTACAAACTAGCGAGTTATGTAATTGCAACGATGCCAATATTCATTGTTGGCCAAAATTCAAACGAGACTAGCGAATATTATATTAAGTATTTTAGATTTTATATCAGTCAATATTTTTGTCGAAATTCTTGAACTGACTAAAAACGCACATAAATATTTTTATTCATTTTAAATTTATCCGTGTGTGTAAAAGAAATGTTTAAATTCAAATTCCGAAAAATGACACACCGGGTTTATCGTATAAGACAGATGTAGCACGGGACGCGAATGAGTTGCGAATGTAGGTATCGGGTTGTGTCGCGGGGCGGCGTCACTGGCGCGGCAGCGACGCGTTGGCGGGCAGCGTGGAGCTGCGCTGCGACGCGTTCATGTACGCCGCCTTCAGGTTCGAGCGCATGGAGTCTCTGAAGACCAACAAGACTGTCATTTAATATCACCACTAACGACTCTCTACTAGCGAAAATAAATTTTATTCAAAAAAAAAAACTGCATTTACAGATGGCAATCACTCGGTCACTGGAGACGATCCTTTTGTATATTGCTTTGGAAATTCTTTCCATTCATATCTATATCTGCATAGATAGCTAACTAATTAACTGCTGATCACTCTCATTTCTCACAAACAAAATTAATATGAAATTCATCAAGATGAAATTATTTTATTCGTATATATTAATTATTCGTATTACTTCTAACGTATAGAAACTCTTCGACAAAGTCAAGTCGAGCATCTCTAAAGTAACAAACTATGGGATAAAAGCTGCGTACCACACAGCTTTTATCTCAAACTCTTAACAATATCTACTTTTCAGGCGAGAAAGCAAATTGCTCATAAAGACCTGGGCGACAGCTTGGTGTGGTCGTGGTTGGTGTGCGCGGCGCGGTACCCGTAGCGCTGCACGCGGCGCGCCAGGCGCGCCACCCAGCGGCGCTGCTCGGGCGCGGCGGGCGCCAGCAGCAGCAGCTCGCGCGCGCGGTCCGCGTGCAGCTTGCACGCCGCCACGCCCTCGCCCTCCGACACGTGCTCCGCGTGGATCTTCATGCGGCAGCCTACGGCGCGCACTCACACTTTAGCGACTGCATGACATTGAGTGGATCCTCAGGTCTTTCGAGCGGGGATCGATTAGTATTGAGATGATAACGGAGTGACTTTACGGCGCGCACTCACACGTTAGCGACTGCCTGACGGTTAGCGGATACTCGGATCTTTCGAGCGAGGATCGTTTAGCATTGAGATGATAACGGAGTGACTTACGCCGACACTCGTAGGCCTGCGGCGGGCGGAACATGTGCCACAGCGGCCGCGTGCACACCTCGCACGCCGTGGGGATGTGGTACGTGATGCTGACCAGGTCGTGGCCCTTGTGTTGGACTGTGTTCCCTGAAATAGGAAAAATTAATGATATTAAAACCCTTATTCTGAACAAAACCGCTTTCTTGCTATAAAAAAAGGATTAAAACAGTAAAGTATTCACTTTAACTAAATAATATACTAAAATATCGTTATGTATGTACCCAGTGTTGAAAAGGATTTTTTTTTGAATTTTCGATGCTACTAAAAAGGAATTCTGAAAATGAAGGATTGCAAAACTGTGAAATGATTACAAAAAAGTGTTTAATTATAACTATGAATGAAATCATTAATGCATATATACACTAGTACAGCACGCAAAGTACCCACCGGCGTGGTCGGCGCCGTCGGCGGGCTGGTCCTGCGCGTCGCCGGGCCGGCGCGCCTCGCCCTCGCCCGCGTACAGCAGCTGGAAGATGCGCGGGATGTCCTTGGCGTCGGCGCGGATCACGTCGCCCTGCGTCACCGACCGCACGTGGAACACCTTGCTGCGATGGCAACGTCCAGCGTTAACATTATTCATGTATACAATAATATATGGTACTATACATGTATTTATAGGCTTAATATATTTGAATACTTCAAAATCCATTATACAAAACAAACATTAAAGTACCTCAAATCCAATATCATGACTGGATCCGTAGTGTTCTGCTTATCGTTCTCGGTGTTGTAGAAGATAATTTTCTTCGAGGAGACGACGACGTACTGCTTCTTCCAGCCGTGCCTGCGTATGTTCTGCTTGAAGGGCACCGAGAGCCATCCCTCCAGGGTCTGTTCCGTCTCGCCGTCCTCCGCGTCGGCGGACGACTGCGAGGCGGTCTCGCTCGTCAACGCAGCTAACTTTTCTTTAAGCTGTTCGATTTCTGCGTCTTTGCTATCCACCTGCAATATAAAAAGCAAAATAGTATAGTGTTGTCTTAAATTTTCGCGATTATTACACATTTAAATAAAACTAGTTATACCGGATTTGAATCGCGTATATTAATTATTTTTGGCATCCCGACGTTTCGAGCACTTTACAGCGTTCGTGGTCACGGGTAGACTAGACTAGACTAGAGACCACGAACGCTGTAAAGTGCTCGAAACGTCGGGATGCCAAAAATAATTAATATACGCGATTCAAATCCGGTATAACTAGTTTTATTTAAAAGCAAAATAGTGTCATGGGTGCATTTCAATTACAGCTTCGAGAAGTATATTCAGTATATAGTTATTACATACCTCCATGGCAAGTCGGAGTCTGGTCTGCTGCTCCTCAAGCAATTGCTGCTGTGCATCCTGCAGGTCTCGCTGCAGTTTCGCGATATGCTGATCCGATTTCTCCTTCTCGCGCGTCAACTCCTGCTGCAGCTTGCGGTAGTCCTTGTCCTTGCGCACTGACATCTTGCTCTTGTTCTTCGTTGATGCGGGATTCATATCTTTTCTTTTAATAATAACAAGTACATGTTTAAATAATTTTTAACAGTAAATGATATTTTATTAATATTTTCTTAAACATAAACTTCGAACAGTAAATCTTTTTGGAGAAATATATATGTCAGTGCGGAGCCACGAATTTAAGAAAAACACGTGTCCAGAAATGATTATTTTAATAATTTAAAACTGTTTCATTGTTAAATGAATAATTTTTAGTGAATTTTGAAAGGTTAAATTACTCTGAAATATTTTAATGTTTGTAAACAGTTGTTATGTTGAGTGAATAAGTCTACCCACCTATTTTTGTTATAAAAGATCAAGCACCCGCCGGTATCGACAGACTTGGTCGAGCCGTCGGAGCGATCGGACCGTCTCATATTGGAATAAATCAGAGAGGATTATTTCCTGAGTTTTATTTCATACCACCCGAAGATGGTTAAAGATCGAAACTCTGACACTCGTGACGTCAGCTATGCTGACGTCATTTTTTAAAAAACGCGCTCGGGCATGCTGCTCCGTTATATAAAATGGTTCATAAATAATCAAAGAATAGTACACATGCACATACATATGAAACAAAACTGAACCAAAATAAATACCTGTTCATAATCTCGGCCAACTTGTTGACGGCCTGCTGCTTGAGCATGATCTCCGAGTTGAGCTTCTTGTTGAGGCGGTCGACGTCCTCCTGCAGGCGCTGCATGGTGGCCAGCCGCTCCGCCAGCGCCGTGCCGCTGCGGCGCAGCTCGTCCACTTCCTGCACGACGCGGATGAAACAGTTATATACATCTCTATAGTTATATCGACTGCGAATCACTATGGCAGGATAAGATAGTTTTACCTTGCGTTGTACGTGTAAAAACATTGTAATATCTATTGATATTTGATATCAAGGATTCAATTTTTTATTTATTTCGTTGTTGTTTTAAACATTTCATTATTAACTAATATTCGTATTATATTATATTATTAGTTTTATGTACGACAGTGACTGCTGTTTGACTTAGTAATGACCCATTTATAAAATCCTTTTAATGACAGTTTATTGATTCGTTAGTCATCGGTCCGATAACTTGTGTTATAAGATCTTCCACTTTAAAATTTAAAGTTCTAAATAATTTTGGCCAAATTACATTAACATTAATAAATAAATATAACTATAACATCAATATCTGACTCTGTTTTTGTTTGACGAGACTGATTATTTGTTCCATAACGATTCTCTATTCAGAAACGCAGTAACAGTGACCGGCGTTCATCTATCCACAAATCGGTCACGATTTGTTTTAATTGAAACAATATATGGATATGATGACGACCTCCGTGGTCGAGTGGTGTGTACACCGGTTTTCGTGGGTACGCCACTCTGAGGTCCCGGGTTCGATTCCCGACCGAGTCGATGTAGATTACCATTAGTTTTCTATGTTGTCTTGGGTCTGGGTGTTTGTGGTACCGTCGTTACTTCTGATTTCCATAACACAAGTGCTTCAGCTACTTACATTGGGATCAGAGTAATGTATAGTACGACACAAATTAGATGTAGCATCGGAAAATGCAATGGAATGAAAATAAAACCGATTACTGCCGATTTACACAACCAATAGAAATAGCTCCCTATCGCGCCATTCGACGCTATTCGTCGCTATAGATTCTCGCATCAGAGAAAGCAAGTGCGTGTAAAGCGACGTGTCAAATTGACGAATATATTAAGTCATATGATATTACAAGTTATTACGTTTGTGCAAAGATCATATTCGCATGAGAAATAAATATTGATAATTTGGGATAGCGTAATCAATTCGGATGTGATCGGTTTTACGAATTTTGCCGATGCGACATCTAAGTTGTGTCGTACTATATGTGATGTTGTCTCATATTTATTTATATGTATGATAAGTGCGGCGAGACCTTCCGCTGCAGGTCGATGGTGGCCCGGTTCTCGTGGTCGCGGTCTCGCAGGCCCTGCAGCAGCGCGTCGCGCGCCGCCATTTCCCCGCGGTGCTGCGCCAGCGCGTCGCGCATCTCCAGCTCCTTCATCGTCTTCTCCTTCTCCAGCTCGCCCACCGTCTCCTCCGCTATCGACCTGCGAGCGATCCTCATGTTAGTGTTTCGAATTCACTCTCGTTATCACCTCAGTACCTTCGAGTGATTCTTTAAAACTTGGATATAATTGCAAAAAAAAAAATGTGTATTTTTTAATTTGTATTTCATAATACTAGTAGCTTATTCAAATAGACAAATAGTTATAGTAAGACACAAATTAGATGTAGCATCGGAAAATGCAATGGAATGAAAATAAAACCGATTAGTGCCCGATTTACACAACCAATAGAAATAGCTCCATATCGCGCCATTCGACGCTATTCGTCGCTGTAGATTCACACGTCAGAAAATCCAAGTGCATGTACATCGACGCGTCAAATTGACAAATATATTAGGTCATATGATATTACAAGTTATTACGTTTGTGCAAAGATCATATTCGCGTGAGAAATAAATATTGATAATTTGGGTTAGCGTACTCAATTCGGATGTAATCGGTTTTACGAATTTTGCCGATGCGACATCTAAGTTGTGTCGTACTATATTTAATTCGTTTAAAACTTAACCAGCTCCTTTTGTATCAATAGATTGACAAAGGAGATCTGAAATGATGTGTTAGGTAAAGTGTGTAGGGAGCGCGTACCTGGCGATGGCCTCGGAGTCTGCGCGCGCGATGGCGAGCTGCAGCTGGTGCATGAGGCTGGCGCGCTCCTGCTCCAGGTCGCGCGCGGCGCGCGTGCTCTCCTCCAGCTGCGCGCGCAGCTCGCTGGCCTGCGTGCGGTACACCACGCAGTAGTGCTGCTCGTTCTCCAGCTGAGATCGTAACTCCTCGCTCTGAAATACGAGTTACGTAAATTAAAAACTTACGAATGTTTTTTTTTAATTATAATTGTAAAACAAACGATCAAACGAATCAGCTGGTTCCAATTAATATATTAATCATTGCTAGTTTATACATCCACAATGAAATACGTATATATGTCAATTCACCGTCAATACGCCGCCATATGTGGGGAGACTGAGATAGGAAGTAACCTGCGTCTGTCATTACACTGGCTCACCCACCTTCCAAATCGAAACTCAGCAGAAAAAGGTATTGCTTTTTGATGGTAGGTACAATTTAGCAAATATAGTGGGTGGTACCGAACGAGTCGAGCTTGAACAAAGCCCTACGACTAGTAAAAGTTTCCTCCTCGTTAATATAGCTCGCTTGCTCAGTAAGACGCCTATAATTAAGTAAATCGTAACGATAAGCCGCGCTTGCCTTATATCATACAAAACTATAGTTTCTTGTTTTATACGCATCATGACTAATCTGTTGTAATCATAGCAATGTGTACACTTATTATAAATAAAATAATAAACATCATGAAAAACTAGTTTTTACCACGATTCGACATATAATATTTACGTTTTACGAAGTATATTACGTTTACACATATAAAACCTATAATTCAGGGAAACATAAGGTCAACATCTTTATATATTCATTAGCATTGAAGTGATATTATAATGGATGCTGTTTACGTTACTATCAGAGCAAATAAAAAAGAACCTTAATTACGCGCAACTTTCCATTTAGTATTTTAAAATTAATTTGGGAAAATGTTCAAACATAAACTAAATTTGTTAACCGTTACTTCATGACCGCTCGACGGCTAACACCGGGTTTATCGAAGCGTGACAATCTCGACTCAAATAAAGCATCAAAATGTATTTCTTGTTTTTTTAGGATTAGTCTTTATTAGCGCTCGACACTCGCGTATGTGTGACTCATTCATATTTTAAATTTTCAAACTAGTATCAACGACAAAAATGTTTTGACAAAATATTCATAAGCCACCGGATATATTTATGTGACAACCGCATAATGCAAATTAACAATCGTAAAGACTTACGTAACAATTTTTTACGTCTCAAATCGTTGCGCGTTTTGGTGAAAGATATTTAATGACCAAATTATAATCACAAATACATATACATTTATATTTAGGACATTTGGACTCGATATAGCTACTTTGTAGGATACGATACACACGGCTTTATATGTTTAGTGTTGATCGCATCAGTAATTGAAAACCATATTAAAGGCTATAGTGACTAAACTTGATTCAATAAAATGACAACTGGTTGAGGAAGAGCAGGAAATAAAACCACGCAAAATATTCCGCAAATGAAGTTATGCAATAATGCTAGCTTTTTATGGACCTGTCGACTCGCCTTGTATTAGCTTTAATAACATTAATAAAATCTAATATAAGTAGCATTCACAATATTTCTTAATAAAAACACAATTTTATGCAATAGAGGATAACCAACGCAACTTGTATATGGCGTGGAATATCAACACAACAAACGAATACATAAATATTTGTTAGAGTTTTTTTTAAGAAACGATTGCAGTGGCTTTTTTCGTGGACGAGAAATAGACTGTTTTTGATTTTAGTATTTGCTAAAAGGGAATTTTTAAAATATATTATTAATAAAAAAGCTTTTAATATTTACCGTGGATGTTCATAAGACCGACAAATAAATAATTTGCTAAGTGCTTCACTAATAATAATCAAACATCTTAATTCTATAATGACAGTATTATTCTGGCAATTTGCGATCTTAGATTAAAACAAACTGAAATGTCAAAAAATCATATCTACAATCCCATATGAAAGATGATATACAGAAATAATCGTAATTAAAAATTTTGCATTTCCTGAATTATTACGAACGTGAAAGAAATAGTAAAATAGAAAACTAAATAGATACATAACAATACTTATATTCATTTTATTTTTAAATCAAAACATAAAAAAGTAATTATATGACGAACCTTATTAATTGAAAATGTATTGATTTCGATAATACCGAGGAAGTTTTGTATGTATTAGATTGATTAGTGTTATTGATGTACGTGTGTTTGTTATGTTTGTATATCAATAGCTCGTCTCAACGGTCACTGGTAAGAACACATTGATATCGGTTCTACGAATGTTTATCTTTACTTTCTGGGCGCATCAATCGAGCTTCTGTTTAAATAAGATAAAATATTTTAAATTACTCTAGGCAGCCCTGTTATACTAACACAACATCACTTGCTTTTCTATTATAATTAATTCCATACATCTTATATACATACTATTTGACGTAAATTCATTTATACGACTAGTAATTGGCATCGCAGTCACGATTTCAGTATTTAGTGGCCCAATTATGATTACAGTATTATGTTTGAATCGTTGATTGTATTTTATGATGGTACGTGGTCACTATTGCCCATAGACATGGCAGACAGGCTCACCCTTCAAACTGCAAACCAACATATTGGTGGTAGAATAAATGATGAGTGGGTGGTACCTACCGAGACGGGTTAAGACAGCTGTCGCCAAAAACGGTATTAGATTATAATAAACTGTGAAATTAATCCTAACTATTGTTATAGATGCGAAAGTTAATTAGCTCATTATTTATTTGTTACGCTTTCACTGAACTATCCGACAGATCATCATTATTAATAAATTTTGCATACTCTTTGTAACCCTGATACCCAAAACCTAAGGCACCCTGCCTCCCCTCCTACACCGCGGACGGGAATCAAAAATCACATATTGAAATGAGAAATTGCAAATTATGTATGTATAATAAATAGCATTTGAAGTTCAAGTATATAATTGTATAGTATTTAGGTTAAATTACAGAGGACTATCGTATCGTGTGACCTCTGTTGTTTTCGTCAGCAGGAACGTAATATGGATGCCCATTTCAATTAGCGCATCTTAATGGACAATGTTGATAAATTGAACCTAGTTAATTAATTATTATAAATATGCCTTCTAATCTAACATACGATGTTATTATTTACGTAAACCGTTAAGTGTTTATTGCACGACGCTTTCTTAGTTTATACTATATCTATTCTTCTAAAATTGGTATTAAAAAAGAATTACAGAACTATTGTAAATTATTGTCAATTTTACAATATAATTTTATACTTTGTGCACCTAGCGCTCTTTAAAAGTTTAATATATTTTTTTTAGTAATTTTAAAGTTTTGTACTATTTTATGAATACCATAAAAAATGAGCCGTGTGAAATAAGAACGTGATATTAATGAATGTGCTAATTATAATTGCGTACATTTTATAGTCACGGAGTAAGCATTTTCCGGGAACCGGTTTAATGAGATTTTTGTAATAATGAAATAAATCCATAAATTTAACCAATTAATAATATATTCACTGAGAAAAACCACAAAATACGTAATTCTTAGTTTATTTACTTAGAGTCGTACGCGCAGGTGTATCTTATAAGGCATAAGTTTGCTTGTGTATGTGTTCTGTTGAGTGCTCACAATGAGTCATAATGTCGTAATGCCGCGAAGGACAGTCTATTTCGGCGTGATGAGACTATGATTAATTCAGAGAATAGTAAATAAAAGCAACGTGGACAACGAAATGCATTGTCATATTAAATAACACGGAGGAAAATTTATTCATACTAGGCGTTCCTCGATCATAAACATGAAAAACATATTTTACGAATTTTCATAAATCTCTCGACTTTATTTTTATCGATAAAATTAATATCTACCAATCAGAGAATCTGTTGACAAACAAACGACGAAAAGGTACTGCACGGTTATTATAGATTATAATATCATTTTGATACCTATCGATTTGGTATCCAAAGCATTAAGGTGAATCTGCGATCTTTATCTCGAGACTAGCGACCCGCCCGCGCAAGTGTAAGTGATATGTATCTATATTATGACCAAATTACATTAAATCATTATAAATTGTAACTTATGTGTTATTCTGATGTACAAACTATACTACTGTAAAATTTCATCAAATTCCATTCAGTAGTTTTTTTCGTAAATCAGTAATAAACATACATACATCCATCCTCACAAACTTTTGCATTTATAATATTAGTAGGATTAATTATCTTCGACATTTATTGCAATTAAAGTTTCGATATCGTTCGTCGAGACTGTAATGTATCCGCTTCGATTTCGACTCACCCGGACGTAGTGCATGTCGCGCTCGGCGGCGGCGGCGGCCAGCTTCTCGGAGGCGTCGTGCAGCGCCGAGCGCGCGGCCAGCAGGTCGCGCGCGCGCGCCTCGCGCTCGGCGTGCGCGGCGCGGCCCGCCGCCTCCGCCGCCGCCGTCTCGGCGCTCGCCGCCAGCCGCGCCGCGCGCTCCTGCTCCAGCGCCGCCTGCAGCCCCACCACCTGCACACACATACACGCTACTGCCGCGCCGACGAAAAGCGACACTTACAATATAGTTACACCTAAGAGTGCAACACATATCCTGTCCCTTCAAAAGAATCGATCAGCATTGATTATTGGTATTCTCCCTTGGAGCGGATGTTCCGGTGTAAATTTAATTATTATAAAATGTTATCTGGTCATCCAACTCCGAATCGGGGTTGCGATGAGCCAAACGTCATTACCACCCTTGGGACCTCTTGGAACCGTCTTTTCGATCTTAATACGCAATGAACACTTGTTAACCTTTTCGCTCTCCTGCCGATGTTCACCCTCCAATTTTTGCAATCGTTGTTGCATTTGTCGGTAATCAACGCTCAACATAGACATTTGACGATCTTTTTCTTGGGAAACTGAGTCGGCACGTTGTCTTGCCGTTTTCTCTTCATTCAGTTTGCCTTGTAACGCTACAGAAAGAAAATAAAAGTCATTTAAATAATAACGTCTAATTATAGTCAGTATATAATTAGGCAGTCGTCTATTTTATGATTTTTGTGCTACTGTCTAGGAGGTTTTAAGTTGATTTTATGCGAGAGATTGAGCGATGTACAAAAATAAAATATTACTTTTAATACTACACAAAGTTCATACGCATGAATAAATATTATGGATTTAATAGCAAAATTGACAAACCTGTCAAGATTTTTTCCAACGTTCCTGATGCATGCAAAACAATAACATAATGGTTTTTTAATCTTACTACACATAGCATACATTGAATAAAACGGGAAAATAGCCTTTTCTAAAATTACATAGATTAAATATTTCTAAATGGAATACATACGAAAATGCT
Source organism: Vanessa cardui (assembly GCF_905220365.1). NCBI lineage: Eukaryota > Metazoa > Arthropoda > Insecta > Lepidoptera > Nymphalidae > Vanessa > Vanessa cardui. The sequence continues at coordinate 10,716,951 of NC_061129.1, forward strand.
CACCCTTGACCAGCTCCAAATTGGCTTCTTGTTTAGAAAGCAATTGGGAGCGCTGCGTCTCTTGATGGGCTCGTACTTCTTGCTGGTACATGTGCTGTGAAGTTCTCAGGTCATGAGCCATCGAGGCGTACTCCTTTTCCAAAGAAGAAACACGTTCCGAAAGTTGCCTATTGTCCGACATAATTTGTCCTAATCTTGTCGATGACCGTTCCAGCTCAGCATGAGCAGCATTCAACCGACTAGTTGCTTCAGCTACAGAAGCCTCCGCCCTTTGTTTAGCTGCCTTAACAGACCCGAGCTCCTCTGACAAAGTACTACACTCTCTTTCGAGAGTGTCCCTCTGTGCTCGTAAACTTGCCATGGTACCGTCGCTGACCGCAGCAGCCGCAGCTTGGGCCGCACTCAATTCCGCCGCTTGCTTTCGTGATTTGGCTGCTGCTTCGGATTCTTGTTTTAACTTTTCCCGCATTTCTGTCAATTGTTTCTCTAAAGCATTGATTTTTTCGTTATATATCTGTAAATTACTCATTTCTTTCGCTCTCTTGCTCTGCTCTTCTTCTAAACGACGTTTAACATCACTATAATTTAGTTCGGCTTTTCTCCTGGAGTCTGCCTCTATTTCAGCCTTTCGTTGAATTTCTTTAAGATCGTGTTTGAGAAGTGCCAACTCTTTATCAGTATCGGCTATAATTTTTTGATTTCTAATTTCTCTCTGTGAAATTTCGTCCAATTGTGTACAAAGCAGTACTTGCCTATCTTCAAGTTTACGTCGTCCGTCTCTTTCTCTTTCTAATAATTTTTCTAACTGCAATATTGCCTCAGACCCAACGTTGTTTATGTGATTATTAGATATCGTATCGACTACATCAGCAGGCTTTAGTCTACCTCCACAGAGTTGATAATCACCATTATATGTGAATCCTACAAATGGTAAATGATTGCCGACAAACGCTTTAGGAACAGGAAATGATTCATCCAAAGCATCGGACTTTTCGATATCGTCGAAATTTCTTGTATCATCATCACTGGATAGTTCGGGTACAACTGGAGGAATAGAGTCCCTTAAATTATCGAAACTCCACTGGTCATTAATAAAGAAAGGATGCTGCTTTATTTCGTCTACACTATTCTTTCCAAGTCTTTTTACTCTATCAGTTAATAGGCCCCTTATCAATGATTTTGCTTCTTTCGATATTTCTACATCATCAGGAAATTGTAAAGAATTTCTGTGATCCATTATTTTCCCATATGTTCCAACTAAGCTATCAGCATAAAAAGGTGGATCACCAATTAACATCTCATATAAAAATATTCCCACAGCCCACCAATCACATTCACGGCCATAAACGCCTTCTCCATTTTGAGATTGTAATACCTCAGGTGAAATGTAATCTGGAGTGCCTACAGCATTACTAGCTCGAACCAGGCCATCAGGTCCCATCCTCATGCAAGTGCCGAAATCTGCTAACTTCAAATGTCCATATTTGTCAATGAGCATATTGTCTGGTTTAACATCTCTATGCACAAAGCCCATTCCATGGATAACATTGAGTGCGAGTACAATTTCCATAGTATAAAATTTCGCCCACTTTTCAGGTATGTCATAATTAGACATGAGGCTCACAAGATCACCTCCGGGCATGTAATCCATCACCATATAAAGATATTTATGGTCTTGAAAAGCAAAGTGTAGTTTAAGGATCCATTCAGAATTAGCATGAGCCATTATATGTCTTTCTTCCCAAAAAAATGTTGAATCTGATCTTTTAATCATTTCTACTTTACTAAGGAGTTTCATCGCAAAAACCTGATGTGTGGATTTATGTCTGACTAGTTGAACTTCACCAAACGCACCTCGACCTATTACTTTAATCAGGTCGAAATCTGCTGCTTTCATACGCAAATCAATGATATCAGAAGCAAACTCTTCATCTGTAACAAACTTTTAGAATTAAGTACACATAAATAATAATCACAATACAATATTACTTTCTCACAATCTTAGCCCTAAACACCAATACATTCTAAAATGTATATTGTAAATGTATAGTGAAGAGAATATTCAGTAATATAAAAGTGTTATTAAATTTTCAATTTCATGTTATTTCTAATTCTAAGACATAGATAATAAAACATTATATTATCAAAGTTGATTGTTTATTACCAATTTGTGAGATTTGTTGATTTGACCATAATTCAATTTAGCATAGTCTATGTTACACAAACAAAATAGGTTTGTTATAGGAGATAACTTAGTGAGATAATTTAGACAAAGGACAAGAGCAGGAAATAATTAGTCTAGAATAAAATGAAATAGTACAAGTAATACCATTTCAAAACATCATAAGAAATGGTGATAAGGAGAAGAGTGAATAATTCTAATATTAAATTATAGCAATGTTAATTGAAATACTAACAATTGTTGTTATGTTCATGATGTTTGTTTAAATTAATTTATTTTATAATATATTACAGAATATTATGTTGATTTATTGAGTGCAAATGCAACATAAGTTGAACAAATCACAAGGAATTAGTTATTCTAGAGAATACTTTTAATTAAAATGGTCTCAAATGCACACATATTCTGCACATTAAGCAAAAATTATGCAATTGTATGTGACTTATAACATTATATGAGTTTACTAATTATCTGTCTAATGTAATTAATCAGTAATTATAATGTAAATTGATTTTACATATCTTTCCACCGGAGCAATGTCAAGGTTTATTTTGATAATAGTATAATTTTGTTATTACTCAACATCAAAAATATTTTTCTTTCATATTTAATATTTGTATGAATTGCTTGTAGTATAAAATTATTATTTTCATATTGGAAATTGAAAGTACTATCCTGCTTTAAGTACATTTTTTAAGCAAAATAAATAAACTTAAACTAATAATTAAGGCCCTACATAGTCAGATAAACTGCATATCTATGAAAATATAGAGAAAATGTTCAAAACTTGTAACTTTATGTTATGTTTTTTGTCTATATAATTTTAATATAATCATAAAAACACTCACATCGGCTTGTATAGGCTTCGACATTTTTCATTCGACGAATGGCCGGGTGATCGCAGTCAGAGACGAGTGCAGTGACAGTGTCGAGCAGGCAGTCCACGTTGCCGGTGGAGCGAGGATCGCAAAGTTTCTCCTCCAGCGCACGAAGACGCCGCAAGCGTTCCTCATCTTTTACCGTCTCCATACTGAACCCTGGGTCTGATTCTATCGGCCACTAAATACCACCGTACATTCTCCTGATAGGCACTACGAATGGGAACACCACTCTCATTACGACACATCAACAAGTTTATTGTCTCGTTATTTGCACTATCCAGCACTCCCTAACATACTATACAATACGAAACTTATGTTTCATTATCAAAAAATTACTTGCTTTAGCTCAGACTGACAGCAGATAAAGGTGGTTCTCACAACAAAGCATATGCACGTTTGCAAACATAACCGATTGATTGTAGTTGTTTAGGGCATTAAATTTACTTTTAGTAGTTTTATTTCACTTATTTTCGATACTAATTGGCACAACATTAAAAATAATGTAAATTAACGTATTAATAAAAACCGCTTGATTGATGAACGATGATCGAACAATAATCTGAAGTTGGCAAAACATCGCAGGATTGCAATGGCGACCAGTGTGAAATTCACAAACTTCGAAAACAGTTTAAAAATAATATTAAATAACTTATAAAAAAGCTGATTGACCTACCGGTCAGCTACCAAATGTTTCTGTTATGAAACAATAATTAATAGTATATTATTACAATTTTAAACTTTTAATTACTAATACATTTTAATAAATTTATTATTGTATATTTTATATTTGTAATAAGAAAAGTTTTATTTTACTTATAATGTTGTTATTGAAAATAGAAAACATTTTTAGGTTTTGTACCAAAAAAATTTTGGTTTTTTTTGGGTAATTTAAATCAATATTATTGCAAAAACTTATACGTAATAAGTATTTTAAAATTTAAATAATATGAATAACGGCTAATATAATATGGCTAATACAAATATGTCCGATAAATTGAATTATTTTAGCCGTTTAAACTGAATGAAACCCTAAGATTTTATAATAAAGCTATAAAAATACACTATCATATATAAATTGCTTTAAATAAATTACCCTTCGTTACATTATATTATTATTATTGTTGTTAATTTTAATATATAGTTATTACATTATTTAAAGCTACTATTGTATGAAAAGAGGAAACAAATATAATTTCAACAAATGCGCAGTGCATGTTTACACATTAAACATTTATATTTTAAATATTTTGAAAATATTTTTGAAATAATATATTCCACTTAATTAAGAGTTTTATATTTTGAAAATATGTTTTAGACGATTTTTTAACACCATAAAATTTTATGAAATAAGATAGTTTGGATATCATGTAATAAAAAAACAGGATGTTTTCTATATACAAAATATTAATAATTAGGTTATTAAGATATGTAATGTCTTCATAATAATTGTAGTTTAGTGCTTTTAAAAATATATCTAAAAATATAGAAAAAATCTTTTGTATCATTCATTCTTTTATATATTCTTTTGCAACTCGTTCACATGCAGTTGTCGAACGAATGATACCACTTTTGTTCTCGTACGAATAGAACATGGCGGTGCTAGGCAGGATGTGCAAAAGCTTTTAATTTCTGCGCTAACGATTTGCATTTTTGGTTTAATCTTTATGACAACAAAGTTTTTTTTGAATGCTATATTTCATGCATTTGTAATTGTGGATTATTTTAACTTTACCAAAGAGTAAAATTTTTGGACCAAGTTGCAATGAAATTTATTACTTCATTGGTGGTATAAAAATAATTGTGACAAATATAGCACTTAATTCCAGGTAAAATATACTTTTAATTGTTATTTATTAAGTTTATAATAGGTAACCAACATTGCCAATTTAAGTCATTTATCATCGCAGCATCCGTTGCTTTGTCATTCAGTTTCAGCTGATCCTTACTTGTTCTAGATAACGTTCCATCGTTAGTATTTTTTATACTCTAGCAGACGAATAAATCTTTATTTTATTTATAATTTGTTGTATGTTACATTTTAAAATTTTGAATTCAGGATATTAGCATGTTTAAGTTAAAATATTTTATCTTTGTATTCTCAATCACGTGTGGTTTAATCTTTATTATGGGGTCAATAACTGCTGACTGTTGCTTATTTATTAATTAATCTTAAATTTAAGGCGAAAAATAATTGTCAACGACCTAAAATAGACTGATAAAGTAGTTAAGGTCTTTGTAGAAGAATAAATTTAACAGTCAGAGGGCGATTGGGTCGTTTTTATAAATGTCGTTTTACACTCCATTATTTCGGATGGTAGTCGCACTAGTAGGTGCAAGTGCAATCTGTTTTATTACCTGGTGGTCTGTGGAAGCATAACTATAGCTTGGGGCGTAGTGCGGGGAGACGCGAGGGGCGGGACTCGTCCGGCAGTCAGCTGTGCAAGTGTCATGTTGTCGGCGTTGTCGCATCTCGCTACGTCGTGGGAAGTGGCCTAAATTGGTGCCTTTTTTGATTATTCGCTTTTGGCAAAATTTTGATCTAGGAGAGTTATGACCCAGATCCACCAAAGCATTGCAGATTAATAAAATATTGATTATTTTAGGGTGGGTGTTGGCTGTGAAATTTTTTATTTTTTTAATTCTGTGTAAAGAAATTGTTTTAAAACACTCTGTATAATCCTTTCTATTAATTTATCATGCAAAACATTTTTTTGACTATTCAATCATTATTTAATTTGGATTATTGAAATGAATATATATTTATTCTGAAAAACTCCTCTAGGGCTTAAGCGAGCATTGTTTTAAAAGTTTCATGGTTTATAAATTATGTAAAACAAAACAAGTAACAGCAAGAACAAGCAATGTAAACTTATTTCTTACCTAATAGTTAAAACACACAGAACATAGTCATTCTTGCATGTGTATGTTTAGTATTGGCTATTGTTGTGTAATCAACAGTTTTCAATAAAGTTCTCTTTATGGTTTGTTTCTGGATACAACTGATAACTGAAACAGCTTAGATTGAATTGCATTAATCAATGTTTCTCCATATTCTATGATTCATTTCCTGTCATTTGATAAGAGTTATTTAAATAAAGGCAGATTTTATGCTAATATATTAATAGAATTACACTCTTACTGTTAATAAATTAAAATAGCGTATTCTTATTTGAGAAAAATTTTAGAGACCTACTTATATTACTAAAATATTATGTTATAATGAAATTGACTGATAATTTATACAAGTACTGAATATATTTATTTGTATTATTTTTCAATTTGCCTGAATAAATATTTATGTATTTTATAAGTATATTTTATTTTTCAGCAAGCCGTGGTGGACATGGCTACGCTTATCCAAGAGAACGGTATCAAAGAGTTGAGTAAAGGAACACATGGAGTTGTGGTGAACCATGGCATGACAACACATGGCGTTCCTAATCACATGGTGCCAGATCATGAATATTGTGAAGCTGGCAAGCCAGAACAACCCCCACAGCAATGTCTCGAGACAGCAGATGCTACAGTACAACAGGCCCCTATGGAAGAAGAGGAAGAAGAAACCCCTGAAATAGACATAATGATAAACAATGTTGTGTGCAGTTTTAGTGTTAAGTGCCACCTAAACTTGAGAGAGATCGCTTTAAATGGTGTAAACGTCGAGTTCCGACGAGAAAATGGTATGGTGACAATGAAACTTCGCCGCCCCTACACAACAGCGTCCATCTGGTCGTCAGGACGCGTCACGTGCACGGGTGCGACCAGTGAGGATCAAGCGAAGATCGCAGCACGGCGATATGCCCGTGCCTTACAGAAATTAGGATTTCAAGTGCGCTTCCGCAATTTTCGTGTAGTCAATGTTCTGGGAACTTGTCGGATGCCTTTTGGTATTCGAATTATAGCCTTTTCAAAGAAATATAAGGAAGCAGAGTAAGTATATGTTATACCTTTTTCTTTGTAATTATTTATATTTCTATAGGTTTATGAAATTTTCAATTTCAACAAAGATTCACATCTCTAAGCTCAAACAGCTTGCTCAGTAGTCATCATCAATAAATAAATAAGTCAAACATGTTTTAGGTGGCCAAGCTTAATGTATTTGTTTCAACATATAACTTTATTAAAAATATTGTTACATAATTTATAGATACATGACTCTTTACTTCTTTAACTCTTCAATATACAGTTATTCTAATAACTATTGTCTTGCATGGCTTTTTAAATTATTTCTGATTTGTGTATTAAACAGTTCATTTATTGATTTACTTTTTGGTCTATATCAACAATTCATATTATGTTCTACCTTGAAACAAGACATTGAATGTAATAAGTACATAAGAAATCACATAAAATATTTAGACGATCACAATGTCATTTTGCTTATATAATTCATAGTTTGTGTGTGTGTGTATCATTTATATTTTAGAACAAGTGAAAGACCTATATTTCAAAATATGTTCAATTCTAAATTAATTTCCAAAAATGGTATGCTCTGTATAGATTTGATAGATTTTAACAGATCAATTAAAATACACGTTTTTTTTTTATGGTATAGGTTGGCAGACGAGCATATGGTAAGTGGTCACCATCACCCATAGACAATGACACTGTAAGAAATATTAACTATTCCTTACATTGTCAATGTGCCACCATCCTTGGGAACAAATAAGATGTTATGTCCCTTGTGCCTGTACTTACACTCGCTCACTCACCCTTCAAATCGGAATACAACAATACTGAGTACTGTTATTTGGTGGTAGAATAACTAATTTAAATATTATACCTTGGTAATGAAATATTTGTTCATGGAATTTTCGTCTCAAACATATTTTTGCTTACTCAATTCATCTTTCTTATCAGCTGAGCAAAAGTAACCACTTCATTATTACTATTATTATTTATATAAATTTGTGATTTAACATATATAAAAATAATTTGCAATCTCCTATTGTGTACCTTGTAAGAATTCTGTTATATTTACACTTTCACAATAGTCATTCATTTTTATACAGTCAAGTGTTTATCTAATATGTAACACTGAGGCTTTACCCACGCGAAATTTATAAAACTTTACCTATAACACATATACCTTCATCCATATTTACCCCCTTGATGCATAAATTAAAATAAGTAGCTTATTATTATGTTCTTCCTCAAGACTCGACTTTCTCCATACTAAATTTGACCAATAATGGTTCAGTGGTTTAAGCATGTAACAGATTGAGTTGCTTTTGGATTTCTATATATAGATTATACATAGGATAGAAGCAAATGAGAAACCTTATTAAAAGCATTTACAAATTTAATAAGGTAATAGATAAATATTTTATAAAAAATATATATATAATTTATGTATAACAACAAAAATATCCTGTAAATTTTCCACTGCTGGGTTAAGGCCTCCTCTACCTTTGAGGAGAAGATTCGGAATATATTCCACCACGCTGTTCCAATGCGGGTTGGGGAAATACACATGTGGCAGAATTTCTATGAAATTAGACACATGCAGGTTTCCTCACGATGTTTTCCTTTACCGCCAAGCACGAGATGAATTATAAACACAAATTAAGCACATGAATATTCAGTGTTGCTGGCCTGGGTTTGAACCCGCGACAATCGGTAAAGATGCACGCGTTCTACCCATTGCGCCATTACGGCCATCATGATATTTAATCTATTGTAATCGAAGTATGAATAAATATAAATAAATCTTAAATTTACACATTCCATGCGATTTGACAATAACTTTCCTTATTTGTCCAGTACTATGATGAGTTCATGACTTATACTTCTTTATTTTCAATATAACACGCATAACACTTAACTACTTATATCATATTCTATATAGTGAATAACTTAGATTAATCAAGCTCTCAACCTATAATATTGTGTGAATTTGCTTGCTGTTCATGTTTATTTGGCTTTCTCTCCTTAAGGTTGGAATATAGTAAACATGCTATGTGTCTAAATAAATTGTAATATTATTATTTCTCGAGCTACTGTCCCAGCATAAAATTTACTGTGGATTATGGAAAAATATTACTATGAATTGTATTTCAATAGTTTAGCTTTGGATTAGCTATAATGTGAAATTTAAGCTCATAATTATTCTTTTATTTAAAAATATAACAGTATCAATTTTCAATATGTATACTATCAAAATGGCTTGCGTTAATAGTACTCATGCATCTGGTAGATTTTTTTATCATTGTATTCATAGCATACATATTTGTTTCACCAGAGGCATATTGTTTAATTTTGTGCCTTCGGCCATACTCATGGGCCACCCTGATATACATAGGTTAATGCTGATACACCCCATACTGTTAAAATAAGTATATAATTTATCTTTGATACAGTACAGATTTTTTTCTTTTTGTTATTGCAACCTTCCTCTTTATTTACCTTGGTTACATTTGGTTAATCCATGTACTGAAATAAATAGAATTTAGTATACTGTTTACAATATTGTCTATTGCAAAGTTTTAGTTCAATTATTTGAACTTGTTTATACATATTGAATAAATCTACAAAGGTTTTCTATGAAATTAATTAATTTGGCTAATATTTAAGTTTTCTATGTATGCAAATAATTTCTTTATAATCTCTATGGTGTGTAGAAAATCAGTACAATCTTAATAAATAATTTAATGAAAAATAGCATGACTGATATTTTAAATATGTTTACAGCTAAATGAGATTTAATATATTTTTTTCTATTTTACAGTTACGAGCCTGAACTTCATCCAGGTGTGACATACAAACTTTATAACCCTAAAGCCACATTGAAAATTTTCTCTACGGGAGGCGTAACAATCACAGGTACCAACGCTATTTATTGCTATTTACGATATTCAGTATTGAATGAGATAATTAATACTTTGACCATGTCGAAATCTTGATATTACGTCATTTGTGGTAACTTATTTCAAAAATATTTATCGTTTAACTCGATCGAGAGTAAACTAACCAGTCGGATCTCTATAATGAATGTGAGTAAGCAGTGCATCACCGGTGTCGTATGTGCAGCGCGCAGCGTGAACGACGTGCAGTCGGCGGTGGAGCGCATCTTCCCGCTCGTGTACGAGTTCCGCAAGCCCCGCACGGCGGCGGACGAGGAGCTGCTGCGCCAGCGCCGCGCGGCGCGTCGGCCGGCGCCCAGCGCGCCCGCGCCGCGCGACGCGCCGCGAGAGGCGCCCGAGGCGGCGCCCGCGCGCATGCCTACCGACCCCATGCACCTCGTCACGCTGTCCGACGACGAGGACGCCGACGCAGACGCCTGGGAATGACGCGCCCCGTCCCGCGCCCACCCCCGCTGTGAAACGACGGACTCTTGTTTGGCATAGAGCGATGACCGTCGGTCGTTAGTGTAACCGCGTGTGAATTGTCGGCGAGCTCTTTTCGGTTCATGCCAAAGATATTTATTAGAGGAGGTGCTTCGCGCTTGTCGACGGACGCCGCCGCCTCGCCGCGCCCGCGAGCCGCTTGTTCCCGGTTCGTTCGCGGATGTATTATGTTCGTGATGCTCCCGTGACCTCTATTAGTATGCGTAGGTACGGTTGATTCGTTTGACTCGTTCGATTCGAAACCAAATTGTCGTAATTGATAAATGATGAGATAATAAATCTCTTTACCGATACTCAGTCTCGTTTTTTATTTGCCGTTGTGATTGATGATTTCGTAGTGATAATAGCGTTCGCGATAATGATGTAAGGAAGTAATGACTGAATGTTAGGTAGATGTTAGTGGTTGTAAATACGAAAGCTTTAGACATTATACATTTAATTAAAATTGGTTTGTTTTATTGCAACATTTATTTAAATCGTAAAATAGTAAAGTCCAAAATCTGAAGTGATTTAAGAAATCTAATTTAAGGTGCAGCCATAAATACAAATCGTGCATAATATTTAAATAGACAAAACGAGTAAATTGTATGTTATTACTTATAATATTAGTTATTAAGCTATGAAAATGGAAGCGCGCTTTATTGACACAATCAAAAGTATTTAATGTTAACCAACGACAGAGCGACAGAACTAGGAATCCGAATCGTGTGTGTCGTATTCGTCGCTGGTGAGCGGGCGCGCGCGAGTGCGTGTCGGCCGCGGCGCCCGCACGCCGCCCCCCGCGCCGCCCGCCGCGCCGGCGCCAGTGCGCGCAGTGCGGCGCCGAGCGCAGACGGCCGCGGGGGTGCGGATGTAGGCGCTCAGGTCCACAACGGCTAGTCTCGGAGTACGAACTGCCTTGCCTATTATGTTTAGCACAATTACTGTCATGTTTATATGAATACATTTATTAATAAACATATCTTATTGAAATTGTATTGGATAAAGTTAAAAAAAGATGTTATGAATAATGTGTTAATTCGTTCAGACTAAAAGTAATCTTTGATAATGTGACAATAGAATAGTTTAAAAGAGTAAGTAATGATTTTCTTATCGGTTGACTGGCTAACCGGTGAGTTTTCATTGATGACAATGTGATTAAATAAAATTCAAAAGAACCAAAATTGCGTCTACTGATTGTTTCATTTTGTTATCACAAAATACTTTATAAGTAATTAAATAGAATTTGATAAAGCAACATTTAAATGTTATAAAAGAGATGCGTTTTGAGACATGATTTAATATACTTACCAGTAATTATGGGTAGATTGCTTTCTACAACATGAACCGTTCGCGGCCTAGCTCTCAGGCCTGCGTTTCTTGTAGTTCGTAGAGGAAGGGCTCGCAGTGTGGGCGGAGATCTGGCTGGTAAAGGGGGCGATAGTATTCGCGCTACCAGCACTCTCCTTTCCGGCGATGAGCTGGGAGATCTTACATACCAAACATTAATTGTTTTTTATCGTAGCAACTATCTAGCCCCCATAAATCCTCAAATATAAAGCATTTTAACACTACACTATTCTAAAGTTCAGTAAATTTAAATGATATGGTTAATGGGAAGAAGTGTAAAAATAGAAAATAATCATCAATCACACCTTTCTCTTTCATTGATTGGTCGTTTTCGTCGCCGCCTCCTCCGCGATTCCTTTTTTTTGATGTTTGTGCCCTCACGAGGTGGAATTACTCCAACATGTCGGTAATAGTCGCAGAGTGCCTTTGCCAAAGACCTTCCTATTTTAAAATCTACGATTAAGTTTAAGCGTATATATTCTGATGAGAATTATAGTCACTAATTTTAAAAACTATAAAATATTACTTCACTTGTTTTTAAAAGATATAAAAGTAACAGCCTGTACATTTCGTACTGTTGGTTTAAGGCCTCTTCCATTAAGGAGAGGGTTTGGAACGTATTCCACCACGCTGTTCCAATGCGGGTTGGTGGAATGCACATGTGGCAGAATTTCGATGAAATTAGACATATGCAGGTTTCCTTACGATGTTTTCCTTCATCGCCGAGCACGAGATGAATTACAAACACAAATTTAGCACATAAATACATAGTGGTGCTTGCCCGGATTTGAACCCGCAATCATCGGTTAAGATGCACGCGTTCTAACCACTGGGTCATCTCAGCTTAAAAGATATATTTATATATATAAGTAATTAAGGAGAAACTAACATTGGCAGTAGTTCTAGATAGGTAGTAGTGACCAAATTCTTACGACATAAAACTGATGCATGAGTTGAAGAATTTTGGCTAAATATGCAACGCGAAGAGAGGCATTGTGATTGACTGATTACAAAGGATACAGGCATCTTCAGTATAGTGTAAAAAAGGCCCTCTTGGAGTTAATCTTCGACCACCCAAAGACGCTAACAGCGTATAGGCGTCGATGGTGCCGGTAGGGAGGCTGCGCCGCGCACTGCCCAGAGCTAGAGGATCTGCATTATACAAACATGATTCTGGCTTCCATGCCTCGACACGCATTCCCAGAAACTTTGGAAGTACTGCATGACGTTCAAACCTGAACACAGATGATAAAAATGTTAAATGGGCGATTAAATTACTGTTCTTGGAAAATTATTTCAATAGAGGTAACGTTTTAATGAAAATTAATGAAAATGTGTTCGGACAAGTTGAATTTATCGCAATTTCTCTTAAACATTTTTGTATGCTATTATTTACGCAACTATTATTTATGATAATTTAGAATTTTCCTCATGATGTTTTCTTTCACCACCAAGCAAGGGATAAAACAACAAATATTGGCGGAATATAATAGAACTTAAACAAAGGTATTTAGATAAAATGTTACTTAAACGTTGCTATAAAATTTAAACAGAAATTTTGGTTTAAATCATTAAATTAAAAAATTTAAAAAATGTTATTGTTTTCTTACGACTGCCTGTAACGTAACTTACTATATTGAAGTTTTATTTATAAAGACTTATGTAACAGTAACATACCTATATACGTCATCGTATGAATTACCGCGTACAAACACACCTTCGTGGCTTATATCGGAGTGGATATCTATAATAAAATCCAACTGCAGAGCCTAAAAATAAAATCTATGATATTTGTATATACAGAGAGACATTTAATGTATATGAATAGAATAAAAACGGTTACTATAACATGTTTTGAACGTTCTATAATCACCAAGGTACGAGTACGTACTTTTTCAGCTGTAATCTTTTTTAGTAGATCATTGACCGCAATAAGAGCAGGGTGAGCATAACTAGTAGCTTTGTTCCAACTGCGATTGAGGTCTGAACCAAGCAAGTCTGAGCGCTGGTTTCCTAAGAACACGCCGTCAGGGTTTAGCATTGGTACCACCTAAAAAAAATTATATCAATATCTAAAAATAAATTATATTTTTATTTTTGATTTGTCACAGGATTATATTAATTTTCCTATGAATTACCTGAATAACGATTCCATTACGTAAAGCAATTGCTTTCTCTGACGAACTTGCTATGTAATCTAAGAAACCTGAAACATACCATACTTGCTTAAAAACAAAAAAAAAGTAAAAATACATATAAAAACAAATGACAACTAATATAAGATCATTAAAAACATTAAAAATATATGTTCAGTATAGAATATGTTTAAAAATACGAAGGTCTATTCTAATAAATTTCTAAATTAAAGTAATAAAAACGATTTAAAGTAGGTACATATTAAATTTTAGTAGACGATTGTGAATTTTTAAAGAAACCTACATAAAAAATAACAATTAAAACTAATAAAATAAGGTAGGAAATATTATTAACCTTGACAAATATAAGAAGATGGTTGTTCACCGCCGTGGACTCTTGCTAAAATGACAACGACACGTTTCCTTGCTTCACTAGGCTTCCCTTTTGTTACAGATTCCTCTTTACTTTCTTCTTTAGGTATAAGGTTTCCAATAGTAATTAAATCTATTCGACGCTTTTGCTGTAACACAGACACACCATTAGGTGAATACATTTAACAAAATATATAATAACTTAGTAGCAGTGACGGCGCAAGATCGTATATTAATGTGGGCAAGATACAGCTTGTTTTTTTTTACAGTATACTCTGATCGCAATGTTATGTTGTACTTTTTCAAATTTCGGGCGCGAGGCCCTTTGTACCGCGAGGCCGTGTGCGAAGACTTACACCGCCCACGCCTTACGCCGCCACTGTCTGAGGGTATCACTGACTTCCCAAACAGTGCATACATTGAGATTTATCATTAAGATTCAATTTTTTGTTTAAATAAACCAAGAGGTAAAAAAGTTAATATGGTAAGGGATTTTATGTATGATATGAATATACTACACTACAATTATACATGCAGATGTGTGTTTCTGTTTGTATGTGTGTGTATGATCAATAATTATATGATAAACAATTCTCTCACTGTCGTTTGTGCAATACTCTCTCGAGTGGCAAAGGTCTGAGCTCGCTTTTCCCAGATAGCTAAATGCTTCTGCAACCTCGAATATGAATAAGGTGCTGCTGCTGCGAACTGGTACACATCTTCTTCTTTATCAAATCCAAACGCTAGACTAAGTATCTTCCTACCTCGGTGCACCAGCGACCGATGATAAAATATTAATCGTCGAGGTATACGTTGCCTAAAGATCATTTATAATATTTTAAAATAAATAAAATATATTGGTCATTGGTCAAATGATTTAGTAATAAAAATATAAGTCATTCACTGATAAATGTTTTGTTCGATCATCTAATAAATAAAAATTCTATTATAAAAAAGAGTGTTAATATATTAGGGCGTTTTAAAAACAGGTCGCATCTAATAATTTTCTACTTTTACGGTGTATAACAATTTTATCAATTACCAAAAAGGAATACAATAATTGTCTTACCACTTTGGCCGAGAAGTCGATCGTACCAAGGGTGTCATGTCTTCGTTAAATAAGTTGTTCTCTTTTCCTAAATTTACTATATTGAATATAACGCGCTGAAAATAATAAATAATAAAAACAATAAATAAGTTAAGAAGGTCCAGCTGTCGGCATAAGTGATATAATAATTACAATGACTTCTATTACCTGATCTTGTTTTACGTTTTCAACCGTAAAATTAAACCAAAAACGCGAGCGCGGTCTACATGTGTCAGGTCTGATGAAGAGATCATATTCGAGCTCAGTAATATGGTCAGCACGCCCTAGGTTTCCGCACTCGAAGGCTGCGTCGAAGCATAGGTGACCTCGCTTCGCCTTCCCGCTGTGACCAGGCGGACGCACAATAAGGCGATTTAAATTCCCAAGCCCACCCTCTCCATCACTCTCTTCGCTGTCTGTAATTATGATCTACCATTTATTGCACTTAAGTTTTAATAATATATAAATTCAGTGGCGTAAACTTTTAGTAAAACTTAACGAGTAATCATTTTTTTTAAGATTTAATTCCATTATTTAATGTACCATTTCTAGGCCGTAAATATATCGTCGTATGTTCAAGGTTGTCAATAAATGATTCCATTATAGAGCCGATTTTTAGAGTAATTATTAACCTTTCAAATAAATTTGATTGTATAATTTATAAAATAAATAAATATTTAAGTATACTGAATCAGTGGTTTCTGCTCAAAGGCTTATAGGAAAGTGTGCAAAGTATCTAAAGCTCCAATATAGAAAACCGTTTACCCAACACGCCATGAGTTAAAATTGAAAAGCTTTACTCAATTTATAAACTAGGTACTTCAAATAAAATAAACACATTTTAAAGAAGCTATTTCAATAGATTTAAGACTACTGTATAAATACTGTACAATTGAAACCTTTCGAATTAAAGACAAGATCTAGAAATATAAATACTATTGTATATAATTAGCACATGAATTACTAAAAACATTCTATAGTCATTAATAAATCAAATATTATTATTGAAATGAATCATACATTTTACTATGCAGCTAGTATACGTATAAGTCAATGATCCTATGTCATAATTTTTGTATAAAAATGGCATCCCGTTTATGCTTTAGAATATTACAGTAATATATAAAATATGGAATACTCTATGAGTAAAGTCTTATCCGATTAACACTTTCGACGTTAATTGTAAGTAAAACGAAATTGATTTTCAATGTCTGTTTGTATGTTACGAGTAAATTGAATCCATTTTACGAGTAATGACAGTCATCACAGCGCAATGTCTTCACATAAATCGAAGTAAAATTGAAACGAAAACGTACGTAGTCGCGATGCTATCGAGATAGAAAACTACGTTGTTAGGCCGAGATTTTTTTTTATATAAAAACATTTCGCAAGACAGCTATTTTTGTATAACATAGTCACAGTTTGTATATATAATTATTAATTGGTTCTTGAAGTGGGTGGAAACTATACCTAAGGATGTAATTTTGCAGTGTATCGCATTTCCGACAAACACCCTAGGTATTTCACGAAGACGTAATTCTTATAAAGAACTTTAGTCACGCAACCTTCACATGCATTTTCCTCACAATATATCCGTCAGTAGCCATATGAACTGCGAGCTGTACCGATTTATATTAACAGCCCATTCAGACATTTCTTAACGCTTTCGAATATGCCTTCATAGAGCTGAATACAATTTTTTGGAAATAGAATTTAGTCTGATATCTTGAAGTCTTTATTAAGTTAGAATTATGTTTAAAATAATCTTAAAAATATACGTTTCCTGCTGGTACAATTGAAATACACAAAATTGTCAATTTTGCGTTTAGGGAAATAATTAATAGGCATATTTAAATTTAGAATTTTCTGCTCTTTAATGAGATGCGTTCAGGGTGCTGGTATACGAAAATACTATTTTGAATTCATCATTTACTCTTCCAGACGTTGAAAACCACAATAAAAAATCGTGTCTTTTAGATAGCTATAGCAGGACACAGGATTACAGGACAGGAGAAATTAAAAAACAATTATAAATTTACATAATTCAAGTATACCATTTGTAAGCCCTCTTAAACTAATTTCGTCCAAATTTAAATGTATTTCACGATGGAATAATAAAAGGTACTTACCGGACATTTTATTTTACAGCATATTTAAACACTAAACTTTTGACGCATATATTAGAAGTCTAGTAACACGGAAAATTTCAAGAGTTCTTTTTAAATAAGCACAAATCAATTCCGGATTATGGTAAATGATTTTTGAAGTTGTGTGTTTGAGTCGCTTGTTCGGTTCCACTTGTTGTTGCCACGATACGACACAATGCGACATTTTGCTACCTAATAATAACAAAAATAAAAACTGGGCGAATGAGTTATTGTTATTATTCAAATTAGTTAGTTGCTTAGCAACCAAGCTAGCTGTGCAATGTTCTTTATTGTGTCACTGACACTACCAATAAAGCATATGTAACGTCAAATGAACTGAACGGATTAAATTAATTCCATATTGATGTCGAAATGAAGTTATTTTTCATAGGAAAAATATGTGTTCCACATATTATAATAATAAATATTTTGCGTGTCTTAATATAAAGTTATTTAAGACAATATACATATACTTGGAGAAGTGCTAAATAACTTACGGATATCATCGACACGTCCTACTTTAAACCAGGTAACTTCAAAATACAAATTTAATTTGAAAACGTTTTTAAAATTCTAAAACCTTGGAAATCAGTCCTTATCGAAAATTTTGGTCTCGAATTTCAAAGTTTTTTTTTTGTTTTTACTTTATAATATATTTATATTACCAATATCTTTTTCTAAAAAGATATGGACGAAGACAATTTTTGTGGGTCTTTTTAATAAGTACTTATAAAACCTAGTATTGTATAACTATCTAAGTTAATTTTTATTCTTAGTTACTTTTTTTAGCGGGATAAAGTTTAATGTCGCAAGATCGATCCTAACCTCTTGGGATATTGTCATCCTAACTTAACACAAACGATAAGCTTAAATGCAGAGGTAAATAGGAATATTAGTTACACCAAATAATGTGGCATTGCAACAGTTATTTTTATTTAACTTTTGTTTTTTTTGTGCTTAAACGTTGAAAAATATTTTTAGAAGATACGCTAGATTTTATATTTACCATACTACACTATCCATTGATTGATTGAATATGTACAATTTGTCATTGTTGAATGAATTGAAAAACATGAATATGCAGACTAATAATATAAAGATCATATCTCACTTTCCTCATCTCGAAGCATTTTTTCATATTATAATACTAATTAAGTACTACAGACATCAAGTGTCCAACAAAAATTTTGTTAATAAAAAACTTATGTATTTGCTAAAGATATTTTTTAAATAAACATTTTTAAATAACAAATGAGTAGGTAGAGTGAGAAACTGTATTGAATTAAATCGAATAAGTGTGATTTTTTGTTAATATAAAATCGTTCTTTAAGTAACGATTGCAGTCGAAAGCTAAATTTAAATATTTATTTATTTAATCCCCCAACAATTAGAATCAACAAGTACTATTTTTAAAACATTGAACTAAGAAGTCGAGTGTAACATGATAAAGTATGTTTTTACTATGATATAATATGATATCTATAATACGTAATCATGATAAAAATATACTTACTAAAAATAAAAAATAAAACCCATAGACGACATATAATACAGGTAAAATAATTTAATAGGTAGATGGCAACAGTAAGTCTGTTGAAGGAAAGGTTCTATAATTATTAAATAAAATGCAGCCTCTATGCGTAATATTATAGTGTCAAAATCAAACGTAACGGAAGAGTTTAATAAGGTATACACACATATTACTACATGCCCTTTCATTCATTTCACTATAAAAATTGCATTATATGGTTACTTATTTATAGGTAAGTAATTATTAACATAAGAATTAACAACATAAATTCTTTTTAATATATATACAAATATGAACTAAAACTAGTTACTGTATAAATCTTGACCGCGTGGAATGGTGGTAAGAATGCTAGCAGCATTTCCCCGTTGAATCACAATACGATCCTCTGGGCAAAAAACGAACCACCTGTCACCGGTGGAGGCAATGTAATTATTATGTTACTTGATGTTTCTATATTACTACTATTTCGATAATTTGACATTTAGGTATGTCTGCATTGCAATGTAGTAATGAAGCGCTTAAGAAATGATATTTCAATGGCTTAGTCCAATTTTTATAAAGCGACTGACATCAAGGAATAAGTTTCTTAAATCAAGACTAAATATTCATTATTGAAAATTTTAGTCGTCAACGGTTTGTATTTTTTACAATCGTGTACGTAAGGGTCGTATCATAATGTGTAATATGTAATCGTATAAGTGTTATTTTAAACGGCGGAGCGAGGTTCTAGGAAATTTTGGGCTACAATTTTCAGAAAACTTTTTAAAAAGTATCTTAATTTTATACAGTATTTTAAAAAAGCCTTCTCATGACATGCATTTCGAAATATATGTTTAATGGTTTTCTATCGTCAATATAAATAGACAATGACTCTCCAAATGACTGAAGTATAATTTACAAATTTTAATTTATTAAATTATTAGAATTAAGAATATTGTCGTAGTTTCTCATGGAAAATTTGAGACCAGAGATTTTAAGACAATTGATATTATATCAATAGTAGATAACTTTGTGTATTCAAAATAAAAATAAAATGTTCACGTACTTCAAAACAAATTATCATTTTCCCTATTCGCGATTGTGTAAACAAAGAGGCACTTAAAGGATCAGTTAATATAGCTATATGTTCCGACTTTACGCATTAAATTCGAAGATAGCCATAAAATAATAAAAAAAATTGCGGTCTTTGGACGTGGAACCTTTGTCGGATGAGGGTGGGTTTTGACACCTTTTGATAAATGTTAAGATTTTATTTCATAAAATAGGGGTTGTTTTAATTGTAATTTACACTATACATCATTAATACGACAATCGTTTGGATAATCATTTTTATACTACAATATTATTTAATAAAAAGCTACAAAAAATTATTGACATAATATTCAATTTAGTAATACTAATAAACATGCTAAAACTGTCAACTAAAAAATACTTTTGAGTTAAACAAGAAGATTTTTATTCATTTTCCAAAATTCGCCAAATTGAAAATCCTAATTAATATCAATTGTTGTCGGTGCAGTCACCAAATATGTTACATAATAATGCAATTAGGTTTTTATGGTTGCTAACGTGAGTTGTTTGAGTTATTTATAATCTTGGAAATCTCTTCGGAATGTATAAACAAGAAGCAACGGTAACAGTTTCTTCCTACTATATTCACAACAATGCTATGTATTTTTTATGCTGTATGTGTAATACGGGCAGGAGGCTCACCTAAAGAAAAGTGACCATCATCTTTCATGGAAATCTGCAACAGCTTGCAGATACGTTGTCGGACTTTGATAAATGAGTATGCTCTATTCTTGAAGATTCTCAAGTCGTATCGGCTAGGAAAAACCGCCGGCCAAAGCTAACTCCACAAAGCATTTGTGCTAGGCAGAAAATTCTTGAAAATTAATTAGTTCGGATGGAACTTGGAATTTTGAGGTTGGTTTCCTGGTCCACGATGTTATTTCAACTTTTATTATTTATATCAAAATTTAATTTTAATTTTAAATGTCGTTTCTTTTGTAGGCGAAATATAGAACGAAAAAGAATTAGAAAAATATCGGAATCTTTTTTAAATCATTTTATATGAATAGATTTCCTACAAGTGATTTCTGCATCCAATTTATGTGTGGGCTCTATTAGAATATAAAAAAAGTTACACGCATGTGTGTTATTTTTTTAATATAGTCTAAATAATTTCTTAAATGTGCATTGATTTTGTTTTTGTAGTATCTATTATGGGCGAAAAAGGGCGGTAACACTTAAACACTTTGTTCTACGCAATAATGGCATATCTCTAAGATAACAGTGCATTTGGATAAGTACCTGTCCACATTATAAAATTTATAAGGTTAAATACAAACTTAGATAACTCGTTAAAATATTAATAGACATGTAGCTTTATAGGTTTATGTAATGTGGGATATGGAGGGTCTTAATGGGCACGATTTTAAATCATTATATTAGTAGATAATATGTATATAATCACTATTCACAAATCAATCTATATATCGGTTAAAAAATAAATCATTTTCCTTCAGTAGTTTCAGAGCATAGAGCTAAAACAAGCATTGACACATAAAACTGAGGGCTTTAAATTATTATAAAAGACTAATTCGACGGCAACATAGGACAAATACTAACAATTTCATATTTTCACCGTGCGGATGCCAGGTTCATCGTCTGTTAAAGAGGTAAACTCCGAGCAGTGCAAGGGAAGCCCCTTGCGGCCTGGGTATAAGTTTAATGGAATGCCCGTTGCAGTTTTTTGTTGAGTCCTCATTTATCAACCCTGACAGGAAAATTCAGTCCCGCAGCCTACGCGGTTAGAAACGTTAGTCAACGACCTGATATTGACACCGCTCGTTTTGTTTTTTGGTTACTTTCAGAGTGTTATGTCATATGGCATAATTTGGGGTAACCCTACAGATATTGAATCTGTTTTTATTTTACATAAATTAAAATTTTAACAAAAAGTAAAACCGACTTCAAAGAAAACACTATTTTAAAACAAATGAATATGCACTAAAAAGTAATAAAAATAATTGCGTTATAAACATATTTTTTTAGAGTCCTCATAAGTAAAATTAAATGAAAAATATTAGACTACTTAAAAGTCGATTTACGATTATATAGTAGTTATAGTTATTGTTATATTCGGAGCCGGTGTCAGCCACGGTGCCCTTGCCTCAACAATCAAAAGAAAGAAGCGATACGAGCCCCATGATTGATCCAGTATATTATTGTATAAAAGGTAATTTGTAAAAAACATATTTGTTAAAGTATTCTCGTATTGTTTTTTGATAGATATACTGTAGGATTTTCTTGGCTAGCACCGACTCCAAATATAGCAATAATTATAACTACATTATATAATCGTAAATCGACTTTTAAGTAGTCTAATATTTTTCATTTCATTTTACTTAGGAGGACTCTAAAAAATATGTTGAATAGGCTTTTATTTTTTTACTCTTAAGTGCCTATTCATTTGTTTTAAAATAGTGTTTTGTTTGAAGTCGGGTTTTCTTTTTGTTAATTTTTTTATTTATTTTTTGATTTTAAGTGACGCTGATGTTGACTAACTAATTTTTCTTAATATGGATAGATTAAGCGTTTCGTTTATATGAGTCAGAAACGACTTCGAGGACAATTTCTTTGGAAGGAAACTTGCGAATAAAGTAAGAAAAGACTTTCGAAAATGCGGCTTTAATACGTCATGCGGCATAAAATACAAGGATCCCTCGAAAGAGCTATAATCGACCTCAGTAAAAAAACTTTGAAAAAGAGCTGATATATGTCGTACATCATAAGACATTACATCACATACACAAAATTTGATTAAAGATAGTAAGAAATTCTGCCCCATATCGCACCCTACACACTGTGAGCCGTATAGGAGTTCCATCACTACATAGTATAAAACAAAGTAGGTTTCTCTGTCCCTATATCTTTAAATCTACGCAACGGATTTTGTTGCGGTTTTTCTTAATAGATAGTGTGATTCCAGGGGAAGGTTTGTATAAATAATACATGAACAATATAGTAAAAAAACACTGATAATTTTAGAAATTGGCAATGTGATGTCGTAAATGAATAAATTCTGTACTATATTTAGTATCAGTATTGCACCCGTGCGAAGCCGTGGTGGGTAGCTAGTTGATTATTATATTCGACTATGATAATTACATAAACATAACCACATTACGGAAGGTGACTCAAATACCCAAATAACCTAAAAATAAAAGTTTCGACCGAGTATCACTAACGTGCTCCTCAGAATTGTTCCGTTCCGTTACTTTGTCATGGATCCTATGCTCAGAACCTTACCAAACTTTCACCAAACTACCCTTGAAGTATATAAAAAGAATCATCAAACTTGGTTAACATGATTTTCAGTTATTCACCTATTTGTCGCGCATATACATAATGCAAATTAAAGACTTATGTCGTTTTCATACGTCTACCATCATCGGAAAAAAATTAAATTAAAATGGGACCCCACATGAAGCACTACCTTTCAAACAAAAAAAAAATTATCAAAATTCGGTGATTTTGAGGTCGGTTGAAAAGAGAGCAGTGCGGTCTATTTATAATTTTGGAGCTAGATACTCTCTTCGGGATGTTTTTAACAAAGTAGGAATACTCACTGTTGCGTCACAATATATTTACAACAACATTATGTATATTCATAGTAACATTGATCACTTTGATAAAATCTGTGATAATCATTGTATGCGCACAAGAAGTAATATGAGGATAAACTTATAACGCCAAGTTTCCGACTTCGCAAAGTCAACAAATCCTTCTTGGGGTAAGGTATCCGTTTCTATAATAAAATACCACAGAAAATTTTAATTTTGCCGTTTCATAAATTAAATAATTTGTAAAAAATACATTGGTAAAGATGGCATATTATTCAGTAGAAGATTATGCAGACGATAAAAAAAGTAGAATTAATACTTGTGGACTTCCAGGTAGGAGAAATTACATACATATTAATACATACATTACTGTAATTAACTAACATGACTGTATTTTTAAATGTTGAAAAAGAATAACTACTTAGTTTCTTGCCGGTTCTTCTCGGTAGTACTTTCCGAACCGCTGGTAAATTCACTTAATATAAAAAAGTTCTTAAATGACGATTCAAAAGTGCTTGTAAAAGCCTACTTGGATAAAGTATATTTCGATTTTGAAGGCACATCAAGGCTTACCTTCAATTTTGCTGATATACCCCGATCCCATTAACATGGCATATAAATTAACAAAACATACGTTTTTAGTTAGTTTACTAATTAGTTCATATTATTTATTAATTTATACTATCTGGACTTTCGATATGTTTTTTTTCACGGTACAGTGAGCTAAAAATACTGTACCTCTCATTTGCCTTTGGATATTTATCTACAGGTTATTCATCTAATATTATACATATATAATATCTCAAATGTTTCTCCTTGTACTCTCCCCAATATCAATATTGGAGTTATCACAGATTATAAGCGTTGTTATCGAAATATGATGTATTGTACATCGTTTGGGAATACAAATGTCGCAACGGAATTACAAATATATATAAAGGTTTACGTTCAAATAAATTCAATAGCAGGCGAGTCATTAAGATGTTAGGATCACCGCAACTATTGTAAGTTACTATTTCAATTTTTTTAGTGATTGTTCTTTGTAATTTAATATAGCCATCAGTTTAATCAATAAATACTTTTTTATATATGTATTTTTTTTATTACTAAATTCTAAAAAACTACTACTTCCATTTTTCTGTATCGAATCTAGTAAAAGTTTTTATTCATAATTTAGATTTCGTTTTCAGTTTTTAATTTTAACAAACTTTTTTTAAATAATTTGCCAAAATAGAATAAAGATAAAAGTAAGCACCTACATTATAATTTTTATACAACAACAAATATTAAATACATATACGCTGCACTAAAAATTGCAAAGGCCCATGGAAATGAGAAATGTCTTCTTGTGTAACGTCAAATCCAAAGTTGTTTTATACTATTATAACCAATGATGTTCTAGTAAACAGATATGTCATTAACGCGCAAAAAGTGAAGACTAGAAAACGTCCTAATTGGGACGTTTGCCTTTAGTCGTTTTTATCACAATTATGCCAGTAATACGTTATAATTATATAGTAATACGTTTTGCGTAATTAAAACATCTAGTTTAACTCTTTACTTGTAACGAAATGTAAAATAAACGGTCCCCGGCGCGGCACACTTCTTTCTGTTGTTTAGTATGTGTATAACGTATCTGTTTATTAGAATATTATTGATTATAACACATATCTAAGCAAATTGTTCTTTAACTCAAAATAAAAAAAAATAAAAATGGAAATTGTGAGCTATTAATTATACATAACTTCTTATGAGTGTAACATTTCAGCCATAAGTTATTTTCGTATCTAGGTATAACTATTTATAATAGCGTACAAAATAAAAAATAAAATCGGAGTTTTCAGGTGTACGACTCAGTAGACGAATAAAATCATGATTATGATCATCTGGAATAATGCACCTACCTTTAAAATGGTGAAGAAATATTTCGAACAAAATCTGTGTTTCCGTCCGAGGTTTACTTTCCTGAAGGCCATTCACAAAAAACGCACTCCTTCATTATAATATTAGTATAGATACTAAGATATGCTGTAATTATTAAAAATATATAATGTCTACAAGTTGTGATTATCTTATAGAAAAACCTAATTTAACAGATTTTATGCTGCTTGCTTTGTTTTGGCTGAGAGCAAGGTAGCAAATGTAAATCGACATGAAGCAAGAAAAATTCCAGATGGAATGCTTCTCGGTGCGGCCACTGCATCGTATCAAGTCGAGGGAGCCTGGAATGAAGACGGTATGTACACGGTATTGTAAGGTATTCTTAAATTGAGATGTTCAGGTTATTCTTGCGTACTTATCCATTTCGAAATATTAAGAGATTTACAATTGCAGGCAAATCGGAAAACATTTGGGATACCTTGACACATCACGAGCCTTGCGTAATTGCTGAATGCCACAATGGCGACGTGGCTGACGATTCTTATCACTTATATAAGAGGGACGTAGAGATGATGAGGGAACTTGGTCTTGACTTTTACAGATTTTCATTATCCTGGGCGAGAATTTTACCAACTAGTTTCCCTGACAAGATCAATGAAAAAGGAGTAGAGTACTATAATAACCTCATCGATGAAATGCTTAAATACAACATTCAACCAATGATAACGCTGTATCATTGGGATTTGCCACAAAAATTGCAAGATATGGGTGGTTGGACTAATCCTCAAATAGTGGATTGGTTCACTGACTACAGTAGAGTTGTTTTTGAACTCTTTGGAGACAGAGTTAAATATTGGTTTACAATAAATGAGCCCAAAGAAGTTTGTTATCAGGGATATGGCTTAGCATCGATGGCACCGTTGTTTAAAATGTCTGGATACGCAGATTATATTTGCTCCAAAAACATATTAGTAGCTCATGCAAAGGTTTATCATATGTATAATAATGAATACAGACCAACGCAAGGTGGAACTATTGGCATCGTTCTGAGTATGTCGTTTTATGAACCGGAAAGCGAGGAGCACGCTGAAGCTGCAGAAGATCTTACACAATTTGAGGCAAATTAGTATATTAAATGTATTGTAATATTTTTGTACTCCTTTATGTTTGAAAAATAATATTTTCTTATTTTTAGTGGGGAGTTTACGCTAACCCTATATTTTCAAAAACTGGAGATTTTCCGCAAGTAATGAAAGAAAAGGTAGCCGCTAAAAGTAAGGCTCAAGGATTTCCACGTTCGAGGCTGCCCGAATTCACTCCTGAGGAAATAGAATTTGTAAAGGGAAGCTCTGATTTCCTCGCAGTCAATCACTACACTACAAGTTTGGTTTATAGAAATGAGTCTGTTTATGGATATCATGCATCTCCCTCATATTATGATGATATCGATGTTATCTCATATAAAGATAGCTCTTGGGAAGGTTCTGCGTCTGATTGGTTAAAAGTAAGTAAATGTTTTACTAAATACAATTTTTTATGGTTATATTTACATACTTAATAGTGCATTTTTTTATGAATACATTACAATATTCCCAACCTATCAGGTACTTCCATGGGGCTTTTATAAGCTGTTAACAAAGATAAGAGAAGACTACGACAATCCCACCATTTTCATAACTGAAAACGGATTTTCCACACAACAAGGACTAGAGGATAACGATCGAGTATCGTATTACAGGAAATATATCGACGTGATGCTAGACGCCATCGATGACGGCTCCGACATCAGAGTGTACACTGCATGGAGCTTAATGGATAATTTCGAATGGTTGAAAGGATACACGTGAGTATAACTTTAATGTTAAAATAGTATACCCAATATTTTACCTGTACGACGCATTAACTAATGGAACAAGCTTCATTTTTCCAAAACACTTTTTTTTTTATAACTTATAAAGCATTGCTTTATTAAGATAGAATTTACGTGTATGAATAATTAGATAAGTCTATGCTGGTTAACCTTACAAATAGCAGGTTTTTTATTGTTATGATGGATATTGGAAATACGTTTTTCCAGGGAGCGATTCGGCTTGTACGAAGTAGACTACGAGAGCCCGGAGAGGACGCGCACTCCTCGCAAAGCGGCTTACGTGTACAAGGAAATCATTCGCTCGCGAGCGCTCGACTTCCACTACGAACCCGACATGAGCCTGCCTCTCACTATTGATGAAGGACATTAAATTTCAAATAAATTGTTAATTGTGTTTATTATTTCATTTGAAACCCAGTTGGCATATTTTCAAAAACAAAGGAGTTAAAAAACACGCGGCCAGGTACAGCGCGAATCACTCATTGATATATAAAATAAGGGGATTTTTATATAACAACGGATACACGACTACCAATTATTTACAACACAAGTCAATTAATATGAACATGTAAATACACTTTTAAATTGAATATTAAAGTCTTAAAATAGCCTAACTACTAAATGAACATTTAAAAAAAACATCAAATTGAATCCTCTAAAATTAAAATACAATAAAAAAATACATAATGCTACTAAAAACAAACAATCACTTACAGACTTACTGTTGAATTCCAGGCAGGATACATTACATGCATATATAATTTTAATGTATTTAACTAATATGATTTTATTTTTTAATTTAAAAAAAGAGTAACTACTGATTTTCCTGCCGGTTCTTCTCGGTAGAATCTACTTTCCGAACCGGTGGTATCTTCACTTAATTGTTAAATGACCATTCAAAAGTGCTTTTAACAGCCCACTTGAATAAAGTTTATTTTGATTTTGACAGCAAATATGAGTAGTTTTTTAAAGTTGTTTACAAATTTGTAATTAAGATTACATAGATATTTATAGGCACTTTATGTCGTTTTAATTGTCCCAGTTACGGCTTAAAATCGCCCGAATATTTGTACAAGACCGACATCGTGGAAAATATATACTCGGTATAAGGTACTCGTAGATATTGTACACTATGTCTTTGTTTTAATTAAAAATAGTTATAGCAATATATGTCTAATTAATTCTTGCGTGCATAGACTTAATTGAAAACATTTAAAACACTAATTCCTCTAAATGTTTTTAGCCGTTTATATTTTGGTCATTGCTAAATGTTATATATTTATATTAGGCAAGTCGAGTTGACTGAGAGAGTTGTATGTTTGAAATAATATGTATTTTTCGATGAATATTAGCGTTATAAAATGACACCGAAATTTAATATTTATATTCTATGATAAATATAAAAATTAATATGTTATCTGAAATGGTACATTTGTATTTCTGCTGTGCGCTACATGTGCTTTCCGGAGTCCCGCTACAGATGGTCTTCGTCTTCGTCGCATGCAGTGGCGTTGCTAGGTGAGAAAGGGCCCCGGTGTATAGAAAAATAATCGGGCCCTCACCCCCTCTTTCCCATCCATCTTCAACTAAAAATTACCATTTAAAATTATATACACCAAATAAGCTAAAAAGAAGCTTCAGAAGCTTAAGGTTTAGTTAAGAGGCCTCCCTGAACTCCGAGGCCCTGGAGCACTGCACCACCTTGCCCTATGATAGCTACGCAGCTGGTCACATGCTGTCGTTGCAGTAATAGCCGAACGTAACTAGCTGCTTTTTGTTAGTTGCAGCTCGTTACTTATCAACTTTTCACATATCTACATGTCTAACGGAATTGAACCTTAATTTTTTTATATTCTTATGATCCAACTTAAGATTTTATTATATGTGGAAAAAAAACATGTGGTTTTGGCAGGGCTTTAGAAGATTAGAACGGAGAAAAATATAATAATAATATAAACCATTGAAAAGAATCGTTTGGAGTTTAATTGCAAATTTTGAACTGTTTAATTTGGTATGGAAACCATTGTTTCCTAATGAAATTATATCACCGTTATTATAAAACTGTGTTTATCTCAAACAAAAATAAAATCTTCAAGCACATCAAATTATCATTGTGATCTTGGTACGATTGTGATAGCTGTGTAAACAAAGAGGCACTTTAAGAATAATTGAATACTAGCTACCCGTTTCGACTTTAGGCATTATATTCAAAGAATGTTATAAAGTCTTGAAATAATAAAAAAAAAGTTTGTAGAGAAAAACAAATAATAAAAATGGGGTATGCATCGGGTAGGTATTATATGTATTAACTTTTTGACTGTCGTCTCGTCGTTGTGACTTTGATACTGTTTAATACGTACCGCAAATATATCTGTAATGATCACTTGTAAGGTCAATTTACAGATTAAATTAAAATATATTTAAATATAAGCCGTGCACACACCATCTTCCCGCACCAATTTATACGTTTTTTTCCGCGCTTTTGAACATTCGGCAGATTCTACAGGGTTATTGGTAATTCGACGAATTTAGTCCGAGAGCCAGTATTCGGCAGACTTACATTATAGTATCAAGCTCCATATTACTGCCAGGTATACTGCTTCTCCTGCTGTTGGTGAAATGGAGGTTCACTATTTCCATCGAGGTTTCCTTTGAGCGTGCCATGGAGGCCAAAAGCTTAAAAATCGACTTACAAAACGTGATCGCGGCAAGAGTGCCCTTTTGATATCTTAAAATATATATAGAAAACTTTAATGGCAGAAACTTACTCCAGTTCCTTCTATATCTTCTATCTATATATAATAACAAGTCCTATCTGACTGATTAATCGTCGCCGAGCGTAAAGTATTAAAGTGAGGGACTTGAAATTTAGAAATTAGGATAAATTTATTGAGTAGACACCTTCTAAGAAAGGAATTTTATTAATTCTATCCCTAAAGGGGTCAAAAAGGGGTTAAGCATTTTTATGAACGTCCGTCATTTTTAAAGTTAGACAAATGAAGTTTTATTTTTGGAATACAGATTAAAAATAAGTCGATACC
The DNA here is from genome assembly GCF_905220365.1 of Vanessa cardui. Taxonomy (NCBI): domain Eukaryota; kingdom Metazoa; phylum Arthropoda; class Insecta; order Lepidoptera; family Nymphalidae; genus Vanessa; species Vanessa cardui. Next base: position 10,747,381 of record NC_061129.1, read on the forward strand.
TATTTCAGCGTTTCTGCATATTATACACCTAAGGGGGTGAAATAAGGGTAGAAAATTAGAATGCAAGTCTTCTTCTTCTTCCCTTTAGGGAAAAAGCGCTGGTGGAAATTCGTATTCGAACATGAACGTATTCGTACTAAAGGTCGCTCTTTAAAATTCCCACAAAATTAACTGAAAATAAGATCCAATGAAAAAAACTTACTTAATACAAATTTAGATTTTAATAGTTACGTTATAAGTAAGATATTTTTCGAATATCTATAATCTTGGATCTATAGATTCCTTTCGGGGTGTTTTCGGAAAATTGGAAGATTAAGCTTGTCTCACAATATTTTTAGAACAATGTTATGTATATTCACTGTGTCATTGATCACTTTGATAGAAATAGTGACATTCTTATATAAGGATGAGAGGGTAAGTATATAACGCCAAGTTTCCGGCTCAAAGTTAATAAATTCTTCTCCTGAAAGGGATGGTTTAATTAACCCAAAACGTTTGTTAAAAATTATTATTAACAAATAAAGAATTATTCAACACGATATTAAATAGATTATTTGATTTTCATATATAAAAAAACGTGGAACTAAAATTAATTTATTTGAGACTGGACACACAATATTACTTAGTATTTAATATATTGAAAATATTTAACTACTGAGTTCCTTGCCATTTCTTCTCGGTGGAATCTATATTTTGAATCGGTAGTACCGTTTTTTTAAGATTATTTACAAATGATTTTGCACAAATATACATATTTATTTTAGAAAAAAATTGAAGAAATTCTAAAATTTCGTCGTTATTATTTTTGTAGTGCTTATAATCCGCGAAAATAGCGGCGACACTTGAACACTTAATATTACGCAATGACGGCATATCTCTCAGATAACTATTTGTATAGTCCTGTCCAAATTTGAATGTTTATAAAGATGCAAACAAAATTACCTCGTTATAATATAAAACAGGCATGTTGCTATAAAAGGTTAATTTAAGGTCGGATATGGAGGCTTTTAGATATACGAATTTGTATCATCATGAAACCGTATATTATTTAAATTTATAATTTTTTTTTTGTTTAAGAAAAATAATTCCAACTATCATTAACTTACTTCTACCGACAACAGACTACTACATATATATGGTTATTGGTAATTCGACGTATTCCCGTTAAGAGGTGATGGGGCGGGGGAATATTTGCAATAATTTTACCCATATATGCAATTATGCATGGTGCAAAAGTGAACCACTTTTGAGTTATCGTGTTTTTAGATTTTTTCAAAATATGCCAAAATTCCAACTTTAAAAATTTATTTAAAAAAGGTATCAATTAAATTACATTTTTTTTCCTGTGATTTATTAACTATTAAACACTGGATATTTGTCAATACTTAAACAATAATTATCGGTCCAAATTTAAAAATGCGAGACTGAAAACGATATTATTTCAATATTTTTTTGATGTTTTTTTTCTCAAAAATGCCTCAAAAAATGAAATCAGTATGAAACTTGTACTGCAGATTATATTTATTTCAAAGCAACCGAAATAAAATGACCAGAAAGGAAACACTGGTGGAAATTCGTATTCGAACATGAACAAATTCGAACGAAGATAAAACTCAAGTTAAGCTTTCCTAGGTATGGCCTACACGTTTAAAAAAATAGCATGTGAATTTCATTTTTATTTTTATTTTTATATATGACTGGTCTACATCTACATTATTCGGTTTCTAATAAATAAATGAATAAATAAATCCATATTTTGGTTGAATCATACATAATTTTTCCTCACTATTTTCGGAAATTACAACGGAACATATACAACACCCAATTGAGGACTTCAGCATTCCATGGAATGACCGTGCGGAAGCCGGATCAAACAGCCGGATCAAACGGGATGAAAATTCGAGCAGTTCACTGGTCTTACGACCAAGGCGTACGAATACAACACTCATCATTACTGTTCGTAAAACCTGTCTAGCCAAATATATTTAATAGTATTTGTTATAACAATAATTATTCTCATCAATATAAATAATATCGCAAGTGTTTTTCTTGTACTCTTCCCAATATCAATTTAGAGTTATCACGGATTATAAGCGTTGTTATCGATATAGGATTTACGACGTTTGGGAATGGTAATATCTCAACACGAGCCACAAATATATATAAAGGTTTAAGGTGGAAAATTTTTACTAGAAGTCCAATCATTAAGATGTTAGGATCACCAAAACTATTGTAAGTTACAATTTAAAATTTCCCTACTTAATGACATTTTTTTGAATCAATGTCAATTTTCATAGTTAAATATAAATTTACTTGGTGGTAGGGCTTTGTGCAAGCCCGCCTGGGTAGGTACCACCTAATCATCAGATATTCTACCGCTAAACAACAGTACGCAGTATTATTGTATTCCGGTTTGGAGGGTGAGTGAGGCAGTGTAACTACAGGCAGAGGGGCATAGCATCTTAGTTCCCAAGGTGGCGCATTGACGATGTAAGGAATAGTTAATATTTCTTACAGCGTTCTTTGTCTATGGGTTATGGTGACCACATACCATCAGGTGGCCCATATCCTCGTCCGCCAACCTATTCCATAAAAAAATAATAAATAAATATATAAATCACTAATTAATTAAACACTGTTATTTCCATTTTTATATACTATATAAATATATTTTATAAAGTATAAAAAAAAATAAAACAGCAGTTTATATAAATTTCGGTTCAAATAAAACTTGTTACATAAGTAAAATGTACCTACGATAACAAATTTAAAATTTTACTAGGCCACACTAAAAATTGCGAATTTAAAAGCCCTCCTCTGAGGCGTCAAATCCAAGGTTGTTGTACCCTTTTATAATATTGTAATTGAACTTAAAACGTTATTTTGAGTTTAAAACGTAAAATATTATGAGTATTTATTTTTATCTCGGTGGAAATCCCGGCTCAACAGACATTACACAATAGCCAAACAAGACGAAGAATAAGAAAATATTATGTACTTAAAATATATATATATATATATTAAAACAAATATTTTACTTTTAAACAAAATCATAAATTTATATTCCCTATAATAATCATATTAATGTTCATATACATGTTCTATAATATAAGTTTTCTCACAGAAAAAGGAATTCCACAGATTTTATGCTGCTTGCTTTATTTTGGCTGAGAGCAAGGTAGCAAATGTAAACCGACATGAAGTAAGAAAATTTCCAGATGGAATGCTTCTCGGTGCGGCCACTGCTTCCTATCAAGTCGAGGGAGCCTGGAATGAAGACGGTATGTTTAATCTTATTCCTTGTGTACTATCCATTTCGAAATATTAAGAGATTTACAATTGCAGGCAAATCGGAAAACATATGGGATACATTGACACATCGGGAGCCCTGCGTAATTGCTGAATGCCACGATGGCGACGTGGCTGACGATTCTTATCACTTATATAAGAGGGACGTGGAGATGATGAGGGAACTTGGGCTTGACTTTTACAGATTTTCATTATCCTGGACGAGACTTTTACCAACTAGTTTCCCTGACAAGATTAATAAAAAAGGAGTAGAGTACTATAATAACCTCATCGATGAAATGCTTAAATACAACATTCAGCCAATGATAACGCTGTATCACTGGGATTTGCCACAAAAATTGCAAGATATGGGCGGTTGGACTAACCCTCATATAGTGGATTGGTTCACTGACTACAGTAGAGTTGCTTTTGAACTATTTGGAGACAGAGTCAAATATTGGTTTACAATAAATGAGCCCAAAGAAATTTGTTATCAGGGATATGGCTTAGCATCTATGGCCCCTTTGTTTGCAATGTCTGGATACGCAGATTATATTTGCTCCAAAAACATATTAGTAGCTCATGCAAAGGTTTATCATATGTATAATAATGAATACAGACCTACGCAAGGTGGAACTATTGGTATCGTTCTGAGTATGTCGTTTTATGAACCAGAAAGCGAGGAGCATGCTGAAGCTGCAGAAGATCTTACACAATTTGAGGTAAATCTGTATATTAAATGTATTGTAATATTTTTGTACTGCTTTAAGTTTGAAAAATAATATCTTCTTATTTTTAGTGGGGAGTTTACGCTAACCCTATATTTTCAAAAACTGGAGATTTTCCGCAAGTAATGAAAGATAAGGTAGCTGCTAAAAGTAAGGCTCAAGGATTTCCACGTTCGAGGCTGCCCGAATTCACACCTGAAGAAATAGAATTAGTGAAAGGAAGCTCTGACTTCCTAGCAATCAATCACTATTCTACAGCCTTGGTTTATAGAAATGAGTCTGTTTATGGATATCATGCATCTCCCTCATATTATGATGATATCGATGTTAACTTATATATGGATAGCTCTTGGGATGGTTCTGTGTCTCCGTGGTTAAAAGTAAGTAATTGTTTTACTTAATAGTCATTTTACGAATACCTATTGAATTGTAACATTTATGTACAACTAACCAGGTAGTTCCATGGGGCTTTTATAAGCTATTAACAAAGATAAGAGAAGACTACGACAATCCCACTATTTTCATAACAGAAAACGGATTCTCCACACAACAAGGACTAGAGGATGACGATCGAGTATCGTATTACAGGAAATATATTGACGTGATGCTAGACGCCATCGAAGACGGCTCCGATATCAGAGTGTACACTGCATGGAGCTTAATGGATAACTTTGAATGGTTACAAGGATACACGTACGTATAAATTTTATTTATGATAGCAAACCCGCATTAACGAATGGAGCAATTTTTATGTAAAATATAATTTGTTTTTATAACATATTACGTATTAAATAAACATTAATAAACGTTTGATGGCGCATTACATACTAAGTTTCAGTTATATATATTTATAATTGATATTGGAAATGTATTTGACAGACAACGATTCGGCTTGTACGAAGTAGACTACGAGAGTCCGGAGAGGACGCGCACTCCTCGTAAATCGGCCTATGTCTACAAAGAAATCATTCGCTCGCGAGCTCTCGACCTCCACTACGAACCCGACATGAGCTTGCCACTGACTATTGATGAAGGACATTAAACTTTGAATATTAATTGTTGTTTTTTTTTAATACCTTTTACATATTCATAAAAACAAACTAATAAAAAAATACACGGACTTTTACAGTGTGATAGACTATGTTATTAAAATAATTGAATAATACACTCTTAAATTAATTGGATATTAAAATATAAAACTAGCATACACAAACACAACAATACTTATCCTCTAAAAATACAAATATAACAAAAATAAGACCTAATAATTCTACTATTCACTTACAGCTGATATTATTAGTATATCTTACAGCTAAAAATTGTTTGTCCTTTGGATATCGATATCAATGGATTTATAATGTTTTGTTATTAATAAATTATTTTGTAAAATTAATTAAGTATTAATTAAACGCAATAATGATATTGAAATTATAAGCTAGAATTAACAACAATGCCGAGATACAAATCGTAACACGTAACGAACCCGCGATGCAATTCTAACGCGCATTCGTAATGTATAGGGATCCCTCTGTGATCGAAAATTATATAATGTATGTAAATATATTAATATAATGATAAATCATTATAATTATAGCAATAACATTATAATGGGAGTATCCCTAATTTAGAGTTTAGTATGATAAATGATTCTTGTTGTAAGAAATTAGATAAATGTTGAACTGATAACCAAAATCCTATTGTATTTCAAAATATTAATCTAGATGATTTGAGTCTGGAATATTTTTAGTAATCCCATATTATACTTATTCATAAATTATGTATTAATTAAAATACATATCGGCATATTTATATTCTTTCAATTAATAATAATTAACAGCCATCCAAACCTTTAATAAAATCCCTTATATTTATTATAAGGGATTTTATTATATTAAAACATTTTTTTTAATTCACACCCAAAATCGATTATCATCATCATCAACAGCCTGTAAAATTCCCACTACTGGGCTAAGGTTGCCTCTCCGTTTGAGGAAAAGGTTTCGAGAAGAGAAGGTTTCAATATTCAACCACGCTGCTCCAATTCGGGTTGGTAAATACAAATGTGGCAGAATTTCAGCATGCAGGTTTCCTCACGATGTAATCCTGTATTCATCTCCGGTTAAGATGCAATGGACCATCTCGGCTCAATCGATAAGTGATATATATCAAATATACCCGAATAGAAAATAATCGAATCGTTACCCAAAATATTGTGGTGTCTCAATAAAATAGTTTCATCTGTCAAATGTGACATATAATAGCGTAGCAGTGACTAGGCGGGTTCTCAGTACCTCGGGATTCCTCCCTAGGTGTTGGATATGAGGGCCTCATATGCGGGCCGAACGTCACGAGATCAATAAAGGCAGGGCATAGTCACACGCTTCGAAATGGACTGGACCATTCAAATAAAATCTACATGTTAATACATAACAATAAATAACGGATAAAAAAAACAAATAAACAAACTAAACTTACGTCTTTCTTATATTCATGTGATTACATAAATGTGATAATATTATCTTCGAATGAACAAAAGTAATATTATCAATGAATAGTGCTGTATAAGATAACCGAAAAGTCATTTTTCTAAACATAGCTCCGAGATAGCCCCCCGCAAATGCGCAGTGAGATAATTCGAACACATTTCGCTTTTATCGCACCTGTAGTATTTTATGAAATATTTATTTAATTTAATTAAAAAAATATTTTATACGAAATAAAATTGTCTTACCGTAACTTTACTTGGTGGTAGGGCTTTGTGCAAGCCCGTCTGGGTAGGTACCAACCACTTATCAGTTATTCTACCGCTAAAAAACAATACTCCGTATTGTTGTGTTGTATGTGAGTGAGCCAGTATAACTACAGGCACAAGGGACATAACATCTTAGTTCCCATGGTTTGTGGCGCAGTGACGATGTAAGGAATAGTTAATATTTCTTACAGCGCCATTGTCTATGGGTGATGGTGACCACTTAACATCAGGTGGCCCATATGCTCGTCCGCCAACCTATTCCATAAAAAAAGCATATATTAGCATTACACTAACAAAAACCACTTTTAGAACTGTCCATGGCAACTGCCTGAAAACCAAAACAGTACTTTAATAATACTCTCATATCGTATGGGTGCAATTAATCAAGAAAACGATATGATTTAAATATAATTAATACCCTATATAGGAAAAAGTATAGTCAAGTCAGTAAATATACTTTTTAGGGTATTACGATGCATGCATGGAGTGGTGCGCCGAGTGTGACTTCAGCTGGGTGAGGGTAAAGTGTTGCAAGTGCAGCTCTGCTTCCAATAGGGTTCCAGGGCACCCAGCCCTGTTGTCTTTTATTTCTAGTATATACCAACATTGTAATGTTGGTGAATTATTCTTTAAGTAATCCTAAGTAACGAGCTTCAATTCTGAGTATGTAAATAAACCGAACAGTTTTTTTTTTTTTTGTGGATTAAATAAAGTTTTTACGCCTTAAGCGAAAAATAAAAGCAAAAGTTATTTATAGTACAAAACAGTTACATAAAATCAAAGTTATGATCTATGCCACTGCAATGAGGCAATGGCGTTGGCACATTTCCTATTGTTTTCCCTGTCAGCTATCATGTAAGCACTTTTGACATAGAATGAATTAAAGGGTCCCTTGTCCGCATGTTCCAAGTGGATCAACTCCAAACTCAATAATTCTAAAGCTTTTGGCAATAAACTAATATGTCGTTTATATTCGTTTCACATACTTTTATTTGCCACTTATATACGGGTGGTATGTAAGGACGTTATAAAAATATATCTGAAATTCTATAGATTGTGTCATTACTTTAGGCAGTAATTAATAACTCCAATTTCTTCTTCTAAATCTAACCGTAAACTACCTCCAATTATTTAGAACATATAATGGACTGAATGATGAATTATGAATGGTTTTAGCCCCTTTAAATTGACACCGCCTTAATTTAAATCAGATTTCCTCTACATGGTTATGCGTTCGTCTTACAGAGTTCGATTGTAAGAGGTTAACTGTTAGGCTACTATTCAGGGTAACACAGTTTGAACTGATAAATTAATGGAGCCCCGTGGACTAAAACTACAACATTTAATATTGAAACAGTTTAATTTCCTATATTATTAAGTCAAAAATATTTAACCAAAGGGGCCCATTATAACAATTAATAAGGCAAACACAATTTAAAAGGTACTTACTCGTATATTATTGCAAACCTTTTTACAGACACACACGCCTCGATTATTGTTGTACACGTTTTATATACTTAAGAACAACTGCGATTTTTACTAGTTTGCCACCAAATATGAACTGCCGAAGTTGACGCCATGATGATAATAAATTTATCTTGCCCGCCATGAGAGAAATGGCGGCATCCGGAAGTTTGTCTTTGGCATTACCATTTACAAATAAACATTACGTACTTGCAGATTATTTATCACGTATTATCAAAATAATAAAATTTTAATATATTATTTTACAACTATTAATATAAGTATCATCAAGTTTAACAATCTAATTTGATAACTGTAGTAAAGGTTTAATTATTCTACCCATTTTTCGAGACGATTGCAGATTTATTCCTTCACGTAGTATGATTGGTTCAGTCTTTTGATTATGCTTTTCCGTTATTGATTATGCTGACGTCTGCAACTGACCTGCAAATGAAGAGCTCCTTGACGAACGCGAACTGCTTCAAACTTTGTGCTCTAATTTAATTATTTTATGGATTGCGCATATTTCTGATACGTCCATTACAGTTCGTATTAACGACTTAAATTATGAATGAATGAATTATATTTTTTTTGAGTCGAGATGGGCCGGTGGTTAGAACGCGTGCATATTAACCGATGATTGCGGGTTCAAACCCAGGCAAGCACCGCTGTTTCATGTGCTTAATTTGTCTTTATAATTCATCTCGTGCTCAGCGGTGAAGGAAAATATATTGAGAAAACCTGCATGTGACAAATTTCATAGAAATTCTGCCACATGTGTATTCCACCAACCCGCATTGGAACAGCTTGGTGGAATATGTTCCAAACCTTCTCCTCAAAGGGAGAGGAGGCCTTTAGCCCAGCAGTGGGAATATACAGGCTGTTGTTGTTGAATTATATTTTATTTAATATAATTAAAATAAAAGTAGATTAAAAGTGTTGTACAACGGGCGGACTTAAGGCTTATTAGACATCTCTTCCAGGCAACCCACTCAGAGGGAGATTTTAAAACCATCGTAGGCGGTGCAGTCATAAACTTACATACAAATATTCACACACATACTTACTGCATATATAAATATTATGTATAAATAATATATATCTCTATTATACACTATAATACATACTTAAGATAATCTTTACATAGTATAAAACAAAGTCGATTTTTGTTTCCCTATATCTTTAAAACTACGCAACGGATTTTGATGCGGTTTTTTTTAATAGATAATGTGATTCAAGGGGAAGGTTTGTGTATATAATACATGAACAATATAGTAAAGAAACACTGTCAATTTTTTGCAATGTGATGTCGTAAATAAATAAATTCTGTACTATATTTAATATCAGTATTGCACCCGCGCGAAGCCGGGGCGGGTCGAGTTAAATTATATAAAAATACATAAAATTACATAATAAATGTTTTATAAAGGTAATTAATTAAAGTCATCTAAATTATTAATTATGTAATCGAATAATATAATTATAATTATAAAAAAATATAATTATACAACACTATTTGATAAAATTGTGTCATACTTCCTTTTTAGTTGGTATAGGACTTACAAGATAATTTACACTTCGAAATTTATTTCAAAAGTACTCAATAATTTTTATATTTATAGTAAACACCTATGTTGTAAAATAATATATTTGTGTATTTTTTTATATAGTATATTTATAAGCTTATAGTTTAAGGTAATTGAAGAATTAGAATATCGTTAAAAACGTCGTAGATCTTGCTTTGGCGTGAATAAGAACAAGCGCCGAAATTAATCCATTCACAAGTATTTGTTGGAAATTGACATTCACTTATCAACGTGCGATACTGTTAAGTGTATATTTCCGTTCGTTAAACACTTGATCAATGGAAAGAAGTAAAATTATGTAATTTTTAGCACACGCTAAAAAATATATAATTTTTCTTCTTTCCATTGATAATATTTTAACAATTGATTCGTATGTAGTAACCATTTGTATCGTTCTAAATTGACAAGAGTAAAAAAACTTTAGAAATATGTTAAAAATGCAATAATGATTATATCAACATAATGAATTTATGAGTATTTTTTATAGGCACTTAATCATTTTAAAACTTTGCACTCAGCAGTCATTGTTGCTTACCTCAATGGTAAAAGCCAATCATAATAAATACTAAGACAAGTATCGTTTCTTATGGCCAGTTCGTTCATTATTTCATTGTATTTATTATCAAATAATCTATCTATCTTTATTTTATTCCAGTCTGACTATAACCACCTCTAATCCTAATGTCTATGCGTAATGATGTTTCCCAAGATTTAGACAATACATCTCGTTTGTTTTATTAAACAATCTACCAAATATATAATAATAATACATTTATAAAAAACGTTTTATTTTATACTCAAGTAAAGCACATGTATCATATAAATATTTACACTGCGCTGGTCAATAAACATTTTAATGTCAACAAATATATTCCTAATATTTTTAATGATTCAATGTTTCATTAAAAATACAGACGAATTGATAACCTCCTCCTTTTTGAAGTCGGTTGAAAAGTGACACCCATGAAGGATTCTCTGCTCTGCTTCATAAGGCTTAATGAATAGAAGTTTTTGAGTGTATTCCACTTGTTCCACTTGTTGATACAGATGTGACAGGTTTTTTCGATTACATGCAGGTTTCCTAACGATGTTATCCGTAATGACTGTACTGCACAAAAGTGTTACGGAACCAATTTATGTATGATTTTTGTCACTAAAGGTTTAATAGAAATTAGAAATATTTGCGTGTTATGCGTTTCTTTCCGTTGATTACTAAATATGTTTAATTGTTATATCAATGCATAAAAAAAAACAGTGGGCTATTGGGGTTAAGAATCACGATTTTTATCGATTAGTATACCTATCAGTTAAAACAGCATAGATATTCCTTCAGAAGTTTTGCAGATTAGATCGAACATAAGCACCGATAGAAAAAAATGTGTATAAAACATATTATTTCATATCAATAATTACATTCATATAATATTGTAAATGATATCGCAAATCTTTCATCTTGTACTCATCCCAATATCCTCAATCTTGGAGTTATCACAGATTATAAGCGCCGTTATCTATATACGATTTACGACATTTTGGAACGGAAATGTCGCAACGGAGCTCCAAATATATAAAAAGGTTTATATCTGAAATTGTCAATAGAAGTCTACTCATTAAGATGGTAGGATCACCACAACTATTGTAAGTTACGATTTCAATTATATTTAGTGAATGATTTTTGTAATTTTTTGCTATAGGTTTAATTCGTAAATATTTATTTCAAAAGATATTTTAAAATCATTAAATTAATGAAATACAACTATCATCCACTCACTTTTATATATTTTGCTAAAAATAATATTTTTTTTCACTTCATATAACTTAAGCAACTTATTCCCGAATATTTGATACTTCTTTAGTGGTAGTGTCACGCTAAAGCGTAGCATTACAACCGAACCGAACCCGAAGGTATAAATGCCTTCGGGTTCGGTTGGGCACGCCCGCGGAAGTACCACTCTCTCACTTAAAATAGGCGTAAAGTTATAGCTACGCTACCGCGTTTCGTCTGGTAAGTGAGAGTCCCGGAGGCCCAATCGCCCCCCCCCCCCCAAACTTGATGGTTGTGCAGAATATGGTTCATTTACCCCAGTAGGGTACCATCAGCGACAGCGGTGGAAAAACCCTCTCTGGGCATCCATGCATGACATGAGCAGCATGAGCAGGGATGCCCAGGCTGCCCTCCCAATTCTGGGGGGGGGTCAATTATGCGCTCACCACTGTTCTAGGCAAGCGGAGCAGGCATCATAAGGCAACCCCTACCACCCTCGCTGTGGACTTCTGCAACATAACAACTAACCTCAACGCCGTTCACTACCTTCTGGAAACGGCGAAGCCGGCCTTGCTTTTTCTAACTGAGACCCAGATATCTTCTCCTGCCGATACCACTTTTCTTTCGAACCCCGCGTACAAATTGGAACATTCCTTTGTACCACGAGCGTTGCGTTTACGTCAGAGATGATATCTGTTCTCGACGCCTCGGCAGCCTTGAAGGGCAGGACCTATCGATTATCTGGCTGCGTGTAGACTGCGATGACCATCCGCGAATCTATGCGTGCCTTTATAGGTCCCATAGCGGTAAAGCCGAAACCGACCGACTGGTTGAGCACGTCCAAATGGCTTCAGATTCCGTGCTGCAGCAGATTCCATCCGCAGAGATCATTATTCTGGGTGACTTTAATGCCACCACGCTGAATGGCTCAGCTTACGCATCACCGAACATGCGGGTAGATCTGTTCTGGACTTTGCTCTAGCATATGATCTGACACAATTGGTCAACTCGCCAATGCAAATACAGGATGTGGAGGATCATACACCTTCCCTGTTGGTCCTTCTTCTGAGTTCGCATCCGGATGGCTATCAGGTTATCGTCGATCCCCCTCTGGGCTCGTCGGACCACTGTCTCGTCCTTAGTACACTGCCGATTGTGCGGTACTCACGGCCTCGCTTTGTAGGGTGCCGCCGAATATGGTACTACAAGTCAGCATATTGGGATGGGATGCGGTCTTTTTTTGCATCTTACCCATGGGGGCAGATTTGTTTCTCGCCGGATGATCCGAACGCTGCTGCTGACTCTGTTGCCGATGTGGTGCTTCAGGGTTTGGAACTATTCATTCCTTACTCTGCAGTACCCATTGGTGGCAAGTCCCAGCCTTGGTTTGGTCGCTTCTGCAAAACGGCATCATGCCGAAAATGGGAACGCTATCAAACCTGGGCTAATGAATCTGCCTCTCGTGGTGTAAATACCAGCACATTCAAAAAGGAATATTCATCTGCCTCTAGGTCCCTCAAAAACGTGATTGCTAGGGCGAAGACATTGGCAGAATTGGCGAAAGACTGGTACGCCTCCCTTCAGGTACACGTGCGTTCTGGTCTCTCGCTAAGGCTGTCTTAAGGAATTTCAGTCAGCCTTCCTTTCCATCATCAGGGACGGTGAGTCATTGGCCCATACCGCGAAAGAGCAAGCTGATCTTTTAGGCTCTCTTTTCGCGTCGAACTCGACTCTGGATGACCAAGGAAAGTCTCCACCATCAATTCCACGGTGTGACACCACGATGCCGGAGGTTAAATTCCATATCCATATGGCATCCCTCCAATCGTGCTACGGACATGTTCCACCGAGTTGATACCGGTCTTAACGAGTCTTTTCCGGCAATCCTACACATTAGGCGTCGTCCCGAACTCCTATAAGACGGCTTTGATGCACCCGATCCCTAAAAAAGGCAACCGCTCAGATCCGTCCAATTATAGGCCTATAGCCATCACCTCCTTGCTCTCCAAGGTAATGAAGTCCCTTATTAACTGCCAGCTCCTGCGGTGTCTAGAGGAGAACCAGCTGATTAGCGACCGCCAGTACGGTTTCCGTCGGGGTCGGTCGGCCGGTGATCTTCTAGTTTACCTTACTCAAAGATGGGCTGAAGCATTTGAGAACAAGGGGGAGGCATTAGCAGCCAGCTTGCACATAGCGAAGGCCTTCGATCGCGTATGGCATAAAGCGCTCCTTCGAAGCTTCCTTCCTATGGGCTTCCCGGGAAATTATGCAATTGGATTACCAGCTTTTTGACAGATCGGAGCATCAAGGTCGTTGTAGACGGTGCATGCTCTGACTTAAAATTCGTCAATGCTGGTGTTCTACAAGGCTGCGTTCTATCACCCACTCTGTTTCTTCTGCATATCAATGATTTGATGCAAATCGGGAATATTCACTGCTATGCAGACAACAGTACCAATGACACCTTATACACCGGCCACGATTTCTCGGGAAAACGTCAAAGAGAACCGGAACAAACTTTTGTCTGAAATCAAGTCTTCGTTAAACGAAGTCTCGAATTGGGGCCGGCTAAATCTAGTCCATTTCAACCCCAAAAAGGGCGTTAACCGCTAAAAAAACACCATTTGTCGTATGTCCACGATTTGAGAACATTCCGATAGCCGCTACAGGTAGTATCGGAATACTTGGCTTTGATATTTCGAGCCTCGTTCAGTTCCGCGGTCAATTGGAAGGCAAAGCCAAATTGGCTTCAAAAAAGCTGGATGTGGTCAACAAGGCGAGACAGTATTTCACGTCGGAACATCGCTTAAAACTTTACAAGGCGCAAATTCGGCCTCACTTGCTCCCCAGTACCAGTTCCTTCCATTTGACCGTATACAACGTAGAGCGGCTCGAGTTATCGACGATCAAGCCCTTTCCGATCTCCTTGATCCTTTGGCTTTACGTAGAGATGTTGGATCACTCTGCATCTTCTACCGAATTTTTCACGGGGAATGATCCGAGGAATTGTTCGGATTAATCCCGGCTGCTGAATTTCACATTCGGACATCTCGTCAAAATTCGATGTTTCACCCGCTGTTGTGGATTTTCGGACATCAAAGTGATGTCCGAAAATCCACAACAGCGCGATTTCTTTTTCTGCCTTGCACAACCACTTTGTGGAACCAGCTTTCACCGGCGGTTTTTCCGAACCGATACGACATGGGAACCTTCAAGAAAAGAGCGTACTCTTTCTTAAAGGCCGGCAACGCACCTGCAAGCCCCCTGGTGTTGCAGATGTCCATGGGCGGTGGTACCACCATCTATACGATAAAAAATTCTTTTTTGTTAACTTTAATAATAAACAAAATATATTTTTCTGAAATAGTATATTATTATAACGTCTTAAACACTACTAAACACGAAACTAATGTAAATATTGTGTTTATATTTAAATTCCTCACAACTTTGTTATTTATAATTAATTGGAGAAAAAACTATTGAAAAATTATTGCATTAAGAGCAAGCCTCTAGATTTTTAACCATATCCTAGTTTCTTCCGATTAAAAATGTCTTCAATTCTTTTGCACTAAATATATACACGGTTACTTGTAACTCGACGTACTCCGGTTACGACGTGATAAGGGTGACTATTTGCAATAATATTCACCCCCATATGCATTGTGCAAAAGTGAACCAATTTGAGTTCTCGGGTTTTTTAGATTTTTTAAAATATGCCAAAATTGCAACTTAATAAATGTATTTAAAAAAAGTATCAATTAAAATCTGTTTTGAATGCGAGACAGAAAACGATGTTATTTCAATATTTTTTTTGATTTTTCCTCCTCAAAAATGCCACAAAAACAAAAGAAATCACTATCAAACTTGTTCTGCAAATTTTTTTAAAAACATAACTGTTACCTAAACTTTCCGAAAATGTTATAAAACTACAATATATAAAAACTTGGAAATTATTTCAAAGCAACCGAAATGAAATGACCAGAAAGGACGCTAAAGGAAATTCGTATTCGTAAAAAATATTGAAATAATATCGTTTTCCGTCTCGCATTTTTAAATTTGGGCCGATAATTATTATTTAAATATTGAAAAATATGCAGTGTTTAATCGTTTTAACATATCAGAAGAAAAAAATAGATTTTAATTAATACTTTTATCAAATGAATTTTTGAAGTTGCAATTTAGGCATATTTTGAAAAAATCTAAAAAACGCGATAACTAAAAAATGGTTCACTTTTATACGAATACGTCGAGTTAACAATAAACCTGTATAATGTATATCTAAACTACATTTCAATGGCAGGGGGAGTAAAAATATATAAACAACATTGACCTTGAAATTTGACGTCATTTGTTGGGATTCAAATAATCTATGGTGTTCGGTATAGATTTATGAACGGCGTTTTCAATGTCGGCATATTTGGTATCGCAACTTTGAAAATAAAATAATCAAAGTTGATATAAGAAGTTTTGTGTCAAAGCATTGTATTATAAAACAAAATATTTGTAGTAGATGCACATGGCAGGGAATATATATATATCTAATGTTTGATTACCTTTACATGTAGTGCCATTGGAATAGGCAATTTACTTATGAAAATTAATCACCATAAATTCGGGGGTGCAAAAGCAATTAATTGGATTCAAAAATTATAGTAGTCAAATCTGTAACGTATGTTTCTGCCTGAATTATAGACCATATTATATTATTGTCAGTACTTGAAAATTGAACAATCGCCGGTCGAGTTAAATTTTAAGTACTTTTAAAAATAAGTTCTTCTATAAATATATGATATATAACATCTGAATATTGTAACTTTCAAATGATGAAATAGTTTTCCAAAAAACACTATGGTTTCGGTATATGCTTCTCAGAAGGTCAAAAATTTAGAAAAATCAGACTTTCTTATAATACTTTTAATGTAGTAAATGTTTTTATTTAAATTTACTAGATTTTATGTCGCTTGCTTTGTCTTGGCTGAGAGCAAGATGGCGAATGTAAATCGACATGAAGCAAGAAAACTTCCAGATGGAATGCTTCTCGGTGCGGCCACTGCTTCGTATCAAGTCGAGGGAGCCTGGAATGAAGACGGTATGTACACGGTATTATATGGTATTCTTAAATTGAGATGTTCATGTTATTCCTTGCGTACTTATCCATTTCGAAATATTAAGAGATTAACAATTGCAGGCAAATCGGAAAGTATATGGGATACAGTGACACATCGGGAGCCCTGCGTAATTGCTGAATGCCACAATGGCGACGTGGCTGACGATTCTTATCACTTATATAAGAGGGACGTGGAGATGATGAGGGAACTTGGTCTTGACTTTTACAGATTTTCATTATCTTGGACGAGAATTTTACCAACTAGTTTCCCTGACAAGATCAATGAAAAAGGAGTAGAGTACTATAATAACCTCATCGATGAAATGCTTAAATACAACATTCAGCCAATGATAACGCTGTATCACTGGGATTTGCCACAAAAATTGCAAGATATGGGCGGTTGGACTAATCCTCATATAGTGGATTGGTTCAGTGACTACAGTAGAGTTGCTTTTGAACTATTTGGAGACAGAGTCAAATATTGGCTTACAATAAATGAACCCAAAGAAGTTTGTCAGGGGTATGGTTCGGCATCTACGGCTCCTTTGTTAACAATATCTGGATACGCAGATTACATTTGCTCCAAAAACTTATTAATAGCTCATGCAAAGGTTTATCATATGTATAATAATGAATACAGACCTACGCAAGGTGGAACTATTGGTATAGTTTTCAGTATCAAGTGGTATGAACCGGAAAGCGAGGAACATGCTGAAGCTGCAGAAGATCTTATACAATTTGAGGCAAATTATTATATAAACTATACATTAATATTTTCGTACCTGTAAGTTTCAAAAATAGTAATTTTTTTTTTTCTATTTTTAGTTAGGAGTTTACGCTAACCCTATATTTTCAAAAACTGGAGATTTTCCGCAAGTAATGAAGGAAAAGATAGCCGCTAAAAGTAAGGCTCAAGGATTTCCACGTTCGAGGCTGCCCGAATTCACTCCTGAGGAAATAGAATTTGTAAAGGGAAGCGCTGATTTCCTCGCAATCAATCACTACACTACAGCTTTGGTTTATAGAAATGAGTCTGTTTTTGGATATCATGCATCTCCCTCATATCAGGACGATATCGATGCTATGTCATATAAAGATAGCTCTTGGGAAGGATCTGCGACTGCATGGTTAAAGGCAAGTAAATGTTTTATTGAATAGTAATTTTAGTAAAATTACATGATGCGTTATTATAATATTTCAAAATTGACTAGGTGGTTCCATGGGGCTTTTACAAGCTGTTAACAAAGCTAAGAAAAGACTACGACAATCCCACTATTTTCATAACTGAAAATGGATTCTGCTCTCGACAAGGGCTAGTAGATGACGATCGAATATCGTATTATAGGCGATATATCGACGCGATGTTAGACGCCATCGAAGAAGGCTCCGATATCAGAGTGTACACTGCATGGAGCTTAATGGATAACTTTGAATGGTTAAAAGGATACACGTGAGTATAACTTTTATTTATAATAGCTTACCCACTACTGAGAGCACACAAAGCAGAAGCAGAGCAAACAAAATTTAGAAAATAATGTTATTTAGGTACTTGTTACAACAACAGCCTGTAAATTCCCACTGCTGGGCTAAAGGCTTCCTCTTCCTTTGAGGAGAAGGTTTTGGAACATATTCCACCACGCTGTTCCAATGCGGGTTGGTGGAATGCACATGTGGCAGAATTTTATGAAATTTGTCACATGCAGGTTTCCTCACGATGTTTTCCTTCACCGCTGAGCACGAGATGAATTATAAAGACAAATTAAGCACATGAAACAGCGGTGCTTGCCTGGGTTTGAACCCGCAATCATCGGTTAAGACGCACGCGTTCTAACCACTGGGCCATCTCGACTCAACTACTTACTACTACTACGGTACTTGTTACAACATCGATTACATTTTAGCCCTAAATTCCTAGACCCGATACGTGTACAGGGCTATTAAACTCCCTAGTGAATTTATTAATTATTTGTCGAATCAACGCTATTGGCACATTTTATTCTTACATACACATTAAATTAACGGTAGAACATCTGATGAGTGGGTGGTACTCACCCATACGGGCTGGCACAAAACCCGACCACCGAATAAATAGGAATAAATAGAAGTAGGCTAATCATTTTTTAAAGTTTCATTAAACTTTAAGCTATTACCAAATCGAATCGTACATATATTCTACTAAGAAAATTCGAAAAAGAAACACAGAAGTTAGTTTTATCTATACTTATAATAAATCTGTAGAGATGTCGATTCTGTACATGAAATATTTTTACAAAATAACTATCAGGGGTGATCAGGGGTCGATACTGTTGGCAAAAATGCAATCAGTAAAATTTTTGTCTGTCTGTCTGTCTGTCCATATAACCGTTATAGAAACAAAAACTACTCGACGGATTTTAACGAAACTTGGTGCAATTATTTTTCATACTCCTGAGCTGGTTATAGTATACTTTTCATCACGTTAAAGTCCATAGGAGCAGAGCAGTGAAGGGAAATGTCTGAAAAACGGGAGAAGTTACCCCATATTTTGAGCTTCCGTCGCGTATTTAGCCTTAATGGTTAAAGCTACACAGAAATCATGTACTACGAAAATGTTCTCCTTAAAATTATACAAAAAATATCCCATGACAGCCTATGTCTATCTTTTATGGTTGACTCACAATAACACGTGTCACTCCCAATAGCGTAGTAGTTCGAAGCTTTCTGATTATATATTTGTCTATTCCTACGATTATAACACTCTCAATCATCCCAAATTACAAAAATTTACAGTATTAACTATTTCATAAAAAAAAATCATAGAAATCGGTATAGAAACACCAAAGTTATACATAAAATACGCTAATAATAAAGCTATCGCACGTCAGTACTAAATCTATACTATTATATAAATCCCTAGAGTCTGTCTGTACACTTATTTTTGTCGTGATTCGTCATAACTGTGTTCTTTGACTGACTTAATTTTTACCATTTTTGAAATATTTTATGTGTCTGTATCTTTATAAAAATTGGCATACAGGAAAAACACGTACTTGCGCAAATCATAGGCGATCTATACATACAAAAGTATATATAGATAGCCAAAAGGATGTTTTTGTATGTGTGTCATCGATAAACTCAGAAACTATTTGATCGATCATTATGAAAATTGGTATGTTTATCTATTGTGTTATGGAGAAAGTAATTATTTCATCCGTATCATTAAAAATAACCAACAGATGGCCCTTACGTGTATCACGATGCACTTATATTCCGATCAACCGATAATTATAAAATATGAAATAAAAAATGAAAATCTATTCAAAAAGCATAACAACTAACTTAATTTCCGTCATATGCCAATAAACATAAAATAATCACAACAATAATAATTGTCATTTTAAAATGAGATAATTATTATAAATTACATATATGGGAAGAAGTGATTAGCTGTTCTGATTATAAGAAAGTAAACAATAATCGTTATTGGTAAGTATACTATTAACTCCAATAACAATGAATCTTTAGTATAAAATGTAAACGTAAGACACATAACCAAAAAAAACAACTTATTTATATAAATTGAAACCACCATGCCATTGAAGAAATAGAAGATCGTAATATCAACAATATATGCGTAGCGTCATCCAAAAGAGCTACGGGAACAACACACCAACAAGAAATACGTTTAGAAACAAATAGAATCCGAATTTCTACTTTAAGAGTTGCCAAAACAGTTAACGAAATGATCAAGTTCCAGATCTTCGAACAAGCATCTTTATCGAGAGATACTGATAAACCTGACAAGCCCAATGACTGGATGATGAACGATTAAAATTACTATATAGGTTATGATAACAAGATGAATCCCGATGTGATCATTGGTTCAATGAATGTAGTATGCCCATATCGTCACGCTAAATAAACTGATGGTTTATGCTACTCCACTGGTAAAATGTATTTACCACAACTGGTTGAATCACCAGAACCTCTTCTTACCTACGTGACGGGAACTATTAAGGAGTCTAAATATTTCCTTCAGTATATTAGAAATTACAATTCATACTTTTAAATGACATCTTTTGGAGCAACAAATATTGTAACATCGATATTCGATAGAACCGGATAAAAGAGGACGTGTTGGTTTGATGCAAACTTTTACAGACTATAGAAATTTAATTAAAAAATTCATCGTACCTATATAACAACGTATAAGTTTATAGGTGTCATGACCAATCTGCAGCCTATCGAGAACATAATTGAAGAAGATGTAATAGATGACGAATATTATTATTTTTTTTTTAATTTGATTAGATCTCGCATGTTTTTTTTCTCTTTATTTGTTTCTTTATTATTTGTATATTGTTGATGATCAATAATTAATTACAAAATGAAAAATTAATTTTTTTTCTGCGACTAATGCCCAGCGAAGCGGGCGGGTATAGCTAGTACCAAATAATTACGTAAATTAACTATTACAATAAGCGCAAACTAAGTTAATAAGCTTGAATATCGCTCAAAACAGCGATTATCGAGTTTTAACACGATTATAACCGCGCAATATGCAAATTCACGTTTTGAACCAACACTTCAGCTGCACAACCACTCGTGACTAATTCCTGGCCGTCTGTTTTTTCCTTCGAGATTAAAATATTGGAAAGTCACACTAATATTTGCTTTAATCAACTTTGATAAGTAAATATGTATACTAATAGATTAAAATCTAAAAGGCTTATATACCTATTTTCTCGAAGCAGTAGCGGCGCAAGATCGAATATTAATGTGGACAAGATACAATTTGCGAGGCCTGCCTTGTTATTGGTTAATTTTTTGTCAATATTGTGATCCCAATGTTATGTTGTACTTTTTCAAGTTCAAATTCCGGGCGCGACGCCTTTTGCACCGCGAGGCCTTACGCCGCCTCTGGCTCGAAAATTCAAAGTAAAATTGAAAAAAAAAACTTTGAAGAAAATAAAGAAGTTGACAGTGACCAATCCTTACCTTTATCGTATTGACACATATCGTAAATAAAATTATGTTTTGGACCACCCATCGTTTATATGTCCAATGACGAAAGCTATGTTTGCATAACACAATTTTTTTTTGTATAATATTAATTATAACTTAAAAAAATAAATAATAAAAGCAATTGATTGACAAAACAGTATGTAATTATGTACATATTTAACAGTAGACATTTAGAGTAGTAAGATTAGTGTCGATGCCGGCTAAGGGTAATTATTGGGAAATAAACAATTTTTGGAGTATTGATATATAAAGTAAGTCTCAGTTATGTATTTTTATAATTTATATTGGAAATGTGTTTTCCAGGGAGCAATACGGCTTGTATGAAGTAGACTACGAGAGTCCGGAGAGGACGCGCACTCCTCGCAAAGCGGCCTACGTGTACAAGGAAATCATTCGCTCGCGAGCTCTCGACTTCCATTACGAACCCGACATGAGCCTGCCACTCACTATTGATGAAGGACATTAAACTTCGAATGTTAATGTTGTTTTTTTTTTCAAACACCGTTGACATATTTACAAGAATAAGGTAAAATAATACGATATTTAATTAAAGAAGTACCTAATACATTTTAAATATAATATTAAAAATCTGAAACTAGAATACACATAAAACAATGTAACTAAATAAATATATTATTCAATTAGAGAGGGAAAAATCATTTCTTAAATGTATAAAGATTTTGTTTGTGGATATCGATATCAAGGCTGTTTAAAAAATTATAAGTTCTTATATGGTATTATTATATTAATATTATAGTATCGAGTAATTGGTAAGAATTTCCTATAATAGGAAGCACACTGTAAAATCAAAATCAAAATATACTTTATTCAAGGAAGCTTTTACAAGCACCATTTTTGAATCGTCATGTAACAACTTTCTTTATATTAAGTGAAGCTACTACATGTAGTAGATTCAACCGAGAAAAACCGGCAAGAAATTGAGTATTTACTCTTTTTCAACATTTAAAATAAACAGTCATGTTAGTTAATTACACTTACATATGTATCAGCGAAGCTGAGTCTTCTTATAAGGGAGGATAAATGGGGACTTCTCCTTCTCTGAAGTCCGGATTCCAATTTATTTCTTAAATCCCCGTAGTATCGACTACATCGGCCACGGTTTAAAGATATATTATAATTTTGCTTTCTAACATTATAAAAGCAAACGTATTTTTAATATATTATTCATAAAGATTAAATGTTTATTTCAATTAAACAGATTTCATATCCCTACGTTGGGTGCTATCATTCATATGTAATGGTTATAATTAAAAATTAAATCACAATTGAATTAGATCAGCAGTCATAATGTCGTCGCACGTACCATACAAATCCCTTGACGTTGAATGAACCGAGTGCCTTTGTGCCAGTGGCGGATTTACCAATAGGCTAAGTGGGCTAGAGCCTAGGGCGGCAGATTTAGAGGAACGGCAAATTTAGCCCAAATTTGTTATTATCTTGAAGAAATAAAAAATACTTACATGTCTACACATTATATCCGTAATCTGAATATTCGTGACTACATAGCGGGTTGGAACAATAATAATGACAGAAATATCACCTAGTTCATAATCATACTAATAGGCATTAAGAAAACTGCTGATCTATGGGGTATTTTTGTAAAGGTGATAAACTCAATTACTGATGTGATTGCACCTTATCTTGCAATAATATTCAATGATTGTGTTCAACGTGGTATATTTCCTGACCTGATGAAACATTGTAAAGTCATTCCAATATTTAAACCTGGTAGCTCTTCAGATCCTAATACTATAGGCCAATCTCAATACTACCTACCCTCAGCAAAATATTTGAAAAAATATTTTAAATCAATCATTAGCATATTTCAATTGACACCATCTGCTTCACAGAAAACAATTCGGATTCATGAGGGGTCGCTCGACTACCGACGCAGGTATTGAACTTATAAAAAATATCTATGAGGCCTGGGAGGGGTCGCAGGATGCCTTAGGGATTTTCTGCGACTTATCCAAAGCCATTGATTGTGTTCAGCATGAAACTCTGGTCAGGAAACTATATCACTATGGAATTAGAGAATGTGCACTCGACCTTCTGACTTCTTATCTTAATAATAGAATTCAGAGGGTTGACGTTAAAGGGACAAGGTCTCCTGGGGTCTCAGTTGGTATGGGGTCCCACAAGGACCAATTCTTGGACCTTTTCTATTCCTCATATCAATTAATAGGAAACAGGTTCAGTATGACGATGTAAACAATGCTATGTCTGATATAGTACATTGGTTTAGCGTAAATAATCTTAGACTGAATAATAAAAAAACTAAAATTGTAAAATTTAGCACACCAAATGTGCAAAATGTAAAACCCGAATTACTTATCAATTGGGAATCGATGGATCCAGTTGTAACAACTGAATTTCTTGGCCTTACTCTTGATGCCAAATTACAGTGGCTCCCCCGTATAAACGGATTGGCGGGTAGCGCGGCGGGCGCATTCGCGGTCAAAAAAATTAGATTATTTACTGATGTTGATACGGCTCGACTAGTGTATTTCAGTTACTTTCACAGTATAATGTCCTACGGTATTATGCTTTGGGGTAACGCAGCCGCTATCCAAACTATATTTGTGCTGCAGAAGAGGGCTATTCGCGCAATCTATAACCTAGGAGCCAAGGAATCATTAAGGTATAGATTTAAAGAAATAAAGATATTAACTGTTGCAAACTATTGCTTCTCAATACATATTTTGTAATGTTTTTATGTACGGAAAAATATTAATGTTTTTATGAGAAAATTTGATTCTCATAACATTGGTAGATTGGTACAAGGAACAAACACAATCTTGTTACTCCTGTTACTCGATTGCATAGAGTCAGTAACTCTTTTGTGGGGCAATGTATACGCTTCTACAACAGGATCCCAGAAAGCGTTCAAAATGGTTCTGTTGCCAAATTAAAAAAAAATGTTAAGGAACGCTTGTGTGCAAAGCTACTATACAATTAGCGAGTTTATGTTTGATAGCACACCTTGGGAATGAAACGATCACCTCCTGGCTATTTCTAAACATATACTACTATGTATCTTATTAATTTGACAAAAAAAAAAAATAACAAAAAAAAGACCCGCTGTGTTTCTTTCGCCGGTTCTTCTCAGGTCTGGGTGTTCCTTTTTCCGAACCGGTGGTAGTGTTTATTTGACAATCAATCAGTGTGATGCTTCTATATTGAATAAAGGAATTTGAGTTTGAGTTTGAATAATGGGAAATAGCCGATGTAATAAGGACGATAGAATACAAATCATAAAATTGCAATTTCAAAATAAATGTAGGTAATTAATTTGAATTTCAAAAGTCAGTAGGGGCGGCACATATTGAATAGATTACTAGCCTACTAGCGGCAAATTTGTAAATCCGACACTGATTTGTGCAGAGCTTGGTCTTACTAGGTCCATCTTGTCATTTTGCTGGGTACTGTAGTGGATGCAAAGACAGCCAAACATTTAACAGACCCAGTTACTAACCAGTTAGGTCCAGGGCCAAAATCGTTAAATAAAAATATAGTTAATGTATATTATTTCTTTATTTATTTAACAAATATATTTATAGTAATATTATATATTTCTGACATCACAACGCCTCACGCTCTGCAAACACATAATTAAGCTGAACATAATTACAAAATAAATAATATACATACATACATATGTAGTCTTTTTACTTATATTCTGATAATAATTATGATATCTTAATATTTACAGTCTTTTATATTAAGTACACAGGTACTTATTTAGTACCATTAAAATAATATATTAACGAGCGTTTCTTTATTAAAACAAAAAATTAACTAAGATCATTCCTTGCACATGTCATCATATGAAAAATCAATAGCATTAGCTTTTAAATTAAAAGTATTTTTAGATAAACCGTCATTATTTCATACATTTGACAATGGTTCCATTTATGAGACCGAGTTGTGTGGGGAAATTGTTTATAATAAATATTTAGTTTATATTTTATGAGCTTAATCTGAATAAAACAACGCCAAAAAATTTATGCTCTTCTGTAGCGATAAAGCAAGAACGTTGTATGTAAACTTCGGTTAATAATGTACATTTTTACGATTTTCTTCTTCCTCGGTATTAAATAATTTTGTACAATATAGCAACAGAACTGAGGCATTTACATTTAATATAGCTTATACTTTATTGTAAATTATTATTCCATTAGTTTCTTTAAAATGAAATGTACGTTAAACATGTACTTGACGGCAACAAGTAGATAATAACAAGCGGTGCTAATCAAAAAGTGCTGTTTACCTATTGACACATTATATATATAAATACGGATGTAACGATACATTTAAAATTATAGTTATATTTTATACGAACACAAAATATTCGCAAATAAAAATATATTATTATGTAACACAGCATGCACATACTTAAACAGATTATAATACCGTTTTATTTCACAATACTTGAAGTAATGAAAAGGAAACATAATACAAGATTAGTGATAAAACTAAATATACATAAAATATAACTCAATAAATATATTTTAACATAGACTATAACATTCGTACTTGAACAAAAAAAAATATAATAAGTATTTTGACACTTTGTCAATACAATCTTAAAATATTAAAATTATATACGATTCCGACGATACTACGACACAAACATTCCGTTATATATTTTTCAAATTATTTCTGAATTGTTGCTACTAAACAATAACAAACAGAACAAATACCTACAACTAGACGACGAAATGACGACATGAAATATAGTTAACATTTAAAGATCATGAAATGTTTTAAATACAATCGATATCGATTTTATTGTGAATACATTTTCAACAGAAGACAATTTATAATACACAAATATAATGATCCGATATTATAACAATTCAATTCCTTTTTCTTTTAATAATATTATCCTTTAGGGCACATTAGAACGTTTTTACACTTGGTTTATACTGAAGGGTCCTCTTTGCGAGCACACAAGTAAGTCACGCCTGTGTCTCCCCGTCTGTGTAGTGCGAGGGCCCCTCCGCTGAGCAGACCGAGTCCTCCGGAGTACGCGACGCATCGCCTGCCTCGCTCGCCTCCACGGCACTCGCACTGCCTCCCTTGTTTTTACAACCCCGTCGAGCTTGTAAGGCCTATGTAAAAAAATCATCTCATATTACAAATTTATTTTAGAAAAATCAATACAGAATTAATTGAGCGTCCATTAATAATTATTGAATATACAACACATATCGTGTGTGATAAAATGTATACGTAGCAAATATGTGTACGGAAAGCCAAACCATTAGTGTAAACAAACCAAAGACTGTTAAATCAGTTTATTTAATTATGTAACTAATTTATTTTACTAAGGGATGTAGAAATTCAGCGTGTTAAAGGATAAGCTTGTAAGCTTGTCTTTTTAGCGAAAACGAGATGTGCGTGTAAAACGAATGTCTAGAAGTTTGTTTTTTGTTTTAAATTAGTGTTAAACCAATTATATAGACCAGTGTTTTCCGCAGAACAAATGAAGCATTTATCACACATAAAAAAAGTAGCGATTGTGTTTGGTATATAGACTGAGTGCGGACGAGATCCGCTGTCAGTATTGGTAGGGACTCAGGCTGACATCAAGGGGCATGCGGGTGCTCCAATTCAGTGCGCATGCGATATATTCCACATATCCTTACCTTTTCACGACTGCCTTTTTTCTAAAGTAGGATGGAAGTGAAACATTATATTAATGAGTGTGATCGAACAGTATGAAAAGGGGAGTACCTAGTTTACATATACTTAATTATAACGATACATCATCCTTAAGATATGGCTGTTGACTGGGTGTCTGGTCATGGCATCAAAATAATAATAAAAGGTTAGTGAACTAATAAGGAAAAACAACATCAATAAAGAGTGAAAACATACTAGAAAGGAAGTGAACACAACATAATGTAACACAAATACAAACATCAAACTTTGATTTAATTTATAAATAAAGATGTAATGATTCTTATACACCTTTTGATTTATAAAATTTAAGAATTTAATAAATCCAACGTCGATAATAAGAAGTTTTATTAGGAATCAACAATAGTAGTCACAATATTCATCAGTCATTAGTTAATTCCATTTACTTTTAAAAGCGAGGTACGGTGCCATTACAGGAAGTTTTAGCCACCTTTCACCAATCACTGGTTTAAAACTGTTATATCCTTACTACGTGTTTTTTAACGATATTATACCCAATGAGTGGGTGAACCCACTTAAGCGGGATTGTAATAGCGCTACTTCCTACTAATATTTGTATAAATAATGACTCTTTTTTTCTTAACGCCCACAAACGAAGTTTAAGCGATAACTGTTAAAAGAAATCCCTTTTAATATTTGTCTACAGCTCTTGTATCGTATACTTTAAAAATGTGACATAAATGATTTAAAATTATATAGCTTTAAATTATGTACCTGCAATGAAAACCGCCTGTGAGGTGGCTTTCGCCCTCCGCGACGTTTGCTGATATGCGGATTGTCGCGTCGGAGCGTCTGATTGCGTAGGATCTCCAGCTGCACGTACAGTCGCTTCAACTCCGCGCGGACTTCTTCCGAGGTGGGTTCTTCCTCACCTTCCGCACCGAAACCCTCCGCTGGACCGCGGCGAGATACCTGTATCGTTTTGTTCTAATATTTTAAAGAACAATCAATTTTATTGAGGTTATTTATTTATTTTAAATATTAAAAATTTATGGGTAAATAATATGCATTTATCAACTGGGATTCGAAACAATGTGTGAACAAAAACCTCTATAGGAGAAACACTGCAACTATATAATTATACCATGTCATGATAAAAAATGTCCTCATACCTCCTGTGCAAGCGATCGCGCGCGGTACCCGTGCCAGAGGCGCGGCGCGAGCACGCACGCGAGCGCGGCGCCGGCGGACAGGTGCGCGCGCGCGGCCGCCGCCAGCGCCGAGCGCTCGGGCGCCGCGCCCGCCAGCGCCGCCACGCGCCACGCCGCGCCGCACAGCCCTTCCGCCCACAGCGCAGTCGCTAGCCATCCACGCTCCTAAAAACAATTAGCAAAACAATATCTTATTTGTGACTTTCCTTTTGAACTCCTTTTTTTGAATTCCCACCATATTGAACTTTCGGTAATTTAATTTGACGGGACTTTTTAATAAATAAATAAATATGAGACAACATCACATACATTACTCTGATCCCAATGTAAGTAGCTGAAGCACTTGTGTTATGGAAATCAGAAGTAACGACGGTACCACAAACACCCAGACCCAAGACAATATAGAAAACTAATGAATTTTCTACATCGACTCGGCCGGGAATCGAACCCGGGACCTCGGAGTTCCATACCCATGAAAACCGGTGTACACACTACTCGACCACGGAGATCGTCAAAATATATAAAATCTCTACTGACCTAATAATTCTCGGTGTATATTAGCGTCACATATATGTATTTGCAAAAGTTATTGATTATATTTTGCGATAAAGATGAAAGTAACATGTAACCTGAAATGGTACATTTGCGTTTCTCGCTGCATGTGCTATTCGAAGTCCCGCTACAAGTAGGAGCAACTCGGCAGCGGCGGTGACGTGGTGCCAAGCAGCGCGGGCACAGCCTCCGCCCGCGTCTTCGTCGCATGCCGTCGTTGCAGTAAAAGCTGATAAGTAACAAGCTGCACCCAAGACCATCGCGGCAACTATTCTTAAGACCTGTAAATATATTATTTTAAGGCAATGATTCGACGTTATCAAATAACGATGTCAAATGCTATGGATCATTAACAAAAAAACTGGCCTCTGAGTCTCTCGGTGTCCAACGATGTGCCTTCCTTGTGCGGAACTCAGCGAGCAGCACCCACAACCGCAGGACGACGGAGCCGTAACACGCGACGAAGCCAAGCTCTCGTAGCCACGCTCCCGCTACGCATCGCCAACGCGCTATCGATATGTATTGGGAAGCCGCCTGTAATCAAAATAATAATTTATGAAAAATATAATAAAATAATGAAAGATCATTAACATTAATATCATATTGATACTTGCGCTTATTTTAGAGATCTGCGTTTTATGTTAAACGTTTACTGTAATAGTAGACCTCACACAAAATACAGCGCATAATTTTTTAACCTATTGCCCATCTGAATGAAGCAAAATGATCAAGGCACAATTTTGACTGAGGCGTAGAGTTTGTAAGGGTTTTGTAAAGTCACTTGGCTGTATGATGTACGTGAGATCTGATAACTTTTTGAGGGTGCGATCTATGAAATCATATGTGATTTCAATTGTGATGTTGTGGCAACATTTTGTTGAAAAATATTTGGCTGATATACCAATTTTTTTAAATGAAGAAGTAAATAAAAAAAAAAAAATAGGAATCTAGTCGAAAATTGAAATTACAAAAAATATTAGAAAAACTTTTAAACAATATTTATTAATTATACATTAAAGAATAACTTGTGAAATTTGTGATTATAATTTAAGGAAATCACACTAACTAATAATTAGAGCAGCTCCAACTTCCAACTTTTTATCACATATTAATATAAAAAAATATATCTATCGTCATACATTTGCCTCATTTTTCATACCTTGATTAGTTTTGACATACAATTTTTTCGGGTTTTTTTGCTCATAGATCATAATTGAGTTTATGTAGATATCGGCGTTATAGATATACCATGGCAGAATAGATTATAGCCTTTGTCCACTATAAAACTAAATTTAACCCAGAAATTTAATATTACATTTTAGATTAGATTATTAAACCTTGAAACCGATAAAAAAAACAACAAATAAAACTAAACTTACACCTCTTACATATTCATACGATTACATAAGTGTGATTATGTTATCTTCAAATAAACAAAATCTTATCAATAAAACGTGCTATATTAGATAACCGAAGTCTTTTTTCTTAAGCCTAAACCTAGGTTTGAGATAGCCCCCGCACATGAGCAGTGAGGTTATACCAAAATTGAGGTTATACCTTTTTTGAAACATAACGAAGTAAAAAGCTCTTACCGAAGCATACATCAGCATAGCACCAAGAAGAACCACTTCTAGGACGGTCCACATGCCCATGGCAACGGCCTGAAAATAAAAGTTGAGCATGATTTAAAAACAATATTTCATTAGAAAAAAAGTCAAAACATGAGATCATAAGTATAGACGTCATCATTTATACGTAAATATAAAACAAATGTTAACTGTATTTTTAATTTTATTTTGGTTAAGTTATTAAGACCAAAAATGTAAATTATTGACTTACAGACTTTAAAAAAAAGTAATAAAATGTTGTATAAAATAAATATATATTGGTAATTATGTATTATATATATGTACATATTTGTTAAAATATATCATTGCTGTAGCTTGCAATCTTCGGTTGAGCTTAACGTTTTTTGGCCAATTATAGAGCTTCAATTATTATAATTTTAATTTCAATTTATTTAGAAATTTGAAACGAAATGTACTTTTACTTTTGTAATGTAAAGATAACACGTACTTTACACTTTCTCTTTTTAAAAATGATAAATCCAATGACAAGGCATAGCAGCATGCCAGCAAGGTTGGCTGCCAGTAAAGAAGCGCGGTAGGCATCGGCGAGGCATGCAGCGGGGTTGCTGCCCAGCCCACATGGAGTGCAGTTCATCCGTCCGATTTCAGAAAGCGTTGATCTACTAATCCAATCTCCTCCACTCGCATGCCAATGACCAGAGCTGCATTTACAATGGTACTGGAAACGAGACAAGAAAAAAGTATGAACACTACGTTATTAATATTTTAAGAAACAGAATAAATTCTACAAATTTATACATTTTATTATTATTTATATATTCAAATTGTTCATTATTTTTTTTAGAATGACGTTAATTATTGATACAGTCTAAGAAAAAACTATATCTATAGATATCTAAGACAAAGAATTTTAATGTTTACCCCAAGTTTTTGGTCTCTGTTTTCAGAAGGAAAAGCTTCACAATCCGTCGTAACTGGATCACATAACGGTGGCCCACCTAACCATTCATTCATAGTTTCTTCACATGGTAAAGCTGGTATTCGACGAAATATCGCAGCGGCAGCTCGAGCCGGTCCAGCTCCTCGGGCCGCTGCCGTTCCACCCCACCACCCCGGATTACCTTCACATGAATACCATGCATTAGACCAAAGAACGAGACTAGCGTTCCAAGCGGAAGCTAAAGTGCGCCAGAATTGTTGGAGTGTGGCTGAATTGTTTTGTTGAAAGACGATTAGTCTTGGGGGTTCTGCAATGTAGAGTATGCCAAGATGCAGCTGTGGTGCGCCCAGTGCGACAGCAGCGGGGGGTGGGTGAAGTGGAGCGCGTGCAGCGGCTCTTGCAAGGGCAGCTGCTCTAGCTTCGTCTGCAGCACCCTGCTCCACAAGCTCTGACAATGCTCGAGCGGTTTGAACAACGGCGGCCTCATATTCGCGAACATTCTGTAAACATATTTTGTGAGATTAGATTTTTTGTAGCGTAAAATTAAAACGAAGCAATATTTACTAAAATGTACTCATTCCAAGTAGAAACCCACGAATTTGAAATGTAGTTAAAATACATTGTTTATGTTATATGAACGTCGTCTAAAATTATTGACACCAAAAGGTCTTGACAAATTATGTTTCTTACTAGATATTTAGTAGTACTGTTTTGTGACAGAGGTTTATGTGATGAGTGGTTGGTCCTACCAAGCTGGTTTACGATATAATTAATAAGTAATTATAAAAATAGTATACAGCTGCTGATATTGTTATTTAAGGACATTATACTTTTATTTTTTTTTATGGTATAGGTTGGTGGACGAGCATATAGGCCACCTGATGGTAAGTGGTCACCATCACTCATAGACTATGAAGCTGTAAGAAATATTAACTATTCCTTACATCGTCAATGTGCCACCAACCTTGGGAACTAGGATGTTATGTCCCTTGTGCCTGTAGTTACAATGGCTCACTCACCCTTCAAACCGGAACACAACAATTCTGAGTACTGTTATACGATATGTTTGCCCTTTTGGCAACAAATACCTACTTCTATAAATCTTTTAAAGTTAAATGAGTTGTTGCGAAACAGTAGTTGAATAATATTTTTGTAAAAATAATACTATATACTCGAGTTTATGTCCATTACGATGAAACAGCAATTTTTGAATTTCTAACAAATAAAATTGTGCTGTGAAAATGTTGACTTAAAAAAAAACAGTCTATTTTGTGTTTTCTTTGTGATATTGTAAAAAAAAAAACTTTTTTTAAACATTTGCACATGGCTGCACAATCGAGTACATTACGGCACAGATGAAATAAGTTCGATAAAGTAAAGTAAAGGAGACAACCGGACATAAAAATGGACCTCCTCATATAAATTGTATTTTCTGAATAATTTTTTTTTCAAGCTTCACATCATACCACATACTGAGCACGTTTTAGCACATTTATTCTTTTTTTTTTTAACTGATTATAATTTCGAAATCTTGTTTTTTACTTGTAAAATTACAAAAAAGTTTTATTTTTTTTATTCACATCTACACATGACAGTATATTTTGAGCACATTACGGCACATTTTTAATAAATTCGATAAAGTAAAGTAGCGATGCTAACCGCTTGCTTGCAAAAAAAAACCTCGTCATAAAAATGATATTTTTTGAGTCAATTATTTTTCAAGCTACACATCATAGCACACACTGGGCACATTTCAGCAGACATTTTTTTAATAGAATTTCAAAAATTGCTGTGTCATCATAATGGACATCTAGAGTTTACGTTACGTTTAGTAAGGTAGTGATGGTAGACTAATGTTGACTTGGCTCGCCTCGTATATATGTATGTACGTAGTATGTATGTACGTGAAAACATAAATGATTTTTCCAGAAATTGTGACGCACCTGGTATTAATACTAGGAACAAGCATAAACTTTTTACTCCAAGTACCCGATTACTCAGATTAGTATATCTTTTGTGGGTCAATGTCTACGTTTTTACAATAGGGTAACAGATAACTTTCAAAAAATTAAATTGGAAAATTAAAAATATTTGAGAGCGTTTATGTGCTAATGACTTCTTAGTTGATTGCACACCTTGGCATTGGGAGTGAGACAAACGCCTATGATAAATAAATAATGAAATTATATTTATTGTAATTGTATGAAATCTTCAAATAGAGATAAGAATTCCCCAATAAAAATATTATCGAGAGTGCCACTTGAAATTAAGAAAAAATAAATATATGAATCCATCACAACAGTGTTATCAGATAACTTCATGTAGGTAATATTGAAGATGAAATACTCGTAATTGATCATATCCAGCGATATCAATAGTATTTAGAGATTATTATGAATACCAAAAGAGAAAAATTAGTAATCTTTTTAGAACGCGTATAAAGAGAATATATTTGAAAATACGAGAAAAAAGAAAGATTAGCAAGTGCTAGAGAGGAAGATGCAAAGGTTATAAAATTTTAGATATGAAACGATCAGATATGTGGTTATCTTACGTAAATATCATTCAAGGAAAATTCACAGTACTTGGACTTTGTACTGTCAAAATAATAAGAGTCATTTTAATATTTGAGTCATATCATCATCCTAAGGATAATAGTATGATACAACATTTTAAGTATTTTTTATGAAACTCACGCAAGATAACACGGATATTAGTAGAAATGATTTAAAAAGAAATCTAATGATTCCCTAAAAATTTGTCAGATCCTGAAATTCTTATTATTTCCTGAAAATACCTGTGGTAAAGGCGGTGTCCTTTTTAGAAGTAGCGGGTCGCATGACACGGGGGCGGATGAGGGTGCGGGCGACGGGCCGGCGGGCGCGGCGGCGCACGCGCAACATACAAGCGCCAACGCCGCACACCGCGCCCACCGCGCCCCCATCGCTCGCCTGCACCCCGCACTCTGTGTTACAAAGCAAACCAAGATCATAGACATCATTTTTTCAACTTCTATAATAAGCATGGTTTAATTACTTTTAATATTAAATCAATTGACTGACATGGAATTTTATTATTTTTTTAAAGGTCATACAAGAATCATGTGTCCTACTAACACATCTCAACTTTGAAGTCACATTCATATAATATGTACACACTTTTGCGTTTTACCCCGTTCATTTTTGGCAAGTTACACGTTACGTAAATAATTTATTTGAACAAAATAGATAAAACGTATTGAAAAGATATTGCAAAAACAGCAATAGTAGCTTGATTGCGGGCATTAAATAAATTTTTTTGAGTAATGGCAATACGTACTCCAGGTGTGCCAAAATGTAGTAACGATTCGCCATTTAGTTTTCTATGAAAATGGTTTTGAAGGTAGTCGGCGATTTTGTCTTGGGATTTTTTTCTTATTTTTGCATGAGAATATACAATTTTATATCGAAAACTTATAATATAATTTTAAATTGTGTGTATTGATATTATATTCCTTTAGTAGATTAAACTGTGAGGCGTATTATAACTTCAAAACTTAGATAATTAAACCTGTTAGATCATGTACACGATTATTTTGATTTACGAAATCTTTATTTTACTAATGTTTTACGTAACATTCGTAAACGATTGTTAATATAAAATTAAAAGGCGTTACAATTTTCCTTGTAAACCGTAGACACTCAAAAAAGATAAGTAATAAAATCCTATGAAATGGCAAGGTAACGGCGTAGATAATAAAGTTGAAGAATATATGATTAGAGCTCAAGAATTTAATAAAAAAATACATCAATTTCTCTATTACCGTTATTATTATTATTTTAAATCTAGACATATATTAATAATCTACCACTGTAAGTATTTCGACTTTCCGAAGTACTTTTTCTGAAATGATATGATTTGTTTATAGTACGGAAATATTTTGTATGTCTTAAGTGCAAAAGTAAAAAGAAAGAGTTTTTTATCTTACAAAATAGTTAAATAAAATTTAAGCAATGATCTATGCGCCTGCAGGATTCCTATAGTTTTCCTTCTCAGCTATAATACGAGAACTTTTGACATATAATGAATTAAAAGATCGCTGATCGCTATGTTCCAAGTGCTTCAACACCAAACGCTTTAGGCAGTAACACTAATATGGCGTTTATATGTCCTCTATGCAGCAGGCACACCTACGTCACACACAGCCTATGTACACACATCTGTAAGTAACGCTATATAAATAACATTATTGAAGGATTAGTTATTCTATCCATTTTTTGAGACGATTGCAGTTTTATTCCTTAACGTAGTATGATTGGTTCAATCTTTTGATTATGCTTTTCCGTTATTGATTATGCTGACGTCTGCAACTGACATGCAAATGAAGAGCTCCTTGGCGAACGCGAACAGCTTTAAACTTTGTGCTCTAATTGATTTATGGATTGCGCATATTTCCGATACGTTCATTAAAGTTCCCAGGGTTTTAGCATACCGATGTATCTTTAGTATCGTATTGTTTTAATTCTTTACACTTAACATTATGTTCTAAAAGTGTACATTAGAATAAATTACAATTTTGACTGTAATGAAGCTAATATTAATCTTACTAATAAAATTGCGCGTCTCTTCACACTACCGGGAATTATATTCTCTTTCGTTGCTTACTATAATGCTCCGTGTGCTAGGCTTTTGTTTTACAAGCAGTTGAATATTTCGAATGACATCTGAAACCCTGATCGATTTATGTTAAAAAGTACCTAATAATGATTATATGTTATATGAAGTTTATGATAGTACTCTTGGCAAAAATTCGCTAGTAATTTATTGTTATGTAACCAAAATCGTAATGTGTAGAATAAACTTCTACAAATCTAAAGGTTTACTAAACTCGAAAAAACATATATTGATGATAAACTTTGTAGTCTTATGTAATACAAGAATTAAGATATTGTTGAAGACGTATAGGAAGCGCTCCCGTACATTTTGTTTTGGCGTAAATAAGAACAATCACCCAAATGATTCCATTCACAGTAGACGTCGTAGGAAATAGACATTCACTTACCAAGCTGCGATATTGATAACTGTTTATACGACTGTATTGTATAAGAGATTCCTTCACCCATTTGCTCTGTTATTTCTACTAGAAAATATATTTATGTGTTACTTTTTCAATATCACGTGGAGAATTATCTTAAATGTATTTTATTCTTGTTTTTGCAGTATTTAGCAGTGGAGACGATTGAAATCTCTCTGATGACTATGCATTTTGGATAAGGAACTATCTAAACTGTAATATTTATAAGATTAAGGGGACTACATGAGCTAAATGCAAGTTTTAAAATGCCAAAAAGTATATAATCCAATGCAATAAACCAAATGAAAAAAATATATGTTAATCTTCAGGATAGATGCTAGTTATTAATTGTGTTGAAAACATGATGTAATTGATTTGGTACGATAGAAAAAAATCGCAAAGTTACCTCTAAAAAAGTCTTTTTTTGTTTTTTAACTACACTTATATACCTTCAATAATTTTGGTCTTTTGTCAGATTATTCTACAAACAATTTACTAAAAATTTATTATCTTAATTATTTAGTAAAATCAATAGATTTTTTTTTAAATCAGATTTTCTTATTTTCGACCAAAATGCGTAAGCATGTGTGCGTGAGCGCCTCGTACAGACACTGCCGGCCGAGGCCTGTTGCTATATAGACGTGTCGCTCTTTTCACCGCATCGTTGCGAATAAATACTCGTAGATTTTATTTTTGTGTAATTTTAATTGTAACTTAATTGTCGAATATTATTCTTTTTTGTAAATAAATATATTAAGTTAAAATAGTCTAGTTGTAGTTTGCCGTTTATTTTTTTATTAAGTTATTTTTTATAAAGTTTAATTTTGTAAACATAGGAAATAAAGTACAATCTGTGAAGAAAACTAAAAAACGTTCATATAAATTAAAAAGCCGAACATATGAAAGATAATATGAAAAGGTAAGAGTATTTAATTAGTAAACATATATATAAATATATATATTTTATAAATAATGATTATTGGAAACATTTATTAAAAACAATGCAATTAGTTCGCATAGAATCAGATTTTTCGACATATTTCTGACAGTCACCATGGAGTATTTGGTATTAACCAAACTTGCATTGGCAAGCAAGTCCAAGAAGAATTTGCGGGTTCGATCCTCGCACTCTGAACTACAATTTTATTATTTTTAAAGGACTATATTTAAAAATATATATATATTTTATTTAATTATTATATTTTATATTTAATATATTATATTTTTAATTATTAAAATTTAATTGCTAACAACTATGCATTTATTTTTTCAGAATTAAGAAAATCGAAAAAAATAACACGGAAGCTATTTCTATTACGTTAGAATTTAATTTTATCAATTTTGTTTATAATAGGAAATATAGTTATGTATGGATGAAAATTAATAATAAAAAAATAAAATAAATACAAATTAGCACATCACATGAATATTTAGTGGTGCTTGCCTGGGTTTGAACCCGCAATAAGATGCGCGCGTTCTACCCACTGGGCCATCTCGAAATATGTAATTGTTGTGAACCAAAGAACTAAAATATTTAGAAGTGTCATATACGTAATTCAATAATTTTTAAAGATTGGAAATGGTATCAATTGAATAGTACAAATTTTAGCTCGTAGCTTCAGTGAAAGTGGGTGAAATATTGACTGCAAGTATCCAAGATATTTTAATAACGAACGACGACGAACGAATAATTAAAAAAAAATATTTTAATAAAAAAATTGAAACGAAATTTATTTGTTTTTTTGTTAAACCAAAAATAAATAAAAATATTTGAATTTAATTGAATCAGTTTTATTTCAAATATCAGTCAAAAACAATACAAATAATTCTAATATCCAAACTATTTTTATGAGATTTATGACTAAACCCACTGTGATTGACCGAGTTAACCAATAATTCTACTAAACCGACTTGACGATATTATTTTTATAGTAACTTTTTGATTCTGACTTTTTTAACTTAATTTTTTTTCTTTGTGTACCGATATTAGTAAAATGAACAAACTCTACGCTTTTTGTCAGTGTACAAATTACGAACAGTTCCAATTTTATTTAATAAATCGCTTAACAAACTTATAAAATTTAAAAATAGGTACGATTTAATATTTAGTATTACAACTAATTGAATTGATACAGTAAAAATTAAAGAAAAAAATTGTTTAAATTAACTATTTTTTGTACATAAAATAATAATAATTTATGTTTAATTAATTCAGTTTAATTTTATCATAATTTTTTAAATGACAAAAAAATTAAAATAATTCTGTTGTCCTGTCTA
Source organism: Vanessa cardui (assembly GCF_905220365.1). Lineage (NCBI taxonomy): Eukaryota > Metazoa > Arthropoda > Insecta > Lepidoptera > Nymphalidae > Vanessa > Vanessa cardui. The sequence goes on from NC_061129.1 coordinate 10,786,364, forward strand.
TTTTTATGAAATCTATGATTGATAGAATTGATAGAATTGACTTCGCTTCGCTTTCGCTCGGCGCGGCGCGTGGCGGTTCGGCGCCATCTATTGGAATATTCAGGCGTAACCTCGCCGCCTCGCTAAGCGTAGTGCGCGCGGGGACATGCCGTTTTTGTCGTTAGTGTAAGTGTGTGCGCGTGATTCTCAAGGGCAATTAGCTCCTGTAGTCCCCTTAATAGGAATGTTAATTTATAAATATATGTATGGCTATTACAGTCATAATATTAATATATATATATAAAGTATTCATAAAGTAATCTGTATATTAGTCAGTATATCATTAATAATGCTTTAGTCGTATCGGAGATGAGAGCGAACAAAACACATATCAAGACAATCGTTGAAATATTTTTTTTTAAATGACTCATAGGCAAAATCGATTGATTTGTTGTATCCATAGTTTTCGGATAAATTATATTTATTATTGTTTGTGCTACTGATTATTTTCATCTAATATTACATAATATCGCAAATGTTTCTTATTTCTTCCAATATCAATATTTGAGTTATCACAGATTATAAGCATTGTTATCGATACACAATTGTGCTTGGAAATGGAAAAATCGCAATGAAACGACAAACATATATAAAGGTTTAGGTTACATATTTTCAATAGCAGTCGAGTCATTAAGATGTTAGGAGCAAGGCAACTATTGTAAGTTACAATTTCAAATATTTATTGACAATGATATATCTGATTTTCGTAATTATAAGTTATCGCATTAAGTAGTAAATACCTATTTAAGAACTGTATTTATTTTAAATTATATTTTTCGACATACAAAATCTTGTTAACAATGTTTCTTGACATTTAATATTCATAATTCATAATAAAATTTTTGGTGAAAAAATGTCGTTCCAGTGAATAATAAAGAGGTTGCAAATAGTCCACTTCACATAGAACTAATAGAAATTAATATTTTTTATTAATATGTTGTTATCATGTCTTATAAGTAAGCAGTTATTACCAAACGAATGTATTTGTTGATATTTTGAGGCACTCGAGTGACTGGGATTTTTTCAATAGAAAAAGTTAACATTTTTATTTGACCTATCCCGGGGATTGAAATCTGAGTCTCGAGATCTGGCGCCGTATAAAGTAGCCACTGAAACTAGACCAACGAGGCAGACAAAGTTAGCCCCGTATATACGCCAACTGACGTTGACACTGCTTGATTTATTGCTTTATCTAAGGTCTAGCTGTCCGTTCCGCCTTCGTTCGGGTAAAAGATTCGGGTATTTTTTTAGTAAACATTCACTAAATAGTCTAAATTTTATCTAAATATATCCAAAACAAAAATGAAACCGAAATAAACCATACTTATAATAATAAATATAAAATTGCCGTAGGGCGCACTAAAAATTGCAAAAAAGAATGCCCATAAAAGTAAGAAATCTCGTCTAGTGTGACGTGAAATTATAAGTCGTTTACATATTTGTATGATATACTTCAGTTATTTTTTTAACTAATCACCGTGGAAATGTAGAATATTATCAATATTTAGTTTTATCTCAGATGAAATCCCCGGTTCAGCACACATTATCTGATAGACAAACCTGACGAAAAATAAAAAAAAATAATGATGGTTTAAGGAAAATAGGTACCATAAGTTAATAGTGTAATGAGGTCTAAACCGCCTGCTTAGGTGTGGCTATCTGTTAGGAATTTGAAGAGGTACTGTGGTTCTGGAATTTACTTCTCGGAAAATCGTAAACTCGGAAAAATCACCCTTTCTCCTGATAATATTAGTATATATATGTATTTAAAAAAAAATTAAATTCAACAGATTTTATGTCGCTTGCTTTGTCTTGGCTGAGAGCAAGGTAGCAAATGTAAATCGACATGAAGCTAGAAAACTTCCAGATGGAATGCTTCTCGGTGCGGCCACTGCATCGTATCAAGTCGAGGGAGCCTGGAATGAAGACGGTATGTACACGGTATTATAAGGTATTCTTAAATTGAGATGTTAATGTTATTCCTTGCGTACGTTGAATATGGTATCCATTTCGAAATATTAAGAGATTTACAATTGCAGGCAAATCGGAAAACATATGGGATACCTTAACACATCGGGAGCCCTGCGTAATTGCTGAATGCCACGATGGCGACGTGGCTGACGATTCTTATCACTTATATAAGAGGGACGTGGAGATGATGAGGGAACTTGGGCTTGACTTTTACAGATTTTCACTATCCTGGGCGAGAATTTTACCAACTAGTTTCCCTGACAAGATTAATGAAAAAGGAGTAGAGTACTATAATAACCTCATCGATGAAATGCTTAAATACAACATTCAGCCCATGATAACGCTGTATCACTGGGATTTGCCACAAAAATTGCAAGATATGGGCGGTTGGACTAACCCTCATATAGTGGATTGGTTCACTGACTACAGTAGAGTTGCTTTCGAGCTATTTGGAGACAGAGTCAAATATTGGTTTACAATAAATGAGCCCCGAGAAGTTTGTTACCAGGGATATGGAGATGCAACTAAGGCACCTTTGTTTAAAATTTCTGGATACGCAGATTATATTTGCTCCAAAAACATATTAGTAGCTCATGCAAAGGTTTATCATATGTATAATAATGAATACAGACCTACGCAAGGTGGAACTATTGGTATCGTTTTGAGTATGAAGTGGTATGAACCGGAAAGCGAGGAGCATGCTGAGGCTGCAGAAGATCTTATACAATTTGAGGTAAATTAGTATATTAAATGTACGGAAATATTTTTGTACCCGTCTAAGTTTGAAAAATAGTAGATTTTTTTTTATTTTTTTCTTTTTTTAGTGGGGAATTTACGCTAACCCTATATTTTCAAAAACTGGAGACTTTCCGCAAGTAATGAAAGATAAGGTAGCCGCTAAAAGTAAGGCTCAAGGATTTCCACGTTCGAGGCTGCCCGAATTCACTCCAGAGGAAATAGAATTAGTGAAGGGAAGCTCTGATTTCCTCGCAATCAATCACTACACTACAAATTTTGTTTATAGAAATGAGTCTGTTTATGGATATCACGCATCTCCCTCATTTTATGATGACATCGATGTTGTCTTATACTTAGATAGCTCTTGGGAAGGTTCTGCATCTAGTTGGTTAAAAGTAAGTAATTGTTTTACTTAATAATCATTTTAAGAATAAATGTTGCATTGTTACATTTGTTTACCACTAACCAGGTAGTTCCATGGGGCTTTTATAAGCTGTTAACAAAGATAAGAGAAGACTACGACAATCCCATTATATATATAACTGAAAACGGATTCTCAACACAACAAGGACTAGAAGATGACGATCGAGTATCTTATTACAGGCAGTATATTGACGTGGTCTTAGACGCCATCGATGACGGCTCCGATATCAGAGTGTACACTGCATGGAGCTTAATGGATAACTTTGAATGGTTACAAGGATACACGTGAGTATAACTTTTTTATCGCAAAATTAAAAAAAAATATTATTCAAGAAACCTACTTTAGTGCACCGGATAGCTGTTACTCCTGATGCGTGTTTTGAGCAATTAAACACACTAGTGATTTTTATATTTATTTATCGAATCATTATTATTGGCACATTTCAATATTACGCACATGACTGCACTCGAGATTAAAAATGAAAATCATGAAAAATCACGAAAAATGATGTTTATTGCTCTAGGTGTTATAGATCACAGCATTATATTATACTTATTTCATGCATAAAAGTAGCTTATTTCTTTGATAGAAATATGTGCGAGCATTTTTACCGATTAAATTTTCTTAAAAACTGTTTGCTGTTTATATCAAGGCTTATCAGTTTATATTAAATTAGTTTCACCCCTTGACTTCACCAACGTGTTATAGGAGGGGATTGCTAGTCTTTCATGTACCCCTGACAATGTTTAATAAAATATAATATTACTATTTCATAATTAAGCTTATTACTGTTAAATAATAATTGGCTTATAAAATGGTTCGATAATATAGTATTTATATATTTGAAAGCATGCCAAATGTATGATTAAGGTCTATGCCGAATAGGTACCATTATAATGTTTAGATAAAGTATTAAGATATATTAATTAAGACTACAGAGTTATAATAATAATAATAAATACATTTGTAAGTTATATTGTAAATGTGTTTTACAGACAACGATTCGGCTTGTACGAAGTAGACTACGAGAGTCCGGAGAGGACGCGCACTCCTCGCAAAGCGGCCTACGTGTACAAGGAAATCATTCGCTCGCGAGCTCTCGACTTCCACTACGAACCCGACATGAGCCTGGTGCTGACTATTGATGAAGGACATTAAACTTCGAATATTAATGTTAATAAAAAAATTATCAAAATAAGATTTACGTGAATAAGAAAATGTACGAATGAAAATTAATGTATGAAAAGCTATAACTTTCCATTATGAACTTGTATGCATCTATCGGAATCTTCAAACGTGATTTTCCTATCTTCAAGACGACTTGATCTTGAAATTTGGCATACGTACGAATGAGCGATGATAAAACAATATTTTAATAATTTTTTGCTAGTATCCTGAGTACGATCAACAGAATAAAAAGACTGGTATTACAGGTATCGTCGTCGTATTGTCGGCAAAATGATATATTTTCGCGATATATTTTTTTTAATTAATTATTTATATTTTCTCTATTTAAATTAATATTCAAACCACAATTTTCTAAAGATGTATGGTAATGCAGCAACTTCTTACAAATCTGCTTCAAACATTTATGAATACCACATATTGCCTGAAGATAAACTATTTGGCAACAACCAACAGCCGCAATAGATCTGTGTGTTCATAGTGATTTACGATGGAGTAGCATAAACGATTATGTGTACATTATACAATTACATCTGTGCTTCTGAGTTTTATTTTTACCATTTTTCAGGCGACCTGAAGTCGCTGATACTGAAAAAATCGTATTGACGTCGTTTACGAACGAATACACCGTGTACTGAAGCTAAGTAATACGATTGCAATGCATTTTGTGTATTGATGTATTAATTTAATTATATTATAGATAATTTATTTTACTGTCTACAATTTTTTATATTGTTCAACACAAAACATTTTTTATAATGTACTTTATAAAAGTTTTCTACAACGATGTCCCATAGGATATTGTTTACATAATTAAAGCGCTACAACAACAATAATTTGGCTTGCAGCCAACGATGTCATATGCAACGTGAACGGACATTAAATTTATATTTCAAATCAAATAATAATGCGCTAGTAACTGCCTGTTACCTCTTCAAAATTAAACCGCTGAACTGATTTTTGTAAAATCCGGCATACAGATAGTTTAAGTCACGGAAAAGATCATTGGATATACTTTAATTCAACACTTGTAAGGGGCAAAACGGGAACGTTGTGTGCTATAATAGATAAAGTTTTCGTGATTGGGTAACTTCTTAAAAATAATATAAAACTTTCTTAAAATAAATATTATTAGGGTGTTCAAATTTAACAATCTATAAATCATAAATCATTAAATATCAGTAATTAAAATGGTCCGTTTACATTTTTTTAAATTAACTAATCTTCTAATTACTGTGTCGAAATATTAAAGGAAAATTGAAAAATTTAAAAACTTTTCGTCACTGGATACTTTAACGGATATACATTTATATAATACGGTTCATATCACTTAAAAAAGGTTGTAAAAGATCAGTTTCGGTTGTGTGGTTAAAGAGCAATATTTGTCAGTTCAATGTTTACAAGGTATGAACGCGGAGGATATATTTCAGACGGGCTTGAAGCGGCCTACGGTAAACAAACGTAATTTGGCCTCGAAATATTAACATTTTGCGAAGCGTCGTTTAACTGTTGAACTTACATTGTATTAATAATAGTCGTCCAAATTTATTATTTTGCCTTCAGAGATTTAATCTGTATTATTTATGGATCATGTAAAAAAATTAACATACTATTTTGTAGATGGTATATATCATATACTACATACATGATATACGTATACCGGACTCATACGCTAAAAAACAATAGTACGTGTATGTATTTTTGTATCCTTTGATGTACCTAAGTAATCAAACACGTTGTAAAAACCTTCTCATCCATTAAGCAAGCGCTCTTAACAAAATTCGAAGCGTAACCTAAAAGAGCAGAGATCTCTTCACAGTGTCTCGAGGTGTTTATCCACAACTCGACGTGCTCTTCAGTAACGCTTCAAACTAAAGCTTGTAAATAAAGCTTTGTTTGACGTATTCGCCATACCGTATACACTACAATGACTTACTCCTTACATTTATTTCATGTTTAATTTAATATCGATCATTTCACTTCTTACACTACCAGTATGTACTGTAACGAACTTTTATCTTACTATAAATTACAATGTAATAAGTCATTTTAATATCAACAAGCGTATAAAAGTAAACAAATGAGTATAAAATTAGATATGAAAATTACTGTTATGGACGCAAATTTTAAAACTTGATTATCCACGGTCGTTTAACCTTCGTAATGTATGTTGATATTATAGCTGTTAAAGCTGCACAAAATCTTGGTTTTATCAAGCGGAACACACAAGGATTTGCAGGCCTAACTAAATTACTCTTGTACCATAATATAGAACGCAGCTGTCTCGAGTATGCTAGTATTAAATATCTAGAGTACACTGCAGGTACATACGCTCTCAGTGTATTTAACATGTACATAACATTTTAACATAACTGAACAAAACATTTTGTTTTTTTATGAAAAGAATTTTTCGCAAAGACACAAAGAACGTTTACCATTTATAATATGATTTCTCTTTTGAGCATGTTTTTATTTATTTTTTACTAAAAGTGCTGTATTCATTAGTAATTCACGTCCTTACTTGATATTTAATTGTTGTTTTATTAATTAATTTGTAAATACATCTTATTTATGAATGACGTAAGTGTGATTTACTAATCAAGAAAAATAAGTAAACATTGATAATTCAATAAATTGTTATTCAAGACAATCCAAGGATATTACGCTTTGCATATGATGTTATCAAATGTTTAATAGTAAAAATAATTCATCTATTGTTCAGCCGAGTGTTCAAAGTGTTGGGCCTATTTATAATAGTCTGTGAACCATTCAGTGGACATAGAGGACACAGGCAGTGTCGCTCCATTTAACATTCTTGCATGCTTCATATGACTTGGTCTCGTCTAAGAAATTTATTCACAATCTGAGAATGCGTTTTCTCAACGAGTTTCAGCCATGATTTGCATTTGATTCTGGAATGGAATATCACAAACATGTACGCAACAAGTTATGATATTATATACTTTCAAATTTATTGAAAGATACAAATATAAAGGAAAAGGAAAATAAAGTCAATTTTTGATGCCGAATGTTTTTACATTTATAACTAATAGCAGTACGATTTAAGAAAATTATTTTGGTGAGAAAATATTGAGTATTCCTTTGTCAATCGAGTAAAGTTATTGACTATAGATTATGTATTGCATAGTACATAAATGGCTTACGCTGAAACTGTTTTGTAAGGAAAAAGATCGTTTACTAGTATTTTAGAAACATTTCCCATATATAATTAGTTTGAACAATTATATAATTAATCGTTGTAATATAATTATGTTACAACGATTCGCTAACTCGCACTGAATTACTTACTTCATTCAAAAAATAAATAACATTATGTTTAAACGTGCTAAGTCCCGTCTGCACATAAACACTTTTCAACAGCCATGCTCTTAGTTTAAATCGTATCAATGTTACTCATCACTTATCATATTTATCTAGTATTAATAAAATCGTTAATGCTATTTATGTAAGCCATGTTTCGTTTACTGCGGTAAAACAGCAGTCCTTATGACAAATTTTGACATATTTTCATTCTACAAAACATATTCTTAAAAAACAATTATTATATAATTTATAAATCATAAACGAAAACGAACTGAATAAGATATTATTCCATTGTATATTTACAACCATTTAAACTCATAAAATATTATTCGCATCTTTCCATTTCGTCCACCTAAAAGGTCAATTCACAAATTTATATCGTAAAGCATAAATCGACAACAACAAAAAATAACATTACGAATAGGTAATATTAGGTACGCACCTATGTTGATAGCACTCGACAGTTAGAGTCTATGTAGGGATGAATCATTCCGGTGTCTTTGAAAGCCATTAAGTAGCTCAATACATCATTAATTTTACGCACAACCGAAACAAAAATCATAGGAATTAACGTTTCATAACAGGTTTAAACGGTAACGATTATATTTATAGTTTTGGTAAACGGTATCATTATATTTTAGAAAATTTTGATTGATTCGTTTTTTTAATGGATTTGAGTGTTGTCACGAGCCCCCCAAGGGCCAGGAATCGACCAGGCGTCCCGCCGCGCCACTGAGCGAAAGCTGCGAGGCTCCCGGCCCGCGTTGATGCGCGCATGCGTAGTATTCCTTCACGACACGCCGCCCGCAACGCTATATCCCGACGCTCCTTTAATTTCCTAATTTGCTTTTACATTACTTGCTCACGTAAAATTCACGTACGTGCTCGGTGGATTGAACTGGCGATATACCGAATTATCGAAATTCTTATCCGTATTGGAATCTAATATTCTACAAAGCTCCCCATACCAGATGTCTATGAAGTATGAACCGAATCGAAAATCGAAGCTTTGGCCAAATAGTTACTTGTAATATAGCATTTACATTATTACTTACCATTGATCTATAATATTGCACTAACGCTGTACCTACATTCATACATTTTCGTAAACATAGCATAAACAATTACGGTATATAAGCTTGTGTGGTAAATTAACCACACAATCTATTCTATTGATATGAACTAAACAAATAAAACACAACATTGCTACGAAGCTTCGTATCCACTTGAATAACGAGGAATTTTGATGCGTAAGTATATCAGTGTGTTTATTCTTTATATTTAAGAATTATAGCTGAAATTATTAATATTGCAAATCACTTCTGACATATCATGGTCGTGTTCTGTGGTTTGTTACGAATTTGAACTTTAAATCTTTCGTGGCCCAAATGCGCATTAAAACAAAAATATCTATATATAACAAATGAATTAATTGATTTTTTTAAATCAACGATGTTCGGCTTAGTCAATTATGATGCTTTTATTATTACAGTTATTAATTACGGGATTTTTACCATGTTTTTTTTAATTTTCATTCGTTATAGCTCGATGTTTCGACATTATCTTCGAATGTCTTGTTCACAAGTCTCGTGATTAATTAATAACTGTAATAATAAAAATAACAATGTTCATTTAAAAACTTATATGATGCATTTGTTGCGTACGTATTGTGAAACTTTAAAATCCCTTCGTCGTTTTCGTAGCTATAATAGCCAAGTGGATTTGTATGACTTTAAGCAATTAACACTGGTAATCGAGCTGAACACGAAAACGAAACCTTTTCATAAATAGTGTAGCAAAGGAATACCGTACGAGAGGCTTTACTGAAGTTTGTAAGCATATTATCACAACCTTTAGATGTAATATTTAAATATATAGGTAAATCGAATACATGCTGCGCTTTACTTTTTAAAACTATTTAAAATTTATGTCAAGTATTCCACTTTTTATAATATTTTAATTATTTTAATATTATACGTCTCATTAGATTCAAAATATTGGAACGTTAATTGATTAATCATTATGTATATGATCAATCATTTAATATTATTATATATAGGTTTTTCATTTGTTTATTGAAATCAATGGTGCGCTTTATTTAATTATTTATATTTTAACTGGATTTTGGGTAAACCGCTTAAATAAACACAAAACGTACAGGGGGAAAGTTTTGTACATTTAAGAAATCAAATTATCTAAAACAAAATATAGCAGCTTTGAAACTCACAAGGATGATTTTTAATTAAAATGAATTTGCAATTTGTTTAATAATTGTATTTTATTATCTTTGTATAAAATGATATAAACGATAACAGCTTTGTAACATACACGTGGCAAAAAAATAGGATAAATTTTTGCGTTTTAGCGTTGAAATAAATATTTACATAACGAAATATAGTCAATATCGTATCGGTTGGAAATTTATTAAAATTATAAATCATATTAAACATTCTCTTCACAAGAGATCAATTATTCCACAACAGTTAACTCTTACGTTACTATATTGTAAAATTACAACAATACTTTTTCTTAATTTATAACCAACAATTAGTACCAACCTAGCAGTTCTAGCTAACGATTATATTGAAATCTATCTAGTTTATTGACTCAATCTTCTTTTCTATCTACACATAAAAAATATTGAACAATTTTGTAGATTTTGTTACTTAATTTTACTAAATATTTTTGTAAAACTAAAGAAGTTTTTAAAATTCAAATCATACGTTGATCATGCTATGATCTGATATCTTTCAATTCCTTTTAATATCCAATACAAGTTAATTGAAATAAAATTTATTGAAATTGACTTTATTAATTATCAAATCCATGAATTGTAACTGTCGAAACAACTCAAATGAGTCTATAAACAAACGGTACGCTCAGTGAAAGCACCTATTATAGTCATGTCATTAGAGAGAGCTGCGCGCATCACTTGCGGACCCACTTCGTCTTTCACCCTCAAAGTAAATTCACGCCGTGTCGGAGCAGGCAAGGCGCCTCCCATCGCGGACAAGACCCTCGACCTCCCGGCAGCGTCCAAAGGCTTGCCCTCGGCACTGTTCCCTAACACTTTACGCACACATATCGACCGACAAGCTTCTTTCTCCGCTTCAAATAACTCTCTTGCGGCAATTTCAAAAGTACGTCTTTTATCTACTCCCCCGATTGACGAGCTTGTTGAGGTAGCTCCTTCTGACATAGCTTTCAAAGCGCCTGCCTTTAACAAAGCAGGTAATAAAAGTTCCCCTACAGCGCCTACTGATCTCGATCGAAGAAAATGTAACACTTGTTCTGCTTCCCTCGTTTCATCAAAAAGGCGCCGTTGACGACCCGCTGGCACTGGTCGCGCTACGTTCCACGCTTCGACCCAAGGATTCCCGGGTAAAAGCATACGGTCTCCTAACGAACCACCGTCGTCTGGTTTCCAATCTCTAGGTGAATACCATCGCACAAAGTCACACAGCTCCGCTCCGGGATTAGCAGCCTTAAAGGCCTCCATATCCGAAAGCAGAGATGCACTCATCATCCTTGCACGGAGCTCTGATGCCTTGGCATCGTCACCTAGTCTAACCATCAATTCAGCATCCTCTTCTAATTGATCTTCAGTTTTAGGAGCCGGGTCCTGAATTTGATAAAGACATATACATATATATTTTTATTCAATAAAAATATAAAACCGTACTATAACTGCATTTACCTGAGTCCGAGGAATATAAAGTGGGGCGCCATTTTTTAGTGTAGCGTCATCAAGTCTTTTGAGGCGACCAACTGGTCGGTCCCAAGGTAATTGGTCATCTGCTTCTTCATCTTCTGAACAGTCGAAGAATTCTTCCTCAGATGAATTACCCGTTGCATTAGTAGATCCTTCTTGGGCTTTTTTTATACAGCAATTTAATAGTTGTAATTTCTGATGAAGCAGGCAAGTCCGAGCATTTGGCGCACCATCCACCATTCTAAAACAAAAAACATATTTTTTATAACGGAAATATTTTACATTAAATTAGACTATTTTACAAAAATGGAAAAAATTATGAGACGATGTACGTATATTTATTTATATATTAATTCCATTAGATAAAGAAATAATCGCTTAGTAGAATTTCGTTTTAACTTTCACATAAGGCGTTTTTAAGAAATTAATACATGACCTCGAAAAGCCAGCGAAAAAATCAAAAGAATGCGCAACGACTGGCACAGTATTCCGAACATTTTCTCTTTCGTGTATGCAAATTTTTAATTAAACAACTTCTTCGTTCCTCGATACCTAATAACATTGGAAAGGTAAGTAAGTACGTGATAAAATATACTTCATATCAATTCGATTTACAGAAATATATTCCTTTGATATCATGCCATGACCTACAATCTATGCGAAGTAACTTAAGCGCTCGCGCACTCCGAGAACCGTTATCTATATTGAATTATAAATATGAAGCGAAACCAGACAGCAGGGGCTGGCGTCAGAGCAGCAACTTTTTCAAGATGCTTAATGCCTAATCGGTCGCTGAACCGTTTGTTTACCGGAGTCGATGCGTCCACAGCAACGGTGTGTAGGTCAGGGCGAAGTGGTGGGGCCGTGCGCGCGCACAGTCCGACGCCAACGAGAGTCGCGCGCGCACCATCCCACAGTCATGGGGCTAAACCGACCTAACCCTGCTTGACACTGTTACCAAAAGCTCGAATGCCTCGAAAGTGACCCCTTTCCCACTGTTGTGAACCGATTTACGATTATGAAAGTCTGTGAATAAGCAAAATTTTAACGTGACAGTGATTGTAAAAAGTGGTCAGTTTCAAAGGATATTTGGAAAAGTGAAAAGGAATTTCACCGATATGGTAAGAACGCAAAGGAAACGAACGCACGCAAACAAAAATGTATAATTGTATAACAAGTATATTACCTGCCTGAACCAAGTAAAACGCTACATTGCGAAAATAATAAATATCATAAATTAAGTGATCGCTCTTTTATGGTATACTTGAGTCTGTCAACAACAGGGCTTATTGTTAACTGATACGAACGAAAACTTAGTTTAACTAAAAGCTTTTAATATGCACTGTCATAACTCAATTAATATCATTGAGTTATCTCAGTAATCCTACATACTTACTACACACAGTGATTCTGATACTATACGTACGTTAAAGTAACGGTATTTGATTACTGACACATTTCTATATAATATAGAATGTAAATAACATTTATAAAAAAAAACATTCAATATGTCTTTACAAGGTTATGTTTTTTTCTAATTATTCTTGTACAAAACTATTAATAAACTAATCAAAAACCCTGTCTGAATGCTTCATAGTAGGAGCGTAAACACAATTAAAACGTAAGTTGTTAACCGTCACTTTAGGTATTTGTTATTTGCAAGTTTAATCGTGTGTCACTAATAAGTACCTCGGAGCTCTAACTCGACATGGCAATGCCTTTCTTCAGTTTGTAACATTATTAAGTCTATTGTGAAATGATATTCGCTCATGTTCTCATAAACTCCGCAGATAAAAACACGAACAGCTTAAATATTTATAATTAATTCCTAATCTTATTAATGGGACGAAATATATCTAAACTATTGGATCAAACGATAAAGATATATTAACGATTTTAAAACGTAATATACTAAATACATATAATACAAAATGACTTTGACTTTCCGTATAACTGAACTTGTAATACATAAAGACGAAAAATTTATTCTATGTTGGTAGGTATTTTCTTAAATATTTCGAACGTCAACTGTTATGTTTAAGTATATTATAAATGTGAATGTTACTCTGTCTGTCAGTCTGTCTGTATGTCGCTCTTTCACGACCAAACTGAATCGAATTTGATGAAGTTTGGTGTAAAGCAAACTTGAACTCCAAGAAAGGGCATAGGGTATTTTTTTGCCTAACACATGACAACCAACGCCCTAAAACTCGAACGAAGCCGCGGGCTACATCTATAAGAGTCAATGAACAGGAAACGTGGAAGGTAACATAACTAATGAAAGGCGTTCTTGGATTTTCATTCATTCATCAACGTCGCGATATTTCCGCAAATTTCACTAAAGATCAGAAACGGACAAAAACCCTATGGCGTCGAACCCGAGACAATAGGCAGGGTAACTGTGTCGACTTGTACTCGCCTAACGATTCAGCGGCGCCTACGTTGATGTCGTCGCCGTGGGACCGCTATTGTGACTAGCGTAGATTACTTTATACTACGGTATTAAGCATTCGAGACTTATATTCATTCACGAAAAGTAGCTCTACATATTATTATAGGAATGACTTTTATATGATATCGTATTTTTCTACTGTATTAATTATTATTCTATTTTTAAGAACATTGTTGTCTGTAGCCTATTATTTAACTAATTAAATAGTAACGAAATTTATCTTTAAATATATTTTCATATAGTCTGCAATAGTCTCTCAAACTCAAGTGACGAAAGCTTACCGTCTGAGAAATTTCTCTTTTTAAGAACGAAGTCAATACGATGACTATGTAAATCTCATGACCCATGACAAACTTAAAACTAAATAATTCTACGATTAATATTATTATGCACCATCTTATATGTTCATCCTTTTTGCGCTTTCTTCAACAAATAAAAATTAACTGCACAATTCAGTTTCACATTGCCAAAATAAAATAACTAAAGCTAAACAAATATGCAAATACTAACTGCCGTACCTCTACAAAAAAGTATCACTAGGAACACACATTCTGAAGAAATCCGTAAACGTGAAACATAACTGCCCTTTGAACACGAATTTCATAGATTTAATAATAATTTGCAAATATCTAAAATTAATAAATAGTAATATTTGCGGATATATGTTATCAACTTAAATAATTAAGTAACTAAGTATGTATATATGTATGTATAACTTAAGTAACCATAGATGTAATGTATAAACATTACATCTATAGTTATTGATAGATTTCGATCTAGTCTATCATAAACCTGAACGAAATTATAAATATATCTTAACTTAATAATCGAGTACAATATTCAATTTTAAACAGTAATTGCTGTCAGACAGTTGAACTAAACTAAGACTTAAAACTAAGTACACGATCAAAGTTATTGTGGATAGTATTAAATGTGCAAACCCACTCCAAGACCATGTCCATCAATATTTTATGATACCTTCTGAGAGTGTGATGGCTCATAAAATGACGCAAACCGTCACCGTGTTAATTAAATAAACAATACTTTAAGTTTTATGAAGTTTTTACTGCCGGCGCTTCTGGTTGTACTTATTGGAAATGTATTGAAGTTACGTAACAAAAAGGTTAGTGTAGATTTGATAATCGTTTTATATGACATTATATTTCCGACTTAATATGTTATCTCTCGTCAACTAAAAAAATTGCTCTATAGGTATTGAACGTACATTATTTTCTTATCAAGAATTCCTCTACTAAGAGCAAAGTATCATCCCATCAGCATTTTTAAATAATATGAGAGTATAAACAAAAATAAATAATCAAAATCATAGTAAATACCGCATCAATCAAAATAAATTCATACTATTTATATGAAAGTTATTCGTCACTATTACTGTATAAATATAACAACATAAAAAATGTTGTTTTTTTGTTATAATCACACTGAAAAAGTATATATGTAATTTGAAATCGAAGTAAAACACATTCGATTCGACTCACTTCGTTACAAACGTCGGTATTTTTACATTAGGTTATATTATTATACACGATTGTATAAAGCAACCTTAAGGTTTACGAAAGTGTTAGCAAAGGGCAGTCTTATCGATTATCGATCAATAATACAGTTAATAGCGATCTCTTTCAGACAGCTTAAGTGTTAATTAAAACGAAATAATACAAATGATTTAATTCTCATTACGTAAAGGCAAAACAATAATTGCGCTACATAATAACTTTAATACAATAATTATCGACTTCACCGTCGTAGATAACAAACTATTAAAATATGAAATCATCAAAAATTTCGATAATGCAAGCGTTTTAAATTATTAGAAACTTTGAGAAATTGCCTAGTTTTCGAAACTGGTTATTTTTATGCCGAAATAAAATATCTCTTTCACTTTACGCTAGAGTTTAATAAAATAGTTAAGAAATTAGAAATTTTATTTTATTGATAAGTAGCCCATAATGAATGCATTAAGTCGACATTCATTTGAATAATTTATAAGAAAATAATTATTTATACTTAAATAAAATATCAATTTAGTATTATTTATGTGTTAAATCTTATAATATTTTTATAGTGTTTGAAAACAAGCTCAATCATTGAATATACTTAATTAAAGACTCTTAAAAGTATTTTTGAACTGCCAAGTTCATCCGGCTCAGTTAATCATATTATATAATTACATTTATATATCCGGCATGAATCAACGGATATCAATTCTACGCTTTTTTAATAAAAAAATTCTAACGAATACGCAATTCTACCACGAGATAGCCCTTGCCTATCGTTCGTGATAAACCTTGTTCAAAATTGGACTATTAAATGAACAAAACAATCATTAATAGTTCCTGAGACTAATAACATATCAGAAAACTCTTTACAAATATAATATTAACTTTAAATATATTTTAAAATCATCATTCTATAAATGTGGATAGGTTCTGACGTTAAAGTATCTTTTGCTAGTTTATTGAACTCAACAGGTGCGAAGCGCACTGCATCAGCTCCACCGTGTCACGTTCCTTATAAGATTGATGAATTCCAATCATTATAGCCACCAGAACCAATGCATCTAACGTATTTTTTTCGGACAAGAATTCGCAGATAAATCAGAAGATAAATGAGAAAATTCCATATCGATTACTTAGATATTTCATTAAATTGTAACTGAACTGCGACTTCACCCGTAATAATATTTACGTGAAGATTTTCTATTTTTTAAAAGTAGCATTTTAAAGATTTTCCATTATCTTGTATTATTTTTTAAATAAAAACATGATAATTATTATTAAGCCTCTTAAGAGCATGCCTTGTACTACTTTGTCAATGAGGCGCTACATCTACTTAAATAGGTTATAGAAAGTAATTTTCATAAATGTGACCCACTCACTTTCGCACCTTCGTTTGATATAAAACCGTTAAAAATTACGTGATGTTAAAATCCATTATAAGAAAATTATTGCTAGAGTTTAAAAAAAAACAATGAACATTAATTAAGTTTAAAGAATGTTATCCATTAGTTTTAATTTACCTAAAAATTTTAACCGCGTAAACTGAATATCGCAACTTTTCATCTCCGGTAGACATTTTTCTATTCTTTTTAACCGACTCAAAAAAAGGAGCCACTCCTTTAAGTACGTATGTATGTAAGAAAGCTTTTAATCTATTATTATTATAATCTATGTTATATTACTGCCAATTTTTCCAGGGAAGATTTTAATATAATAATATTAAGATCAGATTAAGATCTCCGGAGATAGATTGAAACTCTTCAACAACAAAAAAAATTTATGCATTGTTCACCATGCCTGAAACTTTTACATGTTTTTTATATTTTATCGTATTAAATCTATTATCGAAGCCATTTTAAATAAAATATTTTTTTAAACTTTAGAATTTATATGATGATATTATCATTATAAAAAGACAATTTTCGTTAATTGTTTCGTAACGGAGCTACAAGTACCACTTAAAGTGAGACCAGAAAAATCGATGAATAGGACTGGTTTACTAACAAAGCTAACGAGATCGAGAAGAGGCAGTATCATACCGTGTCCGTATAATTATGTGGAACGGTAAGACGAGATGGTCGCGCGTCGCTCGCCATCGCGGCCGCCGCTTTTACGCCGAGCCCCCACTCATCATTAACGCATCACCGCATACCTCGCTTTTTACTCACATTCCTGTTACGAACGAATGTATATTTGTCTCTTTTCCTATGTAAAAAGTTAATTATTATCTACAAATGAATAGTATTCAGGAAATACCTAAAATAGCAATTATATTGTCGCAAAATATTGTACTAATTGTACACAATAAGTACAGTAACGTAACATGTTTGAAAAACATTTTCAAATATTAAGTTATTACTATTAACGTAAATGGAAAACAATAATTTATTCAAACATGGAAAAAAAACATTCAATCAACGAACTTGTAATAGGTATCATTTATATTGCAATTAATACCGTTTAAAACTTGTTAACGCTTACATTATACTGTTATCACTTATTGTATAATAAGAACCACGCCTTGATTGTTGCCATATTTATAATATAATTACACTAACAAGATTGTACAGGATGTTGCACAAACTTAAAATCGGGGATATCCAATAAAACTTCCCGTCAGTTTAGTCAGACGTAATTACACGTTAGCATTCAAGATTTATTAATGTCCATTACCAACAACCGACAACAAATAATTGCAAACATTTGATCTATTTAAAAAATGTTATAAATATTGATGTAAATTGTCCTCTCGACCAATTTCAGCCAAGGCGACCATTCTCATATTCCATTATATTATAGTGCACGGCTGTGTGCGATGACACAGATGCACACTCATAGTTTGGTGCAAGTGAAACAGCCTGTATATGTCCCAGTGTTCGACCAAGGCTTAATCTACTGTGAACCAAAACTGCACTAAATGGTGTTGGTGTTTACACGCGTGGAAAGATATCGTCCGATACATGCAGATTTCCTCGTAACGTTTTCCAGCATCACGAGCACGAGATAAATAATAAACACAAATTAAGCACATGAAAAATCAGTGGCTAATGCTACGGAGGATTTCTTGACTACTCAATTTCGAAATAAACTCTTCAAAACTATACTAAACGAGCGAGCCAGTTACATAGTAATAGCATATAGCAGTAAATAAATTTTGTCTAAACATGGTACAGAATCGTGAAAAACATTGCCAAAAACGCGATTTTCACTAGTTTAAATATTCATTCTTTTTAAATAATATATCGTAAGTACACCATAATGATAAGTTTTAGAAATAGAGACATTATAACTACTAATAACCATCGTATGACAACAAAAAATATTTATAGCTAAAATAGTATGGTACTAGAGTTTTTAAAACAAAAATAACAATCATACTTTCAAAAATGCGCTGTAAATCGGTAATCACTTTACTACGTAAACAAATGCTATATTTGAATATAATAAAGAAGTATGAAATCTAAATAGTTTCTATGAAAAAGTACGGATATTTTTATCCAAGTTCGTATATGATTTTCACACATCATTCATTCAACCTTATATGATTTAGATTTACATTAAAAAAAGCATTTTGTTTTTGCTTAAATCAAAATTTTGTACTACCCGAAAAAAACTAACGATTTGCCTCAATTATATTTCTTCAATAATATTATTTATAACTCACGGTATTTTCCCGCCGCGAGTCAAACGTTTTACTTGCTTGGGCATTCATTATAACACGAATGGTTATCATTGGTAAACTTCAATTTGTTATAAATTCAATACGTATTATTTTTCATCTGTGATATTCATAAAGTTTCAAACTCTCAGATTATTTTCGATACCTTCTCATAGTTCATGGAAAGCAAAATAAAAAATATATAATAATATAGAAGATTTTATCCATGATGTACGTATGTATCAATATAATATTTTACTTATTTAAACTACTCTACCAAATTATTTAAAGAATAAAATTAGTTGCGTATTCGGTATACATTATTAAGAATCGGTGTTAAAAATTTAACGACGTCAACTAATCACACTAACAAGACAAAATAATAAGAACGCAACTGTATAGGGAGACGCGCTTTCTAAGCATTCGTTGTAACAAAATAACATATCGGCATTCATGATACGACAAATACACATATATATTTAATAATAAAAATATTAATTTACTTCACTTGTTAGTAAGCATGATAATATATACTTAGCTGTTGTTTTCTTAAACAATTCTTAAATTTGAGTTAATAATAAATATATATATATGATTACGTAGTCTAGATCGATTTCGGCTACAACAACTAATCTCATGCGAAGCCAGCCAACAACGCAGAACATATTATAGTGAGCAAATACAAGTGCACCCACTCTCATAACCCAAAGGGACGGTAAAACCTATACAACCGGATAGAGTTCCGGCAGTTGACCAACACTTTACATGCTTTCCGAAACACGACGGTCTACATAATATCAATGTTCAGACTATAGACAAATATTGTAATACAATCAGTACCAGACCAGGGAATCTTCGTCCGTATAGTAAAGTGTAAGCAGATATTTTTGCTTGACGAAACATTTTTAATAAACATTAAGCGTCTGTTGTTAATTTTAAGTTACGCATCGCAAAAATATCATGTAGAAACCATGAAACAAAAAAAAAAGAAAAAATATAAAATTAAACAGTTTCTTTGAAAAATAGATTCAAAGTGCTGTGTTGACAAAAAATGTTGTGGACAAGAAAAAGCGCTTGGTCGAACAAAAGACCATAATATAGTCTGTACACTACACATACGTTAACTTTTGTTAATCACCACATCATCAAACCTCCACTAACCTTCCTGAAACACTAACAAAGCCCTGACACCTATTTATTACCATTGATATTTATATAATATTCATTAAATAGTAAAACGAAAGGCATGATGTTGGGAATCCTTACTGTTCGTATTGATAAGAAACGAGTTATTATGTGTCTTTGAAACGAACTATACATTTTTGGGACTGAACAAATCTAAAAATTATTTTATTAATTAAACCGCAGCAATATTATTCCTCAAACATATTATACTTCATATTCATGAAACAGTAAACACTGAATAATAATATTCGCTGTTTGTTTATATTATATGATGGATCTTTCTATCTCTATCACTACATCTGTAGTGAAAAGGTTAGGGGTCAGAGGGATTTTGGCCCGCCTGAATGCGTAACAATCGGTGGCGGACTTCACGCAGACGCGTGATTAGCCCGATCATCATTCCCCGTTGTAACCTTTAGAAAGATCGAAGCAAACTAAATGACAATATTACTTATAGCTTGCGAGTGAACCAAACGATAGCGCGATGTAAAAGACACACAACGCCATCTATTAGAGTATGCCAGAACTAATTCATTTTAAGAGGTTATCTAAGTATTGTTACAGATTACTATTTCAGCCGACTTTGTAAATAGTATATATTATATATAGTTTAGTAATATTATCGCTATTTTATGTATCGGTTAAATATTACATTTATAATGAATAACAAAAACTAGTATGTTGAGCTCTATCCGAACTATTATTTATGTATTACATTTTATACGGCAAACCAATTTGCTAATTAATATTGTTTTAATAAGCATATTATAAAAAAATGAAACTAAATAATTCAATACATCCTTTATCGTGATATTTTGGTTATATATCTTTTATCAAGGTGAACTCGAAATCGAAGTAATACTTATATATTTAAAAAAACTTAATAAATATATTTTTAGGGCCCAAACATTGGTTAGTTTGCTCCTAATTGGTTAGTTGTAGTTAACCTATTAGTGAAAATTCAACAACATGTTGAATTGCTGAAATCTCGATATGTTTCAAGGTACTTGATATTTGATACGCGACAATAGCTTACTCATTGGATAAACATATCCCGTAGTATGAAAAGTAGCTATGAAACTGTATTCGACACGAAAATATTAGCATAACGTGAATAATTAAGTATGAACCTTATCGTATAGGAAGTAAAAGTAATTTTTGTTTATCTGTCGAAAAATAATATACGAGAGAACATGAAAGTGAACCATGTAACATCTCACTCTCGCGTAGTCGTCTAAACTGAGCCGAGTACCGTTATCGGCGAAATCGGATGACGGTTGACTGTTGACTCGTCTAAATGGGCTAGTGGTACAAGCTATACGGCCCCGTCCAGTTGTAAACGTTAACGCTAATTTAAACTTGAATAATTCGAAAGTTAATTTCTCATAGAGTCGCGATGCAAGCTCAATTAATTATATGGCTAAAGTATAAAATACTTTTGCTTTCCAACGAGTATTTATACCTTCTGCTGAATAACAATATTAGCCGTTATAATCGATTATTTGTAATCGATTGCTTCAAATGTTTGCGGAGTTGACATTAGTTGGATTCTAAACGAATATCACCATTCCTTATCCTAGCATGTGTAACTGACGTTATATATTCTTAAATTAATATCTTACCCGACTGTAATAGAAAACTCTTTGGGAAACAAACCGCTTTATCTAAAACGGATGACGTTCCAGCGCATTACTTATTTATTTATTTATTTTATATACATTATACATATTGCATTTTTTTATTGTTAATACGGAATACAATAAAGGGTACATATTATGCTTGAACTTTACATTTCGGAATAATTATAATATAATCAGTAACATTGATATATACACATTAATACGGGTATAAGACCTCGCATTTCTTATTTATAAATAATATTTACGTAAAATTACTGAAACATTTGGTTTTTTATCTTCATTAGTAGGAAATATCTTCAGCTCCAGACATCAATTCGCACCCAGAACGATATGTATATGAAAGTTTAACGTAATCACGTATGTTTTAATATTTGTATGACATATATACATATTAATAAACAATAATGTTGAACTGTTAAAGAAATTGACAACCTACAATGAAAACAATAGTACGGGCATGGTCTGCTACACAATAGTCACGTATTAAACATTACTCGTGCAGGGAAAGCCAGTTTTCCGGGCTAGTAGCTCGAGGCAACTGCAATGCACTTCTCTCTTCAACGGTCCGTGCACCGCTTGATTGCGGTTTATCACTTTAACAGTTGCCACTTTACGGACCGTCGACATACCATCGACATCGTACTAGATAATTATCAAAATTTGCTTGAACAAGCAACACCTTATCAAATTTATGGAGTATGGTATAGCTGATAATGCCGATACTAAATGTACACTACATTATAGATTATTACTGAAACGGGATTATAAACATTGCACTCCATAAAATGTTCCCAATCTGATTGAAAAATATTGCGAATTAAAAATTCTGTTTGTTTTCAGGAAAAACACACACATCCCCGTTTCCGGTTCTTGCTACCACTGCTAATGGCTATTTTTCAAGGCACGAACGCGCAGTGCCCTTGGGCCGACATGCCAGAATTACAAGCAACATGTGTATGTGCTTTTAATCTAGCCAGGCAAATGTCTGTACAATGTGATCAGGTATAATAAGACGAAAATATATGATATAATTAGTAACCAATCTTTGTATTATTTTTGTTCATAATAGCGTAATTTATTTTACAGGTCGATTTTCCGACTTTATTATCAAAGCTGAATTCAAGTGCAAGGAAAATATCTATAGATCTTCTGTATATTAATAATTCTACAATTCATTCAATAACCGATGAAATGTTCATAAATTTAGCGATACACAACTTACAGATATCGGGATGCAGAGTAAAAAAAATAGAAAATAATGCATTTAAAGGTCAAGGGCAATACTTAAAGAATTTAAACTTGCAGGACAATGAGTTGACAGAAGTGCCGGTAAAGGCATTAAGAATTTTAACAAATTTGTCTTTGTTAGACATTTCCAAAAATAAAATTACATATATCGCAAACCACTCTTTTTCGACCCTTCAAGAACTAACAACACTCAAAATATCTGATAATAATGTAACATTGGCACCTCAAGCATTTGCTGGATTAGAAAGTTCGCTGAAAAACTTAAATCTCAAGGGAACGAAGCAAAAAACTGTGCCAGAATGTATAAGAGGACTACGAAGTCTTGCTTTTCTCGACCTCTCGCAAAACAGCATAAGAGAATTACCCGGACCTGAGGGCGCAAGTACTTTTGAAGGATTGGACTCATTGACCGCTCTCAATCTAGAAAGAAATTTGTTAGTTAATTTGGAAAAAGATGCCTTTTACGGAATAAAAAATACATTAAGTTCACTAAGTCTATTGAACAATCTGTTACCAGAATTTCCCACTGAAGCTATAGCTACATTATCAGATTTAAGAGTTTTGGATATAGGGTTTAATTTACTTAATAAGTTACCTTCCGATGCGTTTTTAAAAAATCCTTCAATAACTTTATTGGCACTTGACGGAAATCCACTGCGAACTGTTGAAGAAAAAGCACTAGCGCATCTTAATCACAGCCTTAGAGGATTAAGCCTCGGTGGCCGCTTTTTAAGTTGTGATTGTCGATTGCGGTGGATAATTGAATGGATTCGTAACGGTGAACTACAAGTTACTTCACGTGAAAGAAACCCTCAATTTTGTGGAAGCCCTTCTCATTTCCGTGAACGTGGATTTTATAGTTTTGAGCCCAACGAGCTTATTTGCGAACATGATTCTCTTCTGAATCTTACTGTAAATGTAGAAACAACGGTTATAAACGAGTCCAATGTTAGTCAAACTACAACACCGTTGCCCTCTTCTACTTCCGCCGATTTACAGTCAAACTATACATCTACGACAATGTTCAGTCCGCCAGTACGCAACGTTAGTGAAACGACGACTTCTAGAACTACAATTCCCACTACGACTACTATTGCTAATAAAACAAACAAAACTCCAGCTTTGCGTCCGGCTGCACCTACATGGCGCCATGCTCCTAATCAGAGACCACCATTGGTAATGAACTTTCCCCAACAAAAACCAATCATTGATGATTCAAATGAAGTTATAGTAAAAAATGCTTACAGACAAGATAACTCAGTAATCATCCAATGGGATTCAAATGTTGCTAATATACTAGGCTTTCGTGTAGTATATCGACTCTTTGGTGATAAGAGTTTTAAACAAGGACCTCCTCTTGAAGCCAGTGAGAGAGAATTCAAAATTAAAAATGTTCCATCTCAGGTATAGTCGTATTATCATTATGCATTATATTTTTATACTTATAAAAGTAGCAATTAATTTGAATGACATATTATTTCAATAAATAAACACAGTTAAATACATGTGTATGTTATTTACAGGAATGTATCGTCGTCTGCGTAATTTCATTGGAAGAAGTTCACGTTACTCCAGAAACAGTGCCATACTCACAATGCCGTGAAGTACGCACTGTATCTGCTGCTGCAACTAATATGGACAAAATCACTATAGCAGCCAGTGCAGCAATATGTGGAACAATTGTAGTAGCTGTTCTAGTGTTCGCCGCCGCGTCACGTCGCCGATCTCGTACCGTGCATCGGTTACACACTCAGTTACCAGAGAAAATTCCTAATCCATGCTGCGGGGGATTTAACGGTACACCAAGTCCCAGCGGACCATTATCGTCACTAGCCACGCTAGGCGCATTTGGAAAGCAACGTGAGTGGGACCAAGTGTCAGCTTATAGTGCACGATCAATACCCAGAGCACGTTCTTATACCGAACCCGCGGCTCCTGAGCCTTTGCCAGGTCGCCCAGGAAGGGCACGTTCCTTAGCCGACGGGCAGTCACAACACAGTTACTCACATTCCGGCCGTTACGGAGCTCCAGCATATCCGGGAAGCTTATTAGGATCAAGAACTGGTATACAGTAATTTTATCATGATTCATATTTATAATAAAATTTACATATATACTCAATAATGATGTTCGTTTTAGATCTACGACAATCTCGACAATCATTGGGTGCAGCATCGGAACGAGCATCGCGTTTGTCGCTGAGCGGGGCAGCGGGCGGTGCTACTAGCGGCACTGCCGGTTCTAGAAGACGACCGAGGTCGAGATCTCGTCCTGCCAGTCGTTATAGTGTAGGTTCACTAGGATTAGGCTACTGCGATACTTCAGACAATTGGACTGACCATGATATGGATATTTATATGGCACGTAACCCAACAAGGGGTGGCTTGGTTCCATTATAGCGTGCAGGAAACACGGTGTGGGGTGATTCAGGGTGGCAAAATCCAAAACAATTAAAAGAAACTACTCAAGTCTCGAACTGTACTCATGTGGCTCACACCTGCCCACACCGGCATATTCATCATCACGGCCACAAACATAGAAGAAAAAGTCGAGACGTTTCTTGATTTTAACTGAGACTGTTTCAATGGAAACAGACCTGCCTGTAGTTAGAAATGTACATTAGGGTTTTCAAAGTTTTCAATTCAACCAATTTGGAGTAGCAATTATTTCTAAATTGACAACAAATTATTCTTAAATTATTAAATATCCTATAATTATAGTTTTAAATTTGATACTTAAACAGAACTACTTATGATTAAAAAACATATACAGTCAAGCCTATTTTTAAATTATAAATTAGGTTTGTAGTAAATAATATGAATTCATTGTTGCAATAATAATTGTAAAGAGTGAGTATACTTTGTGCTAAGATAACCAAGCTTTCCCAGTTTACATGTAGTTTTATATGATTAGTTGAATACATAATACATGCATGTCTTATTATGCATTCAATTATTCTAAAAGAACCAAACAAGTGTCTGTTTGTTCCAAGCTTAAACTGTAATTGAAAATAGAAAGTTAGATTTTATTTTTTGTTTAACTTGTTGTATATAGTTAAATTATTTAAGCCATTAAATATTATCATGTAATTAAATATAGCTAATTGAAGCTCAATCCAAATGGTGCTATCGAATACTAAGCAAATGTTTAATGTATTTTTGTAAATAAATTAATTTATAAAGTTTATACCACCCAAATGAGTTTTGTTTATTTTTTCATGACAAAAACATTTTTACCTCATCAACATCAACTTATTTTATAATAGAAGTTTAACTGTCTACAACTGTAATCTTAAATATAATGAAAAATATCTTAAAAACAAATATTGCAAAATCATGTCTCATTTATAGCATATTCTTTGAGTATTATTATCCTTGGATAAACTTACCCAGGCACAAGTATTCTGTGCTCCCATCTATATTGCAGCTCTTGTGTAAATTCATACCAAAAGTGAGCCAAATAAGGCAGTCCTCCAGCATCCATCAAACGAGCAGATGTAACAGATAACCTCCAAACAAGACCATCTTCAGGACTTGTTTTTACATAACTGCACAATTTGGTCTCATTGGTATCCTGAAAATTTAATTCATTCATTTATATTACTGTGATAGTTATATTGGTTATATCATGTAAGATACCACATTATAAGTATACATTTGTTGTTGCTGCTATCCAAATAAATGAAATATACAAACCTTCTTACTTTCTGCATCTAATCTTTCAGAATATGGAAAAGTGTTATCTTCAACGGCATCAGGAAATACATAATACAGTAAAGGCATTAACAAATCATCAGTTATTGGCCCCTTAAATTCAGATATTTGTGTATTTCTTCCCACTGCAGCTTTAACAAGTTTGGATATGGTTATAGGTGCTTCCGTAATCTTATTTAGAGGATTGACCAAACCCAAGCTCCTACTCAATCCTAAGGTGTCCATCAGCAAATTATTATTATCTAATAAATTCATTACTTTTCCAATAATTTCAGACAGCTGGCAATTCAAATTATTTTTTAATGTTAAAGTAATTGTCCATATTGGTGCCATAATAGGATCTATATCAGAAAAAGTGGAAGAATCAACTATAGCACTTTCCCGGAAGTGAGGCCATATTGCATTAAGTAGTGCACTGTGCAAAGGATTGCTCTCAGACCCAAAAGGCAGCTCTATTAACTTTTTGACATCAAAACCATCAATTGACAAAAACTCATTAGAATGACTTCTTTTTCTCCAAACAAAAGCATCAGAATCTTTTAGCTCATACGAAAATTTTGTAGATATTACAACTGCATCGAGAGGTACAGGTGAAGATATTTTAGACTTAAATAAACTTACAAGGCCACTAAGATGAGAGCACTGATTTGAAATACGCTTTAAATGAATAATGTCATAACTCATTTTGTACTCATTATCTTCATATATTCCTAAGTAAATATGTTGCCAATGCTCCCTTATTTTCACAAAGAATGCAACAGCACAATCTACATTTGCAAAAGCAATATTAACTGAACTCATAATGAGCTTGATAAGACTACCATCTACAAGTGTAGATTTAGGACACAACATTAAGTATCGCTTTAACCCAAACCAATGAGACACTGGATAAGGGCTACCGTCTAAATCATCCATAAAGTTTGCGGTCGCACTCCAAAGTCCTTCCTGTAATTCTGTTAACAAAGACTTTTCGTCATTTTCTACCTCCTGACTTTTAGTAGATTCGAGTGCATGATATGACAGCGTAAAGGACAGTCCTCGAAATTTTAATTCCTCTGATTTTGATATCCATCTTTTTGAATTTTCTGAACAACTTGTAGAGAGTTTAGATTTTGTTAAATGCCATTCTGAAACTATCTCTTCTATTCGAGCAATAAGTACTTCCCATTCCGAAGCCGTTGTGAAATCTTGATGATAAATATCATATTCATCTATCTCTTCATTCATTTTATTTTATGGTTTTTGACTATACTATTGTTAAACTCTGGATGTGATTGTGATTTGTGGATAAACAGAATACAGCTGTGATGTGACGGTGACAAAATGCCAAATTAAGTCATCAAAATGTTTTCATTGCAATAAAATGGAAGTTGCCACTAAAATATTTCAGGAATTCTAAAATCTAGCATAATAATGTCTGCTATCAAATACAATTTAGAAACCTAACGTAAGGTACTGCTACCTTATCAATTTATTTGGCAAAAACAATTTATGGCGAATGTAAATTAAAATAGCAAATTTTAAGCTGTATTGTAATTTTTATTGGTAAATTTATAAAAATCTTTAATTATTTTTTATGTACATTTTTAATAGTTCCAATATGACTAATACGCCTGAGTATTATATCGGAAATATCTTTTGAAAGTCATGACTTAATATTATCATTATTTTTTTATTTAAAACCAAAAGTATGTAAACATCTATTAAATCAATCAACTATTGTTTATTTTCAAACTAGTAAGGCAAATTATATATAAAATAGAATTTATATAAAAAGGCATTTCAAGAGATAAGGAAACAACTTTGTAAGGTTTAAAACATATAATAAATAATTTTAATACTCCATCTACGTACATTTTTATTTGAACTGAAAAGGCTGTTACAGACTCATGTTAATCTTTTAATGCTGCTGATTAGCTTATTTTATCTTGCTATCTGGTTAATTAATTATTTTTTATCTTTATAATATAAAATAGAATATTTTTTATTATTTGTCAGGCGCTACCGAATATGTCAGTATAGATTTAAATAGACATATTTTGTCAACTGGCAACACTCCTTTATCGTTTCCATGGGAACTACATGCATGTATAAAACATACACAAAAATAATATTTAAAAGTGTGATATTAGCTCAAAACTTTAGCTATTTGTAATAAAATGTTTAGAGGAGATAATTCACATTCTTTAAGTTATGAACAACAAGCTAAATTTATTCAAGATCGCATTTCTAGTGTAGAAAAGAATTTTGGAGAATTATGCGTTGGTTTTGGTGATTATACGAGGAAAACTGCTAGGTAATCTTTACTTAATAATTCTTCCTTGGGCTAGCCAACAGATAAAGAGAAGTATATTTGTGTTTAAAAACCGTCGCTTAAAATGACTGAAATAAACTTTAGATGGCGCTACTGGAGCTAGAAGTTCAAAGGGTCTATCTTATGGAAATTGTCCCGAATTGGAACTTATATGGGAAACTATATTATATTGTAAATGGTACTTACAGCAGTTGATTGGTTGGATATTAGTACTGTAGCTTAGTTAGTCAAAGAGCTATTTAAAAAAAATCTCTTCTCCATTTACTCCGGATCCCTACTACAAAATTATAAAATCATCACTTTAACAGATTACGAGATATGGGCGATGAATTGTCTAAAATAATAAAAGAATATGCCAACAATGAAATCGTCAACAAGTCCTTGAGTGCTGGTCTCGATAACTTGTCCATAACACTCACAGCAGTGGAAGAGTACAGGAACTGTGAAGTTCAGCGTCTGGAAGCTAAGGTTATTAAAAATTTACATTATAACGTCACTTATGCAATGAAAAAGACGTACGTTTCTTTTAACACTTGAATCTTCAGATCATACTCTTTAATTGATTTATTCTTTTCGGTAGTAAAAATCCAAATCAACGAATTATACATAATATAATAATTTTGATTTATCCAAATAGACGAGTATATTTTTATATTGTATATTGACCTAGACTATAATAAAAAAATAATTGTTTTCATATACGTATTTAAATATGGGTGCACACTTATATTATAAATAGATTAATTATTTTTGGCTTTCTCTACAAAGAATGTACGTAGATTGTCCCAAGCGCCACAGGCGCGTAACCGGATCGCCTATAAACGTTAATAAACGGTTTATAAACAAATAAAAAATAGGCATTATAAATTGATGTTAAATTTTATTACTTTAATATTAATATTTCTGTCAGTTATTAAGTATAAATATGCGTATACAAAGCTATACTAAACCGCCTGTGCACACAAACATTTTCCATTCCTCGCATACAATAAAGCTACGTAAATATTTAAATTACAAAATTAAATCGCTCATGCACAAATTGAAGCCAAGAGGTTACATTATTATATAGACGACATATAAAGAGGACAACTTTATACTTTAATACGGTAGTAACTAGTTACTTAGATAAACGTAAACAAGCAACGTATTATAATTAAATTTTCGTTAGGTATAGTAAGAATTTTTGTATTTGGATACCGAGAGAAATATTGTCCATGTCTTTGGTATATCTTATCTTTAATTAGTATTTAATATATAAGTGGCCTGCATATTTTAATTAACAAGTCTTAAGCAGTTTAAGATTATTTTTAAATCATGTTTAATCTACCTTTAAGAGTTATAAATTAGATACATGTAGGTATACATACATAGGGAATTTAAAATTCTCATTATACGTACTGGTACGATCAAGATAAAATATTATTTCCGCAGGTTATAGGGGAGCTTTGTCAATACGAAAGTATCTGTAAGCATGCGAGGGAGGAACTAAAGCATACTATGAACGTGAGAGAAAAGGAAATGTCTAGAAAGAAAGTTTTAGACAAAGCTAAAGAAAGACAACCTTTTAATAGACAGCAAGTTGTATGTGTTATATTCATTAATTAGTTAATATTTTATATTATTGCAAAAATATATGATATTAAAACAAAACCACAGTTTAAAAGTTTTATTGGATATGAATTATATTTACTATTTTTAGTGAAGTAACGTAAGACTCCAAAACAGGCCAAGTTATTACAATTTTTAATAACGATTTATTTCTCATAATTATCGAGGTTGTTAAAAGACAAACATTTCAGAGTAGCAGTTTTTACTTTTAAGGTACCTGTAATGATTCGAGAGCTCCTAAAAAAATCTTTTACAAAGTATAATAGAGCTTTAAATAAATGAACGTAATATAAATTGACTATTTATTTTTCGTTTTATTAATAGTTTTTTTTTGTAAATAGACTTACGCAGAATCCGAGTTATTAAAAGCTTCTGCGGAAATGTCGCGAACAGCGAAAGGTTTAAGCGAACAAACGGAATTCTTCGAAAGACGCAAATTGCAACAACTGAAAACACTACTCTCAGATTTCGTGATGATCGAGATGACGTTTCATGCGAAGGCAGTGGAACTACTCAGTGTCGCTTACCAACAAATAGCTGACATTAATGAAAAGGCGGATTTAGAGGTAAGGCTCTATTGTCTTTACATATAAATCACTGTTTTTTAATTATTAAATTATATACCGACTGTGATTACAAAAGACATCTAATAATATATGATAATAAAATTTATCCTAACAATATGTTATTCATTTTTAAGTGTGTATGAAATAATTTTCGATATTTGATCACAATGACAAAGTAAATGATTGATTCGACTACGATATATTATTACTTCTACGTTGCCTTTTTTATATGAGTATTGAGTGTAATCACAGCCTAAATTAGGTTGTGATTACACTCAATACACAATATATACACAATGAAATATACTCCTTAAAATATAATTCCAGTTAATATTATATATCCTAATTAAGAATATGTATATTACCTAATATTTAACTTGAACTTTTTTTTTACAAAGTTATTAGTAACAGGTCTTTCTGATCAAGAGGAACAAACGGTATGTATAACTTTTTTAATTTAAATAATGTTGTTAAACTAATTACAATTCGAGTTTTCTATTTTTAGAACTTTAAGAGAAAATTGCGATCGCCCGAGAAGCAAGTGAGTACAGGTATATCTGTGCGATCATCATCTTTAGCATCACTGTTGAATCAACAGTCGCCGTTGAAAGACGAAGACTCAATGGTGAGAGTTATTTCTAAATTTTCTTTCATTTTCGATCCCGAATTATTATTATTACGAATATTAATCCGTAACCATGTACCATTACTTGGATTTTCAAATTAAAATACCCTAATGTAATAAATTGACTATCAATCAAAATGTTCTAATAAATAGATATGTCATTAACGCGCAAAAAGTGAAGACTACAAAACGTCCTAATTGGGACGTTTGTCTTTAGTCGTTTTCATCATAATTATGCCAGTAATACATTATAATACATCATAATTATGTAGTAATACGTTTTGCGTAATTAAAACATTTAGTTATCCCTTTTACTTATTGTTTTTATCAAGCTATCCTTTTTACTTGTAACGAAATGTAAAATAAACGGTCCCCGGCGCGGCACACCTTTTTCTGTGGTTTAGTATGGGGATAACATATCTGTTTATTAGAATATCATTGCTATCAATCTTAATTTAAGTAACTTCCGATTTTTTTTATTTTATTATACAGCGTATGGGAAAGTTGCGTTCTCCAGAAAATAATAATTTATCTAATAAAGCGAGATCGAGCTCGTTAGCGGCATTGATGAATCATTCTTCATCAAAAGAAGAAGATACATCGGTAATTTTTTTTATGTATATTTTTTTTTATCGGAATATGGCAGAAGTACTGATATAACTTTTTTCTTATAAAACTATTGACATTAAAACAAGATTGAAATTTAAAAGATGTATCAGTTTTAATGAATAAACTAAAGAAAATATACTTTTATAATTTTGAAGTGAACTCAATTTTTAATTTTATAAGTTTTCCTATGTTAGTTTGTTACGACAATTAAATAAAATTATGTTGTAACCGTATGTTATTTTATTTTCACAGGATTCGGATGGCTCTACAGACCATAGTACTTCTGAGGAAACGGAATCGCGTTAATACTTATTGTTTGCTTTTTGATAATTGTACGTATTATATCTTCCTTATTTTATATTGTATCTTCCTGTTCAGGTAAACACAGGTAGACAATATTTAATTAATATAATATTTTAAAAAAATGTTACGTAATTATTACATGAGTAAGTACGTAATAATTACGTAACTTTTTTTTCTTTTTTACAAAGAACAGTATAAAGTTGTAGAACTTTTTTTTTCTTACTATAAGATTAAATACAGATAATTATACATACTTTTGTTTTTATTCACTGACTCCATTAAAGTGACCTTTTTCTTGTTCCCCTATTTTGCGTTGAGTATCTTAGCTTTTTATGTAAGTTGTTATTCTAATGTACCTAATATGCATTACATGTCATATCAAAATGCATTATTATTATTACACTTGTAGAAAATACTTACATCGATTTAAGATGTCATGTGATTCATTCATTCAGCCAAAAGCATTTACGATTGTATGTATTTAAAAAAAAAAGATGTGTGAGCAAATAAAACAGCATATATTTGATATTTTTTAAAAATGTCGGTATAAGTGAAAATAATTTCCCGTTTTGACTACCCCCAAAACTGAGTCCAAACGTAATGTACTTTGATAAATATTAAAGTTGCCTGAATACGAAATCATTAAATAATATAAAGCGTCAATTATACCGATCACCATCGATTTGCATCACGATTCACGACGGATGTTTTGTACACATCTATACACATCGTAAGCAAAAGCGATAAGTAGGTATTGCATGCTCTCAACTGATGCAATCTTTTTTATAGCTAGACTATCGATACTCGCAGCTGATCAGTTGCATTAACATGTTTTCGCATGCTTGAACAACAAAGATACGAAAGCTGCATGCAACATGCATGCAACAACTGATGCATTTTCATAAAAACTATTTTAAGAATACTAACATACTATAACTATAAATTAGGAGTTGAATATTTTCATAAAAAAAATCTTCATTGAAACTTGGTCAACTAAATAAAACACAGGATAATGGGTCGAAAATAGAAAGATTTCAATAATTACCACAACAGTGCAAAAGTGATTTAATTAAATCATTATCAGGTTTTGTAACCAACAACATTATAAACATCAATTGCTTTTTGTACTTCCTAATAATTTAGCATGTT
The DNA here is from genome assembly GCF_905220365.1 of Vanessa cardui. Classification (NCBI taxonomy): domain Eukaryota; kingdom Metazoa; phylum Arthropoda; class Insecta; order Lepidoptera; family Nymphalidae; genus Vanessa; species Vanessa cardui. The sequence goes on from NC_061129.1 coordinate 10,820,344, forward strand.
TAGAATACTTATCATTTGGATCAATATAACAGTGACTGTCACAAGCTGGAACAACATATTGATTTTAAACAGTAGTAACTTTTAGTACCAGTCAGTGCATGACACAAGTTTTAACCAAATATGTAGTTCGAATTTAAAGGAAATAGGAAATGATGTATCAATTGTTTTAATTTTGTCACAAAACAAAACTAATGGGTCTTATAAAATTTTAGTGTTTAAATTTTTAGGATGTATTTATACTTGTATTGATATTTATACAGTTCAAAATCTCACATTGCAGTTAACCAAATTCACATTATATTTTACAATATATTGCTGCTTAAACCACAGACATTACACTAAAACTATTTAGATCAACTTTGATCACTTGGATTTGGTTACAATTGAAGGCATACAGTGTTATTTAACTTCATGATACATGTATTAGTAATATATATCTTTACACCATTATGATTTTAAATTTAATAAAATGCTTATAAAACTTATTCCATATTTTCTTTACATTTAAATGGATTCAATGTATTAAAAAAACCTGGATAGTTACGACACCAAACAGTATAAAAGTTAAACGGAATTGAATATTTTTTATTTACGATTATTAATTACAAAATGACAATTTGTTATCATGTTTCTTATTTGTCATAATATTATCTATAGGTGATTATGATCTAAAGTGATAGTCCCAACTACATTTAAGCCTAACTCTACTTTTCGTTTTCTACACCAGCTTGTGTCATAAGATCTGTAACATTTTTCTCAAGTTCATCAACTCTTGAACCCATCTCGTCTATTCTGTTAATTATCTGATCCGACATACTTTGGAATTTGTCCTGCATATTTTGCAATAGAGATTGAACCTATAATGGTAAAATTTTATATTTTATTATATTGTATGAAAATATAAATAGGTAATTCAATATAACACTATAACTTTCATAAAACAGGCTATATATATCATAAACTAAAATATAATATTTGTTGTGATATTAAATACTTACATATTGTGTTACTTCTTGCATATTTTTAAGGTCATTCGCAGGTGTAGAGTAATTGTTCTCTTCTTCATTAGTTTTAGTAGGCTCAGTATTCTGTTCTGACATTTTCTTCTAAATGTATATTATATACCCTTAGATAAAATAACTGATAGAACTATGAATTGAACGTTCTTCTGTAACAATTTCACAATGTATATATGCAAATGCTTATAAATTTCTTACCAATGGTTTTAAAATGATTTCCGCGTCGGAGCAGTAAAGTAGATACAGGGAAGTGTACCCTGCAGTTTAATGTTTTAAATCAATAGGAAAAGCTTAAAAATTTCAATGCATTTATAACATATTGCTTGATTATTTTTTTACAGGTTATATTCATATTATTTACAAAGAATACCTATTTGTCAATATTGAAAACGATGAATACTGAAGTAGTTCAGTTCTGCTACTAGTCACTCAACTCACGACTTGAAAACTCAACTGTCAAGTGTCAATAAGTTCGTCGTATTTTAATAAATAATGACACTGTTGAAACAGTGTTGTTGTGTGAAATCTTTCCAGAGTTGCCAAATAAATATACAAATAGAGGTTCGATGCTAGATAAAGTACTACACACCGACTATTCATATAAATATATCTTTTTCATCCAACGTTTAACGCTGTAAAATGTTTATAATAATAAATGTTTGTGATAAAATGAAATTTCAAGAAATCTTTTAACCGACATATTTTAAATTATTTCATTAATATAATTTTAATCTATGGTTGAAATTAAGTTCAATGTGATCAATGTCACTACATTTGTCAAACTGTCAATATGTAATGTATATACTGTAACTGTTGTCTGTTACTGTTAAAAGTGATTTTTTGTGTCTGATATGGGTTTTTCGCTTGCGTTAGCTTTGGTTGACACACGTGTTAGTGAGATATCTGTGTTTTTATATTAATTCTGTATAACTTTTTTATGAATTTTCAGTGCAAATAGTTTAATTTTATGGTTTCTGGGTTTTACTAACATAATTCGGTTTCGGTAAGTGTTATTTTTCTTTTGATTATAGTTATAGTATATTAGTTAAGTTGCAGTAGTTAGTTTATAATGGATGTCGATCCACCTCCCGAACCTCCTGATCCCGGGGGTTCAGAATGTCAAACTGATCCTCCAACATCCTCTTCTCGCAAACGCTCCGGCGATAAGTCTTCTTGCTCTCCTGATTCCTCTTCAAAGAAAACAGTTATCCACCCTTCTACCGCTAGTGCCTCTATCCAGAATGTTTATGTTAATCCTTCCTTTATTGATGGCCCAAAAAGTTACACGGATGACGACAAAGGTCCCTTCATTGTCCATGTCTCTCGGGAAGTAGCTGATCCAGCTGCAGGTAATTCTATTAGAGCCATTAAATTCGGACAATTTCTGCATAAACACAAGATTGGCTCTATTGTGAATGATGGTGTTAAGAATGTTGGTAGGAACAAAATAGAAATACAGTTTACTTCAGCACAAGCTGCAAATAGTTTCCTAAAAAACCCACTTCTAGCACTCTGTAAATATGCTGCTAACTTACCCACATATAATATTACCAGAATGGGTCTAATAAAAGGCATCCCGGTAGACTGGTCTATGGAGGATCTAATTGAATCAATTGAGCTTCCTCATGGATGTGGGGAAGTAATAAAATTGAGGCGTCTTAACCGGAAGACTATTAACGAAGGAGTTGTGTCTTGGGTACCAACTCAATCGGTAGTCATAACTTTTAAAGGTCAAATCCTTCCTAGCAAAATATATTCATTTCATACATCCCTTCCCGTTGAAATATACAATCTCCCCACAATAATATGTTTAAACTGTTGTCGTTATGGCCACGTTCGGACTCAGTGTAGATCTACTCCCAGGTGCTTTAAATGTTCTCAATCTCATACGGGTGATTCGTGTGAGGTTATTAAAGATAATTCTACATGTTTACATTGTTCTGGCAAACACTTTGCCACAGATAAGGATTGCCCTGAGTATTCTCGTCAGCAATCGATTAAAATTGTAATGGCACAAGATAATGTCTCATACATGGAAGCTGCCTCTCGCTTCCCTAATGTCCGCAGATCCTATGCTGAGGTAGCAAAAGAGTTGTTCTCTGTTCCTGCATACGTCCCACCCATCCCTGGTCCTTTGAGGTCCACCCCTAGTCCTACTAAATCTTACAGACAAACCGTTGTCCGCTCTCCCTCCCCTAGACTTCCTCAAGGAAAGGGGTATGATAAACATGCCCATCAGGCCATAGTTGCCAATTGCCCCTCCTCCTCTCCTAATGGTTGCGCTCTAAACGTTCCTCAGCCTTCCCCACCTAATAATAATCCTAATTTATTGGAATTACTCACCAAAATCCTCCTAAATATCCTCAGTACATGTAATGATGTCCCATTACCGTCCAACGTTGCCAATGATTTATCCCAGCTATTTACAATCCTTAATAATGGCCCCAATCAGATTCCTTCAATGGAACTGTCAAAGCGTCCGTCGTAAGAAACCTGAACTCCTCTCACTTATTAATTCATTTAAACCTGTCATTATTGCCATCTCTGAGACATGGCTGATTCCCGGCTCTCGTTTTCGGGTACCGGGTTTCTCCTGTTTGAGGGATGACAGAAATGATGGGTATGCAGGTTGTGCCATCTTGATCAGGCACTCCATTCCCTTCTCCCAAATTTCCTTACCTCCTTTTAGCCAGCAAATCAATGCTGTAGCTATCAAAGCCTTCAACATCTCCTTTTTATCTATCTACATTCCTCATCCTAACCCTTCACTTGTTCCTGAATTACACTCCATTTTTTCTTCCCTCCCAAGCCCTGTTCTTGTTATGGGGGATTTTAATGCCCACCATACATTATGGGGTTCCTATTTCTGTGATGGATTTGCCCCCTTGTTGGTGGACATTGTTGATGATGTAAACTTTTGCATTCTCAATGATGGTTCGCCGACTCGTAGGGTTTATCCTAATCAGAATCCTAATTCTGCTATTGATTTATCCATAGCATCCCCATCCCTTTCCTCGCAAATATCTTGGAATATCCTTCCATCTACGTTTGGAAGTGATCATTTCCCTATCCTTCTTTCATTAAACAACAGATCCATTGCTCCATCCAAATCCTCCCCTCTCCTTAAATATAAACTTAAAAATGCTAACTGGCTAGCATACTCTAACTCTGTTGATGTCATGTTAAGCTCTCTCCCTGATTTTGTGAACGGTGAAAATGCTCTTGCTTACTACGAGCTTTTTCTTAATATTATTAAATCCTCTGCTGATTCCCATTTCCCACAAAAAAATCTTAATAAAAAAATTTGCATCTCTCCGCCTTGGTGGGATGAAGAGTGTAATTCCTTGGTCCAACAGAGATCTGAAGCCGAAGAGTCATATAATGTATCTATGACTTCACAAAATTTTATCAAATATCAGCATATAGATGCCAAAATTAAAAAACTATTTTCCAGAAAGAAAAAACAGGGATGGACCAATTTCTGTGAATCCCTTAGTCCTCGGTCTCCCCCTCAAACAGTTTGGAGAAATCTTAAGAGATTTCGCCGCTCCCTCGATTCTGATAACCCAAACGCCTATAATCCATCCGTATGGCTTAATGATTTTACTACCAAACTTGCTCCCCCCTTTGTTCCATGTCGAGATAGTTTTATAAATTTTACTCAATCATCTACCTCGGATGATATGGATAGTCCGTTTACTATCTCAGAGCTACACACAGCTCTGAACGGACTGAAGGACTCGTCACCAGGGGAAGATGGCGTGCCCTACTCCTTTATAATAAACCTCAGTGATAAAGCTAAATGCGTCTATCTGAATATAATTAATGCTTTTTTCTCAACAGGAATCGTCCCGGAATCTTGGAAGTCCCAAATTATTATCCCCATACTAAAACCGGGAAAAAGCCCTTTGGACCCCAATTCTTATAGACCCATTGCTTTATCGTCTACACTAGTGAAAGTTACTGAACATCTCCTAAAAAACCGTTTGGAATGGATAATGGAAAGCAGAAATATTCTCTCGCCCTCTCAATTTGGCTTTCGAAAGGGTTTGAGCACTCTTGATAGTCTCAGCATTCTTACGACAGACATTCGAATAGCCTTCTCTAACGGAGAGTACCTTGTGGGTGTTTTTCTAGATATTACTTCTGCATATGATAATGTTCTTCTTCCGGTACTCAGGCAAAAATTGCAACAGCTGAGTATCCCTCCGAGGATTACTCATTTCATATGTAATCTGCTTTTTTGCAGATCAATTTCTGTTAAATACCAAAATTGTATTCTTCCCCCCAGGATTGTCTGGAAAGGTCTCCCGCAAGGTTCAGTCCTTAGCCCTCTGCTTTATAGCATTTATACCCATGATCTCGAATTGTCTGTGAATAATTTCTGTAACATACTTCAATATGCTGATGACATCGTTTTATATTTTAAATCTACATCTGTTGAAAATTTAACTTTGCGATTAAACTCTGCTTTACATTATCTTGACCTATGGCTCTTTGACCATGGCCTGTCTTTGTCTATTGATAAGACTCAGGCAGTTGTGTTCACTAGGAAAAGACAAATTCCTGTCTTCGACTTGTTTTGTGGGGATCAACGCATCAACTTTGCCAACAAGACGAAATTTCTAGGCATTATTCTCGACAACAAACTGAATGGAATTTGTCACTCTGAGCATGTTATTAAAAAATGTGAAAAGGGTATTAACGTCCTTAGAGCAGTCTCAGGAGTCTGGTGGGGAGCTCACCCCTATTCTCTTAAACTACTGTACAATGCAATAGTTCGTAGTCATTTAGACTACGGACTATTTGTCTTAGAACCACTTAGTAAATCCGTTTCTGAAAAACTTAATAAAATTCAATACAAATGCCTCAGAATAATCCTAGGAGCTATGAAAACTACTCCCACTAACGCTCTGCAGGTTGAATGTGTTGATCCTCCGCTTCAACTGAGAAGACAATTTTTATGCGACCGTTTTGTAGTAAAATCTTTACAGTTATCTTCTCATCCTCTTTGGTCCCGTCTAAGCGAACTGTCCCAACTCTGCGTTCGCTCTAGAAGTCCATCCTTATTATTAGACAGTTTTTTAAAATTTACTACACTCCCACATCCTATCTTAAGATTCCAGTCAAATCCTCTTTTTTCCACTCCATTTAGATCTCTAGTCTATAATCCGTCAATCATTACAGATCTTGGTCTTATTAAAGGGGCCCCTGATACAAACTCAAAATTTCAAAGATTTCTTCATCAAAATTGGTCAAATCATTTACTTATATTTACTGATGCCTCTAAACTATCCCCTGAAAGCTGCGTCGGCTCAGCCTGTTGGATCCCCAAATTCAAAATTGTCCTTCAATTTAAATCCCCTCCTGAATCATCCATCTTTACCGGTGAAGCGATTGCAATTTTAGAAGCCATCGTTTTTGTCCACTCCCATGACCTCAGACACACGATAATTTTGACAGACTCTTTGAGTTGTCTGTTGGCAATTAAGGAAAATCCGTTTCGTAGTAAACGAAAGTTTTTCATCATCCTTAAGATCAGGGAAGCATTGTTTTCTTGTCATCAAAAAGGGCTAGATTTATCGCTTGTCTGGATACCAAGCCATTCTGGTATTCCCGACAACGATGCAGCAGATTCATTTGCTAAATCTGCTATATCAACTGGCTCTCTTGATCATTTTAAAAACTCAACACAGGACTTGTGTGCTCTACCGAAAATTCATCTTGTTAAATCCTGGAACTCTGTTTGGGAAGTTTCATCAAAATCTAAAGGTAGATTTTACGCAAGTCTACAACCAGTTATTCCGAGGCGACCTTGGTTTTCTCATCACAGGCAAGCTAAACGTTGGGTCACCACAACTATCTGCCGTTTACGCCTTGGACATGCATGTACGCCCGTTCATCTTTGTAAAATTAGAGTTAGAGATCACTCTTTGTGTGAATGTGGCCTTGACGAAGGTTCCTTATCCCATATACTGTTTTCTTGCCCCAATCTCCTCCATCCTGTATACGACGTGCTCCCTCCCAAAGTTCCTCGCCCTATTAATGTTGAATGTTTGTTAATGTGTGTGTTTAGTCCACTTTGTAAATTTTTATGTAAATATATTGAGCGTAATAAAATTAAGTTGTAAATATTTTTGTGATCGTTCTTATTTGATGTCTTAATAATATTGTAATATGTTTATCTAATTATTTATATATTGTATTGTTTTAGGTTATGGGTTAACAGAGAGTCTACTACTATTGTGCCCTTAAAATTAATTTAAGCCTGCAATCTCGACCGCACCGTTCAATCTCCATCGTGTCTTCTCCATCGCACGTGACATTGGCGAAATAATCTGTGCTCTCTTGGCACAAATAAAAGCCATATATTAAAAAAAAAAAAAAAAAAAAAAAAGTGTCTGATATGTGCTTTTTTAAAGTTTGAGTTTTTATATACTATGATATTAAAACTATAATGCTACCGTAACTTCAATTTGATTTGAGATACATACTGTTAATTCGATACAAAAACCGTTTTTATGAAAAATAAACCTTTAAACCATGCAACCTTTACTTAATACAAAAGGGGATATTCAAATAGATTTAAACCAAGTTAAGATTGATATATTACATGGTATTCGGGAATGTAACGATCGTGGCTTAATACAAACAGTGAAATGGCTCTCAGAATTAAACTATGCACTTAAAGATCACAAACTCCCTCATAATAATGAAATCCCTAATCCTGCTGACGACGGAATTATACCAGAAGAAAAAGAAGCATATACTTTAGCAAAAAGTTACTTTGATTGCCAAGAATACGACAGAGCTGCGCATTTTATTGAAAACTGCACTAGTCCAAAGTGTGTGTTTGTTCATAGATATTCGCAATATATGTCCAGTGAAAAAAAAAGATCTGATAATGCAACGGATACTGGATCAGAGAATACTGAATCAACACAAGTATTACTCGATCTGTTATCGTTTTTTAAGGTAAATTATTGAGGTTCTTTAAATCCATGCAGAAAAAGAAAGACCTTTTAAATTAAGAAGCATTTTTTGCTTATTTATTTCCAAATTAAAGTGTATCAAAGAGAATATTATATAAATGTCACAAATAATATTTTATTTAAACAAAAATGTATAATATCATATTTACAATTTGCAGGCTAATCGTAATTCTCTTGATGGGTACCTTTTATACTTAGAAGGAGTAGTTTTAAAGAAATTGGACTTAAGGAGTCAAGCAGTAACAGTGCTGCAAGCCGCTGTAGCTGCTGCACCAACTCTTTGGGCGGCATGGGTAGAACTTGCAGGCCTGGCTAATGAATATGAGGCTTTAGATTCTCTACAATTACCAAAACACTGGATGATGTACTTCTTTGCTGCTCATGCTTTTGTAGAACTAAAATTATCAGAACAAGCTCTAGAGGCATATATGGTTCTAGCAGCAGCAGGATTTGAGAAAAGTACTTACATTACTGCTCAAATGGCTATTGCACATCACGATAGGAGAGGTATTTATAGTGAATTATAATGAATAACATAATAATTTCTTATTTTATCTGACATTAGTAATATTTAACTATATAACAAATATGTTGAAGCCTTTTTCTCAGTGCATTTCTAAAGAAACTATACCTAACATATTTGAAATTACTAATTTACTTTTTATTTCAGATGTAGATTCATCATTAGCATTATTTCGAGATTTATACCAAAATGACCCTTATCGTTTAGATAATTGGGATGTATACTCCCATCTCTTATATCTCAAAGAAAAAAGAATGGAATTAGCAAATCTCGCACAAAAGGCTGTTTCTATTGACAAGTACAGAGTTGAGACATGTTGTGTTATAGGTAAGCTGATGATTAAATGCACCCATGTAAAATTCACAATATTAATTTATTTATTATTATAATAAATATCACAATTTTTATGTATTTCATGTTTTTCACTGTTTAAGGTAATTATTACAGTCTAAGGAGTGAACATCAGAAAGCAGTTTTATATTTTCAAAGAGCTCTATCTTTGGATCCTCAGTACTTATCAGCATGGATTCTTATGGGTCATGAATTCATTGAGTTGCAAAACTCAAATGCTGCAATACAGTGTTATAGACAAGCTATAGGTAAGGATGATTTATAATTGTATCTAATTAATAAAACATAACAAAACTTATGATTACATTTTGAAGTTCTTAGTATTCTGTAGAATGGCTAAACATTATATATAGCTCTTAAGAATAATGTAATTTTCTACCAGAAAACAATTTAGAATTGACTCACTCCCTCCATATAAATAAGCAAATTTTACCGTTTAATATTAGTATAAATTCTTAATATATTTTGTATTGTGTACTGATTCCTTAACTAAAAATCTTTTTTCAGATGTGAATAGAAATGATTACAGAGCTTGGAATGGTCTTGGGCAAGCTTATGAAATTTTAGGTCTAAATGGGTACTGTATATATTACTATTCAAGAGCAGCCCAGCTCAAACCAGATGATTCTAGAATGTTAGTGTCTCTCGGAGAAGCTTATGAAAAAATGGATAAAATTCCTAATGCACTTAAATGCTATTATAAAGCACATAGCACAGGAGATATTGAAGGCATGGCTTTATTTAAATTGGCAAAGTAAGTTATTATCTAAAATAGATAGAAATTAAATAATCATAAGTGGATTATTTTACAACAAAATAAATAAGTGAAAAATGTTTGCTAATTATATAGAAGAATATTTTTGCTGTTTTAAAATTTAATTAACCAAGATGCTTAAACAAAAATGTAATACATATTTTGAATTTATTTCAGGTTATACGAAAAGTCCAACATGCCGAACAGTGCGGCGGCGGCGTACACTGCGGCGTGTCAGGAGCCCGCCAACGCCGGCAGCAAAGAGCTACCCGCTGCGCAGCGCTACCTCGCGCAATATTACCTTCGATTTTCGCTGCTAGACCATGCCTCGCATTATGCCTATAAATGCCTTGAACATGAAAGTGTATGTTGTCATTTGTTATAGATGAAATTAAGAAAAAATATTTTTATTTTACTTTTTTTGACCTTTTTTATACTTCATTCATACTTAATCACAGCATTTAATGACTATTTTCTTTGTCGCCAGCAAGAGTTATACGTAGTTTCTAATTAATAATTGTTTTGCAGACCAAAGAAGCTGGAAAAAATATACTAAAAACAATATCAGAAAAACGTTTGGCCGCATCCACCTCTTCACAAACAACAAGTTTACCAGAAGACTTACCAGAAGCAATCAAAAATGCTTCCACTTCATTAGCAAACGAAACACCGAAAACCCCATTCCCTAGTCCCAATGTTACTCCCGACAACTTTTCAACGCCCATGTTTTCAAGAAAAAACAGTAAATATAAAATGTGACAAATAATTTTCTTCAAATGTAAGATGTAATAGTCAAATATTTCAGCTATAATAAATTGTTCACATAAAAGTAAATTACTATTATTTAAAATAAATATTCAAACCTAAAGTATGAAATTATTAATATTAAATTAATATTTAATCTGAACATAGATTAATGTTCATGTTCACTGCAAATATATTGGGAATGCTAGGATTGCCAGGTCGTATTGGGTCCAGAGTGTGAATGTTGAAAGTCTGTACAGTGTACACTCCTGTGCCTCAGAAAGCCCGTATAACTGTTGACCTGGTAATAAGCCGTGGTTCTAGTCGCGTTAGATTTGCCGTCCAAATCGGGTCATAACAATACATTTCTTCAATATTTGTTACATCTCGAGTTTGACCAAATTTATTTTTAGACAATTATCATATGGTTATTTTTATTAATAAAATTCACGCTATTTTAAAGGTTAATTTAAAAAACTGTTACAAGTTATACTTGTGGCTATACTAATAAATTTTTGCTTTTACTTCATAAAATAGTTAAAAACCAAGGTTTTAGTTTAAAAAGAGGAGCCTATTTAAGAATGATCTTGAGGCTATCACTTAGTTTTTCTTTAATTCAATTCAGTTTGACCTTGAAAATGTAATGTCCAAAGTTACTTTCGCTTTTATTATATTAGTTCACATGATGCCACCTTTAATTTTAGTGAAGTAAATTTTCAACCGACTTCAAAAAAAGGAAATACTCCCATTTAAATTTGATAATAAAAAAAAACAACCCCCAAGGGTGGAAAATTGGGGATGAACTTTTTTATAAGTCATATTTCCGCCGATGATTATAAACCAATTTGAACGATTATTTTTTTGTTGAATATGTATTATCAAAAGGGTTGTTTCATGCGAATTTAATAAAAATATTTTACCCCCAACGCATTTGAAGTCGGTTTTATTTTTTTTAAAAAGTTAATTATAGTTTATATTATTTTTTTTTGTACAAGGGTAGAGAAGTTTTAGAAATAAAATACTAGTTTAATTTTTCTTCTTTTATAAAAATTAACAGATCTCAGTGCTCAAAAAGTAAAAATAATTACATTAAATAAATAGTCAAGTGCATTGATTAAAAAGAATTGTTCAATTAGTAAACTTGCAGAAATACAACTAATGATAAAATCACAGATGAAGCACGAAGTTGAGAGCTCAATTTGATTTAGATTCAGTAAGCGCAAGTTTTAAACGAATCTGGCAGAATTAGTACGGCTTGTGCGCGTATGTAAATATATAAAATCCTAAAGCAGCGTCTCCAGCAATGGACAGTTGGCAACGTTTGTGATGCCAATAAGATAAGCAGAATTCTAAGTAATCAAAATAAATTGATAGGTATACTTAAAAAAGCGTTATTGTTGATTTTTCCAAAATAATACAAATGTAAAATATTAGAGGAAACGGACTAGATATAAATCTTACCAGACGATTTTTTTGTCCCGTGAGTAAAACTTGCGCCCACACTTATTATTAGGCCAAATGCACAAAACTTTCGTTTGTTCAGCATTTTCAATTTCCTACCAGAGTAAAAAAAATATGTTATAGATAGTATAATTAAAAGCTTTAAGAACATTAGGATTAAAGTTACAATTAATACTAGCCTCTTATTAATTACAATGATAATTTGCAATCGTGCTATTTGCGACTAATGTCATGATTAGAAAATGCTTACAATTCATATTAGGAAGTTCATAACGACGTCATGACATCATAGTAGCGTCGTATGCTATTCTAGTGACTCACAAACCGATTCACGCCTTAACAAGATAGATATTTGGATTTTTGATCATGTCTACTGATAACATTTATTTGCCAAATATATATAAAATAATTACATATTGTCATGTGTAACAATTAGGTATTTAGGCCAAGGCTTTTAATTCATTAAATACTACATAATATTTTTATATAATAAAGCTAATACCAGCAACTTTAACAACAAGTATCCATACATACACATTTTTATGCTTAATTTCATTCATTGTTTTAAATACTTTCACAATTTCTATATTAAAAGAGCATATAAGAATATATCGATTAAGTTTCAAATTTTAAGGCAGATTGAGGCACTTAAGTTAACAAATCATACAAGCACATCAACACTATACCAAAATGTAAATACTTAAATATTAATTTGTTATTTGAAAAAATAAACAACATTATATTTGTAGCTTTGTTTGTGCTTTTGTTATATAAATTTCTCTTTGTTCTGAACTCACTCAAATGGGTAACATAGATGTTATCAGAGGAAAGGATTCTTGGAATTGACGAATGCCCCATTGTTTGCAGGCTAGAAAATAATTAGATCTATTAAATATGGATAATTATTATACTTACAAATCATATTCATCAGTGACTCATTAGATTGTCGAATAGACACATGATATTCAAAATAAAATAATAAAGAGTTCTATGAACTGTTACATGAAAGATAAAACAGTTTTAGTAATCAGGAAGTAAACATTGCAATACCATATATAGATATATTCAAATGTTTCCTGTGGCTTATCAAAATAGCACTTCATTGGTCATGTATTTACATTTAATATTTAATTTATAAAACTATAGTACTTTTTGTAACAACACTTAAATAGAAATCTAATTAAATCAGTAATATATATTTAGTTGCATACTGCATATATTCACATATTTGTTTTAAATACTCATAAAATTTATATCAAAATAGAAAAAAAATTACTTATTTAAAATATATTACTTATGTACAGTCTGAGATCTTACCATGAATGGGTTGACTTGTATTGGGGCTGTGGCTGTACTCCAGCCTCCATTGAAGAATGGATTTTTATTTCCAAAAAGATCATTGGTATTTGTGCTTTGAAAGGGATTCTTATTTATATTATTAGTGTCTTCTGAAAACAAAAATAATTATGGAAATTAATATATTCATATTAATAATATAATTAAAAATAATAATTTTTATATTCAAACTACACACAAAATGTTAATAGCAATAGTTTTTTGATTTGAGAATTTAAGTTTTAATATAAGTCTACTGACCCATATTTTTCATATTCTGCTGTCTTAGAGCCAAATCTAAGTCAGCTAATGCAGCATAGCGATCATCTGAAAGAAAAAACTCATCATATAATTTTTTACATATAAAAATAATTACAATCAATCAATAATTACTCACTGGATGAAGTAGGTGAGGAACCAAATGCATTAAAGGATGTGTTTGAAGATACAGGTTGAGCCATAAAGTTATTATTCATATTGTTCATACTGCTGTTATATTGGGCACTGTTAAAAATGTTTGCAGTGGAAAAATCTACTGGAAAACTGAAATAAAACATGTTTTAAAAATAGGTAAACAATTGAATTCTAGAGTTCATTTTTGTTAAAAATATTATTAAATGCTTACTCAGGTACAGGGACTGGGTTTTGAACATTGGCTGGAATATGAGCTATTTTAGTCAAAGAAGGTTGTGCTAAATTATTCACAGGCCTCGGCAATTTATGGTTGGTTTCATTTACAGGTGTTATGTTGCTTATGACTTTTGCAATATTAACCACATTATTATTGTTGTTGGACGTTTTCGCCTGAGGTGAGATCGATATCAGAGGAGTGGCTACTCCTATCATATTACTACTTGTCGATTTTGTCTTAATTTTATTCTTTATTGATGAACCGCCATTCGTGACTGTCGTATTCACCGAAGATTCTAAATAATATCGCTTCTTTTCGTACTTATCAGACATAAAATCTTTGACGCTTTGTTCATCGGTGAAGTTTACACTTTCACCCTCGTAGAGTCCTAACCACACGCGTCTGCAATAATCGTTTCCTCTCACTTTTATAAATTCTATTTCTTCTGGCGTAAATGTAGCCATGGAAATAGATTTCACACGATGAGGAGGGGTAAGACCACGCCTGAAACACCACAAATAGAGAGTCTGTTTGTTGATATCATAAAACAGCATATAACGTAGAAAAATACTTACAACATTCCCGAACATTTTGAACACACAAAAGAACCAATAGTAGTATTCACATATGTAGGCCCTCTTTGATTACAGTCTAAACAATATTTATTGCCATTTAATGATATAAGTTCACGTAAAATTTCTAAATTTTTGTCATCTTGTTTGCGACGGCTTGCAGCCATTTTCGATATGCTAGATTGTGTTACTTTTGGTTTGTTACAATTCAATTTGTCTATGACAAATTATATCTGTCAGGGCTGACATATGTCAAAAATTGAAACAGATAAAAAAGATTTACAATAATAATATTTACTCTTTGAAAATTTGAGTGTCTGTTTGTAACATTAAAATAGCCCTTTTTATCTCAATGGATATGTATCTATACCTTTTTTTTTTCGCTGGAAAATAGCTTTACGCGCTTCCCCCACGTGATTTAAAGTGGGGGGGGGTGTGGGATTCCCCGGAGCCCTGAACGCCGAGTGCGCCCAAGCATACCGGGTTTACCCACTAAAAAAACAGCGGTACCCTCTCCGTCTTTCGGCGGACGCCACGGGATCGCTTACGCATGCTACCGTGTCTATACCTGGTACATATACCAAAATAACATTTTTTCCGGCTGTTGTTTGTTGTTGGCTGGACCGATTTTGATGGGACTTGATGCTAGTTAATAGCAGATAACTGATATAATATGGAGTAACTTAGGCTACAATAATGTTTTTTATTAAATTAAAACGCGAAAAAGGTGGCCTGCACAGCTAGTAATAAATAAAACAGAGATTAGAAGAGAACTAGAAATATGCTCTACCACCTTTTCTTGCATTCAATACGATGACTATTCAATCATTCTTCAGCAATATTTTTACTGAAGAATAAAAAAATATTTTTTATAAAAGTATGTATATACGCGATGCTTATCCTTATTATACCTTATATATATATATTCGCAGATTTTAAATTGAATATTTTCCAGAACTAGGACTAATAATATGCTGAATTATCCAAAAGCATTCAGAAATTTCGTTACATTTTCTGCACATAGGATAATTGAATAAAAAAAATCACTGAACAAGAACAATAGCTAAAACATTTACTACAACAATTCTTGGCTATTAAATTCAAGTGAGTTTATTATCTCAACAGTACCGATCAATCTCATTCGTGTCTTTTCCATCCTACGTGACGTTGGCGAAATAATCAATGCCCTGTCGGCACAACTAAAAGCCATTAAATTAAGAATTTAATTGAATTTACTAAAACATCAGCTTTTCCAATGCTACAAGAATCAAGGTATCGCGCATAAAACTAGCCATCATAGTGTTGAAGTTACCATATTCCACTTTTCTTTCAGAAAATAGTGGGTTACCTCTTCGTGGATAGATATGTATATAGCAATAGCAATATGAATGATGTCCACTTCAAAACGCTAATTTGGAATGATTCAAAGAAAATAACAAATAGAAACAATAATTTATTCAGATAAATGTTTTAGACAAATCACTGCCTTTTTCTTTTTTATTAGCAATTCTTGAGCCAAACTGCAGGGCTCTTTTGGGTAAGGTTGCTGAATTTTTAAGTCCTATATGTAGTGCAACTAATCTCAACATGAGCTTGTCTCCAAGTCCACATTCTAAATTTTCACTTGGAAAGCATCTGAAATAATTAAACAAAAATATTATTAATTGACTGTATTTTGTAAAATTCTGTATAATATGAATTTTTTTTGGATATGCTCACTTAAGCCAAGGTTTTAATTTCAATACATAATTCACATGATCTTCATCTAAATATGGCATTCTTGGCTGTCTACCATGATCACATATAACCCTGTTGTCTCTTGCAAGATTTCTATATGAAATTCTTTTCCAATCTTTCAACAATTCCTGTGATAATCCCAACCAACCGCGACGTTTCAAGGATTGTCTATGCCTCATATAACCACCATATAATTCATCAGCACCTGATCCAATTAGCAAGATCTAAAAAGAAAATATAATTAAAACTAGCAATGTTCAATATATTAACAGTAAATTATTTCATAAAATTACCCTACACGGTGAAAGATCCAGTTCATCATCCCAGCGAGCAGCAAACCACAGAGCTGAACCAAGGCTTTCATCTAATATGGTACGCCTTGGATATACAAGATCTCCAATGATTGAAGATTGATATTCCTCTAAATCTTCTTTTGGCACATTCACTTCCCGAAAGATCCATTTTCTGATATGTAAATATTTGTTCTAGCATTAGAGTGATTTATTCATGGATTTGTTTTAAGAAAGACAACAATAATATGATACAAAGTGATGAATACCATACCTGGAACTACAAATCCTTTTTAGTTCTTCAAATGATTGCCGACCAGTTATTCTATCTGGTACATCATAAGAATCATTATTTTTTGTCTTAAAAGCCACATTTATAAGGTCTATAGGTTGATCTTTTGGTACATATTTATCAGCAATTAATGATAGAATAGTGCAATCCAAACCACCAGAAAAAAGTATTCCAGTTGTACAATGCGAACATGAGACTTCACTTTTTATACAATTTTTACATCTTTTTGGTTGTGTATCAACTCTCACCCTCACACTTTTTTCTAGCAATGATGTTATATCTGTTACAGTTTTAAATATAAAATTGTTCAACAAGAGCCTTTCCAAAATGATTAACTTGTTTTTTTCATTCTGAGTAATTTCTTCTATTACCTTAATAATGCCATCCTGAAATATAATTTTTAAAAACAATTTAATTTATAAAAATAAAAGCTTAATAATCTTTAGTAATGTTCTATATGAGAATTAATTACTTGCAAAAAGAACATACACATATTTTTTCTACAGTTCTTACAAATATTAGAAAAATAGCTGATTCAATCAATAATCATTTTGAAAATTAATAATTAATATCAAGTAACATATCTATAAAGTGATTTGAAGTGAGCCAACAATGTGCATTTACACATAATAATAATTACCTCTTCATTTAAATCAAATGTGCCTTCCAAATCGTCATTAAGTTCCTCATCTGGTAAACTTTGTTGTATTTGAGCTAATTTTAACCAATCATCAACATGATAAGTATTAAAAACTTGAATACTGGTTTCCCATGAATACAAATTCAACATATTTTTAACCACATCAAGCTCATACATGTAGGAAGCTGCTATCTCAATGCAAGGATATTTTCTACCTTAAAATAAAATATGTAAGCCATATAATAAAGTATATAAATTTATATTGGAAGGTTATTATTTAAGGAAGAAAAGGTTTTTCACTTATAGGTAATTAAAGAAAAGTAATCTGAACTGTAATATAATACTTTTTAAGTCTACAACAAAGTGATTTGTTATAAAAACATTATAATATACATACCCAACACACTACTAATAATATAAGAGCCATCAGCTTTATGAAATAGTAATGAGTTACGTCCAATTCTATCTCTCGAGAAATATAATATCTGTGTATGTTTATTATAATAGATTAAACTGAATGGACCCTTAAATAACCTAACAGTTAAAATAACATCCTCAGAAGAACACTGAAACACATTTATTAGTTTGTAAAACAGCAAAATAATATACTCATTTAACTAACTAAATAAGCAACAAATCTTTACTTACATTACTTAATTTGTCTAGTAAAATTTGAGTGTCACTTAAACTGGGATCATTGGACCAATTATTATAAAATATGTCACCATTGAATAAAAGTATACCAACATCATTTTCAATTGGTTGTTTTGTGGGCTCAGAACCTTGCATCCAAAGCACAGTACCACAAAAATAAATACTTATATCATTGTTAACTACAACCTCAATGGAATGTGTACAATCTGGTCCTCTGTTTCTTAGGCGGTTTAAAATCTTTTCATCCTTAAAATCAATGACGATCAATTATTTTTATTACAATGAATTCGAAGTTGTTTATCATACACTATTTTTAAAAATATACTTTTACCCACTTTATAGCTTTGATTGTGCTGTCGAATCTCACAAAAAATCCCACACATATTGACTTAAATTAAATTCTGGAAATAACAAAAAATTATTAATTTAAATAAATTCTTAGTGTACAAACAAGGTATGAGGTTATATGGAGCACGTAAGGAATTAACCAACTATTATATTTCTATTTAGGAGTTTTTACTTAGTGGCATGTCAAAATATGCTGTACTTATACTTTTATAACTTAATTATTTTATTATATGTAGTATTTTTGTTACAACTTGTTTTTATTAAATTTATAATTTAAAAATATATTTTCATATATCTGCATGACATTTGTAATGTGACATCTGTCACATTTTCATATTTTTAGTATGTTGTCTCAATAATACAACCTGTGTTGCAGAAATATCGATAGTTTGACTATCGATAGTATCGTAATGATCAATACTATGTTATGCTTGTCTCAAAATTTATATAGTTAAAGTTTATTAACGTATGAATTAATAACATCAAATGCTTAAATATATAAAAATATGAACTAAAACTAGTTACTGTATAAATCTTGACCGCGTGGAATGGTGGCAAGAATACTAGCAGCATTTTCTTGTTGAATCGCAATTCCGATTATTTGGGCAAAAAACGAATAAACCATGAATTGAGATTTTAAAATATATTGTAACCTATAGTTATATTATAAATCTAACAATCAATCACAATCTGCAAAGAACCGATCAACCGAATTTGTTGAAATTTAGTTCGAAAAAAGTTTGAAACTTCAAAGAAAGCTACACTACATAGGCTCAAAAATATATGTACAAGAAATATCATGAGACCAATCATGATATTTTTCGAACAAAAAACGTTCATGTTCATCGAAGAAATCGAAGTATTTAAACGTAATATATAAAAAGAATTATTGAACCTTCTCAAATTATCTCAGGTCTCTTAAATTGATGGACTTAAACGTTTATTCTCTTTCTGTTTTTGTATTTGTGACAAAAACACTTACTTTACAAAACTCAAGTTAGTAAAAAGTATAATACATCAACAAAAAATCATAACATTTTAATATGAATAACAAAATTATTATCATTATATGTCATTCGCATAAAGGACTCATCTAGACGAGATTACCTGAGATGTTGTCATGTGATGATGCATGTGAAGAACCTCAATAATGAGAATGTTATTCTTTGTTTTAGGATCTAAGGTTATTGGAAAACATATCATGTATGCTTCTCTCGTAGCTTACCAGAATAATTTAGGTCAACTACTTCCTGGTTTGTCTATTCCCAGTTTATGGATATTTATAATCAAGGCTGCTAATGCCAAAAAAAATAACATATATTAATGTGAAATTGGGTATGAAAAAAAATGTTAAAGTACGTTTTTCTTCAATGTTTCTAATTTGGATGTCGATATTTAGAGAAAAACTCAAGAAATCATAGTTATTGTGTGTGAAATTTGATTTTTAGACTAGTTTTTACATCTTTTTCGAATTATATTTACACTATACACTGATTATTAACACAAAGTCCCCGGCGCCGCGGCGTAAGCCTTATCCTAACCTCCTGCCGTACCTATATCTCTTTTTATGCTAGAGGTGGGAATGAGTAGTGGGCTTACCGGAGGGAAAGTGATTACCACCGTCAATAGACAATACGGTGGTGAAATATAAATTATGATAGTTAATAAAACTTAAAGGTTATATAGAAATATACTTAAAAATTCTGATTTTGAGTCGTGAAAGCACATTATTACTTTATTATACTAAATTAAAAAGTCGTAATTTTAATCTTGCCATGTAGAATTAAAACACGAGCCGCCATGGTGTGACGTAAGTACGGCAAATATGGTCAGTTCAGTGTAAAGTTATCATGTGTTTACAGCTATAGATGTGGTTAAATATCTATCAACTTTAACCTCAAGGATTTACTTTAACAATAAATTTAAAAAAATCAAAGTAAATTTTATTTGTACGGATTAAACGATAATTAAATAAAGATTTGTAAAAGCATAATGTTGGTCGTATTTATGAATATGGACTGTTATTTATACAGGTGCGACATCACCAACATGACTGACAGCTTTTTTTGCGGGAATAACAAGGCTTAAATTTTAATTTCATTTTCGGGCTACAAAAGATGTTTATTTTGCCATTGACGTATAATTTAAGAAGAAATTTCAGTAATATATTTTCTTGTCTAATATTTGCATTGTCACTTCAATATGTACAATTCTTTAAGTTAATTAAAGCCAAGTTTTCTTATGGTTCTGTAATTTATGTATCAGCCATAAAAAAAAATTCTGACTTTTTATGAGGACATACAAAATTTTGAAGTACTATTTTAAACACCGTAGAATCCCCTGCTGCATGTGTGTCATTGAAGGTGGTTTCCGGCTTGCAGGTGCGTTTCCGGCCTTTGAAGAATGAAATTACCTACGTTACAATTAAATCAAAGCCCTAAAATATGCCGACCCAGAAATATACATGGGACATGCAAAATTATCAGATTTTTAAAGAAAGTTTGTTGTATTTTTGAATATTTTTTTAAACGATAGGATATCTCATCGGTAATTTAAACAATGAATTTAATATTTCATTCGTGATATATCAAACATATTTTTAGGTACTACTAATCGAATGTAAATTAAAGTCGACAATCGACATCGTATATTTACTGTCATGTTCATCTCTAACTAATTTGACATAGAACAACCGTAATGACAAATGACTTATGACATATAAAACACAAGTTTCTATTTTGATTTGTGTATTAGAGTAATTCCGAATGTTTGTTTGCTAAGTATTGGCTACAGCTTTCTCTAACAATATATTTGCCTTCAATGAATCAGTAACGATGACTTCACAAGAAAAGCAAGTAGATAATAATGAAGACCCTCCAGCTGACAACACGACTCCGGAGGATACTGAGGAGAATGATAAACTAGCGCTAAGTGAATACGTATCTAACCTAGAATCAAGAATAAAACAGAAATCAGAATTGCGAAATCAAAATCTAAACTGCGTCCGACCACCAGACAACTACTTTTCTAAACTAGATTCAGGGTTAAAGAAAAATACAACCTTTGTTAAAAAATTAAAGACTTTTAGCGCAACTCAAGTGGATATACTATTGAAAGATTTAGGAGCTCTTAATCTTACTAAGTATATATCTGAAGTGGCTGCAGCAATTGCGGAAGCAAAACTTAAAATGTCAGATATACCTGCGGCTATTAATCTTTGTTCTGTTGTACACCAAACGTACGCTGAATTTTCTACTTTCTTTTTTGAAAATTGGCAAAAGATTTTGACATTCAAAGCAACAGATAAAATAATGAATTCATCTAAATTGCGTGTCGATTTAAGATTCTATGCAGAATTAATTGCTGTTGGTATATTTACTAATAAAATGGGTCTTCCACTCCTGGGAAATGTTCTTACTGTCTTAATCAACATGGATAAAGAAGACCATAATAATATTCCAATACTGCTGTCATTTTGTAAACACTGTGGTGAAGATTATGCTGGACTTATTCCAAAGAAGATTAAAGATATAGGAGAGGTTAGAATTATTTATTTTATTTCTACAATTAATATTCTACCTTAAAAGTCATTTTATCATATCACATTTTATAGCTATTCTATAATTAAAGTTTTTACTCAAAATAAAAAAAATATATCATTAATACTTTTTTTCAGAAATACAATTTACCAATACCAAGAAACACTTTTTTACCAGCTGAGAAACAAACAGCTGTTAGGTCTCTTCTCAAGGATTATTTTCTATCTCTTACTAAACATCTATTAGCTGAAAGGTCTCAGTTACAAGCTCTTCATGCAGCTAATCAAAGAACTTTACACACAAGAGGTGAACTATCACAAGAGAGAAAAGACCAGCTAGAGCAACATCAGGTTACTATATCATTGCTTATATTGTTCAAGTTTACCCTACCTACCCACTGTGGGGTTATATTGTTCAATGTTTACCCTACCTACCCACTGTGGGGCTATATTGTTCAATGTTTACCCTACATTATTGACCAATAAATCAAACAGAAATTAATCTTTTAAAATTTGATTATAGTAAAATCTTTGCAGTTAAACTAATTTTTGTATGAATATTGAAAACCATAAAAACTTTTGAAATGACATGTATAATTATTTATTTACATTTTCGGTGTTATTACTAGAATCATTAATTAAAATGTAAATTGATTCAATTATTATATATCATATATTATTATAACACAAGTACGGCTATTAAAATAAATGTATTAAATCTACAGGCAACATATGACAAGTTATTAACAGGTGCACAGAATTTTGCTGAAGTGCTAGGAGAGGAATTGGGAGAAGCAGGAGAGCCTCCTACTCTTTCACTAATAGTAATTGAGACCCAGGGAACTGTGACTATTGGTGGCAATGAAGAGATTATTATGCAAGCTGGCACTGATCCTTGGCAGGATGAAGATACTAGAACATTTTATACAAGTCTTCCTGATCTAAAGGTTTTCATGCCTAATTATCAAATGAAAGAGGTATTCTTTTAACTCATTTATGTTAGACTAGTAGACGCTTGCGGTTTTGCTCGCATTTTAAGGTGTTGATTGTCATGTATCAGGAAAAAAGTAGCCTATGTCCTTTCTTGCAGTCAAGTTTGCTTCATACCAAATTTCATCATATTTGGTTTATTGGCTTGAAAGTAAAAAAGTGGCAAAACATAAACTTTAGCTTAATGGTCACAAAGTATTAACCCTTCGGGTGCCTGGTGGGTCTGACAGACCCGTCACTTCAAAAAATCAACGATAACTTTTAAATTTTTGTAGCAAACCCGCTGCACTCCCGAGTAGCTTCGCGATACAAACTAACGGCTATTTTGACTACTCTCCCGCTGTCCACAACGTACACCCATCCGAACAACACGCATTTTTTGTGCGCTCGGGTCTCAGGGACCCGACCAGGCACGCGGCGTAACTTTTAATCTTTAAGCTATTATTTTTGATTTGTCTCTTTAATTTATATTGGGTGGTAAATTATTTATGGAAAAAATATTGATGCAGTTATAATGACTGGGCGATTAATAAATGATGAAATTCGCCAAGCTTTAGAGAGAAATTTTGAAGAAAATGAAGATCAGGATGTAGTTTTTGATGAAAGTGAAGATGAGTCAGATACATTTCAGATCACAATTCTGATGTTGACAAGGAAGAAGTAAAAGTCTATAACGAACCAAATAACAGGGATATCATATATACAACCAAACAAAAGTGATTTATATGTCCCAGCCATTAAGTAATTTTGGTCACAGATCAATATATAAAGTCCTTGATTATTATTTCTGGATTCTCAACACTACTGGCATAAACGCAAAAGTTATTCATATGTTAAACAATTCGGATACTAGAAGGAATTTTATAAAAAAATGGGCATACTGCTCTACATCAGACTGAACGACGTAATAGTTGTAAGATGCAAAATCTTATCTTACTCTACGTAAGAGAATCAGCTCTCATTTAGGGAAACCCTCAGAGCCACCACCCAAAAAACATAATGCTGGTACAAAAAAAGCTTTGTTATGTATGTCCTAACCAAAAAGATCACAAGTAAATACATCTATGTGTCTTGCACAAGTCATATTTGCTTGGAACACGCAATTTTTGATTGTGAAAATTGTCACATAAATACAGATTAGTTACAAGCAATACCTTTGTTACTTTTATATCAAAATATAAAAGTTTGTAAGTTGATTAATTACTGCCTTAAATTAATGTAAAGTTTGATTGTTGACCTCAATTAAAAAATTTAATATTGTCGATTTAAACATAAGTGTTTATTTTTATTACGTAAAATTAGAGACTTTTTAATTTTTTTAATATAACTTTGTAGAAGAACTTTAGTTTAATTTTATTTTTCATTCATATAGCTAAACAGCTCTAAAATAAATATAAACACATTATTTGGCGTTCTGACTAATAAAATAAGTAAAAAACAAACATTTTGTTACCGGGTCCCACAGACCCACCAGGCACGCCATGTAAGTTTTACCCACCAGGCACCCGAAGGGTTAATTGTTATCAATGTAACAAACTACTTTTTAAATTGACTATTACTAATGAAATACACTTTCGGCCCTTAATACTCCGTTGCTATTTTCAGGCTGTTAAGAGTAAAACCGAAACTGTGACTGAAGAAATGCTTGATGAAGATTTGAAAGAAGATGAACTTAGTGATGGTGAAGAGCCTCCAGTTGTAGCTGATGTGGAACAGGAGGAAGCACAACCAACCAACGTATCTAACAAGTTTGTTATTTCTTGTTCATAATGTAAAAAATATATATTTGAAGATTTTATGCATAAATTTAATTATGTTTTTTTTCAGGTATGCGCTTGATGCATTTTTGAATGAATTACCAAACTGTATTAATCGAGAATTAATAGACAATGCTGCTGTGGATTTTGTTTTGAATCTCAACACAAAAAATAATAGAAAAAAATTAACTAGGGTTTTGTTCAGTGTAGCTAGAACAAGATTAGATCTACTGCCATTTTATTCACGATTTGCAGCTATATTATATCCAGTTCTGCCTGATGTGTGTGTAGATCTTTGCCAAATGTTAAAACAAGATTTTAGGTATCACGTGAGAAAGAAAGATCAAATAAATATTGAATCAAAGGTCAGTTACGAATTGAAATTACTAATAAAAGTTGCCTCTTTTACTAATTTCTTCTATAATATCAAATTATACACTTAATCCAACTAATAAGGAAAAAGATTTCGTTTATAACAAGATATTTGCAACTACATTTATGGATCTTCAAAAGTAACACCTTATTAAATGGATAGATACTTAAGTTTTAATTTATTTTCAGATTAAAGTGGTTAGATTTATAGGTGAACTCGTAAAATTTGGACTGTATTCAAAAATTGAAGCATTGTACTGTCTAAAAGTTTTACTACATGATTTCAAGCATCATCATATTGAAATGGCATGTAATTTGTTGGAAACATGTGGTAGATACTTGTATTGTAACCCTGATACACATCAAAGGACCATGATATACTTACAACAAATGATGAGAAAAAAGGTAAATAGACTGTGACCATAAAAATATCTAAAAATCACATCACATGCATAATATATTTATATCACAAAATGTTTCTAGATTGTTTCAGCTTTAGACTCACGTTATGTTACGCAAATAGAAAATGCATTTTATTATGTTTGCCCTCCTGAAGCACCTGCACAACCTAAAGAAGAAGAGCCCCCTATGCATCAATTTATTAGAAAAATTCTTCATGAAGATTTACAAAAGAGCAATGAAGAAAAAATATTAAGACTTATGCGAAAATTAAACTGGGATGATCCTGAAGTTTCATCTATAGCAATACAGCATTTAGCTGGTGGATGGAGGGTAAGGGCAAGTGCTAGAAGAGCATTAGCTCGTTTAACTGCTGAATTAGCTGCATGGCAAGAAGCTGTAGCACCTGCCGTGGTTGATACAATACTAGAAGAAATTCGAGTGACAATGGAGGATCCTCACCCCAGATACAATCAAAGAAGAATTGCTACTGTCAGATACCTTGGAGAGCTGTATAACTACAAATTGTTAGATTCGCGAGATGTTTTTACTGTTCTATACTCCTTTATTACATTTGGTGTAAGCAATGACCATAGCACTATATCTTCATTAGACCCTTCAGATAATGTGTTCAGAATAAGGCTAGTCTGTGCTCTGTTGGAAACTTGTGGTGCATATTTCAACAGTGGATCAAGCAAGAAAAGACTAGATTACTTTTTAGTATTTTTCCAAAACTATTATTGGTTTAAATGTTCTGATCCTTATTGGACTGAGGAGAACAAATTTCCTATATATGTCAAATATATATACCAAGAATGTCTGACCAGCCTGAGGCCCAAATTAACTTTGTTTTCTGATTGGCAACAATGCAAAGATGCAATAGAAGAAATTAGATTGACATTGTATCCAGAATTAGGTGAAGAGGAGCAATGTGATAATGATGATCAAGGAGAAGACAGTGTTGCTGATGGCTTAAATACTATTATAGAGACAGATGATGAAACTGATAACCCGACAATGCACGAAGAAAGTTCTGATGAAGACCCTGTTACAGAAAACACCGGTAACGATGATAATGACGTTCAACCTGATGAAATGGCTATTGAGCCACGACGACCTACGCCTAAACCTGTAAGTTCAATAATTAGTGTTAATTGAATGAGTTAGTTACTGAAAATAAATAACAATGTTTTGTTTTTAATTTAGGTTGAGGATGTGGAATTTGAATCTGCATTTGAAAAGATGGTAATGGAAAATATTGCCGAAAGACAACGTGAGAGTAGACCACAACAAAGAGATATTGCAGTGCCAATGACGTGTCGACAAACGACTAAAAAGACGTACGAACAATTGTTGGTATGTTACTAGTCTTCTTTATTGATTCGTTTAGTAGTTTATATAAAAATACAATGAGTACCTTAGTGTATGATGAACCTTGATATTGATATGAATTATGAAATTAATTTGTAGGCGGATGCTTAATTGATATTTTTTGGTAGTTGTTAGTGATGATGTTAATATTAGTAATAAGACTAATCAATATAAATATTTTATTAAAAGATTTTTTTTGTGTCTGATTGTGTAAATATAGTGTTTCACTACAGGCCCTTAGCTTCAGCGAATGTGGGCCGCGAATTAGACTCTCGCGTGTTTTATAAGTCGTCGTGTTAAATTTTCAAGTGTTGCCATGACGAATATTATTTTGCGTTATTCGTAAATTTAATATTTTTAATAATTTTAGCAAGGCAAGGAAGGAGTGGAATTTGTTTTGATGGTTAGGAAGGGTACCAAACCACAATATAAATCTTTTAATGCCCCGCCCGAACTGGCCAGCAATCTTCAACAACAAGCCCTGGCTGACAAGCAAGAAATGGAGAGAGTGAAACGGTTAGTATGTTCATTTGTAGCATACATAATTGTACAGAACAATAGAATACAAAATTAAAATTTACTATTGCTTGTATGTAAACTTTAACTTTATTTTCATTCCAGTTTAACTTTAAATATATCTGAGAGGCAAGAAGAAGAAGAGTATAGTGCTGAGAGTGGAGGAGGATCTGGCGGAAGTGGTAACCCTAATAGAGGACAGCATGTTAGACAAAAGTATCAGCATCCGAAAGGAGCTCCAGATGCTGACCTTATATTTGGACCGAAAAAGTTTAAATAAAATGGATTTTTTTAAAAATATGTATCTCATTTATTATTTACTTATATAGAATTTGTAATGTAATAGTCCGGCAACAGTTGTAGTATGATTTTCTTTCATGATTAAATTTTATATAATTAAAAATTTGCAATTTGTATTATTTATTAAATCTGTATATGATTAATATTGGCGTTCTCTTTCTCTCATTAGTTAGTTACCTAGTGTTACCTAGTTCTGTCTGAAGGTTGAGAGAGCCAGTGTAATTACAGGCACAAGGGACATGATATTTAGCTGTCAAGATGGATCATTGGCATCGACAATTTAACATTGTATCTCAAGCAATGGTTGAAGCATCTGCGACTAGACAGTGCACCGGATATGGAATATGAGATCTTCGGCTGTCTGATATTTTTCCTCTCCGTAAACCAAAACAAAATCACCCAAATTTACTGAGCCCAACAGGCGTTATTTTGATATTTCTAATGATTTTTGAGGAATAATTACAAAATTTAGTTTCTTGCCAACATGGATAAGTTTTTATAACAACTTTCATGTGACTTTCTAAAGTTAGGATGGTTTGCCATAAAAAGGACGTCGAGATAGAAGATGATTCTGATTCCTTGCTCTTGTGTTTAAAATATTACTTCAAAATGTTGTATATCCAAATAAAAAGCAACAACAAATATATTTTGGCAAAATAAACATCATTTATTGCCCGAAAATGAAATTAAAATTTAAACCTTTCTATTCCCGCAAATAACGCTGTCAGTCATTTTGATGACGTCACACCTGTATAAATAACAGTCCATATTCATAAATACGACCGGCATTTTGCATTTACAAATCCGGTTTGCATTTTAATAAATAAATACTTACAAATAAAGTGCACTTTGGTTTTGAAATTTAATTTTAAAGTAAATCCTTGAAGTTAAAGTTGACATAGTTTAGCTGTTAATAACTTAACACTGAAGTGACCGCATTTGCCGCTCTTACGTCACACGATGGCGACTTGTATTTTCTACGTGTGGTCACGTGAGATGTAGATTAAAAATTGCGACTTTTATTGGTTAGGGTAGCAAACATTTTTGGAGCCCTATTCAGGTCAAACTTGAGTTTGTTCTTGTAGACTAGTTGTAGAAAAATCTGAACGCTTTCGCAATTTGCTGGCGAATACTTATTTTATCCCATATAGTTTTAGGATGGTCACGAGTTTAAACAACGATATTCTTACAGATTCATTTATTAACACTATTTTCACATTCATTTTATCCACTAATTCGTGTTTTACAATACATCCCGTATCTTATATCTTAATTTAGCCTCTCATTTTCATTATTTCCAAATTTTTATGGTGTGATGTACGTTTATGAGCTTGGAAGGGCTCGTAAACGTACATCACACCATACTTGTAATCGTTCAGGATTTTAAATCAGTTATTAAATTGCATATTTTATTGGGATTTGAAGTGCAGTAAAGATATCTTTATAAAAAATATTTGAATAGAATGCGATTCTAATTTAATTCTGTATAAAATGGAAATAATAATTTGCTCATGAATTTTTATTTTCTTTTATAGATCAAATATAATTAAGACCAGATGTCTTATTGAATTTTCAATAATGAATTTCGTTTTTCGGGTGAATTAATTTTATGTGTTAGGCTGCATAGTGAAACATTATTGCTATTTCCATGAAAAATTGTAATGTCAGTTATGTGACTTATATGTTGTGTCAAACTCAAAATACGATTCGGTTAATCGGCGCGTTTACGAAACTCCCAAACAAAACGCCGAATTATATTTTAAAACAGGGAATGCGGGTCCTCGTTAATAAAGTGTCTCTTATAAACAAGTTTTAAAATTATTTTATTTTATCAGTTACTAAATTTTCTGAAACTTCCTGTGCTATAACCTTAGAATTATGGCTGACGACGACTTCAGCAAACTTCTACAGCAGGCAGAACAATTAACAACAGAAATCGAAGGCAATGAAGAATTACCAAGAGTAGAACGGTCCCTTGGTCAAGTATTAGAAGCGTCACATGAGCTGTATTCCAGAGTAATTCAATCTGGAGCAAATGATATACAGGCGTGAGTTATCATTACATTATGTGTTATTCGAAATGATTATGTATTATACTTGTTGATAATTCATAATGTTTGTAATGTAAATTCACTTTATATTCAACTTCAATTTTAAATAAATACAAAATGTTTATAATGTTAAATTGTTTTAAATATTTATCATATCTCATTTCAGACACCTTTTGTTTGGTTCTAAAGGCATAGACTTACAACAAATATCACAAAAATTGGAAACTTTATCTTCAAAAAGGACTTTTGAACCTTTGCAACCTATAGCTGATTCTGATATTGAAAGTTTTTTAAAAAATGAGAGAGAAAATGCTATATTGTCACTCATTGATGAAGTTAACAAAAATGTGAGTAATAGTCTTTTTACTACCTTCATTCTATAATTTCAATTATTAAATATCCTTTTGTTAAAAATTTACAGTCATTACAAACTACTGAAGATCAAAAATGGGAACATATGTTATCTGAATGGACTAAAGAAAAAATAAAGCTAATGAATGCTATGATAGGACCATCTCAGAACTGGCTCGATTTGAAACGCACTCCAGAACCTCCAAGCATTGCAGATACACCAAAGAAATTTGGTCAATCCATGCTGGATAACATTGAGGCTGCATATGCAAGACAAGTGCAGCAATATAATAAATTAGTGTTTCAAGGTGCGAAGTCCAGAACTGCTTTACATCAAAAATTCTCACAAGTTGCAGAAGAGTTCAATGATCCTGTAAGTATTTTAATAATTTCTATGTATCTAATATATAATTTATGTAATACTTAATTCTGAAATAAAACATTGTTCACAACTTTGCCCAAGTCAGATAAATTCCACATATTGTGTATCCATCTACATGAAGCTGTAAGGACAAATCTCCTAAAATAGGCTATATATTACAAAATCGCGATTAAAAGTAAATAAAATAATTTAATGATGAGAGATAAAATTTATACAATTATGAATTTTATTGTAGAAAGTTAAGGAAATGTGGGAGATAATAAAGACAATGGCCAATATACCTGCCCTTGTCAGAGATGAAGATCCTCTTAAAGCTAGAGGAAATACGACAATACAACAGTGCCTTATAGCTCAAGGGAAGAAGTATTTGGAGAAAAGGTATGATCATACATAAATATTGTGATGTTTTTATTTTTGTATAGTGAAGACATTGAAAAATTGCAAATCTGCCGAAAATTTGTTGTGTCTACTTTGACAATTATAATATTAAACATTAATCTCTTAAAAAAATTGTTTTGTTCTGTTTCCTCAATAGTAATTAACTCAACTGTAATTGTAAAAATTGAAAATTTTAAATGAATTTTATTAATAAATATTTTTTCAGATATAAGCAGTATATGAGTGATGTAGTACGTGCTAACCCTGCCGCGGCCATGCGAGGGGGTGAACCAGGCACTTTTCCACTTGTACGAGGATTTGTTGGCCTTCGCTTACAAGGGCAGAACACACAAGGTCTAACAGATGGCGTGATTGAGGATCGTCCCCTATGGCCAATGGTTTATTATTGCCTAAGAAGTGGTGATGCAAATGCTGCCTTGCATTGTTTGAGAAAAGCTGGGTATGGAATTATATTTTATATCTGTTTATAGACAATAATATATTTCCTTATTATAAATTTCTTAAATATATAATATTCCTTAGTCGAGATCATGAAGAATTTATTGCTGCCTTGGAAGAACACATCAAAGGACCCGAGAAAGCACTGAGTGATAAACTACAGACTGCAATAAATTTCCAATATAGAATACAAGTTCGTAACTCTACAGACCCATACAAAAGAGCTGTAAGTATCCTTGATATTCATCTTGAATTTCTTCTTATAAAAATCAATACTAATCATCAGATATCTGTAATGTTAAATGTATTATTGATTTGGTTTTAAAATAGCTAAAATTTTCAGGTTTATTGTGTGATTGGATGTTGTGACGTTAGCGATGAACATTCGGAAGTAGCAAGAACCGCTGATGATTATCTCTGGCTTAAATTGTCTGTTATAAAGTCGCGTTCCAACAATGAATCTGAATCATTTTCGTACTCAGATTTACAAAAAATGATATTAGAAGATTACGGTATGTATTTCAACTAAAACTATAAAAAACAAGCACGCAAAAGCAACACAAACTAAAATTTATTACAATACATAACAAAGCAAAGTAACAGTTTGTTAATGACCCCACTGCTCTTTGCTCTCCTTTGTCCTTATTCTACTATACTTTTTGACTTGGTGAACACACTTGAGGTAGCTTATAATCCAATAGTAACCAATATGTGCCCTTTTTTCAACTAAAAAAACTGGTGAAGCAGTTTTATTATTAATTCAATATAAGTATGTGAATATTTAGTAGTATGTGTTTGAATTTGTTCTAATGAGTCTCGTTTATATTGATGAAGTAAAAAATATTTTTTTATTTGTTGTTCAGGTGAAACTCATTATCACGCATATGAAAAGCCTCTGGTGTACTTCCAAGTGCTGACACTGACTGGTCAGTTTGAACCTGCAATAGAATTTCTGTCGAGGATACCAAGGTACCAGATTATTCTTTGAATTGTTATGAATGTTAATTTGCTTCTGCTTTTTTGTGCTTTTGATACAATTAAAATGAATAACGAAAAAAATACTACTGTGGTACAGTAGAAACATGATAAATAATGTTCTTGAGTTATTACTATGTGTGTAATTCTTAAAATACAAAGACCCATTGATTCTATGCCCTAAAACTGACCAGTTATATTTACTAACATTGAATGTAATGAAATTACACTTGTCTGGTGGTACTTTCTTGTACCATAGCTTAATTTAATCAGGAAAAAAGAGTTATATGTGTAAAGATAGAGAAAATATATATGAAATGTGAATTATATTTTAGATATCAAGTCCATGGGGTCCATATGGCACTGGCACTTCACGACGTGTACATGCTGGGCACGCCACGTAATGTCCAAGCACCTTTGTGTAAGTATATTTAATAAACTATTAGTTGCGTTTTTTTCACTTTTTAGCTTATAACTTTTTAAAAATTGGTTTAAGACAAAAAAGTCATATAGACATAATTGTACCTCAAGCACTTTGCTACAAATTATGTCTTTACAAATTTTCTGTAGGACCAATAGTTTCTAAGTTATATTAAAAAATACGTTCTCATTCCTTTTTCCAATATGGTGGGCGCCCTTGTCCCCCACAAGGGCGCCAACCCCACAAACTTGGCTTTCAGCTTATATTGACGCCCCCTACAGGTTTATGAAATAAAATTGCGTCCTCAAAAAAATGTTCACGAGGGCCTATATTTTGTAACATTTCAATGGACTAAATATGATGTCGTAAATAAATAAGTTCTGTAGTATATATATATAGTATCAGTATTGCACCCGTGCGAAACCGGGCGGGTCGCTAGTTCTTATATATTTGTAATGAAAATTAGTTTGAAACTGCCGCAAATAATATTGTTTCGATGTGATTTCAGTATCTGTGGACACAGATGATCCAATTCCACTCCGGCGATTGAACTTGGCAAGACTCATACTACTGTATGTGAGGAAATTCGAGCTATCGGACCCATCGGATGCATTGCATTATTACTTCTTTTTAAGGTAATATTTAAGAGACGTTTCAATCTTTATTCCGTCACGTTTTACTTGATACACATATTGAATAAATAATACAAATCGATACCTCCAACGCATTCAGTCGTATGACAAAATTTGTGATTTTTCAGGAGAGCGATTTTTAACTTTGATCTTTGCATTGCTCAGCCACCAAACACAGTCTGTGATTAATTTTGGTACACAGCAAAGATCGTATGTTAGAGAGTATAATTAGGCCTATATATTGAATTTATAATTCGTATTTTATTAAAATCGGTGAAAAATAAAACCTTACGACTTTATTCGTCTTGTCCCAAGGTCTTTACATCAATACAAAACGATGAATATAATCGTAAGTTATAGTTACGACGTATAATCCACAAATGTCGACCACGCATAAAGTCGCAACTTCTATGTTGCAATGTTTTGCGTCCGATTATCGTAGCAATATTTTGTTTTTTTTTTTATATTATACGACGTCGGAACTGAGGCATGGTTCACTGGTGCTCGCTCAAATAGATCAACGACTATATGCGCGGTAGTTAAACTCGTACTCGTATAAAACTTATCATATATAAGACTATATAAAATCTTAGTATTTAAAGAAAATATGAAAACATGGTTTTCACGTATGTGTAGTATTTATATTTTAATACATTACAGTACCGAAATCTCATTTTTGCAAAAAATCATGTTACGGCCTAATGCGTAGGAGGTGTCGAAACAACCAAATATTAATAGGAACAGTTTTTTTTTCAAATATTCATGAACTTCTTTTCAATCTTATCAGGAATCTTAAAGATCCCAGTGGAAAGAACTTGTTCATGTGTTGCTGCACCGACCTGGCGCTGGAGAGTCGCGACTACGATCTATTATTCGGTGTGATGGATAACATGACTGGTATGCGAAGCTCCGGTTTACTGGACCAGTTCAATAATCCTCATATAGATAGTAAGGTGAGAAATAGGCAATATGCTAGTATTGTTATCAGTAATTCCAATACGTGACAAAATTAGTAATTTGATGTTTTTTTTACAGGTTATCGCATTGAACTTAGCCGAGCAGCTCGTAAACAAAGGGCTCTTCGAAGACGCTATCATGGTCTATGACATCGCCGGGGTAAGCATTTAATTTAAATATACTGCCTACGACTGTAGTTTCACTCGAGATTATGTTTTTATATAACTTTTGAAATTTAACGTATGTATATAATACTAAAAATGTGTAATAAACAATTAATTTTAGTTGCAAATTTATATGAAAGGGTATATTGATAAAAAAATTAAAATCCACTACTCGTAGAAGTCGACTGACTACGCCACTAACGTTTCTCGTCTCGTTTTAACGTGTTGTAGAATTTGGAAAAAGTCCTGGAGCTGTTCTGCGTGCTGCTGGCGCAAGTGGTGAACAGCGGCGGCGACGCGGGCGGGCTGCGCGCGCGGCTGGCGGCGCTGGCCGAGCGCGTGTCGCGCCGCCTGCGCGCGCCCGACGTGGCGCCGCCGCCCGCCGCGCTGCTCGAGGCCTACACCAAGCTCTGCAAGCTCATGACCTTCTTCGACCAGTTCCACAGCGAGAACTACGAGGGCGCGCTCGAGGTGCGACATCAAACGATTTGTTGCTGTTCCGGCACACATGTTATGACGATGTCGTCCAAATGAAATACGGCGTATCTATACAACAACAAACAACAACAACAGCCTGTAAATTCCCACTACTGGGCTAAAGGCCTCCTCTCCCTTTGAGAAGGTTTGGAACATATTCCACCACGCTGTTCCAATGCGGGTCGGTGGAATACACATGTGGCAGAATTTCTATGAAATTTGTCACATGCAGGTTTCCTCACGATGTTTTCCTTCACCGCTGAGCACGAGATGAATTATAAAGATAAATTAAGCACATGAATCAGCGGTGCTTGCCTGGGTTTGAACCCGCAATCATCGGTTAATATGCACGCGTTCTAACCACTGGGCCATCTCGACTCTGTCGTATCTATGCGGTGTCTTAATTAGCTGGAAGTTCTAATTCGTGATCGTTCAACGCGCAGACGGTGCGGTCGTGCGAGCTGGTCCCGCTGAGCGCGAGCGAGGTGGAGGCGCGCGTGTGCGGCGCCCGCAACGCGCGCGGGGAGCTGCTGCGCGCGCTGCCCGCGCTGCTGCGCGCGCTGTGCCACATCCTCATCGCGCAGCGACAGAAGCTGCGCGCCGCGCAGTCCGCGCTGCCCGCGCAAACGGCTAACAAGGTATAACACATCATACATATACACGAGTATACTTTGCCTATATAAAATCTGAATAATGTAATAAAAAAGGGGAACTGTTAAACCGTAATAGTTACGGATAAAATTTCCATAGTCAGATCTATTTCCGTATGTTTCTGTTTAACTTTTTGCTTAAGCTTTGGCTTTATTTTAGGGCGTTGTTTTAAATATTATTTTGTTTCAGCAATTGGAGTGGCTAAGAGAACAAGCCGAAGTTCTCAATACGTTTGCTGGCAACATAGCCTACAGAATGCCTGGAGACACATACAGCCAACTAGCTCAGATGCAGATTCTCATGCATTGATGTTCCTCTTACTGTAATTGTGATTAAACTTTATTAATTTAAAATAAAATAATCTGAACCGCAGTCAGTTTATTCTTACTCTCAAATTCATTTTTTTCATTCGATAATAATATCCTATAAATTAACACTTCTTAATATTTGTATGAATATTTTTTGTCAATAAAAATTTGGCATTTACAACCTTTGATCAGTCTTTATTTAGTGTTCTATTTTTAAATACCTAGTTTGTTTTCAATATTTGAAATTCCGACTCACTATTATTATTGAATTCAATTATTGTGGAGAACTCTGGTACATATGTATTCAGACCAGTAGAGCACAAGATATTACTACATAGTGACATCATCAGCGGTTTTCTAGTTATGGTGTATACCTTCGCGTTGCAGCAATAGATTCTGTAATGGCACTTTACAGAATCTACTGGGTGTCAATGCTCAAGACGAACACCTTGCAGCCCATAGAGCAAAAGAGAGACATTAGCAGCCAGTTTGGACATAGCGAAAGCTTTCGATCGCGTGTGGCACAAAGCGCTTCTTTCGAAGCTCCCTTCCTATTCGCTTCCCGGGTAATTTGGAATTCGATAATCAGCTTTATGACAGATCGGAGCACCAAGGTCGCTGTCAACGGTGCATGCTCTGACTTAAAAGGTGTCAATTCTGGTGTTCCACAAGTCTGCATTCTGTCACCGAATCTGTTTTTCTGTATATCAATGATGGCGGTACTGTACACCTTATGCAGCTCTCACCAAACATATCTCCTCTATATTTGAAAACATTCCGATAGCCGCCACAGCTAGTAGGTATCGGAATACTTGGCATCGATGTTTCGAACCTCGTTCATTTCCGCAGTCAATTGGAAGGCAAAGTCAAATTGACATTAAAAAAGCTCAGTATACTCCGCAAGACAAGAAAGCATTTCACGTCGGCCCATCGCCTAAAAATTGTTCGGATTAATCCCAGCTGCTGAATTTCACCTTCAGACATCTCGTCAAAATTCGAAATTTCACCCCCACCACCTTGATATCCGAAAATCTACAACAGCTCGATTTTCAAGACATTTTCGCACAACCACTCTGCCGAACCAGTTTTCGCCGGCGGTTTTTCCGAACCGATACGTTTCGGGAAACTTCAAGAAAAGAGCGTACTCCTTCCTTAAAGGCTGGCGCACCTGCAAGCCCCCCGGTGTTGCAGATGTCCATGGGCGGTGGTAATCACTTTCCATCAGGTCAGCCTCCTGCTCGTTTGAACACTATAACATAAAAAAAACAGCTTGTTATTGTTCGGATAAAGTGAAGCAGCAATATAAGGGACTAATTTTCGACTTGAATGCCTTGATACAGCGAATCCGGTCTTGCTATTTTTAACGAAACTCCCCCTTATCGGATAAGAAGATCGGCTATGTGTAGACTATGATTAATCATTCGTGAATCTACAAAGAATTCAATTTGTTTGTTTTTTTTGCTGTACCTCGGTCGCGCGGCGTGTTATGAGGATTATAATGACATACTTTTTTGGTATTTCATTTATTCTTATGAAAAAAAAGTAATGAAATATAAAACGAAATTGATCAATAGTTTTTAATAAACAATTACCAAATGTATGTATACAACTTTAAATTATATGGTTAATGTACCATATATATTATTTAGGAGCTCGAAATGGGCTTTATTGATATTATAAGATGCATTTTTGTTTAGAATTTTAAATTGTTTGTTTCTTCAGTTACCCCTTAATTGCACTTTTATCGCAACAATTACTTATATTATTTTATTATTATTATAAATCTTTTATGTTTACAAATTTTAATAATTAAACGTTTGAAATTAATTGGTTGTGGCGACACTTCTTTACTCTGTTATCTATAATATTGTCTCAACGTTCTGTCATATGTTAAAAGTGTCAAACTGACACGAAATGTGACATATTTATTTATTTTAGGTTATATCAATGTTATTGAAATAATAATTGTTGTAGTTGTGAATAGGAAGTACTTTTCTTGTTGAAGTAAAATAACAAATAACTCATAATGGAAAATATTGAAAATCTACATCGAGAATTATTTTGTGTTTTATTTCCTGCAATTGTTAAAAATGATGAAAGAGCCATACAATGCTTAGGGGGTACAAAAGCTATTTCACAGGTCGGTTGCACTATTACCAAGACAAAAGAACAGCAATTAGTCCCTTTAATTCAATAAGGATATTTTTTTGTTTTAAGGTCTATTCACAGGCTAATAAAAAACGATTAGGAATGTGTTTCCAACCAGAGAATCCTTACATGAAAAAAATATATTCCGATGCAAAACCAGCTACTGGAGTACTTTTAAAAATAAAAGTTAGAAAAGTAAAAACAGGGAATGAAATTAAAAGAGAGGTTTTGTCTACAGCAATTGTTGGATCTGTTAAAAAGATAAATAAATTTGAATGTATGTGCTTACCTCAGTAAAAATTTCGTATATTTGTTAGTCAAATGGTATTTTTTTATATTTAAACTTATAACTGTTTCACATTTTTTCAGCTATGTGTGACTTCCAGTATTTGCCTATAAATACAAATTCTTCAGGAACAAATAAGGCAGAGTGTATATTGGAACAAATTCTACCTTCTGGTGTTGATAATTTTGAAACTTTACTGTCAGTTGTTTGATCACATAAAATAAATAAATTAAATAAATAAATCACAGTGTGATATAAATTACTTATATTTCAGGAAACCAGCCCCATCATTTATAACTCCATTTAACTTTACGAGATCCGATAGGCCAATAAGTTACTGTTATACAGATAAAAGGTACAGCACAAAGGACCTTGTCAAAGAAGAAACTGAAAATACTACTAAGGATGAAGTTCATAAGTCAAGAGGTGATAGAGGATTGCCAATAGCACGATACACATTCAATTTGACCGATGACTTGCCCACTGAGCCTAATGAGTATTATTTGAAACAGAAAAAAACTCGCCTAACTATATATCCACAGTTGGAAAATGAATATAAAATTATTCAGAAGGTATTTTAATATTTTTATATATCAACAAAATCACACTATAAGAAGCCCTTTCTATGTTATAACTTGTTTCATAAATATATAAAATGGCTGAATCTGCAGCTTCATTTAAGTATCATTCATAAAAAATAACCTATGACAAATAATCCGTCTAGCCCATTTCACCTCTTCAAAGTGTAGATAAAAAATCCTGTCCTTCCCTGGGATTAAATTATCTCCATACCGAATTTCATCTTAATCAACTTAGCAGTTTAAATTTGAAGAGGTTCCCAAACTTTCACACTTATAATATTAATATGGATTAATCATCAAGTACAAGACTGCATTTCTCTTGGCCCTTTCCAGCTCTTTGAGGAAAGACCAATATGGTCATTAAACCTTGTTAAATATCACACAAAAATCAAGATGTCTTCATTGAAAATAATTCTACCATGCCTAGCTCTGTATATGCGTGAGGGACCATGGAGGATGATGTGGGTTAAATTTGGCTATGATCCTAGAAAGGAACCAGGGGCAAGAGTGTACCAGACTTTAGATTTTAGGATGAGACATGCAGGTAAATGTTACTCATAATTAAATTGCATTACAAATTTTGTATCTAAATAATATAACCAGCATTATACTAAATTCAAAAAACAGTTTAAAGCATTTTTATACCTTGTTGCAATGATATTCTAATAAACAGATATGTTATACCCATACTAAACAACAGAAAAAAGTGTGCCCCGCCGGGGACCGTTTATTTTACATTTCGTTACAAGTAAAAAGGATAGCTTGATAAAAAACAATAAGTAAAAGGGATAACTAGATGTTTTAATTACGCAAAACGTATTACTACATAATTATGATGTATTATAACGTATTACTACGTAAAACGACTACAGGCAAACGTCCCAATTAGGACGTTTTCTAGTCTTCACTTTTTGCGCGTTAATGACATATCTGTTTACTGAAACATCATTGCCTTGTTGCTTTTACTAATGAATGCTATTTAGTAACTTTTAATTTATTCATTTATGACGGTGACTTGAAGCATATATTGTAACATTTTATTTTAGCTGGAGTCCACGCCATGGTGATGACTCGTGATCAAGTTGTTCATTGTAAGAAAACTGACCGCATTCGTAATTTTAAGAAAAATGCATCAGATGAACTGTCTGTAGAGGATATTGTTTATGAAGGAGCTGTCTACTTTCGACCAGGGATGGTTCCATCTCAACGTCAGATTTATTATCAGGTAAATAACGGAAGTTTCTGTAGCATTGCAGCTGGATAGACAGATAATAGTACAGTAGTTATCTCTATAGTTAATATATAATTAGATTTAGTTATAAATAATTCGATTTAAATTGTTGTTACAATTTACGTTGATTGTCAACATCCGGTTTTGATTAAACTAAATTGTTTTCTTAAATATATCACAACTGGATGTTGCTACAGTCGGAGGAGGGGCGTGTAAGCCTAGAAATGGTCATTCTTACTTTAATCGTCGAATTGGAAGGATCGAGCAAAATAATCAATCTTGTATCAGTTATGATTGTGAACCACTTCAGGAGAGATAAAGTATTGATTGTGAGGAGAGTTTTTTGTATTATTCCAACATCTCAGAAGTGGGATCGCCCATTCATGATAATGACAAGGATAAGAGTGTGTTTGTGTGCAGTACTGCGACGTGCAACTGCCTGAGGTGCGCGAGCTGCTGGCGCTGGAGCCCCCGGCCGGCTACCTGTGCCACGAGCGCCGCGGTTGGTTGCCGCCAGACACCGACCAGCTCTGTCGAGACCACATCTTCCGCTACGTCAAGCAGACCTTGCTGGCGACTCACAAGGCCGACCTCAAGTTCGATGTAAGTTTACAATCGAAGTAGAATTACTATATTAGATTGGAAAACAAAGAATGAATAAACAGGTCTATTATATTCGCCCAGAGAAGACTATTATTAATAATATTTCTTAAGGTAATAAATATAAATATAAATATGAGACAACATCACATACATTACTCTGATCCCAATGTAAGTAGCTTAAGCACTTGTGTTATGGAAATCAGAAATAACGACGGTACCACAAACACCCAGACCCAAGACAACGCAGAAAATTAATGGTAATCTACATCGACTCGGCCGGGAATCGAACCCGGGACCTCAGAGTGGCGTACCCATGAAAACCGGTGTACCTACCACTCGACCATGGAGGTCGTCAAAATAATAATATTCCTTAAGATATATATATAAAATAATATTCCTTAAGGTTTTTGGGATCTTTTTACTTAAACTAAGGTATTATTCGGCTTGGCAAATCTAATTGTATAATTAATAAAATCAACGTTATACTTCTACTTTCACTTCTTTATAATTACTTTTTGTTATAGGATGCTAGCAGCGCAGATGATTCGGGGTCCGATGGGGAAGGCGCCAGTACGTCTGTCGCAGAGCTAGACGAATCTTCAATAACTGTCAGAATGGATGAAATGGATGATACCAACAACTAATTTATTAAATGAATATACAAATGAAACATGAAATACTTTGTTTTATTTTTACCATTTTTCATACACACATTATATTCATTATTGGGTTTTATATTTGGATCTAAAATAAATTTCGATTACACATGGATTTGACAAAGCATTTGGTAAAGCAACATTTAATTCGTAACTTTAAATTTTATTTAAATATTTAGTCTTGAGTAAATTATAGAAGCTCATGAAATTCGGCAAATAATTGACTACTATTGTTTCCTGCTTATTACAATAAAAAATGCGTGGCATTGCAAAATTAATTGAAGATTTTCAAAAAACAATTTTTAAGTTCGTGCGCAATGATTAAAGTTCATAATTCATTGAATCTATGAACTATGATCAGTAAAAAGTACAATAATTTAAAAAATGATTCCGAGCAATAAAATACGTATAGTGACTAATGTTTAGGTAATTGAAATAGGTAACATTATTTTGTATTGCGTAGTTTCTTTTGTATTTTAAAATGATTCTTGTCTTTATGCTCGCGATTGAATTTGGACATTTTTATATAACGCTACAAATTAATTTTTTATTAAGGTACTATTGTGTACTTCATAATATTTGCTTTTTATTCTCAGTTTGACTTAATTTAGAAAATTTATTATTTAGTGTAGATATTAAAAAAGGCGACACATTTTTTAGTGTTTCACGAAAAAAAAATATGCCACAATCAATAAAAGTAATATGCTATTAATTTAAAAGCCTCAATCTTTAAAAATACCTTGAAATTATGTTTTCTGCTATCCAAAAGCAACGTTACCCACTAATAGTAATAGATATTTTGATACCAATGATAAAAACACATATATTACGAAACCCTCATAATCAATTATTAATATGGATAATAACTATTAATGTATAATTGTATAATATAATGTATAATTGTAATAAATTATACGAGGTATTTTTGCGAGGTCAAAAAAATATAAATGACGATCAATATCTAATAGGTAACGATCAATATCTATTTTTTAGTATTTACTTCGTAAAGTATGTATGCAATTCTGTACATCAGCGTCGTATTATCACCAACTGATAATATTAATACATAGCGGTAAGCGAATTCATACTTCAAGAGCTACCCCCTACGAATTTATACAAAAGCGTTACTCACATATAATAAAGCGAGTTTACCTTATGGGGTCAGAAGTTGGATAGTGAAGATCATCAATGTTTTATCTCCTTCCTTTGCTCATATGCATAACGCGGACAAAGACATTTTAAGCAAAATTTTGTGTTCTTATTTTGTTAAAGTTACGCTAAGCTTCGGTTCATTTACGAAGTTTGCTTGAAATCGCTTCGAATAAATTGATTTAATTAGAAATTGGTTTTATTTCCTTTTTATTTTGAATTTTTATTTCTTATCTCAATTTCCGCCCCTACCGACCTTTTTGTACAAAGAGGCATCAACAGCTCTCGGAGGCACAAAGCGGCTGCGTTATCACGTGTCTATATAACCGCAGCCGAGCTGCGCGCGCGCACACTCGCTGTGTTCTTTCTCACGCTGCACGATCGTTTTCCCGCCCCTTTGTTATTATCAACGGCGCGCGAGTTTCCACTGCGCGAGTGAGGTTAGTGTGTGTTTTTTACAATATTCCGCAACTTAATTTTGTGAACAAACTGGAGCGTAGGTTTTCCAGTTTCTAACGTGGTGTGTTTGATTTGTTAATGTGTATCTTATTATTTCTGCTAAGCAATGTGTAATTAAATATTTTAAATAATATTCTTTGTTTATGCAGTTAACGCATATTATATTACTCAGTCGACACTTTTCTTAATATTTGGATATAACGGGTAAGAATTATAAATAATTATATAATAATTTTCAAAGGAGAAATATTTAATAATAAAATAAATATAGTTTTTTACATAATATCTATATGCACCTATATAATTCCAGAGAAGAAAATATGTATTATAAAATTTTATTATATTTTATTATATATATTTTTTATTATAAACTTTATGTACAGACAAAGCATATTAATAATCGATATCGTTTTAAGGTTTATTGTTATTAAAGTAACTGAATTTATTGCCTATTTCTTCGAAAAATATTTATTCGGATTTTTAGCTTTTTTTCTTTAGTCACAACTCGTTACTGTTCTAATAAACGTATCTACTTAATAACGAAAATACTTTAAAATATGTTTTAATGATCTTGTGCATAATGTCTGCATAAAGGTCTTATCGTCTTCGATCGTACCTGGTGACGAACTATATTTTTAATAAAAAAACTTGTACGATAATATCGATCAAAAGGGGAAAATTAATTAGAATTTAGTTTTAGCCATATCCTTTTT
The DNA here is from genome assembly GCF_905220365.1 of Vanessa cardui. Taxonomy (NCBI): domain Eukaryota; kingdom Metazoa; phylum Arthropoda; class Insecta; order Lepidoptera; family Nymphalidae; genus Vanessa; species Vanessa cardui. Next base: position 10,863,962 of record NC_061129.1, read on the forward strand.
TATATTTATTTATAAATTAAATCAGTATCGAGGCTTGCAACTATGCCCCGAAAACACTGATTTACTATACTTCAGGCAATATTAACTCAAGTTATTAATAGTTATAACAAATAATATTGAAAGAGTTATTTGATTTCCGTAATTTCCCGTTTAACTAATTTATCGTTATTTACAAAGTTTTCTTGTGTCTGTTCAAGTTCTGACAACGTTTGGAGAGACGATGTTCTTCTCGGCAACCTTAACATAAAAATATTAATAAATACATAGCATACGAGTATCAACGAACTATTTAGGGTAATATAGGTATATATTTTCGATAGCATTGACTCTATACTAAAAAAAACTGTTTTTGTCGATCAATCCTTATTAGAAGTTATTGGAGAATCCTGTAAAATTACCAATTTAACTATCTCTTTATTATTCTAGTATGGTAAAAGTATTTTATAAAGAGACCTAAATTATTTAGATCATGGATATTAAAGTATCCTGTAATAAGGTGCAAGGTATAAAATAGTTAGTCATTAAATTCAGGAAGTCGGAAGCCGGTACCGAAAGTGTTTAAAGACATTTTGATGATGTCTCGTTTCCTTTAAGTAATTCATTATGTAACTCTATTAATTTTTGTATTCGGTATTGATTATAATCTGTATATCTATAGGTACATTTATGAAATATATTATCGCATTAAATAATTATGATAAATCACTAAGGTAATTAAAAATTCTTTGATTGTGAAATATGTTTAACTTTAGCTTAATATGTACCTAATCTGTGGATTGATTATAATTAAAATTTACGAATCCGTTGCCCTTAATAACACTAGTGGTTTCACTCAAAAAGAGATAGATTTATCTTTTTTTTTTAAAGTATAAGAAATCGCCTTACTGTCATTGACTGATTTTAATATGTAGCGCAGCACAGAAAAGGATTTTGCTGAATTTGATTAAAGACTAGACGTTTATTCCTCGGTCTTCATTTTCACGCAACTACACCTAAATAAATAAATACAAGACACATAAATATGTTACCCTTTTTGAAAATATTACGGCATGTATAATAAATCTATATATTTATAAAATATTAACGTAAGTCATCAACTTCTTCCATTTGTTAAGTGGAATTTTTCCCGAACCTCAGTACACCAACATAGATAAATATGGTCATATAAGTTTTTGTGATTAGACAAATCAACTCGTCCGGCGTGTCATTTTTTACAGCATACAAGACAAATGAATGTAGGCATGTGACGTACATGCTAACATTCATTTTTCTTGGGATAAGATAATCTTATCCCAAAAAACGATATGAGTAAATAGGCGTCAAACGTAATAAGCATTTTTGTTAAAAGACGAGTCGTATACTTATTTCTTCTAGGTCAGCGTGTCTTCGAGTTACTTAAAATTGAAAATTCGGCACTTCGACTTTCCGTTGGATAATTATGAAAACATTCATGTCAAATTATATCATCACTTGATCATTACAAATATACATTGAAAGACGATAATGATTTCTTTTCGATTCACAAGGTTGAGGTTAAACGAACAAGAACTGCGTTGTATTCGTATGTTGTTTGTTATATTACATCGTTATTTTTAATAAGGTAGATTAGCATATTGATATTGAGCTTATGGATAATATTCAAATTGTTCTTCATAAATAAAAAAAAATGCAACTGTCCTAGACTTTTATTAGCCTCGCTACATTTATTACTAGTAAGTAGTAATAATGTAACAGCAGATACAGTAATTTTTCTTTATAATAATAGTCGATGTTAATTTTTATATCTCTTTTACTATTGGATTGTGGTTTTCAGTTTAGAATATTTCAATAACAAACCAACAAAGATTGTTTTGTACGAGTATCGCGTGGACAACACGTGAAATAATAATTTTATATATCTTGCTTCAGTCCACATGATATCCGAGTTGAAAGAAACACTTGAGAAGCTATGTCTATAATAATAGATATCATACACATAAGAAGATCTAATGCATAGACCTCAATTCTGAGAACATTTATGGATTTTTGTTTTACATTATTATTTGAATAAATGTTTGTAAGAATTGTGTATGGGTTTTGAATAAGCAAAACTGTTTTTAAGATGTAGTTTTATTGATGTAATTATTGAGATTTATTTACGTGTCAGTCGTCATCGCAACAAAATTAGATTTATTAGATAATGTATATGGATATGCATAGCGTATTGTGTCACGTAGCTATCGAAATTCAATATGAATTACTGCGATGCTCGAAGTTTATTGTTTTATACTAGAATTAAAAAAAAATATTTTACTTTTGTGAAGTGCAAAACTATCCTGTGTGAGGGTGACTATACTTATTTTCGGCTAGCCAATTATGTTTTTATATACATATTACGTTAATTTAGTCTTGAATATATTTTTATATAGTCTCTTTATTTACAGCAACGTTTTATTGCATGTTTATTAGTTAGTTAGTTCTTATTTAATTAGTTAATTGACAGTTACATTTTCATAGAAGCCTAACAACGTCTTCATTGGTTCTGATTTAAGTTAGACGTGATATACGCTGGAAACTATTACAGGAGTTTATCATGTATTCATTTGAAACAAAATTACTAATATTATGTAGACAATGCCATAATAAATAATACTAATAGGTACATTCATAATAGCCTGATGGTTTGACGTGAGTATTTACAAAAGCGAATACAATGTGATCAGAATTCATAAGTAAAAATAAATATCGGATATTTATTTTTCAAATAAACGTTGCATTAAAAATAAGTAAACGAATAACGATACTACAAAAATATTGATGTTAAACAACAATACGATTAAAAAGGTTTGCAATTTTTATAGGATATCGTATTAAATTCTACTAAAATATAGGGAATATTTATCTATGAAAATAGAACAACGGGTACCTAACTATTTCGATTTGCGGCCAAAAATCTAAACCCCTGTTAGCATACACACATTTTTTTATCGTTGTGTAATTGTTGACATTTATTTAATATTTTTATTGCATTGGAAATTCTCTTCCGGTAAAATAAAAGATCGATTGCTATTGATGAGTGAGTGAATCACGAAGAATAATTAGATTTGTATTGAAATGGAGACTTGTAATTTTAACTAAACTAAGTGTGTTACTTCAATCTTGTTAATTAAGTACCAACCTATTATATGTTTGAAGTATTTTGCTTTAACTATTTACTATTATATACCTACTACCTACTAACTCCTTATCGTACAGAACATTTGATTAAAATTTTAATTTATAGTTTAAGTAATAACGTCGTTCAATGAAGGTAGGTAATCAATTACAACCTGTCAGACCTAATTCTGAATTATGTCCTTGTCATCATTTATTTCTGTTCTATTAACTAGTTTTTGAAGTCTATTTTTTAATGAACTTGTACAGAAACATCGTAATTAGTGCGTGTTTTAAATATATGTATATTTAAATATCGTTCTAAAAAAACAACAGAAATGATAGGTACATGTAAACAAATCAAACATTTAATAAATACTTTTTTTGTGGATTTATTTTAATCACAGGGTTTAATAGTTATCGTAATTTATTAGGAACACATTGTATGCATTTTTTTGCTTTTGTCTTAAATATTTATTATATTACACAGGTTCAGTAAGATGAGTTCCAGTGAATTTAGACTTGAAAGAAATGTGGAGTTATCAGAAGAGACTAAGGCGATCGCCGAGAAGGAGTTGAGGGAAACACCGGAGAGGGTCCGGGAAGCCATGGAAAGGCTCAAAGAGCTTCTTAAGGAAAACAAAGACTTACACTTTGGAGAGGACGATGAATTGCTCACAATCTTTCTCCGCCCTTGCAAGTGGTATCCAGAAAGCGCTATGGCATTAGTGAGTAGCTATTGATTTAATAAATTGGCGTTGAATTATTGATTAATAATTACAAATAAGTAATAGAGTTCTTAAACTGTATAAGTAAAAGTAACCAGTACACTGAGAGGTTTGCGTAACTTAAGAATAATGACGGTACAGTTTGAGCAATGCTTCAATTACAAGCGTTTTACGATCCAGTCCGATTGGTCCGTCCTAGACCTCCATCGTTATCGTTTATGTTTTCGGTATGACATAACTCCAAAACTAGAATGTATTTCACAGCTATGTAATAAGGCTACAGAGGGGCAGACGAAAAATTGCAAGACATGTTTAATTATAAATTACCTATATATTTTTGTAGGGTCAGACGATTGATACGAACTGAATACGTAATTATGTATGCAATTTGATTGCCGCAACTTAGTATGTTTGGTTAAAGTGGATTAGACGGTCACTTAAATATGTAGGTATATTAATAAGGTTTTGTTTTCATACTAAGTTCAAATACATATTGATATATTATTTTTAAATTTATAATAGGAAATGATATTTTTGATGTATTTGATACAGATAATAATACACTAACATAATTATAAATACGCGATAATCAGTAAGCTAGGATACATGCAAATTATTATTTTTCTGTGTTAGAAAGTTAGAGCTTTCATACTTTCTTGTATATTATAGGGTATGAGAGAGACACGACTGAACCGGACTTTAATTTCACTTTGAAGAGGGAAATGTAAATCATATTAATATCTTGCCTACATTAACTTGCTCGCACCGCTTTAAAGGTCAATAACCAAATTTCATTGTGATTGCGTTTTTATCGTCAACAAAACAATGTCATCGGTTCAGTTTGTATTTTATGCAATTCGGGGTGAACGCGATTGATAATAAATGTGATAAATATGCCTGTGAAAATATATATTAGCAAGTATTATAGAATATTTATAAAGTAATGTCGTACTATATACCAAAAATATGTTACGTATTTTTTAATTCACATTACATTATTTACGGCACAGTTCAAGCGATATTGTTAATAGTTATATTGATATCATTGCTCAAACACAGTGTACAGTCCATTGTACATCCTACGAACTTTACCCTCGACATGATTTTATACTATTAGGTATAGGCATTTAAAATTATAGTTGATTACTGCAACTTCGCCGCGTTGAATTGCTTATTTTCCTAAATTTAATAAAGCTAATACTTGGAAAAATAGAAATTGAAATGATGGGATTTAAATTCGTAACACACTAAAAACCTATATTAAACGTATTATTTACTTTATTAATTAATTAAGGTTATATAAGGTCAAATACGTGCACTTGAGATGTTTTACAGACTAAATATTTTCGTTTTATAAGAAATTTTGAACTCAAGAGTTTCATTCAGGATAGAAACAACAGTACGAAGATAGGCTAATGGGGCAATGTCAAAGGGCATTGCATATCAGAAACAGATAAATTTATCAGCATCGCCCTGGTGTGACATCAGCGTTTATAAATAACAACTTGTCAACTTTATCTCTGTACTTATTCATTTATGATATTTTTTTTTCATTTATTTTCCAGAGTTTGTCTTTGAGTGACTAATTTGTAAGAAACAGTTTATGTATCTTTGATGTTTAAAATATACTCTACACTCTTAAACACCTTTTGACGTCTACAGATATTATGTACGAATTGTTACTGAGTAATCGATTTTAAATTATATGTTAAACCTTTTTCTGTCTGTAATAGTAAAAAACAGTATTTCCAATATACAAATTTATATATGAACAAAGATACTTCAACAATTGCTGGAAGGAACACGGAAGATTCGCAATGTATATTCCACTATCGGCAATATTAATCGTTGGAGAAAATTACCTTCAAGGTCCTACTTATTCATTAGTAGGACTACTCGTACGCGATCGTTAAACACTACAAAACCCGTGTTACATTAATTATTTACTTGTTATACATAAGTTTATTATGAGTCGAGATGGCCCAGTGGTTAGAACGCGTGCATCTTAATCGATGATTGCGGGTTCAAACCCAGGCAAGCACCGCTGATTCATGTGCTTAATTTGTCATATATTTATATATTATATTTTATATATATTGTTTATAATTCATCTCGTGCTCAGCGGTGACGGAAAACATCGCGAGGAAACCTGCATGTGACAAATTTCATAGAAATTCTGCCACATGTGTATTCCACCAACCCGCATTGGAACAGCGTGGTGGAATATGTTCCAAACCTTCTCCTCAAAGGGAAAGGAGGCCTTTAGCCCAGCAGTGGGAATTTACAGGCTGTTGTTGTTGTTGTTATAAGTTTATTAAACTGTAATTAGTTTTAGACATCACACCCTTAAGCAGTGATGTTTAAGTGCTTAGCAATAAATCTGCAACCAACCTCTATCGACCTTAATCAGTAATAACTGTGTTAGGCAACCGATAAGCACCAATTAAGGAATCTTTACAAACAAATAAGATTAGTTTAGTGCACTTTGTACACTTATAGTGTTATCTGTTGTTTATCTGTTTCTGATAGTATTTGACCGAGGTTTGTCTGATAACTAGGATCCGGTATCCGGACGAATACATTAGAAATTAAAAACAAAGAAAATATTTGTCAAGATAAAAATATAAAAAGATAACGTTTCGTGTGTATTTTTACCAATTATTATTAATCAAATGTTAAAAATAGAGATTATAAGTAGTTCATATTTCAAAAACCTATTACAATACCTGAAACTGTAAACTGTTACATCAATGTAAAAAAAAAACTTGCAAAATAATAGTCTTTTCACACGGTCCGTTTCAATTCGAAATAATGTTATATAAATTATTTCAAACACAAAATATTGCATACAGAAATGATGACAATAAAAAACTCAACGTAAATGCACTGACAGAAATGATCTGAATAAATCACGAAGTGAATTTTGTTGAAAAGACTTACTTCTTTTCTTTGAGTATTGAAAAATTTAAATTTAACAGTTATATGAAAACGTATGAACTAATATCCTTTACCTGAAAGGCAGGCAGGTATACAATAAATTCATTTGCTATTATGTTAAACACGCACTTTTGTAATTAAGAAGTTAAAATTTTTAGTTCATTTATATTCTATTGGTAACTAAATGTTTGGTTACGTCACATTATTTATACACATCGAAGATTGATGGTGAAATTCAAGTCAGGTCGAGAAGGTCTGCATGAATGAATAATTAATTGTACTAACATCAATTATCTTATTTTTCTATAAATTATAGAGTCAATAACAAAATGTTCTCAATCGCTATGTATGAATATTAATGAAACTTCTGTCTGATATAATTTATATATAACATTACATAATAATAATGTAATTATTTATAATAGCTCTTTCATATTTTTATATATGTAAATTGTTGCATTTTATAATCTATATTTTTAGAAACGTTAAGGCTTTTAACGTAAATTTATTAAAGGGAATACGATTAGGCAAGCCCCACACTGGCGAGTGAAGGCACGGAAGACTACGTGTTCACTGGTTGCTTAGTTTATTCGCAATCAGACGTTAACCTGTCTCTTGGGTAACCATACTAATTCATGCCGACCAGACTTTGCCTCTTGAATACAGCAGCAATGTTATTATAAAACTTAGTTGCATATGCTCAAGGTCATTTTGTATTGGTACGCAATAGTATACCTATTGTAAGAGATTGATATGTTTTGCTTAATCACAAGCCCGTGTATACGAGTATCTAGTCAAAGAAGTGTCCTACTTATATGTATTTTGATGATGTACTTTGCTTTGCTTTACTTTTTCTATGCATTTTGGCATTGCATAATTTATAAGTAATTGTTTTGTCGTATAATTCTATTGGCAACGTGTAAAGATATTTTTTTTATTCGTATCAGCACGTGTTTTATTTTTCAACGGAATCAATTTCTACCTAATCATAATCTACCTAATATAATTATGACTCAGAATTATACTTGTGAATGACAAACATATTTTTAGTAAAATATAGGTTTGTGTTTTAAAAATTCTTTAAATAAATAATGTGAAAACTTTGGTACTACATGAATAACAGAGAATGTGGTCGTTTCAATATCCTTGTGTTTGATATATGTGCATACAATAAATTACTTCTTAAGAAAATTTCCATGATTGCTCAGTTTTCATATTATCAAAAGTAACAAGGAAATGGCAGACATTATGTTTTGTTCAGCAATGTAAACTGTTCCTTTATTATGATAACAACCTTATAACAACATCACATTATAAGACCTCATATCAATTGTCGTTTCTCTTCAGAATTATGTTCGAAAAATAATATAACTAAAAACTTAAATTAGGAATATGCATTGCTTTTAATCGACTTTAGGATTTTGCAAAGAAGTTATATAAGTATAAATTGTTCAATAACATCTAACTTATAAATTGTTCGAGTTGATTATTTCAACACAGCATATTCATTACACGTACCTTTTCTTCGAAATATCTCTTTTATTATACTTATTAAAGCTGTAAACACATGTTTTAAATGTGATTTATGCAATAAAAAATGTCGGCAGAACAGTTTTTGATTTCAACTAAGGACGCTGAATGAGGCTATTTTGATTGCAATCATATAGCAATCAAGTAGACACGCGAAAAAGAAAAGGATTATTCTGAAGGGCAAACAGAATGTACCATGATTTATATTTAAGATTATAAGCTATAACTTAGATGTATATGAAATTATTATTAGTAGGCATTGTTTAAGCAACAAAATTAGGTAAAATAATCGACTCTACATTTGCTGTAAAAAACATATTTTATGTACGATATGAAAACTATCAAAAGCAAAATGCGTAACCATGTTACAATAAACAAATACGATCGAGAATGATATATTGCTTCATAATAAAGTTTTTAATTTAATTTTTACATTTTAGATGAGACGCGTCGCCGAGTTCAAGCGTGAAAATGCATGTCTTTTGGATAACCTGCAACCAGAGCATGTAAAGGAATCTTTTCTTGAACACAAAGTCGTTAATGTCATGAAGGGACGTGACGATAAGGGAAGAAGAGTTCTAATTGTCAGCGTTGGAGGTATATACAAAAATATTTCTTAGAGTTAGAGTTTTTTATTCACTTCAATAAAAGACGCTTGGTGGTAGGGCTTTGTGCTAGCCCGTCTGGGTAGGTACCACCCACTCATCAGTTATTCTACCGCCAAATAACAGTACTCAGTATTGTTGTGTTCCGGTTTGAAGGGTGAGTGAGCCAGTGTAACTACAAGCACAAGGGACATACCATCTTAGATCCCAAGGTTGGTGGCACATTGACGAAGTAAGGACTAGTTAATATTACTTACTGTGTCATTGTCTATGGGTGATGGTGACCACTTACCATCAGGTGGCCCAAAGGCTCGTCCGCCAACCTATAAAAAAAATATATCAAAACCTGATTAAGATGTTATATTCTGAGATAAGATTACATAGCGGATCAGACAAATTGGTTACATAAGTATATATAAGTAGTACATAATTATATTTGATATTTATATTTAATACTATCACTCATAGAGTACAATGATTCTGCACAGTTGATTGATAAATCTCCACATAACATAACGATAAAAATAATCCCAGTGCATGCAAGCGGATATTATATCTGTTGATAATAAAATATACAGAGAAATATTAACGTTAATGATCTATTCAGTTATTTACCATCATCTTTAATGTGCGTGAATATTATTTCTATAATAGACAACGATATTGACAAATGTTGAATAGGAAATCAAGTATTTTAGAGGTTTTAAATATTTATGCATGCAAAAATAAATAGCAATAGGAAAAATACTTTATTCTTATGTTTATAACTTCATAATTGCTATGTATTGTCATATATCAACCTTTACGTATTTTATAGAGAGATCTAATAAAGCGGGCTAATTTTTAGGTACATGGGACCCTAAGAAAGTATCCGCAGACCAGCTGTTTAAACTGTTCTACTTGATTCACGAGGCGGCCATGTTAGAGCCTGAGTCCCAAGTTAGAGGAACTGTGGTTATCATGGACTTCCACAATATGGGCTGGAGTCAGGTATGTACATTGCAACTGTGTACCTACTGTATCTATATATTGTTATGTGCAAACATAGTTAGTCTTTAAAAACTTTTAAGTAATTGCAAAAATATAAAAAGTGCGTCACTGCAATCTATTAACAAAAATATAAAATATGATACTTTCGCTTAGCGCAGGCTTTCAAAATTTGTTTACTTCATAGGTGTTAGGTTACAAAAATAGATATACGTAATAGTAAAATAATAACTATTAAGATATATGTTATCCTAATATTTAATAATTATAAATGGCCAATTATATATGTATTAAAAAGCTCTTACAGACTTTCCTGGTAGTTTATTTATTTTAAATATCTATTTTTTTAACTAAAAAAACACATACATATTATACACTAATTTATACACTAATTTAATGAAGATCGACTTTATTCGATTTAAATATAATTTATAAAGAACGATATAGATTTCCACCAGAAAAAATATATTTTAAGAATTTATGCTTTAATTCCGGAGATTATCGTTATTATTAACCAACATATTTCACCTCTTTATAATCTTAATACAGATAACAATTTATCTGAATATTGAAGAAGCATTTGCAAAATCTAAATATGTAACTCCGTTCAATATCATATGTGAATTGACATATTTGATAACGCCCTAAAATTCAATAATAGTCTACTTTCATATAATCTTATTGAAGTATCTCGAAAAAGAAACATTATATTACATAATAGTAAGTATTGATGATTTTCTGGGTAAGACCTTGGTGGTTGGACTAGGCACGGTCGAAGATCACATTGGCTCGCGATAAGCTAGATCATACTTCATATTATGTATAATAGTTTCTTATAAATAAATAATTGACTAAAACTAGTCTACTAAATAAGCAGTGTGTTAACGTGTGTTTGTGCAAAATTCGGTGATTTTTAAATCAATGATTATACAAATTATTATCGAAACTGCAAGGGAAAATCATAAATATAAACGGAAGCATGAAATACATTAATATTTAAAATATTTGGTGGAAGAAACAAGCTTATTTTTAATGTTTTTTTTTTTGTATAATTAGTTTGCCAATATTTATCTTATATGTTCAAATCAAAGTCCGTTTCCCTTTGCGTCGAAGGTTTGGCACGCTAGTATTGTTTTCATTGTTTTAGGGAATTAATTTGAAGGTCAACGTTTGTTGTATTTACATGAAGTGATCAAATTGGCATAACTTTATATCGCTGAAGTAGTTTTGATGTGTATTTCGTTTCTGTGAGGTTTTGTAAATAAATAATTAATAAATATGAGACAAAATCACATACATTACTCTGATTCCAATGTATGTAGCTAAAGCACTTGTGTTATGGAAAATCAGAAGTAACGACGGTACCATAAACACCCAGACCCAAGACAACATAGAAAACTAATGATAATCTACATTGACTTGGCCGGAAATCGAACCCGGGACCTCGGAGTGGCGTACTCAATGTGGCAAAATCAGGTCATCCAAATTTTGTGACATGATTTTGCCGTTAATAACATCTTAGCGAAATATTATTAAGGTTGAAAGAGTAATTGGTTTTAATTCAAATTGTGTTAACTTCGCTTTCACTGCGCGTACGCACAACGCATGCTGATTACATAATATTCATGTGTATGGGTATGAGTTTTGTATATGAGTACGTTTATATGATTTATTTAAATTTACATTACAAGTTATACGTAGTAGTGTAGTTCATTTTCATTAAAAATACGATATAAGTGTAGTAAACAAAAGGAGCTATATATAAATAAAATGTATCAACCAAAAATAAATACTATGTTACTATTTAAACACATGTAATTAGCAGTGTATTGTTCTGAGCTGTCGCTGTTTCATTTATTTTTTTAAAAAACAACGCCCGCTGGCTGACGTGACTCACTATTCCTTAACAAAGTGTTTTGGTAGGACGGTGGAAGCGAAGTACAGAAATGACAAAGTAAGCATATTAAACAAAGATACGGATAATACAAAGACTCTCCATTGTCTCTTTATCGTTTAGTTGCGTAGTTACAAAACGCTTTTATATTAGATTTATTACTTCGCTAGGGCACGTGCCTTGACTTCTTTTACTTGATCCAGTTACAGGCTAAAGACTCCGTCCGTCTTGTTACCTTTATTTGTTGAAATGTTAAATATAATATATGTTAATTTAATATATGCCTGAACGAGTTATTCGGCATTTTTTGCTTTAAATTAAAATATACCTTTTTTTCTCGAAATGCTAAAAGAGTTACAATACAGCGTAAATACGTCACTATGAATATTATAATAGAGATCATCCACTCATCATATATTTTATCGCCGATCAGCATTCACTCTGCATCTTCTGCCGATTTTTTTCACGGGTAATATTCCGAGGAATTGTTTGAATTAATTTCGACTACTGAATTTCACCTTCCGACTTCTCGTCAAGATTCCACCGAGATGTTCGAAAATCCATAACAGTGCGATTTTTTGGGAACCTTCAAGAAAAAACCGTACTCTTTCCTTAAAGGCCGATAACGAACATTTAAGCCCCCCGGTGTTGCAGATGTTTATAGGCGGTGGTAATCTCTTTACCACCACCTATAACATAATGAAAAAAAAAAAGAAAAATACTCAGTAGTGTCTTGGAGGATGTATGAGCCACTGTGTATGTATTTTAAGCATTAGAGGCATAACATCTTAGTTTTCGACGTTGGTGGCGCATTGCTGATATAATGTTTCTTATATCACGAATATATATCAACTAATTTGATAAGAAAATAATAATTACGCAATGCAAATTGAATGATTACACATGAATTTCCCAAACAGGATTCGATAGACATCGACCTTGACTTACCGATACGTATACAAATGATTAATAAAGCTATATCGATTACTGTTATCTTTAAAAGTCAGGTATTTTGAAATCATGACAATGACAATTAACGATAGCCGAAATCGAGGGACAGGCGAGATTTATACATAAATAATATTTAAAAAAAAATCTTTATGAAAACATTTTGTATATAAAACAATTACTTCAAGATTGCTCAACATTTAAACCTTGGTGTATCGATGTGAATTAAGACCATTTCTTAATTTTAATAAGAGGCTTAAAATCTTTAAGTTTAATACTGAAACTCTTAAGATACCTTAAAAGGTGAATAGTAAAGTAAAATTAAACTGGGTATATTAACATTATACTTATTAGTTGAACTTAATAATGAGTCGAGATGGCCCAGTGGTTAGAACGCGTGCATCTTAACCGATGATTGCGGGTTCAAACCCAGGCAAGCACCGCTGATTCATTAGCTCTATATTGCATTTAGTCTTTATATTTCATCTCGTGCTCAGCGGTGAAGGCAAACATCGTGAGGAAACTTGCATGTCACAAATTTCATAGAAATTCTGCCACATGTGTATTCCACCAACCCGCATTGGAACAGCATGGTGGAATATGTTCCAATCCTTCTCCTCAAAGGGAGAGGAGGCCTTTAGCCCAGCAGTGGGAATTTACAGGCTGTTGTTGTTGTAATATGAATATAATGTTGAATATAAAGGATACTACTAAAGACTAAACACTTTCTTTGTCTTCTTGAAAAAAATATTATCCATTTTGTTTATTATATTTCACATTGAAAAATACCGATTATTTATTGTAAGTCGTTATTAATAGCTCATATTACGCTGACTGATTTCTCAATATTATAGAGACGATTATCATAAAATTGATGCGATAAATTAAGCTTATAGCTACATCAAAGAACTGACCTTACGTTAAGTATAATAAAACCCTGATTGTAATAGAAAATTGATATAAGGCGAGTTTATATGCGGATCACGTCTGAACTGTTATTGTTGTTTGAACGTCGATACAACATTAACGAATATGACTCTACTTCCTCACTTGAGACATTCTATTAATATTACGGAAAGATATCTATAAAATAGGAAAAATATATGAAGATATATTTATATTTGGAATATATAACATGTATTATTGAGAGGAAAATCGAAATGCAAGGTTTTAGCTCAAGGAGCAGCACGTCCGAGGTTGTGGAATCGTTTCGTATTCCTTGAATGTATAATCTTTACTTTCGTGTTATCTCGTGGTCAGTGTCATTCCTAAAATATTTGTATAATTTTATTTATCAATTAATTTCCCTTATTTAAGTATATACCTTCGCTGCCTTTATCAGTTAAATTAATATTATTGAATTCAATATAATATATTGTGTTAAATAAAGCCTTCACTATACCTTGTATTTAAAAAAATAACTTATCATAAATAATAAAGTCATATTATAAGTCATAACTAAACTAATATATTCATATTTTATATATTTTGTTCGCCCTTGTGATTGATAAATAAGTAATATATGTTCAGGAGATTTAACGTGGTTTTAAGTTCCTAAACTGTAATATAGTATAATGAAATATCTACAAAAAATCTCTTCCTTGAACTGTATTTTCTAAATATATTTATGTATATGTATCGTTTACATATGATACTAGACAAATATTTTAGGTAAACTTCCGTTCGTTGTCAAAAGTAGGATACGATATTTCCTTCACAATGGAAGGACACACGCAAACGGACGACGCAAATGGTTCTTTGTAAATATATACCCTTTCAAGTTTGTTTATCTGATCTGTAATGACCTCTCGGAGTCCACCACAATTAGGTTTTGTGTTACACACGCCGTTTTATCTTAATTGTCAGTATATTTTAGCTTCATTACAACTAAGATGGGTAATTGTTACTTATTTATCACCATTTAGAATGAATGAATTTTTGTTTGAAACGTCTAAGTATGTATCTATCACTGTACCTACTTAAAATTGTAAATCAATACATATGAAATAAAGTATTAAAACAACAACATGTTATTAACATTATAGTTTTTATCAAAGCAATAGTGAAAAATTATCTGAGTTATCAAGAACAAATGTTAATAAATCAAATGATAAGAAAGAAATTTTATAATAAAGATAAGTCGGTCTAATTAACCAATCAAAGTAATGTTATAATAAAATACTAATATAATATTATTTATATTTGAATTCCTCTTCGTGGGATATTCAATTATTTCATCATAATTTTTGTTCTTACGAGATCAAACCCAGTTAAATTTTTATCTGATTGACTGTGACATACTTATTTTTTTATTATTTGCTTCAAATTCGTGTTAAAAATATAGAAAGGAAGCTAATATTGAATAATAATAATAAGGTACGTTTCAAGTTGCACGTTTATCAGTCGTTGTGATACTATCACAGTTTCGTGAATTCATTTTAATCTTAGTTACCAACACTTATCGAGTATCGCGAATTGTTTTGGAATGAACGAAAATTCTTTACGAAATTTACAGAAACGGTACTTTCAAATTTTTTTTGTTCCTCTTTAACCGAACAGGATCTGGTTTTCAAAATTCCGGAAGATACATGTTTTTGTATTCGAACTTGCAGGTTAACTTTTTGTACAATACATCATAAACCAGTCTGAGAAACGCACATCATGCATCAAGTTCAGAGCATCGCTACACTTTTTATTCCATCTTCCAATTCGTGGCAAAGACATACGGATATGTCGCAAACACCTTCATGTTTTTCCAAACACTAATTTGTTTAACGATTCATGTCGTGTAGGACAGTGAAGGAAAATCACGCGAGGATATATTTGTTTCCGTTCGGAAGAAAATGTATTTGTGATGTGCATCCTTATCGTACCATTTAAGCTGGATATTATAGTACGTTGGTATTCTTATAAGAATCGATGCAGATGTTTATGTTTTTACTAAACTTTGGATGTTGTTCAAAATCAAAACTAATTTAATATGTTATCCACAGACTATGGGGCTTACACCGGCGTTCTCCAAACGTCTGCTGACTTTCATTCAAGATGCCATGCCTCTTAGATTGAAAGAGGTGCATTTTGTAAAGGAGCCTATGATCTTCAACGTCGTATGGAAGATGTTCAAGCCTTTGATTAGAGAAAAACTAAAGACCAGAGTAAGTGAATTAGTGATTATAATTTATTACAATACGTAAGATACAATGTATATGTATATAAGAAAAATTATGAATGAATAGTTCATCGTAACTTGATCTAAGAAAATAAACACATAGATAAGACCATGATGATTTATGATTTTGTAATATATATGAGATGTATGTAATGCAATATTGAATATATTCTTTTTTTAATTCTAGATCTTCTTCCACGGCTCCAAGATGGCGTCTCTCCACAAACACATTGCACCGACGCACTTGCCGGCCGACTACGGCGGCGAGTTGGACGCCATCGACTACGGCGCCGCCGACTGGTACCCTGTCATCAACGATGTCCTTCCCCACATTAACAACTGGAATTCGTATGGGTTCGTCAAAAAGGCGTAATTCGTGTTTAGTTTAGCAAAAACCACACGTATTTGATTGTTGACAATCATATGGTTTGGTTTTTTAGTTTTAGATAGCTATTTGCCATAATTAGAATCATCTAATCAGAGTAAACGCGGTATTGTAGACGAACATTTCCTTTTCGTTAGTTTAAAAAAAAATCTTAGACTTTTTATTCAATATTATCAATTCGATTTTTATTGTTGGAGTACTTGTTCGTACATATCATGACTTATTATATTTTTAAATGAATTTTCATATATTTATAATTTATAAGTAGATTTCTTTAATATAAATTAGTGTAGAATTATAAGGACAGGTATGAATATAGAAAACAGTATGATTTTTATCGATAAACTTTCATGTACAAATTACAATCATTTAATTTTTATTTATAAAACATTAAGAATGTTATTTTATTGCCTTGAGGTAGTAACACAAAGCCAAAAGTTTTGTATCATATCATATCATTAATAAAGGTCATATGTGTGAATGCGTTGTCAAAAACATTTTTACGATAATTTTTAGAGTTTCCTGACTAATATATTAAATATACAAAAATATTTTGCTCAAATCGTTTAGTAATAATCACGTTTTTTGTCGTGTAAGATATATGATATTAATCAAATTACATCTATATTGATATATTATTCTCTGATGCATGATTATTAATTGTAAATTTGCGGAAAATATTATAGTTTCTAAGCGTTAGTCTGTTTTTGTTTGAAATACATTTAATTATGTTTGAGCGGACTTCATGACATTTTTATACAAAACAATTACTTTTTATACTTTGAGAGATGGATGCTACCGATACATAAAGGCTGTGAATGAAAAAATACTGTTAATAAAATAAGAACTCCTTTTTTTCGTAGGTACAATATTTTTCTAAAAAAAATCTAAAACTTGTTGTTAGAAAAAAACAATTCTATATTTATATTTTTATTTACATTTAAAGGTCAAAATACAAAATAATTTATTTTATTTACCAATTGTGTGAACTATCACATGATCTTATTAATTCAGATGTAAGCAAATACGATCCTCGGGACTCAAACTGAAGCGAATAAATCATTTGAAATGGTTTCTTGTAAGTGACTCGTTGACATAGGTTAAATTATCTTAATGGCCGTTGATAAAAATTCTTATAATTTAAATTCGATATGTGTGTTTTGTATATGTATGTAAAGAATATAAGTGACTGTGTAATACTGTCTTTTATTTGTAATCCTTGCTAGGAATTTATGAAAGTGAAGTAATATGAGTGAAAGTCTCAATCGTTCATGCTGATATTGTCTATGATATTTTGTCTATACTCAGTGAATTCTTAGCCCCACCCAATCCAAAGATTACCTCAGTTCGTTATCCATAATTTTAATAGTATATATAAAACGGTAACTGTTTTCCTATTTCATGCAAAAACTACTTATCTGATAGATACATTTAAATTATTTTAGTTTATACTTTTAAATTGAAATTATTGAAAATACTTTATCTTTTTCAAATAAATTATAGGCATAATTTTTAAAAAACGAAAAAGAATTACACAAACAAAACATAAAAAAATTATAAATGAATAATATATATATTTTAGTGTTATACATAGTTAATTGTTTTTTGTTTCTTGCAATTCTAATTTCAAATTAAATTAAAAATCGTCGTTTATGTTACGTACGCCTGTACTACGTGTTAATACATTTTATTGGTTAAATAAAATGTAACGGAATAAAATCTCCACTCTATCAATAATAATAGTCGGGACAATCTAATTATATGTAATCGTAGATATATATCATAGATTTAAATTACAAGTGCTTCGTATAGTAACTCGTAATTAAAATTATTTTCCTAATACCAAGTATATAACTAAATATACTTTATTTTGTATGGTATAAGTATGTTTTCTTACATCGCCAACCACCAATCTTGGAACCAACCTTGGAATATTGGATAGATGTTATGTCCCATATGTCTGAAGTAACAGTGGCTTACTCACCCTTGAAATGGAAACAGAAAAATACTCAATCACTATTTGGCGTAGGAATAAGTAATGGGTCACTTCCATCCATGTGGAGTAAGCGTGTAAAGCGTTTTTTCAGCGAGATCAAAAAGAAAATGGAATAACTAATGGGTATCAACTCAGACATGCTTGTATAAAGCCCTTCAACCAAGTAAAAAAATCTTTTTATATAACATATAGTTACACTGGCTCACCCACACTTCAAACCACCCGGAATACATCAGTACTGAGTATTTCTGTTTGGCGGTAGAATATATTTTGAGTGGGTGGTACCCGTATGGTGGTGGTGTGGCGTGCGTACGGAGAAGTGAATTTAATAAATGAAAACAAAATTTAATATTCAACTATAGTTCTATTTTTTATTTCAATTTAAAATCGTCATGCATGGATCTGACTGTTGATTTTCTGTGGTCACGTTGTCATGCGATAGTGATTTAATGAAAGCATAAACCGCACCTTTATACATAGTATATATATTAGTTTATATATCGTATTAGTTTTACTTGCACAGCATTAGTGTATGCAAAAATTAATATTTCTCACATTCATTATGTTTAAAGGCTGTGGTCACCACATATTGTGATTGTGTTATTTATCTGCCTGTATATATTGCTTCAATGAAATTTTAGGTTAAAATCTTTTTTTGTATTATTTATTTTGAAGTATTTGTTCCATCGCATTGGAACAGCGTGGTGGAAAATGTTCCGAACCTTCTCCTTAAAAGGGAGAGGTGGCATTAGCCTAGCAGTGGGAAATTTACAGGTTGTTGTTGATGGGCGTTGCGCATAAATAAGGATACTTAGGTGTTGATTTATTGATACAAACCTCAGTAATTTAGGACTCATGTCATCAGACTATAGAGAGTTTCGCCCCAACGAGCACGCAAACGCATAGCTTATCGAACACTTCGGACAAAGCAACTCTAGAATGTCTACTAGAAAACTCTAGAATCAGTTTCTCTAGAATGCAATATCCAATGTAGACTTTATCGTCTTATTCTCAGAAAGGTAAATTACGAATTGGGCGTCCATTTTCTACCATCTCATTAGAATATTAAATTTTTTGAGTACTTGGTGGTTGGCATATATCAATTCTAGTTTAGCTGTTGGAAGTACTCAATATCGCTAAGTGCAGGAATAATAGAGCTCAGCTCAGCAGGTCATCGATTATACAAAAAAAAAAATGAAATATTATGTGTTGCAGTTAATTTTCAACTCTTGCTTTACGTATTAAAACTTGCATATTAGATCATAGTAGGGGATTTTGGAAAGACATCCATCATCTATCTCTCATATCTATACTATACTGTTTTCCAAAACTGTGGTGGAACTTAAATAACAAATAAAAATTACTTATTATATTTTTCTTGTTGAGCGCCTGTAAATAAAATCATTGCAAAAACATAAGGCTTCGCGTGCGAGGTAGAAACGAACACGGGATTTAGAAAAGATTTAAATGAAAAATGTATTTATTTGTATTTTACTATTACTGAACTCATGATATTCTAGTTTTATTAATTAGCGATTACATCGTTAAAAGTATAAATTTACATGGAAGCTTTACATGATGTTTTGTTATAATTTGTTTTTTATTTTTTTTTAATAAACCGATAATTCCAGCAACTGACGCAAAGGTAAGATTTATATATAAATATAAAGCTTTTATGTTTGAGTAAAGTCTCGGAATTTTCCTTCACATTGTAAACAGCACTAAGTAAAGACTATACTTACATCCTAAAAAACTAGAGGTGTCGTTTGATAACCGGTTAGTACGAAGTTGTTTTCGGCAAATTTTAAGTAACAGACATAAAAAAAATTATATCAAAGATAGATTTAAATAACAGACATAAAAATATATATCAAAAATAGATTTACAATTTTTTTTATATAAAAATATTTTTTTAAATTGTATATTAAATTACAATTAATGTAAAAAAAATATGGTAAATATCCCATTTGAAATACTTGTAGTAATAAAAATAACCATGTTAATTTAAAATCTTGTATATAAATATCTTTCCTGTCGTGATGATTTTTCCCATTTCATTCTACTGCATTAATGCAGAAAAATATGCATGAAAACTGCGTTACAATGTCTAAGGTTTTTGTGTAATCATACAGTGAATCATTAATTGTCGTGTAATAGGCGGAGAAGGTTAGCAATGAATACCACGTTTGCAAAGTGTCATTGATGTGATTTACAACGAGATATTCGATGCAAATAATGTAGGCATTTAACTTTGTGATTTCTTTTGCAAGCCCGCCTGAAAGAACCAAAATAAATCTGTTTTGCATTACAACAAAACAGTTATTATGTGTGTGAGAAAACACACAGCATTGGTTGAAGAAGCATCCATAAATCTTACCATAAACAATTATAAAATAGAAGTTCCTCTTACCTCTCTTTCCTTCTTTGTTACCTTTCTCTTTCACACACAGCAGAGCGCGCCATCTTATTTCGGATATCCGCGCCACTGACCTTTTTCAAGTCATAGTCTTCATCAACCACCAGCAAGCACCTTGCTACAATGCTGTGTGTTTTCTCACACACATAATAACTGTTTTGTTGTAATGCAAAACAGATTTATTATATGTGTATCTAAAACACACAGCATTGGTTGAAGACCTGTTTGATATCTGCTGGTGTAAGAATACAAACGCTATGTGAATATTAATTCATTAAATCAAACTAGATGTTTTTAATATATTCTCTATATTCAACTTTTTTCCTGAACTCTAAATTAAATATGCTATGTTACAGGAAAAATACTTAACATATAACATTTATATCCTATACATAATTAAAACAAAAACTAAAATTATCTCAAAAATTGACAAAATAACAAACAAAATTATCTTAAGAATTAACAAATATAAAATTATCTCAAGAATTAACAAATTATTAATTTTACTCCTGGGTGAAGTGAGATCAATTGAGATCAATATTTAACACCAAAGATATACTAAGTTTATATATTATACTATTCTCTTTCAAGTTAGTCTTAGACCTTGAATCAAATTAATAACAGTCTATAATCAAATATTTGAAAAATTTTTCATTAGTAAATCTCCGTTATCATTATTTGCACTTCTCTCTACAACTCGACAGTAATACTTCTTAAATGTCTGAGCACTTTTCCAATTGCCTCTGCTCAAAATCTCATCTATGGGTCTATTTTCTAACCAGCTTCTAGATGCTACGGCTGATCTAACACTACCTGGTGTTGCATCTATGCCTTTTTCCTTAAATATTGATCTTATCCAGCCTGCTATCATAGTTCTGGTGGCTGGCTTAATCACACCCGTAATTGATATAAATAAGTTATCTAAACCTCCTTCTAAGCGTCTAGAGTTGGTAACTTCAATTAATCTCTTGATATGTCTTACTGGGCAAAAGCATTCTTCAGTATGCTGTTTTAATAACCAACCGGGTTGTCTATTCTTACTATTATCTGTCTTTGAGCCAAACCTGGGCCATAACTTAATTATTGCCTTCTCATGGTCAATTTCTAAACTGTCTTCAGATACATCTAAAAGTGTGAGATCATGAATTCTTCTCCCTGAAGCTAAAAGAAGAATTATTGCTGTTCTTCGAACTATGTCAAAACTTGTATTACGATTTGGTGTGTTCCTAAGCCAATCAAATAATAATGATGTGTCCCATATCAGAGTTTTTCTTTCCTGAGGTCTCTCCAAGGAAATAGCTTTTAATATTTGACTTACAAAAAAATCTTTTGATAAATTATTTAGGCCACAGTAAGTAGCGACTGCCGACTTATGTAGAAGTATAGTTCGGTAAGCTAGACCATCTCTTAAATAAATCTTGGCTAAAAATCTGGCCACATCAACAGCCTGAGGCATCTTAGGATCTACCCTGTGATATTTACACCATACAATCCATCTCTGTATCGGAGCCTTGTAAGTAGTTTTAGTTGTCTCACGCCAACTTTTATTTATTAATTCCTTTTCTTCTGACGTCCAGTGTGCTATTTTATCTGCCCACCCCCAACCTTCCAAGCTAGAAGTTCTAACTTCTCTAGTTGTGGTGGGTTCTTCCCCGTTGTCAGATCTATTAAATGATGATGTAGGTCTGGTATCATCAACGGTTCTGCAAGAGATCGTGCTCTTAAGTCTGTCAGCCAAAAACACTGTGTCCACTGTGGCGCTATTATTATGAATGTCCCCTTCGCCGTGTTTAGGTGACGCAACACCCGAGGCATTAGACTTGGTGGTGGGAACACCCATGCCAGCTCGTAGTTCCACTGTCGACTGAATGCGTCGCAGAATAAGGCGCAACCATCTCTGCAGTCCCAGGACACGTACCGTCTTACGACTGCGCTGTCTTTGGACGCGAATAAGTCGACTTCGGGGATGCCCCACATTCTGAATACGGCCTCCGAGGCCGGGGGCAACAAGTGCCATTCCGGCACTGGTCGATTCCTTGAAAGGCGGTCGGCAATGCCGTTGTACCTCCCCGGGAGGTACGCCGCCGAAATTTTTATGTGCAGCCTTTCGGCCAACTCCATTAGTTTTAGAGTTAACTCTAATAGGGCTAGAGAGCGTGTGCCTCCTTCGTTCCTTATATGCGCCACCAGGGTCCTGTTGTCCGACTGAACTAAAATGTGCGCCCTTCTTAGACTCACTTGTTGTGAATTTATTGCACAGTAAACTGCAAACATTTCTTTGACGTTTGAGTGCCATGATCTCTGGTGTCGCAACCATTTTCCTGACACACAAATGTCGTTTAACTGAGCACCCCAGCCTGCATCCGCTGCATCTGTAGTCAAGAAGTGCGTGATCTCCCTCTGGTCCAGATCTACGCAGTTGTTCTCTATGGCTGTTAGCCACCAGGTTAACTCCTGCTTTACCAGAGGTGGAACCTCTATTTTTAGGCGTGGCTTGTGTTGAGGAAAAGTCTTTAGAAACCTCTGTAGTCGCCGACAGTGTAGGCGCCCACGCGGAATTGTCATATTTGCAAAGTTTAGGAGGCCTAACAGACTCTGTGTCTGTCTCAGAGTGCAGCTGCTGATTTCTAGAATTTTTTGAATTACAGATTGTATCCTTGTTACCTTTACCTGAGGCAGGGCCATTGTAAAATTGTGAGTATTCCATAAAATTCCCAGGTATTCCAGCTGTTGGACTGGTGCAATCAAGGATTTTTGAAAATTTATGTGCCACCCTAGACTTTCCAGAAGGTCTATGGTCTCTGTAACTTGTTTTATCAATAAGGTCTTGTTCTGGTTGACCAAAAGAAAATCGTCCAGATAGACCATTAACCTGACACCCCTTGTACGCAAGATCTCTGCGATCCAGTTTGTTAAGGCTGCAAATGTACGGGGGGCAGAAGAAAGGCCAAAGGGTAGAGCTGTTAATTGTAGGACTTCGTTGTTGTAAAAAACTCGAAGAAATCTTCGGTGTGATTCTGCAATTGGTAGGTGGAAATATGCTTGTTGTAAATCTATCTTGACCATCCAATCGTTTTTCTGTAGCAGATCTATAACATCCACTTGAGATATCAAGTGGAAATGCTTTGTTGCAATGTATCGGTTGAGCCCTCTTAAATCGAATATTGGACGGAGTCCACCATCTGATTTCTTTAGTAAAAACATTTTGGATAGGAAACCTGTATTCAAATTTTCCGGTGTCTCCAAAATTCCCTGGTCTTTTAAATCCTGAACTATTGTAGTCATCTTTGTGGATATTCTTGTTGCAAATTTCTTTAATAATCTGGTTGTTGGGTACTGAAGTGGGGGTTTCAATTTGAAGGGTATGCGGCCTCTGGTAATTATATTTATAATAAACTTGTTTGCATTCAATTCTTTCCACTTTTGAACTGCTTGTTTTAAACATCCCCCTTGAAACACCCTCTGTATCCTTATGTCATTTCTGTTTTTTGTTAAAATTGTTAGAACTTTCTTTGTTGTTGTTTCGAAAGTTAGAATGTTTCTTAAATGAACGAAAATTATTATTGTTAATCTTTATCTTTCTACTAGTTTTAAAGTTTCTATTTGAGTTTTGAACTTGTAATCTATTATCATATCTTTGACTTGTTGATGGCCGGTCATTTATTGTTCCTTTTTCTTTTAAATAGCTTGGCATGTTTAACCAAGATTGTGAACCACCCAAGGACTGAATTAAAGGTTGTAAACCTTCTCTGCTAAATAAATGTTCTGAGCTTGGTGGAATATTTCTTAAAGTTGCTCGCAGGTTAATATTATTAATCTCTTTTAAAATTCTCTCTCTTCTGATTTCAATGCACTCACCTCGCCTACCACAAATAATCTGCATAATCTTCTCAGAGCCTTTATGTAAGGATGAACTTGGCCCAAAAAGTGTTGATACCTTATCAAAGAGTGAGGATGCATTTAAATCCTTTGGATTTGCAGCAGCCCAATTAATAATTTCTTGTAAGTTACCTTTTAAAATTTCTCTTTGTTCCAGCTCTGCATTAGTTAAGCCAGCTAACATATTTTCAGCTGATGCTAGAAAATCCTTAGTTCTGTTGAAATGAGTAAATTCCTCATTGACTCTTAATGCAACAAAACCTGGGGAAGCAGCAAAGGATTGTAAGGTAGATTTGTAGCGAATTCCCTTCCAAGCCTGAGTGTTAAAATGTTGTAGGCGGGTAACCTCATCCAAACGATCCTTTAAGGCTACAGGAATAACCCTCTTATCATCAAACTCTGTGTTAATAACTCCCATCTGCAACTTATTATTACCCTGACAAGGATTTACTAAGAATCCAGTCCCAGGCACCTCAGCCCTATCTACACCGCTGTGATTCATATTATTAACTTGAGAACCTTGCGTCAGTGCCATAATATAATTAGGTAATTGAGTTAAGTAGCCTGCTATGTAGTCTACCTGATTGATTAATGAATCAACTCGCGGGTCTGACCCGCGCTGCTTATACTTACGTCGCTTATTAGGTGGAAGTGAAGCCGAGCCTTCCTCATCTTCCGAAGATGAAGAAGAATCTCTTTGACTACTAGACACCTCTGATACATGTCGAGACGACCGCTCTCCATCCGAAGCAGCGGCCTCCGACATATCCATATCCTTACCGTTTACGACACTCATTCGTAAATTACTTCCTTAACGATGCGAAAGCACGTTCTTAACACAAAATTCACCACAAAATTCACTGTCTAAAGTAATTTTGAACTTCTCAAAGTTGATAGAAAATTTTTTAAATGTTCTAACGGCAAGATTTACAAACGCTATGACTTGAAAAAGGTCAGTGGCGCGGATATCCGAAATAAGATGGCGCGCTCTGCTGTGTGTGAAAGAGAAAGGTAACAAAGAAGGAAAGAGAGGTAAGAGGAACTTCTATTTTATAATTGTTTATGGTAAGATTTATGGATGCTTCTTCAACCAATGCTGTGTGTTTTAGATACACATATAATACAATATTTGTATTGTTGTGTGCTTGAAAGGTGAGTGTGGCTCACTCATCTTGCAAGCAGGCGTAACTCCACACACATAGTTAGATTATACATAGACGATCTCCGTTGTCGAGTGGTGAGTACACTGGTTTTCATGGGTACGCCACTCTGAGGTCCCGGGTTCGATTCCCGGCTGAGTCGATGTAGAAGATTTAGTAGTTTTGTATGTCGTCTTGGGTCTGGGTGTTTGTGGTACCGTCGTTACTTCTGATTTTCCATAGCACAAGTGCTTTAGATACTTACATTGGGATCAGATAATGTATGTGATGTTGTCCAATATTTATTTTATTTATTTATAGTTCTCAAGAGTTATAGTACATTAATGATATGATGATGATGATGTAAGGAATAGTTAATAATTCGTACTGTGTCTTTCGGTGATTTCAACTAAGGTACTATCAGGTAGCCCATTATTAGTCCGTCTATCAATTACAAATGAAGTATAATATGTAAAATTCTTATTAATATTTCATTAAAGTCAAAGCAAAATAAGTTAGATACATTTTTGCATTTCAGTAATGTAAGTTCATAAATAAAACTACAACTAAAAACTATTAATAATATTATTGCATTAATTATTAGCGAGCTGTCACGGCTTCGCAGGGGTAAAATAGTGATGATAAATATACTAAAAACGATGAAAATGTTTTTAGTAATTTTTAATGTGATATTGTAAGGACATCACAAAAACTTCTAAAATTATCAGTGTTTCTCTACTATCCATGTATTACATACAATCATACAAAACATTCCTCTCGAATCATTCTATCTATTAAAAAAAACGCATCAAAATCCATTCCGTAATTTTAAAGATCTAAGCATACATAGGGATAGTCAGCGGTAAGCGATTTTGTTTTACACAATGTAATGATTTTACTGTCTAAAAAATCATAATAACGCCTGTACCTATTCAATTGGTCCGTCTAATCGTAATTGGTTTGATGAAGATTGAAGCTATATATTTAATTTATACGTACGTTAGTATAAGTAACGGTCAAGTTCGAGGTCAATCAGAAAGTACGCCTAATTGGTCCAGGTTATAGAGACGTCTGTTTTAATAAATACAGCATTTATCAGAAAGGAATATTTTAACTTCCGAATGACAAACGTATGATTTCATTTTTATTCGTTACTTATAATATTGTTCTTTTTTTAAATTGCTTATAAATTTGCTTTGCTTACTAATTTAGCGAATTTAAACAAATAAATATAATTATTCAGCTCCGTTCAATATAATGAAGAGAAACATATAAAGTAGTTCAAGGTTTAATTTTAACACAGATATATTTTTCCTTTGTATCAGTTGTAAGCAAGAACAAACAAACAAACAATAGAGTTATACTGTATCGACTACTTAGCAATTAGCATTGAATATGCCGATCGCTTTGGAACATTGTTAAGTAAAGAGACTAAAACAATTATTATTATAAATTGCTACTTAACCAAATAAGAAAGCTTTGTATACTTTTGATTGATAAATAAATAAGAATCATGCGATAAGTTAATTTATTATGTACAGAATATAAATATTCAAAAGCTGTTTTACATCTTAACAAGTTTATAACATATATGGATCAACTTTATAACATATAATGCTTTTTTCTCTTTAATGTAAAAAGGAAAACAACTTTTTTATTTTTAAAAAGATTTACTTTAGGTACTTAGTAGGTATCTACTGCCGACTGTCTAGTTAGCCTGAAGACACTGGATTAAAACTCCTGATAAGACCTTTGTAATTTTTTGTTTAAAATAGTTCTTAAAAGCAGAATTTATGTAGTGTTTATTATCTCATATCTTAAAAAACCACCTTGGTCCTTCGGTTATGTCCGATAATAATCGACCCGTTGGATTACGAGGGTAAAAGAATAGATAACACATAATTATATATTCGGGCACAGATTACAATATCGCCTGCTTATATTTCGATGTCGACTTTATCGATTAAAGTATAGAATAAATTGAAATACAATTTTTTATTTAAATGCCTGCCTTGTCCTGTGTATCAAAAAAGATTCAAGGTTATTATTTAAATATGTCGACTATTTAGATCTGTTAAGATATTTATTACGCTAATCTGCCTTCCTGTTTCTTGCGGAGACTGTACTCCATCTTTAAGATAATGAATTTTAATGATATACAATTTGACAACAAAAAGTGACTACTCAAAAATACTCACATTATGAAACAATAAAAGTCCGGTATGAAAAAGTTAAAACTTACATTGGTTAATCGTTATCGATTTCAAATATATGTTGAATAAGATACATAAATATAAAATTATTAGATTATCATAAGGAAACACCAATTTAAGAATCAATTTGTTTGTCAAAAAAAAAAAAATCGTTAAAATGTTTTTGAGAGCGTTATAATAAGTTATTTCAAGTGTTAATATATTTTCGGCTATAATGCTTATTTTCGTTTCAAGCATAACGTCTTAGTAGTGCTGGTAAGCCATGGTGGTGGGACAATCTCCGTTATGTTGCGCTTGCGCCGCTGCTGGTCACTGCTTCCTATCAGTTGCGTGCGCGCTTTTTCTCGCTCTACTCATTCACATATCTTGAAAAATAAATATATATACTTTTGTGTTATTCAAAAACATTAACTAAAATATAATTTCAACTACACATATTATTTGCGGATTACGGATCTTTTGAATAAGGTTTCTTAAGTGACGAAATAATAGATCGAGAAATCCGTGCCGAGTTGCTCAACTAGCTTAAATCTTAGTGAAGGGTTTGCAAGATTACTGTCCTAATATATCGGAACTGGTTTTAATGGGAACATAAGAATATCAAATTCTCTATTTTGACTCTTCTTAAAGTAATAGAAAATAAAATAAATACGAAAATGAGTTTACAATTCGAATCGGATGGCACGCCATTCGTAATGTGGGCGGAACATAAAATAAAATTGGAAAAAATGCCAATAACAGAAGATTTCTATCTTCAAAAAGCGAGGAGTGAATTAAGAGAAACGCCCGAAAATATTGAAAACGGTCTCAAAGAGCTAAGAAGCCTTCTCAAGAGTAAGTAATAAATTTCAAATGTTTTAATTAACAGACCAATTTATCTTATAATTTCATAAATGAAGATTATATTTACTGTAAAGGTGAGTAAACAATTATTAAATAATCAATATTTTTCAGTTGCTGCCAACCTTATCTAATTTAATTAATCGTTATTTGTCATTTTGATAATATAAAGTTAATCATTTTAAATTTTTAGGTATTATTATTTAATAATTATCATTTTTAAAAATGGAATATATATATATTTATTAAAAAAAATGGGCACTATATTTTTACTTAGAGGGTAAATAAGAGACCTTAATTCAATTATACGGAATACAAAGTTAAAATATACAAAGCACAAATAAAACGTTACGAGACATACCGTTATGTGGATATTTCATAGTTGTTGTTACTTAAATATACAATCAAAACAGATGACAATCAAATCACCGAGGTGTTTTTTTGTTTTTCTATAAAAAATTCCATTACATACATAATAGACAAAATTAAAACGATCATGTCGTTTTTAAATAACATAGTTTGTCATGTCATGATAGACGTAGATGGAAACTAATCGAGTAATTGATCTAGCTCTAGTATTAAATGTCTTGTGAGTGTTTTGTACCTATCCACAGTAGTAGTCAGAATAATGATGAACACACATTCATTAAAAAAAAGACACTGTATAAAAGAATTTTATGACATTAAGTTATTACTAAATTCAGTATTTTTTACGAAAATGCTAATTTCACGTTTAAAAAGATAGATTTCATAAATATTTGTACGGTAAAACAACAGGTGGGATCTGCTCTACATCAGAATAATTTATGGATATTTCGATACGATTCGTAAATACGAATACTATTTCATTTGAATTTATATATGTTCTACAATCTATAGCAACGTTAGATATATATTTAATTAATTTTAATTTAAACGATCAGATACATCAAATAAAATTACGGAGTTATCTTTATAGATGTAACACTGTTAATTTTTCATTTAAATACAATTTTTCCTTATCCGCTTCGCATAGTTAAAAATATAAGTTTTTTGCTAAGATACGAGTATTATAAAATGATCATATAGCCAAAGCTTGTTCTCGTTGTCCGTATTCATGCAGTCAGACTCTTCGTGATATATTTTAAAGATTTATTCTTTTATCGTGTTTTTTCGGTACCAAAATGAAAATGCGTAAACGTCTTGAAATTCCAATTCCATACTTAAATGCACTAAAAATGTAGGTATTTATAAAAAGGTTAAAATATATGTACAAAAGAGAACGAGCTCGGTCAGTCAACCATCGGAAATATTTAATACATATTGGAAATTTGATGAATATTATATACTAATGATACTGATACTTAATAAATACTAATTTTGTTCTAGTTTTATTTGTGTCCACTTTTTGATTTTACCTCAGTCATAATAAAACTATTTGTAATAAAACATTCAACATATTACGTAGTAGGTAGTTTAAAAACCGTTGCTTATTTAGAAACGAGGCAAGTGATCGTTGTGAAAGTTCTTTTTCAAATGTGTTAAATTTTTGCACGAGTCCATTTTTTCTTGATAAATATAATAATATCGGAAAAGTACAGCGTGCTTATAATGTTAAATTCTTTATTATGGAAGGTTTCATTTTATATACTTATGCAACTTTTCTGCCTCTGCGAACTTTCACCACAAGACAAATTGTACACATTACAAATATGTACATATTATAATTACGTAAAAATTTCTAAAGAATATTGTGCAGTGTGTAACAAATAAGATATTCGTATTATTTATTTCAAAAACAATATATTTATTTAAATTGATCTGTAAGGTTTTAAGAATGTTTTATTCTGGTGAAGAAAAAAATATTCTTTTACAATTTTTTAAGCGAAAGTTATATAAACTCAGTCTTTGAGTATGAGTCTACTTTTTTATGGGTGTGTGTGCAAATACAGGCACTCCTATTTCCTTATTTTCATCCAATTGGAACTGTTAACCGATACAACTGACCACAGATCAGGCATAGCAGTATTAAGTACGTGCAAGTCTTCATTTTTACGTTATTGTAAATAAAAAATATCTCATTTGAACTTTCTTTTACCAGATGATATAAAAAATCGATTAATTCCTACTTTTGAAATTGGTTTTGCTACTTTCAATTATTCATAGTAAAAAAACATTTAAATCTCATGCATAATCATTCTTAATCTACTTTAAATAAATTGTAAAGTGCGTCAAATGAGCGTTGTATTAATATAATAAATAAATAATCATTGTTATTGATCTGTCTCTCAAATATGTAACTCATAAGGATATGCAATTGGATGCAACTTGAATACCAATTTGTTAAGGACGGCTACTAGTGAATCACTTTAACAGTTTAACTACTTATCAATAGGCATATCTTTACTGAAACATTTAATAAAACTCCGTCTATTTACAAAATTAACTTTTTTATAAAATAAATTTATATTATGACAATGACAAAAAAAAAATGTTCTAAAATATTTGTATTGATCTTGTTATATTTGTTACGTTAAAATTTGCAATTTCGACGTAGCGATTTAAGTATTTACATACATTACCGAATTCGCATGCAATGCTCGCATACAGCAGTCATAATTGTTTGGCAATTTTAATGTGATTAGATTTATTGAGATTCAGCAATTATTGATTTTTGCGAAGTAATAAAAAAACATGGTGGCCTCCTAACCGGTTTTAGTCATTGTGAGCCGTCGTCGTTTTTTTACATACTTATTTACTTTTTTGTATTGCAGATGAATCCAATTTGTTTATACCTATAGATGACGACGAATTCTTACTGAAATTTCTGAGACCTGCCAAGTTTTATGCTGAAAGTGCTTTTAAAAGGGTAAGTTTACAAAATAAAAGGGTTATTATGGAGATGAAAACAAACTTATATATATGAATAATACATTCATAATATTAATATTTCAGATACAGGCGTATTATAAATTCAGATTATCACACAAAGACTACTGTCAGGATCTGTATCCGAGCAGCATTCGTGTAGCGTTTGATCACTCGATCATCTCCATCCTTTCACCGAGAGATCAAGAAGGTCGTCGCATCATGTTCGTCGAGTCCGGCGGTATATATCATATCTTTCAAATTAATTAGACATATATGTATGTATTTATGCTGAAGATAAAAGTGACTAAATTTATAGATGAAAGTCAAAGTATGAGAGGAAATATGAAATATTTCATTTTTCATTCATGAAATATTTAGAGTCGAGATGGCCCAGTGGTTAGAACGCGTGCATCTTAACCGATGATTGCGGGTTCAAACCCAGGCAAGCACCGCTGATTTATGTGCTTAATTTGTCTTTATAATTCATCTCGTGCTCAGCGGTGAAGGAAAACATCGTGAGGAAACCTGCATGTGTCAAATTTCATAGTAATTCTGCCACATGTGTATTCCACCAACCCGCACTGGAACAGCGTGGTGGAATATGTTCCAAACCTTCTCCTCAAAGGGAGAGGAGGCCTTTAGCCCAGCAGTGGGAATTTACAGGCTGTTGTTGTTGTATAAAATATTTTGATAATCGATTTTAGATTACATTTAAAGATAATCAGTAAAATTGCAGCAACAAAGCACTGGTACTTGTTCCCTATAATCATCCGCCATGACCGCTCAAGATAAGCGGAAGTAAGCGTTTTAACGTATGTAGCTATAATCAAGCCTCTCTGTTCTTGTGAAACTCCAGCGATTGCGTACATCATTACTGTTGACATGCATTTTATACGTGACCCAGTAGAACCAGAATATTACGTGAACGATGAGATCTTTATTATTTTGATATTTATTAATTAGCATTTTTTTGTTACATAAAATTATGATAACTATATTATTTCACAGCTTTAAGAAAATAAAATCGATTTAAATTATACAATTTTAATGAACGTTATACTTACGCTTATAGCGAAATAAACGAGATTTATTCGTAATAAACTACGGTTAAGATTTACCGTAGTTTCTAAATTAAAAGCAGGCCAAGTTCTTATTGTGTATTTTATTTAATCTTGTTTCAAATGATATACCTCATCGTGGCGATGAAATATACGACTATCTTTTTTATGTCAGTCTTCATAGTTCCTTGCTGGAAGACAATACTTACACGGAAGCAAATAAATCCTTACGTAATAAAACATATTTGTTCAACGATCAAAATATTTATAGACGTTATTTCATGCTTTGTTATTTTTAAAAACGCATTAGTAACGACAGTTTTGAAATTTGGTTAATAATGATTGTGAATCCTAGCATTTGTTTCTAAGTACTGGGTATTCTTTTTGTGTGAAGAATAATAAGCTAACATATTTCAATTGTTTATCAGACCGATGGAATCCTCGCGACGTTCCATTACGAGAGGTGTTCCGGGGAGTGCAACTCGGGCTGGAGGCCGCGATGGTGGAGCCTCGCACTCAAGTCTGCGGAGTCGTTGTTATCCTCGACATGAAAGGACTCTCCTTTACTCAAATAATGCAGTTCACGCCATCTTTCGCAAAGATGGTCGTTGATTGGATTCAGGTTCGTTCTTCTCGTCTTAGTTCTACGTCTGATCATGATTCATTTCATGCAAAATTTTGTAACATAAAAATACCCGTGGATGATGTAATGACCATATATAAATTTAAGTATATATTTTTTTGGTAATATACTCGAATAACGATAGGGTTTTTACTTGGTGGTAGGGCTTTGTGCAAGCTCGTCTGGGTAGGTACCACCCACTCATCAGTTATTCTACCGCCAAATAACAGTATTCAGTAATTTTGTGTTCCGGTTTGAAGGGTGAGTGAGCCAGTGTAACTACAGGCACAAGGGACGTAACATCTTAGTTCCCAAGGGTGGTGGCACCTTGACGATGTAAGGAATAATTAATATTTTTTACAGCGTCATTGTCTATGGATGGTGACCACTTACCATCAGGTGGCCCATGTGCTCGTCCGCCAACCTATAACATAAAAAAAATGTACTTAAGTTACCAAGGAAACTGTTGAACAAGTAATAATTATTTCTTAAATTTTTTTACAGGACTGTATACCTATTCGACTGAAGGGAGTGCATATTGTCAACCAGCCTTACATATTCAATATGTTATTCGCAATATTCAAGCCATTTTTACGTCAAAAGCTCCGTTCGCGTATACATTTCCACGGCTACGACAAAAAGTCTTTGCTCAAACATATTAATGAGGACGCCTTGATGAAGAGAGTGGGAGGCTCTTTACCTGATGACGAAATATCCGGTGAAGTATTATGGAAAATGCTTCATCATTATGAAGACAACCTGAAGCGTAAGTTTTATTGTATTTCGATATCCTTATAAACGAAAATGAAAATTTGACTCAACTTTTATTCATAACTCATAATGTAGATTTGACGACCTCCATGGTCGAGTAGTGTGTCCAACGATTTTCATGGGCCACTCGGAGGTCCCGGGTTCGATTCCCAGCTGAGTCGATGTAAAAAATTCGTTAGTATTCTATGTTGTCTTGGATCTGGGTGTTTTGTGGTATCGTCGTTACTTCTGATTTCCCGTAACATAAGTGCTTTAGCTACTTACATTGGGATCAGAGTAATGTATGTGATGTTGTCCAATATTTATTTATTTATTTAGATTAAGACTATTACTTTGGGTATTATATTTCTTAAGGTGCACACCGATGTCATGTAAAATATTCTTAAATTGGTGCAATTTAAACTTATCTTTTTTTAAGAAAGTAATACAACTCAATGGGTAAAGGTCAAAGACATTGTCAAAACTCCGAGTAATTTCTGATACAATTAAAGTCAATTCTCTTCATTAATTAATAGTCTCGTCAGTCTCATCAATTGCTGCTACACTAATTATGTACTTGGAACGATTATATATAATACAGATATCTTTACTATTTTGTGTTTAGAACTCAAACAGACATTTTCACTATTTTACCATTAAATTATTCTGTCTAAAATAATATAATATCTGTCGGCGCGAAACCACGAATTTAAGAAAAACACGTGTCCAGGAATGATTATTTTAATATTAATAATAATTTAAAACTGTTTGATTGTTAAATTAATAATTTTTATTGAATTGTGAAATGTTAAATTATACATAGCGCCGGTTTAGACAGACTTGGTCGAGCCGTCGGAGCGATCGGACCGTCTCATATTGGAATAAATCAGAAAGGATTACATATTTCCTGAGTTTTACAATTCTGACACTCGTGACGTCAGCTATGCTGACGTCATGTGTTTTTAAAAACGGGCTCGGACATGCTGCTCCGTTATATCAAATGATAATAAAATATTTTGTTCTGTTTCAGGTGCAGATTCGTATGGATACATAACAAACAATAACAAATGAAACGTATTTATGTAATTCTATGACCATTAATGTTATGTTGTTAAAAACTCATTAGATTTTAGGATAATAGAACTGATGTCCTTGAACTTTAGATAAATAGTTTCACGTGAGCCGCATGAATAATGTACATCATTACATAGTATAAAACAAAGTCGCTTACCGCGCTGTCTATGTATGATTAGATCGTTAAAAATACGCAACGGATTTGGATGCTTTTTTTAATAGATAGAGTAATTTGAGACGATGGTTTTTGTACATAATACAAGGAAAATGAAGTAAAGAAACAATGATAATTTTAAAAGTTTCAAATGTGATGTCGTAAATAAACAAATTATGTAGTATATTTAGTATCAGTATTGCACCCATTTACAGCATTATTACATTGTTTGATCGACATTTAAAAACTACAGTATCGATTATGCATGACCTAAGTGGATCGCAATTGCCTGTGCTACTAAAGCTTTTAAGAAAGCGGCCTGCAAGCGGCAAGGGTTTTGAAGAATAGAATGATTAAACATATAGTAGTTGATTAAAACTCAAATTTGCTCAATATTACGCGTATCTTATAGACCTAATTACGAAAAGGGATTAATTGAAAATAATTGTATCTAATCATTACATTCAGATCGTTGACATCCCTGATAATTTGAGCTTAATATAGTCGAGCCCATTTTTATT
The DNA here is from genome assembly GCF_905220365.1 of Vanessa cardui. Classification (NCBI taxonomy): domain Eukaryota; kingdom Metazoa; phylum Arthropoda; class Insecta; order Lepidoptera; family Nymphalidae; genus Vanessa; species Vanessa cardui. The sequence continues at coordinate 10,899,789 of NC_061129.1, forward strand.
AAAAAAAAAAAAAACAAAAATTATTCAACACGATTTTCGGTTGTTTATAAGTGAAATATGAGATTTTTTAATGGTAACGTATAATGTAGCAATAATTTATTGATTAACAATAATATATAAAATAATTATGTAGTACAAAAAGTAACATGTAAATTAAATTAAGCGGAAACATTGTAAATCGTATTACTTAAATATTTTTATAATTGGGTTTTTGTCAAATGAATAAATCACAAAATATAATTATAAAGTTTATTATCATTTCATCCGACAATAGTTTCATATCTTTATTTGTTGATACAAAATTTTCAATGCGTTAGCAACGTAATAATTAGTTTTAAACATGAAAAAGTGATGTTTCTTATTGAAAACAATAAAATGGTGGTACATTTTATATTAAGATAAAATTTGAACTTATTACATAATCATAATCAACCTACCCAAACATATGTATAAGAACAATATGCATTACTTTATTTAAATACAAATAATTCATTTATACAAAACTTGCAAAAATTCGAACAGATGATATCGAAATGCATACTTATAATTATAATGACATTATTCAGATTGAGATTACACGGAATTTATTTTCATTATCACGTTATATTTAAAAACAAACTAATTAATATTTATCATTTCATATCAAACCCTTACCCTAGACAAATAGTAGCTTCAATATAAAATATGCACGATTGAACCCTGTTCCAAGTAATATTTCATACGTACGTATTTTATCAATACGATATAACCATAACATTTATAAAGTCATTTATATAATATTAATCATTAATCTAAGATACATATTTATACGGGATTAATAATAAAATCATTCGATTTTAAAGACATCGACTAAAATAAGTGCTAATAGAGATTATTTCATAGTAAATCATTCAATTAAAGTTTTTATAATCTCATTTGTTGTTGTATATATGAGTTGTTATTAACAGCTGGAATGTATCGAATTATTACAGAGTTTTTTTGAAAACTGTTTATTAAAGGAACTTTATATACAAATAGCAAATACACATTCAGGCGAATGCAAACGCGTCATATTATATAAAATATAAAGTGTTAATATATTATTATTCTATATTTAAAAATTAAAAGAATGTATTTTTAAATATCACAGGTCGCGCCTATTGAATAATAAGGAAAAAAGGTTTATTTATAATTGAAAAAAAAACATACATTTATTATTTTACTGATACTCGGGGCAAGATTTTGGAATTAGTAAAAAAATATGATGTAAAGAACTTTATTTTTAGATATTATTATTATTCCATTAATCAAACTTTAAGAAAATATTTTTGTTGTCAAATCCAAGATAAGGTATTGTTTCATTAATTAAAGTAAAAAATATATTTGATTATGTTCATACGAGTATATTACAAAGTTATCCTAAAGTATCGTGATTTCTATTTATCGTGACTTCAGAATAATATAATGAATATTTCCATTTACCTACAACAAATTATATCCCTCATGCAAAGTTGCACATCTTAAAACTAGCGACGTTTACAAACATCTTAAAGTAAAATATCACATTTTGTAATTTAAATATTATAAGAGTAATCTACTGTAATTAAAGTGTGTTACTTCTTCTTGTATCCGTAGTTGTTGATTGCTGAAACAAAATAACATATATTAGATATACGATACACGTATAATTAAAAATGTTATTGTATGCGCAAATCTTGTAAGTAAAGAAAATACTTTTGAGTAGTAGATATTTGCATTAAGGAATCTTTATTTAATCTCGAAATGAAAAAAATAATAAGAATTGTGAGTGGTTGGTGAATAATTTTGCGCAAATATTGTAAGTAAAGAAAAAAATACTTTTGAATAGTAGATATTTGCATTAAGGAATCTTTATTTAATCTTGAAATAAAAAAAATAATAAGAATTGTGAATGGTTGGTGATTAATTTGAACTAAGTGACATTTACCTGCAAACTCAGTATCACAGATCATCAGCAGTTCCAGCCACTGCGGTCCAGTGACGTTGGGTATAGATAGAGTTCCTCCATAGCAGTCTGGGAGGCACTTAGGGCTTATGTACTTGTATAGAAGCTCTCTGTCGCTGCCCATAAACACAATGCGCGAGCGCAGTTTTTCTTTAAGCAATGGTTTGAAAAGCTGGAACACCATGTTGAATATGTACGGTTGGTTGATGATGTATAAGCCTTTAATTCGGAGTGGAATGCTTTCCTGAAATAAAAATAAAAAACAGATTAATAGTGTAATAGGTCATCTGTTACAATTGACTTCAAAGTAAACTAGCTTTATTAGACTAGAAACCAAGTTTCTCAGAAGTATATTGGAAGTAAAGAAAAGGTAGGTATATTGTTAAATGTAGGTACATTTTTTTTTTAAGTATTAACAAAAAGCGATGAATAAAAAAACACTTATTTTGGGGAAAAAACATAATCATTGCGTTCGTTAACCTCAAATATGAAACCTACGGATTACATATAACCAAGAATGCAACATAAGTCACAAGGCGTTAAAGAACAAAGTCCATAGTTAAGTAACGCCATCGCTTGACGATTTTTTTTGTAACTAGAAGATGACAAGTACTTAAAAATCTAGTTATGTTTTATAAATTATGATTGATGATTGACTAACAAACCCTTTTTATGGATTTACATAAGCCGAGACCCGCAAATGAAATACAATTCGCAAATGATTAATCATTTGCTTTACGTCACTAATCCTAAAGATATTATATTTTTAATTACCATTTTTTTGGGTATTTTGTTAATTACTTAATTTAGAAAATAAATTTCTTATATTTTTTTTTACTCAGCACATGATTAAAAGTAACAATTAAAACAAGTATTTAAAGACTGTGTATACGTCTTTCGGAAAAGTGTCTACGTCTATGTGTTTGTAAATAGTAAAAGTAACTGTAAAAAATATATTATTTACTTTATTTCCTTGAGTACGGTTTTTATGACCTTGAATTGAACTTGTATTAGAAATAAATAAATTTACGGAAAAAATAATCGGATTAATTTTCCTCTTTGTGTATTACCTGTAGCCAGTCAACTATCCGCTTAGCGAATTGCGGCGTGAATTGCCAGACTTGTTGCATTGAAAGGCCGTCCATGTCGAATATGACGACGGCGCCGCAGATCTGTGTCTCGGGCTCCAACATGGCCGCCTCCAGGAACAGCACGCAGCCCTTGAACACCTCGTCCAAAGAACATTTGCTGTGGTTCCATTTCTCTGTAAGCGAATGAAAGAATCTTCGTTAGGAACCTTTGACACGTTATATAATAAGACGATTAACTAAATAAATTAAAAATCAAGTAGTTTTTGCTTTTCTTAAACTTTTTTTAACTCGTTATTTAATTTACCATTCATGTAGTTGTTATTTAAATTTAAAACAAAGTGTCCAAGATTATGAGCATACAAGCAAATGAATGATGCGCGCTTAGATACTGCCTTAAATATATTTGAAGTGCTACTAATTACGTCACACAACCAATAATATAAGTCGTTATATCAATGGTGATTTTATTTACACTAGCTCACTCACAATTTAAAATAAAATTTATTTAACAATAAATTCATAAAAAAAATATTTTTTTCATTCGATATAATGATTATTTAGTAAGAACAAGCAATGGTAATTTATTATTAGAAAAACCATGTACACTGGGTCAAAGATGTAATAATGATTATATGGATCAATTATGATGTAACGTGACTTCTAAGTATATGTTAAATATAAAAAGGTTAATTTGAATAATTTTAATGGTCGTGTATTTTGTGCAGACTAGTCAATAATCTGTGCAGCGATTATCTTTCGCACCTTGTTATTTTATAGTTTTGATGACGTATGCCACGTGTATTATGGTGCATGAACTCATTTTCAACATTAAATAATATGAATAGTTGATGTAAATTTAATTATAGTATCATCACGATTTCATCTTTTTTTATTTAATTGGTTTCGTAGGACTTTGTGAGAATCTCTCTAGGTAGGTTCTAAACTAATATTATCAATGAGAATATATTGTTGCGTTTAGATTTGAATGGTGACTAAGCAATTGTAATTAGAGGCACAAGGGGCATAGCATCTTAGTTTCCAAGTTAGGCATGCGTCGTGATGACCATTTACGATTATTTGGCCTACTTACCCGAGTGTCTAAATATTTTATACATAAAAAATATCGGCTAGGAATACGTGGGGCACTGAGTATACTAGTACATGTTATATTTTTCATCTCATGTTATTAAGATAATGAAACCTCGTAATTAGTATTGAGATATTGACTGTTGGTTTTTAAATAAAATGTAATTGTAAACTACATTTAAAAAAACACATTTCTATATTTCTTAAATTTTTCATTGTACAGTCGGGGTAAGAAAAGGTACGTCACCTTAAGATCTATTTTCGTGTGCTCAGTACGAGCGATAATCTGCTTTACCGATCGAGAATGACAAATTGCGTCGCAATGATTTGACATTTAGATTCAAAAGGTACTAAGAGTCTATGACTTGATAAGGAAAGGAGGTTTTCTTAATCTAACTGTACATAAAATAAAATTCTAAATTATCTTACTCCCTAATTCAAGGACGAGGACTCTCCTGCCGAGCTGGTCGCGGTTGGGTAGTACACGAAGTACGTTCTGGTTGAAGATATTCTGCTCCTTGCTGGGGGTGAGGCCGTCGTATTGCTTGTGATGTTTTACTTTGAAAGCGTAGTATCTTTTTATCTGTAAACAAATTATTGAAATCTTATATAGGCTATTCAAATAATCGTGGACAAAAATTTATGTCGTCAATTAAAAAATGTGACAATGTTGTGTGATGGAACGACTACATAAGACTATTCGTGGCCTTCAAGTTTTTGTGGGATCAATACGGCCCCATTTAAAAATATCTTCTGAAGGTCAAGCTCAATGCATACAGTTTTAGATAACTTAAATCTTTATGCGTTGACCCTAACTATTTATTATACATATACATACAAACGTCTTAAGTAGACTCGGGATCTTAAAATGCATGTAATAACAGGCATATCTATTGAAGTCTTGAATGGATATAAATATAGTTAATGTTTGACCGTGACTGTTTATCATACATATACAAATACATTTGTACGTACGCCTAAAACAAACTCGGGATCTTAAAATGCCAGTAATAACAGGCATATCTAGTGAAGTCTTGAATTGATATGAATATAGTTAAATTTAGTACTTACCAAATCATATGCGCTCTCTGGATAGAATTTGCATGGCCGCAAAAACCTGATGAGCCAAGCGTCTCTATCGAGTGGTACTAAGAGGTCTTTGTCCGCTAAAATAAAAATAAAAAACATGATATACTTATTTAATTAATTAATCTATATTAATGTTATAAATATGAGTCGAGATGGCCCAGTGGTTAGAACGCGTGCATCTTAAGCGATGATTGCGAGTTCAAACCTTAATTTGTCTTTATAATTCATCTCGTGCTCAGCGGTGAAGGAAAACATCGTGAGGAAACCTGCATGTGACAAATTTCATAGAAATTCTGCCACATGTGTATTCCACCAACCCGCATTGGAACAGCGTGGTGGAATATGTTCCAAACCAGGAGGCCTTTAGCCCAGCAGTGGGAATTTACAGGCTGTTGTTGTTGTTGTATGAAATATTTTGATAATTGATTTTAGATTACATTTAAAGATTATCAGTAAAATTGCAATCACATTTGTATGTGATTCAAACAAAAAATATAAAAACTTTTTAGTTCTTTTGATAAAAAATAATGTAATGTAAATTTATGATCAAGAATACGAACGCAACGTTTTTATTTCTGTATCGTTCATAATTGTATTTTTTTTTTTACTAAGATTTGCTTAAAATATTCTCTATGTGTTATCTTAATATTTCTATATTTTTTATGAATCATTAAGTTCGTAGGTTACTCGGCGTGTAAAGTTTCTCGGTGTCGTAGGTCGTTGTTAGTTATGTTAATTTTTATTGTGTGTGATGTTAATTACAATATTGGTCTTGAACTGACATTGATCTTAAATGAAAATATTAAAAAAAAAAACGTTGTAAGTGACATTTATAGCCATTGTGCAATCGTTAAGTAGAATTTTAAATTAATATATTTACTCATTTGAATTTATTTAGTTTTTCAATAATTTCCTAAGTTATATATTGTCTGAGTAAAGAGATATAACTTGTTCCTTGCTTATTTTCATTTGCATCACAATGAAAATGTAATATCTCGTAGTAGTAGGTTGTAGGCGTTTGTCAGGTTTGATAATTAGTAGACATCAATGCCATTTTTTGTTGTTATAAAAGTACGTGTACAGTAGGTACATACAAACATTAGTAGTGCAATAAAAGTACTTTAACGGTACCTTCCAATAGTCGCCTCAGTTCTTCAACAGCCGGTTTTACAATTTCCGGCGTCTCCCGCAATTCCCGCCTGGCTATTTCTTGAACTGAATCCCTCGGCTCTTCCAGTTCAAACTGGAGGAAATAATCTCCGAGTTGTACGCCAGGCAATTTTGTGACATCTGACAGCATGTGCTGTGAAACTGAAAAAAGAAATACAAAATATTTGTATTTCAACATTCGAAAATCTATTATTAATGTCATAGAAATATTTAACAAATTTAGCTGCTCAGCAGGATATACTCTTTTAGTGGAATACGCTTTAAAAAAATATCCTAAAGGTGATTCTTAAAGTATTCCCACTTTAAGTTGCGGTGACGTTATACTGAAATAAAACTAGCTATAACGGATTTGAATCGCGTATATTAATTATTTTTAACATCCCGACGTTTCGAGCACTTTACAGCGTTCGTGGTCACGGGTAGACGTAGACGTTATACTGCTTAATTTTTTTTTAAATAAATAAATATATAAAATTCGAATCGACACGTATGTGCGTTATTTTTATATTCTTTGAATTTATTCGTTAAAATAATTTAGGTTTGTTAATAGACGAACATCGTAAATACAAATTCTACAAAATTCAAAACGTACTACGTCTATAAAAGTGCGAAATAACTTAGAATTTTTTTGAAGAAAACTAAATGGAAGTTTAATATAACTCCGATTATTTTCCAGAACACATCTTAAAAGCACCTTTGAAGAGAGGAAGGATATTTATAGATTGAAATGAACTTGAAAAAATAGCATTCCTACATTTTATAGTTCAATAGTAAAATAAGAACTAGTTTACAGGGGGAATATACATAAAACCGGTAGATCATCAGGTTTATTACGTCCATTTAACTACAAGAACTTATGGTTGTAGTACTCAAATTATTTACAGTGAAATTTTGGTTACTATTTGTACTCTGATGGTAAAACAATTAATATAATATTCTTAAATAATTAAAATAAGTTATAATAAAATATAAATTTTAAGTATTATTCGGAAAAAAAAAATATTCTGACTCAAAATTTTACAACATAAGAATCTAAGGGTCTATTTTTAGTTTAATATTGCTAACGATTTTTATTTTGTAATAAAAAAATATTCGAAAAAAAAATGAAATAATTATTTTATGTTTCTGGAGTTATTAACTAATGCAATATTCGTATTTAGCTGCTTTGGCTGAAATTCAAGGGCTCGCAGTTGTTCGTTTCAGTTAGTGAGGTGTAACGGTTTACAATTTTTCTAATTTACTACGCAACCCAGAATATATTATAGCGCACGAGCTGTGCTAAAATACAAGTGTACTTTTTATTCGCTAACGGTGCAAGACTAAAATTTTACGCTAAAAAATCAGGGCTATTCCGGGGCAGTAGTAATATCGGATGAGGCCCTTTGAGCCTGGGGCTGTGGAAACTTGTTTACGTTATACCTCTGCCTTTAATCTCATAATCTCCAAATCCGACCTGAAAGAGCTCAGAGACACGACGACGCATGAGCGTAAGAGGATTTTTTTAACCGACTCGAGGCATAAACCTAAGAATATGCGGCTTTTCAAGCTAATCTATAAATAATTAGACCAATAAGGCATTCACACTATGCCTTGTGTAGTATATGTATTTACACTGTATGTACAACACAGTATGACTACCAATGAACTGTCTCATTGCCAATGTTATATAATTTTATTACCTACCTAACGAAGCTAGCAATGATTGTTTCTTTTTATTGCAAAAACATGATTAATAGAATCGTGTCAAGAAATTTATAATTAAACAAGAACCACCTAGATAAGATGAAAACTACTCATAAAAATAATTATTTATTAAGGAAATAAACATAAACGACCTTACTTATAAACGTTGTTCAACGGATGTGCAGGTAAACACTTACTTATCTCTTTCTAACACCCTTGTTTTGTCATTTAAAAGAAGATGACCACCACTTTGCTTAGTTCGTCTGTAGTGACCACCTACCGTCATGTGTATTGTCCAGCATTTTTAACCGACTTCAAAAAAGGAGGGGGTTATCATTCGTCGGAATCTTTTTTTTTTATAGAAAAAAATTTAATTCGAATCAAAATATACGTTGCTAATGCTAAGGAACTTATGGTTGTAAATAGCACATTCAGAACAGCGACGTATCGTTTTAATCTCGGATAGTTCATCCAGCAAAATTCAAAAAAGATACCAGGAACTTGAAAGTAAGCTTAAGACTCCTGCGAAGTCTTCGAGAATTTGTACAATATTTAAACTTTCTGTATTTTGTTTATTTTGCTAATAAACCGTCGACGACAACTATAACTCATCGAAGAGAATTTAAAATAATATGTTCAACATTTTTTATTTATTGAAAATTGGCAAACGAGCAATAGGTTCACCATATGGTAAGTTATCACCACCGCCTATAGACAATGGTGCCGTAGCACATATTTATACAATCTCTAACATAGCCAATGCGTCGGCAACTTAGAAAACATTATGTCCCTTGTGCCCTTAGTAAGTAGTATTTAAATCACCAAGAACACAACAATAGTAAGTGTTGCCATACGACTTATTAACACTAAGCCCTTAAATATGTACAAATATGAATTAAAAATAGTTACCATACAAATAGTTAGTTAGTTAGATAGTTATGTGATATTACACAGCCTGTCTTGCATAAAACCTTATCACAAAGTGCGATACAATATTACTAAGACTAATAAACTTCTCTTATTTGTTCTTTTTAATTTCCTATTTTGTTTAAAAAAATACCATTTGCTATAACTACCTATGATTTATCTTTCAACTAGTTTTAAAAAAATTACCCGAAATAATGTATTTACATATGTATATTCAAATCATAATATTGAATTGATTTGCTCATGTCCGTTTGTCTATAATGAACGATGAATGCGATATTAAACGATTACTTCAAGCGTGGCAACATTTTGTAACAAAATAACGACGCTCTTGTAATTTACCTACATTATATAAGCTAATCTGGGTGAGCATACATATGTATTGAACTTAATTTTAAAGGTATCACCAAAATTGGCTGTCAAGGTTAATAATTTCAGTAATTGCTAACGGAAATGCGTAATTTGGTAACATATACCGTTTTGGTACTATAACTATAATTCAGTTACATTTTGATTGTTAATCTGCGAACAATTTGATCTTTATTTCTCATAAAAGTTTAAAATTCATTAAAATAAAATTAAAAGTACAAAAAAGTAATTAGACAGAAGTACTCGGAGTATATGAGATACGATATGTAAGGCATACATCTCATATTATAGGCATTATAATATTTATATTACATGAATGACTAGTTTAATAAAAAATATTAGTTAAAATACACAAGTGACAAAATAAGAATCGGTACAATCACGGATGTTCGTGTATTGTGTTTTCAGGTCCTTTCCGCAATTTGGAAAACTAACTTTATTTTAGTTTAAATTAAAGATCATAAATATAAATTATTAGTAAGTGATGATAACATTAAAACGTTTTATAGTTTCATTTTATATTTTTTTTTGTTATCGTAAGTTCTTTTCATCAGTCATATTGAATTCTTTCATTTGATGACGCAATAAATATAATCTATGACATTTTATTTTAAGTGGTGCGTATTTAACGGTTTTTTATGTGCAATGGCCACGACACGCACTTGTGTAAATATTTTAAATAAATATGAACATGAAATAATGCAAAATTATTTTTATAATATCAAAATGTATTGTTTTTTTTTTAAATAATTATGTTTAGTGATTCCAGATTTTTTTTTTCTTAAAATAGACACTATTTAATAGTGGAAATTATAGTGATATTTTTTATTACATTTTTATTTAATGTGTGACTCTATTGTTTGTTTCACAGAAAGTGATAAACCGTCAACAGTAAAAACTAAAGATTAGACTTTAAATAATTAAAACTTTAAATACAAATTTATGAGTGGCTATGACAATATGTATCTGTATCTGTATCTGTCGACGATATATACATATACATTTGTAAGCAGAGTAGTAAATGGACCTCCTGGTGGTTAATGGACGCCAACGCCTCTAGACATTAGCTTTATATGAAATATTTACCATTTCTTACATCATGTATGGCGTACCAAACTTGAGAATAAAAAAAACAACGTCCCTACCTATAACACGTGTTCAAACATTTCTCAAACAGGAACACTATACTTACTAAGGTTAGGATTGCAACTGCAAATATTATAGAGCTAATAGTATTATACAAAAACTATACCGTATACGGTCTATTCAAGCATCAAATTATGTTGACATTATCCTCTTCCTTACTATAATCCAGTCAGCAGTCTTTAATATTTACGTAATATAAATTGATTAGCACGTGACACATGCGAGATAATTATGCCTTTGTAGCAAAAAAAAAAGCCAAAAAAAATTGACAATAAATTACATTTGAATAATAAATAACAGTTTTTGTTCAAAAGACTATTGATTTTAGTTTTTGATGTTGTAGTATGTTTAATAGTAGTTTAGTACGTATCACTACTTATTTTATTATTGCATCTACTTATTTTATTATTCATATTATTTTATTGCATCGTTCAGTTTATTTTGTGACTCACGAATAAGCGAATTATATGCCTACTCATTATGCCATGACATGGTCGTTTTGTTAATACGATAGAGATGAATGGTGTTGGATGTATTTGTCACAGTATTTTCCGATTTTTCCTGAATTAATCAAGAGACAAGTCATTTAACTATGCTTTAAGAGTTTAAATAACAAAGCTGTCTGTCCACTCAAACTGCAAACAGTACGCCGTATAAATATAGACTTGTTTTTTAACTGTAAATATAATAAATCCACTTGAACCTTCCTCATATTCAACCTTCGCTACAATATTTTCTAACACTTAACTTGGAAATTTACAATTAAAACCTTTTTTTAATTTTCATAATTAGAAAAGTCATTTCATTTGAAATGCATATTTTAGTCGTTGATTTTTATGAATAAAAATGTGTTAAAATAATTAATTAAATGAGGGGAAGATGACTTTTGGAAAAATATTGGTGAAATTATGGTGTTATTGTTGTGTAGGTAATATGATTACTAATCGTGAGACAATGTTACATTTAGTGTATAGTATATTTATGTACAATCGGAATGTTATTACGTTCCGATTCTGCCGGTCTTTGGCAACCTTGCTTGATTTGACGCATAAATTCGTCAGTAGATAAATTATATTCAACATCGCCGTTGTTTGTATTTTTTTTGTTAATTTTTTACGTAAATATTTCGTAATATTTAAAATGACATAAATTTCAGTGCTTAGAAAAGTTGTTTACAGAAAACAATGTATATTTGTTGTTGTTGTTGTTGTGTATTTTAAATTGATGTTACTTCTATATGATGTTTCAGAATACTAATTATTGTTTATTTGACGATGATGAATATTTGAATGCAACAATAAAGCCTCGTATTAAAAAAAAAAAAAAACAGTATTATGCTATGTTATAAAAATATTCTGCTCGTATTGCACTAATCACAAATAATTTACTAGTTCACCAGACAAAACAATTAATCGGCTGACCTGAACGAGCACAAAACATTGCGTGCCATACATATACATATTGTAATTTGCAATTTAGCAATGATATTTCGAGATAACGAATATTAGTTAAAAAATATTTTAAAAATAATTTTATGATCACATTCCAAGTTTAAATTTGAATTGTTAATAGCAGTAATAATTTTACTCACTTTTAGCCATTTTTTAACGAACGAAATGTCACTTTAGCGGTATACGAGTGGAATCCAGGAATACACTTGAGCAAGTGGTATGGCGGCGAACGCGCTTACAATAGAACTGTACGCTCGACCGAGCATCCGTGTTGATTTATACATTACTTAAACGTACTAACGCCGAGTCGAATACACCTGCCGTTTAACATTTACCCCCAATGTAGGTACTACGGCTATTTATAAAATATTTTCTCGTTAGGAAATTTCTTGAATGGAAATGATTCAAATTTTCGAATTAATTACAAAGAAACACTCGATATATTTTAGTAATGGACCCCGGCAGGATTATTTACGAAGAGATGCAGCTTCACATAATTGTATAATTATACAATAAATAAATGAAATATAATCTATTAGTGCATCCATAGAGTTTTACATGGGCATAAAAAATAGACTTTGACGTCAACTCGAATCGGTCAGTGTTTGAAAACACGTTGCTATGTGGCCGGTCGGTGCTGGCAACAGATAAAGGGATGCTGAATTCAGAGACAAGTTATTGACAAATTTGCATAACAACATAATCACCTTAAGATTTTATTTTAATAGTTACTTCGATATTTAAAAATGTATTTCTTAATCTTTCTTCCTATTTTCTTTCCTGCCTTTCTTTCTCTTCTTGGCGCGCATGCTTTTAGTGACGGTTATTTGTTGTTACCAAAAAAGGAGCAGGCATATCTAAAGCATAATATGAAACATTACGTACAGAAAACAATATTGAATTTTTTTTATATAAAAAAATAGACAAAAGTATTAAGAACCTAATAATAGAGTACCAGGTCTTTTCGCAGAGCACTTTTTTAATTTTTTCAATATTTTCTAAAACTTTTAAGAAGCGTATAATATTTACATAGTATGTTTGTTGGAGCTATTTATAGTGTCTTGACAAATATCCGTGGTATAATAGACAAGCCGATTAACTTTTTTTACGAAATCCGATGAATAATTTCTTGAAAATAATTATAAGACCTTCCAGTTTGCATTAATGACAATAAAAAAAAAAGATCGTTTGCACGACGCGTCGTCTCGCCCGAGCGCTACGGAGATTGGCATCTTGTCATTTTGAGTATGCGATGAAATAACTCGGTAACTATATGAATACTTATTCATTGTTTTTTATATTGTTGTGTTTTTTGCTGTCTCATTACTTTAATAGCTTTTTTTTAAATAAGTAAAATATGTATTTCTCTGTCTATCAATCAATCAATGTCCTACGTTTCCAAAACCTGTATATCAACCATCCCAATAGGATGGGGATGGGGATCAACCCAATAGGATAAGCAAAACCAAAAATTCTTTGACACCAGGTAATCCAGCCGTAAAAGTCTACCATAATCCCTTTTTCCAGTTTCGTGTGTAACTATACCGATCAGATTAATAGATAGTATATCGATAATTATGGAGTATAATCGATGAATATTCTCAGTTTTGTAACTAATGCTGTAATTGGCTATAAGATCTATTCACTTATTCAATGCCTTAGAATTTCATCATGTTAGAATAAGTTGAAAAATTACAATTGAAATACTTCGTAAGATCTCACTCAATCGCTCATCAATCAATATCCACTTTTTTGACAAATTGTGATGCGTCAGTTTTCTCGTCAAATTATCATAAAATTGTATATTTTTATTTACTGTTTTTTTTTTAAACAAACTAATCTATTCTTCTTCACTAATAACTACTGCCTAATAATTAATATATTACTGCCGTTTGGGCGAATCTGTACGATCTCTGCATAATAAAGCTGCAAAACCGGTTGATATATGAATACGATGTACCAACCATTACTTTTAATTATGTGTGACAGTAAATTCGTAATTGGCAGTCACACACTTTTTGTTTTTTTATTAAATTAATGTTATGTCTGAATAAAAATTGTTGCAACAAAAAGGTTTAAAATTTAATTATGAATTAGGTATTTACCAAAACATATCAATTTAAAATTTGTAAGACTTATACGGAATCTTCTTGATGCTATAAATTCGCGCTTACCAGTTGTCTTGCCTGCGAACTAATTACTTAGCGCGCCATCTAGTGTTGAATAAAAATATTGTTGGTGAAGATAAGATGAAATATATGTTTTGGCTATTGGTCAATAGATGGCGTTATATGCATTTAGTTTATAATAGGGGTCAAAAATCAAATTCTTTTTTGTAAATATTGTCATTTAATTCCCATTTACTATGTTGTCAAGCGTTACGTTGTTGTTCTTGTTCAACCAATTGTCTTCAATGAAGTTGTATAATATTTGCTGAGATGCAATATTTACTACTAATCTAGTTAATCAGTTAATAATAATTACCAGTTGTAAAAAGGTTTAAGTTCGATATAATCGAGAATTGGTTCGATTTAAGCATTATAATACAAAATAATAGTTTTTCCTTATCACTGACCGCCATAACGGCAAATACTAAAAAAAGTTTTGAGCGGATCTATAAATAAAATCACTGACACTAGGCTTCGCGCTCGAATTACCTATCATAAAAGTAAGCCTTACTTGGAAGATATAATGTTTTACGAGTAACAGCCTAGAATCGAATCATCATTCTCGCAATCTTGCATTTTGATCGATGTCATACTTAATTACTTATTCTCATTCTTGTTACAATTTCCTTGAAGGGGAGCATTTAACATGACCTTATATAGGGTATTTCCAATGGCTGATCATGGCGTCATCAGCATGTTCATTTTAGAAACAACTTTGGATCAAAACTAATACTTCGCTGTACTAATAATGCCGTTCGGTGTGGTCTAGATATCAGCTTTATTCTTATTCTGAATACCGTATCCGATTTTGATAAATTAAATTAGGTTATGTCATTTCAACAAAAATCGAATACGTTAAGCGATGAATGTATGAATATGTAGTGTAAACAATCCACACATTTCTGCGAACGCCCCCTCGAGTAATTAGTTATAACGTTACTATAATTCACTTATAAATTTAACATATAGTGTAATCTAAGCTTGATTCATTCTGGTTATTCATGAGGTATGTATTGAAGGTTACGACTCATTCTGCGTGCACCTGACCTAAGAAGTGCGTACGAGGTCAATGAGCCCAGCGTTGATTTACTCGCGCTCACAGCCAACTGTGTTCCGCATAACATACATGCCTGGTTTTTTATAACATAAACTGTGTAATTATTACATAGTTCACAAATAAACACGTAACAGATCTATTTATTTAAACACAATTTGTTGAGCGTTCTTTTTTTTCGCACACATATGTAATTAAAATTGAGCGATGTGATATATATACTGTCATATTATGTAGTTTTAATTGACGTAAAAGTATTCTTAAGATTAAATATGTTACCTGAAAACGGCGTCATTGATATGATTCATGATATAAATAACGTTTGCGTAATTATTATAATATTATTAAATTATTATGTTATAATATACATATATTTGCTTAATATACCTATCATTTTGTTTAAACTTTGATCAAGTTACTTATTAAAATATTACAATATTTTTTGGGGATATTGTTAATGTCAATTTGCATCGAACGTACGTTGTAGTACGCGTGGTTATTCTAATTGTGGTTTTAAATGTATAATGTAATATGTAGAAATTATCCAGTATTTGGATACGGTTATTGTAAAAGGTGTTCAAAAATGCAGTTTAAACTAATTTAGTAATTAGTAATACTGTTTGTATACTTTTTTATGTCTAGTATACTAATGTCCGTCTAACGTAACCTATTAAACTTAACTAAAGCTAACTAAGTTAAGTTTAATAGGTTAGGTTATTATTTAATTATTTAACTAAAGTTCGTATGTTACACATGATTAAATTTACTTTTTTATATTATAATAATGTTTAAGACCCGAGAATGTTTTAATTCCAAAATGTTAGATTTTTACGTGACACACTTTCGTAGTTCAAATGTAAGCCAAGACGATATACAACTTTAAAACATTTATCTTAAAGTAATGACTCTCCGACCTGACCCGGTGACAGTAGGACCATCATAAAAAATACGGCAATTTTATTATAGATAACTCATATCTGTAAAAAATTGCGACCATGTAATAGAAAAGAATATATAAAAGTGCTCGTAAAGTTTTGAAATATGTTATTGTTCGAATAAATTTAAGCTTGTTCTTTTTATGAGTTCAAAGGTCATTAGTGCAATAATTTATAGTCCGCCTAGTGATGTAAGAAGTCGCAGGATCGGTTCAGGATTTGTGGGTTAATGACCCCACACCAAAAACCAAGTGGTAAACTTTCTGAGGAGTGAATGGGAATACTAGTAATTCCTCAATTAAATTGGGTCATTGTATCTTGAAAAATTGGCGCTGGCGCTAGAAGGAGATGTTGCCCGTTCGCTCGGTTGCAGGACGAGATTGTGGCCTACGCAGAAAGTGACTGGATGACCTCTGCCAAAAACAGAACCAAATGGGATTCATTGGCTCCTCCAATTTTATCCTTCAATTTTATGCTTTTATCCTGAGGGGGTCCACAAATTAAAATATTTTAATTTATTTTTATTTACTAAATTTGTTGTTTACAATTTATGTTTGTGGAATAAATAAAGCTATTTTATTATAATTATCTAGAAAAATATAACGATTTTAGTAGTAGTCCATGAAATTATTACTGTCTCGAAATACATGGGCTCATGTCCCCATATACAAAGACCAATGTCTAATCCTTACTTCATATAATCATATTTATTCTCTATCTTACCCCATGTAAGCTGATTATACAAACTAGGTTTCTTATCACTATAAATAAAACGGACGTCCTGATATTTTAAGCCGTAACAGTAGCGTATTTTCACTTATCTAACATATGATTTGTCAAGTTGTTTGGGTCGCTTAGCGTCTCGGTGAGTCAAATACAAACAAACGATTTAGATATATTTACTTTTTGATGTATTAATTTAACCGCCAATCATCATTAATATATTGTGTTGTTTGTAGGATGAGTGGCTTTAATTCGAGCAAAAGCTATTAATTTTCATGTCTTTCGGTGATTTGATAGTGTAAGAAGTTGTTATATGGAAGTTGAATATGTATGTACATATGCAAGCTCTACATCTGTGCTGATATTATCAATCAATATCAGGACATGGCATCTTGCTCATAACCGTAGCTAACGGAACCCAGCTGTGAAGAAATAAAAAAAATGATGTTATCAGGATAAAGATCAATAGGAATTTTTTTACAACAACTAGAGCAAACAAATTCGGGAAAAAGTATATTTTAATGTAGTTAATTGGAAAAATATTGAAATGGGGATTTTACTTTTATATAAGACTAGCGACCCACTCTGGCTTCGCACAGGTGCAATGCTGATACTAAAAATACTACAGATTTTTTCTGTTTGCTTACTATATTATACATGTATTATATACAAAAAAAAAACTTCTCAAATCACTCGTATCTATTAATTAAAACCGCATCAAAATCCGTTGCGTAATTTTATATATCTAATCATGCATAGAGACAGTAATAAGCGACTTTGTTTTATACGATGTAACGATTTTGAATCGATTAATATAAAATAATCATAAGTTTGATATCCTGCAAGGGTCACACGAGTATTTGATACAAAGAAGCGGTTGTTTTGTGGACACAGCCGAGAGCTACACGTGGGCAGTTGCGAGCAACATCTCTAGTATCCAATTATGGAATAACGAGGTTTTGAAACGATAAAGTTTTGTCGCATTGATGCTGTGGAACGCGAATTGTGTCACACGTGGAATACGAGAATACACCCTCAACATGTATTATGACAAATATATATTGAGTTATATTAGCACCGGAGTGTAAATACTGTTTTCAGTAATCTTTGTGGAGTACATTTAAATCCATAGAGGTAATCAAATCGAACAGAGCACCACATATCTGGATGTAGGCCAAAATTGAAAGGTCATTGAACTATTGCACGTGCAGATGTATAGATATAAAATTATAGCTCTATTGTGAAACTAAAAATATACGACCACATTGACATCTATACCTACATACATATGATCATTAATTAGTGGCCATCGAGATGTTTTGTCAATACATAAAAAAAAAACAATAACAACAAAAAACACTTTACGAAGTTAATTGACATTACTAAAAAAAACATTAATTTTTCTCTTACATTTACGTATTAGTACAGTTTAAAATATAAAGAGTATAAAGTTGTAAACTTCAAATCACTTTATTCAATTAGGCTTTTACACGCACTTTTGAATCGTCATTTAAAAACTATTTTAATTGAAGCTACCACCGGTTCGGAAAGTAGATTCTACCAAGAAGAACCGGCAAGAAACTCATTACCAACATTTAAAAATACAGACATGTTAGTTATATACAATTATATATATACATAATATATCCTGCATGGAAGGAAGTCAACAAGTATTAAATCCACGATTTTTTCACGTCTGTATAACTTATAAAATTGTGACTGTGTCAAAATCAAAACATTAATAAACTATTGCTTTTCTACATTACGTTATGTTTTAAAAAATATGTAAACAAAAATTTTGCATGTAACCTTTACTTTATATTGATGCTAATTATACCTCTGTTTTTATTTTTTTAATAAATTTGTCAATTCAATAATTGACAAATATATTAATAAAATAATAGGTTAATGCTATGTTACATAAGTATTTTTTTCAACATAGACAATTAATCGAGGTCACTGTCTCAATGCCTTGTGCGAATGTGGACGAATAGTCGATATTTCAACGAATATTTTAGATTTCGTTTCAACGGAATGATAGTTTGATTCTCTATCTTTCGTCATGATTTTGTGTTTATCATAGAAGTGATGCCTTCGTAGTATACCTTCTATAAAATTAACTATTCAATTTTATTTAGTATCCATGTAAAGGATACTATAATATATGATCAATGAACTTTACATAATATGTCTAAGGTACACGTCAAGAATATTGTGGACCCACGTAATACGTCAACACCCATTGCCTTATATGGATATGTAGTATTATATATGTATGCGTCAATGGTCAACACTTATAAACATTATGTCTTATGCCTTCTGGTTGAATTAAAATATATGAATGTATGTGCATTTATACATTTTATGATGAATTTAGCGATTAAATTTAAGTAAATATAAAAAAGGCATAATTAGCAATAAATGTTACACACATATTTTGTGTATAATTAATTTTAATTAAGTAAATGTAATTTAAAATAATTTACGATTATCGTCTAATAGTTGTCGTTCATATCTGTGAAGATCTAATAGTTTTGTTTCATAAAAAAATGATTTACGGCTTGTAATTGGGTTCCTTTATAAGATAAATAAATTAAATGATATTCTAAAATAAAAAATTGTTATAGTAGTTTTATAAGCAAATTTTTATAGCAATTGCTACGTGTGTAATTACGAGAAGGAACCAGTATTATATTTTTTATTAATCACATATCGATGCGGAAAAAATATCTAATTCGTTGTATTGATATTTTTTAAATATGGTAAGACTTGATTCTATTCTTAAACATGTAAAATGCGATCATGATTATATTACGAATATTTATTATATTATTTTATTTTAGTTCCCAAGGTTGGTGGCGCATTAGTCATGTAAGAAGTAATTAATATTTCATACAACGCCTTTGTCTATGGGCGGCGGTAACCACTTACCATCAGGTTGCCCATTTACTCGTCCGCCTACATGTCATAAAAAAAGTTATCAATGCTTTTTTTATATTATAATAACTTAGAACTGTAATAATATATCAGCATCAGAATCTACTGTCGGTTTGTAAACGTCCGAACTAAATAATAATATTTAATTATGAATGTGTGCGTTAATTAACAAAATAAAAACTGTTCAAATCTTTTACGAGATAAAATGCAAACGGTATCATTTCGAATCGTGCCTATTGCTCATGACGTGCTCTTTTGCCCAAGTATTCAGTTGTAAGCTTGATTAACTTACTGATAAGATCAGTAAGACGAGCGATAAGCGATTATATATTTTGCGATAAGCGATAATATATTTTGGGAAGGTAAGATTATATTTAATTAAATAATAATAATTCACGTATCCTCATCGAAACAATACAATCTCAAACAAAGCTGAGGTAAGCTTTGTGTGATATTGTATTTATCATCACGCACATCACACATCTACAATAAAAGATGTAAACGGGTCAATTTTAATTTTTTATATGTATATATTTTTTTTAAATTAGTCAAAGACAGTGATAAATAAATGTGTGATAGACATATGATGTGATGATGAATACAATCTCATATATGTATACCTGAGGTAACACAGCTAAATATACTTTCATACAAAAAATTGACCTGTTTACAACTTTATTTTTTTATAACATCAATAAACCTGATACACTTAATCAAAAATAGTACTTAAATGCGATATGATAGTCCATTATATCAATGTTCATTGGTTTAAATAATTCATTGAATTGATCTTTATATTTTTACGATATATTTATATTCTTCAATTTTGACTAGAACAAATTTCAGATTTTAATTTATTCTGAGCAAAATAGAAGATTGTTTCTTTTATTTATATTATATGATAAAATATTTATTGGTAATGCTTAAGATCGTTTACTACGTTTATAAATGAATTACGTGATTACGATTGTAATTATTTTATAGTGTAGTAGTATTTTATAGTGTTTATTTTTGTATTCCTACTTGAAATAATTTCGATAGTTATTTCTTAATTTACGCCAAATTATTGATTAAAGTTAAACACTTTTATACGTTTTATAATTAAAAGATATGTCATTCATTTTATTTTGATTTAAAACTAAGAAATTAAAAATATCGGTTTGTATAATGTCTTAAATTTTTTTTTTATTAAAGAAATATAAATACTTGTCCTGTATTTCTACATCCTAATAAATTGTGTAAAGAAAAACTGGAAAATTATTTTCAAATATTTTGTTTGCTGTTACATATTTATAATAAATACTTGATATTGAAATAATTTTATGTTGTGATTAGTCTTATTACCAAATAGTTTACCTTAAGTTACAGGAACGCTATAACACATATATAGACAGTTGCATTACCATTTATATAAGACACTTACACCATAAACGATGTCGGCTATGAGGACATTTTATTCATCAGCGCGTTACATAAAACAAATGCCGAGAACTTATCTTTGTTACGAGATAATCTTCTATATCAATCTATGTTAATGGAGATGATTTGATATTGTTTTACTATGAATGTGTTTGGGTTTTATAATTATAAAAATTCATTTTGGATATGTTAGATAGGAATGAAAAACTATTTCAAAAATTAAAAGTAATAAAATTGTAATAGTTATACTATTATAATGAACTCTATCTAAACAAATTGTAAGAATATAGTGCGTCAATTGTTCACGTTGCTATATCGTATCGTATTTTTAAAAAAAAAAATTATGACATAATTCAGTTTAATTGCTTTGTCTACGATATTTTTGTAATACTAGCATAACAGAAATTAAAAACATTTTATTAATGATTTGCTTGGCTATTATGTAGTTTGTCGTGATAAGTACCATTAAATGGGGATTAGTTAGGTTTTCCCGCCAACCTTTTTTTTTGCTTGCAAGCCTTTGTTCAGGCTTAGGTAACTTCAACATGCATCCAGACTGGATATTTAAAAAACATCAGGAACAAAAGCAAACCTGCGACAATTAAAAATACACAGATAACAAAAAATATTTGCTTTGCTGGAGTGTTTCTTTTTTTATTTTAATTGGAGCCTTGTGCATGCAGCTAGTAAATTTGATACCATAATTCCGTAAAATATTTTGTATGATAATATTTTGTATAATAATAGGGTTGTATTTTAAAATTACATAATATTTTTAACAATTTGAATCATAGATTGTTGTGTCGTTGTTATCAAAATGAGAAACATGTGCTGCACAAATAGGTCAGCCGCCAATGTAACTATTGTTTATGTACATATTTTTTAAGCGGAATATTTTTTGCTAGATATCACGGGTCAAAGTTTCAATCGCGTGGGTGTGACCTCATAAGTCCGATGTTTTCACTATTATTGTTGTCTATATTTTCACAATTTGTATTTGACCTTTTTTTAAATCCTTTTTAAATGCGTTATCATTTTTTTTTTATTTTCTCGGTGTTTAGATTCCCATGAAATTATTCAATTCCTCTTCCTAAAAAAATCTTATCGCCTTGAAACTATGCTAAAGTATCTAATATATATTTACTAGCTACCGTTTCTGCTTCGTATATATGCATAAGAATAGTTTATCGAGGAAAAGCATACGAGTACACTTTATTACAATTTGTAAATGTACGCAATTACCCTTTTTGACACATCGCAACAGACTAAAAATTAATGATTTAATCAATCAATCAGTATACAAATTTAAAAGTAAAGTAAGCATAATAGCATTTTATTTCACATTTTTAGTAAAGTGTTATATACATTATTATGACAATAATGAGAACATCAGACAAAGCCAATGGCTGTTTAAACTCGCTACTGCTCAACGCTCTTCCTCAATTTATCATCCATTTGCTTTTGTCACACAATCCGATAGCTCGTTGACACTAACAATAAGTTTACAAAACGATCAATGTTCATGTCGTTAGCGTATTTTGAAACACATTTTTTTTGTGTTTCTGTATTGTAATGTTTGCAATCATACATACATTACTGTAAGGTTCAAAGGGATATTATAGTTTTTTTTTCAAGATAGAAAAAGAAGGTGAACATTTGAAAAATATGGTCTTTAAAAGTTTTTTCCATCGATATGAATGTAAAATTTTGTTCAGTAAGAGTCGAGATGGCCCAGTGGTTAGAACGCGTGCATCTTAACCGATGATTGCGGGTTCAAACCCAGGCAAGCACCGCTGTTTCATGTGCTTAATTTGTCTTTATAATTTAGCTCGTGCTCAGGTGAAGGAAAACATCGTGAAGGAAAACATCGTGAGGAAACCTGCATGTGACAAATTTCATGGAAATTCTGTCACATGTGCATTCCATCAACCCGCATTGGAACAGCGTGGTGGAATATGTTCCTAACCTTCTCCTCAAAGGGAGAGGAGGCCTTTAGCCCAGCAGTGGGAATTTACAGGCTGTTGTTGTTGTTGTAAAATTTTGTATTATTTGTATACATATATATATATTCTTTATTGCACTAAAAAGACATTACAGAAAATAATAAAATAGAAAAAACATGAGCAAAGGCGGACTTATCTCTAAAAGAGATCTCTTCCAGTCAACCTATGGAGGTGAGTGATAAGAGTCAATCAGCGGGCAATGTAGTGCAGACTAAAATAAGATAGATTTGATATATTTATATATAATGGATAGCAAATAAAAATATACTTCTATTTATTACACACATAATTACTTATAAAAAAATATTTATATAAATACACATTCATACACATATATATAATATATATATACATATATAGATATATATAGATATATATAATATACATAGATATACACGTATTAATATCAAAGTTTATGATGAAGGGTAAACTTGTGTCAGGAAATGCTGTCTTAATCGTTTTTTAAACATATCGATAGTAGTGCTGTCCTGTATGTATTTAGGAAGTTTGTTCCATAGTAGCGGAGCTCGTACTGTGAACGACTGAAGTCGAAATTTGCTGTTACTCCGAGGCACATCGAGCATCATAGTGATACAAGAACGCCTGGAGCGGGTTGAAGGAGGAAGCAGGTTGAGGCGGGAGCTGAGGTATTCAGGAATATTAGGGTTTGTGAGAATATTGAAAAGGACCGAAAGAATGTGCATATCACGGCGAAATCGGATAGGCAGCCATTTAAGTTGAGCGCGGAAAAGAGACACGTGGTCGTACTTACGTAGCCCGAAAATAAAGCGAATAGCAAGATTTTGTAAGCGCTCTAACTTATTAAGCTGTTCCTCTGTCACATCCAAAAAGCAAACATCAGCGTAGTCGAGAATAGGGAGAAGAAGAGATTGAGCGAGCATAATTTTGGTGTAGAAAGGGAGAAAATATTGGAGACGTCTGAGAGAGTGAAACGTGAAATGCATACGTTTACTAACATCGTTGAGATGAGACGTCCAAGACATGTTGCAGTCAATGATCAGGCCCAAGTTTTTTACATTATCATGATAGGCTATTGGAACCCCAGCATACTTGATACAGGGCACAGATGGCCAGTCAATTTTATTTCTTAGCCTACTGCTACCAATGATCATTGCTTGTGATTTGGCAGGGTTAACCAGTAAGCCAAAAGATTTGGCCCATAACTGAACAGCCAAGAGGTCTTCGTTTAGGCAGTCAACAGTCTCAGACAACTCACACAACTGACAATGACGATACAGCTGTAAGTCATCTGCATACAGATGAAAGGGAGAAGAGATGACACGTGAAATGTTATTAATGAAAACAGAAAAGAGAAGTGGAGAGAGTATGCCGCCTTGAGGAACACCGGCAGATAAGTTAGACCAATCAGACGATGAATTTTCTGTTTTCACGCACTGCCGGCGCCCGAAAAGATAAGAGTGAAACCAATCTATGGTAGAGGAAGAAATATTAACCGCTCGGAGGGTACCAAGAAGAATGTCAAGATCTACAGAGTTAAAAGCACTACTAAAGTCTAACAGAACAATTACAGTAAGCTTGGTGTTATCCATAGCATACCGAATGTCCTCGGTTATATTCAGCAGTGCTCCAACGGTGCTGTGTGATGGACGGAAACCGGATTGGAAAGGACACATGAGGTTGTTGATGGTAAAGTAGGAGTACAGTTGTTTGTGAACTATAGATTCTAGGACTTTTGATAGGATAGGCAGTATAGATATGGGACGGTATTGAGAACAAGAGGAAGGATTGGAGGTCTTCGGTAGCGGGAAAACGTAGGCGTTCTTCCAGAGTGTTGGGAAGATATTGCACGAAAGTGAGAAATTAATAATGTGAGTGATCACAGGTGCAATATCCTCCAGCACAGGAAGTATCATATCCAGGCTAAGATTATCGCTACCGATGGCTTTTGTGGAGATAGATCGGACATTCCTCTTAACAGTTTCCTCCGAGACTGGTTCAAAAGTGAAAGGGGGCAGGTCTGGTGGAACAAGATTAGATAGATACGAAAGTGTAGCAGACTTAGTGTCAGGATCTAATGTTATAGGTGGCGTGCTGAAGTACTGATTTAGTTCATTGAGGTCCACGGTAGTTTGAAAGCTATCCGTGGTTTTGCCCACACCTAATGACCGTAAGAATCCCCAAACTTGCGCTTGGGAAGTATTCTGAAGTCTACTGTGAATATAGCGGCGTTTAGCATCCCTACACATTCTGTTGCAGATGTTACGAAGTTTTTTGTATTCGTCAAGATTTTCCTTTGATGGTAGTTTTTTATGTCGAGCTTTTGCTCTGTCACGTTTAGCCATAGTTCTTCTGATCACTGGCGTTAACCAGGGAGCAGGTGCATGTTTCATCCGTACTGGTCGAGCGGGTGCATGTTTATCAAATATTCTAATCAGCTCAGTAGTTAGTGATTCAACCATGGCATTAATATCATTAGCTGATAATAGTGACGACCAGTCAATACATTTCACATCCTCTCTCAAACGATCCAGGTCCATATGCTTAAAATCGCGCAGAAGATAAATTTTGCCTCTGACCTTAGTAGGACGCACTTTGTAAGTGAGGAAAATCAAATCGTGGTACGAGAATGGAGCAGTCATTTGACCGTGGGAGGAAACAAAATTAGGGTTAGAGACGACAATTACATCAATTAGAGTTGGTCTACTGTTGGGAAAATAGTGTGTTGCAGAGGACATGGGGAGAATGTTTAAATTAAGTGATGACGTTAGCGTTTTTAACTTTTGTGCTCTAGAATTATTCTTTAATAAACAAGTGTTTAAGTCGCCCATACATATGACATGGTCATACACAGGGACGAGATTTTCCAGAACACCTTCTAATATGTCAAAATAGCTAATTTTATCATTTGGACAGTATAATACCCCCAGCAGGATCTTTTTATGGTGTAAAACTATCTCCAGGAAAAGATACTCCAGGAATCCTTTTGTTTCTGAGGAGGAAAGAGAAACTACTCGGGCAGGAATGTCACTGCGAAGGTAAATCCCAACGCCACCCCCACCCTGATCAGTACGGTCATTACGGAAAAACTGGTAGCCTGGAAGAGCACAAATAGTAGATGTAATCGGCGGTTTTAACCAGGTTTCAGACACCAGAATTCCGTCAACCACGCCGTTGCTGAAGGAAGTGAGAAGATCGGAATAGTGAGCCACTAAGCTCTGCGCGTTAATATGCACTAAGGATAGGAGATTAGGATTATTAAATATTTTTGGCAGCTTCACTTCAAGTGGTTCTGAGTCCGATGACGAGGTGTTGCTACTACTAGTCGAGATACTCAAGAATTCATCTGACGAGCAAGAAAAATATTCTTCATCTAAAATCATTAAACTTAAAATATATACTTATATCAATTATAATATAAATAAAAATATTATAAAGTAAATAAATATAAAATAATAATAATAATAAATACAAACAAAAAAATAAATAAATAACAACTAATTCGAAACACAAACCTCAGGCATAAGTTGACTGAAAAAAAAATGATTTTACACTTCAAAATGAACACAACTAAAACAAACAAAAAATAAAGAAAGTGTTAAAATTTAAGATATAACAAGTTAGTAGATATAAATGAAAACTATAGAAAAAACAAAAAATAAAAAGAATAAAAATTAACAGATAATCTTACGGCTCAAAAGACTCGAATCCAGACTTAAAAACAATGACGTTTGACATTCAACATTGAGTTGTTAGTTGTCACTCTTTAACAATATTAAGATAAGGTAGTAAAAAAATAAAATTATAAAATTCATTTATAAAGTAAAATAGTTAAAAACATAAAATAAACAAAACGGAAATTAACTATACCCTGCAATGCAAACGTCAGTATCATCGTCATATAAACCGACTAAATTTAAATGTAACCTACAAAGTACCGGAGTTCACTTGTTGCCCTTTGGATACTGGGCGACTAATTGTTTGAGCTCGGACAATGCAGAAATCTTCTTACGAGAGTTGTCGGGAAGAAGGATGATTATTTCGCCTTCTGCTGACCAGCACTTCTTCATCCCAAAGTGTTTGCGAGCTTCTATGAAGATACTTTGACGGGCCTTTGTCAGGAATTCTGAGAGAGTTATTTTAGAACCCCTGAGTGCCGTCTTGGCATTCCATACTCTGGAGCGAAAGCGTACGGAGGCAAATCGAACTAAGATAGGCCGGGAAGCATCCCTCTTCACCCCCAAGCGATGGCAGGAGTCAATTAGTTCAGGTGTAGCATCAGACAACTTCAAATGGCCGGTTAATACCCCTAGTGTTTTCTTGAGGACGTCTTCACCTTGTTCCTCTTTGACACCATGGAACAGAAGAACCTTCCTGCGACTGTGAGTCTCCAAGCGATCCAAACCCATGGCGATAAGCTCTATTTGGGCCTTAAGTAGGCCTAAAGATTTCCATACAAGGGACTTAAATGCGTAGAACTCGGCGGATAGCGACTTAATTGTAGGATTAGTAGAAGCAGAGGCGCTGGCTGGTATTAAGTTCTTTTCAAACTCACCCATCCTCTGGCTAAACATTGAAGAAAGTTCCTCCATACTTTTGACCAGCTGTTCAACAGGAGTGTCCATTTTTTTGTGTTGAAAACTTGTGTGTGAGTGTAGTGGTAGCCTACTTATACGAAGGTAATGTAAATTTTAAAACATATGTACTTTTGCAATAAATAAAAATTAAATAAAAATAGAGCTTCGAAATGTATGTCTGTCTTTTTCCACGTCTACCCGCCAAAAAAAAAAAAAAACTATTGAGTAAGATAAGGTTAAAAAGTAAAACGATAAAAACATTCAAGAAGCCTGTGATTATTATGAGTAAAGTTGATAATAAATATTAATCGGAACGTAGTTACGTTTAGTTACGGTAGAGGTTCTACTTGGTAGTAGGTCAATGGGTTGTATCGACCAAGAAACCTATATCCGCTGCGGCCGTGAAGGCTATTTTTAAGAAAATGTCTCATAATATTATTAAACAAAAATAAATATTTTGTTTATAGATTTTTGTTGATTTTGATTATAAAAATATAATACAGATATATTATTACAAATTGTAAAACAGCGAATTTAAAATCTTATCAATACTTTAGAATGAGTTCATCAATTATTATCAGTCTTACATTTATGAATATTTTCAAACAATCTATTTTAATCTAACACATAATTTTCCATTGCAAAGGAACCCTTTGATTTAAAGAAGAATTCTAACGTATGTAGATAGGAAAAATCCTTTGTAATGCGTTCATGACTCATAAACATTTAAATTTAATTAATATCAATAGAAACCGAGGGGTCGCTATGAACTTACCTACTGCCATGTTGAAACACAAACCAAATTGATGACATCCGTTTATTGTTGAGATTTAAATTCGATTTTATTTAAAAACACGAAGGGCAGGTTTGTCAATTATCAGGCCAACTATTTTGAGATAGTTTTTTGACTCCTCTACATTATAAAATGAAGATTTCTATCAAATCTTTCTGAATTTTTTATTCTATTAACTCTATTCCATGAGCCATCCTAGCCTACATCTTGGTCGCCCGGAAGAGATCGCTATGTAGCGATAAGGTCGCCAAAATTGTACGCCTCTCTTATTTAAGCTAGATCCATGTTGTACTTATTTATTTATTTTTGTGTGGTGTATAAAAAGTATAAAATAAAGTAAATTATAATACATACACTTTTATAAAACTTATATTAAAATAGCCGAAGTGGTCTAGTGGTTGATATTTTCTTCGAAAGTGCTCTCTACATTATGAAATGATGTTAGTGATTTAAACGTCAATTGTCCTGATTGTCATTATTATCATGAAACTGTAACACTAGTAGTATAATAAAGAACTATATATTAAGTAATCAGTAGTTAACTCTCCATAGTTTGACGGCGTACGAAAGGAGAGCTCTCCGTTCATCAAAAGTTTGTTTAATATTTTTGTTTTGTTTACATATCAAACTTTAATATCGTAACCCGTCCTTCCGAAATTAATCACGAAACAGACTGATCAAAGATGGAGCAATCCAATTGATCGAAGGGTTTTACTAACTTCGTCAATCAATTTACTAATTATAAAATTTACTAATGATATTGTATATATAAATATATTCATTAGGTATGTCAAATAACTTAAAATAAAATTAAATAATAAAGTTTAATTTAAACCATGTAATTTATTTTATTAAATATTTGTAGAAAACACAATTAGTTTATCTCTCTTTCGGTAATTAATAGTTTAAATAATGATTGAATTGGTAGTTAATATGTTTGAAGTCTTTGTTTATTTATCTTACGTCATCAAAATTCTTCGAATTCATTATTACTGCGTTCTCATACTGTATATTAATATTAGTGTAGTATTAGAATGGCTCTTTGTTGTTTTTTTATATCAAATGAATGCTTTGGTTGAATTCTTGTATGAAATGTATTTACTTACTTAAATATTATTATTAGCCGATTACATTTTATCATTTATAAATCGTTGGTAAGTTGTTTTTAACTTTTTGTCTTTACAAATATTTTAAATAAGTGAAGTTTTTTTTTGTATGTAGGTTGTTATAAGTTATGAGACTGCTTTGAGTACTTAAATAAAAAAAAGTTTTTATTGGTAGAATGCTACATTATTCCTGTGTGCTATTGGGTATAATTTATTGTGTTTTTTTATTCATAAACTCCACGCATACAAAACCTCAAACGCGAATTTTTTTACCCCAAAATATACATATTTTTTGGTGATTATGTACGATGGGTAGGTGAGATAAAGACAAATATATCAAATATATAATATATGAATAATTCTACGATCTTATTTTCGGTCTTACAATATGCTTCGTAAAGTACATAAATATAGAAAAGCAAATCAGCTTTTCTATATCTATTTACTTTCTTTGTAACCTGAGAATGAATGTTAAATAATGAAACTAATGAAATTATTTTACAGAAATCATTATTTGTTTACACTTATACATATTTAATTACTATTGTTTAATTTGTCGATGATTTGCATTTAAGTAGCAAAATATTGTTGTAGAATTGTTTTTTGTAGTTTCGCATACTTGTATATAAAACGATCTTGCTAAATCGACAAAATATAATTATTATTGTTTGACGAAAAAAAGCTAAATATACATAAATTATGTTATATTTTGTATAGAAATCGATACTCATAAAAAAACAATATACGCTACATAACCATTGTATTAAATCTCTATAGCTATTCTCTCGTATTTAATAAATACAAGCATATATTAAAAATGTTATTGGTTCGATCCGTATCGATTTTCATTCGAATTGCAAAATGTCATAACTTAATATTTCGTTGTCGCATATATTAACGATGAATATAAAGATTATTTTTATGTAGAGCTTAATATTGTTTAGATAATATTATCAATTCAATGCGCGATAGCTCTTTAAAATAGGTCAATCCTACTTAAAATGTAGCAATAATAAGATCCATGACCGAAATAAATGTAAATGATTAGTAATCATTAATCGACCATTGTTCTTTGTTAAACTTAAAATCAGTTTTTTTTACTGATGCCAATAATAAAACAAAGTTCACTATATAAAAAATTAGATGCATTGTGAAATTTGATTTATTTCATTCTTCGAAATGTGCGTAGCAATTCTTTTTTTTAAAGATGAAATGGATGTTTTCTTATTGGTTATTTATGTATAGGCTTTTAAACAACTTTTTCTCAATAAGTTAGATAATTAATGTTTAGACGAATTATTTGAGTAAAAAAATATACCCGATTGGTTAATAAATCCGGTAAATATTTACGGTCTCAAGTTGAAACTTGAATGAACAACCCGGGAAGAATTCTCGAATTATAATACGTGCCGTTCATAAAAGGCGTCTGACCGGTTAACCTCAGTGTGCACGAGCACAGCCTTTATTTTCTTTCAAAATCGTATAGACCATACTATATATTCCTGATAAACATTTAAATGGTACCTAGTAAAATAACTTATGAATATTTACTCACTTTCAGGTGTCACTTCGCGTAGAATAACTTTGGTTTCAGCTTGTGCCGGCATCGCGAAAGTTACTCGTCAAAGCTAGCGATTTAAACAATATATCAAATGCAAATGAATAAAAACTCTTCAAACGTACTTTAAACACATCTAAATATTCACTTTTAAGTAATGTATTATTCACAATCGCGTTGTAAATATTGTTAGCGACGCGGTTAGACGCGGAAGGCACAAGCGCTGTTACTTAGTGCCGCAGCGAGACTGGTGATTACTGATGGGTGCTTTGACTGCTTGGCTGGCTCGTCTGGTTCCTACCCAGCGCGTATTCCGGCGTAGATGCGACAACGTGCTTATGTGTTACATTTATAAGCTCTGGCGTTTGATATATTTGCGTCACTAGAAGAAAGTACACGTACATTTGTGTATTATCTCGATGTTGCAACGTCGGGCATGATGATATCAAATGATCGAAACGATGCTTTAAGTGGCCGTTTGTTGTAGGGCGACCCGTTACACACGTTTTATTGTGTATAGCACAGAACTATTACTATACAATACTGATTGTATTATGCTGCAATATTATTTGCAAAAAATATATGAACGTGAAATCGTAAAATAGCTGTATCTTTGAAAAAGAAAAACAAACAGTAAAACGAAAATATACTCACTTATTTAAGTTGAAGTA
Organism: Vanessa cardui; assembly: GCF_905220365.1. Lineage (NCBI taxonomy): Eukaryota > Metazoa > Arthropoda > Insecta > Lepidoptera > Nymphalidae > Vanessa > Vanessa cardui. Next base: position 10,931,687 of record NC_061129.1, read on the forward strand.
AAACTTATATTAAAAAAATATAACACTATTTCCTTATTTTTAAACAATTTATTGATCATTTATGTTTTTAAGTTTTACTAAAACGTACCTACGTATTAAGTACTCATTGTCAGTTAGTACTGTGACTTAAACAAATTAAAAATAATTATTTTAACATTAACCTTCTTCATAAAAAATAATAAATATTGTTTTTATAAAATTTAATTAGTATGATGTTTTTGCGGTGAATTGAAAAAAAAATATTTTCATTTAATAATAGAAGTAAATAAATATTTTTTATTAATAGAAGATCTCGTTGAAAATTGCTCAATCTAACATAAACAAAAAAATGTGGCTTGTGCTTAAAGCCTATAGAATTTAATGTCGCTGAGTGTCCTTTCTTTTATTTCGCGAAACAGTTATTTTTAAACATGTGTGTACAAATGTGTGTAAATCATTTAAGGAATTAAAATTATTTCACATTTCTTTTCACGTTCTCATACAAATTATATTAAACAAAATAGTTAGTCAAAAATCAATGACATTTTATAAAAATGAAAGCAATCAAACGAAAATTATTACTTTTTCAAATGCTGATACAATAAGTCACCTAGTGAAACAACTAAAAAGTAACGGTAATAGGGTAAACGGTAATAACGTTTTTTCATTATTTAATCCCCACAGACTGAGCACCTGTGCCTTTGAATAACGTTTGTTTTTTTTTCTTTGCTTTTTTACGATACCATAATGACACTAGCTATTGTTTTCTTACTTAAGGGATATTGTTATTATAAACAAACTATAAGTTATGCGATAGTATTCTGCATTTTAATTATTTGCCTCTGAGCTCTTGAATTTATCAGATTCACCTCCTCCCAGGTCCAGAAATCGCTTTCATCGTGCAGCGTGCTTGGTTGTACAGGAATGAAATTAGTTCAGCCTAATCAGCCATTACACTGCTAAACAGGTGTACTTACTTTGAATAACCTTGTTCTGATTTGAAGGGCGAGTAACATTTCGTTGTTTGCATGAATGATGGAATGAATAATTTATTCTTAGTGTACGAGTACAGAAACAGCCTTTTTATTGCTGTATAAAGGTCTCCTACCTTAATAATTGAGGAAAAGGTTTATGAATTATTCCACTAGGCTGCTCTATGGTAGTTTAGTTGCTATTTAAATTGGGTTTTGTATTGAAAAGCAGGTGTCGATACATTGACGTTTTCTTGCGATATTTTCCTTCCCTTAAGTTTCAATGTAACAAAAAAAGTCGAATTAAGAACCTCTTCTTTTTTTGAATTCGGTTACAAACAAAATAGCATATAAAATTGTTGATACTTATAGAAACTGCTACAGCTTACCAGCTTTGGTTAAGATACAGGCGTTTAAAAAGTGAGAAACTGGTCACAGGAGTGGAGTCACTGGTGATGCTGTCCCCCTGACTAATTGCGGTTACGACAGTTATTACCAACTAAGACTAGCTGCGCGGGATCTGTTATAGTGCACAAATGTATGCGCAAACAAGTCCTTATTGTTCTCTCTATTTTTGTTCTCAAAATCCGTAGAGTCAAAAACTTCTCAAAAACCTCAAGTGTTTTTTAAAGGGACTATCCGGAAGTTGTCAAACCTTATAGTCTAGCCAAAAAAGCAACGAGGCAGCTAGAAGGTGAAACAAAAGTCTTGACGGTAATTCGTCTGAATTTACTTTGGTGTTTAGGATGTTACATTAAAAATTATTTACATAATTTTAACTTTTTTTATAATTATATAAAACGTCAAAAAAGTGTCAATTCGCTAAATTCCGTGCCATTTCCCACTTAATTTATGTCGGTGTTGCTAGTATAACGCTTCAACTTGGCATTTTCTAAAATTTTAATTAATAAAATAAATTACATTTATTTTAAAGGTGCATTAAAACAATTATTAAAATAAGATTTTAATCATCCAATTCGGTTGCTGAATATGATTAGAGGTCATTTCACATCGTTTCAGATTAATTTAATAGCTGTCTTCCAGTTTAAAGGTTAGTTCTTCGATGCAGGTGTCGGAGTCTAGTTATGATAAATTTACTTTGCCTCATATTTGGCTTTTCTTAATTTTAATAATTATTCCATAATTATTTCCTTGATTTTATTATGGATATAATTCCTTTTTCATTAAGGGTATTTTGGTAGTGATACTGGTCACACTCGTTAACCTTTCAAAGGTTCGTGAACTTTCGATTTCGTTCTTTTTGAATTTTGAAACTATCGGCTTCACACCGAATTCAAACTTCTAATTCGATATACTGAATATATCGGTGAGTTGTCTTAATAATTGAGTTTCTTAATTTGTGGTTGTTTAGTATTCAGTGCTTTAATAGCAGTTATCTTTTCAGAATTTATATTAACAATGAAGTTTTGAAGTTTGACAGAACTTTATACCATGTTTACCGACTCGTAAGAAATTGTAAGTCTTTAATTCTTGTTTTTGATTAAATGCATTGGTTTGCAATTCGATAAGTCGTAGTCATGTGTAAATTGTGGTTTCCAGTGACCCTTTGAAATGGTTCTCCGGAGTTGAGATCGTCAGTTTGTGTAAGCAGGACTTTGAACCTCCAGAAGGTAAATTCGTGCTTACATCTCTCGTTAAAGGTATTTATCATTTGCTTATTTGCTTAACTTATTGAACCTGTATATTTCGTATTACAGGAGGTTTTTTTTTTTAATCGGATTTACCCACCACGTGGACTTCTCGAATGGAAATATTAAGAGTGAACAGCTCCAGGTTCCTGGTTGAGTGTGCCCAGATAGCGGCTGGTGCAACTCCAAGGACGGCAGGCCTGTTCCCTAAGCCGTTGTCGGTATCCACGTGTAGCTGGAAACTTTGGTGATGTACCCCCTTTCAATTATATTATAAATTTCGTTTACACCGGTCTGGCGAACGGTGTATTCTTTCAAACCACATCAACTAATTTAATCGTCAGTGGCGCCTAATTTTCAACCTTAAATTTTGTATTAGTTAATATTGAATTTTCAAGCTTGCCTTTTATCCCAAGTGACCCACGCTGAGTCTAGCTGGCATAATTTTATATAATAGTCATTATAAGAAGTAACATAAGTAACTAGTAAATTAAGTAATTGGTTGTTTAATATTAATACTAAGTTACTGTGCATTAAAAAATTTCATAACCTAATATTGTTTCTTTATACCCACCACCAGAAAGGTAACAGTGGCGCCCAACGTGGGGCGTGACTTGGGATAGTCAGTATGTCTGTATTTGCTATATTGAAATAAGGCGTTTGAAAATCAATGTTTAATATTGTTATTGTATAAAAACTATTATAAAGATTTAACAAGTACTATTTTAATAATTATATTCCTTTATTATGTGTTTCAAATTAACTTTACAACATTTCATATTGCATTGGTAGTAAATTTTAAGTAAATTATCATACTGTGATATTACTTTAATTATATGATAATTATTACTTTAAGAAGATTAATTTAAATTATTGATGCAATTATATTTTAAACAGGTTTAGTATTAAGTGACTTACATATTATTGTATTGTGAAGCCAGCTCGACTTAACTTTTTATTATCAGCATTTAATATGACAATTAATTTTACTTGCACTTTGGACTTTTGCACATTTAGTTTTATTTGAACTTTGATTTAAATTTATTTGTTTTTGAACCTTATTCATATTGTTTGTGTGGTTCTTTAGTATTACAATTTTTAGGGTTCTGCAAATTTTTATACTGGTTCAATACAATTTTTTTTTACTGAACTTTTTTTTAAATAGTTTTTTAATTTTGTTTTATATTTATATAAAACCAGTTGTCACTTTCATAGCTTACACTTAGAATATATTTTTTTTTGGGAAATATTTTTTTTACATCATGGAAAGGCCTATAGCTTATCACTTACTTAGGAAGGATGAACTTATTTATGAAGTTGAGATAAGGGATCCACCAAAGATCGATGCTGATACTTTAGCTCCTGATTTAGGTTTCAAATATAGTAAATCTTTTAAAGTCGAGATGGTTCGCGGCAAGAGTAAACCTGGTTTGTTTTGTTTTCGTTGTAGGGTTAAGGGACATGATTTGGGTACTTGTAAGTCTAAGGATATAGTCTGTTTTCGTTGTGGTACTAAGGGCATCACCGTTAAGTCCTGTCTTAATTGTAAATCAGCTGATCCATAAAACGGATAAGCCTTCCGTCAAGTCGTTCCGCTAACTTTGATCCTGACGATTGGCGGAAGTATTTAAAACGAATCTCACTTTTTTTTTTTTTACTCATAGTGTAGCGGCTATGCAGCGTCCTCCGGATGACGTTCGTCCTTATTTGTCGGTTTCTATTTTTGATGAACAGTTTTGTGGTTTATTAGATTCCGGTTCATCTATATCTATCTTAGGGTCAAATTTGGGTCAATGTTTTGTCGGTCAGGGTGTTCAGATGTATGACACATCTGATATTTCTTATATCGGCTAATGATGCACGATCCCGTGTGTCAGGTTATTTATTTTTACCGGTTACGCTGAAGTCTAAGACTAACGTAATCAAATTTTATGTTGTCCCTAGTGTGACAACACCCTTAATTTTTGGGGTTAATTTTGGTGTAGGTTTGGTTTAGCACCAAACTTATTTTTTTTTATGTAAGATGATTTTTTTGATTCATCCGAAACGAATGTAGTTTCGGGAGTGAAGTTCTTACATCCTCTTACATCCCCTTGAGGATTTATCTTCTTCGCAAAGCGTAATTGCGAAGGAGGTGTTTGGTAAGTTTGAGGAGGTTTCCTTCGAAAGGAAGGACTTAGGTCGAACGGATGTTATAACACATTCGATCGATACGGGTGATACGGCACCCATTAAGCAACGTTATTATTGCTTGTCTTCTGAACGTCCGGACAGCTGAGTTTATTGGTATGAAACATCAGTCCTGACAGTTGGTTTATTAAGGTATGATAGTGTCGTTAGGTATTGCAAAGTGTGAACGTCCGGACAGCTGAGTTTATTGGAATGAAACATCAGTCCTGACAGTTGGTTTATTAAGGTATGATAGTGTCGTTAGGTATTGCAAAGTGTGAACGTCCGGACAGCTGAGTTTATTGGTATGAAACATCAGTCCTGACAGTTGGTTTATTAAGGTATGATAGTGTCGTTAGGTATTGCAAAGTGTGAACGTCCGGACAGCAGAGAGGAGAGGTATGAAACATCAGTCCTGACAGTTGGTTTATTATGGTATGGATAGCAGTGTCTTTAGGTTTCGTTTGCGTTCGTTAGGCATCCTTTTATCCCTTTTCCTCATCCTCTTATCCTTATGGAGCGGTTGGTTACTCCTTAAATAAGCCTAAATACTCAGAGCGGATTGTAACTCTGTAAAAATAAGCCTTAAAACTATTCCTTCACGTTTGGTGACCGTCCAGTATCAACTTTATGATAGTGTTGTATCTGTTTGGCATCCTTTTATTCCTTTTCCTCACCCTAAAATCCTTATGGAGCGGTTGGTAACTCCTTAAATAAGCCTTAATACTCAGAGCGGATTGTAACTCTGTAAAAATAAGCCTTACGACTCAGAGCGGTTTGTGACTCTGTAAAAATAAGCCCTAAAACTATTCCTTCACGTTTGGTGACCGTCCAGTATCAACTTTATGATGGTGTTGTATCTGTTTGGCATCCTTTATTCCTTTTCCTCACCCTAAAATCCTTATGGAGCGGTTGGTAACTCCTTAAATAAGCCTTAATACTCAGAGCGGATTGTAACTCTGTAAAAATAAGCCTTACGACTCAGAGCGGTTTGTGACTCTATAAAAATAAGCCTTAATACTATTCCTTGACATTTTGTCACCTTCCAGTGTCCACTTCTGTTTGCGTGGTATCTGTTTGGTTTCCTAATATTCCTTTCCCATCCCATATTACCTAACAAGTGTTGTTGTTCGTCTGGTCAGTAGAGAGTCTTATGTGTGAGTACCATCAGTCCTGACGGTTGGTTTTATTAAGGTTTGTTATGTCTGTTGGTTTGTATATTTTTAAGTTAAGTGAAAACTGTTAACTTCTCGTGGGTTCGAATAGTTAATTAGTGATATTGTTTTCGCGAATTTTGGTGTCGTGATACTATTTTATAGAGGTTAATTATATTCTCTATTTAGTGGCATAGACTACTAGTAATTTTTTTTTTATGATTGCTTATGAGAAGCATTATTTTTATATTATCTGTGTTAGAGCAGATATTAGTTTTGTTCATGCGTCTGGTTATGCATGCAGCGAAGCTTTTGTGGAGCTTAAGCTTTGGTGGAGTTTGTCCTGCACATATTGTGGGAGCTCTGTTTGTTTTATTTAGTATGTAGCCGAATAAATGAGTTGTGGAGAGTAGTAGTTTTCTTAAGTTGGATTTTCCACTTTTTTGTCATTTTTTATTTCACATTTGAAATGTTATTTCAATTAATTATTTGTGTTGTTCGAGGTTCTGAGCTGGAGGGCCAGCTCGAATTTTTCTCGTTTACCCTCGCAAAATTCTTCCGGGAGGGGAGGTACTGTTACATTAAAAATTATTTACATAATTTTAACTTTTTTTATAATTATATAAAACGTCAAAAAAGTGTCAATTCGCTAAATTCCGTGCCATTTCCCACTTAATTTATGTCGGTGTTGCTAGTATAACGCTTCAACTTGGCATTTTCTAAAATTTTAATTAATAAAATAAATTACATTTATTTTAAAGGTGCATTAAAACAATTATTAAAATAAGATTTTAATCATCCAATTCGGTTGCTGAATATGATTAGAGGTCATTTCACATCGTTTCAGATTAATTTAATAGCTGTCTTCCAGTTTAAAGGTTAGTTCTTCGATGCAGGTGTCGGAGTCTAGTTATGATAAATTTACTTTGCCTCATATTTGGCTTTTCTTAATTTTAATAATTATTCCATAATTATTTCCTTGATTTTATTATGGATATAATTCCTTTTTCATTAAGGGTATTTTGGTAGTGATACTGGTCACACTCGTTAACCTTTCAAAGGTTCGTGAACTTTCGATTTCGTTCTTTTTGAATTTTGAAACTATCGGCTTCACACCGAATTCAAACTTCTAATTCGATATACTGAATATATCGGTGAGTTGTCTTAATAATTGAGTTTCTTAATTTGTGGTTGTTTAGTATTCAGTGCTTTAATAGCAGTTATCTTTTCAGAATTTATATTAACAATGAAGTTTTGAAGTTTGACAGAACTTTATACCATGTTTACCGACTCGTAAGAAATTGTAAGTCTTTAATTCTTGTTTTTGATTAAATGCATTGGTTTGCAATTCGATAAGTCGTAGTCATGTGTAAATTGTGGTTTCCAGTGACCCTTTGAAATGGTTCTCCGGAGTTGAGATCGTCAGTTTGTGTAAGCAGGACTTTGAACCTCCAGAAGGTAAATTCGTGCTTACATCTCTCGTTAAAGGTATTTATCATTTGCTTATTTGCTTAACTTATTGAACCTGTATATTTCGTATTACAGGAGGTTTTTTTTTTTAATCGGATTTACCCACCACGTGGACTTCTCGAATGGAAATATTAAGAGTGAACAGCTCCAGGTTCCTGGTTGAGTGTGCCCAGATAGCGGCTGGTGCAACTCCAAGGACGGCAGGCCTGTTCCCTAAGCCGTTGTCGGTATCCACGTGTAGCTGGAAACTTTGGTGATGTACCCCCTTTCAATTATATTATAAATTTCGTTTACACCGGTCTGGCGAACGGTGTATTCTTTCAAACCACATCAACTAATTTAATCGTCAGTGGCGCCTAATTTTCAACCTTAAATTTTGTATTAGTTAATATTGAATTTTCAAGCTTGCCTTTTATCCCAAGTGACCCACGCTGAGTCTAGCTGGCATAATTTTATATAATAGTCATTATAAGAAGTAACATAAGTAACTAGTAAATTAAGTAATTGGTTGTTTAATATTAATACTAAGTTACTGTGCATTAAAAAATTTCATAACCTAATATTGTTTCTTTATACCCACCACCAGAAAGGTAACAAGGAATGATAGGTTATTTACTTCTATGTTTAGTGAATGAGAAAGCAACAGGTTAGCTTTTTTGAACAATCACGCGAAATGATGCACTATTTTATTTACACACAGAGTAACTTTACACAGAGAATTATTTTAGTGTCACAAGCGCTAGTCATGTTGTGTATACGAATAATGATTCAGTTAATAAATAAAACATAAGACACGTAATCATTTATATTATAATCACTTTTAATAACTACATACTCCATGCATTTGGATATTATTTAAACACTTAAAAATGTCCATGAATTATTTTAATTTTTAATAATTAATGTAGTTTTATTTTAGGAAAAGTTTAATTTTTGTCACATTATGTTATAAAAATGAATATTTTTTCATATGCTTACATAACTTCCCTATGTATTATGAATGTGAATAGTGCCTTTACTAGTAATGTGCGGAAACAGTATCAACTTCTAATGTATATATAGATTAAGAATTTTAAAATCCATGTTGCATAGTGTTTTCTGGCAAGAAAAATAATTTATCATAATAATAATTATCTAAATAATTTATCTTAAAAATGTTTTACCTTAATTTGTTATAAAAGCGATAAATGTGACCGCTATTCTTGCTGAGTAGAAGGATAAAAAAAACATACGCGTTGAATAGCACCTCGAATGAAACCTCGATTAAATTGATTAAGAAATCTAAGAAGGCGCTTTTTTATAGTTCTCGTTTCTGTAGTTCTAAGATTTGTCCTTTACTTATTTTTATTTATTATATTTATGTATGTGTTAATTACTTCATTTTATTCATGCACCATATTTATTTTATAATATTTGTAAGCGCCATCTAGCGGCGAATAGTATCATGATGAAGGCAATGACCGTAAAAGATTTTATAAAAGTATAAACGCGTGCCAAGAGATGTCGTTGCTCATGTACAAATGAAAATAAATAATTTGTAATTAAATCAAATCAAGGTTTATAACAATAATGTGATCGTTGCGTATCCAATCATGGGTCAAGAATAACGATCGAAACACTGAAATACTTATTGACACTTAAAGTCTTTGCGTCACGATTTCGTTATGTAGATGCCATAACTTTTATTATTCAATTTTAAAATCCATACTGTTATAAAAATATAGTTCGATTCTTTGTCTGACTTTCTGATTTTCCTCAACAGTTTGTATTTCTCACACGATGGTTGCAAATGCATTATATGAATTAACATATTGCTCTATTTCTAAAAGTATGTATTGAACAATTTCGGCTTGTAGCGGTGTTAACATTTACTGCAGAGATCAAGAGGAGCTTGCACGGATTCTGTGACCTTCGATTGGGGTCCTCGTGTTCATTCCATTATTTCATCGTCACAATTGCACTTTCATATTTTTCCTTGGTTGTCTTGATCGTAAATAATGACGAAGCTCCATTGTGGTTTGTTTCATTACGTCCAAATTTTACATTGAAATGCTTTTATTTGTGAACCTTACTAACGATTGTCTTTAGATAATCATTTTAAAGGCGAGTGGCTTTAACTGTAAATTAATTAAAAAAAAAACAGTATTGACGCAAATGAAGTTATTTTAATGTGATTGTAACGAAAATAAATAGGTTGGTTGTCTTCCGATCACAAACTCTTCGTTTGGCGGGACTTGAATGGCGAAAATCTCGAACCATAAGCCGCTCGAATGTTTTTAATTGTTTGTTTTAAATTGAAATATACGTAACCCGTTTATGTTAAATTTTGTTAACTGTTCTAGTTGCAAGGAGTAAGTATAATGTAAGGATTAGAGGTAGGCTTGTAGGTACTTACCTCGGCCGGTTAATTGCAAATTTAGTTTTACAACAGATTTTGTTTAAAGTTCTTATAAAGTTCTGCTTATAGCACTGATGACACCTTTTATATGTCCTGGTAACACTTTCACTAGGCCTTTTGTGTATTTTGAGGTTTTAGTATTGTTTTAGAAGAATTTTAATTAAGTTTTTTAACGCGCGCGCGCTGTAATGGCGGCGGATTAGCTTCGTCGCTCGATGAAGTCTTAGTGGCGCTGCTCGCGTCACTCGGTGGTACTAAATGCTGCGATGGCCGAGGGAATAACAGCGGAAAAAGGATATGGGATTAATATTGGCGGAAAAATAGGAAAGCAAGCTAGAACATCGTTCTTTAATGAGGCATTGAAATGAGAAAGCAAGGCAAATTAATATAATACACTTACACTTTTACAATTAATTAAAAAAATAAGCAAATCTTACAGTTAAATAAAATAAACAAAAACATGTAAAAAATTGTTAAAACCTACTAAATAATATAGCGTCCTTCGAATCACGTCTTAAATTCAAACATGCTATAGTTACATTTAAAGTTGGATTCTTTTTTGTTTTCGTTACATTACTAAATTCATACGAAGAAATTTAACGGGAGATCTTGTAATAAAATGTAAATTAAATTTCATTAGAAGTACTATTGGATGCAGTTTTGCCATTTTAATTAAATTTCACGAAATTTTAGAGCTCTTTTATTTATCGATTAAAAAAATCACCTAAACAAAATTCCTTTAAAAATGTTTACAACCGTTTAGAGAAGGGTATTATTATGGTGGGTAAGTATTAAATAATCTGAAAACAATCTGTAATCAATGAGAAAACATAATCTTTACTTAAAAACCGATTGAAATACAATTTAGTTTGCTGTTAATGTAAGTTACTTTTATAATAATTTTATAACCCTCTTTTCTTTAAATTATCTGAATGATTACGAAATATAGTGTATTAATCGCAAACATTAGGCACAATAATTGGTACCTATTTAAAAACGGTTTTTTCAAATACAGACTTATGTTACCTTTTTATCTTCGTGTTACATTATTTGCTGAGGGGGCCCAGTGATTAGAAAGCGTGCATCTGAACCGACGATTGCGGGTTCAAATCCAAGCAAGGACCACTATATATATATGTGCTTAATTTGTGTTTATAATTCATCTCGTGCTCGACGGTGAAGGGAAACATCGTGAGAAAACGTGCATGTGTCTAATTTCATCGAAATTCTACCACATGTGCATTCCACCAACCCGCATTGGAACAGCGTATACATATTCCACATCTGTTCCAAACCCTCTCCTTAATGGAAGAGGAGGCCTTAACCCAGCAGTGGGAAATTTACGGACTGTTACCGTACTTTTTTTATTACATTCTTGGACATTAACAGGGGGAATCATTAGTGGTAATGATCATATATATCCAATGATCGTTGTCTAATTAAATATTCTCTGATTCTTTAAAAAGACGAAGAGCTTTTGAAAGAACTAATGTGTTTTTTTTACTAAAAATATTAGTGTAGTCCCGGTGTTTGAAAGAATTTTATATTATAATGATATATGATTCAAAAATATATAATATATAGTCATCGAGTAAACAATAATTGCCATTAATAGTATTTTTACATTTATGTTAATTGTTTTCTTATTTAATATTCGTATTGATAAGTTTGTTATGGCAACATTTAGTATACCGGTTGCCAATTATTTGTTTAATTTATACAGTGTAGCAAAAGTATAAACAAAGCATTTATTTAGGTATGCTGGCATTATGTATAATTTAACGTACGAAATCATTGCTAGGTTAGGTAAGATGCAATTATAAATTTTGGAAGTAAGAGTAGAATGGCGCATTTTTTGTTTATATTTTCCTTAAAGTTTTTAATAATGATTATTGTTGAATTTCGATAAAAAGGGTTAAAATTTTTAAATTATTAAACTACTTTTATCCATTCTAACTATTGGCATAATTTACTCAGTTTAATAAAAAAAAATATTTATAATTAGAATGGGGAACAGGGTAACCATATAAAAATACATATGAGGTGCTGTTAGATCTAATTTCTAAATTTAACAATGTATTAGATGATAACGCTACCGAATATTTTTTTTTTATGTGATAGGTTGCAAACGAGCTGGAGGCTCACCTGATGGAAGGTGCCTGCCACCGCCCATGGATATCTGCAGCACCAGGGGGCTAGCAGGTGTGTTGCCAGCCTTTGAGGAAGGAGTACGCTGTTTTCTTTAAGGTTCCCATGTCGTATCGGTTCGGAAAAACCGCCGGCGAAAGCTGGTTCCACAAAGTGGTTGTGGATTTTCGGACATCGGATTTTTCGAACATTATTATTGTGGTGTTTTAAAGGCAACCTTAGTTGTGCCGAAAAATATGTATAGAAAAGTTTATATATATTTAGGTAGGAAGCTCTATAACTCTTACATTTTTCTAGTGCAGTCAAGTCTACGTATTAAGTTATTATGGGGTGATTTATGGTTAACATTACGCGTAAGATCTCTTAACAATTTTCTGTATTGTTATAATATAGACAGAAATGGATTCAGACTCATTTTTACGTAAAGGATAAAAAATTATAATATACTTACATTTGATATTATTTACCATTGGTTTATACAAATAAGAAGTATTTATCTTTTAAATTAAAACGAGTACTCTTTATTATACATCACTTCGTACACGATGGTAATAGAGAGGCAATCTTATCGATATAATTCAAATTTATAAACATATATATATAGTACGTATATTTTATATTTTTGTAAACAACTTTAATGTCAAAATATTTCCAAATGATCTGCGCAATCTTTCCAATCTTCACGTGGTCGCATTTAAAACGAAATTACACAATCTGTTAGCATTGAAAAGTTTTAAATTCATATAAATTAATAAATGTTCTCATGGATATAATTCGTCTTATTTTTATTATCCGAATGTTAAGTTCTTTGCTTATTTTAAAGTGATATGTTATTGTGTGTGGCGTCGAAAGCTTCCTTTCTGTTTGATTCTCTTGTTGGAATATGTTTTTGTTACATTAGGAATAAGACAAGGTGCTAGATATTCTAAATATCAGGTTATTAATAACTTAATTGTATTTGCTTTATAAATGTATTTAAATTTGATATAATTGTAATGGTAGTAAAAAATAGAATTTGTTAAATCAATTGCGTTATTGAATGCAGAGATAGAAAGAAAAAGTTGCTCAGTAAAACGCTAAACTTTAAAAATCAAGCCTATTTCAGCACACATATATGAAGTAACCTTGATTATATGTACTTGCATTCAATAGCTTTTACTATAATTTTTTAATTATTTTTTAATTGACAACGCAACTTTTTCGAGGTTTCCGCGTCTTGACATGTAATAATATTAATTTTTCACAAGTCATGTATTTATTATGTAAAAAGGTAAATAAATTGGTAATAAATTATTTTTCATATATAACGGTTTCTGATCAGTTATTTCTCACTTTTTATAATTGAAGTTAATATATACTTTGACACTATATTTTTTAATTTTAGAATTTTGTTATGTATAATGATGATTAATAATGATCCAAAACGACACTAATTTTATATAATTTACGACTTATTCATAATTATGACCTTTTAAAAATATTCGATAGTTAGTGAAAGATCAAAAAATTTTTTTGATTGAATTTATGCAGATTATTTGTAAGCAAACTGATGATTACAAATATTTAGGAAACAGATCGAAACTATTGCTATCAAATATTTGTTGCTGATTGACAAATGTTTAAATGTTGCAGTCGATAAATCAGTATTATGCTACTGCAAAGATCCATAACACTGATTTATATATTATTTTGATTTGATTTGATATTAATCCGCAACAAATATTTGACAGCAACATTTGCTAATCGTAAATCGTAATAGCCCCACAGATAGCTTCCAAACATCAACATCTTATCCTTAAAAGACGCTCACTTATAAATATTGTTATTATAAAAAAACCGATCCTTAATCATCAATGTGCCTTCAATCACAAGACTGAAATTGCCGTCTGTTCTGCCTGTATTTATCTGAGTCACTTACACCGGACTATACAGTACTTAATACAGAGATCATTAACAGTACAATATATATATATAAATAGGTAGTAAAGTTTAGCTAAAAGTAAAGCAAATATTAGGACAAGTCTCTTCAGTCCCCTGTGAAAATTATTGCTGAATGCGCGCGAGCCGTCACGCAGAATGATCTGCTGATGCGTCGGGAGTCTTCATGCACCAGATTCAATAAACGATACAGGATGGTATAAGTGTATAATTAAAAGGTATGAAAAAAAGATCGCTGGTTCATATACGAAAGTTGTTTTGTCATGTAACATATTTGTGTAAAACTGTGACAGGAAACAGACAGTCGTGGTATTACATCAGATTGTACTTTTTTGGGCCTTTATTTGTCCAAGCAAATTATTTCGCCAATGTCACGTGCGATGGATAACGCACCATAGAGATTGATCGGTACAGTCGAGATTACAGGCTCAAATTAACTTTTTTTTTTTTTTATGGTATAGGTTGGCGGACGAGCATATGGGCCACCTGATGGTAAGTGGTCACCATCGCCCATAGACATTGACGCTGTAAGAAATATTAAGTATTCCTTAAATCGTCAATGCGCCACCAACCTTGGAAACTAAGATGTTATGTCCCTTGTGCCTGTAGTTACACTGGCTCACTCACCCTTCAGACCGGAACACAACAATACCGAGTATTGTTATTTGGCGGTAGAATAACTGATGAGTGGGTGGTACCTACCCAGACGGGCTTGCACAAAGCCCTACCACCAAGTAAAACTTTGAAGTATGTAATAGTAATGTAAATAGTTGGTTTATTAAACTGAAGTATATTTTGACAAGAACGCCTTCTTCCTCTACTTCACCAGTGGGTCGACAGTTAGATTACTTCATAAGGTATAGGTTATAATATAATTATTCTCAGTTATAAAACAGTGCTTTTCATTAGGCTTGGGTTAAAAAGCATTGTTATTATTCAGTGAACCTCTGCTATAGAAAGTTTCATCTCCTCCTATGTCTAATAGGTATACATTTGACACTGAATTTAAAAATTGTATTATACAAATTAATAATGAATAATGGTTGTATATTATGCTAATTAGTTGAAATAGTATGTGAGTAGTATTATTTATGAGATAAATATTAACTGTAAGCGTTTTTAAATCGCGATTGGGGTTTTGTAATTGGGACCAATAATTTTTTTCAGTATTATACGAATTCAAATTAAATGAAATCAGATGTGGGATGAGGAATTGAGAAAGATTGAAGTCAACATTGATTATTTTTATAATAACAAACGTTTTAGATTTACCGAGAAGTATAATTAAATAAATAAAAAAATATTACGGTTAAACATTTAACACCACGTATTTTTTAAGGGTGGTCTCAAATTATCTAAGTAGATAGGTTTTTAATACCTGTTAACTTCCAGGCAGGTTACATTACATACATATATAATTGTATTTAACTAATATGATTGTATTTTTAAATGTTGAAAAGAGTAACTACTGAGTTTCTTGTCGGGTCTTATCGGTACAGTCTAGTTTTCGAACCGGTGGTAGCTTAACTTAATTGTTAAATAACGATTCAAAAGTGCTTGTAAAAGCACACTTCAAAAAAGTTTATTTTGATTTGCCACACTGCATACCTCTCGGTTGCAGTCGAATGGGCCGGCACGCCCGGGGAAGTACCACTCTCTCACTTAAAATCGGCGTGAAGTGGTAGCTATGCTACCGCGTTTCGTCCGGTAAGTGAGAGTTCCGGAGGCCCGATCCCTCTCCCCCCAAAACATGGTTGTGCAGAATTTGGTGACATTACCCCAGGAGGGTACCATCAGCGACTGCGATGGAGAATCCCTCTCTGGGCATCCATGCTCAGGACGTACACCGCCTGAGCAGGGATGCCCAGGCTGCCCTCCGAATTCTGGGGGGGGCAATTTTGCGCTCGCCACTGTTCGGGGCAAGCGGAGCAGGCATCATAAGGCAACCCCTACCACACTCGCTGTGGACTTCTGCAACATAAGGGGACTCAACTCCAACTTGAATGCCGTTCACTTTCACCTTGAGACGGCGAAGCCGGCCTTGCTCTTTCTTACCGAGACCCAGATATCTTCTCCTGCCGATACGTCTTTTCTCTCTTACCCCGGGTACAAATTGGAGCATACTTTTGTGCCACGAGCTGGGGTGTGCGTTTACGTCAGAGATGATATCTGCTCTCGACGCCTCGGCAGCCTTGAAGGGCAGGACCTATCAATTATCTGGCTGCGCGTAGACTGCGACGACCATCCGCGAATCTACGCGTGCCTTTATAGGTCCCATAGCGGTAATGCCGAAACCGACCGACTGGTTGAGCACGTCCAATTGGCTACAGATTCCGTGCTGCAGCAGACTCCATCCGCAGAGATCATTATTCTGGGCGATTTCAATGCTCATCATACAGAGTGGCTTGGATCACGCACCACTGATCATGCGGGTAGATCTGTTCTCGACTTCGCTTTGGCTTATGATTTGACACAACTGGTCACCTCGCCAACGCGAATACCGGACGTGGAGGATCATACACCTTCCCTGTTGGACCTTCTGCTGACTTCGCATCCGGACGGCTATAAGATTGTCGTCGATCCCCCTCTGGGCTCGTCGGACCACTGTCTCGTCCGGAGTACAGTGCCAGTTACACGATACTCACGACCTCGTTTCGCGGGCTGTCGTCGCGTGTGGCACTACAAGTCAGCAGATTGGGATGGGATGCGGTCCTTCTTTGCATCTTACCCATGGGGGCGAGTTTGTTTCTCGATGGATGATCCGAGCGTTGTTGCTGACTCTGTCGCCGATGTGGTGCTTCAGGGCATGGAACTTTTCATTCCATATTCTGCGGTGCCCATTGGTGGCAAGTCCCAGCCCTGGTTTGGTCGCCTCTGTAAGACGGCTTCACGCCGAAAATGGGAACGCTACCAAGACTGGGCTAACGCATCGGCGTCTCGTGATACAAACACCAGCACATTCAGAAAGGAATATAACTCTGCCTCCAGGTCCTTCAAAAACGTGATAGCTGAGGCGAAGTCGAAGTACATTGGCAGAATTGGCGAGAGACTGGTGCGCTTCCCATCAGGAACACGTGCGTTCTGGTCTCTCGCTAAGGCTGTCCTAGGGAATTTCTGTCAGCCTTCTTTTCCATCTTTGCACAGGGACGGTGAGTCATTGGCCCATACCGCGAAGGAGAAGGCCGATCTTTTAGGGTCTCTCTTCGCGTCGAACTCGACTCTGGATGACCAAGGAAAGTCACCTCCATCAATCCCGCGATGTGATACGACGATGCCGGAGGTTAAATTTCGGCAAAGTGCAGTTCGGAAAGCACTTCTTTCCTTGGACATTCACAAGTCGAGTGGACCCGATGGCATCCCTCCAATCGTGCTACGGACATGTGCTCCCGAGTTGGCACCGGTCTTAACGCGTCTTTTCCGGCAATCCTACGCATTAGGCGTCGTCCCGAACTCCTGGAAGACTGCTTTGGTGCATCCGATCCCTAAAAAAGGCAACCGCTCAGATCCGTCCAATTATAGGCCTATAGCCATCACCTCCTTGCTCTCCAAGATAATGGAGTCCCTTATTAACTGCCAGCTCCTGCGGTACCTAGAGGAGAATCAGCTGATTAGTGACCGCCAGTACGGTTTCCGTCGGGGTCGGTCAGCCGGTGATCTTCTAGTTTACCTTACTCACAGGTGGGCTGAAGCAGTTGAGAGCAAGGGGGAGGCATTAGCAGCCAGCTTGGACATAGCGAAGGCCTTCGATCGTGTATGGCACAAAGCGCTTCTTTCGAAGCTTCCTTCTTATGGGCTTCCCGGGAAATTATGCAATTGGATTACCAGCTTTTTGGCAGATCGGAGCATCAAGGTCGTTGTCGACGGTGCATGCTCTGACTTAAAATTCGTCAATGCTGGTGTTCCACAAGGCTGCGTTCTATCACCCACTCTGTTTCTTCTGCATATCAATGATTTGTTGCAAATCGGGAACATTCATTGCTATGCAGACGACAGTACCGTTGACACCTTATACACCGGCCGCGCTAATATTTCTCGGGAAAACGTCGAAGAAAACCGGAACAAACTTGTGTCTGAAATCGAGTCTTCGTTAAACGAAGTCTCGAACTGGGGCCGGCTAAATTTAGTCCATTTCAACCCCAAAAAGACGCAAGTTTGCGCGTTAACCGCTAAAAAAACACCATTTGTCGTATCTCCACGATTTGAGAACATCCCGATAGCCGCTACAGGTAGTATCGGAATACTTGGCGTTGATATTTCGAGCCTCGTTCAGTTCCGCGGTCAATTGGAAGGCAAAGCCAAATTGGCTTCAAAGAAGCTCGGTGTGCTCAGCAAGGCGAGACAGTACTTCACGTCGGCCCATCGCCTAAAACTTTACAAGGCGCAAATTCGGCCTCACATGGAGTACTGCTCTCACCTCTGGGCGGGTGCTCCCCAGTACCAGCTCCTTCCATTTGACCGCATCCAACGTAGAGCGGCTCGAGTTATCGACGATCAAGCCCTTTCCGATCTCCTTGATCCTTTGGCTTTGCGTAGAGATGTCGGATCACTCTGCATCTTCTACCGAATTTTTCACGGGGAATGTTCCGAGGAATTGTTCGGATTAATCCCGGCTGCTGAATTTCACCTTCGGACATCTCGTCAAAATTCTAAGTTTCACCCGCACCATCTTGATGTCCGAAAATCCACAACAGCACGATTTCTTAGACATTTTCTGCCTCGCACAACCACTCTGTGGAACCAGCTGTCGCCGGCGGTTTTTCCGAACCGATACGACATGGGAACCTTCAAGAAAAGAGCCTACTCCTTTCTCAAAGGCCGGCAACGCACCTGCAAGCCCCCTGGTGTTGCAGATGTCCATGGGCGGTGGTAGTCACTTTCCATCAGGTGAGCCTCCTGCTCGTTTGCCACCTATTCCATAAAAAAAAAAAATAAAAAAAAAAAAAAGATTTAGATTTGAGCTTTAATAATAACTTTTAGTTGCTGTGAGATGTCTTTAAAAGGTAGATTTGGTTTGAAAAATTTTTAAAATATTTAAGAAGAAAAAAATACATATTTAGTAACAATCAAGCTGTCAGTTTTCGAATAAAACAAAACACTCGAACAAAATTGAACAAAGCGTTTGTATCAGATATCTTAAATCTTCCGTAATTAAAAATCGGTCAAGTACTTGTACGGAATATATTATAAGGCTAATAACATTTGAGGTCGTATAGGACTTTAAAATATTTTTCTGATGATTCCTAAAAATAAAAAGCATAAAAAGAAGTTTCTACTTAGGATGCAAAATAACTTTTACTTACATTTCGAGTACTTAGTTCATGTTGCGTAGTGTTTTGTTCTGATGCTACTTAATTTGAGATTTTTGTTCTAGAAATACGTATCGGAACTATAATGAGGGTTTCTGTAGCACCAAATGCCGGAACCTGAGTTATAGTGATAGTGATATATATATGCATAAACATGATTGTTACAGTCATAACTAAAATAGATCCTGGAATTGAATACATATTTATCATATAAAACAATGCGTACTGATAGCAATATGTAAACGCATTGTCGATATACGTGTTTCATACGGGCGTACATACATAATTGTTGATGTAGGTTCTGCATTGTGAGCATTTTGTGTTTGTTGCGTGTGTCCGGTGGAAATAATATGGGAATGTAGGTACGTTTGCGACGCACTGCGCCGGAGTGCTTCGAAGAGTGAAGACGTGAAACGTGATCGACGCTTGTGTTAAATTCGTGAGTAGTTTTTTTTTTGTTAAACATTTTGCACTTTGCAATTTCATTCTGTGTTGCATTTATACAAATATATTGTGCGATTTTTTGGGTTACTTATTAAATAAAATAATTATTTAATTTAATGAGTCAAAGCTTTTGAACTTTGAGAATCAATAAAGTTTAACAATGAGGTAAATGATTTCCTGGAGCTTAATGTATTTTATATACGTATGTAAAACGTTTATTTCAAAGGATACTTTATTTTCATTGGCAATATTTTCAGTGGTATTTCATTGACAGTTAGAATACGTATAAAAGCTTCCTTTTCGTTATTCAAGAATCATTGACCCTTGTTAACGAGATATTTATTTTGTTATTTTTATAAAATATATTTGTAAATTAAATGCTTTTTTATTTATCTTTGCTGATGTTTTGTAACCGGCCAGCATTATCTAAGCATTGTTCATTTATTATATAGAATCGAGTTATTTATTATAAAATATTAGTCATATGAATATCATTAATGAAACCGTGTAATGTTCCATTTGAAATTGATTCATAAGGGCATAATATAGACAAATTTAAAGGATGTTTTCCATATTTCATTTAAAGCGAGCGTTCATTAAGTATAATAAATTATAAACTTTAAATCAGATCAAATAACTATAAAGTATTTTAAACGAATTTGATCGCTGTTTGTATCTTGTTAAACTGAAGTAAGAAGTAAATTCTTTTAGCGGCCATTAAAAACAAAAGAATGTTTTATGCAGAGTATTGAAGGTAGGCTCAGCTTCGTTTTATTTTCGCCGACGGCCCTAACGACTGTTTTAATAAGGGTTTCTATTTTCAAATGCTGCAAACCAGTACGAAGTGAATAAAAAGCAACTCATGTTTCTTTAAAAAAAAGTACAATGTAATATGTTGTAGTCATAGCGGATGCGGAATAGAGTACTGCGGTTTTGATGTAAAACAAAAAAATCTCCAACATTTTGATCATACGACGGGCCATATTCTGCCAATTGCCTTCAATTTTCAAATGATGTCCTATACAAACAGGACAATTGGTTATCCTAAGTATAAGTAAATCCGCGGGCAGCTTTTAATATCGTGTTTATTAGTCAACATACACAAACACACATTAGCACGTGCAAGTGTGTGCGTTCACCGGTCAACTGCGAGCGGCGTGTGACCTTGGCGCCGGTTATGCACGTGCGTTTACATTTATACCGCCTCGTGTAGGCGCAGACATTCGTCAAGACTCTCCAAGACTCGATGGGAAATATTATTAATATTATACTAATTTGGTTGTATAAATTTTGAAGTTCAATCGGCTTAAAGTTCTTCTTGACTTCATTATTATTTTATTTATTTATACACAGGAAAAATTAATATTAAAATTGAATCTATGGCATGCTAAGCGAGCGGTGAGTTGTTAGATTATACGTACGTTTTGAGATCATCGAATATTACATGCTTAGTAGTTAGTGTTTATAGGGATTAACGTCACGGCTTTAATCCACGAAAATATTACGAAAAATGCATTTAGTGTTTTTTTGAAAATACACATGACTTATCCCAGAAAACGTATAGATCATGTTTATTTGTCTTGGTGAAAAGAAACCTGGGCGAAATGGCGAGCGGAATGTTTATTGTCTTAGTTGAAGATGGTTGAAACGAAAATTTTGCAAGTGCTTTTCACGTCTCAAAACGGAAGTCTTATCCATATGTCAGGTATAATGTTTAAGTATCATTGATTTTTCTGTCCGATACAGATTTATGCGTACCTATATGATACATGTATTGGTACAATTATTTTTACAATTTATTGAATTTATTAGTTATTTTGGTTAGTTTTGTTATTTTGTACACATTTTCTCTTGTAGTACTGTAGTAAAGATGGTTTGGTAATTAATCCAAAATTTTTCATAAAGTCCACCTTTCTGATATAAGTTTGGTATTGTGCAATAATTAAATGATTACATAAATGTTTTCAGATATCAGTTGCATTTATTATAATTATGTCAGTATAATTATAAATATCTCAGTTAAATATTGTTTAATTAACCTAAGCTTTACTATCATTTTCCTATCTTGATTTAGTAGAATGTGTATCGCATTAATAAATATTTCAAAATCGTTGTAAATATTAAACAAAAAGAATTTAAAAAATTAAACAAGTCAGTAATATTGTTATGTTAACACTGTACATTTATTGGATTATATTTAAAATAATGGCCCAGTGGTTAGAACGCGTGCATCTTAACCGATGATTGCGGGTTCAAACCCAGGCAAGCACCACTATATATGTGCTTAATTGTGTTTGTAATTCATCTTGTGCTCGGCGGTGAAGGAAAACCTCGTGAGGCAATCTGCATGTGTCTAATTTAATCAAAATTCAGCCACATGTGCATTCCACTAACCCGCATTGGAAACCTGCATGTGTTTAATTTAATTGAAATTCTGCTACATGTGCATTCAACCAACCCGCATTGGAACTACGTGGTGGAATACGTTTCGAACCTTATCCTTAATGGAAGAGGAGGTCTTATCTTAGCAGTGGGAAATTTACAGGCTGTTACTTTACTTTACTATTTAAAATACATATCATTAAATACTATAAATCAAGGTACATTTAATATCGCAACAATCAAATCTAACCTTAAACATTTCTAGTGCTTATTAAACTGGCGAATTTGACTTTTGACTGCGCTCGTACCCGTTACTTATATCACGATGACAATTAGAGTTAGATTTATGTAACATCAATCATTTTGGGACACTTGAACAAAATGGTAATGATGTCAAAAAAATCTTTGTCGATTATAAATAGTTGTAGACTGTTCGGTCGTGACTTTTTTGTCTTCCCTTCTTTTGTGTGGGCGTTGTATTTGGTGACACAATGTCTTTCTATACCTTGGCAACTCTTTATTGTCACGAGAAGATAAGTACATGAGCTGTTACTGCGCCTAATTTAATTATAATCAAGCATGGCATCTTCTCATATATATATTTAGGAAACTATATTCTCCTTTCTAGTTATATCTAGAAGCGATCAATTATAATATATTTCTTATAATTTTTTGAAACCGATACACACTCCACACTTAATTATTTATACACGTACAGATTGCAGTACTGTTTCGTAATATATTGGATAATAAATTAAAATATAAATAAAAAATTAACTATTAAAATAACTATTTTGCTGTGACTGAAACAAATGCAACTTGATAGTGATTGAACTTTGCTTCTACCATTATTATTAGATAAATATACATATAAAATCATGTAACTAATATTAATATATCTTTCCACCGTTTAAATCATGTAAGTACAATTATTGTATAATAAATAATTTCGCTTCAGCTAACCTTCACGACACATGATGAAAAAAATATTTAAAAGCATAAAACGATTCCTGTTTTTGAATTTATTTATTTACCTTATAATAAACATGAAAGTGTTAATGTGTACGTTAAGGAAATGTTGATTCTCATATAGGAGTGCTGGCCTAATATTAAAACTAACCTTGTAAAATGATGACTCAAACAGTTGAATTTGAAGCATTTGTTTATTGTTGTTGTTTTGAGCCTACATGAATAAGGTATATTTTGAAATTTGTAGGTACCACTCACTCTTTCAATTTTTTCTCATTGTGTAGGTTAGTTTAAACAAACTTATGATTTATACAAAAATATATTAACACTATTTAAACGGTGCAATGAAATATTAATTTTAATTACATGATTTCACTTATTTTATATAATCATATACATATATCGTAATTGTATTGGTTTCGATGACAGCTAGATAATTGTTAAAACAATAAATTGAATATTATTGTTTTTTGTTAAAATTTCAATTGAAACAAAAACAGAAACAATTTTTGTTCCGGTTTGAAGGGTGAATAAGCCAGCGTAACTACATGCACAAACATCTCAGTTCCCAAGGTTACTGGTGCATTGGTTACCTAAAAATGTTTTAAATTTCATACGGTGCCAATCATGTGGTTAATTTGCCAGCCTATCTACATATAACATAAAGAAATTAGGCTTACTTCGTTGTACTGAAAGTATATAAAACGTCAATATACGTTTGATAATTCGTTTTTCGTTGGTTTTAATTATTTTACATTGAATGGATCCCGTTGTTGTTGTATGGGTTGTTATTTATAAGAGCGACCTTTGATTGTGTTAAACGAAGATCTATTATCGCTGTGCAAACATTGAGCAATAAAGATTTGTGTAAATGTTTATCATTCAGACCCTTTACACCCATCGCACAGTTTATTTTGATGCATTTTTTTATAATCATCATATTCTCGGTATTCAGTTTTTTTTTTCAATTTAATTGGCCAAGGTTCATTCAATTTTGTATACTTTTTAAAGATTTGTATTTATTTTGTTTTTTATCGCGTCAATAACACACGTCATTCAATATACAAGTGTCATGTTTTGAACAAAGCGAGGAAACGATAAATAAATGTTGTGTGTTCATTTACTGCTTACAAAGTATTACGAAGCAAAGAGTTTTCTTGTCAGGAATATTCTATGTTAATGTTAAAGTAAAATAAAATATTTTATTTTCAAGCTGGCAATAGGTACATTTTCTTTTTCACACACAAGCGTATGCAGGTAACATAGGTTTATAACAATTCCTGATTCAACAATCTATACTTCTATAATAATCTAATATTATAAATATGAAAATAACTCTGTCAGTCTGTCTGACGAATATGACGAAATTTGCTATAAAGCAACTTTGAAGGAAGAAGGAACTCCAGGGAAGGACATAAAAGTATAATCAATAATCAACCCATAAAAGGCGAGCGAAGCCGCGCGTGACAACTAGGCAAATATAAACCTTCATAAAATATTGCTTTTAAGACCTTAAATATCATTTAGTAGAGAAATTCTAATATATATAATATTTAAATTATAATTTTATGGTAAGTTTATACATTTAATTTCCCGAATTTCGTGAGACAAGAAGGGATTAGGTTTTCCTTGGAACTATGAAACCGGTTTAACATGTGCGCAGTAGTATCACAGTTTTTATCACAACAAGGACCTCTATTAATTACCTTTTAAAGTAATCATTTAACATCGCATATATTATGTTAATATTAATTTCAAAGTAATAAAAATAATTTAATTTTTTCTTGTATTTTTTGTAATGGAATTTATAATCATAAAATACAAATCCACAATTTTCAAAGGGTAGCATTTGCGGTCGTGTCTTTCAATATTAAGGTTAAAATAACCAGCACTAATTATTAATAATTAAGTAAATTGTTGTATTTTATTATTTATAATTAAAATATATGTTATACTTAGACGCTATACATATGATGATATATTTGCCTAGCATCCTAATGATTATGATCTTTCATTTTTTCAATCATTTAATGAAATTAAAAAAAAACATTTTTAGTCTTGAATTGTTTTTTTTTGCGGAAATAAAATGATCGTGCGAAATGACCGTTTCACTTTATACAATAGATTTTTTTTTATACACAATTTTATCGTGAGTAATGTAATCTTTAAAGTCTATTTAATTTTTAAAGCATAACTTAAATTTCGCGACCTCAAAAAAAAAAAAATGTACTGTCTTAATTTTTTGATATACAACGGATGAGATTTCTCAAGGCTTTTGTTTAATAAGAACAAGTTCCTTTGTGTCACCATTCCCACGATTTATTTGAAATACGTTTATGAGTTTCAGTTTACGCTACAAAAATATAACTTGGTGTTTAATGATGAGATAAAAGTAAAAGTATTGACTTAAGAAATAATTAATAAGAATTTATTAAGACACGCTTTGACGTAAAAGGTACTTGACCCTGGGCATTCACGTTAAATAGAAAAAGTAAATTAATATAATTCAGATGATTAAGATATTGTGGAAAATTACTCATACTGAACTTTTGTCTTCCGCCATTTCGTAATAAATATTTTAAGCTGGTTTCCCTTAATACCAGTATCAATAAGTAATTGTGAGGCATTTTATATTTCAATAGCTGTGCCCGCGGATTTGTCCCCAGTTTTTTCAGTTGTAACTGTTACTGAAATCAAAATAAAATGTTATCGGTGGATAATGGGTTCTATTACAATAGATGTTAGCTATTACAAACAAACACACCTTCATTCATAATATTATTTTATACGACTCGGGTCCATGCTCAAATACTCCCCTTATAATAGTAAGTAGCTGTTTTCAATAATTCTGATACTTAAATACACTTTTAAAGTACTTTTGCCATGTATAAAATATAGTCTGCAAAAACATAGGACTTTTATAGAAACTTCCTACCCCCGTTAACCCTCTAAAGGCTGGAGAGTATAAGGAATATACCTGCCAACTTTTCAGTTTGTACGTGTTATAGTTACTAAGATTTCGTGAATAATCAATGAATGGCATTTTGCTTCTGTTTATCTTTATAAAAGGAGTATAAACATTGTAGAAGCTTTTCTGAATACAAAATAAATTTCACATTGTAGCACATATAACTTCCAAGCTATATTATATTATATCCAAGCATTAGGTTGCAGAAGAAAAATTATTGTTTTCCTGGTAGGAATGTTGAAATTCTCGGCTTTTATCTACTATTATGATTATGCATGTATTATACATATAAAATTTTCAAGCACTAAGATCTCACTAAGACTTTTAAAAGATGAAAACTGCATTATAATCCGTTGCATAGTTTTAAAGCGAAGCGATTTTCTTTATTAAATAAACAGTTATCATAGCGGAAAAGATTTATTCTTTTAATTTTATAAAGTTCCATTTACTGAGAACAAACGTGTTTTATTTAATGCGAATTAAGTTAAACTTAAGACGATTCCTTGAATTTCAAAAATTTTAATTTTACATTTCATTAATAAAACAAGTGTTATTTTTTCGGCTTCCGTCAAAACAAATAGTTAAAAAGTTTAGTGATCTTATGTCATATAGCCTTGTCTTGAGCAAACAACTGTTTTTGTTATACGCCTCTTCCATATTTGTATAAAGAACGTGTTAGATGACAAGTGACAATAATATTACGATCAATAAAACCTTGATCGACTAATGTGATCGTTCTTGATAATTGTCTACAAAGTCCTATAATCGTACTACGAACCATGACTTATCGTATGTAGGCTATAGTATAATTAAACAAAAATGAAGGAGTTGACACGAACTATTAATAATAGAATCAATGCATTTTATCTTCTACAATATTATACTTAAATTTGTAATTGTAAAATTAATTTTTATATAGGTAGTTCCAAAAAGCTAAGACATCAAAAATTTAGA
The DNA here is from genome assembly GCF_905220365.1 of Vanessa cardui. NCBI lineage: Eukaryota > Metazoa > Arthropoda > Insecta > Lepidoptera > Nymphalidae > Vanessa > Vanessa cardui. The sequence goes on from NC_061129.1 coordinate 10,958,586, forward strand.
TAAATTTTATTATAAACTACATTTTCCAATGAGCATTTAATTCAGTTAGTGACTATAAGAGAACGAACATTACTGAAATCTTATTATATATACATATTACTTAGATATATGTTAATTCTGGTGAAAACAGATTTGATGTCGAAAGAATTATTAAAATCTTGGGTCAGTAGTTTCAGATTTTATGGATGCAAACAGATATTTTTTTCTTTTTTGTAATATGCATTTGTATAGAAGTATGTTAGAATTATTAGTATTGTTTACTTAGTATGTATAAAGTATCAAATCGTTTTATATTAATGTCCCTTTAAACACATCTACAAATACGGAGGTTGCGTCATTTTGTTGATGTAGTACGACTAACCAACTTTGGTCATTCTCAAGGTGAAATCCAAACGAATACACATTGATAGAGTTCACGTTCGAACACTTATGATCGTGACTACTTTTACTGCTAGACGAGTTTATATTCATCCGAAGATACCTTCAACTAACATATTTGACTTTACTAGTCTGAGACCTTCTAGGCTTCTATGAATCACTCACTATTTAGAACTAAGTTTATATCAATTCAATCCGGATCTCAAAACATTCTAGATCAACTAAATAACTAACAGACTAATAATAATCAACGAAAACTTTTTTACTATGAAGTAAGTGAAAAATGACATTTGCACATATATATAAATTAATTAGGTAACAACAGGAAACATTTAAACAATATTTAATATAGTAATAAAATAATGGACTTATTTTTATTCCAAAGAAGGAACAAGGAAATAAATTTTCTTGTTCCTTCTTTTGAATTCCTTGAAAAATATTATAAATATAAAAACCAAAAATCAAATCACTCGTCATTTCGAACGGGCAAAAAATCCAGTACATTATGACGAAAATATAACAAACGATAAAATTTTAAATTTGAATTAAAAATATACACAAGCATTCTGCATTGGTCTTTTGTGAATGCATAATACAACAGAAAAAAATATAACACTTAATGATATTTTCAAATTTTTAAAACTAGAGTAATTTCGCACAGGCCCAACAGAAAGACATAATATAAAAGGGAGAACGTGTACGTTTGTGCTCCACTGGGACTAAATAAATAGAAGTGCGTATTTCTTTTAAAAATTTGTTGCGGTTGATCCTTTTGGCCTCGACAGCGACTTCAGGGAATGCTATTACTGCGACTTAAGAATCTCTGGGACTCAGGATACGCACGTTCTAATGGTTCATACTGAGAGGTTGCTTAGGACGTTATAGCCTTTATGGAGTCGCAACTGGAGTATATTTTTGTGATTCCGTTGGACTATGGTACAATAGGATTATGAAATCGGGGAAATTGAGGCTGCATTTATTTTTAGCCAAACACATAAAAATAATAAACATAACGTATACTCAAATCAAATTGAATTCGTTTAATGAACAGAGAAGCATAAACATTTCTTATTGATTGTTAAATTAAAAACATACACCTATAAAGCTGTAAACTACTATGAAATGCGCTGCATTATACTTTACCCAAAATAGGTAAGAGGGACATTATTATTATTAATAGCAATAATGCAATAAAACTTTAATCTTCTTTGAAATCAGTACATTGATTAAATCTATATCTTGTATAATATGTACGATACGCAATGTGGGAAATCGTTTGTGGCCCCATTTTCTGGTTTCGTTTGTTCCTTTATTACAGACGTTGAACAAAGGCTTCTTTTTCATCCCCGCACATTGTTCAAACGCGAAAAATGAACGCGCTCTATTCCCGGAACGTACTGTATACTATCTATATAATGTATGCCACTAGAATGTAGGAGGAACAAAATGGTGACACTATAAAGGATGTTAATAGAAAATAGATAATGGAACATGCCGTTCCATTTTACTATTAAATAATACTTTTAAAAGCTTTATAAAACGGAACTAGAATTTTCACAATATCGTGAATGGGGACGTAATTAATTTTTTATATATAAGTAGTAGGTATAGATTTTTCACTTTACTAAAATTATTACTTAATTTCCTTGATCTCATTTGTTAGAGTAATTTTAAATTGCCGTTTTATATTCAAACGTGTCCTTCAAGGCAGAATGTCTTAACGCCGAGCTTCGTTCGAACGCATTAAAAAAGTTGCACTCTTTTCTCTTATTTAATAATCGTGTTTAAAAACCGTGGAGTAGGTTGCATATATAATATTTTCGATAGTTCAATAACACGAGAATAATTACACTTAGTTGAAGGAAAGCATGTTGCTTGAAAAGAAAAATGAAAAGATTACAATATTTTAAAATCGGTCAGAGTTCAACTCGTAATAAAAGCTACCAGGTCATCACAAATGTCAATGAGAAAAAAAAGGTTAATTTTAATTGTAACGAAGCATATTTAACACGTTTAACACACTAAAATCATTCTCATTCATTTCTTTGTGGTAATTTTTTAAATAAACTCAGTGTCGTATTAACGAGGTCAGAAGGTTCAAGGTGGAAGAGTCCGTTTTGTATCGAGTACACTGGGAAACACTGGTCCTGAACGAATTATAGAGGTTAAAATACATACATGTCGAAACTAATTAAAAGTTTTGATTATTAATTTCTAATTATTTTAAGTGTTTCAATATATTAATTGAAGTAAAACATATTATTAACTTATATTATCTCTACCTAAGTGTGCGTTAAATCACTGAAATTCTTAATTCAGTCTATCGGATTGGAAATGACTTTATTTTTTATTTTTTTATACAATTAAGGGACTTTTATGTATATTAAATATGTCAGTCCAATTGTTTTCCTACAATTTAACTTATGATATAAAATGTAGTTACAATTTATTTATATAAATTAAATGAGTACTCTAAATTAAGCGATGAATAATTATGATGATATAATCTTAATGATTATTATAGTTTTTATATTTTTCCGTTTCTGTCTTCTTTGAGATCTTTCCAGAATGAATATAAGGTTTAATAAGAAAGCCGGGGTCGTCTAATACACAACGTGACTGGTCCACGCTATCGGCTTGTTGCTACAAACCGGTGGTGACTGCTGTATTAGCTCTTAGCACTTTCTCTGTAGTCTATAACCTACCGCATCCGCCCTATCGATTAATTGCATTAATTATACCTTCCAAACAAGACTTTGTAGTATGAAGCAAAACATACACGAGTGTGTGTATCCAGTTGTTATACAGAATCATAGTTTATATATATTGCTTTACATATATAAAAATACAACACATAAAAATAGCTATTAGACAGAACTTGACCTCGTGGAATAGTGGCAAAATCCATCATTTCCTCGTTGAATCGCAATTCTAATCCTCTGGGCGAAAATGAACTCCTGTCACCACAGGAGGCAATATGAAGTATCGTTCTATAAATAGTACACTAATACTCAAACGCCGAAGTGTTTTAGCTTTGAACGAAAATATATTTTATATATAATATACATGAGTTTTTAAATTACGCCTAATAAATATTTTAAAATATTCGTATTCTTTTACAAAATTTTAAACTGAACAATTTAGTCATTACATTAATTTTTAATTTAAATTTATTAATTTTAAAATGTATTGTTATTTTAATCACTATCATTTTAATAAGATAAGGTAAAACTACTTTTAATATTAAAATTGATTACACAGTTTTTTATGAGGTTAATAAAGTTAATGAGAATCAAGCAAATAATTCTCGCGGTGATGTATATTTTTATTTGAGTACATTATAATTTGTAATATTTGTCAAATTTAAAGTTTAACTGTACGAAGCCGAGACGCGAAAACCATGTGATATATAAGAATTTTCCAGCGCGATAAACATCAAATAAGACGCGGTAAATCAACTGTTGGTTTCTAAACTCACTGTTAAAATAATTCAGGCTTATCTTAAATGGCTTGAACATACAGTTATTAGGTAATAGGAAGTTACTATGTATTATACAAGTATTGTGCTTCTTCATTTACATTACACTTTTGTTCCGTCGTTTCCGCTTCAGGTTTTAGTCAACAGTAATGGAAATTGGTAAACAAATTATGCAAGAATATTGACTTTGTAGAAACAATATTTTTAGTACCTAGTACCTAAAATACATGTTAGTAAATAAAAATTTATATTGTTACATATAAGTGCCATATAATCCTCGCCACGGTCACGACTGCGGAAGCGACGTAAAGGGTACCGCTGGTGTTTTAGTGGATATTCCGGTTTACTAGGACGCAATAGGCGTCTTGGCCCCCATATAACCCTATTGAGTAATATATAGCCCCACGTCATAAGGGTGAAAAGCGTAAGATGTCTTGGCAGCGAGAAAAAAACGCGCTATACCATCTCATGTATATGATGTCTTTTGATCCGCTGTCCGCGACATATATATATTTTTAAGGTTTAAATTGTTTCATAATAAATTTACATAGTGGTTCGATGACTACTTACATTTAAATGACTCGTATTTAATTAGCATCTCGTCACTACTTTGCGTGGGTACAATCGATTTGATCATTCAAGGCGTTTCGTACTATTGAACTATAGCCCTCAGCGAATTCACATAAATATATCTGTTTTAAAAAAAAATATTATCAATATATTATGCGTACAACGCATGCGTTCGTATTTATATTAATTAAATACTTTCCTTCTATATTTATAGTTGACCAAAAAAGTCTATATCTATGATTTTAAATTTAAATTTTAATACAATTCGAATATGATAACGGCTTCAAAAAAAAACGATATATTATGATATGTAATCATATAACAAAGTATAATAACTTATCAAGGTTTCGATAATTATTAAAACGATAAAACAATTGCTCTTGCTTAGTGTAAATTAGACACGCATAATAACCTAGATCTGGAGTATAATTAGTATTAATATGGAAAATATCGTAACGGCAGAAAATGAAGAGGTACGTAAACATATAGTTTGTAGGTTAATTTTGGATCGATTATTCAGAAAGACAGCAGTTTTCAGTTATGGAAAACTTCTGAATAATTACTAACGAGGTACGTTACAGACCAGTTCTTAGCACAGTGACATTGAAATAATCACGTTAAAATTTTACGTTTGGTTCAGTTTTTATTTTATTGTTTGAATTAAAATTGATTTGACCTCTCGTAACCTTTAACATGAACCTGAGTTAACGATCCATAATGTTAGTTAACCTTGTGGGTTGCAACAACAATATAACCTTATAGTTTAATACAGATAATGTGGAAATTATTATACGTGGTTATAAAATTTTTATTACTGAATATAGTTACATTATTTGGTTCATTTAAAAATCCGTGGTATTTTTTGTTGACAAATATTCTGTTCAATAAAATTTTAACAAAAAGAAAAACCGACTTCAAACAAAACACTATTTTAAAACAAATGAATATGCACGAAAAAGTAAGAAAAATAATTGCGTATTCAACATATTTTTTAGAGTCTTCCTAAGTTAAATGAAATGAAAAATATTAGACTACTTAAAAGTCGATTAACGATTATATCATGTAGTTATAGTTATTGGTATATTTGGAGCCGGTGTCAGCCACGGTGCCCTTGCCCCAACAATCAAAAGAAAGAAGCGATACGAGCCCCTTGATTGATCCAGTATATTATTGTGTAAAAGGTAATTTGTAAAAAACATATTTGTTAAAGTATTCTCGTATTGTTTTTTGATAGATATACTGTAGGGTTTTATTGGCTGACACCGACTCCAAATATAACAATAATTATAACTACATGATATAATCGTTAATCGACTTTTAAGTAGTCTAATATTTTTCATTTCATTTAACTTAGGAAAACTCTAAAAAATATGTTGAATACGCAATTAATTTTCTTACTTTTTCGTGCATATTCATTTGTTTTAAAATAGTGTTTTGTTTGAAGTCGGTTTTTCTTTTTGTTAAAATTTTATTTATTTTTTGATTTTAAGTAAAGCTGATGTTGACTAACTAATTTTTTTTAATATGGATAGATTAAGCGTTCCGTTTATATGAGTCAGAAACTACTTCGAGGACAATTTTTAAAGGAAACTTGCGAATAAAGCAAAAATAGACTTTCGAAAATGCGGATTTAATACGTCACGCGGCGTAAGCTACAAGGATCCCTCGAAAGAGCTGTAATCGAACTCAGCAAAAAAACTTTGAAAAAGACCAACTATATTTCGTACTTCATATGACATCACATCACATACACAAAATTTGATTAAAGATAGTAAGAAATTCTGCCCCATATCGCACCCTAACTGCGAGCCGTATAGGAGTTCCATCACTACATAGTATAAAACAAAGTCGCTTTCTCTGTCCCTATATCTTTAAATCTACGCAACGGATTTTGATGCGGTTTTTTTTAAAAGATAGTGTGATTCAAGGGGAAGGTTTGTGTATATAATACATGAACAATATAGTAAAGAAACACTGATAATTTTAGAAGTTTGCGATGTGATGTCGTATATAAACAAATTCTGTAGTATATTTAGTATCAGTATTGCACCCGTGCGAAGCCGGGGTGGGTAGCTAGTTGATTATAATATTCGACTATGATAATAACATAAACATAACCACATTACGGAAGGTGACTCAAATATCCAAATAACCTATAAATAAAAGATTCGACCGAGTATCGCTAACGTGCTCCTCAGAATTGTTCCGTTCCCTTCCGTTCCGTTACTTTGTCATGGATCCTGTGTTCAGAACCTTACCAAACTTTCACCAAATTACCCTTGAAGTATATATTTTATAATAAAAAAAGAATTATCAAAATTTGTTAACGTGATTTTCAGTTATTCACCTATTTGTCGCGCATATACGTAATGCAAATTTAAGACTTATGTCGTTTTCACATGGATACCATCATCGGAAAAAAAAAATAAAAAAATGGGACCCCACGGGAAGCACTACCTTTCAAACAAAAAAAAAAATTATCAAAATCGGTCCACCCAGTGAAAAGTTATGAGGTAACAAACATAAAAAAAAAAAATAAAAAAAAAAAATACAGACGAATTGATAACCTCCTCCTTTTGGAAGTCGGTTGAAAATATACATTTATACAATTTTTTTATTTAATTTTATTTTTATAATCTGTTCAACGAAAAGCTTGGAATTAATACCCGTTGACTTCCAGGCAGGATACATTACATACATATATAATTGTATTTAACTAATATGATTGTATTTTTTAAATGTTGAAAAAGAGCAACTTCTGAGTCTTGTCGGTTCTTCTCGGTAGAATCTACTTTCCGAACCGGTCGTAGCTTTACTTAATTATTAAATGACGATTCAAAAGTGCTTATAAAAGCCCACTTGAATAAAGTTTATTTTGATTGATTGATTGATTGAACTACAATAATAGAACTATTTTTTATCGTCGCTATCAATTTATGTACGAACATTAAAGGTTGAAGGAAAAAGGCACTATATATCAATTTAATAAAAACACTCATAAATAAAGCATTTTATTTTCCAGAACACAATGCCAACTCCGGACTACAATGTGGATTTGGACCTCGGGGAGCCCCCACCGGAGTTGCAGGAGTACGCTCGCCTGCAGTGTGGCGAAGACCCTAACACGCGGCTTCAAAACATTTACGAGCTCAGAGAAATGATATACGGTTAGTATTATATAAGTTTGCAAGTTTAATGTTTTTAAAACTCAATTTAATTTAGTAGCGGACCATATTGTGACTTTTGTCTCTCATAAAATATTAGTTTGGGATTATAATTCATTTTTGATTTCACTAAAGAAAGCTGACTAACCTTTTTGTGTTATTGTACAAATATGTTTCTCATACTCACAATATATTAATAATATCTGATTATTAAAAATAACGTATTTGCATTTTACTTTTTAAACATCAATGTTTTCGACTCCCAAAGTCAATAAATCCTTCCTGGAGTGAAGTATTCGTTTCAATAACAAAATAGCGCAGATATATTTTTGACGTACAATTTGACGTAATCAAATCACATAAGTGTTCAATGAAATCATTTAAAAACAAATATTTAAGATTTAAACAAACAACATACTTGAATTCTTTTCTGTAATAATATTAAGGAAATATAAATACATATATTTGCCATAGGCAATTATTTAACGTTCGAGTCTTCAAGTTAACATATTAATGGGATGCGAAAAACTATATTCATCATCTTCTAAATATTCACATATAAATTTACAATGTGGCACAATAGTACTAAGTAGTAATACTGTTCACATTAAACTAAATAATATATAAAGGTAAAGCGTTCCATTTATTCTAGCAAAATCTTATAATAATGAATAATCTTGATATTTGTGTATGTTTGGAGACGGTTCCGTTCTGTATTTCGAGTTCGGTTATGTATTTTTAGTCAATTGTTGATAAAATCTGTCATGTGTCATCCACTAACTTATTAAAGCGTGATAAGGTCCAGTTTGTGTCCCAAAAAATAGGATAGGAGCCTTAAAATCTAGAAGTGGGATATTTACATTATTTTTATTTTTGTATAATGTTAATGTTGTCTTAAATTTTCGCGATTATTACTCATTGAAATAAAACTATTTATAACGAATTTAAATCGCGTATATTGATTGTTATTGTCATCCCGACGTTTCGAGCACTTTACAGCGTTCGTGGTCACGGGTCTTCACGTTTATAGTTTTATTTCAATTTGTATAATGTTTTCCAAAAGGACCTCGTCGAACAAAGGTTAACTATGATATGTTATATTGGTAGGACCAGTTTAATTACATACTTAAAAATCTAATAAAAAAACTTGATTAGGAATTTGTAATAAGTGATTTCTATAGTAAGTGAATATGTTTAACTCCTACAGTCCGATACGTCACAAAGGTTTTTTTTTTGTTTCGTAACAAAAGAAGACTTATAGAAGTTAATTTAAAGTTAAGTAAGCTTTAAAAATGACACCATTACAGCGTCGTAGGAAACCTCAATTGCTACAATCAAATTAAAAGTTCTATGGTTTCGCTCTAAATCTAGATATTTTAATGCAAATTAATATGTAAATTATACATCAAAATACCAAGAACAATATTATCTTGCCATTATAAATGATTATAGTTTGTTATTACTAGTCAATGACTATTTATTATCACGGCAAAATGTCATGAAAACATAAAATATAATAGCATCGGAGCTGTCTGTACATAAAAGTATCATTTAGATAATTCATTGGAGGTACAAAAACAATGTAAGTCGTATTAAAAATACAGAAGTTCGTATTTTTATAAGAATTATAATATAGGATTCTTCTAGAGAATAAAAGTGTCGCGTCCAGTTTATACGTAAACCTACGTTGATATTAATACATGTAATATATCAAAGTCAACATTTTTTAAGGATACTTGACCAATAAAATAACATTGCTATGACGCAAACATGTGGTTGGTTTTTTCAATGCCACAACAATGTTTGAAACAGCATTAAAGTTTAAAAACCACCTATAAAATATGAAAATAAAAACTGATTACAATTTAGTGTTCGGTGCAATGACCATCCAACACCTAACTCGGCAATTCGTCCAGACGCGGTACGAGTTAATAATCAGTCACGACTTGAGAAAGATTACAAACAATCAAACGTAATGAACAAATCCTTTCATTAACATGAATTTATCACTTTAAATAATTAGACCGTGTAACTTAATAACACATGTATAAGCATTTATTTTTAGACTCAGTTTCGTCATTAAAATCATTAAAATAGTCAAACTTCACTATCACTCTTATATTAGTAACTATTTTCCTCAAGATATTATTCCTCGAAAAAAATCAAATATGCTAAGAATTTCGAGGTTTAATAGCAGACTTTGAAGAGTTTGCTATTTTATCTCAAAACTCGATCTACGGTACCGAAATATTATTTGGGAGAGTTAGATATTTTTTCCATATTGACTTGTAGCTGGCTAACCACTGTGTATTGTATATACCTATATTGATATGTATTTGTTTTTACATTACTAAAGTAAATAAAATAATAAGTAAGCCTGTAAATTTTCAACTACTGGGCCTCCTCTTCCATTAAGTAGAGGGTTTGGAACATATTCCACTACGTTATGTGGCAGAATTTCGAAGAAATTAGACACATGCAGGTGTTCCTTCACTGCCGAGCACGAGATGAATTATAAACGCAAAGTTTTTTACAGTTAATTTATATGATTTATTATCGTTTATAAGACACTAATAACTTGTGAAGGTTTTTTATCACGTCAATACTAAATAAATTTTCTTTTAATATTCAATAAATATATATTAGACTTTGATTATCGCATAATATAGAGTAATCTATTTGTTATTCTATGTTATAAATATCAATTTTATTGTCAGATAATTATATTTTTATAAGTTTTAATAAAGATTCAGAATCGAATGTGAACCGAATATACTGAAAATTTTTGTTTATTAAATATAACTCAGTGGAATATATTAACGTTATATTTCACATGCATACATAAAGATACATTTACGATAACGATAAAGCAATTTTTATTTAGTTGGAAACATTATAATGGCCCATTGTGAGTGAGGTGCTTTATTAGGCAACTCAAAGACGATAGGTACATAGAGTTCATTTTAATAGAAAATATTTGATCATCATAGAAACGTATTTCTTATCTTCGCACGAGGTATTGTTTTGTTTTTGATATGTATCGCATAATTGTTTCACAATATTTTATCAAAGATGATAAAATTGTTTGAAAAGGGAATTAGGTTATGTGATTTTAATATGGAATGGTTTATAGATATGGTATATATCCATAAATTCGTTCATGGCCATCTAGAATCGAATGCTGTGTACCGGTCACACGAATAAGGCTAAGTTTTATACTCGCGTTATTCGAAACATTCGGAATGCATTAGAAATGCAAATTGCAAACGACTTAGCAGAGGATGTATTGACGCCATCCAATCGCCATCACCAATTGTCTCTGTATCCGTGTCAAGGGAAACAATTCGGCTATATCAAGGTGTAACAAAACAATGGTGAGGGTATTGTTGTGAGTAATAATTAGTAGGTATATTGATTACAGTACTGCAAGGTACAAAAGTTCAAAACCACAACGCTACGTCAAAATAAGCTTATCTCTTAATCTTTTAATGATGTATTATGCAGGAATCTCCTGATTTAATAACAATTGACATTAGAATATGTTAAACGAGTTATCATATTAATTTAATATCAAAGTCAAAAACCTTTATTCAAAATGTAAGTGTTTACACTTTCTTATTGATTGCCGAAAATCTACCAGCGGTTCGGAATATAATACCTCAGATCTGAGAAGAACCGGCGAAAGAAACTCAGTGGGATCTATTTTTTTTATAATGTCCATTTACAATAATAAACATATTTTGATATTTGAAACAGCCTGTGCAAATTACGTATGTGCCGATTTTGACATTTTCGATTTTATCACACCAAATTGTAATCGTAGAAATTTTACATACAATTGACGTTGCTTCATTGTGGACAGTCAATCCAAACCGGGTTTGAAGCGAACGCGTCCTAATTCCAATTTGGCGTAAATTGTGCAAGTGATCATTTACTCTGTTTAAGAAATAAGACCATCACAATAATACAATGGTGATGGTACTTTAAGATGTATTAAAATGTTTTATGTCGCGTTAAAAACAAACTAAAACAAAATTCTATGAAAGCACTCTTTTTATATCGTTAATTATAATATAAAATAATATAGCTACTACGAATGCATCTCCACAGGAAATATTATAGTCCTCAAGCTCTTATGAAAAGATAAAGTCATTTTAATATTAATATACTTTTCTGTGAGCCTTTTATGTGACGGATTTCTTCCTGTTATTTGTTTAAAAACGGATATTGTCTTCTACTTGAATATTATGCTTACAAAATAAATGTCATCGTGTATTTTAATCTTTTAAAGCAAGGAATATATTAAAACCATTGTTTCTTTAAAAATACTTAAAGATATTAAAACAATTTAATTTAATTCATATTCCTCGGTGATCTATAATCTCTTGTAGTCCTGTCTAATGATTGATGTAAACATACATTTTCATTTTGTTGTAAAAATGTTATATTTTTTTGTTAAGAACTGTACATTATACACGTACATATATTGCTTTTTTCAATGAACATTTTTATTTTTATTTTATTACGTACAATTTAATTTAACACGGTATTTATAAAACTGCGAATAATAATACCAGCTAAAATATATTATATGCAGGTCTGTTATTAAAATGCATGGTATTTGTTCATTATCTCAGCTCTGTTATAAGCATTTGTACATTTAAATAAAACTATTTATAACGGATGAATCGCGTATATTAATTATTTTTAAACATCCCGACGTTTCGAGCACTTTGCAGTGTTCGTGGTCACGGGCAGACCACGTTTATTTAAATGTGTAATCATCGCGAAAATTTAAGACAACATTAGCATTTGTACAATTTCAGAGCGAGGCGAATGCAATCCGCACCGTATGGACGACGAATTCTTGTTAAGATTTCTACGAGCCCGCAACTTCATCCCACAAAGAGCGCATCGACTGGTAAGCTATATTTAAAGCAATAAAAATTGACATATACCACAAAAAGACATTTTAGATTGATATATATATTCTTGTAAACAATATTTTGGTTAATAAGCAGCCTTGAGAGAATACAGTTTGTGATGAAAGGATGTTTGGATGAAGGATTAAACGCAGAAAAAACCGCAAACATTCACTTATATCTTAAACTTTATAAAGTAATTATTTATATGTAAACCATTTTTACATCCGTGATTTTGCTCGTTGTTTTTTCTCTCCATTACTTACCAATTTAAAAATTACATTACATTACCTTGAGATTAAAACGTAAACTTAATAAAATACTTAACAAAACTTAAAAAAATAAATAAGTGTGAATGTAATTCAAAACAACTAAGATAAAACCGAAGTAAGTCGAAGATCGGGGCAGTATGTTATTTTTTCCATGGTTACTCACTTATTTACAGTTTAAAACTTATAATTACATTTAATTAGTCATATGCATGGCAGAATGTCATTCCACTCGCGTTACCATTATGTTTTTAATGAATATTTATTGATGGAGATCTATTTTCAATTAAGAAGTGTTTATTAATACGATGAGATCACATTTGAAGATAACAACATATTTATAAAACATAGAGGTTATTATTGAAAAATTAAATTGTATTATACCCAACTTATTACTCACTTGTATTAAAAGGTATTTCTATAAGAATAAAATTAAGAATATTTATTTATTTTAAATAGCGCATTACAAAAGATCTACAACAAACGGACTATTTTTATTGTTACAGCAAAAATCACTCTGCATCGGCAACTGTTAGCTATTATTTTCACATAAATAATTCAAGGAATAAAACTAAAACAAAATTATTCATGATCGAAAAAGTCCCATAAATTGCATCATTTAGAATTTTAATTACTAAATAATTTTCTTTTATATTTCAGATGGTGAATTATTACCAGTTCAAAGAGGACAACCCGGAGTTATTTGAAAATGTTTACCCCTTAGATCTTAGAAGGATAGGAGATGCAAATGTCATAGCCGTGCCTCCCTACCGTGATCAAACTGGACGAAGACTACTTCTCTATAGAATTGGTAATTACAACTATAATGTACAATAACCGGGAAACACCAGCTATGTCTGCTGCATAAGAAAACAAAACCATTTTTTATTGGTATTTAGCTCAAATGATAAATTGTCAACATGACTGTAAGGGGTCACCATCGGTCAAAAATATATAAGGTATTTGGTCCGCCGTCAATGGTGCAACACAATAGCATTAATGCTGACGGTCGTATTGTTTGTAATTGGACTGTCACGCTTGCTCATGGCTGACTCGTATTTAAATGGTCACGCATTGTTTTCATACCCTAAACATTTTATAAAAAAATATATATCGCAATATATTTTTTTATAAAATGTTTACTTCCTGTGTTTTTATTAGAACGGTATTAAATGACTGATGTTATGTTAAAATGTATTCTCTGACAAAATATTGTGTATACAATTCTGTATAATTCTCACAATTATTAATGTATCACAATATTATAATTATGTATTTGTAAGCCCCTGGATTCAATAAGTACAACGTACAATGAAACTGAAAACAATATAATCGCGTTTGTTTGTCAAAAGTTTATTTTTCTTCTTAAGGTTGTTGGGATCCAAAAACGGTTGCAGTTGAAGATATTTTTAAAGCCACAATATTTGCTCTTGAACTTGGAATGCTAGAGCAACGCACTCAGATACTAGGAGGGGTGGCGTTGTTCGACTTGGAGGATTTGAGCACACAACACGCCTGGCAAATCACTCCCGCTGTAGCGAGCAAAATCGTCAAACTTCTAGTGGTATGTTATATATATATATATATTTTTATACATTCTAAATAAGAGCAAAACATGATAAATGCTAAAGTGGTTTTTAATTTGCTTGCAAGTAACGCAGGTTTCATATACAAATCACATGGAATATAACAGAATTTCTAATATTAAAATTGTTTGCGTGGGCGCTAGACATGTACATATGGATATGGTCAACGTACGCAAATTCGTTCGTCTTACAATTCGAGGACGTCAGCCTTTCCTTTGTAGCGGAGATTTTTCTACAATACAATAAAGCGCAAAGGCCTCACCTTAAACAATTATGATTAGGGCTTCGTCCTTTGTTTCCCCGTACATTATTTTTTACATTTCTAAGTCTTCGACAAAATTAATATTTGATTTTATTTTTCAGTCAAGCTTTCCTGCAACGACTCACGCCATACATGTTATCAACCACTCGTGGATATTCGACACGATGTACAATATATTCAAGCCGCTGTTAACATCCGAGATGCGTTCCAGGATCTATTTCCACGGCTATGACGTCACTTCTCTCCATAAACATATTCTTCCTGATTACTTGCCAGAAAGATACGGAGGCGTCTGGCCCGATTATCCGTACACGATTTGGCTTGAATCGTTGAAGAAAAATTATGAAGTCGCTAAAGAAGTTATAGCATGTGGATATAAGTTTCGGGAGGAAGAAATTTGTCCCGAAGTAGTAAGACGGCTCAAACAGGAAGGCATAAAGTTATCTTAAATGTGGGACAAAGAACATGACTGCCATCGTATTACGCAGCTTCGCTTCAGTGTAAAAAGTTTTAAATAAAATTATTTTCATGCTAAGTCTGAATTAGGCGACCTGTTTTGGCTTTGTTACTTAAATAAGAATTATATTATTAATTAAGAATGGTATTATTACTTTAACGTTTACTCTTTAAAATATTGTTTTTATTTTTATTTTATTTTTAGGGACTTTTTTTATATTCATTCTATTGATATTAACGAAGATGTCAATTTCAAAAGTCAATCAAAAAACAATTTTTAACTTTGTATGACTTCACCAAACATTATTCGTATTCGATTTATCGAATTTGTAAAATAAGAAACAAATTAAAGTGTAGTCCATAGATAATATAAATTAATGTTCATACTGTATGTTTTATAAGATTATAATATTGTAAGATTCGTCAAAAACCTGTGATAAATTATATGCATCGATGGGAACAGCTTGCATTTTAAGTTAGCAAGTAAATGAAAAACAAAAATAATGTTTATCCGTATCATTCACTGTCCTTTATTTCGATTACAAACTAAGCTTTTCCTTGTGTATGCAGTCATTTGTTTATAATTTAGAATAATTTGTAAGCAATAGATAAAAACTAAGAGATAAGATTAAACTGAAAACGCATTATTATTGTAACAATTTGATAATTAAAAAATAATTATTCAATTTTTGCTCTATTTATTTATTTCACCTTCGGTATAAATAAATTAAAAAACAAATTATTGGCCGAAAATAAGAAATAAGATGTACGATGGACATTTTAAGTTATCACGAAATCCTTTTTAACTGTGATAAAACAAATCTAATATTACGTATAAAGTTTAAGTTTCAGTTAAGCGGGTACACAGTAGTATGTCAGTCCTCATTTACATAGATGCCAGTAGTAATGTGTTGTGCGTTTTCAGGCAGAAGTCAACATAGACTATAAAAACGTAGCACATTTTATGTTGCGTCATAATCGATGAAGCTCAACTAAACACCAAATCAATTATTAATCATAATTTGCCTTTTATTTCCCATAAGTCGTAGTACATAAGCTGGAAGTAAAGGTTAAAATGAAGCGATTTAAAGCTCTATTGATAAATTTTATTGATAAATTCCTTTACAAGAAAGGAATTAAGTTTTATTGAGGAGGTATAATATTTATAATGTATATGAGTCTATTCTAATATAAATATTTTACGAGTAGTAAAATAATCCGATTGCAGACTAGAAAGCTAATTGATTTTTAGAAATACAACGAAGCTAATATATTTCAATATACAAATACAAACTAAAACAATGTTTATACACGTACAGGAGGTATAATGCTATTATAACAAAAGTAGGTCCTCGGGAAAACAACTTGTCCGCTGCAGCTCGGCCTGGAATGTGTGAGTAATCGAGAAACCATACATATTTGCACACACATTTGCGAAAATAATTTATAAGAAATAGGTTCTATATACGTTAAATGAAAGCATATTACTATGAGTGAAATTTAATATATTGGTAAAAACTTCACATTGGTTCAATGTAATTTAAAGGACTTCTTAAAAAATGCGTTTTAAGAAATAAATAAATAAAAACCCTTATAGATGTGCTTGATCTTTAAGGGTATCGAATCTTTACACTGATTATATGATTTTTCTAGGTTATTATTAAAAACAATCAAATCACCAAATACATATGTATTTATATACATGTTGCAATAAACCATAAAAACCTACTCAGACTATCATTATCTATCAACCCGTTTTGTACTTTGACGGAAGTTTTGTGGGCTCTTTTTACGCGCAATCTCTTTATACTCGCCGGGAACGTTCTCCGTTATATCCTTCAGGTGCGATGTGTATGCCTTGTGAAACCGTTCGCAACGGGGAAACTTATAAGTGGATCTAGTTTTAAACATTTCTAAGTCATCTGTGCTATTTTCAGTAATCTCGCTACATCTTCTAGGCCTCCGCAACGAATTCATCACACGTGTAAACAAACCCTCCCGATTCGATTTAGGAAAGGGTAGAATTTGGTGCATAGATAAAGATGATAGCTTTTCAGTTTTTAATTTTGGAGTATTGGTTTTTTTATTTTCAGGGTTATGTAAGCTCTGTTGGTGATCTGTAATCTGGAGAGGTTTTGAAGAACTACCAAGTGTTTTCTCATTAAGTCGACTTTTTAAAAAGTGTAAACTTGCCGTGTAAAATAATTCTATGTCATCCGGTTTCGTCAGTGCAATATCTAGGGATTCTCTTGGATCAATATTTGTGTTTTTGGAACACGATGTCAGTGGCTGCTGTTGCATGCCTCGTGCAGTGCTATTGTTTTCCTTGTTTGCATGTTTACGTAATCCTTTTTGTTTGAAAACGAACCTTTCTCAAAAAGTGAACATAAAATTTTATCATTTATAAATTTTGACTTTGACATTACCCGACGTTAGCGTTACAATCAAAGAGAATATAAACACTACTTTTAGTTTATAACTGACAATTATACCTTCTACAATATTCCTGAAGTTTTTTCTTCAGAGATATTGTAATAATTGTCAATTTCATGTCACCCTTTCTTAAAATAATTTACAAAAAACTAACAAGTATTCATAGAAGACGATTTTCTTGAATAATATATTTGTATATTGGAAAATCATAACACGGCCCTATGCTTCACTCCAAAATATTATTAAAGTTTTTGGAGGTTATATCTGTTTGATCATTGTTTGATCCACTAATACGTAGAAGCAAGAAAAAGCTAACTATTTTGTTTCAACACCTTGTTGCTTCAGGAAATTTACGCTATTAATTCACTCTACAACAACAACCAGCAACAACCAGCTGACGCTATAATAATTGAAAACCTATCAATTAACAAAATATGTAAAGTAATTTACTGAAACGATAAAAACACCTTTGTTTTGATTATATTACAGCGAGCTAAACGAAACACAATTACGTTTTTAGTAATGATTCTGTTGTTTACCTCCATTTTTTTCAGAAATATGATCACAGACCACAGTAACAAACATACAAATAATTGTAGTATTAAAAACAATCAAGGGTCAATGAACTTGTAACATAATATCAAGTTGGGTATTAGTTAAGAACTAATATAATTGAAATATTCATTAGGTAAGGTTCAAGGGGCAGGAAGGACAGAAACGAACCACGCAGAGAAAGTTGTACAAGATTACGAATGCACTGAAGCGAGAAATTTGTTTCCGACCCAAGCGGTCGGTGAATAGAATAATGTCTGACACGTGTTACGTTAATTAAAACGGAATATGAAATCAATATCCCTTATGAAACTTTAAGTGTTTCAGTCTTCAAACAAATACCTGTCTAAATCTCTTCTATAGGTGTTCGTTTATAGCGTTTTAGTATTTGAATATACTGGGTAAATTATAAGACTGAAAAAGATAATAAAAAAACGACTTCAATCGAATCTAGTTGTAATAAAGCAGACTTCGCAGTTAATTTACTGGGGTGTATTGAAGATTTCCGTTGTCTGTCTCTGAATATCAGATAATCGGGTTTTTAAAAAATTTAAATGGAACCAATTCAAAAAAAAAATTCGTTCGAAAAATATAAAATTAGTAATTTATATATGAAGAAGTTATGTCCGATAGTCATAAATAAAAAAATAAATAGTGGTCGTTTAAAAATAAATTTGATTTAATATAATAGAGCGGGCCAAAAATAATCTGACAGAAATTTATACACGACATTATCAACGACTATATAAAATTCTTATATAAATAAGAAACAAACTCCGAAAACCTATTATTTAAACCGCTATAAATTTTGAAGATAACTTATAAGGGCGAGATTGTATTTTGTTATTCATGTAACGTATTTTTCACAAAATTGTTCTGTCACTTCGAATTCCCAGTGAACATTACTGCTCGTGTATTGACCTCAGAAATTCGAGATATAACACTGTCATTTAAGAATGTCTGCGGAAACAAAAGTTTCGCAAAGCAAATAGAAACAATAATCATTTTTACAGGCGCATTTTAAATAGGTATATTTATCTTGAATGAATAAATAATAACTTTTTTGATCTAGAACCATATTAATCTTGTTTAAAAATAAAAATAAAATTTTTAATCCAACTTTCAAAAGATAACAATATTGTTTTATGATAATGCATACGTAGGTTCTCGTCTTTTCATGTCGAAATTTAATCTTTTGATAATAACAAACAGGTCGTTGAACGCCTAGGGCACTCTTTGTTAGGCATTGATTGATCCTCAACCATTTACATACATTTTTTTCGACATCAATCACTTGGAAAAGCACCCGATTCTTATAAATATATTCCTCGTGGATTCCAAATATTTAGATCTTTTTTATTTACATAATTATTATACTTTACCCAATTAATAATACTATAATTAGTATATTTCAATAGAGCTTCACTTTTTCATTTTGTTTAACTATGACGTTTTGACAATTTTTCACTAAGTTAACTGTCAGAAACTGGAGATAAAGATAAACTGGCGACTGAAAAATCGACCCTTAAAGGTACAAATTGTTCACGATAAATATTTATATTCTACAGAAGACTTTCTTTGTTTTGTGATTCTTGTTACGTGTTTTTTCTGCATTCCGTAATTATATATTTATCAAAAGTTTCACCTTCATTAAAATATAATATTATTATAAATCATTTCATTTTCAAGAGGAGCTCGATATGAAAAGGGTGAATCTGAGGATCCAATATAAAGTGCGCCGATAAAGGCCCATTCGGGGGATATTTATAAGACTATCTTCTATCTATTAGTTATTCCGAAAATAAAAAGAGGCCATTCAAATAAATAGAATGAAATAAGTTACTGTAAAACCGCTGCATGTAACTATACAATTATTATTTTCATACATTAATTATTAAATTACTAAACAAGGAAAAGTCGGAAAAACCGCACATCTTGTAACCTTATATAACTCTATAGCAAAGTTTACATAAAAAAATGAAAATTGATACCAACTAATACAATTGAAAAAGTTCACAATCCCAGTATATTTCAAACCTACACAAGTTACACGTGCTACAGTGTTGTTACTATTTGACAATGTATCGATAATCTCGTACCATTGAATAGCGTAATGCTTTTAAATTGACCAATTGATGCTCTTTTCTATAATATTACACGTTCATTAATAATAAAAGTGAATAATAAATTTATTATTACTCAATACTATTTTCTTTATTGAAAATTATATTCTATTCAATCGTGGCAGTCAGCTATCGATACTTTTCAACACTGACTTACAACAAGGCGTTTGATTGCCTCCTCAGTTGACGCAGCATGCAGGCTTTATCCGATCTGCAATAAATATATTTCACGAGAACGGAGGTATTTACGATTTAATTTAACTTAAGCTATGCCTTTGAACTCTGTTTTACACGAGTGAGGTATTCTAATGAACTTCTTATATCCGGGGTCACGCACAAAACTAATTAATACACGTACTCGCTATCTTTCTTACTCATTTTTGTTTTATAAAACATGTTCAATAGGAGAAAGTCAATTTTAACGAATTTATCATATTATATAAATTATATTATAATGCTTTTAACAAAAATTGGATCAGTATCGATAATCGAGTTTCAGATATATTAACCCAATATTGTTTCGGAAAATTATGCTAATTAAATATCCGAATTAAAAATTGAGAGCGTTTTAAGCAAACTCATTGACCTCTCGATTGAGCGCGACTGTTTGTAAACATCGCCAAGCGCCCGAGCCCCTCTTCCCGTTAAACTTCCTTTGAAATGTTCAAAATAAAAACCGATTGTTCTCTTTATTACATCCTTACTCGAAGATTATGCGATTAAAATCCGTGTTAATAAAGACATTCAAAATGTTTATAATTATGAGCTGAAATGATATCACGTAGCACCGCTCCGCCTCCTTAGAAATTATTTCACCATCACGTTTTTGTTGGGAATTTTAAGTGAGCCAGTGTAATTATACGCTTAGCAGGAAAGGGTGAATAACACCTTAGATTCCATGGTTGGCGTACTTTTGGAATTAAAATCTACGATACATAATGATATGGCCAAACACACAGCCTGGTGAACCATTTACCTTCCTGTTCTAAATAACAAAACTTTTTCATCACTTTTAAACAAACACGATATTATGCCAAACAATCTTATTCTTATTGCAATTTAAATAACAATGTTTCATATGTAATATGTTTCAATAATAATTTATATTTGAGTAATGGTGTAAGCGTTTCAAAAAGAGGGAATTAGGTATCTGAACGGTAAAAAACGAATGATATTCTATCGTCAAACAGTAATACTTGGTATTGTTGTGTTCCAGTTATAAGTTTCAGTGAACCAGTGTAAATACAGGCACGGACTATCTTAGTTCCCAAGATTAGTAGACTATTGGCGATGAAACGAATGGTTTATATTTCTTCCGCCGCCATTATCTCTGGCAGTAGTGACCATTTACTATCAAATAGCTCATTTGTTTGTTCGCCTACCGGTAACATAAAAAAACCGAAAGTACATCCCATAAAAGCAAATTTAAAACAGTTAAATATTCTCCTTTTGATCATATCATATGAGTTACTGTGATAAAGCGTGTATATTATTATAAAGATCTCTTAATTGAGAGAATTACTTTCGTATGTATACATTGCCTACTCAACATTTCGCACTAATAGCAAAAGTAAGTAAATTTAATCGAACATTTTGAAATTTTATTAAATTAAGCAATTTTATGCTTGTCAACCTAAATAGATGCTATTGACCTGAGTCATTAATATAAGATCTAGACGACTAAATCAATCGTCCCCAGAACAAAGTTTTGGGATTTGATAGGTCGAGGAGCTAAAATTTCCGAAATGTCATTCCACTTTTCTTTTGTTAGGCCTTGTGTTGTCTATTAAAACTAATTTTATTTTATAATAGAATTTTTATTTTATTAATATACATAATTAAATAATAGTATTTGATATGCACAAGTGATCAATATAATGTTATTTATTTAAAGAAGTGATAGCTTTCTCAATATCGTACCTTGTATTTTCACAGTACTTGACACTTGTGGAGGAAGCAATGAATCAGGTTCATCTCGGTTCAGCGTGCCAGAGAGCAATCGTGAACTTTGACCCCTGCATTTAGTTTAGATCTTGATTTTTGCTAAAAAGGGTACGTTTAATTCAAATTCGCAGTAGTAACATTTTTTATATACATTAGTGCCTTTTTTCCTAATGAAAGATTCGTCTGAATTTAAGGAAAAATAATAACATCTTTTTTTCTATTTTTTGGAATTGCTGATAAAATTAAAATTACATTTTATCAACAACTCCACGAAGCGTTTTTTATATATTCAGTGAAATATATATTTTTTATTAAAAAAATTTATTAAAATTAAGAGAAAACCATAAATGTAATATATTTGTAAATATATATAATAACATTTTTTACTCGCGTATCGTTGAGATAATTCAATAATTTATACTTTGAACGCTCACGACACCGTTATTGCATGCTTATATGAGTTTACGCCGAAGAAAGGTATTTACGTCATTAGATTTTAATCAAAGTTCAGAGGCATCAACTATCCCTACAATTATTATACGCAATATAAAGCCCAAAGTTTTGATTAAAAATGATTTAAAGTGATAAAAAGTAATTGATGACACAAAAATATTTAAAATATCCTAAAATATACACATGAATACTCTCTCATTGAACATCATCCTGCTCTTTACGTAAAAACCGACCATAAATAATATGGGGTGTAAAGGATCGGAGGTCACTGACCTGAAGAGTAGGCAGATTTCTAATTTGAAGAACGTTACCTACGTTATACATGAAAAATAATTATATGGTGAGTATTTAGTCTTTAATCATATTGAACTTTTAAAAGTATTTTCATAAAAACATATAATTAATACTTATATACGAAACACGTATTTTAGGATGTTTTTTTTCTTTAGATTTGATGTCTGGTTACGGCATGTAACATTTTCCTTCTCATCATAGTTATAAATAGGTATTTTATGATGTTATATAAAAATTTTGTGGTGCTCTCCAGTCCTCAGTGTTCATAAAAGCCTACTTGTATAAAGTACATTTTTATGATTACCACAATTATTTATACGTGAAAAATATCAATTAAATTTATACCTTTGGATAACTATGTACCTTAGGACGAATCGATGGCTTATAGGCTGTCATTGTAGAGTTCACTGCTCGATTCAGACACCGAGATTTATGCGAATATGGTACTAAATGAAATTATCACTAATTAAATCAGAACAATAAAGATTGAAGAAAAACCAGCTTCCTGTATAGTATAAAAACATATCTTGTCAGTCGGAGGTGGGGGTTTTTGCAATTCCGCCTGGGTAGCTATCACCTACTTATTAGATACCACTGACCTGTCCCAGCTTCGCACGGGTAGACTAAGCCCTCCTTATGAATCTCTCTATCTATTAGTGAAAACCACATGAAAATCTATTCAGTACAACAGTTTTGGAATTTATTGTGAACATACAGACAGACGGCAGTGCTCCCGGGGAGTTTGTTTTATAATATGTAGTGATTGTACCGCGTAACAGTAATTCTAATTTAGTTTGTGCTCTAGTTTGAATGGTGAGTTAGCCAGTGTAAAATAAAAGTTAATACATCTATTTATCCGATATATAAATAAAATTGATGAATACTAAAATTTTAATTCAAATTAATATCAACTCGCAATGCATGGAAGTTCTAGGTGAACTCTCGCAGTCTATGTTACAACTGAGTGGAAAATAGAGATAAATCAATCAGCTATCACTCAGTGATAAATTAGAAAAGCGTCGGTTCTAAAATTAGAAGTTTAAAATGGGAACAGCAGGACGGTTTTGATTGATTAAAAATAACGATTATTTACGCAATTGTCGAAAATTTCCAGTTGTTTATTTTCACAAGACATTTCAATTGAATGGGACATTCCATTACGCAAATCGTAATCGTAATAATAATATTATGAGTTAAGGAAGACCATTTTATGTGCACCCATCTGTTAAAACGTTTGATATATCATCATCGAATACTTTAGTGCAATTAATTTTAAATAATATATACAAAACTTTCAACACTAAAATATGTTAATTTATTAAATATTTATTTCAACCTTTTCAATGTAACTTAATTGAAATTAATTAAGTTATATTATCAGGCTTACCTGACCCGAACAAATGAACGTGGGATTTGTTACCCTCGCCTATAAACTTACCTTTTAGCGTGTAAAGTTTGTTTCCGTTCTATGTTTATTAGCAACGTTTTAAATAGACCGTTTATCTTATATAATTTAAGATTATCTGAACGAAAATTATGAATCGACGTCATTTATATTTCCTAAAAATGTAACCACGAACTAATCTTAGAATTTTTCAACTCACAGCCAAAAGTCCATAAAATTTAAATTAGTATCATTACCCATATTTGTTTTTGCTCATCGTTAAAAACACGATTGAAACGAGTTTATCGTTGATGATGGAAGGTGTAAACTAATTTGTGGATTGATCTGCTGAAATTAAAAATCAATATATATTTATCATATGGAATATGCCGCTAAACTGGCGCCAGTTAAATTCATTGATGTAACCAAATATTTACCTTAAGATTAAAAAACACTGCTTGATCAGTTACCCTGAAAAAAACCTGAAATTACCCTGTTAAAAATAAAAAAGTTTATACAACAATATTTAGGAATATAGTTAAAATATTATTATTTTTTTAGTTATTATATTACATTAATTATGTTGGCGTTTTGAAAATTACTTACTTAGGTTTTTCCTCAGTGACAATATCGATTTGTTCAAGCCGGCTCAGCAGATACCAACGAATTATCATATATGATATATTATTTCATGAACAGGAACAACAGACATAGCATTTCAGTTCTCAAGATCGGTGACGTATTGCTTCTATAAGGAATGATTTAAATTTCTTACAGCGCCAATGTCTATGGCTTGTGATAACGGATGGCCTACTGATGCCATAATAATTCAAAATTATTATAAAAAAATATATATAAATATATATATATATATAGTTTACGTTTACTTTGAAGTCTGATTTTATATCGTGATGTAATTACTACGACTTGTAATGTCTTTGGTTTTACTTTTTATTATCGCTTATTTGAAGATTTTGTTCTACTTTCCAAAGATTCTGGTAATAATTATTTTGATACTGAGGTGCATAAATTGCTATGCTAAACCTTACACCAGTATGCTAATAATATGGTGCCTTCGTTGCAATCTACAATGCAAACTCTCTGTGCAAAATGGTAGCCGTTGCGACAGCTCTGTATTGAGTTATTTATTATTTTTATAATAGAAACCCTCCTCGACTCTTAAAATAATACATATGGTATATCTAACACTATCCTATTTTAAATTTCAACGTTTTCGAAAAGTCAATTTTGTTTCTAGATGTACCTACAAATATTAAAGTTATTACGGCATTCAAATTTATTTTTAGCCATCGTTTATACAAATCGTCGTAAATAAAATGATTTTATGCAACTCGCAATCACGACTGAAGGCAACAGCATCAAGAGAATTTACAGGAATAAAAACATGTCGGGAAGGTGTAAACACGACATTTTTCTCGTCGAGTTTTCCGATGCTATTGAGTACCGTGGCCAATGTCCTACGTACTACGTGCACGGTTGAATAAACAACTGGCGAAAATCAAATCCTTAAATTCTTGAGTGAGATTAAACTTATCAGTGGCAATAACCTTTCGAAATATATTGAGATATTTTTTAGCTTCAAAATTTTTGTATAATTGAACATTAATTCTCAATTGATAATTTCTTTGTTCATACCGAGTTTTTTTTTAATCAGATGAATTGTTACATTTTTTTATACAACTTTAGAACATCACAAAGTATCAGTTAGAATTAAACAGATTTAATTTAAAATTTATTTTATATATAGTTTTTATTCAGTGACATTTCTAGCTATACAAAACAAATGAATGAAAATAGGAATAAAAAAATATATAAAATAAATGAATGAACAATATTCATTAAGAACGGTATTGCAAAGCTACTGGGATCGTTCTTCGTTCATGAACGCTTAATTGTAAGGCATAAATGTTTACAGAGTAGACATATCGGACCAACTTTCCATTCGTTAATCTTCGTTAAGTGCCTCCCTTTTCTTTCCACTACCTTTATGAATGGAGGAATACGTTAGTACTGAACTTTTTCTATACTTCCACAGACATAATTTATTGTGAGTGGTTTTAAAAAAAAAGTCTATATAATTAAGTAGCCAGTACGAATATATTTGCGAGCAACAGTTTGCCTCTTTTGCGTTAATATGAATATCTTATTGAAATCTAATTTTAAAACAAATTATCGAGTATGTCAACATCTGACTGTTACCATACACATAAGTCACAAACATAACTCATGTAGTCAGTATTTATGACATACCTCAGCGGCAGAAACTTTAACTTGTCTTTTTATCTCAATAAAATTAAATTTATATTAATAGAACATTTTTGATGATATATTAAATATGAATGTATACACATTTATTAATGAGAAATTGTTTTCCCAAAAGTACTGAGATTTTATTCACTGTGGCACATTTTCTGGAATAAGAAATGGTGACTTTCGTCAGTTTATTTTTTCGTATATCTATTCCAAATGACGTCGCGATACATTGATGCGTGAGAGGACCAAACTCTTTAATAAACTTTCATATATTATCTTTAGTGAATACAGTTCCCCTATAATTTATTCAACGTATTATGAGATATTCTAATATTTTAATATTTTTTTTATGTTTAGAGTTGATTAAAAAATGTAGGTTTTAACTAAGATATTTTGTTAAATTCCATGTTCATCCTTATACAGATGACGTTAATTTAATTAATCCTTATTCAAACAACAACAACAGCCTGTAAATTACCACTGCTGGGCTAAAGGCCTCCTCTCCCTTTGAGGGGGAGGTTTGGAACATATTCCACCACGCTGTTCCAATGCGGGTCGGTGGAATACACATGTGGCAGAACTTCTATGAAATTTGTCACATGTAAGTTTCCTCACGATGTTTTACTTCACCGCCGAGCACGAGATGATTTATAAAGACAAATCAAGCACATCAATTAGCGGTGCTGCCTGGGTTTGAACCCGCAATCATCGGTTAAGATGCTCGCGTTCTAACCACTGGGCCATCTCGACACTCATCTCATGCTGATCCTTATTCACATGCCTTTTAATAAAGTTCAAAATATATTTTACACCTATATCATATCATTCGGATGAATAATTAAGATATCTCATCTCAAATTACATGCTACAATAAATAAACGTTAGCTGCGTAACGGTCAGTCAGACCCTGACTGTGACAATCAGATTTTAAGATTGGGAGTTAAAATTATCTAAATCTGAATCAGCCGTGGACAAGTATCGATCTATGTGTCAATTACGATTCAAACCAATTTTTATATTTTCCATATTTTTTAATAAATGAAATATATAAAACTATTTCATATTTTCTTTATTGTTTGCACCACGTGAATCCGGAGCGGATGGGTCGCTAGTCAATAATAAATAAGGAAGAACGATTTGTTTGATTGAACCACAAATGATTCCGTTTACTGCGTTTCCATCGTTCACCACATCATACAAAAATGTTTTTCACTTAGTACAAAAAAAAAATTATATCAAACCTTTTTAGTGTCGCTTCAAAGTGTTTGCCTTATTTTATAATAACATTCTTTATCGTAACGATCTATTCGTCATAGAACTTCAAAGGCTCAGATAGTTTTTATTAGTTAAAATTTCGTGCATTTTTATCATCCTGCAAAACCGAAATGTACGCTCGAAATAATCAAGGTGGTTTCATATTTTGGCCTTCTTATGCGACCTAGAAACGTCTAAAAACCATCGGTTTATAATTGAACGAATGATATAGTGTATCAATGCTTGTATTTAAAAACTAAAAATGTGTGACCTTTTGCGGAAGTGATGCATGTGAGGCGTACGTCTGGATTATATAAACACGACTCATCCTACTCTAGTTATTTATTGGGGCCTCTTAATAGATGTTTTCAAATAGAGTTTATGAAATAATTGTTATGAGACGTAAAATTGCATTATTAGAACACGATTTTCGCTAAAATTCGAAGAAGCGTAGTAATTGTTGGTGTCGAAATTAATCACATAAATTTAAAATAATAATACTCAGTGTACATAACATTTTCAATTTAGCCAATGACGATGCATTTTTAATTATTATTTTATATTATGAAATTATTACAAACATCTTCTCCTCATACACACTAATACTAATACAAGATTAGGCGTATTCATTATATACGTACCGATACATACATATATTAATATTACCTATATATTTTATTTATACATATATGTATATTTTGTCTGGTTATTCGTGAATATATAATTATATGAATTTTGAAACTAATTTTTACGACCTAATTCTACAAAACAACTGTTAAACTACTAGTACACAGCTAAAGGTTTATATAGCTGGACATACAACCGAAGCCACGTGACGAATCATAAACAGGTTAACTTTCTCCTCACGTATCTAATCAATTCCAGAGACATCTCCAATAATGATTAGTTCTGAAACTGATTGACAGCGAAATGCTATTGTGGGAGCCAAAATACCATTTTGTTATATAACAATAACAACAGAGAGAACTTCTACATCATGTTGTAATCATTAAAATTACATATTTATTATTTCTTGAAACAGTTTCGAGTTCTGCCAGCACGGAAGATTCAGCGTCTGAAAAAAGAGGGTCAACGCTCGTTAAAAAAAACTAAGAAAATTTTTCAATTTTACTTTCAACCTTAAACTTTAAAAGAAAAGTCATGAAATACAGTTGGTCTTGTCAAATGTACGACCTTTTCAAACTACATCTTGATAATTCGACCTAGAATATGATATAACTTGTATCTCCATCGGCTATTTATCAGCGCTCTGTCAATGTTAACTATTTTCACAATGAAGGCGATCGTTAATTAAACAAACCAGTGAAATATATTCACGAATGTGATACGACACTCGTTGCCAATATTGTTAAATTCGCGAAGGTTGTATAATATATACACTTGAAAATCCGGCATTTTATTTTTCTTCGAATATGTTTAGTGAATGATTCTCTGTCTCAATGAGTCATTTTTCATACTCTGAGAAAATCGTACACAGTTTTGCGAGAAAGAAAAACTCTGTTTGTTTTTTTTTTATCATTCGCGTGATATTTTATTTTATGCATAATATCAACAATTTTATCATATTTCCTTGAAACGTTACTTCACGAAAATCGTTATTATTTAATCATAATAATTATATTTTCCTTAATACTCGTAATGATATGTGTTTTTATTGGCAGTGGTTTGATATTAAATGATTCGTATTATTGTTTCGAACTGATTAATATTTCAAATCTCCAAGTGTCAATAGACTGTTCAATCATTGATCGAGTTATTTTTAAAAAACAATATTCTAATTTTATTAAATCATTTATATCAAAAGCAAGCTTATATACTTAGTTATATATATTTGGAGCAGAATAACATAAAGTTAGTCATGAAAAATTATTTCCGGTATCAAGGATCTTCAAATAAATAAAGCCGTTTCCGCATTAACAGTTACGATCACACGTGTTTATACTTCGTTCTTTTATAAGTGACATTGAAACATAACCGTAGAGCAGACTAATGTCCAACGATTCGCATTATTAATAATGCTCATTGAAGATATCAAAACATTATCTTAAGCAATTATTTTTAAATTTCATTAATTAAGTTGGATAGACATACAAGGTTTCAGGCGAATCTAGTTTGAAAAAAATATCTCAACGTTTAAAGAATATTTTAAATAGATGAACGGAAGTATAGATTATGAAAAAAACCATTTTGCTAAATAAAACTCGTAATAAATAACTTATACGCCGTCATCCATATTATATATGTGTAGGCTATCACGATATGAAGATTACGTGTCAATCGAGTAGTAGTTTGGCATGCATCCGACCCGTCGTATTTTAGAATTTAAGGGGGAATTAGATTTCCTCAATAACTCGTAACGTTATTTAAAAAAAAGCGTTCAAAATAAAAGCTGCTTTTTAGAAATTAAACGTCAAAACTCAACGAAGTATTCATAAATATTTATCATCAATTCATTATAAAAGTAAAGTAAAGTAACAGCCTGTAAATTGCTGCAGTGGGTACTGCTGGGCTAAGGCCTCCTCTCCCATTAAGGAGAGGGTTTGGAACATTTTCGGCTAAATTTCAATGAAATTAGACACATGCAGGTTTTCTCACGATGTTTTCCTTCACCATCGAGCACGAGATGAATTATAAACACAAATTAAGCATATATATATAGCAGTGCTTGCCTGGACTTGTACCCGAACTCATTCGCTAAGCCGCACGCGTTCTAACCACTGGGTCATCTCAGCTCATTTATTATAAGTTGACGAAAAAAAAATTTGATACTATAGTTATTTTATTAAATTCCGAACCTTATTTTTTAATTTCCTTTCTTATGCGGTCGTTCGTAGTCAGTTTTTTTTAATTTATTATAATCATTAACTATATAAATTGTTCACAGAGAACATAGTTCATCGACATAAATAAGCAAATTAAAGTTAAGTCGTGATTTTGTTTCGAAACGCGTCACATGTCGTAAGTAGAACAACAATATACGACACCGGAATCATAAATTTATTTGGCTATAAATGTATCTGCAAGCCACGACTCCATGTGGCATATTATGCAATGTCCACACTCTTTCATTGATGAAAAGAAGCCAGATCAAAATATCGAAAATAAACGGTTTATTTAGCATCATAACATATACATTTTTTCGTATTACGTTTTTGATATATCTGTGGATAGGATGCAGATAATACGGTACAGATTTTGTAACCCAAGTCGGCCTACAAAAAATATTATGTTGACAGCCTCCATGGTCGAGTAGTGTGTACACCGGTTTTCATGGGTACGCCACTCCGAGGTCCTGGGTTCGATTCCCGGCTGTGTCGATGTACATTATTAATAGTTTTCTATGTTGTCTCGGGTCTGGGTGTTTGTGGTACCTTCGTTCCTTCTGATTTTCCATAACACAAGTGCTTTAACTACTTACATTGGGATCAGAGTAATGTATGTGATGTCATATTTAAAATTTAAAAATATAAAATTAAATTTAAAAATTTATTATAAGTTCGATAAATATCGGTTTTGTGTTCCGAAGTTATACTCTAGTTCTTGTATGGGGCATTAAATCCCAGCAAACAAATATTTCATGGTCAATTGAGATGGCACACATATTAGTGCAAATGTATATTGTTGTTATGCGCAGTTGTTAATCTCCATTCGCCAAATCCGGACGAGTTAAGGACATCAGTGGAATCTATCAATAGCTGTTAGAACAGTTTTGGAATTAGCTTATAATGATTTTTATCAAGCAACTTTCTGAGTCCGTTTACTATATATATCCCCCGCCCTCTTAAAATATTAAACGGTTTTAATGTAGTTACAGTGGAGAATCCAAACGAGAAAATAAACCATATACAAAAATAATAATAGATACTATCAATAAAATAAAAAATGTATGAGTTCATTTTGAATGTTGTTGCTGAAGGCTAGAAACTAATGACATCGAATGAAGTTGTTTTATTTTTATTAAGTGTTTTTGCAAAGAATTTGAAACTAAAAAAATAATACATAAATCCTATTTGTTCAACTGTTGAATTATTTGTTACAAAATAAATATAAATCTTCAAACAAATTTATCATTTTTTTGAAATCGTAGCCGTGAAATTGAATAGTAAGTGTTATTTATTTGAAATATTTGATTTCAGAAAAATTCGGTGTGTTTGTCTAATCTACTTAAGCTCGTAACCTCATTCCCAGCGTGTTACATAATGCGAAGTGTAAATAATATTATGTATGAATCTCGGAAAATAGTTCCATTACTCATTACTCTTTAATTTTATTATGATTCCATGAAATTAATCTTAACACTGCCCCACATTGCTTTAAAGAAATAATTTCAAATACGACCGAAACATTTTTTTATATTGTTAAGCATTATTTGTTGTTATAACTGTAATAACAATATATATGCATTTTCAACTAAACATAACACGACCACAAGGCACAATGCGAAATGTTTGTATAGCTTTTATATACAAACAGTTTCAGACAAAACGTGATTGTTAAATGAAATTGCCAGTCACGTGTACGATCAATTATTCGAACTCTATAATAAATTTAATAAAATAATACGAGTAGCTACTTACTTTATTCCACTATTTTCTCTATAGCATTTTACATAGTTAATTAGTCATCATTTTTTTTGGTCTTTATAAATATATTTTTAACACTTAGGAAACTATTATTCATCGTGTTTTCCTTTTTTTTAAATATAAACATTCTTTGGCTATATGGTCCCGGAAATGTCGAAATGAGCTGTCCTATTTGTATACATTTAGAAACATGGAAGTATAGAAAAAGCGATTGGTGGTGTTAAATATTAATGCTTATGAATGAATAATGGATAATTATTTACATTAAATTTACACAAGATACAATTGATTTTTACTTTTTTAGTATTATAAGGGTTTTTTTTTATGAAATAGGTTGGTGGACAAGCGTATGGGCCACCTGCAGTAAGTGGTCACCATCACCCATAGACAATGACGCTGTAAGAAATATTAACTATTCCTTACATCATCAATATGCCATCAACCTTGGGTACTAAGATGCTATGTCCCTTGTGCCTGTAGTTACACTGGCTCACTCACCCTTCAAACCGGAACACAACAATACTGCGTACTGTTGTTTAGCGGTAGAATATCTAATGAATGGGTGGTACCAACCAAGGCGGGCTTGCACAAAGCCCTAGCACCAAGTAGTGTACTGTTGTACTAACATTTTTACGGAATTTCAGTCATTGTAACCAATCTTACTAGCTATTTGCGAAGTTAGTGTCATGCACTACATTTTTTACAATGCCACACTTAACCCAACTGGACAAAAACCCGACACGACCCTCTGGACATACAAATACGTGAACCGGTAGAAGTGAGTTTACAACGATAATTTACATAAGCAATTAAAAAAATTACTAAAAATGGTATATGTTTGGTTACTAACAGTACGAACGATATTTTTCTACCGAGTCAAGAAAGTCAGTTGAGAAGAATATGCAGAGGCAAAAACTCATCTATAAATTAAACATGCTCATGTGTGATTTATAGCTCACATCAGCTCCTTGTTTTAAATAAATACATCTGTCATTTAATAACTATTAAAGGGGAGCGCACCTATCTATCCGAAGCAATACTTTTGCAGATATGCTAGATTTAGTATCACAAGTAAAGCTAATATTAATACCAGTTCTTTACAGGTTCATCCTTTGTTCAGTATTGATGATGTTTTACTTTAATGTATATTATCTTGAGATTATCAATAAATATATAAGGCAAGAAGGTAATCGAAATAATAATAATAATGTATTGACTCAAAACGTAAGTATTGCAAAAGAAAGCTTATATATATGAGTTTAGAAAATAAATATGACTATAATTAAATATTACTATTACCTAAGTACTCGAGTTCGGCGTATACCTACAAAAATTTCAGGTTTTTTTAACATAAAACCATTTAAATTATTTTTTTTAAATGTTGAAAGAAAATTACATTACTTATTGTAATAAGAGAATTATGTATAAAAGTTTTCTAAAACAAAACTAAATTGACTTAATTTGTAACATTTATTTTCTTCATTTAAATTAACTAGCCCTTATTTCCCTGCTAAAAGTCTACTTCATATTTTAATTAGTTCCCTGTCAAATGCTTAATGGTAAAATGATTGAAAGATGAATCGTTTAAAAATACATCGCAACCTTCCGACCGTTTTCACAATGTGTCGGTGAGTCATTCTGTACTATCTTCAAAGGGACTGTCGATAGTTGAGGGCACTCTACGTTTATTCAACGGAACGTGAAGCGAGAGAGTACTTGTATGCTATTTCTGGTGTATTGAGTTTCATTCTCGTTTTGATCGTTGTTACAACAACAACAACAACAGCCTGTAAATTCCCACTGCTGGGCTAAAGGCCTCCTCTCCTTTTGAGGAGAAGGTTTGGAACATATTCCACCACGCTGTTCCAATGCGTGGTGGAATACACATGTGGCAGAATTTCTATGAAATTTGTCACAGGCAGGTTTTCTCACGATGTTTTCCTTCACCGCTGAGCACGAGATGAATTATAAAGACAAATTAAGCACATGAATCAGCCGTGCTTGCCTGGGTTTGAACCCGCAATCATTGGTTAAGATGCACGCGTTCTAACCACTGGGCCATTTCGACTCACGATCGTTGTTAATCAGCCTTTAAAAGATTTTAGTGCTGTTTAAAACTTTAATGAAACCGCAATACTTCATAATACATTGTTCTGCAATTACTGGTAGGGCTTTGTGTGTGTGGCATGCCCATCTGGGTAGATAAGTCTATCGTCAGTTATTATGCCGTTAAACATCAATATTTAGTATTGCTGTGCACCAGCTAGGATGAATAAACCAGCATGATTAATAACAGACACTAGATTGATTCATAACAACTCAACTTTTCAGAGTTGTTGTGTTGACTACGTTGAAAGTGTTTTTTTGTATTACTTACAATCAACTTTTTCATTCAATCGTACAACTTTACAATCCGTAGAAGCTTTCAATCCACGTTTTGTTGTCCAAAAATGAAAATGTCTTCTTAGGACAAGAATTTTGAAAATTTATTTCTTAGTGCTATTCTACACCATTAATTTCTTCGCAACATTTTTCCTTTTAGACTCAACGCTGTAGGCTGTAAACGTACAGTGTGTTCACATTTAGTGTCAGTCATTATCATACAGGAGCCGAGAGGGCCCAGTGTCTAGAACGCGTGCATCTTAACCGATGATAGCGAGTTCAAACCCAGGCAGGCACCACTGAATATTCATGTGCTTAATTTGTGCTTATAGTTCATCTCGTGCTCGGCTGTGAAGGAAAACATTGTGAGGAAACCTACATGTGTCTAATTTCATAGAAATTTTTCCACATTTGTATTCCACCAACCATTAGAACAGCGTGGTGGAATAGGTGCCAATACACATAGTTTATATATTTCAAAGAAACGTTGACAACATATTATAGGTTGTATATGAGGGTGAAAGGCAAACTATAATATTATAATCTAGTTTCCGCAATTTTGCAAAGTAATAAGGTACATTCATCTTGGCGCATGGTAGTCGTTTCTCAAATAAGAATGGTTAATATTTATTAAAACGCCATTACCAATGGGCAGTGGTAACTACTGACCATCAGGTGGTCTATTTATTTGTCAGCCTAACAATATCACCATCAAGTGTTGAAAATAATTTGTGCGAGACTAACACGTGTACACGTGAGACTCGTTCGTTCCGCAAGATGTCGAAACGCATTCAGAATCAGGCGATACTAACGACATTTCCGGGTACCATCTTATTTTTCGATACGAAGAACTTTTTAACTAAACATATAATTTATATGTGCAAAATAATTGTTTAAATATTAGTATACATATATATGTATCAGGAAAAATCAAATGATTTTTGTTATTGTAGGATAAATTTTGTTCTGAAGATAATTTTACTAAAAAACGTACATCAACTCATCTTTAAACTCAATGTAATAAAAGTATTGTTGTTTGGGTGTTATCTATGTCAATGACGCCGTTATGAGTGGAATGTAATGCCACTGGACAATATACTATTAGCGTATACTTTAATACGGTCCTTACAACTAGAGGTCAACATTTTCTTTGAACTTCAATGTCATAGAAGCTTAAACGACTATTACTTTTTAACTATTTCTAAATTTCACAACATCTGTAAAATCAAGTTGTAAAATGAACGTAGCCCGGTATATTCCACAGTATATTAGCTGCGTACGCGCATATTTGGCGCTGTGCCAATTGCACTCGCTGGCCGGATGCCGTTCGTTCTCAAGAATTTGAATCCGAGCATCGTCGGCTTCGCCGGGCTACCGACGAGCGACGGCGCCTGTCCACCGAGAATATGGAAGTACAAGAATTTATCTTTGGTTTACTTTATTAATAAACGCGTCTAGAGTACAACAGATAGGTAGCGAAGATACGCTGATATTAACGGACTTCGGCGGCTTTGTCGCATGCCATTAAAGTCTCGCTTCGAAGAAAGTATGCGCAGATGTCAAAACGTGCATGCAATGAAGATGCCGTAATTCCGGGGCAATTAAACCGTTTACGAGAAAATGAGTAAACAGGTTGATGGGTCGCCCACGAAATGAATCAAGTGCTCTGACACTTACAGATCATTGACATCGTTATATTAATGAAAATAAAGTCCATAAAATAAGTAATAATTTTTTATTTAGTCTCTATCTGCACGCATGTCTTAATAAAAACTAGTGAAAAAAAAGGGTTTTAAGTTTCAGACACAAACATATTTAGACTAGTTAGAGTTTGTGACACAACGGTAATTTAATTTATAAAATTATTTATACTTCGGTGACAAATTAAAGAGATGCGATCCTTGTCGGCTTGATGACTGCCGGGTCTGAGAGAAGGACGCACTTTATAATACGAAACAAGGCTGAATTATAACACTAATAATTTTATCTTTCCTCTCATACACGTACCTTAGTAACCTTGGGCATGTTTGTCCTTTGTAAGTTAAGGATATTAATAAAAGCTTTATGTGAAGAGAATTCTGATATCTTCTTCCTTTGTAGTATAAACTAAACTGTTTTATATTATTAAAAGCGATCCATATAAAATTAATATTTTATAGTGATAGCAAAGTTGTTTGACAATCTATGCTACGTTTGGTTACAACTTTTATGTATGGAAAGTAAATGTGAAAAATTAGTGTCATGATTATTCTTCATTCAGGGAAACGTGCTCCTATATAACCCATACTTAAGCAACTTCCGATTTTTTTATCATAATAAATAAACGTGACTTTGGTATGCCAAATTATCGCCAGAGGTCGCGAGGTGGTGAAACACATCCGCGGTATTGTATGACAATTAGCAGTATGAGAAACAGCTGTTAAACGGGCAGCCAAGAACGTTAGCTGTCATTCTCGTCCGTTACAAGCGAAAATAATGTACTGAACAATGAAAATAAAACTACATAAATATCGATCACTTTCCATCCCAATTATCACGAGGTTTTTTTCTTATTTAATACAGATTTTTAATTTTAATGTATATCTCAAGTTCATTATAATAATCTGTTCTGAAAAGAAAATAAATTAAAAAAAATAATAAAGTTGTAATTGATAAAAAAGTTTATGAAATATATAGGTATGTACATTAAAATATTATACAAACATTTGAGCTTTACTAATTCAAAAGCAATTGTCGAATTGTTTTACTTGCAGGGGAAATTTTATGGAAATCTATACTAATATTACAAATGAAAAAGTGACTCTATCTGTCTGCCGCACTTTCAGGACCAAACCACTGAAAGGAATTTGATGAAATTTGATATGACTAACTTGAACTTCAAAGAAGGGCATAGGCTACTTTTTTGCTTACACGTGATAAACAACCGCTAAAACGCGAGCGAAGCAGCGGGCTCGTATTATTCGTATATTCGTTTTTTTATTCGTTACCACAGTTTACATAGCATGTTTAAGGTTAGGTCTCTCTAGTGAGCATGTTTCATGCTCGTATCAGAGGGACCCACTCTTCCATAACATAATGTGTTATATAAGCAACCAAAGAAAAACATAGTAAAACATAAAAAGCAGTGGTTTTTCAGCGCTTACTAAATGAAAAGTGCAAGTTCGGGTCGTAGCATCATGCGGCCTTTCCCGAGGTCGCGTTCGACCTGAATTCGCCACGCAGCCGCTGTCGTACTGAGAACAACACGCGTGATTCATATTCGCTCAAGTGTAATACTGTAACAATACCTAAACATCTCAATGACACTGTCTAACTAGCTGTAACCGCGGTTTTACTCGGGTTTAATATTTGTTTATTACTGACATATTTAATCGATGTGAGCATTATATAAATATGATTTAAAATATTTACAGACTTAACTGATTCTTATAAAATAAAGACTGAACGGTACTTTAAAATTCTTCTTATAGTAAGT
Source organism: Vanessa cardui (assembly GCF_905220365.1). Classification (NCBI taxonomy): domain Eukaryota; kingdom Metazoa; phylum Arthropoda; class Insecta; order Lepidoptera; family Nymphalidae; genus Vanessa; species Vanessa cardui. Next base: position 10,996,843 of record NC_061129.1, read on the forward strand.
ATTTACGTTAGTATCTTTTGTCTTTTCAAAGATAATCTCGGACAAACAAAAAAGCTTGTAAATATTTGGTAATTGGTAAATAGCCAAATTAAATTTACAAAAAATTCAAACATTTAAATACAGACATTTCGATTTTTTTATTCATATCTAGCAAAATAGTTACATTTATTACAAGGAAAATGATTTTGATAAATCATCAAACACTTGGTCTTTAATCTTGTTTTATTTTCCTGGAAAAATTACTCAAAGCTTTCCAACAATTAGACATGCATTTTAGCGTTGCGCCTATGTCTATTTCAGGGTACCACTGATTCACGGTCAGATAAAAAATATTTGATCTCTAATACTTTTTATAAAAATGTAATTTCTTATGTATTTCATTAACCTGTACTAGAACAGCATGGTAATAGTAGCTCCAAGCCTTATCCTGAAAGGTTACAAAAACAATAATTACAGCCTGTAAATTTTCCACTGCTGAGCTAAGGCCTCCTCTTCCTTTGAGGAGAAGGTTTTGGAACATATACCACGCTGTTCCAACGCGGGTTTGTGGAATACACATGTGGCAGAATTTCTATGAAATTGGATAACCCTTACCTTAGTTTAGACCTTAGATTAGCGATGGAATATTTACAGGCTTTACTTTATTTAAGGACAATTTTTGTTTAAATTATAAAAGGTATTGGACGCAATTTAAAGTATTACAATAGTATTCACGTTAATGCCTCGATGTGAGCTTGAATCAGGTGATTATACATTTAGTCATGCCTCGTGCTTGCCCATTAATTTCCGTAATCCATTTATTCACTACATTTGTGCCTGTATATGATTGAGACGTCTTTTTATTAGAGGTTTGTTATGAAAACTAGCAGCCATACAGGAAACTCGTGAGAATATTAAATTTTGTTTTTAACAACAACAGTTTTAGTGCAGGAAAAAGTCAATTTCAAAAATTTTGGTTTACCTTACGTTAGAGAAAAAAAAAAGTTAAAAAAGAGTTTTTTTTTTGATCGTACGTAGTACTTTTATTTTCATTTATTGTAGTAGCCATGTAACCAGAATTTGATATTTAAATAATTATGAATAACTTTTTTTAATAAAATTTTAAAGCGAAATAAATATCTGAGAATTTAAAAAATATATTTAATTTACCATTTGTATCGCTAGACATCAATTATAGCTCCTCGCCTTACTATTATTTTATGAGACTACAATCAAGCTTGCTCTCTTTCGAAGACACGTTGAAACTTTCAAAGCAACTTTATATTAATTATTAGGAGCGTTGGACGGAACGTGGGACGGCTAAGCGCATCTATGCACGTGACTTAATGCACTGGCTTAGAAGTATTTACAGTAGGATTGAAACCCAGACTTCATTTACAGTTTTCATAAAACCGTTCCTCCGTCTAATACAATATTTACTTTCCCAAGTCAATTACATATTCAAGTTACTTTATCGTGAATCTCGTAAAGATCTCGTATTAAAAAAACGTGACAAAGTGTTGTATCATTTTAAATGAAATCGTGTATTTAGACGATCATTTATCGAAGTAACATTTTACTTATAATATTTAATTTGTTCGTGGGATACAGAAACCTTATCCAGCCCTCTGGCAAAGATTAAAAAACAATTGGTTTCGACGGACCGCCACTAACGCTTTGGAATTAATGAAATTATGTCATCTCAGAAATAATTGGACATTACTTTGTGTACAAAAATTGTATAAATATTTTATTTGAGTCGTGAAATATGGAGGCCATAAAAATATTGTATTTACCAATCTTTGGATTCGAAGAAATCATACAAGAAGAAAATATACAATTATCACAAAGTACAGAACTAGGAAGTCGAAACTGGTGTTTGTCTACATTAGTCCAAATGTACAGTATGTACCCTTAAGTCATATTAAGATTTAAAAACCTCATTAGCAAAAATTTCTTTCAAGAAATATTTTTTTAAGTCTAATGGAACAGTAACAGTACGCATTTATGTGATCTCACAGATATGATCAAAAGAATAATTGTTTCAGGAAGGGAAATTTACCTATAAACAATTTATTAATAAATATTTTAATATTTTTTTAAATATCTACCCTAAAATTATTAATCTTGGAAATTTATGTAAGAATCAAATATAGTTCGTGTTGAAGTTTATTATTATCTATTAGTATACCTTATAAAATATCTGTATCACATTTCCTTTTGTTAATTAAGAGATAACTCGTACAATGAACAAAGAATACGTTTGAACTCGGGGCCATTGAACTCTAATTTAAAATGTTAATGTGCCCTACTATGAAGGAACGAGGGCGAACTCGGTAGGGATTACAAACATCGCTACATTCTCAGGTAAGGTTTTTGACCGAGCTCTTGACATCGCAAAGATTCCAGAGTGGCGCCCGACAAATTTGGGTGTCAAGCTTAAGTTGTCACAGAGGAATCCGGTACAAATTAAGTGGGCAGCCCTCCGCAAGATGCGTGCCGACCGCCCGCGCCCAGCATCCATGTTCGAATGTATTAAACCGTCTTCGCTTACTTCCATAAAAATAAATGTCTACCCTTTCTCCGCTTGTACACATCGAAGCCGATATTACATGCAATTAATGCTTGTTTACAAAACATTAACACCGTATTACACTCGTCCTGCTTTATGACTTCGATAAAGATTTTTTTTCCGTATTCGGCGTTATTGAGAGCAATTACTTGTATTACCAGCCGCGAGATATCAACCGTTTCGTCATAACACGTTTCATTTAAAATGGTTTTTTAAAATGTTATTTTTGGGTGGTAAGTGTTTCCGCAATGAGAATAGTCCGATTAATGAAAAGGGAATGTCAAATTCTTGGCAGAGCTATAGAAGAGCATTTTAGTAGCATTGTTCATTGAAATGAAGGCAAGAGATTAGTAATTATTATCGTATAAGCAAGGTCGGGTGCCTTACACTTCGGAGAGTAATCACCGGACGAATAGCTGGTGAATCACATCGTTTGAGAATGGTGGGCGACAAGTAATCCTGTTTATTTTTACAACTTGACTTGTGATACAATAAGAAAGTAATTTTAGAAAGCCTGTTACGTCCCTGTTAGTATTTATATACTTTCATCCTTCCTTTTTGGTACCGTGTGCATCCTTGTTACAATGTGACAATCTGGAGCGGGTGATGTAACGAGATTTGAAAAATATTTTATGATCCAGACAATATATCTACAAATAATCTCCTTCATCGTCAGTAAAGATGAATTTACAAAATCGGAAATACGAATTATTTTATTTATTAATAGTACGAATCTTATACATTGTTCGATATTTTCAATACTTTGGTGTTCAAGATAAATAATTATTTTTTTGTCATAAGTGTTATTTTTATTATCTTAGTCTTAAAAATAGTAATTTAAAACATTGATTTTTATTACAGTTTCGTCGCATTAGACAGTCTTTTGTATACGACGTGTGAATGAAACTAATGTGAGCTAGAAAATAGTCGTGTTTATTTAAAAGGTAGCTTGTCAGAAAAAAATGTTTTAAAAGTTTCTTAACTGCCAATGTTTCTGATTCATTCATTCCGTTATCAATGTGGTCTGGTTTTAATGAAGTGGAATATAGTTGTCAAATCTTAAGTAAAACCTGTTAAAACCTTTGCGACGCACAAGTTACGATTATAAACCTAAAATTGGTTTAACTTCACTAATGATGATGTATAGGATGCATTTCATATCGTTAATTCTCATAAAATCACTCAATACTGAAAAATTATTTTGTTTGTTTACATTTTAAGTCAGTTTGCATGAATTTTAACCGAGAAACCTGAAGAATAAACACTAAAACAACTTCCCCCTTTCCTGCGATCCGCACAAAGACATTGTGTGTAAACAAAACAGGATATTACACAAATCACTGGCTAAATAAGTACTAAATTGTATTAAAAATAAATCCGAGATAATCATAACATAATGATACAATAAAACATCCTACAAAATTATCTTTAGATACTGTTCAATCAATATTGAAAAGAATTTTCGTTTGTTTGTTCATAAACGCAAGATTTTGACATAATATTTTTAAAATATGACAGGATACGCATTGTTTATATTTTCATGACAGAAAGAGTAACAAAATATTCTCATAACATATAATCTTCCTTCTTTGATAGCTTACGTTTTAAAATTTTTACTAATAATTTCAGACCACGATATACATTAGGTCATTTTAGAGAAAAATATGGAAAAAATCTATGAAAAATGTACCTAAGTGAAATCGGGATAATTCACTGGTAGCTTATACACTCATAATTATCATAAAGTACAATAATTTATGAAGTATATAATTTAATATTAACGAATTTAAATCTTTTGTATGTGTCTCTTATACTAATTTATAACACATTGGAGTTTACCGGGGCGTGGAAGTAGCACTTGTTCTGTTGAAAATTTATGCCTCTGGCTTTAAATATGCCGGAATTATGATAACATTATTAGTATTTGTTATGAGAAACTCTTGCATAGATTCTGCTGTCTAAATGTTACAACTTGATGGTGAGTGGTGGTTATATACCATCGAATGGCCCATTTGCCAGACTACGTATAACAATTAAAAAAAGCCTGTGACGTTACTCAATAAAATTACGTACGCCTGTTAAGTTAGAATTTTATTGAACGGATTATTTTCTCGTAATCGTTAATTCAAGAACAGAGTACTATATTTGTAAATGTAAGGATTAGTGCAGATCAAAATCTTTTAACACTCGTATTAATGCATTTTACAGGAAATGAGCCTGCATCAAGATCGCGTCACCAGTTCGCTTCATGTAACTCTGTTTTGACATTACGTTTGTTCATTATTTACTATTTATCTACATTTTCTTGAAATTACGCATGCAATATAAAACTGGATTCATCTTAAAATAATAAGACTAGGGAATTATATAATAATTATTGTACCTATCAATTACTTTCAAGTACTTTCTTTTTGCCTCGAAAAAGTGTTATTTTTTAAAGTATACTGTTTTTCATATCACCGCACTAATAGCATTAATGTTCAATTTATAACGTTCAGCTCCGAAAACATTAACTATTTTTCTAACCAAATATGCCACATCGTCTGATACTAATATGAATAAAAATATTGCTGTTGATTTTATAAAAATATATTAAAATAAAATTGTTAAAATAACTCTACAAGCTCGGGGCGGGTTTTAGTTAGTGTAAAATGTAAAATACATCATATATAGAATTTCTTTGAAAATGGTAAACAGTTACCGCTTTCTTGATCAAAATACACGAGAGCTGACATCCACAACGTACTTATGAGTCAAGTTTTCTAAGAACTAAATAACTTAAAGAACTTGTCATTTGCAAGAAATGGATTCGTATGAGTAACATTAGTTACGAGCAAATTTATATTGAATCTTCACGAGGAATGTATTGTTTTAAACTCATACACAAATCTGAAGCCAAACAAAGATATTCCTCGAAATACTTGAATCGCGTTAATCATTACTTCTATGAAAAATATTTAATTCCCTTGTTTGGCGCAATTCGTCGTATAAAAAGTTCACGTCTAGAGAAGGTTTTAAGTCTTCACTAGTTATTTTAAATATTATAAAGTTTAATGTGTTTTAAAGAATTTTATTGCGTAATAAACTAAAATTCCACCGGCTCGAAATACTTGACGGAAGTCGTTTTATATTTAGCTCGAAGCTTGATATCAAAATATTTGAACCGAAGTGAGTGACGTTGCCTAACAATAACCTAATATATCGCGGGATGCCGTGCCACTACTAACCTTACCACACATATAAGACGACTTTATAGCTTTCTGTTTTCTATGTAACATTCATTAGAAAAACAAAGGAATAATCATTTGATTAATTGTATTTTTATTAAGAACATTTTCCAGCCACTGCAGATCGGTACTTGGGCTAGTAGGTAGTGTTAAAACTCGCACGTCGAAAAGCACGTAAAGGAACTCTTTTCGGTCATCACATATTGCCCGACTGTTGGATTACATTGCGACTGTTTACGCGCCGACGTTTAAGCTCAACAAAATCACCTACGCAGTTCGCTATTCTCCTTTGACTGCCGCTGCGGCCGAAATTAGTCAGAAACATCATTTTATTGTAACACATTTTATTATATATTAGTGAGGTATTCAAACGTAATGAAATACGTAACATATCTATTACTGGACATATACCTGATACAGATCAGTTTTTATTACAACCATGGATCAATGTTATGACAGTCAGAAAAACAAATACTGTGTTTTTATTTAACATATTTCATGTACTACTACGAGTTACTATATATAGTTGGTAAAGTGATGTTATAAATAGATATATTTGATAAAGTAATATCTGCATGCAAATAAAAATAAATCACTAACATTTAATGCCAAAATAACAATGATTGACTATAATGCACTCAGCATGTGTAAGCTCAGTTAACTGATGAATGAACTCTAAAAATAGATTATCGAGTACCTTTTTTGATAGCGTGGAGTTTATTAAACGCGCCCACTTCACCATGATCATGTGAATTTCAATAAAACGTGACGCTGGTATGAGTTTCGTTTGTATAACGAATGGAGACAGCTATTCTTTGGAATATACATGAACATATCTCATAATTGTTTCTTTAATTTAAAATATATTCCACTTACGATTAGGTTTTCATGTAAGTATATTGACTATTTGAATTACGTGTCGAAAAACACTATAAAATAATCATTGTTTCATTATATAAGAATTAAAAGTATTTTTTATTCAATATTACAAATCTGTATTTTTTTTGATGTCGTTACAAATAATATTGCTGTGAGAGTTGCACTTTTGTATCGTTATTACAAAAAAATGACAAACTTTCTTGTTCCCCTAGGTTAATGCAAACGTCTAAAATAAATATTTAAAAATAAAAATAATCACAATTGTCACAAATTAAGATTTAATTTGACACTTAAGTGTCAAATTAAATCTTAATTTGTGACAATAATAAACTTAAACCAATTCAATTTTTTTGTTGAATGCTTTAGCAGTTTCGATGCACCACATCTCGATTACATTACATCATAATTTTTTTCCTCCTTAACCAAGTTGAAAGTAATTTAACACGTAAAAGGTCATCAATAAACTGTAGATCGGATACACAAAAAGTCGGTTACTATAACAATAAACCAGGTTTATCGTGTATATATATTGGCACTATTTCTTAAACAATAAATATATCATTCTAAGTATCCAGTTGGGGTAAGTAACACACATCCGGAGGGACGTCACGTAATTTACCGGACAAATTATACCTAGAACTGTGTCAATATTACGTCGCTATTATTTCATGTCTCAAATATGTTGCCTATAAGTTAACTATACTATAATATTAAGTCTTTACTGACCTTCTTTTATATAGATACATTATTTTTTTAGTATAACTTAAACTCATAATTAGATCAGTATCAGACATTCTAGAAAAATATAACGAAGCTTTTCTACTGCAACGGTAACACTAAACTTACGTAATTTTCTTCGAGAAAGGTTGTCAAAGAAATATGAAAACAATACTTTTAGGTTCTAGAATGTACTGCCCTGAGACTAATTGAGTGGAAAAATAAAAATAAGTGTTATAGTATTTTTATTACGTTTTGTTGGGTTTTCGCTTTTCATTTGAGTTTATTAAGAAGTATTTGATATTGTCATATTTATAGCCTCTGCATTTTTCGTTTTGGGTATACTAAAATGTTTAGTAGATTACCTTGTTGGTTCAGTATGACGAGTTATATAGTTGCTGACCTTAAGATCCTAGTTTCAACAGTTTCAAGCATCGATTTTTTTATTTCTAAGGAGGGTGACTGTCAAATGGTCAGCTGATGTTATCTATATCTATATGTGCACCGTAATTCCGTAAATCAATCTGGGGAACTAAGATGTTATGTCAGTTTTACCTGTAGTACTACACTAGTTCGCTCACCAACCGCTACACAAGTATACGGATAAAATATCTGATGAGAGTGTAGTACCTTCTCCGATGGACTTGCACAAAATGCCATAAAAATGAAATACATGACATGTCATAGGCAAATTCAAAATTCAAATATTATTGAGTAATTTTTCAAGTACCGAAAGTCCAGGGTCAGCTTAAAGATATTCATTACGCCACCTATACAACTTACGTGTATTTCAAATAGGTCGTGATAAATGTTCCATTATGAAAGTTTGTTAATAAACATCAAAGCATACTAGAGTCGCATTCAAGTCACGTCATTTCGTAGACAATGCCTTCGCGTAACGCACCCGCTACGGCTACGAGCACCTGTCTACACTTCAGTCTACACACCTTTGTTGCTATCAATCTGTGTATCGTATGACCTACTTAAGATGATAGTGAAATTGAAACTTTGAAAAATATACTATTAAAACACTGGTTTTGTATTAAAACATTGCTTTTACATATATATTACGATGTGTGTTTTATTTATATTAGCGTAGGAATTTCAAAGATCTTTAATAAAATTAAATGCGTTATTTTCTACATTCTGGTACCTCTGTTTACATTTATACTCAAATAAGGATTAATATTATTTTTTTAATTTTATATGCAATAGTAAAATACATTTTATTAATCACTGTACTTGCTGAACTGTACCAGAAGATAAGGATAATATTACATTTATTCTGTACTCTTTAATGGTTATTCGAAACAAGTATTTTTCCACGACCCTGGTGACGTGAAATGTGATCTTTTCCCGCAAATCCAGTTAATTACGTCTACAGCCTTATATAGTATCCAGGCTATTGATTGGTTCATTAGTGATACATATACATACATTTGTGATGATTTAAATGTGTGAATATCGTGTGAATTCCAGACAGATTACTTACATTACTCTGATATGTAATTTTAAATGAATACGACACAAATAACATTAATAAATAAAAATCTAAATCAATACATTTGTTTCATGAATTCTGTGAGCGATGTTCATCAAGATAATTGATTTAATAACTTTAATTTAATTTTAGTACTAATTGTTTATATTGAATTTTCTCTCTGATTAGATTGATTCAAGAGGATGGTTTATATGTACAATACATGCCCAATATAGTAGAGAAACACTGATTATTTTAGAGGCTTCTAAAGAGATGTCATAACATCTTTTTTAGTATATTTACTATCAGTATTTCCGGACGAAGTAGTGAAAGGTTGTTTGACATAACTCATATATCCTCGAATTATCAACGCTTGAATGCTATAACGGGTTGTGGTTAATTAAAGCCCGGCGGTGATTAAGTGCTAGCTGAAAAGTGAAAGAAGCCTTAATGGTTTCAGAAGGTTTCAGCTTTTTGACCGCTTAGTTGATATCTTACAACTACTTACTAATATTTTAGTTGTGCAACGTATATTGTTAATCGAGAAGCGAGTTAAAACAATTGAAACTATATTTGTTTCATTAATATATTTGAATATTGATAATATTGTTCTTGTGCAGTTAAATAACAGTATGTTACTAGTAAATTATATATTAGTACAATAAATAGAGATATCAACATTGAATTTGACAAAGGAAGCAGCTATGGTTACATGGATTTAATTGATAAATTATATAATTAAAGAAATATCTTCTAATTGTATTGCTGTACACAACGATATAGATTGTTTTACTTTTTCTCTTGTACGTCAAATATGCGAAAAAACAATAATAAATTAAAATTTACAACGAGAAATACAAACAACAGACAACTCCTTATTATAATAGTTACATTTCAAGCTACATTTAAAAAAGCGATACACTTTTATGCTAATAAAAAACGTTTTGCACGGACGAAAAATGGTTCAGTAATAAAATATCTTTACCTATCGATACCGAGCTCAAAAATACGGATAATATTTGAGTATTCATTGCGGCATACGATTCATATATACAAAAATCTGTGAGTACCTGAATATTTACGTATGTACGCTTTTTACTACATTTTACAATTCATATAACGCTATTCTCTGTTCCGGGAACAAATACGGGATCGGACAGATTCTTTCGCCATCTATCGATATGTTTGCCTGTAAAACACACCAATACCACCTGCTATTGAAGTAGTTTCACGAAGAGAAATAAACAAATAGTTTTGTAAACGACATAACGTCACAATGCTTTGATATAACCGAGAGTAGTCTGTTCCCTGAATCGTTTTTTAATTTACCAATTTAAAAAAGAAATCATTCAATTTTGTCTAAACTTCCATTATGCTGTAGTTATCTACTTATAAACTTTGCAAGTTAATTTACTTTATTTCGCGCACGTCTGACGCATCGTCTAATGTCACTTTTCGAATCCTAAACCACAAATCAATCAATGCTATCTGTTGCTTACTATTATGTTACATTAATCTTAAGTTACGATATTTTATTTTAAACTAAAATCAAAATTAAAGTGAATTTGATTTAATGTTCCATATATGTAAGTCGCAAACATAAAAAAACATTCACCTAACCAAGAACTTCATTCATCTATTAACACTGAAAATGTAAGTTTTTATTCCTTCCGTCCACCGTGAAACAACAACGTGTAAACAAGACCGTTATTTCCGTCATCGACAACTTACAAACGAAGACGTATTTCGCACCGATAACCATAAAATACGTATTGTACAGTACATTTGAGTATTTCCAATTTTGTTTCAAGTGTAAATTTTATCCTTGTACCGATTTCTTCTTTAAATCATCATAATAACATACCAATTAGCTCACATTCTGACAAAATTGTCACAACAATTATGAGCAAAACATACGAGTATGTCACGTGATCATTGTTAATCATTCAAACATATAAGACATTTAAATTTAATAATCACGATATAACCAAATGTGAAAGAAAGTTTTTTTTTTCATAAATGACCACTAAACTTTTCAGTCCATATATGGTCTTGCAAAAGTTAGTCCCGGTTACTTATGTCGGTCATTGGAGGAGATTGAAAGAATCTGGTCAGCTGTCTGTGATGCATGCCTGAGATCAACGCTCCCATTGTGTCGAAGAAGGTAGTGACAGAGAAATTTAGGCTCCAGATTCCTCCGGTATTTTTGTGTGAAAATCGCTCTGAAAGCGAGCAGATGTAGCTAGTAACGATACGTATATATAGGCCGGAGAGAGAGCGCGGTGCCCAGTCGCTTGCAGGCGTTCTCTCTAGTCGCATGTCACTTCGTGCGCAGTGAGTGATTGAATAAACAGTACTGTAATTGAACATACTGCATTCAATATTTTAGTTTGATACTGACAATCGTTAAATAGCTACAGGAATTTAGTGATTAAAGAACAACTGTGTTTTGTGTTAAGACTGTTTACATACAAGTGTTGCAGAGCCGGTTCCTAGTTGACCTGAAACTGTAAGCTCGGGTCGACTTTGATTTCATAAATTATATCAGGTGAGTGTATTTATTACTCGACCCGTTTAAGTTATGCACTTTGAATGAGAATATAACTTCATTGTTATATTCTATTATCAAAAAATAAGAATAAAAAAAAGTCATGACAAAAAAAATTATATTATACACAAATTAATATTTAAATACTATCGCAAATCTTGCCAAATTTCAAGTATATTAGTAGATTTTTTGAGAAGATCAAGGTTGATAATTCCAATATGAAAATGAATATTCATTCATATTCACGTTTTATTTACTAAGATGTTGAAAAGTAGCCAAATAACATGTACACATTGTTACATCAGTGATAACCAATTATTTTAAGCATGTGATCGAAGTTGGCATTTACACAATTATTTTATTTAACGACAAAAAATAATGTACATATATTCTTTGTATTTAATTAATAACGAAAATATATTAGAAAGTATATATTTCTTTTCAGGTCTTGAACTAAAAACCCAATACAATACATGTTTTGAATGTAAAGTTAAACTAAACACAAACTCGTGTAGCACGGGGAATCGATAATTCATAAAAATATGTTAAACGATTCTGATGGTTTCGCACACCGCTTGTATTTATTATCCGTTTAATCATACCTATCGAATAATTTTCCACGCGACGTATCAAATCCTGGTTTGAGTATGTTGGGTATTTTTCCAGACTCGTTAATTACCGTTAAATGTAATCCACATACAGATTTTTCAACTGTTGCGTATTTGAAGTTGATGAAAACTTATTGCTATTATTATTTCCCTTCAAAGAGATGAATATTATTTTATTCATTGATTGCAACATTTATCCTTATAACTTTGGGACTAACAAAAGTAAATATCTTACAAAAATTGAGAATGATGAAATTTGTTCTGAATAATTTCTTAACTACCCACTTGATGCCCTTTAGCGGGAATATTTATCTGATATAATTTTTATGTACCTTGCAACAAAATTCTCAATGGAATTGAATTACTAATCATATCTTTCATTTTGCAATTTCGTATCAGGTTATTTTAATTTGGAGCGAATATTGCTGTTTATTTTTCACATATGCAGAACGACAGAAATATACACGAGCGATACGTACTTACGGATTAGAATCATTGTTAATTTAAATGAAATATTATTAGCGTTTAAATTACTTACAAGCCGTAACTCGTGATTTCATACGCGATAAATAATTATTCATGCCTTACAATTTGCAATATTAATTAACGTTCGTAACAATAACAAATATATATTTTTAAATTTGTAATATTGTTCCCTAGAGTGAGGAGTTTATGATCGGTTCTACTTTGTAGACTTTAATTTACAACTCTATAGTAGCTTTAACTGCATCACTATAAGATAACGATTTAAGAGTATTTTTATGAGCCTATTTCAATTTAGAAGGTGATGCGTATTGCAGTTACCTTCCACAGTAATAAAAGAAACTCAATTGTCGTAAAATCTCTCAATGAAGTATGTTTTTGTCTGACATGTCATTGGTTGTGTCTGGAGCGAATTCCTTTAAGGTATATTCTTAGAAACGTTAAAACTTCAAAGTTCAGTCATGTTGATTAACAACACAATTTATCATAAATCAGGATGATGCGTGAAGAGACTAACAGAAAATTCAAAATTTTTTCAGTTTACAAAAGTTTTCGTAACAATAAACTTAGGATTTCGAAAAACAAATTTTTTACTTAATATATTTGTTATAACTGTTGTAGTTAAGTTTATACCTGGCTTGTTATAGAGGAATAAAGTTAGTTGTCAATGACGTGATGTCTTTAATTTACAACAATAACAAAACATTTATATTGATATATGGTTTGTTACATTTGCTAAATAAATATATCATGCATAGACAAGTAAACACCTTCAACGACCGTTGCACTTGACTTCAAGCCATTTTAGATTTTATCGAATTACGTTCACCTCGGACGTCAAAATCTGGAATCTTACTGCTTCGAAGTAATTGATTACGTCAGTCGCATATACATACATATATATAAAACAACTAATCTCAATTCATTTGTTTATTAAGAAAATTATATAAGACTTAGTGAAATACGGTGGAAATTAATTCATGTTCCGATGTTCTAGATCCTATAGATTTCATTTAACTGATTATAGACTGAAAATTTTTTACGTATGACATGTTTTTACACAATGGAGTTTCATTACATTTTATGAATGTACTACCACTGACTCATCAAGAGATCTCCGAAATTATAGGTTCGATTGACTTGACAAAGTTCGTGACGTAGACTAAGAAAGGGTGATTGGTAATTTCAACTTCAAGAAAAAGTAGCTTTGTATTACATGAAGTCTAGACTGGCAGCTAGTTTTAAATAAAAGTAACATTTTCTTATATCTCGCACTTTTGGGCTGACCCTCCTTCCCTTTTGTGATGAAGTTTTGGTGATATTCCACTACATTATTCGCATGAAAACAAACATGTGGGTAGATTTCTCCGATGTCATTCTCCACTGTCGAGCGTGAGATGAATAATTATAAAAGCAATACTAATAATTATTTACCATTTTAATGTTAGTAGGTATAGTTTAAATTAGAAAAAGAATAATTAAAACTAAATTTTCTTAACAGACTGAGCCCACAATCGTCATTTAAGATTCTAGTATTATACCTCAGTATCAATCTGTACAACTAATAAATATTCAAGATCATTTCGTTATGTAATGAATGTTTCTTAATAAAACAAAAATCGAGCCAGACATTACAAACAAAACCATTTGGATATCGTAACGGCCCAGAAAAACCAATACTCTTTGTTTTAACTGATCATAGATAGTAAACACGTTTTCAACTGCGCATTGTGATACACATTTAATGAAAATATTTTTATTTCATACCTGCTACGAATATGAGTAACCGGGTTAGCTCTGCAAATAAACAAAACTAAAGACTTTGTTTTAACTTACAAAGCGAATTGTTAAATAAAAGCTGGCATTTCAACGTGATGTGCCAACAGACTGTTATCCTATGTCTTATTTGGTTGTAGTTCTTTTTATACTATTTTTTCATATTTATATTTAACATGTATAATAACACAATAACTTATTACAGGAATATTAAGATTATAGGATTTAAAATAATAAAAATACAGCTTTTCAAAGTAGAGACGACATAGCAAAAGTCCTATTGGACCAAATCAAAATAAACTTTATTAAAGTAGACTTTTATAAGCACTTTTGAATCGTCATTTTCCAATTAAGTGAAGTTACCAGCTCATTTCTTCTGGGTGTTCAATGAGGTTAATAAAGATGAGCCAGAAGTTCCTTTGCTTGAAAAAACCTCTGGCTCATTTTTGCCGCTGAGCATGCCTTGTAAAAACGAAGGAAATGCATTTTGTTTCTTTGAATAATAATTCACTTTATTACACACTGTCATGCGAGCATTTTGACTAATTACAGATAAAATATTGAATAATCCGAATTGAATATTTATGATTTAACTATTTTTTATTGTCTATAAAAATATAGCCGTAATAAAAAAGTATATATGTATATAAATGCATGACTGCTAATATTTTAGTTTGTCGACCTTGAATCCATCCCACTTGAGAATAAAACTTAAATTAATGGAAACTTTATCTTGTAAAATACGTGGCGATCCTTCACGGCATAAGTGGTTATTACAATTTATTGATTCGTGCGATGTGCGTGCAATGTCTTGTCGAATGACAAAAATGTTATTACGGCACGTCTAGAGAAAAATTTAACGCAAGTGCAAGAATATATAATTATAACACCACCTGCAGTGTACCAGCGGATACGCGTGTGAAAACTGTTAACATTCGTTGAATTTCAGTTTGCTTTACTTAGTATATCTATTATAATTCGCTAAAATATTAATATACGTAAAAAAATTTTTGAGCATCACTTAGTAATATTTCACAGTGCTATAATATTGTTGAACATATTATCTATTATATTTCATATTGAAGGCAACCATAACATAGATTATTGAGTTTAAGGGTTTTTTTTTAAATATTAATGTCAATAAAAATCGATATGAGCGAGCCACGTGACCGGACGTGCAGTTGAGGAATAAACACATTCGCTCTGTATTTTAGAATATTGTATATTTACGCGTTCGGATTTCTTCATTACATTGTGGTGAATTTATATAGCCTGAAATAAATTCACGAACTAATTATCTCAAATGTAATTCGAATTTAATACATTCGATCGGATACGTGGATCTTACTTGGCTGAAATAATGTCGGTTTCGCTGCATTCGATCTAAATTAACTTTCCGTCAATCATATTGTTATGATACTGCGACGTTGATCTTGACTAAACTTTATAACATATGGGCTAAGGACACCGCTGTGTAATTAATGTAAACAAATCCTCATTAGCCTAATTTTAACGTTTAACCTCAAACGAGTCAGCCAAGACATTGTGCAATTTTCATAACTGGGTTGGATCTCATTGTTAGACAAATAACTAGGTCAAGTTTAAAACAAACACCGCTCTAGAGTAATTTATGGCTTAAATAATATTAAAAAACCTCAGATATCTCAAGTTCAACTATCCCTTTAATCTTATTCATATAAACAATTGCGCAAGGTTAGCCCTTCGCGTTAAATGTAGAGATTTCATTCACAGTTCTGATTCCATTACTCGCTCCGTTGAACGTTTCGAATAAACTTCTAATATAAATAACAACATTACGAGCAATGAACTTCGAAATTAATTTATAGTTATTTACGATATCAACAAAACACAGTTCTCGGTTTGAAGATATTTTTTGTTAGTAATTTTAATGCCAAATAAACCTTCAACTTCCCTTGGCTTGTAACTATAAATAAGTTTAGTAAACGATTAATATATACAAATAAACTGAGAGTACTGATGAATATAAATATTTTATTCTTATATGCATGACTACCTGTTAAATTATATTTAATAGGTAATAAGTAAATTTAAAAAATACTTTACACCTATTTACCCTGTTTGGTAATCGTCATTGTATTTATAATCACCCTCACACGACTAAGGATGTCAAAAGGGGCACAAATAGTTTTGTAGATAATATCGGAACTGCTGCATAACTCCAGGAGGCGTTCACCTCCTGCACTAAATATAATTTGATCCACACGCCCCGCGTTAATCTCACTGTTCAATGTCTATGCTTGGAAATCCATTGATTCTTATAATGACGATGTTCGTTCACCTTGCTTGATGTATTGTATGTATCCTAAATTGAGGTATGTATTTCATTTGCTTAGGATAGGCAATAAGAGATGTAAACACTATATCGCTCGTTATATGTATGTTATGCGGAGATTATGTATTTCTATGGAATGTAGTGACGACACAGATCTCGAGACTACTACCAATCTGTACGTAGGTAATAATTAATGTGATTTGATGATTTCTATACGTATTTTACATGCCGCTTAGTACTGTAGTCATCCTGAAATATATTGATCATTCGTTATAATGTCTGCAACCGGAAAATCTAATTAATAATAACATGAAAATTTAACCATTGATTTAGTTAGAATAATAATTAAATTCTTGGCTATAATTGGAAGATATAATCTAGATAGGCTAGACATAGGTATATCTTCCGATTCGTAATTTATCTCTTGCCGTTAATGTAGGAGCCGGGTTACAGGAAAATCATAGGAAGAAAGTTGTAAACACTTCATATTCAGGCTATCAGTGCGCAATAAATCTTAGTTTAATGTAGATGGCACAAATCTCAATCCATAACGTCAGTATTTACGCTTTATTTGACAGGCTCTACACAAACAAACAAAAGCGTATACCGTACCCACATAATATCATTTAATTTATGTAAATTATTTTGAGAAAAAAAATCTTGAATCGTTAATGAAAAAAATTCAGATATTTTTAATAAGAACACATAAAATTAGTAATATGTTTTTGCATTCGAAAAAAAAATCGGTTTCACTCAATTTATATTTAAGTAGTTCATATCAAACTTTACAGACTGTTGATATGTCTGATTTATATGTTTCATGAAATAGTCGGCTCGCGTGAATTAAGCGAACATACAGTAAAAACAAATGATTTGCACAATATTATCGCGAACTGTTTAAATCTCGTTCAGTAGGTTTATAGCTTTGTTATCTTTACGTAAAACATAACTAAATTTACCAAACTTTCAAGCGTTCTTTTGAAATTCTTATATGCGATCATAAGTTCGATTTTATACAACTACATTCACAGACACAAAGCTTTACCTGATGTTAGGAGTTTGTCAAAGCCGTCTGTGTAGGTCACACACATTCTACAGCTGGATATCACTGCTTTATAATATTGTTGCTTTGGCTTGAAAGTTAAGTGAACCCATGACATAACATCCATTTTCATTTTTCAAGGTTACAGACAACAACAACAACAGCCTGTAAATTCCCACTGCTGGGCTAAAGGCCTCCTCTCCCTTTGAGGAGAAGATTTGGAACATATTCCAACACGCTGTTCCAATGTGGGTTGGTGGAATACACATGTAGCAGAATTTCTATGAAATTTGTCACATGCAGGTTTCCTCACGATGTTATCCTTAACCGCTGATCACGAAATGAATTATAAAGACAAATTAAGCACCTGAATCAGCGGTGCTTGTCTGGGTTTGAACTCTCAATCATCGGTTAAGATGCACGCGTTCTAACCACTGGGCCATCTCAACTCGACTTAGGTTAGGTTACAGACGATTAGCGCCAATCATGCAGTGATGATCACTTAGCATCAGGTGGCCCATTTATCAATCCACTTACTCATGATATCATAAAAAAAATGCGTGTACATTTCAAATGCCGTCGTAATCTCAATCCTTTTGTCAATGAATCAATGAATATTCTACTTTTGTTCCAAGCCTTGAATTTGCCTTGACGACTAAAAATATTGGTATTACAAGGATGGCTTAACGAAGGCCCCGACCTTCATAGTGGGACGTCGATTGGGGTCTTTAGGCGAAATCGATAAGTAAACAATTATGTGATATTGCTACTGTTTATTTCTCAAGGGCAGAAATACAATCTCCCTTAATATCAAATCAATTGTAGCTTTACTTTAGTTACAAAATAATGTGTTAAATAGAGCAAGGAATCAATTACGTTAAAATGGTGTAAAAAAGTAAAGTTGTCTGTAAATGATGCCATTTACAGACAACTTTACTTTTTTACTTTTTACTGCCGAGCTAAGGAACCCTTGCTTCAAACAGATTTAGAGGTCGGTATATGATATAGTTTAATTGAAATTAGACCTATGAAGATCACCTTACGGTGTTTTCTATCACTTCCTTTTGAAAATTAAGATTTAGTGTTGAGTAGATTTGACCCCGCAATCTTCAGTTAAGATTCAAGCGCTAACCACTGAGCTACCTCAGGCTTATTATTTTCGTAAGCTATAAAAAATACTTTCTTAATAATTGATTCGTACAATCAATTAATATTATACAAAAGCTGGTTAACTTTCAAGATTAAACTTAAACAACAGAGAAACTAGTAAGAGAGGTACATCAAACGTCACAGGAACGTATTTCAATTTGCATCTTATTAGCGGACTATTTTCAAGTTCAGTGTTTGTGCATTCCTCCCACATATTCCGCATCTATCTCCGACGCGCTAAAGAGTTTCACCCACGCGACCGCCGACAATCGTCTTAGTACATCTGATTAAAACATTTGATAGCGGCAAACAGACCTTTATGAAAAACGCCAACACCCACATTGACCTTTGTATTACTTCGTGTCTCAACGAACTTGCTATAACTTTGCTAAAAAGGCACATAGGGGTGAGTTAAAATACACATATTTCATATTCGGCATAACACATGAATGAAAGTCAATAAAATCATAATATCCAATTTCATGTTTCGAATCTGCTTCAATTCATAAACATTTCTGACGTAATTCTTAGCGAACATAAGTAATTTTATTATAAACGCGCTGATAGACTGTATTTATATTTTTTTGTATATCTTAAAGAAACGGTTTTAGTGAATTATTTATTACATGCCGTGTTATTTATGCAACATCGTACAATATACACACCAATTGATATTTTCAAATTTTATTAAGTCTATATCAATATTAATGCTGTATAAATTGGATTGTGTTACAAAAACATGTGTATTGTACTCGCCCGCCTACTCAACGCTAAAACGTCGGAACGCACACCCCACGTCTATTCTTATATTATGTGATCTTTCCAATATTGTTTGATGTCTCTAACACTAGTTTAAATTAAAAAGTTCAAATGTTACAAAATAGTGATCTCGTATTTTGATGAAGGTTTACAATTATTTGCTTCGTATACATTTGTTTACATTTATAACGAATTTTAATGGGTTATTAAGAATGATCCTTTCTTCATTTCAATTATATTAATTTGAAGCCTTTAATGTTTTTATAACATAAAATGTAAGCAAAAAATTTAAAATATTGCCCTGAGCAAAAATTGTCTCGTTGATGTCTTAAAACTAACATAAATATATTACACCTATATACATAATCAAATTAATAACATTATGATAATTTCCAAGAAATTCTCATTAATAGCTTTTGCGTCAATTAGGGAATCACGAATGTATAAAATCTACAGACTATATACACTACATATACATCGTTATGTATGTATGTTTTGGTGATTTTTTATTTATATTCAGTCAAATCAACAATTATACCAACCATCAGATACAGATTTACCAGCTATCAGCAACATCTCAATATGTGGACTGACAGTATGCTAGATATTCACGTGCCAAAGTCTGAACCGACTCTATTATATGTACGGAGTGCCATGAGTACGTAATTTAATTAATTCTGGAATATTCCAGAATAATGCCTCGAGTTTAACTCAAACGTGACCACTCATGAAGACGTTGTAGCATGAATATTGAGACAACAATGTAGCTTGTCAATAATAATTGTTTCTGATGTTATGTTTACTTTTTTGATGTAAATTTAAATGTAATCAAAGTTTTTATTGATATGGTTGAATAAATTGTTGATTACATTATTTTTTGTACTCTATTTTATAATAATGCAGGATTCATTATAATTGCCTTTTTATCGAGATATCTTAATATGTATATGAAAAAAGATACTAAAACTGTTTTGTACTTTTCTATTTATTTATAAATATTAATCCTGTTATTAAAATTAGGGATAACCTAAAATTTCTGCAAGTTAGATCGGAATTATGTTGATAGTATATATAATGTAGCATAACAATATCCAATATGGTGCATACAGATTCATGCCGTTGTCTGCAGGGATACTGTTGCCAGAATGCCAGACAAAAACATCCATCATTTCCAAAAATATACCGCAGCCCTTGTACATTATGTTTATACATTATATTTTAACAAAAAAAAAAAAAACATATACAGACGTCGCCCTGTTACAGTTTTATTATATGTATAGAAAATACTGCGTCAAATGTGAAATTTTGGCAGCATTCTGCCTTTTTTTAGCGACAACTCTGAAATTATTATAGCTTGGCGCCGAACATAAATAAGACTTGACATCGTCGCGACGAAGTCTCTACCGAGTCCACAGCAGTGCATCAAACCCACTTTGTCATTTATATATTGTTTTAACGTAAATAGATCGAATTCAATATTAGATGGAATCTTTATAAATATTTATCATGAGTTTTGTTACGCGTAAAAAAATTATAATCCAACGATCTATGACGCCTATGTAATACGTCAGTAATTGTTATTCTGAGGAATAGCTAGTAAAATATAATGACGTTTATTTTTCTATGAAGTAACTATAATAGTTTTGTTTTGATAGATATAATCATAAAGTATTAATAAAACACATTTTGGTTCAACAAAAACGTTCAGGATAAGGAACTACGTGAGAACGTGAAACTACACGAAATCCATAAAAATTACGAGTATTTATTTGCTTAAATAAATAAAATGTTTCAGCTATAAAAGTGATGATAAAAGTCTCGTAAGAGGACTAAAATTAAAGTCGGCATAAAACAGATTTTTAATTGCGACGTGAAGTGTCGGCTACTTGTTCGAGATAAACTAGGACAATCAAATTGATTTATAACTTCAGGAAAAAAAACGCATTTATACTTTCAAATACTTAATTTTATTAATAAAAAAAAATTAAAATAGGATAATTTTGTAGCAGTTCATTTTAAATTAGGTCAGCTATTAATTCAAATGTCGACAACTAATAATTTTAGCGAGCGCTTTTTGTGTTGTTTAATTATTATGAGTGGGTGGATAAAGTAATAAAACCGTTTTGTCACTGAGCCTATCTCAAACAGAACAATTGTATTTTTATTTCTTTACGTTAAATTCCCTTTAAATTTATATAAGGTTTATATCTTCAAGGACGTCATATACCTGCATGTGACACTTGCATGTTCAGCTTGGGTTATTCAACCATCTGGTGGGCAAGCTGACGTAAAGGAAGCTCTATTAATAAAATCTCGTGCTTCACTCCCAACGATGTTGTTATCGTGAGATTTTTGCGAAGATAAATCATCATTCACGCTTTACGCTACACTTGCATTCATATCGTTGTGATTCACTCGTATTAATTTACTATTTGATTTAAATTGAAATTTATACAAACATATTGCCTCATTTTTAAAAGTAGAATCGTAAATAAAACCCAATCTTTGACTACTTTGGCGTCGACTTATTTATAATATACAAATAAAATTAATGACTAGGTACTAATTTTAACATCCAAAAATATTCTGAATATGTTGCTATTAAAAAAATTATAAATGAGTGTGTCATATTTAGTGGGAATGAATGAAATAAAACTAAGACGTCATCGAAATGATATGTAACTAAAGAATGAAAAAAAATCGCCTCTAAGATGATCTTGGTGAAATTTTAGATTTAGTACTTGGAAATGTTTCAAAACAATCAACAAAGATTTTGCCGTTGGTTGACGACATATTCTTAAAATAATGGCTGTGTAAAAGGAAAAAAAAAATAAACATAGGTACATTATACACTGACGCAGAAATATAAACAGGAAGCAGAAAAACGTGTGGTTTAAAAATATAACTCCAACAAAAGTTGCCCGTTATTTACTTGATATTTGAACAAAATCGGTTCAGACTGTGTCTAGTGATTATGTGGGTTTATGAAGGCGGTCGATAATAGATCATTGTTTTGTTTCAGCCGGGCCATATTTACGCAATCATGAGGGACGAGCGTACCAGTCCTCCGCGCGTGCGCATCGCCGTCATTGGCAGCTCCCGTGTTGGCAAGTCTGGTAAGCGACTGGTTTTTCTATTTATTTTTTACCAATCAACATTCCTATGTAAATATAGATTTCTGTTATTTTAACATTTCTCTCACTTGTGTATTTATTATCCAATATTTATCCGAAATCACAAAAGATATCTGATGAAACCTTTAATTAGCGTACATATATATAGAAATATAATATACAGAAATTGAATATCTACTGCATAATGAAAATACTCGTCCATAACATAATTTAGTACCTTTACATAAATACATTAGCTATCGTAACATTTGTAATATCACGTCTGCTCGTAGATAGCATCTTTTGACCCAAATGCCAAAGAGCGTATAACATAATTTAAAAAGTTTATAGTCTGAAAACATTTTCAGGTCGCTTCTACTTTCTATCTTTTAAGAAATTCGAAACTTTGCTTTTAGTTGTACGTATTCCTGACGCGATAAACGATACAACGACGTCTTAATGCGCAAAGGTGTTGATACGCCCTCATTCGCTTAATAAATTAACGAGTCATCTTACAGCAAATATAAAGCACATGCACATGTTATAGAATAAAATAAATTAAATAATTTAGAAGAAAGTTTTGTGTTGTAACCATGTTTTCTTACAAATACATTATTAGTGCCTAGAAACGAAATTTAATTAACAGAACATTTATTGGCGCTTCTGTTGGATAGGTTTTACAATAAGCAAACTTTATAAAATAACGCAAACGTTTCCGTTTAATACTCAAACAAATGCGAGAAAACGATGGACGTAAGTGAGATTTAAATCTCTACCATTCGTGGCTTTTTCCGTTCAATTATTTAACGCATGTTTATTTGAAAACGTTAAAACAAACGATAATACTTATTTATTGCGAGTTAACAATTAGAAAAACAAATTGTTTTGTACATTATATGTTACATGGTAGGAATTACTAAATTAGATAGATATACATACATATTTTAGAACAATTATGAAACATTCAACAAGTAACGCATAAATTAGTAATCGAATCATAATTCAAACGATTTTGCTGGAACTATATTTCCAATTTTGTTTTTTTAAACAACATTTCAGTTCCATCTAAGCTCATCAATCTTTTGGTTTGGATTTCCATTACAAACCAGTTTAAATTTGTACTCTAATTGAATAATAAGTTCTTTTTTTCTCGGAATCATAAACAAATCAAAGACTACAATTCTGTAATCTTCTTTGATTTTTGATAGTAGTTAGTGTAAAAATTGGATACGGTATAGAATATGCGGTGTATGTACGTTATACCATATCCATTTTTAATGATCTATGTACAATTTCTTGCTCGGAATGATGTATTATGTTAGCAATCAATTGTGAAATAAATAACAAATAAGTCTATCCGTTCGATAATATATCACTCGCGTACATGAAAAACATGTTTTAGTAGTACTACTGCTGAGGATAAGACACATGTGATAAAACAAATCTATATTTATCACTTACATACATTTTTAACTGTATATTTATTTTGTTTTAGCTCTTATCGTGCGATATCTCACAAGAAGATACATCGGGGAATATCATTCAAATACAGGTGAGAATCTAAGCATAAGAAATTTTTTTACGATGCAACTAAATCATCTTAAAAAAATATTTTGCTCAAAGAAATATATGTGTAAATAAGCTTAGAATTTTTACCAATATTTCTTGCTGATGTATACATACGAACTAATTGCTATCTTTTCCCGACAGATCTTCTATACAGACAAACAGTGCCAATAAATGGAACTCCAGTTGAATTGGAAGTTATAGACGTATCTGGTTCCAGCGTTGACAAATTTCCGGCTGAACAGGTAATTTCTGTGGTATTCCTACAAAAAAAAAAACAAACAAATAACATTTCTTATTCAACATAATAAATATTGTTAAATTCGATTGCCCGATCGATGTTTATTGCTGGAATAAGTAGCAATTATACTTATACCGTTAATGCATGCGAATACAATTCATTCATCAAATGTAGGTTAATGCTTTTTATTACGGAACCTTGTTCAGTACTTCACGATCAAACTAACACTCTTGGACGACCTTTGGCTCCCCTTAACAATAATACAGAAACTAAATCAGAGAAAGATTAAGGATATTTGTGTTTTCTTTTAAAATAACAACAATAATTCTGCGAGGTCATTTGTTAATAGTCATTCGGCGCCGCCTTTATGTTCTTTATTAACATCGGCAAATGAAAATTTTATTTCATCAAATTTTACAGCTATTCTTAACTTCCGTGTAAATATACCATGAACTTTTGATGTGCTGACATCACATATTTCGACACTATAACTTAACATTATCAAATATTTGAAGAAAACCGGAGTTACGAATTACCGTGCTAAAATCATTGCTTGTCTTACTTTGAACCTGCATGTGTCTGTTAAGATTATGCGTGTTCGAACACTGGAGTATGTTGGCTCCTTTAGGTAGCGTGAATCCTTTTATATTCAAGATGAGGACGATTTAACCACTTGTCGGTTCCATTAGAAGGAAGTCGAAATGGTGTTATTTAGGTAGCAAACAAAATCATAGATTAAACCAAGCCTGGGCCCGTTTAATGTTCTGGCAAGTGGGTTAATCGTCACGAATATAATACGAGTGGCTTGAGGAGTGGATTCGTTCCAGTGACCCGCACAGTCACTCGGCACTCGTATCGTGAGTCACTCTGTTTACAGTACCGAGTTAAATTAATAATTTCTCTACCTGTCTTGGAGCTTGTATATTTCCGCTGCCTTGAAATCTGCTTAGAGTTCATCTGAAATAATGAACTGAAGTTATTTCAAAATTTTATTACGATTCGTCATATCACATTGATTTCACATATCTTAAGATATCGATCGATTTTCTTTTCGTAATGGTTTTATGCTCTCTAAGTGAATTACTTTAAATATATAGAACATACGAGTAGGTAATTAGTCTAGACCCTCATATATAATCGATACAAAATTATTGTGTAATCAAGGTCAATTAAGTGTAATGGAATCAATAATGTATTAGACTTATATTGTGATACTGGCATGTATTATAATTCAATATTAATTGAGTGTTTTAAGTGAAGTATCAAGTAATTTGATGCGTCAGTTAAACAAGTTATCATACAAAATCAATCAAATTTTATTTGCCTTTTTAAAATATACAAATGAACTGTCACTATGTAAGAGTAAAATGAACTTTAATTCTTAAAAAAAAATGGTTAAAATGACGAGTAATTTCAATAATGATAATTAATTTGATATAGGTACAAGTACCGTTCATGAATGTATACAGATGCTCTAAATTATTATATAAAATAGATCTTATGAATTTAAGTTGCTTTCATATTAAAAGACTAAAAAATATAATTAATATTCAATTCAAATTTAGCATATATTATAAAAGCAGATTATAATTTCTGATTTCTCTTGTTACAGATTCAATGGGCAGACGCATGTCTACTCGTTTATTCCGTGACAGACAGGAGCAGTTTTGAATACGCCACAGAGATATTGAATACTTTGAAAAGGACACCTGTACATGGGAGCCCAGCGCATACAACGACAGGAACACCGTCAGTGATGCCGCTCGCTCTGTTGGGAAACAAGACAGACTTAGATCACCTCAGGCAGGTTAGTATCTAAGATATAAACTCCTTTACATAGCAGTGAATTAAAAGCCACGTGATGGTAAGTGGTCACTAAACCGCCATAGAGAATGGCGCTGTGAAAAATATTAACCATTCTTTACCTTGGGGACAATGATGTTATGTTCCCCTGGGCTTGTTAACACTGGCTTACTTAAAACAAAATAGTTGGACAAACAATTTTCTTATTTTGTCTTCTTTTAGAAAATATCGAAAACAGTATAATTTCAATATGTGCGCCTAAAATTTTCAAATATTATTATCGTCTGTTTTTCCTAGGGCACAAAAGCATTTTTAAATTTGAACCCTAAACTGTTTTGTTGTTAAGCGTAACACTTAAAATTACTTTATAAAAGATAAACCAAAAAGAACCTTGATATAGAAAGTATTAGCTTATGGGACATAAATATTAAATGAACAATTTCATGGAATATTTATAATGCTTTGCTATGTATTGATCGTAGTGAAGGCTAGTGCAACCTTAATATATAATACCTGTGAGTAGCAATAGCTGTTACACTATCGCACCGTTATCCACGCATATCTATATTGAATTGACTTCCTACATACGATCTAATGGACAGCCTCTATTTACGTATCTTAAATTATTATTATTCCAAAAATAATAACCTAATAAATCATAACGTGTATGTTTGAAAATTTTGCGTGGTTTTCAATACATTTTCTTGCATAATGTAACGACGCGTGGGATTATTTTGCATAAACATTTGACATTTAATGTTACTGTGAGACTCGCTCACTAAACACGACCACGTTTTCGAAAACCGTACACACGAAACCATAATCCCTTACTGTTTTTCAATTAAACAACACTTAGCTATCTCTTTCTCACATTATTATTTCGACATTCAAAAGAAGAAACAAAGCATTGATACTAATCAGTTGAGTCACATTTAATCATGAACATTATCGAAATGACGGTTTAAAAGAAATATTTTAATATTGACGATGCCTCAAAGCTTTTAAATTAAAGTATATTTATCAGTCGTAAACCATCTTTAGTTAAAAGGACGACATCCAATTAAGTAGCGGAAATGTGATTAGGCGACGTACATCCTGCCTGCTATTAAACAAAACTACATTATACTATACTAGCTACCTGTCACGACTTCACACGGGTAGTGACCCTTTTAGTTATTTTTTTTGTTTGGTTAGGAAAGTTTAAATTTTCGCCTTACTCTACTATAATATGAATGTATTACTAGTACATCCATTAATTTCTTGAGCACTCTGTTTATTAAAAAATCATTTAATACCGATGCGTAGTTTAAAATATCTATGTGTAGAAACGGCAGGAAGCGACTTTGTACAGATTTAAATGCAACAAAGTCCATACTGGAAAAGCTAAATAATGTAAATGATAAATAGAGATAGATTTTATTTACACTTACGATCCAATTCTTACGTTAAAGAACTTCTCTGATCTAATTTCTATTATAATAATCAGAACAATTATTGGCATGATTATGTAAAAAACAATCATAAAATCCCAACATTAGTTTTTGTTTGCACGTTCGATTGTGTGACTAACTTTATTAATTACATATGTGACATGAAATGATATTATGTGCGATTAAAGGATATAACATTTATTTAATATTTAAAAAAGGCTTGAAAAGTCTTTTGTCTGCACATGCCTTACATTAAGACATGATATTTACGACAATGGCGTAGGTAGCCTACCTACCTCCTCTGAGTTTCAATTGAGGTTTGCAAACGAATGACAGAAATACTACTAGTACATCCTGATGAGTCTGCACCGACGCCCACACTCGCGCAAGATCGATTTATGTTACTGGTACTTAAAATTTAAATTGAAAATAATAATATATATGTACGTTAAAAATTGTCGGAAACCTGTTGTAAACTTTCTATAAAAAAATATATATTTACAGTTTGAGTTACTAAGTAAGTTAAGACAAATGGATTATACATTACGTATACGATGCTATAAATAAGCATGTCTGTTTCTAATGAGTCATTGTTTCGTCTGATTTTTTTACTCAGTTTATATGATGTCTAAGGATAGTCATTTGTTTTTTAGGTGCCGATAAAAGAAGGCCAAGCTGTAAGCGCAGCTCACGGCGCTTCGTTCAGCGAAGCGAGCGTGGCCGACAATTCAGGGGATCTCTACCGTTGTGTCGACCGCTTACTCGCTGAAGTACGCACTCCACAGCGCACTAGAAAGTTTTCAGTGACAAAAATGCTCGGATCACTAATAGGTAAGCTTTATTTCGACTTTGACTGTAGTTTGCACGAATCCTTATTAAAATGTAAAATCAAATCAATATAATAAATGTGAAAGTAGCTGTGTCTCCATCTCTCGCTCTTTTACGACCAAACCGCTGAACCCAATTCGATGCAATTTGGTATGTAGCAAACTTGAACTCCAAGAAAGGACGTAGGCTACTTTTTGACCTGAAACAATGCAACCAACGCCCTAAAACTCGAGCGAAGCCGAGAGCGACTACTAATAATTATATACATATAATAAAAAACGATTAAATCCATGAAATGTTATATACTGATGTAAATATCTATATATTTATTTGAACTTTGTCTTTTTAAAGGTGGTGCGACGAATAACAGTCAAATAACCCGCGGGTCAGTCGTGGCCTGCCCGAGAGTGCCGGCGCCGTCGCGGCCCCCGCTAGCCGCCGCTGCGCCCTGACCGGCACCGGAGCCCGCCCACCGCGCGCGCTGACGGCTCGCCGGTGCTGTGTGCCTAGTCTGCCTACCAGTGCCATCGCGATTTTCATCACCACTGCCTACAATTTAACTTCCAAATTTTATGCCTTGAAATTAATAATACTAAAATGATATTTCTAGGCGTGTTCTAAGGTCACTCATCTGGGCGATATTATACGAGCATCTTAGCTTATGTGGCCTCCATGTAACAGAATACATGCACAGTGGTTGAAGACATTAAGACTAAGTGTTGGTGCATTTTTTAGCTTTAAATGCCCGTTATTTAATTCTAATAGGGTTATTTGTTAATTTTAATGTGTGTATATAGTAGCGTTAATTAATGACATGTGAAAAGTTTTAATGTTTTAACGTAATCGTGACAATAATCATAATATCTTGGAGTCATCGTGCGAGTAAAGATACCTGATAAAGCTACGTGCCAAAGATCTTAAATCTACATATAAGTACCTACCAAAGCATACAAACTAAGAAAATACTATTAAATATATTCGTTTTATTCGCTATTTCAACTATATGGGAACCAATAGATCAATTTTATTATATAAGATATTTATTAAAAATTTATAGGAATTTATATCGTATTTGCAATTGAATTAATATTTATAAAGAAAAACTTTAAAATCGAATGTATTATATATTCTTGGCCTATATAATTATTGATGATACGATATAAACTTTATATAAACATACAATATTATATTAGTTATTCGTACACGACTTTTCTACTTTTACACAGTATTACTATCTTAAGTCTTAGTCAGTAGATAAGGAATAACATATTAATATGTGCAACCGTCAAGATAACGTCAAATTAACATAAAAAAAATCATAAACTGTCGTAAATAAAAGGCTGTTTTTTATGAAAAAAGTCGTGAATACATACAATTATAAATAAAAATAAATAAATAAGAGACAACATCGCATACATTACTCTGATCCCAATGTAAGTAGCTAAAGCATAAGGATGGGAAATAGAACAGCTTTTCGAGAGTTATAGAATAATTTCTTAACTCCTCTTAACAATATTTGACATTCCTAATGTTAAAAAATCCTTTAAGTAGATCGCCTACAATTGAGAAAAATTACCAGCATTATTATTTTCATAGAAATGCTAATATAAATTACTTGAGGATTGTTTTTTATTATGTATAAATTTCAAAAGATTAAATTACAAAGTATATAAAGGATGTTATTAAAATTGTTTCCGTATGCAAGTTTAAAATAATTGTAAATAAAATATGTGACGTTTTTGAAATAAGAATGACCAAATAAAATATTTTAAATAATAGTAATTAAAATATTTGTACACAAAAAAATCTATGGTTTGTTGTATTTATTTAAAGAAAATAGTCATTGTCTAGTCATTAGGTATAGGCTGTGAAAAGACATAGAACGGAATACGCATAATCATACTTATGTAAAAGTTTTATAATTAACATTTATATATGTAAAGGATTTGGGCTTTAAAAAGGTTATATAGCTTTTTATAATTAGGAAGACTAAATTGTGTCATAAGTTTACAAAAATCTGTCAATAAAAAAAAACTTGACCAATAGAGCCCAGAGTAAAAAATATTAAATAGTTAATGATGTAATTGTCAAGAGGTATTTCAATAAATATGCCAAAGTAACAAAATATTAAATGTTATTGTTTATGGACAACGATAGCTGAATTATAAGTATGTTATTAATTACATTTTTATTATAATTTTCATGCGTCGAAATGATATTAGTTAGGAATGAACTACGAGGAAAAATATATAATGTTATTGGTAGAAAAGTAAGAAATCGGAACTGACTGGAATAAGTTGTAAATAAATTGTATATTAAGAAATAAATGTTTAATAAATATACATATTTTTGTTTTTTCCTTCCTGTAAAGTCCTTAAAGAATTCATAAAATAAAAACAGTTTACATATTTTTAGTCATAAACAAACACGCACACTTTCTTATTTAAACATATATACAGTTTGTTATTTCAAATCATAAATTCAAGGACGACGACACACTG
Organism: Vanessa cardui; assembly: GCF_905220365.1. Classification (NCBI taxonomy): domain Eukaryota; kingdom Metazoa; phylum Arthropoda; class Insecta; order Lepidoptera; family Nymphalidae; genus Vanessa; species Vanessa cardui. The sequence continues at coordinate 11,027,858 of NC_061129.1, forward strand.
CTGATCGTAATTGCCAAAAAAATATATATTTATTGGTAATAAAAATAAGATTCATGAAACAAATTGTTTATGGATTTCATAAAATAAAGCCGACATAAATTATTCTGTGTTAGATCACGACGTTCTGAAAGAGTGCGATAACATAATAAAAAATGCATTAGCTGCGTAAACAGTTTAAAAAAACGCAACGATATATTTCTAAACCCGATAGAAACTTTCCTCAACATTTTGAGCTGGGAAATTCCTATAATAACAACTGCGATGTTTCGATGATTTAATACTCAAAGCTCATCTGCATTTAACCCACTTACAAAACTGAAGAATAAATTAAATCAAAGTAAGATCTTATGGATGCTGGCTGCACGAATGTGCCAGTGAGATGCAAATAACTACTAACATTGTAACATTGTTCGTATTATTGGTATCCAAAATAAGTTCATAAGGACAATATTTTTTATAAACTTAGTCAAGCCTTGTTACTGTTTTATCTCAATGGATCTCAATATTTATTTAATTTCTTATATACATCAATCGTTTTATTTTATTTTCGAGAAGCAAATCGTACACTACATACACTGAATTCAGCTTTAGTATAGTAGCATAATTACAATATATACACATAGTATTTTTTCTATTTTATTTATTAAAAACGATGCATATATGTTTTAAATTCAGAATTCATCAAATTTCGTCTAAAAACAATAATCGTTTCTATTCCAAAAGTTCATTAATAATTTGGAAATAGCATAAAAATTGTCATGATTCTAAATTTAAAAAAAAATAGGGAGCAATGAATACAAGCATCATAGCCGTGATTATATTATAACAATAGACGCACCGATACCGCGGGTCGTGCACGCGCTCAAATAAATCACATTCGCATCTCCGAACAATGCCGCGAGATCAGAGGGGTGCGCACCCCAGCTGCGTACCCCGATCGATCTGTGGACCGCTCCAACTTCTCGCTGCAAAGCTTCACTGTCTGTCAACTCCGTTCCAACTTCAAACGTCCGTCAAAAACAAATTAAAAAAAATAAACGTTATGTATTAATTGAAACTGGCCAGTAACGTAGATATATTTTGTGTTTAGTGTTATGTGTTAGTATTTTCTATAATGGAGGGGCGGAGGACTTGGGATGGAGTGCCGCTGGGCGAGTCGCACTCTCCTCCACAGTCGGTGCCGGGGCGACGGACGCCGTTGGGTGCTGTTGGCCTCGGCGGCTTCTATATGCAAGGAGGCCAGCCTCCGCCTCAGCAGCATTGCTATCCCACTGACGAAAACCAACCGGAACCAGGAACGAGCTACGCTCAAAGGTTAGTTATATCGCATTTACCCATATTATTATTCAGTCATTAACATCATTGTAAAACTGCTAAAGAGGAGTGTTTTGTTATGTTTATACACCGAAGAGCCCATATGATAACATATACAGTAAAAAAATGAATTAAGCAAAGAGTGTTTGAAGAAAAACATTGTTTAAATAATATTAGTTCTATTTACACAATATATACACATAAATTATTAGTGTATAATTATATACATGTTGAAAAAGTACAGTAGATTTTTCTGTTTCCTATAGTCATACATTGTACCCCTTCTTCATACATACCGGACATAGAAACCGATCTATTGTTAGACACCGTACACTCGTACAATCCTAGCACTTGTTACGCTTCGGTACATTGTAAGCCCTGGCCTAATTCTCGCGAGGGTTGGATGTGGTACATGCCGGTCCACTCACATGGAAACACAATAAGTGAAATGAATAAAATATACCAACACTTACAATTATAATAATATAGTACTGTAAAATATATATATTTATGTTTAATAAATTCAAACATCTTAAATTTCAGGCCAATTGGAGAGGGTAAATCGAAACAGAAGATAAGACAAGGAAAAAATGTGAGACTGAATATCAACGCGAGGGAACGAAGGAGGATGCACGACTTGGTATGTACTTCTTTATTTCATGTAATATATATTTTTATTAACATATTCTAAGGTTATAACGTTTTTGAACGCAGTCACAATGTTTAACACAACTGCCGTTGGTACGTGTTGTCCTTAGAGCATGTTCCAGCCGCTTGATACGCTTTTAATCACAATCAATTTCTGTTCCATTTTTAAATTTAGAAACTTCATTTGAATCATAAATGTTGCATTTTTATTTTTTAAATAACTATTTATTAAATAAGACTTTAATCTTTTACTGAACCTTTCCTATGTCTACCTTCAGAATGACGCGCTCGATGAGTTGCGTAGCGTCATCCCCTATGCACACTCGCCATCCGTTCGAAAGCTTTCCAAAATAGCAACACTGCTTCTTGCCAAAAACTACATCCTAATGCAGGCCAGCGCGCTTGAAGAGTTGCGCAGGTATGACCTTAAAATTATTAAAAAAATATATGACTCGGGACTTTAACCAAAAATACCTACGATATTATCACCCACTGATAGCATTGTAGCTCAATGCACTGTTTTTCTTAAAAACTAAACATTTAACGATTATCTATAAGATTGCATGAAAATAAAATAACGCCATTGACGTATTCTATAACACAAAACCTAGCACAAAAATAACGATTTTTTTAGACTAAGTAACTTACGATACCTAATATAATTTAGTTTTTATTTTAAACTATTTTTGAATTGCTACTTAACATATCAATACCAACATCAATAGTAAAAAATTAAAATCCTTGTCGTATAATAAAGATTTGGTGTCAGAAATTATATAAAGCTGTAAAACTTTACATTAAACAGACTCGTATTTACGAACGACGGCAGCTGTAACATGAAAATTGTACAAAGCTATTATGAAACGTAGCACTGTAATAACATACTTATTATAAATATGAATATTTATACGTTTAATGATGATGTAATCTTTAAATTTTCAGGTTGGTAGCTTATCTCCAAGGGACGGCAACAGCCGCTGGCTTCGTTCCCCCGCCAGGATTCGACTTGACCACTCTCCCTGCAGCTGCGAAACTTTTGCAGCCTCCCAATACTGGGCCGCCCGCCCCTCCAGATCCACCCTCTTGAGACCTAATTGTTAAATATGAACCATAGCATAATTCCTCCTAGATATATAATTCTAAAATTATAAAATATTACGAAGTCCATATTACAAGAGTCACATAAGTACTGGAAAAAAGTAATAGTGCATAAAAGTGTTTTTATTATATATTTTTTAATAAAAATATTTTAATAAGCACTTTAAAAATAGTATCTACATTTTTTTTTATTATAAATTAGTAAATTTCTTGAGTTTACTTACTAATTAATAAATTTATACCCGAGTTAAAATTCTGTCACAGAACCTAATTCTTTTTAAAACGTTTCATAAGTATCTAGAAATAATTGCCATGATTTTGTGATAGCAAAAAGAAGTTAAATGAATAAAAAACAAATGAGTTCTTAAAATGAGTATATATTCTACAAATACATGAGGTTGAAATCAGATGAGATTGGAGTAACTGTGTAAAAGATTTTTCTTTTCTAAGTGTAGTTTAAAATAAGATAATCATAAGCGTGTGCTATGCGATATAGATTGTAGTATTATTAAGTTCTAGTATAGTGTTAATAAGTGACGATTATCGTCATGAACACTAATGCTCAGTGTTTATTTTATGTTGATTCTAAGATAGAATTTTTATTATTAGATAATTGCTTTAACTTGCAAGATGGTATATTTACAATGACCAAAGCAATATTCAAAGTATTGTGTACATTTGCTCACGAGTTTATTGGTGCGATCTACAAAATACTTTGCGAAACAAATTGTCTAAAGGTTCATTATATTTAGACCACCTCGCAAGTTCTACGAAGCAAAATATTTTCCCCCCTCTTCATGTAGAGGGGACTGTGAATGCATGTGCCAAATAATTTAGACAGTATTATAAAATTACATAAAAAATGTAAATGAATTATTGTAATAAATTTCATTACACTAATATAAGATATTATTTAAATACAAGTATAATATATAATTTATTTTGTAAGTGGCATGTATATTGCCTTTATGCTAAGATGAAACATCGTGTAGGTATTTAAAAAAATAAAGAAATAGCTTTGTTATTAAAACAAAGGAATAGAGCAACACAAAAAATAAGTAAAAACTAAATTTTTTGCCAATGAATTGCCATTTTCAAACATACATTATTAAAAAATAATTGCATTTCAAAGTATAATTTATTTCCAAAATAATTTAATAATAATATTAAGACAAAAACAAACTTATTTATTTAATGTGTTGACTGACTTAAAGTGGTGTCAATATTACTGTGTCATATATTTTTGTTTTTTCTTCTAAACATTTTATATTATGTAAAACGTTAGATTTAATTAGACGTACTTAAATAGAGTTTATATTATGATTTACAATTTTTCTATAAACCAAAGTTAAATGTGATTTTTATTAGCAATAATCCTTATAAAATATAAGTATTTAATTAATCAATTATTTATAGTGAATTGTACCTATAAAATAAATATATAAGAAATAGACATAACTTGACTTTTAATAATTGAAATTTAAGTATTTTTCTTTTAATTTAATACTTTTGCCACCCATTGCTTTACAGCCTTCTCAAAATATAAGGATACCTACATCGTTATATGGCAACGCTAATAAACAAAACAATTATTAATTATGAATAAAACTGGAAGTATATATATATACTAGAATCAACGTTATAATCATAACAAAGAAAAAATAATAAAGATCTATTTTTGCAACAGATAACATGCCGATAATTATTTCATGTTATAAGGATTGTATTAGTGTTATCTAAAGTAGGCAAAGTACTTGTCTCCCAAATGATCTGGTTTATTGTTTTAGTAAAATTTGATTATTGTGTACATTATATTCATAAGCCGATTGGGCTCAGTACAACAGGTTAATCTTATTCCAAGGTTAAAGGTTCGACTCAGTGGTAAAGGAAAACTACACAAAGAAATCGGCATGTGTTGTTTGAAATCAAAAATGATAAATGAGGCTTTATGCAGATCCTTTTTACACAAAATTAATAATACAACCCTTAAGGTGAAAATATGATTACGATTTTTACGAAGTTTATTTATAATAGTAAAAAATTTAAATAAAACAACAGTTAATAGGCACGTAGCTCCATCTATTGCAGAATTGCGTATCTATTTAAAAAAAATAGGCGAACTTATTGGCTAAGAGATTGGAACCAAACCATATGGTTATCATATTATGCGATAACTAAAAAAACTAAGTAGTTATAATACTTGCCTGTAGATGGCGCTTTAATGGAACCTACAAATGCCACACCCAAGTGCATATATATGCACATTATGTATTGCCATGAGGAAATACGTACATGCATCTATATCCATAGATATAAACTTAATATCATATAACAGGTTTGATGTGATGTGGGCGTGGACTTACATGCTATTAAAATGTAAATAAATTGAAACAAAAAGTGACTACAAACGACAAGAAACAATAATGCAAAGAGCATCGCTTATATATTTGCTTAATTACTTTATTTGCTGTACTATTGATTAAATTTTTTGTAAATCAGTCATTTAAATAATTATAATATTTATTAAAACTATAAATTTTTCGATCGATGTGATAGTATATAGTTTATATTTATTTAATTCTCTCGTTGCGTTTTATATAGACACAGCTATTTGTTTTCTTTTTTCATTGTCGCCATGGTATAAACGCAAAAGGCTTTTCGTACAAGGACGTGACATTTGACCTATGCAGCGACATGCTACCTATGATAGCCTAGACAAATTATAATCTAACACTATAGTTTTAGACGACCATTATCTTCATCTGATAATACTTTATGCTTCTTTATCGTTAAAAAGAACGCTAGAAAATATTAGATAGATTTGAAAGACCTCTTCGTGAAGTTAATAGAAGTAATAAAATAATAATAACCTCAAATGTTATATGGAAAATAATAAATATACCTAAACGTTATTATGTAATACCATTTGCTTTACATGAACTAATGAAAAACACATTCGTTCACCAAACGGCAGATTACCAAGAGCGTTTTAGATAATGTTGTTTCTGATAAGAATTACTTCACGAATACCATTTGATAAATCTTATCAAACAAACTTTCTTTTGTTTTATCTAACGTAGTTTTAATGTAATGGATTTACCTACATGATTAATTACTTGTTAAAAATAAGTAATTTTTTTTGCTGCATTGAGAGAAATAGTTGAATTATACAATTAATATCAAATATTTATATGTATGGATTGTTGCAGGAAATGTTATGTATAGATAATATTATCTCGTCAGACCCAATAAATACTGAGAAATATAAAGATAATGACGTAATTGCTGCAAATGATAATTAAAATTTAATATGTTTCTTTAAATAAAGAAACACGTTTTATTGTATTAGCAAAAACTCACCACTCACATCACATTCTCTATGCACATTTGAAGGGTGAGTGTACATTAAATCTTCGTTTCCAAGGTTTTTGGTACATCAATAGGCAGTGGTGACCACTTGCAATCAGATGACCCGCTTGCCCGTTTATCTATCTATATTATAAAACACTCTTCAAGAGCTGGAGTCGCAGCAGAAAAACCAATCTCGATCCAAATATTATATTGATATTTCATTTGCTTTTGAACACTTGGAATTTTGAGTAGTAGTGCAAAAACTTTAATTAAGAGTATGATACATCGCCTTAATGCCTCCACAGGATGGATAGTTCATTTTTGCAAAGAGGATCACAATTGCGATTTAACGGAAATTAATCCTGATAAGCTACCTTGCCACCTTTCCCCACGGTTATTATTTTCAGTGGCTATTTTTAATTTTTTTACGTGTATTTATTTGCGAATAGTTGTATATTCCCATAGACGCAGATTTAGATTATTTTCTAATTTTACATCCCGCCTTTGTATTGATATTCTATACTCTATAATAACGAGATACGTTTGCGAGAAACCGTAAGTCGTCTAAATTAGGTCATTTAACTTTAATACCACAATAAATGTTATGTAACTCAGAAGCGTCATATGCATATTATGTTGTTTTAGTTTACGTTTGTAATAACATCAGCGTGCTCTGCGAGTAACGGAGGGAAACACCCAAAAGGACACCGCCCAAGCCGAAACTAACATCTAGATATACATATGTATAACCAACAAGCATTATTCGTCCCACGTTAAATCTGGCTGACTATTATTACGGCTGTCATTACGAGTATGACACTTGATGACTTGTGCTGTTTAAATTGATTTTATTATATTTTAAACATAGACAGAACCTGTTTATTATTTTGACGAAATATTGACTAGTTTTTACCCCTACTCTCCAAAATTACGTTTTCACGTACTATTCGCGAAGATACAGAAAAAGATTAAATTTGGTATATCCATGTACTCAAATCGCAGCAAATTTAAAAGCTACCCTTAGCCTTAAATAAATAAATATGTATATTAATTGTAATATTTGCACGTAACCTATATAAGACCTACTGTACAACATACACTTTTAAATAATTTTATTTTCTACAATTATAATTAAGTATCTAAGTTTCCAAACTGTATAGGCTTACAAGCACTTTACAGAATATACATTCGATATGGATTCAGTTTCTTGCCGGATCTTCCCGATGGAAAATATATTGTACCACTTAGAACTGACATGAAACTCAGTAGTTACAAATAATGCATTATATTCAATAATGTATTCTATTCGTCTTTTTTAAAATACTGTTTTAAAAACTAAAAAATAAATTTTGATAATTTTATTACGCATTTTTTAACACAGATTTTTTTAAATACGAAAATTACGTATTAAGGCGTAAAATAGATAATTAAAGATACTATAGCAAACAGATAAACTATTAATATAATTATTGCGGTGGCAAGTTTAATTACTGACTATAAAATTGCAATATTTACTGTTTATAATATTGAAGCAACAGAACGCTAAAACCGCCAGTATTTCATTTTTTAAAGTGCTTTCAGTTCTGACAGCCGGATACCTGAATATTTGATAAAATGAACATTAATCAAACAAGTTTTCAACTATATTAAAATTCATACTGTTTATAATAAACGTATTAACTTTTCATTAATTATATAAAAATATCTACTCTTACTCTTTCAGAAAAAGCAGAAATAAATCTGGGATTCGAGATCAGATATAAATTGGACCTAGACCACCAGAATTACGTGTTCTTCAATGCACAGGTAGCTACGGTATCCAATGAAACACAGCCAATTTCATAACTCTAGTTCTACTTAAAATAGACATAAAAAGGTTTTATTGGCGCGAACCATGCGATCAGTTTCAATAGACTAACTACTTGATCTGTGAGACAGCTTAGAATACAATAACCACCGGATTTAAACACTTAGTCATTTTGCTTGTCTGCGATTACAATAACATGCCTTACGGATTCTACCCGTAAGCAAAAAATATGTTTGTTATTATCATTACTGGAGCCGATATCGTCTAGTGGTTAGAACGCGTGCATATCAACCAATGACTGTGGGTTCAAACCCAAGCAAATGGCACTGAATTTCATGTGCTTCATTTGTATAAGTAATTTATCTCGTGCTCCTTTCATTAAATTCTGCACCATGTCTATCCGATCCAAACCTTCTTAAAAACGAAGAGGACGCCTTAACCCTGTAGAGTTGTCACTCTTCTAAAATCGTAAAAGCTGCTGCTTTACTTCTTTTTAATTTAAAATTAAATTCGTTCGTTATTCGATTTATCAAACAAAATTACATTCAAAACGATTTGCACGACAACCCAAGCACATATAATTTTGTTTTTGTACGAACGAGAAATTAGACAATACGAAATTTGATAATACGAACTGCGTGTGTAATTTGTGATAAAGTTTATTTCGTATACATAGTTTGCAACCTCACGACCGCTGTCTTACTGACCTTGCTGATTATTTACATTTCGTTATAATAGAATGAAATTTCATTGTAAATATTTGTATCATCTTATAAGTTATATACATTTTTTGTATTTAATAATAAAAAAAATCAGAGCAAATGGCTTGCGGTTTCACTGTTACCCGGGTCGTATCTTTATCAGTAAAATCTAACTCCCAACGATATAAATAAATACAACCACAATATCACAAGTAAAAGAAAATTCGAAAGAAGAATCTAAAATTATCAGTATTTCATAACTTATATTATATATAATGTCATTATAATCATAATCATAATCATCTGCCCACTGCTGTCCACTGCTGAATATAGGCCTCCCCCACCTCTGCGTCCCTCATCCAGCTTCTACCGGCGATCCTGCGAATGTCGTCGGACCAGCGGGTCGGAGGTCGTCCTACATTACGCTCTCCGTATATTGTCATTAATATGTATATATTCTTTTAAATAAATAATTTTAATATAATACTAACGTCTTGTATGGAATTTAATAAATTTTAATTCGTATGCGTTGCCAAATTCAGATAATATTTGACTATAAATAGCTTTGCATTTCGCCGCTCGGTTTTAATTTATTGGAAGTGATTCGCGCGATTCACTTAAGGGTTCTAATTTCCATATTAAAAAAGATAACTAAAAATTATCTCACAAGCTTTGACTGCCGCGCTTTTACCGAACAGGTCATAAATGTAATTTGATCCTCAAGTTATATAATTTATGAAAACATACAGTTTCCTTTTAATTAAAGAACAAAATAATTCTTATATTATATATTAAAAAGATTTACTTAAGTTGCGGTATTGAACAAACGCTATACATAGTGAAATTCTAGCGTATGTTTCGACTTCTATATAGCCTTCAATTCTTATGCAAGCTGTGTATCGAAAAAAAAGTTAATCAGTCTCTCAGTTGGAGGTCCTAATTGGTCAAAGGCTACCGATGTTTTATATTTCGATGCAACATGCAGGTGGAATAGTATAGCATTGTGAGATGAAATACGTTAGGAAGCAATCCCAACCCTAACGTTGATGAATACGAGAGAGCTTGAGGCAACGCTCTAGCTATGTAGTACGAAATTTAATCTACCCCCGTCTACCACCCACGCCGCCCGACCTCTTCCTTCCCTTACCTACCTTCTATATGTCCATTATAAAAATAATTTATTCATGTCAACTTGGCTTTTTAATGGATATACCAACACGTAAATGACCGTAGTATGAAGAAGTTTGCTTTCCACTGTTGCCATGAGAACGTTAAAGCCGGTTCGATTCAGGCTACGTAATAGTGCCTAGGTACGAAGCGATACGACGTTGGACTATATACGTATTACTACACAGACCTACACAGTACACAGGGACTGGCAGCGTCACAGTATATTGTCAATAAATAGATCAAACTTGGTTATTACTTTAATGAATATTATTTCATCCTAGATTTGTTTATTTTTTTACAAATGACATTTGAAACCATATATTTGTCATTAAATAGTAAATAAAATCGTACCCAAGTCTACATATTGTATAAAGCATTGTTTTTTTTTTATTCATTTATCCTGGATGGCCACAACAAAATTTCACAGCTTGTGTCCTATCCATTCGCTTCAGCTTTGAAGCGCGGGTTTTAGATAATTATTATTGAAGACCCAAGTTAAATTCGGTAAAAAGTGTACGACGTTGAACTACTACGTTATTAAATGTACATACCTAGATGCATACAGATCTGTTCTGATTGATTCAGATATCGCATATCTTCTTCAATCATAAATTATTTCCATGCAATCCATTTTGAGGTTTGATATCTACTGAGCGTCCTAGTTACCTTCTTTTTCATAAATGTGCAAAAGCTTTAGAAGGAAAATTAGTCAACTTATTTTATAGATATTGTAACTAAATAAGGCTCATAAAACTTCTAGAAAATCTTTCTTATTATATATTATCTTAAAATATTTCTCAATTCAGAAATATCTTAATGTTTTCATTAAATATTGCAACGTCTAAATTGCTGCTTTATAAAATAGTCTAAGCCTGAGACCTTGTCGTTTTCTTTCTCTTTTAATATCGATCTAAGTACTCCGCGAGGTCAATACATACTTTATACTTACTTGTATGTTACATATGAATAATAGAACATTACTATTACATTTAAATTATATTATAATCTGAAGAGTTGAATTTCAGTTATTTCATTAAGCGGGTAAAGATTCATCGAACTTATGTACATAGTCTGTAAAAATTACAGGCGAGAGCGAGAAAGCCCTATGCAAGCGTCGCTTTCGCCCTCCGCGAAAGCCTCCTGAAAATATCTATTGATTATCGTATACATGCTGCTTGGTACGTATAGCCACCTCGCCCTATATTATGTCTACCGCCACAGAGTGCCAATTTATTTGACGAACGCTCCCATATTGTAAGCGAGTACACCGACAACTGAAATGCAATTAGTAGTGACGGAAACAAAGCCAAAAATAAGTCCGAGAGATAAATATAAAAAAAACAAAGGTGACTCCACTATTACGACAAATAATTCATTCGTTTGTTTTACGTCACTTTGTACATAATTATACAATACGTTTTCCAACGGAAAGAATTAACTGCGCGAAGCTTCAGGTGACATATACTAAAAATATATAGAGGTGATTACAACGCCAACGTAGTTTTTTGTTGAAACAATTTGTATTTACAACTGAACCTAATACATTTTGTTTAAGCACGCCATGTCTTACTAATAATAAAGTCTTAAAATAGATTAAAACATACGTCGATTACCTTGAGTAACGAAATGCTATTTTTATTACGAATTCATGCTGCTCTGCGTTCAGCGTACAGCGCTTAACTCACCTTGCATTTAGATTAAATTTGAGAGAAATAAAAACTAGTCGTTATAATGACTATTATCACATCGCGTATGACAAAGATTTCTTGCAATATAGAAATTGAATTTAGAAGAAATTAAATGTATTGCTTCTTCGTATCATTTCAGTTAATTTCACGTCCCTTAGTGTATTTGGTTATTGTAACTGCTGTTTGCGTCGTAAGATTTGATTATTGATGATGACTGTTAATGTCTGACTAGTTAAACCTCTTTTTTTACCGTAAAAAACATTCCATTCTTTGATACGTTTTTATATACTCGAGTTAATGATGCTTATTATATATTAGCAGACGTATTGAAGTAAATAAAAAGATGTAACCAAGTGCAAACTCTATTTAAACATAATAGAGACTTTTTATTGCCATTCCTTAATTGTTTTCTTTTGTTTTAAAAGATAAGGGCCGGACAATTAATAGTAAGTACCTGCGATCATATACATTGGCCTAGTAACAAACGGATTAAATACTCAATGTCACTAGATCTAAGAGGTTATATCCACTACGCCTACCTGCTTGCTTAGAGCCCTACTAACAATACCTTCAAGCTTAGGCGTGAAAAAAAGAGTTATACATAGTAGTAGTGATAGATATTATTAAAATAACATGAGACTACGCACCTTTATACTATAATAACATCTGACTGCCAGTAACATTTGCTTGGATTACTAGTAACTAAACTATGGTAATAATTAATATCGTTTTTAAATACTACATTATATTTTCATAATTTTTAGTACTACTTGTAATTGAGCTGTCTACAGACATTGGAAGTATAAGATTTATTTATAAAGCCTGAGGATAAAATGGTCCCAAAACAAAATTCAAAGGAAAATACGAAATATACTTATGCCTGTGGAATATCAACTAAACTGCAACAAGTTTTCACTTGAGCGTTAGTAAAAGTAGATAAGTGGTTGCTTTTAAACGTAACAATCGAAATAAGTTTGGTATTAAAGAAATACAAAATAAATGATGTACAAAATAACATGCGTGGAAAATTTAAATGTCTTACACATAATTTACGCTTTATATTATGAAGCATATTGTTTATTTTATGTAAATTAATACGAATAAAAAGTGTATTACCTACTCTTTTGTTTAAGACATTAAACGAATACCAGGTAAAAAGTTTTTTTTATGTAGTTCTACGAAAAAATAATACTTGTAGTGACCGTATTAGAAACTAGATTATTTTGATCATAATGTAATTTTATAGTGTCATAAATTTTAACTTCTCCCACTTTATGTCCTACAAGTGCTGATTACCCAAAAAATATGAAAAAAATGTGTTTTGAATTTTCTAACTTTGATTTTAGTTTTTCTTGAATTCGCCTTGACTAGCACTAGAATATATGTATTTAATTTAATAGATTGATGATTGTTGTCACATCCAATCTCGGATATCATTGATATTAAATTTCGGATATGTATGGATATATGAATAATTTTAAACTAACATGGTTATTTTTATTATTAAAGTTATTGATTTCGGGATATTTACCAAGTTTTTTATTTTTGTTCGGTGGAGCTCGATATTTCGACATTATCTACGAATGTCTTGTTCATGAGACAGCTCCACCGAACAAAAATAAAAAACTTGGTAAATATCCCGAAATCAAGAAATTTGATATGAATAATTTGTCCCGGATTCCGACACGGTTACGGATAAGATATGATTTTGGATTATCCGATTGCTACGTATAGTTTCAGCAACGAATATGCGATTATTTATAAATTGTAAAAGAAAAATTACAGAACAACAATTTGACTTTACTTGTGGTTTATTATTTTTTATTAGATATAATCGCAATAAAACAGCTTCTCTTTAAATATAACACTATGCAGAAACAAATTATTATAAACAAAATTTATCGGATTAGGTTACGGTTTCAGGTAGATATTTATTTTGGCTACCCGAACGTTTCGGTTACGATTACGAAGCTTCATCGTCTCTTTTTTCAACAATTATTAAGAAATATAAAATAAAAATATTTCTCAGATCTCAGGATCTTATTATTTAAAAAAGTTTATTTTTGATTAAATTTAAAATAAGCCATGATAAGACCACTAGTTATGAACGCAGCAACTATAAACTTTAAAAAAAAAAGTTTTTAAAATCCCGGTCCTTTGTGTACAAATTTTACAGTTAAGTATCATTTATATTAAATTGATTTTTAAGCTGTGCAACACACAGATAACTGCAAAGCACCTAATAAAACAAGTATCCAAGCTATGATATTTTATATATAATATGTATGTATATACTATGTATATTTAATTGAGTTTGTATTAACTTATTATTTCTTTCATGATTTTTAAAATTGTATACCTGCTTTAGTAGCTTTATGAAAAAAGATCGTACCAATCTGAATTCTATAAATGGTTCAGGCAAGCTATGCATAAGCTATTTCGCAGTTATGCAAATTACGTGAAACAAAGTGATTTGTATGGTAACTTAGTGTGTTTTTGTATAACCATAAATGCACGTACAATACCCATAACATATAAAATATCAGGCTAATCATATAATTGTAAACCACTGCTGTATTACTATGTTTAGTATTATTTATTTACTTTACACATCATTCAATTGAATATATTTATTACAAAAATCACTAAAACATTAATTACTGCAATAAAATTTAATTTTAAAACGAAAAAGTTTATAAAGTAAGTCAGTTAAACGTAGACATGCTATGAAATAATATAAAGAGAACCGACACTCTACATTATGTCTAACAGATTTTCCATTTAAAAAAATGTCTACCTAAATTGTCTCTATTGAAATATACATAGGTATACATATATCTACATATATGACAAACATTTCGTGTAAAACGACGTAAAACCTAAGTACTGAAAAACATTGATTTTCATTAAATGTTATCGGAAACATGTAATTTCAAAGACACATTTCTGTCAACATTCAAGCAAATATACCTATATATAAACATATATATTATTGGAATATAATACAGATACATTTTAATACTTTGACAGAGCAGTAAATGTTGACTCAGAGTTGTTTAATTCTATTTTTATTGTTTTTTTATTACATTTGAAGTTTTATAATTAATAAATACAGTTATATATAACTGTAGCTTAAGTTGGTTTGTATTATGTATACATATACAACAATCATGATATGACGTAGAGCTTGTGTCGAAAGAGACCTGTCGAGTGTCGAATTTGCCCGAGCAAAAGGTTATGAACTGCAACGCTTGTTTATTATCCAACATTTTAAGGAAATATTATTTGACAGTTTAATATTTATATATATACTTAACGATAACTGCACTCACATTTATTATGCTCTATATTATAAATTAACGTATAAAAAGATTTGATGAAACTAATTTCTTCTTTGACACTTTAAATATATAGGCAATTATTGCTTTATCTAAAAATATGTAAGTTTAATATTTAAGACATAAATAAATTTAAAATAATTGTTGTACTACATTACTGCACTAAGGAAAATGATAATGTAGAGCTGGTATTATTACAAAGCGAGAGACGAACCGCGCTTGCGCGCATTCGACGGGTGAACGCGGTGTTGAGGGTCGCAAGGCCGGGGGGAAGAGCGAAGGGAGAGGTAACGTCACGTCGAACAACGCAAGTTTTATGCTACCAAATTCAGAAGGTCTCACAAGGAACGATTTAAGCCATGTTAGCCGTCTTTTCAATTTTGTCGGATACAAACTTGCCTGCGTCGCTCAAGAGTCGTCGTATATGATTACGAGAGTGGGAACGGCAAGTTCGTTGTAGTAAAAGTGAGCTCTCTCTGTGCGATTAAATCGTGTTGATGTTGGTTTTTAGATTGACCAATGTGTATAATGTGTTGTGTTCTTAGTTTTAACAACTTTAATATAGTTGAACTCATTACATATGCGTAAGAAATATTTGTGGAAAAACTATCAAAATAAAGCAGAAAATAAATAAATAGGGAACGATACGGCGCGTCACCAATGAACCGCGAGTCACGAAAGAGACTTTAACTCCTTGAACATAAAAGTGATATTTGCTTGGTACTGTGAATATTGATAACTGAATTAATAAAAATTATGACTCCTTGCTTAGTTGTTGACTGCTGATCTTAATATATAGGCATGGTCAGCAGCTTGAGTAATGAGTCACAATGGACTGGAGAATTCGAAGACACTCATACGAATGCCGGTGAAGCCCGTTGAGGCCACGGACTTTTGAAACAGGTACCGGTTTTGTATTATCATTTTGTTTGATTTATAATGCTGCTCCGTTCAAACTCGACGGGTGCCTTGCACCAAACCTTAGTGCAACAGTTTTTAACTTTGTTTGACCTCAATTTTATCAATAATTATTAATATATATTTATAACTATAATATTGACTAAGTGTCTTTGGAAATTTTTAATTTATCTGCGTATATATAATAATCTCTATACTCTGATGTACTTAGGTTTTAATTAAGATTTTGATTTCAACGCATTAAGATTTTTATACATTTATTTTACAGATAGTAATATACAAGAGCGCTAAAGTGAGAGTCACGCAAAAATCAGAGAAAATAATAGCCTAATCCAGCAATAAAAACAGTCTAGCCGAAATGGAAGAGCCCAGTAAAGAATATTTAGATGCGACAAAAGAAGAAAAGAATAGTGACAGTGATGTTAATAGTGAAGATTTAAGTTGTGGCGATGAACAAATTAATGTAAATATAAATAGCTCTCCTTTTTATGAGAGCAGTGATAGTAAGATAGATTATGCTGAAAAGATAGATGACAACGATACCTTAAGTGATATAGACGACATCAAAACAGATACTGCATCGGCAGATAGTGAGGACTCGGCGCTTGGTAGTCTTCCGCCCGACTGTGCACTTAACGATAGAGAGGAAGATGCACGGGATAGATCTGATGGAAGTGACTCGGGACTAGGTTCAGAAAGTCCAGACGATGGTAAACTACCAAGCTTTAATATAGCACTACCTTGCCCGATTGAACCAAGCAATATACAACCAGAAAAAGACGAAGTCAATGTTAATGCTTTTTCTAACGATAATAATCAAGAAAATGAGGACCATAATTCCATTGAAGCTGTTAAAAAACCCCTAAAAAGTAGCCTTAAAAGAAAATATGACTACGAACAAAATGACGAACCCCAATTAAAGAAAAAGAAACACAAAATACAGTTCGATAACGTAACAGTTTTCTATTTTCCAAGAGCTCAAGGTTTCACGTGTGTGCCTTCTCAAGGCGGCTCTACTTTAGGAATGGAGTGGGAACATAGCCATATACATAAGTTTACATTAGTTGAACACGCACTAGAACAAAGGAGGTTGCATAGACAAGTTTTACAACAGATAAAAAGTGAACGACATACGTTACAAGGAGCATCTCTATCATCCAGTGAAGATAGTGATACTGAAGAAGAAGCTAGTGATATATCTGAATCTGAGTTGGATTTGGATAGTTATTATTTCTTGCAACCGGTACCAACAAGACAGAGGCGAGCTTTACTAAGAGCAGCTGGTGTACGAAAAATTGAAGGCTATGAAAAAGATGAATGTAGAGATATTAGAACATCTCGCGAATTCTGTGGTTGTGCTTGTAAGGGTGTTTGCAATCCAGATAACTGTTCTTGTAGTCTAGCAGGCATTAAATGTCAAGTCGACAGACTTAATTTCCCCTGTGGTTGTACCAGAGACGGATGTTGTAATACAACTGGTAGAATTGAGTTTAACCCTATGAGAGTAAGAACTCATTTTATCAATACACTTATGAGAATAGGTCTTGAAAAGAAAAATGAAGAAAATCAAGAAGCTGCTAAAAGAAAATGGGCTGAAGCACATAGTGCAAACGCTTCTTGTGTCACCACAATACCGTATAATAAAGAAAACTGCCATAATCACGAAGAATCTGCAATGACTAGTTTAAATCTACCTCCTAGATTGGGAATGGAATCTTGTATTCCAGGCAATTTTAGTAATATACACCACACTTTGAATAGTTCTAATAGTAATCAAAATGATACTTTTAATTTTAGAGGTGAGCCCGTAGACCATAGAAATATGAAAATTAGTAACATGATGAGTTTTGTAGATAAATCAGATCATCGAAACCATGATCCTTACACGTCTAATATTCTCCAAGGCAAAGGTCCACCTTATCACGCCACTAACACGATAGAGTATAACACAATGGCAAACAATATGCAAAGATACCAATGCGATCTCAGTTACTCATATGAACAACAGTATCCGGACAGTCACCACTTTAAGGGCTTGCAAAGTTTTTCAGCAGCTAGTTTCGAAGAATTTGCACATAATTCACAAATGTCTATGCTCAATCACTATGGTCACATGTATTCGGATTACATGCCGAAACCAAGCACAAGCATGCCTGAACACACTCCGATGGCATACCAATCGATGTCGCATAATCATTATGATATGTATAAAAATGTCCCGGACTGTGTAAACACTGATAACAAAGTGGACTCTCATTATACAACTTTAATGACAATGCCATATCAACAAAGCAATAAGTTACAAGCTGTAGAGAATGATGAAAATTGGTTTAGTCACAATACACTGCTTAACTTGGATCATTCCGTTCAGGTCAATGAAAGTGTCCCAATAGTTCAAACAGAACAAGTTCAAACTTTGACTGAAGGTGAAACAAGTGACACTACTGAAAACTTTGGTGAACTTATAAAAAAGACTATGGTAGAGTCTGTTACAGTGTAGATATATTATTTGTTGTCGTTTAATCCTCTCAATGAATTATTACGTTACTATGTTTTTGATTATATTAATTGGGACTTCAATATTATCATTATGTTTTAATTGTTTTATCAAAAAATACCCGATTTAATAATAACTGAAATATTTTACTTAAGTATGATAAGGACTTAAGCCATGTTATATAGAATTTATTTATCTCTAACTAAAACTAAGTATTACAATTTTAGGTTAAATAATAAAATATTATTTAAATTATCACACGAATTATTATTTTACCAGAAGCAGCAAGTGAACAAAATAACCATTTTAATTGCCAATAAAAGAAATATAAGCAATCGTATTCTTTTTTATAAACAATGATCTATGATATAATTAAGTATCTAATCATAATATTCGATGGTACAGCTTCAAATAAAGGAATTTAACAAAAAGACGAAATTATATTGCAAAGCTCCGGTATTGGGTGCATTCATAGTAATAGAGAAAATTACAATCTTCTTAAATTGCTCTATAGAAGAATAAGTGTCGTTTGAGCTTACAAAAGTCAATAGAATCTGCTTTTATATGAAATTAAATATTACTAAAAGTTTATGACGTACCTACACTATTTCCTATACCTACTTACCTTATTTCTGAATTATGGTTTACACTTATGAAAATATTGTAAAAATAGCAAATACAATTTTATTATAAGGACGAAATTTCCCCGCTAAATGTATTCGGATGGAAAATCACTCTATCCGTTATTATAATAATCAAGTTTTTTTAGGTTTTATATGAAAACTAGGCTAATTTAGAAGTATTTACGATAACGTAAATTAGGTTTCGACGTAATATCTAATAAACGCCATCTAGTGGACGGTATGGTAGCACGTTGAAACGACACTGACTATTTTTAGTTCATTCACGGGTCTCGAAACCTCATTTTCATACTTCATCTGACGCACGCCCGTGAAAAGGCACAATGAGTAACAGTTTAATCCTGAATTTATCAACATATGCATACAGCAAATACCACAGCTAGTGTGGCTGTGACGTCTTTTTTATTTTTAGTTATTTCTAGGCATTACCTAATTTGAATGTTTAGAAATAGAGAAATATTCATTGTTGAATAACCAAAAACAGGAATAGGCTTTTACTGCGACACTTATTATTAGCAGAATTGAATTGAAGGACAAAGAAAACAATTATCCTAATATAATATCACTTTATTGTCTTATATAGTTATATATTTAATGGATATCTTTATTTCCTTTAAAAATTTCAAACAAATATAATTATAAAAATATAGAAACGAAGAGATAATACTGAAATAAAAGTGAATTATGTTAGGTCAGGATCTTTGTGTTAATTGCCACACTTTGATCGACTTATCACTACTTGCTGTGATAAGAGTCTTTGAAGGGCGATCGAAGTGTATACTCTGTATCAAATCTGAAAACATAAGCGTAATAATTAATTCCTTAACATTGTAAGTATGTTATTTATATTTAAAATAGACACTAAAAAACTACAATAATAATAATTAAAAAAATGTTATTGATTGTATTACCATCGTGTGCTTGTTCTTCGCTCAACTGCGCCACAGTTATCATGTTCCACTGAAGCAACTTCCCGGAACTCCCTCCCAACCACAGCAAACAGGTACCGTCACAGCAGATACTAGTTATTGTTGCTGATACCTGTTTTTGATAAACCTAAAACAAGACAACAAAAGCCACACACATATAGACATATATGAAAACAAGAGTATGTATACATGTGTATAATATAAATATACTTTCTAATAAAATAACCGGTTTCCAATGACATGATATGAATATTTTTTATGATTTCACTTTTTGTCTTTACAATTATACCAATAATTTATGTCATTTTCGCTTTACGATATAATAATATAATGGAATATATCGTTATAATATAAGCAAAAAATTCTTCAACAGAATACATCGTATGTAAAACTCACAAGGCTTAATACTTGAAAAGAACTATCTTCTTTTAAGTATTATGATTTGTGACTTTTACATATATAAAAAAGGATATAAATAAGTACACACAGTCAAAACTCTGCTAAATATGAAACTAGGATTATGTATACTTATAAAAATATTAATATATAGTATACTAAATTAAATGCTTTTAGTAATCAAAATATCAATCTAACTAATAAAAATAATACACACTTGTTATTAGTGCTTTCATTATATAACTGTCAGGTTCTATAGAAACGCAAGTTAAGGCATGGCTATCATTTTAGTTACATTGTTATGTCTTTCAAGATAATATAAACCAGAAAAATAAAAAAACCGTTAACCTACATCATAAACAGCATACACTCTTCATCTGCAAGAAATATTTAAACATTTACAAGTAATAGATAATATTATAATAAATTGCCCCAGGTTTTTTTTAAATTATTTATGACAATATGATTCTATTCACAACAGAATATTGAGTAACACATTACTAAGGGAACCTTCAGCTTCTTCTTGCAGGTTTTATTTTAAATATATTTTACGAATATTTTCCGTAATATTATGTAAAGAAACTGACCCATGGTATTTTTCTCTGTAATACAGGCACCGAGGGGTTGAGGTTCCCGTGTTGCAAATTTATATGTAACGCCCAATAGGCTATTTGACTGGTTTTTAAAATCCATTTTATATTATTTATTACAGGTTAAGAAACCCAGTAAAATTGTTTTTTTTATTTGTATTACATATTTGCCGAAAAATATCAAATTAAAAATTCCATTTTAAAATAGCGCGCGAAAACGCTACTTGGACAATATGCCGCTGCAATGGGGTCGGTGTCGCCACTTACCTGTATTGTAATTTGTGGTACATATAGTAGCCAAACGAGGTTAACAAGCAAGTGGCGTCATCATAAACCCAACCAATCAGGAGCGTTTTCTGTCACGTGACAAACGTTTTAAAAATTTCATTTATTTACGATTTTTAAATAAATTCATTATTATTTTCAACTTTCGTTAATAAATAACCATTTATTCACTCATAATATATAGTGGTTAAAATATTTGACACTTTATTTTTCTCGTCAAATCGCCTATTGAGCAAGGTCAATGACTTATATAAATAAAATAAAATATATTTATAATTACCGAGTTTAATACACTGAGATCAGTAACACTCAAGTCTCCATTCTCGCTGGTCGTGACGATCCTGTCTTCGCACAAGAGACACACGCCGCTCACGGCCGACGTGTGAACTTTGATTTTGTTCATAAGCTCCTTCGTAGAATAGTCCCACACGAACACCTCGCCGTCCGACGTGCCCGCAAATATCTCGAGTATGTGTCGTCTGTATCTGTGAATTAAAATCATTATATTAATTCATTTTTTTTTATTGACATCAAAATAACAATAACAAATGGAAATAATCATTCTAAATACAATACTAATTTGAAAAAATCAGTAATTATGAAATTAATTTGTATATTTTTTAATTGATTAAAGTTCCTCAGAATGACAGTTTGATAAATGATACAGCGTGTTTTATAAAAAGTGATAAGGCAACACCAACACATTTTGGGTCTATTATTTTTCGCCAGCCCATAGATAGACCTCTAAAACGATAAAAATCTTGGTGGGGCAAAACCAACTGATTGAGATAGCTATATCAATCAAGTACAGCAAGTTCGGACATACTCTTCAACTATCTAAACTTCTATACTAATATTATAAATGCGAAAGTAATTCTATCCGTCGCTCTTTCATGGCCAAACCGCTAAACTGAATTTGATGAATTTGACTGAAATTTATATATGGCATATAATTTGTATAAAGCCTTAATTACAAGAAAAGACATACAGAGTACTTTTTATGCCTAACACCTGACGACCAACCCCTACAACACGAACAACATGCGCAACAACTAGTATATAATATTGAAATAAAACATTGAAACTAGTTTTAACGGATTTAAATCGCGTATATATTTTTTTTTTATCATCCCGACGTTTCGAGCACTTTACAGCGTTCGTGGTCACGGGTAGACTGTCTTAAAAAATAAAATTAATAGTGTAAGTAATAGTGATTAAAATATTAATGACTTAATTTCTATTTTTTACGTTAATGTGTACTTTTTAAATTCGCCTTTAAACAAAAACATTTTTTGTTGGAATTTTAACACAAATATACATACACCTTTACCCTTCTTTTAAAAAGATTTGATTGGTCAAACAATGACAACTCAATGAATTCTTAACGCGAACAGACTATAGTTTTATTTCAATGTGTAATAATCGCGAAAAACTAAGACAACATTATTAGTATATAATACTTAAGAAGCATGTGTATACCTGTAGGCAACCGTGGTGATTTTCCCGTCGTGATCAAACTCCGCCTTGAGGCCGCGCAGAGCGTGCCCCGCCGTGCCCACGTGGCCCCACACGCGAACCACGCCGTCCCAGCCGCCCGATATCAGCAAGCGATCTGGAAATTAACAACAGATACAATTATTTGATAATATTAGATCCGCCTCCGGGCTGTTTCAAATAACAAAAATATATCTGTATTATTATTTATTTTTTTTAAATATATATGAGACAACATCACATACATTACTCTGATCCCAAAGTAAGTAGCTGAAGCACTTGTGTTATGGAAATCAGAAGTAACGATGGTACCACAAACACCCAGACCCAAGACAACATAGAAAACTAATGGTAATCTACATCGACTGGGCCGGGAATCGAACCCGGGACCTCAGAGTGGCGTAACCATGAAAACCGGTGTACACACCACTCGACCACGGAGGTCGTCAAAATATATATTGTATATGTAACATGATATGGAAAAAAAATAAAATTGATCCCGCTGAGTTCCTTTCGCCGGTTCTTCTCAGGTCTGAATTGTTAAATTCCGACCCCGTGGTAGATTTTTTGACTATCAATAAGAAAGTTTAATCACTTATATTTTTGACTTTCACTTTGATTTTGATTTTAGTATGTTACGTCATTTTGCCGATAGAGATGCAGCGGTGTCGGGTAGGTCATAGGGATAACTTATTGTTTCAACTTAAACTAAATTTTATTTCAGTACACTTTATTATATGTAACACTGTTACTTGTAATTTTAAACATATTATTTTTTTTTTGTTTATATCACCTGGGATACCTAACAATGAGGAAATAATAACTATAAAGATTACCTTTCTGCAACCATTTCAAACAGCTCACTGAATCGTCGTGCGCCCGGAAGCTCTCAACGACGCGGCCATATTCGACGTCGTATAAATATCTGGAAGTAAAACATTTATTGCATTCACTTTTTTAATCAAACTTCCTGAAACAAAAAAATTCTGAGTGCCGTTTTCGTATTCTACCATCAGAGAATATGACTAGGGCTTAAGCCCTGGGTTGAGCCTATACAGAGTTATTGTGAATAACACCAGATAGAAACAAAAAAAAAAAATGCAATACAACACATTCATTCCATTTCATTCCTCACCCCGGATGTCAAGTTGATCCAATTTCACAATATCTATTTTTTTATGGTATAGTTTGGCGGACGAGCATATGGGCCACCTGATGGTAAGTGGTCACCATCACCCATAGACAATGACGCTGTAAGTAATATTAACTATTCTTTACATCGTGAATGTGCTACCAATCTTGGGAACTAAGATGTTACGTCTCTTGTGCCTGTAGTTACACTGGCTCACTCACCCTTCAAACCGGAACACAACAATACTGAGTACTGTTATTTGGCGGTAGAATAACTGATGAGTGGGTGGTACCTACCCAGACGGGCTTGCACAAAGCCCTACCACCATGTATGAAGAAATAAACAATATTGAAGACTAAAATATTGTTCATGTAAATTGGTAACGATTTATTTATATTTATCCGTCACTTTATTTAATTCAAATACTTATAATATAAAAATAAATTGACAACGACAAATTACATCTCGTTGTCCCAGGAGCCGGCGGCTACGATATTGTCGTCGACCATGACGCACGAGCTTAGCGGCGTGGCGCACAGGCTGACGCTGCGGATCTGCCTGCCGTGCGGCAGATCGAACACTTTGAGCGCGCCGTCGCGGCCCGCCGACACCACGCGCGCGCCCGACCGCAGCGCCGCCGACACCGCATCCTTATGCAACCTTATCGTATTCACGCACTCCATACTATACTCATAGTCATGGCCCTCACAACTTCTACTCGACAGAGGTGTTGGGAACTCCATACTATACTCGTAGTCATGGCTGTCGCAACTTTTACTGGATAGAGGTTTGGGCATCTTGGGTAGGATCTTCCTGACGTGCGGCTTCGTGAACAGCTGCTTGGGTACCTGACCGAATTCCATTATTTGAACTTCGAGCGCGTGACGATCGTTCATGTCGTAAATGCGCTCGAGATCGACCGATCCCTCGTAGCAGACGTGATGGAACACTAGAGAACAAGAAATCAAAATAACAAGGCCAATTACGATATTCTCTTCATATTATCAATTTTATTGTCATATTCGGTTGCATAAATGAATATATAAATAAAAGGTTGCTAATTTAAAAATTAAAAATTCTAAACACACTTTGTTTGAGTAAGCGAGCGTTTGGATCACATTTTACAGGCTTATACGTAGAAGCAATATAATTTGAAAATACTCATCTTTAACATAGAATAGATTATAAAAGTACATTTTATTTATTTTCCTAGCAACATTGGTATAAAACAAGATAAATAATTTAAAAAAAAAACAATACAAACCATTAAAAGCTTTCACAGCCTCCTCCCCTCTTTGCTTATAACCAAATATGAGATCAATCCATAAATGCAAGTGTCTTGACACATACTCTGACTCCAAAGCTTCCCTCAGTTTATTCACAAAGTCCTTCGGAGACGCGGCCCAGGGCGGAAGACTAACGTTATCGACTTTGCTGCCATTATGTCTCTCCCCAAAATCAATATCATACATATTCTCCAAGAAATCTCCATTTGCAGTTGTGTCATAAAATTCGGGAACTAGTTCCTAAAAAACATTGTTATTTATAATGCTGTTAACAGTGATTATTAGCATTTAAATGAAATAGAAAATTACTACAATACAATATACTGTCAACTTTAAGAAATCTATACAAAAAATTTATTTGAATAATGTTCAGACTCAACCAAAATCTGTACTTAATTGGGTTCATATTTTATCTCATGCTTAGTAGGAAATTAAAACATCGCGAATATACTTGTATGTTACCTCAATAGGCACTGTTTAAAATATAAATTCAAGATTGGACTAACTCATAAAAATATTGTGATAAAGTCAATAAATATTACTTTCACTTTATTTAAAAGATAGCCCAGAAATCATGAGACTTGTAGGTTCTACCCATGACTTTAATTCTTCATATAAAAGTCAAATTCTAACAATATTATGGGTAGAATACTCCATGAAAAAGGCAACTCTTATTAATATTATTTAAGAGTATGAATACCACCTACTTTAAAATCCGACATATTCTTCAAGCAATTATTGTAAACATCTTTCACAGAGTTAAACATTCGATCTGGATGATCAAATCTTCCATTTTGGAGACACAACATGTATTGAGGATATTTTCGAACCTAAAACAGATAATTAAATTGTAAGTAAAAAAGTAATGATGATTTTATTTATTAATTAATTAATGTAAATTTTATTACACGAATGTAAATACTAAAAAGATAAAATAAAAAAGATACTTTAAAAATAATTTTATGTGATACAATATGCTATTGTTAATATGTTGCTATATATTTTATGGTTCAACATAGTGGTGATAATAGTACATTAGTATGTAACTAAATAATTTTTAATAATAAATAAATTAAAAATATGATTATTACTGAAAAATACTTACTAAATAAAATAATACGAGACCAGGTGCTGAATAATGAGATCCATATAAAAACTTTGGATCAGACATCTCATGGTACCTTTCTAGTAATTTTTCCAACCTGTCAGGATTCAAAGCTCCCATTGGCTTAGACAGATTTCGGAATGTTTCAACAGACTCCAAATCTAAAGTTTCTGAAGTGTAATCAGCTATCACCCACGGAAACACAGGGTATTGAGTGAGATCATTTTTGCTTCTATCTGCAAGGCTTAATAGAATATCAATACTATACCTTCATCGTCATATCCAAGTTGGTACACATTTATTGAGAAACACATATGTAATTAAACAAGTAGATTTAAAATATTGAAAAGATTGCATATTGGAATAATGCATTTTATAATTATTTTGACTTTAATTAATTGTGTCTGTGATTTGATTGCTGTATTTATTGAATGTAATAAAATCAACAATCATTAATGATAGAAGATAATATTTAAAAAAAAATTCTTTGTCAAACACCTCAGTACAAAAACACTACTAGAGATTCAAATTGAATAATATCTATTTTTGATTAAATCTTACAAAAATTATTATATGATTTGGATAACAATATTATAGTTAATTATTCTTTCATTATGTCATATAAAAAGTAGAAAGAGTAAGTATAAAAAAAAACCAATATTTTTTTTTAAATTTGTATACCATACTTTTGATAACATTTTGTATTTAAGTAGTAGTCGTTAGAGTGTAGAATTAAATGGCTACATAAACTGAACACACTGATAAACAAAAATAATTACCAATTTAAATGCATCAAGTAATCATAATTTGATACAACTCCATTTTGCCATTGTAGTGTCATCTCCTCTATATGTACTCTTTCTAATTTAACATTCGGAGACTCTTCCAATATTTGGTGCGCCCTATTTCTATCCTTTTCACTTTGGAAAGATAAATAAATATGTGAGATTGGACTTTCTTCAGCACAATAGATTTCAAGACCCTAAAATGAAATATTCAAATCAAAAATACAAACATTGTAATTATTTACAAATTAAACACTATCTAGCAGTTAATGTTTCTTTTTTAAATTTTATGCTTAAGTATATTTTTATATTGATTAATTATGTAGAATTAGTTTCATATTTATTGCAAGCAAGAAAAAGACATTTGAAAGCTATTTTAATGATAGATTAAAGCAAATAAATAAAAACTACAAACAAAAAGATAATTGACAACATACACAGATACATACAACTTGCCTTAATAAAAATCTTCTTTTATATATCCTTTTCATATGTTCAAGTTTCATCTTTAAAATTGGGCCCTGAAATTAAATAATATTATAACATAATTAATCCTTTGGCTTTATCTTTTTCAATCATACCTTGCTCCCATTATAATATGAATGCTAATTATAAAACTAAATTTATTTCTTATTTTATTATATAAAAGGTACTTACATTTTCAACATTACTGAATGGCTGAAAATAAAGAGTTGTAGGTGTTAATGCAAGTTTCCCTTGATGTCTAACTAGCGGAGAAATCTTTTCAGTTTGGAATTCGCAAATAATTTTTTCTGTAAAATCCTCCATCATAACTGTGTCAAATATCATCCTAGTATAGCGAGAGTGAAGAATTGTCGCCACCATACTGTTGTGCTCTGGAGCATGTAGCGTGGAAGCTCTCAGCAGTTGTTGCATTTGACGCAAGCATTCATCTGCTGAGGCAAAATCGAACAAAAAACAGAAATCCTGATTCTCATATATAAACTTGTAAGGTGCTAAAATGTTTTCTTCTAACATTTCAGAATATTGTTTGACTTTAACTTTAATCATATTAGTATCTTTTGAACTTCCATTCAGTACAGTATCAATATCAATACACTCCTTAAAATGTAGCTTAATCAATGGATGTGCCCACTCTCTAGGTTCGAAAACCAGAGATTTAGAACAAAGCTTTAAGCGACCTTGCTGTCCACTTCCTGTTTTTATTTCCATATTCATTGTACAAGAATAATCTTCAAAGTAAATCTCTCCCGGTTCCAGTAGTAACATAGAAAACCTGTAATATTAATTCAATTAGAAGTTGTTGCAAACATTTGTATTCATTGTGGTAAAAAAAAGTAAATACCTCGATTTATTCATGTTAGCTAATAATACCTTCTTTTTACTTCAAAAAATATAGAGATTCAACGTATTAATTTAGAAATGGTTTGATTCAACACGTACAAATTAATTTGTTTATTAGAAGTGCTACTTGAAACGCAAAACTCACACACTATCACTACAAAAGGACTTTTATCTTTTCATGCTATAACTAGTAAGTATTCATAGTAACATAGACTGTAAAATTAGTAATTTGTAAGTTAGTGGTTAGTAAGTAGTTACGCTTAAAATGTTTTTATTTTAAACATAGTTTAATAGAATATATAGCTCCCATAGTTCTATAAAAACAGAACAATGACAAATGTCAAAACAAAAATATTAAAATATATTCGGTACCGTCAAGTTGAAGTTGAACTGACTTTTATATTTTCTTCAATCTTTTTTAAAAGGCTGCATTCAAATTTAATTGCTGGTGTGCCAAGTGTCAAAATTAATAAGTGAGTTTTATGTGTTTAGTGAAATATTATATAAAAAACTATAAGAACTTTGTTAAAAAATAGTTACTAAGCCTTGTCTTCACCTTTTCAGCGTTTACGATAGTTTAGACAGCTTTTTGATTTTTAGGTCGTTTACGGTAGCTTTATAAAATAATGAATACTTTGTGCAATAATAACTATTTTTTGTAGTAGTAATATTAATATTTCGACATTACCTAAAGAAATAGGTACCAATCTTTAGATAATATAAAAAAAATAATATGGCGCATACAAAATAATATTCGGCGCGAATTTTAACAGTAGCAAAGAAAAAGTTGTGTTTAATTATTTTTTTGAGTAATTTAAGCTGCATAACTAATTTGTAAAAATGCAGGAAGCTACAAATGCTATATTACAAATGCGTTTCCCACAAAAACTGTGGTATTTGCTCAATTTGCATACTGATGCAATATTATGGGGTGGTACAGGTCGTACAATTTTATTAAACTATCGAGTTCTCCAGCATTATTTAAAATGCGACCATTCTATCTTCAAAACAACTAACATCTCCAGTTTTATAAGACAATTAAATTTATATGGCTTTCGCAAAGTTACATCTCATCTTCAAGATCCTCTGTGTAATTCCAGCAATCCTTACATGCACGAATTTATCCACGATAACTTTCAGTATGGTAGACCCGAATTGCTTAACAAGATAACTAGAAAAGCATTAACTATGAAAAGAGGTTTTAAGCCAAAGGTTCAGCATTTTTCACTTTTCTTTATTTCAGTTTTTATAAATTAATTTAATTAACAACCTTTTTCAGAGTTTAGAGAATTCTGATCAAATTATTTACATATCTCCTTTACAAAAGGCACGTCGCGCTTTGCGTTTAGCATTGAAGAAAGCAGCACAAGATTTGCTAGTTTTGAATTCATCAAAAGATTGTAACTCACAATATGTTGGTAAGTTGTTATTGGTTATTGTAAGATAACCATGACCTAAACAATTATCCAATCAGTAACAGTTGAAGTATTTTCAGATTCAACGGATGATTATTGTGAAGAGGAAGAAAATATTGAACTTGATTGGCTTATAACAGACAATGTTAATATGGAACAACAAAAAGAATTCACTAAATCAGGTCATTTCCTATTTCCTATCCTTAATATAACTTTATCACTCCCAAATTCCTTTCCTTATATTCTTTACCAATTTCTTATTTAATCCTATACAGACACTGTTCAAAGTATGAATGAAAACTCAAATACTACAAACTATGGGTAAGTTATTGAGCTCTTTTGTTATTCAAAAAATTAGAATAAGTTTTACACAAATTTTTTGTTGGATAGGGACTTGTCGCAAGATGGTCTTCTGGATTTTTCCAGTAATATGGACACATGCCAACCAAACAATGAAAACTTTTCAACTCAATTTCTTAGTATGCCAGATCTTGATGAACCTACTGAAAAGAAATCTGATGTTGAATTATTAGCAGAGTTTAATATTACCAGTGAAATTGATCAACATGTTAAAAACAGTGACGCATCTAATGAATGCAATTCATTAAACTGTGTCTTGCCCTCAGTAAATAATCAAATTGATGATGGCGCAATGGCTGAGGTAATTTTTTCTCTTTCTCTTCTTACTAACAATGTTATTTTCTATAGCAAATTTGTTTTCTTTTTTTGCAGAAAGATAATGACATAAATCATTATCATGGTGAATGGGACCAAATGTTATATGATATAATAGATAATAAAGGTTCCAACCAAGAAGGTTTATCTAATTTTAGGGAACTCTACTCTCAAATTTCTCAAACTATTGATTTATTAAATTCTTAAGTTATTTGTATTTTATGAAATTAAAAATTCATGTAAAATTTTTGCAATGTATTAAAGTAGTTATTTAAAAAACATTATTTCTTCTGTTTCTTCTTTTCAGCTTCTTCTTCTTTTTCCTTTTCAATAACAGAGACATATGAATTTATAGTATCCATATCTAGCATTTGCATTGGTTGATTTCGTCTCATTACAGCAATTTCTAAGTTTTTCTGCCCAGATTGAACTACTTCAAGGAGGGCACGAATAGCGAGCTATAAAAAAAACATCATAATTAATTTATATATATCAAATTACATATTAAGAATAATATGTACATAAGGAGTGTTCTAAAAAAATAACTATTTACCTTTACTGCACCATTTTCAGTAGCTACCTCATCGGCAGTATAGTTTTTTTCTAAAAATTCACGGACAGTTTTAGCAGATCTACCAGTAGCATTTGCTTTCCATTCATAGTATATTCCAGATGGTTCAGTTTGAAATAGATGTGGAAGACCATCATAGTCAAATCCTCCAATCAGACATGATATACCAAATGGTCGGCGTCCATTACTTTGAGTGTACTTTTGCTTGAGTCCAGCAATATACCTTGTAATATATTCAAGTGTAACAGGATCTTCTACTGTTAGCTTATGAGACTGACACTCAATTTGTGCGCGATTAATGAGAATACGTGCGTCTGCAGTTAAGCCGGCAAATGCCATAACAACATGATCGTCGAGTAGACATATCTTTCGTACAGTTCGTTCTTCTTGAAGTTTAGCCACAGATTTTTTTTCAACACCTAACACAACGACATCCTTTCCTCTTACACCGACCTAAAATAAATAGTTATGCTTCAAAGAAAGTAAAACCAAGTTTTAAGTTTTAACTTCACAGAGGTACATACCGCAGTTGATCCCTTTCGGACAGCTTCTTGTGCATATTCTACTTGTAGCAAATGACCGTCCGGTGAAAAAACTGTAATAGCTCTATCGTATCTAGCAGACATTGTTAATTGTTCTTGTGAAAATGTTAACAAATAGAATATGCTTAGTAATTGCTACACCGAAACAAGACAACTTCGATCACCACAGACTATATCATGACGAGACAATTTAAGTGGTAACTTGTCATTTTTGAGAAAAGACAAAGTAAATTTCATAGAGTTAATAAAAAAGTTGGGCACACACTATACTACCTAAAAGTCATTATTAGAAAAAAACACGTTTGTAGTTTTTGTTCAGTAACTAAATAATATAAGATTTTAAAATTAACATGGTTACTTTTATTATTAAAGTTATTTATTACGACATATTTTCCACGTTTTTTTTTCATTTTCGTGAACAAGGCATTCGTATATAATGTCGAAATATAGAGCTCCACCAAGTAAAAATAAAAAAAATCATAAATATCCCGTATTAAATAATCAAGATAATAAACTTTTAAGCCCATTTTATACTTGTTTCCGGCTTTATTTTTTTACTCCTATCAGTAAACAAATGATTATTGAAAAACATCTAAATTCTATTGTGACTCATAGTGAATGATTATATTATCTATAGAATCTGACAAAAAGTGTCAAAGAAAAGAAGGAGAATATTGATAATTGATTACTTGAAATAGTCATAATGTCAACATGGCGACTGCCGAAGGCGAATTTGGCCCATGGTTAAGCGATAAACTAAGATCATTAAAAACTGATGAAGGGGTATTTGGATCATATATATCAGGTATTTTAGAAAGTGAAGAAACTTTAGATGAAAAAAAAGACGCTTTAGAAGGCATACTATCTGAGATTGTTGTAAGTAATTTAACGTAATGGTTAGAATATTTTTTCCAATGCGTTTTATTACAAATTTCTAAGAGAAAAAATTTAATTCCTTTTAGGACAAAGACATATCAGAACACGTTAATGAAATATTAGATAAGTGGGAGTTGTATAAACCTAAAGAAGAAAATCCAAAATGTGCAGCAGACGTTGACATTCAGTTAGCCAAGTTATTGGAATCTCAGTCCTTAGCAACTACTGCTCGTCGTGAATATACAGAAGAGGAGAAGAGAATACGTGAAGCTATATTATCTCAGTATAGTCAGCTGTCTGATAATGAGGTAGCTAAATTGATTTTTTTTTCGTTATTCTTTCGTCGTATGTTTAATATAAGACTAAATTTAAACCTAAATTTTTCAGCAAGATCAAGAACATGAAGACGAAAGCGATCGCCAAGACTTAGTTAGAAATACAAATGCATTAGATGTTGCTGCTGCTGCTCGTGAACGAAGAGAGAATGCCCGACTTGAAGCTCAACGTAAAAAAGAAAAAGATAAAGAAGACAGGTAAGTTTCGTGCATCATTGATAACAGATGCTTTTTATATTATATCTATTTTTTAATATATAATAATTCAAATGTGGAAGATAACTGAACACTTCTGAATTTTTTTTTTGCCACATCCTTTACACAGTTATACTTGATTAGTTTCTGTGTGTGTAATTAAAATTTACACTATCACTTTCAATATATGTCAATGACCATTATACTAAGATGATCCATAAATAATATTATTGAAATAAAAATCTCTTAATAAAAATATATATGTACCTATATATTTTCAATTTGGTTTATGTGAAAATTAAATAAATTAGTCACTAAGAATACTAGCAATATAAATATTGCTTGATTTGTGTAAAAAATATTTTTGGTATTATAGTATAATAAACATTATTTTTTTTTAATTTCAGAGAGAAACAAAAAGCACTGAAAGAAGAAAAAAAAGATAAACGTAAAACACAAAAAGGCGAAAGGAAGAGATAGCAAGCAACCTTAAATGTCTGAAGCCAACAAGCTGCTAAAACTGTTAGCGAATAAGTTGGAAACTTTTATATAGTTTTTTGCAAATCTATTGAAAAATTCTGGACTGTCTGGACATAACTATACAGTAATTTTTTGTTTATTTGATCATTTAATCAGTTTTTTTATGTTTAATTTGCAAATGTATATTTACCGAAGGATTATATTTTGTTAAGATAAATTATAATGATAATAGTCACCGCATGGTCATTATTTTGAATATTATGGTATTACTCTCTATAAAACAGTGTATGTTAGTTACTCTATGTAAATGTTTGTAATATTTTACAATATTTATGAACATTTAAAATAAATACTAAATTAAAAATACTTATGCTTTTTTATTAAGTGTATATTTTAAAAAATAGTTGACTTGTATAGAACATTACACATAATATAATTAAGTGTAATAATTATATTTGTGACATCTCTTCAAAGTAATGATATTATAAGATATTATATTTTGATGGTGTTTTAGGTTTTTATTAATACATAATTAAGCAAAGCTTACATGGTTGGAAATGTCACGAGATACCTATTTTATTACTCGTATTAGTATATTAGTATCTTTTAATTTCCCATATTATGTATGTTTGGAGAACTTAATTTTCTACATCATAAACCAACTATACCATAAACCAAGAAAGAAACAAAATAAGCTAGTCTCATTATTTAAATTATATAAGTAGGTAATAACAATATTTTTCTCTTAGCATGGTCATCTATTGTTTATGGTCCCTGTATAATAAGGGTATGGGAATCATAAACAGTTGAATAATTTTCTTATAATATGGGTCTTTATTTGAAAAGGCCAGTACCAAATGTATCAAGTAAAGGTTCCCTGAACTACAAGATTAGTGGAACTGTCGGATGAGGATTCTAATTTAGACCTAAGCATTAATTAATCTGGTTTTATAATAATTTGAAAAAGGTCGTTTTGAAGTGGATGTCTAACTTTCCTTCTTTAATTTCCATGTAATTCTCGATTTCTTTGTATACTTCAAATGCACGAAACTGAGTACACAGACTGAAATTGGTGTATACTGTATACGTAGGGATGTTGAGGAAGTGATTATGAGGAAGAGGATTTGTCTAAGACTAAAATTTAAAGGATGCGAATGAGGATGAGGATATTTTTCGAGAAAGAGGATGCGGATGAGGAAGCGGCAGAGAGAGGGGATTAGGAAGATAGGAAATAATAAATACTAGCAGACCCAACCGAAACACCGTTGTCCTGTCTGTACATGACATACACACACTAAAAAAAATTAAACTATTCTCAAAACACAGAATAAAGAATCATCAAAATCAGTCCAGCAGTTATGAAGGAGTAACACAAGCACTCAACAAAGATGAATGAATAATACAATTTATTTTAATAGGTATATGAAATGCTGCAAGCATTCTTGCCACCATTCCACGCGGTCAAGATTTATACAGTAACTAGTTTTTGTTAATATTTGTATATATATATTTAATGTTGTTAATTCTTATGTTAATTAATTTATTTTAGGAATTCAAATGATGTATAGTGTATAATAAGAATGCAGTCTTTATTTCTTTATTCTTTAATTACTTAAGTGGAATATTTTATTAATCAAAATAAAGGAATTGATTGCTAATAAATAATCAAAATTAAGTATAGGGAGGTTTATTTTTTATAAAAAATAATTTGGACGCTGTTTTCCTTGACAATCGGTTTCTTAGCTCATCATATACTAATCCAGCATTGCTAAAACGTCGTTCGCTGGGCATACTAGATGGAGGAGAAGAAAACATGTAACACGAGTAAACGTGGAAGCGCTGGCTGTGGGGCAGGATGTGTCTACTACAACTCCAGATTCCTCATAAATAGCTCTTAAATTTTGAGGAAGCGATAGCGGAAGAGGATTTTTAATTTTTATTTATGAGGATGCGATATCGGTTGAGGAACCCAAAATATTGCGGAACTTTCGCATTATGAGGAAGCGGAAGAGGAATCCTCAGCAACTCTACTGTATAGTCAAAATTTGACATCAAATTGACGAGATATAAATGCTCGGGAGCTTGAATAAATTAAGATGTTTATGGAATTTCGAAAAAATGGCAATTTGAACGTCTAAGAAGATATTATGGTACTTAGGAAGAATGTTGTATTATTAATAAATATGTGAATAAAGAACTGTTAGTAGAGCACAAGGTAGTTGTTCTATTAGAAAGTCGCATGTTTTGTTTATGTTTATTCCTATTCTTGGAATCTGAATCTGGTAACTCATCGGAATATACAGGAATGTCTGAAGTGCCAAACAGTTTTAATTGTTGAATACTTAATTGTTAAATGAAAAGAGTATGCACATATGACCAAAATTTGTTAGTTGACGGTTTTACTCACGTTGTCTTTTCTGGTCGTAGTATTTCGGGTAACGAAAGCAAAAAAGCTGAGAAGTTAACCTTTATATATCAAATATAGATATAAAAAAAAAAACAAAAAGAATTAGAGTAAGAAGTATAATTAGCCAAATAATTTAATAAAAATATGAAGTAGCACGTAAGATATGACTAAGGACTGAAGATAAAAGTAAAAAGAGTATCTTTTGGACTTGTATCATAGATGACAATGCTGTACCTACATAAAAAATAGTTATGGTCTTATTATAAAGAGCTCCAGTCGTAGATATCCAGACCAATAATGAGAATTCTACATTGATATTTCCTAAATTGTAAAAAAAAAATTAACAAAGAATTAATTTTAGAGAGTGAAACAAAGTCACTGGCTTCTTAAAATTCTCTAAAATTCTAAAACTATTATAATCACTTAAAGGTCGAGTAGGGGCGGCCGGGGCTCAAAGTTCCGATTTTCAAATAACATGAAATTTTGTGATGAAAATGATAATATTTTAATTTTTATATTTGATTTTATTTAAAAGTTTTAATCGGTCTATGTAATGGTTAAGACATTTCTGCTAGTTTCTCTATACATTTTTTTGTACAGGCACATTTTTTCCAAATTTCGGAAGGGAACATTCAACCCCACTTTTGGGGTAAGTTGTTCCATGCGTGGGGCAAATTGTGCCACTTGGATAACACAAACAAAGTATAAGGACATTGTACGATTTCTTTTAATAAAAGGAATAATTTCTACAGTTACATTTATTCAGTTGTTATGCAATATTATAAACTTTAAAAAACAACAAATAAAAGACTAGCTACATTTAATTAAAATTTTGTTGTATTAGTTAACAAAAATTGAGATCTATTAGCTTAAAAATCTTACTGGAAAGTATATTCCAGATAAATATATTTTTATATCTAAAAAATATTGGTACTTCCGTAACAGAGCTTAAAAAATCTCATCAAAATATAACACTAAAAAATCTATCAAAAGTTTCAAAACTCTAATAACTTTATTCATTTATTCATTAGAAGCATTACACTTTCTTATTGGTGGTCAAATGAAACACTACCACCGGTTCGGAAAAGAAAATACCCTGACCTAAGAAGAACTGGCGAAAGAAACTCAGCGGGTTCAATTATAATTAAATAACAAAACAAAACTGCTAATGTAATTTATCTATCTTCTTCTGCATATGTATTATTTATCTTCTTGAAATGTTTCTTATTAAGTGAAAACAAATTACAATGAAGACAAATCAGTCTTGTTTTAATCAGTCGTAATCAACTTTGGCAACTTTTCTTCTTATTGATCGTTAAATTCTTCATCTGACTCACAATTGGGGCACACTTAAGATATATTATCAGTTTCATTTATACATTTAACATGTGCCCAATTTTTACACATACTACATTCTATCCATTGTCATCTTGGCAGAGAATTTGAATTTGAATCACAACAAATTATGCAATACCAATTCGCAATATGCAATACCGTTTTCTTGTAACACTCTTCGTTTAGCCTTTTTTGAGCTTTTCCCTTTCATGTGGCAAATTTCCTGTTCTCTGGCTACCGTTTTTACTTTTCTTCCATCTTGTATCACAGATTTGCAGCATTGCGTAAGTTTCGGATGTCTTCCCTCTTTCAGTTTTCCGTTTGTAGTTACTTACCATCCTAAAAAAAATTAAAAATATACCGTAAGAAAATTTAAGGATCGATTGGGGTAAGTTGTTCCGTGGAACAACTAGCCCCTTCGGAAGGGAACTTGTAACCCCAAATTATACTTTTGTATTAAAACTATCATGCTAGCAAATTATCAAATTCGAATGAAAAAAAATTCAAGCTATAAAATACCTGATTAATGCCACTTTAAAATAGGAAAGATGCACATAAATCAGTCTATAATAAAGAAATATAGACCAAAAAGTTTAAATACCAAAAAATTTACTAACGTGGTGTTCTAAGAGCGCGGTACACCCAGCCACTCGTCCACCGCCGTTGGAGCAACTAAGATGGCCGCCAAAGCGGCGCGTCACCTGACGCTTAAACAATGAACTTCAGGTGTATTGCTATCTTTTTTCTTTACAAAGTTATTACTGTCGGAACAACGTGCCCCGGGAACTTCCAGCCCCGGCCTCCCCTATCTCTGCAAGATAAAAAACATCATAAACAATCAACACTGCAGCTGCAGCAGAGTTCTGAATGTAGGTACATTAAGTATATATCATAAAATTAGCTCCCAAAGCCTACTTAATTACTTTATTTACCTCAATATATACGAGTATTACAACATTTTACTTAATCCCCGGGTGTTTAAAATCTATTTATGAAAATTAATTTGAGCTTTGCGTCTGAGCTGAGGTTTCAGGCCCTACATGTGACATTAAAAATTGCTGGGAAACCACAACCAAATTAATTTTCCGACATTCTTTGTTGAATTATGCAAAAAATAACCTATTGTCGCTTATGTAATGAATACAAAAGTGATACAAAATTTGCCAAAAACATATTGCAATTAAATTATTAAATGCTTTTCATTTTATTTAGAGCGAGCAATGATTGAAAACTTCGTAAATAAAAAAATCAGTATCATAATATTATTTATTCAAGTAGGCTCATAAAAGGAACTTTGAATCGTCTTGTTACAGAGTTGAATTAAATGTAATGAGAAGGAATCCTACGCTTTATCACCCGCGATAGACATCCTCTTCCGTCTTCTTGGATCATATAGTTTGATTATATTACGTAGCTATAGATTAAAAATCTTTTCTATAAATAAATCATTTTCCATTTTCATAAATTGGTGGTCGTTCGAAAGGTACGCCCACCGAAGTTGTGATTAAAATAATTTTACTATTTTTATCCATAAAAATTACATTTCGTTGTCTATGGAGTAAACCACAGTTAATATAATGATGTATAGGTATCTTCTATCTAAATCGCTAAATACTGCAGGACAAAAGAATTCCGCTTCGTAATTTTAAAGTCCGAAAAAGTGAAAACCATCTGCAAAGTTAAAGTGTAAAAAGTTATCCTGTTATGCTTTTACGTGAGGTTCTATTTTATTCCGTGAAAGGAAAAGTTGGTGTACGGCTGCGCCCTCGTAAGCTGCTTTGAGATACTTACCGAGAAGCGAGAACTAAGGAATAAGTTCGTTTGACCATTTTCATCTAAAATGTTAGTCTTATTTAAGTTTATTGTTTCAATTTCTATAGAATTAAGGTATATTTATTTATTACGCTATATTTAATTATTATTGTAAATACTGATAACAAAATCGGTACCTTAATGAGTGAAATTAATTTAGAAGACACACACACACATTTTTTATACATACAAAACGTGTTTATAAAACAATAGTGAATATTAACAAACCTTATTTTTAATTTTAAATTAAACGTGTCTACCAAGTGAAATGCATTTTTCACACAAATTTACCCTCAGGAAGCTCGAGCCTACTATACTTTAAACGGTCAATGCACGCTCTACATCCCGACAGTTTTCATTCCGGAACGGTATTTCAAAGGGTTTAACTAAGATGCCGCTGGCTGAGGTCAATGTACCAACATGTATAAGAAAAGAGGGAAAATAATTTTATGGCTTATAACGTAGCGAAAATTTAACTATGTAGGTAAATAATTTTATAATGTACGTAGCGTAAAAGCGAGGATATTTAATTGCCTTTTAGTACAATTTAATTATAATGTATACCTAATTATACTAATATGGACGAAACGAAAAAAATCACCCCTGCTTTGCTAATTTGTTCTGTATAACTAATAGAGTTAGTAAGAATTACTCTATGGATATTTTATTTTATGTCTTTATTGAACCCATGAGAAGTAGGGTCAGGACACAGGACTGCTAGTGTAAATATAATTACATTATTTGAATTTTATACTCTAAATATTTTGTATTTAGTAACTGTCGACTGCGCTTTAATTTTAATGTCATTCTTCAGATATTTCTTGGGTTAAGTCAAATATAAATGAGCCAGTCAACTGACTACTATTTGGTACTGTTATGTGTCGAGTACTTAAAACAAATCTATTCAATGTATGGTCACCGTAAAGGATAATTTATATGATTTCGAAAATGGAATTAATATAATCCGTCAAAAAATATCAATCTGAAGACTAGCTGCGTAAGCATGACGCAATCCTTTTCAAGAGGATTATGCAGAGGCACACGTGGACAGTTTTACGGTTATGTTAACAGGGTTTATACTTACGAGTTGGAGCGAAATTTAAACAGATTAGCGTCGACCCGCGACCCTCGCTGGTCTTTATCTCACTACCCGTTCAGTTTTTCAGGATTAAATAGCATTAATGTACGTTCATTTATTTGGGAAACAAATGGTTCGTATCTTTGTAAGTAACCATTTGTAACACAATTTTAATTTCTATTTTTATAATACAAACTTATTACTTAAATATTTTTTTTCATTGAGCTTATAAAAGAATCGTTGAATCATCATTTTACAGTTTTGAAGTTCACGGTTCGGATTGTAGATTCTACAAAAATCAGTGTAAAGAAAAACCTTACTTTTCTAACAAAATGCTTCCAAGTCTGTATACATATGTGCTGTAAATAAAATGATACTTTTTGTGACGTAAGTAATTTTTAATATACTTGACCTTATACTATTTGGTATTACTAGTAAGTAAGTAGGTACTAGGTACCTCACTAAGTACACAAGTAGGTGATAAGTACTATTATTACCAACCAAAGTGTTAAGTAATTTATTAAATGTTTGATGTAAACGTTTTATAGGCAAATGCCAAATTAATCATAATATAAAGCAGCATGCAAAGAAAATAAAAACTATATAACATTTTTTATTTTCCCAATATATTATGTTTCAACGTTATATAAAAGTATATTATAAGTGTGAAATGTTAAAAAAATAACTAACTTAGGTGTAAGTCCACAGAACGAACATTCTATTTATATACATATCTATTTCAGTTTAGTAATGTATCGTAGAACTTACTTGGATTATCCGCTCGCGATGAGAATGTGATACGACGTTTTGAAGCTGAGGGTGTCCGCAAAATGTTGCATCCTGTTTTTAAGTGATAATTTTGGCTGGCGATTTGTTAGTGCATTGTTACAAGGAACTGGATTTATTTTAAGTAAAAAGAAAGGTTTTTATAAATTAATAATCGTATTAATTCCTTCCGTTGGTTATACATCCATACAAACACCCCATGTTCAGTACTATGACATATGTTGAATTCATCAATAAGTGCAAAGATAATTTTGAGAACTTCCTAACGCGCCCATGCACAAAACCATTTATTTTCGATTTACTTTGACTAGGTTCCATTTAATTCTGGTAGTTTTATACAAATCGCTGTAAAAGCTGTCTCGATTTACGTAATTATTTTAAATTTGTAACATTACCTAAAGAACTGATATAAGAGTATTAATCTTGAATTATCCGCTATAGAGACATTATAAGAGATGATCATATTTCTAATTTCAAAACAGATAAATTGAATTAACAAAATATTTTTACTTGAACAAAATATTGTATATATTTGACAGTATTTTAATGAGTGCTTACCTTAAAAGGATATATTTAGCGATTTAATAATAAAATATTGAAAGCTGGAATATCGTTTATTTTTTTCTCATAGAAATATTTCCTGCAGATCCAGCAAATAAGTTTCGGCAATAAAAATGGAATGAAGTAAAATCAAACGTCAAGTTGTGATGGATGTTGTTTTATCAACATTCATGTAGTCTGGGTGCACACGTATCTCTTGCCTTTCTTCTTTCCGATAGACATATACCTGTATATGGTTGCCAGAAATTCTGAAATATAACAAACTAGCGACCAGCTCCGGCTTCGCACGGGTACTTGATATATATCGTTATTTTAGAAGCAAATTCAAATTCCGTTGAGTATTTTTGTCGTGAAAGAGTAACAAACGTACTTA
Source organism: Vanessa cardui (assembly GCF_905220365.1). Classification (NCBI taxonomy): domain Eukaryota; kingdom Metazoa; phylum Arthropoda; class Insecta; order Lepidoptera; family Nymphalidae; genus Vanessa; species Vanessa cardui. The sequence continues at coordinate 11,069,798 of NC_061129.1, forward strand.
CATCCATCCTTATAAATTTTCGCATTTATAATAATCTTACTAAGGATAGTAGGATTATACTAAACGAAATGTTTTCATTTTGCTCGCACAGAATTTACATACGAAGACAAGACTAGGTAGGTGCATCTTGTATTTGTTCGGAATCTAGACACGCGGTACCGTGTTAAGCCAAGTACAAATAACAGATTTCTAACTAGGGTCATCATCTTAATATCTTTGCCAAAATAATATCTGTATATTTCTCATTGCGTGAAAATGTTACAGTGTACAGTGTGAGTGTGGCCTTTCAACAAGACTATATTTGTTTTACTTTCGGTTTTGACAAATATTTACAACGGTACGTCAAATGATGATATCACAAATTCAATTTAAATGACATTTAAAACAAATTCTGTTATCGTATAAAGATTTTGGTATTTTTATTACGATTGAAGACTATTGGAAAATACTCGTTTATTGCGATCGGATGTTCTTCAATGGTGTCAAATGTAATCGACCGTGACGCGCTCCGTGATCATTCCTTTGATGTTATCCTTCATAGAGGCATTTGAGCTTATTCCATTTTCTTTCTTTGATCAATCTCGTTTGTATACACACGAAGCATTTTTAAATCGGATTAATTTCTAATTCAATTGTTAAGTGCTACAGTAACTTCTGTTAATCTATTCCCTTACTCAAGACACATCTATTTTGTTATCGTGTATTTTCTTAGAGTAATGTAAATGAAAAATAAAATGTTAACATTACCGTTATGGCTACTTCCATTTAGCTCATACCCCCAATTGGAATGAATTTTGGAAAATTATATATATTGATAGAAAGTGTTAATCACAAAAAACATTAATAATTTGTTTTCTAGATTTTACCTAGAAAATGAAATTTGCGGGTATTTTTTTTTTAATATAATGACATATGCACTATATTATCGAAGCTTATAGATATTCATATGTATACCTGAATACAAATCAGTTGGAAGTATTGGCTAAACGGAAGTTTGTACGCTGCCTTAAACTTTTTCTTATTGAAATATATAAATATTGTAGATCCTTAAGGAAATAATTTATTATATTGATAACAAATTAATGAAAATATATTTTATATAATCAAATTTAGTGAGTAATGAATGGTTTTACCATTTCGTTTTCATAACAATGAAGGAACTATGAACAGTGCTATATGAATAATTGAAACTTCAAACAAATGTTATCACCCTGTGAGATGTGAAAACTGCTGATTTTGTCACAATCGTGGCTAATGACGGCAAATGACGTCTCAATTCTGAAAATGACGGTGCTTTTTTTGGCTACGTTTTATAGAACTGCTAACTTCTTGTTAAGGGTGAAAATCTAATAACGTAAATGGATGTGTAAAAGTCATTAGAAATAAAAGATTTTAATTAAACTGGGAATTCAGTTATAAATCTTTAAATATCTCTTGAATACTACGTTTGATGAATTTGAGAAAAAATCCCTAAAATGGATTATTAGGAGATTTTATAAAAAAATATATGCTAAAATTTCTTAAAAATAATTTGCTATTAACAATGTAAATTAATTACGAGATAATTATCTAAATTAAATAAAAAGTATTACACGACAGGTACAGGTGATATGTACATTATACAGTTTTATTTTGATATGTATAACTCTGGCTTCTGTTGTAAGCCACAAAGGCGTTATATGGTAGAACTGCCAGTATAATCGTATATTCCCGGGCTGGTCATGAATCACGAGACTAACGCGATTTATTGCCCGGGATCCACGTGCGCCCAACTCTTTATTACCTTTGCCACACCAAAACGATATATTGTAATGAATATTTAAACAAGTACTTTCGAAGTCGTGTCAGCGATATCCAAAATATGGAAAACATCATATCACAAATGAAAAATAATGTGTAAGTGAATTGTGATTATATACATAGGGGCATATATAATATACAGTGTTTAACCTTAAAGAGCTTGGGTAATTATAAAAAATATCTAATAATAAAAAAATATTTTGACTTTTTTTACAACTTCATTAATATAATACGGTGGAGTTACGATTTACGCAAGGCGGCTGGCAGGAGCTTAATAAGAGTAGTCGAAGATCGATCGCAGTGGCGTGCTATTGGAGAGACCTATGTCCAGCAGTGGACGAAAAAAGGCTGTTGATGATGACGACGATAATGATTAATATAATTTTAAAATGACTGTAATATGTGCATAGTCTAAATCGGTGCCTGGGTGCAATTTTACACACTCTCTGATCCTTATTAGGAGCGTGAGCGTTCAAGAGTATTTTTCCTAATCCATACCCAAAGGGGGGTGAATTTAAAATAAAAATTGGAATAGTAATTCGCTTTTTAAATATTGAAATATCTATTTAGGATGGCATTTATGAATAAAGGTCAGTCGTCAAAGCGAATATTTACCCAATAAGAAGATAAATTGGAGCTGTAAGTTTGTATGGAGGTTCGTATTTTTTAAAGTTAAGACAATAATATAATAAGTAAGAATAAGATTTCTGTTTGTAAGAAAAACTAACATGTCAATGTTTTGTAATTGAAATCCCATTGTGTATACGGCTACTATGCCTAGTTTAGTCATACAAATAAAATATGGCAATATGTATTGAGGCTTTAAATGTGACTTAGAGTACATATGTTGTGGTTATTAAGAGAAAAAGCTTCGCCAATATATTTTAAAATAGCTTTTACATTTTATATTTTAAAGATGACGTATTCAAACTCTTTTTAATTTTCGGAACTTCTGTCGGAAATTCTCATAAATCAGCATTACAATATTCAGGTTTAAGATAAAACTAAATGTAGACGAAATTATATTGATCATTTAAAATAATTTGAAATAAGATGTAATATATTAAAGCAATACCGTTTCCAAGGCTTAAACGCTTCAATGTAAAGTCTAAATAATGCAAATATAAATAAATAAAATCAATACATTCCGTTCAAATAAGATTTATTTTATAAAAAGATTTATGTTATTTCACTTGCTTCGCGTAATCATTCTATAGACATAGAATACTACAAAATTTGAATAGGAACTATCCTAATTGTTTTATTAAGATAGTAACTGATGTCAGAAAGTCTAAAAATAAATAATTATAAATAATCGATAAATGCAAGATAAATGATAATTCTTAACGTTCCACGTATGATGTATCTATCACTTAAAAAAGTATCTATTTAGTTACAAATTTAGATCAAGGAAAATGAATACGTTAATTTATAGATAAGCTTAGACCTATTTATTAAAATCCGCCCCTATTTCAATAAACAAGATAGAAAGCCTCGATGTCAGTTAAACTATTTTAGGATTACGGACAAGATCCAAATCGGACAGATTCCAGTGTATTACAGTGGTTTAAGCATATCGTGGTTTGCTGAGTATTTACAGTACCCTGCACTAGGAGACCAACTTGATGAGTCCCTATTGATTTTCTTACACGTCTACTACTAAGCATATGTCAAATTATTTATATGCGAATTATCTTTCTGGTTAGTTGATTAGGTGATGTTATACAAATTATATAATATCATTTGTGTGGTCAGTGGTTAATGGTTACTTTCACAGATTGTAACCATTTAAATTTAATTACAATGTAAATATAATTGTTCATTTTTTAAAACCTTGTTTAACTCTGTCGTTGAACTTAGTTCTGAAACGCATAAATTAAATATAAATTTTCAATCATTTCGACATTATATCCGGCGTATTTGCTTCATTGAAATTGTCCCTAAAGTTTAAATTGAATCCGATTGATTAAATATAAATTGATGTATTAAAATAGATAATGTACATAAAAAACAAGTACAACAATAATTATCACATAGATTGTAATAGGTAGGTAAACCAATTAATGTTATTAAAATAATATAGGTAGGTAATATAGGTACGGTTGCGTGAATTCTAACGTGTATAAATTACTTTATTCATTTTAATTTCTTCATAAACCTCATAGAAAAAGAAACTATTTTAATAGATATATACATCTTTCCGAAAGTAATCATAAAAAATAAATTTATTAAAAAAAGTTTTATACGATTAGATCGATTCCTTCATAGGAGCATACAACCACCTCTTTTGAATATTTGCAGCTCAAAGAACTGCCAATGGTATTAATGTAAAATAAAAAAAGAACCTATATACATATAGTAGTCTCAATATCATCTTCTCTTTAAGTGTTTCAACGTGCATATTATTCTAATTTTACTAACTCATAACGGTTATGGTACCTTCCTGAAACTATTTCAATCTAAATTAAATTATTGCTCACAATAACAACGAGCTTAATCGTAACTGTTGTGTCCGTGTGTCGTTTTTTTACTGAGGTTGATTACAGCTCTTTCGAGGGTGGTACCTTGTAGTTTATGCCGCATGTATTAAAGGCACATTTTCGAAAGTCTATTTTTGCTTTATTCGCAAGTTTCTTTTGAAATTGTCCTCGAAGTAGTTTGTGACTCATATAAACGGCACGCTTAATCTATAGTATAACTATTTTTTCTTAATATTACCATATTAAGAAAAATTAGTTGGTCTACATCAGCTTCACATAAAATCAAAAAATAAATAATAAATTTAACAAAAAGAAAAACCGACTCCAAACAAAACACTATTTTAAAACAAATAAATATGCACTAAAAAGTAATAAAAAAATAATTACGTATTCAAAATTTTTTTTTGAGTCCTTCTAAGTAAAATGAAATGAAAAATATTAGACTACTTAAAAGTCGATTTACGATTATATAATGTAGTTATAATTGTTGTTATATTTGGAGTTGGTGCTCTAATTTCATTGAAATTCTCCCACATGTGCATTCCACCAGCCCACATTGGAACAGCGTGGTGGAGTATGTTCCAAACCCTCTCCTTAATGGAAAATGAGGCCTTTATCCAGCTGTGGGAAATTTACAGACTGTTACTTTACTTTTTTTACTTTTATGAGGGAGAAATCTCTTTACCAAACTCTATTCTATTTACTTAATAAAATACAATAGCAATTTGTATGATACATATTATACATACATAACTTCAACAACTAAAATAAACAAAAGTGAACAAATATGGATTGTGAATTGTAATATTATGTGTTCCGTTTGACGTCCGAAGTCCATTATGAGAGTACATCGTCTGATTTCCGCTGCAGGTCGCTAAATTTCATGACTTCCGTTTCCTACTCACGCCTACGGCGCCCCCTATACCCCTTTCTGGAACTAAACTGACAAGCAAATACACGCCGCCAAATTTGTCATTGTTGCGTCGTTTTTCCAAACGAGCAGTCGTTAAAAGTTAAATAATTATAATCAACTTTCGAGATTTAAAGTAGAAAGTTATTTTAAAACAAGTGTTGTTTGTCTTCCGTTTCTTGAAAAATCAAAATAAAAAGTTAAGTGTAAGTGTAGAGGGTAGTTCGAATTCTTCGGATATTTCATCGGATTCGTCGGAAAATGAATACGACGGACCACCAAGGGAGCGTCACAAGCGTGACTGATCGCGGGATCTGAATAAGAGGTTTGACTTATTGTCACAACAATTGGTGAGTCTTGTAAATAATATTTTAACTTAGAATTATACTAATTGTAAACCGGCGATACCACCCTCATTCTTCTATGCGCCAAATTATAAGACTAACATGTCTAATCTAGCTTCAACTTATATTCAAAGTTCGGCATATACTGACGAAAAATTTTTACGTGCGCCAGAAATAGAGGCGGGTAGTTTTGAATATTTGAGCGTTACTGTAAAAGAATCTTCTGTACCGAAAGCAATTCACTCACGTGATGACAAAATTTCCTGTTTTTATTGACTTAAGAGTGAATGAAGAACTTCGACGTCTGGAGGACTACTTTAGTCCATTACGTTGGTTCCAGATGGAACGGAGGTGTTGCTCCGTTAACTAATGCCTTTTTGGCACAAAACGAATACGTTAATACTGGTTTACAAAGCCTCGTTGACTGGTCAAATTCATCGGACGTTCAGCTTAAATCTTCGATTATTATTGAAAAATTGAAACAAACTTTTTAATAATTATTCTGGTTATAAGACAATTTCTCCCTATATTCTTCAATTCATTTGCGGTAAACGTGTCGAGGTTTTTGAATTACACCGTAGGGACCGCTTAAAGTAATTAAAGGATAAATTTAGAGAAAATACCCCCTTCTTGTGATTATATGTTTAACGCGAGTCTATTAACAGCATTTATACAAAAATATAGGTGGTATATATAAACTACAAAATCGGGTACCATCTGCTACTCGCACACGGACCATAACCTGAACCGTCGCCTTCTACTACCAATACAAAGCCATTTCGAGCTAGGGCAAATTCCAATAAAATTAAGCAAACCGAAAACAGAGATTCTGAGCAATTCCATCCAAATAACTCCTCAGCATATTTGTTGAGGGAGAGGGGACATAAAAATGCACCTAACGTAATATTAAAATTAATAAGAGGTGGTAAAATTAATAACAGGAATCACATTCAACTAAACATCTCCATTGGTTCTTCCGACATTGGATGTATAAAAATTCGAAGTCTAACATCACATTTAACGTGAATCGAAATGCAGAATTTAATTCAATTAAGTTTAGAACCCGCTCCCCTGACGCAGTCTTTCATATCTCCATTTTTTGTAATTCCCAAGACCAATCAAGGCGGTTGAATCACTGACATGAAACCGAGACATTTTCATCTTTACCACCATCAACAAGTCCCTGATTGCTTACAACATGGGGATTGGATGGTCAAACTGGATTTAAGCCAGGCTTATTCATCTTCCGATAAAAGAACAGCACAGGAGGTTTCTCCGGATCAGTTCTCAGGGTCGTCCCCTTAGATGATTTGTCTGTCATTCGGATTAGCTGCGTATCGCGGATTTTTGCTTCAGTAACACACTGGACGCCCGAAATACTTCGCAGGAACGGCCTTCGACTAATGGTCTATTCAGATGATTATGTACTTGTACACCAGGACCTCTGTCCTGGTGTACTCTCAAAACATCTCTATGTTTTGAGAGTTCAAGTAAAGATGGCCATACGTTTTTGAGCAGCCTAGATAGGTGGATCAATTGAAGATTCAATTATGACACCAGCGAGATTAATAAACTTTCTAGGAATTGTATGGGATACAAAATCCAACACCAAGTCCCTGTCCTTAGAAAAATACAGAAAATTCGTCAGAATTTGCGCGTGCAGCTTGCGACCGGCAGTTGGAACCTAATGCAGGCGCAACGCCTCGTAGGATATCTCAACTTTGCAACCTTCATCACCCACCGGGGAAGGTTGCATTGCCGAGTCCTGCAGTACCACACCAACAAGCTATCCTCGGGTATCCTAGCTTATCAAAGCAGTATCCGGACGAGGTACGTACAGAGCTGGACTGGAGGTTAGAGCACATCAGTCAGAGGACACCCATTCATCCTCAGAGAATGGCCACGAACCACGTCATCACTGACGCGTTGGACATTCAATGAGGAGCCCTTATAAGCAACGAAATGATAAAAGGGTCAGGGAACACCACCAGACCGAATGGCACTGCAATTTGAAGGAGATGTACGCAGTGAGAGCAGCCATATCCTCCAGAACAACTTCGCTCCAAGACTCGAGAATAATTCTTCAGTGCGATAACAGAACAGTTGTTTTCTATAAAAAGAACGAGGGAGGAAGCTGGTCACGACAATTGCTAGATCTGACTCAAAATCGGCTGGCTCTAGTGGACCACTTCAATGTTGTACTTCTCCCTCACCACCTACCGGTACTGTACAGCACTGAAGCCGACCACCTCAATGTTGTACTTCTCCCTCACCACCTACCGGGACTGTACAACACCGAAGCTGACCACCTCTCGCGAAATCACGCCAGCTCCGAGTGGCATCTCACAGAAGAAGCAACCACGAGGCTGTTCAATCTGTGGGAAACACCAGACAGTTATATTCGCGTTACGGACAGCACACGTAGTAACAAACTATGTTACTCTAGACTTGCTAGACGCAAACGACTGTTTTTAAGACGTCTTCAGCAGATCCTGGCACGATCGACTGGCATGGTTGCTTCCACCGTCCAATCTGATACCCAGGGTGCTAGGCCACCTCAACTCAGCATCAGGTCAGTACAAAATAGTGGCACCCAAGTGGAAGAAGCCTTTTTGGCCTCGACCTTTAAAATTCAGAGATCTGAGCAACAGTCTGGCGGACACATTGACAATGATACTGCCTGCTTAAGTCAGCAGTCTACGCCTGGAAGCTTGTCTTATCTCTGGTGAGACGCGCTGACGGAGACATCGCAGGAGAAAAAGCTTGACGACCTCCGTGGTCGAGTGGTGTGTGCACCGGTTTTCATGGGTGCGCCGCTCCGGGTTCGATTCCCGGTCGAGTCGATGTAGATTACCATTGGTTTTCTGTGTTGTCTTGGGTCTGGGTGTTTGTGGTGCCGTCGTTGCTCTTGATTTTCCATAACACAAGTGCTTAGCGGCTTACATTGGGATCAGAGTAATGTATTTGATGTTGTCTCATATTTATTATTTATTAAAATAGAGAGTCTTCGATAAGGACATGCGCCCCTAATTGAAAAAGTAGGTTAGATTTTGTCAGGGAAATAGCATCATCTCTCGTATACATGAACCAGCAAATGGAGCTAGATACTTCGATTACCTGTATTAATGTCATCGAACCATTCTAATTTATAAATCAGTTATAGGATCCGTTTGTGAAACTATATCTGATATAAAAATAGTGTCAAGCCCAATAGTGAAATTCAAATCTATTTTCCTGGCAAATACCTTCACCTCCTAAATTACCTATATGGGATGCAAGAATTTTAATTTCGCTATTTAAAGCATTATAATACAGATTGTATAGTGTGTTATATCAAATATCCAGACACATGTCACTATTTTGCTGTTAGCTTCGGGCCGCAGAGTACATGACCTTACTCTTTTACGTGTTGAAAGTGTCCATTTTATAGATAATGTACTTTATATTACCTTGCGTCCCATATTTGGATCGAAAACCGATTCATCTTCATATCAACAATTAAGTTGGACTTTCGTGGCTACTCCTGACCGAAACATCGATGCAGTATACTGGCTATGTTCTCTAGTGCACGTGACACGGCAAATCAGAGGGAATATAAAAAATCTATTTTTAACAACCTGAGGCCTTACTAGACAAGCTACTGCAGCGATGATTGTGGTTGGATAAAAGGTGTTTAAGCTGATTCTGGTATTCAAACATCAGCTGGAAGTTTTAGAGGAGCAATGTCATCTTTAAATTGGGTAGAAAATTACCACATTAATGACATATTAAGTAAAGGTAACTAACTGGCAACATGAGCTTTCATTTAAGAAGTTCTATCAAAAACATATTATTAATACATCAAATGCAGAGATAACTACTAAAAAATCTCTTGCTCATTATTTGATTTATGTTTATTTGAATTCATTAGTTAAAGTTATATGATTTTCTTTAATGAATTTAAATTATTTACTTAATGCCATATTTCAATTAAATAATAATTAATCACATTGTTGCGTTTTAAATAATATTTTATTACAAATACAAGCCACCAGGAGATAACAAACAAGTCTCTCATAATGGACTTCGGACGTCAAACGGAACACATAATATAAAAATTTTACCTTCCAATAAAATTTGTATTATGTTTCCTAAGACGTCCGAAGTCCAGGAAAGGTCTTCCTGGGGCTACATCCATCCATTATGAGCCAAACAATGACAAATTTGGCGGCGTGTATTTGCTTGTCAGTTTAGTTCCAGAAAGGGGTATAGGGGGCGCCGTAGGCGTGAGTAGGAAACGGAAGTCATGAAATTTAGCGACCTGCAGCGGAAATCAGACGATGTACTCTCATAATGGACTTCGGACGTCTTAGGAAACATAATACAAATTTTATTGGAAGGTAAAATTTTTATATTAGTTTTATTATTCCAAATAGCAACACTGATTTTGTTTTCCAGTTTCCATTTTCGTTGACAATTGACAGATAACTTTATCAAACTGACATTGACCGTGGTTTGTTGTTTTATTCTGATTTTTAGGCTATGTATGCCCAATAGTTGTAAATATTCATTTTTTTGTGATACTTTTAAAATTATGATATATAGAACTCAAATCATATTTTAGTATACATAACATAAACATGAATCCTGTTGTTGAAATATGGACATGGGTAATACGTATTATTCATATAACATAGAGTTTTTTTGTTAACTATAACTAGAGTCAGCTTTAACATTATAATTACATTACAGGGTGCTAACTCTCATGGCCAATTGGCACTCGATGTAACCAGTGAACAAGTCGATAAGCCTACTAAATTGCAAACAGAATTTTATGACAAGATTAAGCAGATAGCCTGTGGTGGCGCTCATTCTGTATTATTAGACAGTCAGGGCAAGCTTTTTTCATGTGGCTGGAATTCTAAAAAACAACTAGGACATAAAACGGAAGTGTATACATTTAGTCGCATATGGCGATTAAGTGGTATAACATTTACGAATATAGCATGTGGATGGGACTTTAGTTGTGGTGTCACAGATGAACATTACCTATTTGTTTGGGGCTCTAATAGTCATGGTCAGCTAGGTTTACCAAAAGAACATTTCGGAGAACATGTGGAACCCGTTAGACTTCAAGTTAATGTGTGTGCAATTTCCATGGGGCTGAGACATACAGCGATGATAAATTCAAAAGGAGAGGTTTGGACAACTGGTTGTGGCAGGCACGGCCAGCTAGGATTAGGTGAAGATATTCTAAATTCAGATAGATTTCAAAAAGTCCCTAAATTAACCAAAATATCACACATTGCTTGTGGCCAGAATCATACAGTAGGATGGTGCTCGGAAGAAAATGCTTTGTATGTTTGGGGTGATAACAGACATGGCCAGTTGTTGCTTAGTTCCCAAGAATACAAGAAAATTTTTACACCACAGAAAATTGATATAAGTGTAAGAAAAGAAGTGAAAAAGTTGTTAAGTGGTTGGACTAATGTTTTATTATGGTTGCAAGATGGATCACTGCTTACATGGGGAAGGAATAACAAAGCACAACTTGGGACGGTGGCTGAATTTTCTGGGAAGATTTTTTATATTAAATTACCAGGTATCTTATTATTTTAATATGACATAACTATTGATTTAACATTTAATAAACATTCTTTGGACTTTAATTAAAGATGTTTTGAATTTAATATGTAATTAGATACTTAAGTTATAAATAATATCTTTTATGTTGCATATTTCATGCATATTTAATTTGTGTTTTATCTTTCAGATGACAGGCAAGTAGAGGATGTTGCATTAGGTTCTGAGCATACCTTGTGCCTGGCTACTGACAAAACAGTTTGGGCCTGGGGCTGGAATGAACATGCAAACACAGGATTACCCAGCATGGAAGAATTTATAAGTTGTCCTATGCAAGTACCAATTGAAACAAAGTCAGAAATAAAACAAATATTCGCCGGAGGAGCTCATAATTTTGTAGTAACAGACTGTGATTTAGAATCAAAATAACAAAGCAATTCAATTATACATACAATGTAATATATATAGTATTAAGACATATCTGTGTAGTGCATAAACCAATGGTGCTACATAAACTTTATTTAAATTACACTGAAACAACAATTAGTGCTCAGCATATGTCTGCTTGATTTAATTTTGTAATATGCTCCAACTAGTATATTTCTTACATTAAAGGTACTGTGCCGAAAATCTTACAGCAATAATAAACAATAACTGTCCAAAATTTTAAATAAATGGTTAAAGAATGGATGAGAGATCCAAATAAACTCATGTTCTTAAATATATCCTACATTGTGGGAAGTTACTCAATATTGTTAAATTCAATAATTACTAATATAAACTTTATTCGACAATGCTTTTAGAGACAGTTTTGAAGAGAAAGTGAGAAGTTTTCACTAACTTACTAATAGTTACAATGTTAACAAGAGCTGTGATTTTGTTGATAATAATAATTTTGTTATAAACAATAAAGTATTATTAAACGAATGAGACATTTTTACTCCTATCTTAATTTTTTACATAAATGAGTGACAAATACTTCTTCCAAACAGTTTAATTTATATGTTAAGTTTAACTACACAAACCATGGAAATTTTGAAAAAAATAAAATTTATAAGGTTTAATTGCGAAATTACTGAACCATTAAATTAATAATAATGATTTATTTTCTCAAGAATGAGTATTAAATATGTATATTACAATAATGTTTGAATAAAAAAAGTACTATATTAAAACCGAATCATGGTTAAATACATATGTTTTCATTATTACAAGCATTATACAGCATAAATAATTTATAAAATTGAAATACTTCTTTTTCTTGCTTTATTTTGGGACTTTTGTCCAACACAAATACGTCAGTCCCATTGAATTGAAATACTTGTTATTGCATACTATTATATAATGCTGAAGGGTTTGTTTCTATGTATTTGTGTAGTAGATTCGTTGAGAAAATCGTATAAGTCTTATAACAACGAGGTCTGAACTGTAGAATGAATCCGTGCGGAGCAGCTTCTTCAATAATAATCTTTAAGTAATTTGTTTCTTTGGACCAATTGATTTCTTTAGTATGTAAATGAAATTATGAATAGGGATATAGGTTTCTGTTATTCCAGAACAAACCTGTATGTTTAATTGTTTCGTGACTACTACAAATATGACATTCTATTTGGTCCATTTTCGAAGTTTTTAGCAAATGTAAAATGGTAAAACAATATCAACTCCGACCCAATTGATACATATAGCGGCTAAGAGTTTGACTAGCATTTTTCATGAATCCGGGATTGAGGAATTCGGGAATCTGAAATATCGGGAATATATACAGATATATTTCCATACTTTTTATGAAAGGAGAATATTTTTAATTTTGGTACCTAAGTTGTTATCGCTAACGTGTGATAGTTGTAAACTCTTCGTAGGTAGGTAAACGTGTGAAAAACCTATTCTCAAGTCAAGTATATTCGTTAAGATTTGCGTAGGTACTATTGCGTAAGTGTATACAATGGTAGGTAATATTCTATTCCCAATATTCAATACCTAATAAGAAAATAGATTGTTGTTTTAACATTCAGTTAACAATCATTAGGTATGTAAACAATAAAAGATCTATGTCGTCCACCGTCCATATATGAGTAACGTCGTAATTCAATGTAGCTCCGATATGCAAACTTGGCTAATGAAGTTTAGTTAAGCCGGCTCGTACGATCCAATCTCCCGCTAGGCCTAATTCCGCCGATGTAATGCTAACTGGAAAGGATCTTAATACAACAGATTTGTTTAGAGTTTTATTTAATAGTATGATTTATTTACGACTGGCGATCTGCTTCGGTTTCGAAATGCTGCAATTTATTTATAAAGAAAGAGATTTATGCATTAAACAAAAAATAAAATATTGGTATATTATTAAATGTTTTATTTATAACTCGTAAGTTATGGCATAAAAGAAAAATATGGACAGATAATTTTAATGCGAAAATAGGTCATAATTTATCCAATGCTTACTTACTTAGATTTAATTTGGACAATTCTTACTACCAAGTCAACGTAAATGTTGACTTGGTAGTAAGAATTGTCACTTATCCGATAATCCGCATCGCAGTGCACGGTTTATTTTGAGCATTTATTTCACGAATAAAATCTGTACAAATCTATAAATGAAATATTTTGTTATAATATCTTTTTATAGTTTAACGTTTACGTTACAGTAGAATACGATTGTAATAAAAATACTACTTGTTATCAACTAATAGTTAAAACTTAAAAATGTCATTTCCAGCAGATAATGATATTATGTGTCTAGAGTTTCGGATATTGCAATTTCCCAGCGCTCACGCCCACTGCACCCTTCCATCTCGTTGCCCATCACAGCAACAACACTTGACGTTCATAAAACAATTCTCGCTGCAGCCATTCTTGTGTGACTAAGTTGAAGTATCTATTAATCACATTCATATCAAGGAACAAAAAACATTGTTAACTCTTGTCTTACTCACCAGAAAGGGTGCTTATTTCTTTTTCAATTAATTCCTTATATGAAATTTTTTTTAAATTTAGAAGTAGGTTAAAATCTTCATTAGAAATAGTTAATGAAATATTCTATCTTATAATTTTACTTTCTTGAACAGTAACATTGACGTAGTCAAGTTAAGTAGTTCCATGATTTGCATAGAAAAAATGGATAAGAATATGTAGGATCACAGATTGCTTTTTCTAAGTAAAGATTTCATACAAAAAGGATATTTGCCGAGCCAGTCAGCGAGCATTCGCGCTCAGCGCCTAAGACGCAAAACGTGCCTGCGTTAACAAATGCCGGTATATTTTTTACTATATATTACAAAGACTAAGCTATACTATACATACTTATATGTTTTACAAAATAAAAAAATATGTTTAATTTTATGCACAATATATAAAAATGGAAAAAGTATATAAATATAGTCTTAGAGTGAGGTTACAATAATTATGATGTAAGTATAAAATTTAGTTATAATATTGTAAAAGTAATAATGGTTGGAGATGTATTTTCTTTATTTAAATATTTTCCATGAATTTAATACTTACCTATGAAAACTGAAAATAATAATATTAGGTAAGTAAATTAATACAATATGTTTGTAATGTTATATTATCGTGCGATAAAATAACAATATTTAAAAGAGCACTTAAAAAGCAATGAAATCTATTAACATTTAAAGTAATAAGTATGTTTATTCTAGGCTCGCTTCAATATTCAGAGAAGCTGGACTTATAAGAAATCATTTTCTTATTAAGTTATGTCAACAGTTTTGGTAAGTGTATACATTTAGGTATAAAATGTTGTTTGCCCATATGAAATAATATGAACTGAAATTTCGATTTGTAGAGTTATGCTAAAATGGTTATTATTTTGCTATTTGAAGATTTATACTTAATATTTTCATAACATTTTTATATAATTATATATTATTGTTTTATAGTCTACTTAAAATAAATATGAAAATTATTGCTAGAAAAAATAATATAACACTTACTAATTTCTAATAACTCGTTCTAGAGTTGTCTTCAATCAATTTGTAAATTTATATTTTTTTTCTATGTTTAACTCATGATTTTTTTTAAATAATTGTCTTAATTTTCATTGATCATATTATTACTTTGCTCAATGTCATCAATTTTTATATTTTAATTTTAATCTGTTATTTTATATTTTGGCCAACGTGTGTTTAATATACGTTTGTGTGTGTGTAATATAGTTTATACGTTTTATTCTTCTTAGTTCCAAATGAACTTGTAATCGGTGGAAACATAATTGGTTTATGTATTTATTTTTGTATGAATTATTTTCAATTGATTGCTTGTAATACTGTTTGTTTCCCAATAAATAAATAGTTTTTGTCTTTAATGCTAACAAAAACAAAAAAACGATTATACCATATTTCTTCGGCCATTGACTGAAAATTAAAAGAAAAAAAATAGTTACTGCAAGTCACAATAACAGAGTAAATCTAAACTTCTTTAATTGTCAAAATGTGAAGCTTATCTGTGAAGTTGAAATTTAATGTCTATTACCTATACTTTTATGCGAGGTTCTTCCTTAAAAGGAAAAGTTTGTAAACGAGGGCGCATACATACAAATAGCTCTTAAGCTATTTTCACGAGTAGATAATTTTTATAGAAAGATAAATGTTTGGTAGCATTTTTGGTAATACTAATCCCCGTAAAACTATATTCCTATATTTAGTTAGAATTAAAAGAAGAAACAGTTATTTAATAAATAGTTATGAAACAGTATATATGTAAGTCAACTGTTATTTACGTGGATTTTTATCTGAAATTTTAGTATATGATGGACGTCATGTTGAACCTTCGTTATGATACAGTCAATATTTCATATAATTGAGTTTCGGCGCTCGTAATTTTATTGGACGTGACTACCGTTAGCAGTTACACTGAATTTCCGTAGTTTAAAACAAAATACCTTTTATCTTTCCTTAATACGATATTTGAAACTTGTGATCTAACTTCTTAAAATAGTCATTTATGTACTTCTATTTATGAATACGAAATAAAATGAGCTTATGTTCGAGATAAATTAAATATTGAAATGAATAAGTTATTTAATCAATATTGGAGACGTTTTTACCTAGCCCTCGCCGATACTAAATATTTAAATATGCCGCAGTGCGCGAAGTCTTAAATAAAACATGTCTGCAAGCGAAATGAATTTTTCACGTTGACTGGCCCTCAGAAAGCTCGTACGCCTCCTGCAATTATTTAACCGGTCAACGCTCGCTCTACATCTCGACATTCATTCCGGCACGATTTTTAAAGGGCCTAACTAAGATGCTGTTGGAGGAGGTCGTTGAACAACATGAAATATTATAGAAAATAGTAGTGTAGAAAGGATATTAATATTGTTTAATTTAAGTAATAAGGTTACATATCCAACCTCTAAATTCTGGCAGGTGAACAAAAAAAAAAGTTACGTATTTACGTGTGTGATTAATTACCAGATTTGTAAAATTTAAATAACTTAATAATATTTCATTAAAATATAGTTTGTGGCGTGTTTGGACGTATACCAAAGTGGTGGTTAGTGTGGAGACATTATTAATATAATATATCAGTTTACATAAATTCAATTTAAGATACGTGAAAATTAAGCCTCACAATTATAACGCAGTCCACATTAAATCACAATATATTATTTAAATTTTTAAATTATAGCATAGATAAACATTTTAATTGTTGAAACATGTTAACTACAATTCGGGACTATTTTATCACATTACTTTATTATTGTTATAAAAGCAAAATTAAGCTAGCGAACCTAAAATCCTGTTAAAAAAAGAAGGTAACACATACGTTTTAAGCGTTTTGTTTACATGATATTCAGTGCAAGATCGTATTATATATGCATTCTAGACTAGACAGGGGTTAAATGACACGAGTTAGAAAAAAAAAGTATTCTACCCTTCCTTGGAGTTAAAATTTGCTTCATAACAATTTTCATCAGATTTGGTTCATTGGTTTGGTAGTAAAAGAGCAGCAGCAGACAGACAGTTACTTTCACATTTATAATATGAGAATAGATTCATTAAAACATTACATCTTGTTCCAAATACATATAATTATTATTAAACCTGCCATGAACTCCGTCACTAGAATATCTAACTTAAAGTCATTTTCGTGACAGCTTTAATCGTGATTTGCATTATTTTCCACGAAGATAAAGAGTTCTCTGCCTACCTAAAATGTAAATTCGTCGACGCTGGTATGCAAAGTTCACGCTTGATTGTATTTCCACGACCGAACGCGGGTCGAATTTTAAAATATTCGCTTGCTAATGAAATTTTACTTTAAAACCATATTTTTAATATTATTTTCAACCTACGTCATACATAAGAGTAAGCGGACAATTATATGTTATTAATATCTTAACTTTATTTTGTTATCATTATTGTTGATTGTGTTTAAAATTTTTTATGGCATAGTATGGCGGACGAGCACATGGGCCACCTGATGGTAAGTGGTAACCATCACCCATAGACAATGACGCTGTAAGAAATATTAACTATTCTTTACACCGTCAATGTGCCACCAACCTTGGGAACTAAGATGTTATGTCCCTTGTGCCTGTAGTTACACTGGCTCACTTACCCTTCAAACCGGAACACAATAATACTGAGTACTGTTATTTGGCGGAAGAATAACTGATGAGTGGGTGGTACCTACAGAGACTGGCTACCACCAAGTAAAATAATTAATGAAAATACAACAGAAAACAATACATAGATAATCTAAAAATATGGTAAGCAATGTACAAGTCGTATTGTGATTATGTGCCAGTAAGGTGCTTAGATATACCTACGCCTTATTTTATGAAATACATTTAAATAACTTCATAAAAGTACTCGTATTTCATCTCGTTAACAGAAGAGCTAGTATTGAAAATTGTATAATATAGAGATTGTTTCACTGAGAATTCTTAAAGAATTTTTTCCATTTCATAACTTGCATTACGTAGTCCGTGAAAAGCTATTATATCAGCCGGGGAATCTTATTTCCGTTTGAGGTAAAACGGACTCGGGTCGAACGGGGACGGCAGTCGAGAACACTTGCGATGTTGAAAATGTCTTTTTTATCGGACAATACAAAAGTAAAAATATAAGTAATTGGTGGGGATATGATTCGATCGACGCACACCACCAACCTCCATTTGACACACAGACAGTATTGCTTTTATATCTAGCAAATGTAAAAATAGAGATTCTAAATAACGTTTAAAGAAAGAAGTGTTCACCAAGTTGTTTACACATACACCGAGTTAAAAAAAACCTTTACATACACATCAACACAATCAGTCGACCAATTTGCAATTTATATTTTTTGTGGTTTAACAAAAATTACGTCTGGTTGTTTAACCCAGAAATAGATGTTAAAAATTATATTTAATATAAAGCACCAAATGCTCGTAAATAAATTGATTATAAGGTATTTGAACGTTGAATATAGAGTTTGACTCGAATGGGGGCTTTGACTATCTTCTGAAACATTTTATTACCAAAGATATACGACGTACCTAATACCTATGTATACGACGAATGTTGTTATCTGAAGCTTATACCATCATGTCGTAAAATCCATCTATCGATCCCAGTGTCGATGAGTCGAGCTTCTTTTTATAAAATATTTTAGCATTTTGTATCGACAATGCTTTCATCGCTTTTGGTGGTTTATTGGATTTTGGCTAATCAAATAACACCGAACCCTACAGATATTTACTTATATAATAATATGTATATTTTGATGAATATCACTCACTTTACATACATAAAAAGTCAACTGACAATAGAAAAAAAACATAAGTTTGAATGTTCCTCTAAATAATTGACTTCATAATTACCTGTTCTAACCATTTTACTACAATGTTTTAGAATTGGCCTCTCATCATCTTGGTACCTATTAGCTTGGATTTAATTTGAAATTCTTGTTCGTTTTTTGTATGAATATTTAATTATCACAGCTCGTTCGAAGTTTCACCATGAGTTGACTGCTGCACTTAGGTTGCCCCCGACGAGTAAATTCCTCAGTAGTTAACAACGCAGACATGAAATTTCAAATACGCATTCAATTGAGATAGCCCGTTCTAATTGCCATTATGTCATAGCTATTGCACTTAGTGTTGGCCTCTGATGAGAGAACTGTTCAACTTCCAACACTACAGACACGAAAGTTTACATCCGAACTAAATTGTTATAGCCCGATGTAATATCTGTTATAATGAATATTTTGATGGTTAAAAAAAATTGTTATATAAAATTTATAACATTTTTTTTTCAAAGTATTAGATGTATTATCGTGAGAAATTTAATTGTATAATATAAAAAAAGGCTTATATGTGTATACTTAATTATTTTAAGAACTATTAGTGTATTTCAGTGCTACGATTGAAAAAATAGCATTTTTTAAACTTCTTATTGAAAGAACGATGGTTATTTAATGACTCTTTTGATACCATTGATAAGAAAAATAAAACGATATATATTAATTATAACATAAAAGTAAACTGAACTCCGAACTCCACTCTATTAATTATATAAGCAGCTCACCCTCGTTTCGTATAAATTATATGCTGGAAGCGCTTATCTCTACTTAATTCCTTGGGGTCCAGTAATTACAGCTGTACTATCTGGTAATCGCCGCAAGATTTGGTTATTCAACATTTTTCTCACATTTCAGTCTTAAAAAGTTCTTTTCATACAGATTAAAGTGTTTTGTTTATCTTAGTTTTTTTTTCCGTATAAATAAATCAGGTATTTTAATGCAATTAAGCTAAAATTAAATTTGACATACATACAGTGGCGTAGCTAGGTGAGGAAGGGCCTCGGTGCATAGAAAAAGAATCGGGCCCTCACCCCCTCTTTTCCATCCCTCTTTAACTAATAATTACCCTTTAAAATTATATATATACAAATAAGAAATCTTGTGCGCAGGGTCGTTTTTTTTATGGTATAGGTTGACGGGCGAGCATATGGGCCACGTGATGGTAAGTGGTCACCATTACCCATATACAATGACGCTGTAAGAAATATTAAGTATTCCTTAAATCGTCAATACGCCACCAACCTTGGAAACTAAGATATTATGTCCCTTGTGCCTGTAGTTACACTGGCTCACTCAACCTTCAAACCGGAACACAACAATACCGAGTACTGTTGTTTGGCGGTAGAATAACTGATGAGTGGGTGGTACCTACCAAGACGGGCTTGGACAAAGCCCTACCACCTTTCAACGTGATTCTCTAGCTTCAGAAACTAGAGATTTAGTTTAGAGGGCCCCCTGAACTCTGGGGCCCTGGTGCATTGCACCACCTCGCCCTACGATAGCTACGGCACTGCATACATATATATTGATAACCTATTTCATCGGATCGAATAATAATTAGCACTCCTAAAGCTGAAAAGAAAAAAAACTAATTAATATTTTCCTAATGAAATACAAGTGAAAGTCCGAATATATTAAGAGATATAAACATACTACAGAGAAATATCAGTAGTTTGTTTTACTGTACTCCGGATGAAGTTTCGTTTTACTGTGTTATATTTTCTCAGAAAATGTTTTTATTCTATATATTTAAAGCAACTAACCGATAGAGGCAGGCGATGCACCAAAAGGATATGACAATAACATACTCATTTACTCAGATAAGACAATACCTATATCCTGATTTTCCTAGTATTATAGTTTTCTGTTTGATATATTTTATTGATGAAGGTCGCTGTTGATAAGTAGACGCCCTATAACTGACCTCGTTTAGTTTCTGATATAAATAATATACAACCAATTAACGATACGTCATTATAATTTCATAGTATAAAGCAAAGTCGCTTACCGCTGTCTATGAATGCTTAGATCTTTAAAATTACGCAAGGGCTACTGAGGTGTTTTTTTTTCACAGATAGATCGATTCGAGAGGAAGGTTTTTGTATATAGTATATAGAAACACTGACAATTTTAGAAGTTTCTAATGTTATATCGTAAATAAACACATCTTTTGTAGTATATTTACTACCAGTACAGTATTTTACCTATATGAAGCCGGAGCAGGTCGGTAGTATAA
This sequence comes from Vanessa cardui, assembly GCF_905220365.1. NCBI lineage: Eukaryota > Metazoa > Arthropoda > Insecta > Lepidoptera > Nymphalidae > Vanessa > Vanessa cardui. Next base: position 11,090,936 of record NC_061129.1, read on the forward strand.
TATAAAATTTTAGTGAAATTTTAATAGGTATAGGTCATTGAGGATATAAAATAAATAAACATGAAAAGTTTTATAACTAATTAAAACAAATTTATGAATTGGAGCAAAATTCAAATAGATTAGCGTATACCCAGGCTGTTGTTTATTCCGGTAGTTCTGCAATTTTTCAGGATTATCTTGTATTAATGTTGGCCTATTTATTTGGATAACAAATTACTCGTATTTTGGCTCACAAAATTAAACATGAACATACTCTAAGTTTATCGCGATCAAGAATTTATTATGTTAAACGAAACACAATACTAAGTTTACGAGTAACTACAAAACGAAAATAAAAGAAAATTCAATTGGGCATTTTTTGTGTTATTATATATAAAGAAGTATATACTCAACAATGAGATAAGTTTTTATATATTGTTTGTATTTTTAACGCAGGTTTTTGGAAACCGAAATATTTATATTAAGAATGTATCTGTGTTTACTTATAAATATAAGTCAAAGGTTTGCAGCGTATCAGAATTATTGGAGCGTACAATCGATCAACGTTGTCGATGCCCATCACCGCTCACTCGAACATAACTTACTTTGCACACAAGAGACCTACATGAGAGAGCATAGAAAATATTTAAATAAATCTTTTCTATTTAAATATTAAAGAACGATAAAATAACAAGTACATTAAACGATTATTATCTAACAACAGCTGTGTCGAACAAAAAATAACTACACCTGTTATTTTATGAAAAAAAAAACCTTCCCTTCTTTATCATATCCCTTAATATTTCCAGGTATTACTTAAACATTCTCAAAGTAGGCGAATATTTACGAAATGTTCTTCTACATGAACGTTATGTAAATATTAAAATTTCCATAAATAATTCGCGAACATTTAACTTTTTTAAGTTATGAGTTATGGTAGTTAGAGAAGCGCTTACCTGCTACGGAAAAAAATGGGCTTACTCATTAGCCTAGTTTTTAACGTACAGTCGTCTCTTTTGTTCGCAGCGTAAATAATTCAGGAAATGAGGTTAATTATGTTTGAGACTCAGTCTTAATAATATTAAATAATAACTGTTTGCAATGCTGTTGGTGGTTCTCCGCAATGCTGTTTTTTAGTTGTAATTTTTATTTATTTCATTTTTAATTGCATAACTGTATTTCTACTAACTTTATTTTTAGATATATTTAGTAACTTATTTATTTAAATTCTTAATTTGATATCGTTTATTATTTAATGTATTTACAATCTATAACAAAATAATTGTAAAACAAATTCAACAACTGAGAACAACAACAACAACATGTGAACTATGACTTCTTTTGTAGTTATTATATATTATTTTTTGTAGTATTCGTACGTTAATTACAATAAACGTTCCGTACATTACGAGGGTCGTAAATTGAATCCCGCAATCCCGAAGTTCCACCGCAAACTTGCTAACTGTAACATGGTTAAGAGTCGTGTAGACATGAGACATTTTTTTGTTCTTCTTTCAAATGAAAACGGCTGTCGTATAACTTCGTACAACGCTAGTTCAGCGCCTAACAATATTATCTAATACAGAACATTATAATGTTAACATTATTAAAGCGTATTTAATAATGTTCACTTCTTATGATTGCATGAAAATTTTATCAGTGTGCGTGCAAGCCCATAAAAATTGATTACGTCAGAACGTATGTAAGGCTCTAATGTAATCAATAGTTGTTTAGTTAAAATTAAATAAGATTAGCCTCTAAGATTAAATTTTAAAATTTTATTTTAAAAAGTGATAAATATTTATGTTCTAATTATATTTTTATCACGACTCACGATAACTCTTTCTATCTTTATTACAATACTTGTTGGGACGTAGTTAAACATTATATGATAAACATAATATACATGTTTCACGAGTGTATATTGAAGTTATGCTCTAAATATTAATTAGCCTTGTTGCAACTTGTAAGTGAAAAACGTAATTCCGACTTATATCTGCTCTAACCCTAACTTTAACATTATGCACTATTATGCCACGGGAGCATACACATAGTTACGTGAGTTGCAATGCTTTCAGCTAGGAGAGAAATACGTAGACAGGTGTATGAATGTTCATTCATATCACATGCAGATATAAACTTTGTCTAAGAACTGCAGTAAATTTCATCGACCTTTATTAATATTGTCGATAAAATTTATCTTATAATATTCATTTACAGTTTTTAAATAAATTCCATATTAAGTTTCTCTTTTTTTCTTTTACTCTAAATTAAAGTTATGATAAAAAATTAAAAGATTGCCAAAGACACATTTCATATGTTCAATAAATATTGAGTGAAAATAGTTCGACAGATTTTTTTTTGTGTCATAATAGTATGTTTAGTATGGCTTTTGATTGAATGAATACGAGTTAGGTTAGTTAGCTTACTTTGTATGATTTAGTTTGGCATACAGGCAAGTAAGCCTTGACTTGATTCCAAGTTATGTTTGCCACCGTCTATAGATATTGGCGCTGTAAAAAATATTTAAAAACCCTTACATCGACAATGCATCACTAATGCAGGGAACTAAGATGTTATGTCTTTTGTGCCTGCACTTATACTGTCTCAGTCAACCTTCAAATCGGAAAACAATAAAACAAAATATTGCTAATTAGCGGGAATATATCTAATAAGTAGCTACCCAGACAGCTGCACAAAACCTTGCCTACTACCAAGTACTTTCTGTTTACGAAAATGAAAGATGAAAAAAATATCATTTAACTATTACGATCACTACCAACTGTGACACTAAAAAAAATCTTATATCAGGAAGCAACTGGGAGAAAATAAATTTATATTAACTTCCCAATTTTTTTAAATAGGTAAAACTTTCGAACACCCAAATTTTGTTAAAGAAATAAATTCCGCAGAATTTTAATATTTTACGAGCGACAAATTTTCGGCGATTTAATATAATCGAAAAGTGGACGAATTGAGAGTATTGTAATTTTAAGGACGTCTTAAATTTAAACAAAAGCCGTTACATGAAACAGAAGAAAAGTACTATTGAAAAGAGTGAAAAAGAGAGCTATATAAAGTTTCAGTTTTATTCTCTCCATGCATGTTTTAATAGATATATACTTGTGTTCATGACTTTAAAGTAAACATCATTCAAAATTTGTTTAGTATTATTTTTCATATAAAGCCTACTTTTTTAATATAAATTAATATACTAGGGTGTGTACTTTACAAAGATAATTTGTGTGTTACTTATGAATACATAGTATGAACCCTTTCGGATTAGGTAGGTGGAGTACTTAGGCCCGAATAGCCTATAAGATTAATCTATCATTGTAATTATAGTTTGCACTCCACTATGCTTAAGCCCCTTTACTCAGTTACTAATAATACCTGTGAATTAGTTTGATAACGATTGTCTAATCAATCAGTTACCTTGAATCGGGATAATTAATATTAACAAAGGTAATTTGTCTTTGACGCGGGAATCAGCTTTGTTTGTTAGGGATATACTGATGTCTGTTGCGTTCCCAATGAGCTTATTATCGTAAGTCAAATCCAAGACAGTAAGAGTCTGCATTTATATCTTTATTTCGTCTTAAAACATTGGGAGAGTCGTGACTGGGATCACAGATAAATGTTTCGTGGTCTTAATACTAATAAGACACAAAATTACGAACGGGAACGGTTTTGTGCGACCATTTTTATATTTTCTTTAAATGCCTGTTTACTTTAATTGTCATTAAAATTATTAATATTTCTATTTACTCTGTGGCTTACTATAAAACATTTACCATACCTGAATTAAGAACTCGGCATTATCATCATCCTAAACAGTAATAAATGCTATTAGGAAAATACTACAACAATTTATGTTTGAGAATATGGTACAAAAAATGATTATTACAATATAGTAGGTACAGATGGTATCATATTTTATATGGAAATGTGTTATGCATCTTTAGTGTGCGTTAAATTCAGGCAGCATTTGGCAACTTTATGTTTAAATATTCATTATTATTTACGGTATATCATTTTGGTGTGGCAAAGGTAGTAAAAAGTTGGGCGCAACTGGATCTCCAGCGATAAATCGCGTTAGTCTTGTGATTTATAGCTTGTCCGGGTAAATACGATTATGCCGCCAGTTTCATGTTACTGCTTTGAAGAACAGCATATGGCTTCTATATTAAATTTGATTCATATTTGTTTAAATTTATAATATAAATCGAAATGGCTATTTTTAATAAACGAAATTATTTAATCATTATTTAGCGACGACATATTGCTTATTGAAATGTTTTGTTTATACAATTATAATTTTTTTTGTTTGAGTAAAAATTGTGCTAAACTTTGTGTTATGTGTAGTCTTCTGTTTTTAGAATTTGATTAAGCAGTCAACAAAATAGTACCTACCTACATATATTAGTTTTACAATACGTGATGATTTTCTAAAAAAATATAAAAGTAGCTAAATAAAAAGCTTGCCAACTATTTTAACAAAGAAATATTATAAATGGATGATTACTTTAATTCTGAAGGGGTAATTTAAATGTGATTGTGATTAATATCAGAATAGTTTATTAAGGGGTCATAAAATTAAGGAATTAGTATCCAAAATAAATTATATATGATGAAATGCAGCTGGGTCTGTACATTTGAAATAAGAAGTAAAATGGAAAAGGTCAAAAATCGTAAAATAGTGAAGTCACGTTCCGAGTCGTTCGCGCTGAGCTCTCAGTGACTGACTCGGCAAATATCCATTTTGCAGCACCCTTGTTATAAGTTCCTTACTTGGCGCCTCGTAATGGATGTCACTTTATGTTTCTTTTTCATTTCAAAGTTTTTCACTTCAGAATTGTCAGCGGAGTGGAACGTTTAACGCGGTTAATGCGCGGCCGTGGAGTGGAAATGCTGACCTCTTTAACCTAAAGGGTATACATTTTTATTTTTAGAATATTTTATTGACTTTAATATAAGCCGCGCTTTGCTGAGGATTACATCTACGTGGTAGTAACAAATTAAATAAATAATTATAAATGTAACTGACATTTGAATAAACATTTTTAATATATTCTTGGTTATTAATAGATTTTATTTATTACTAATCTGTTTTTGTTGTTTAATCTATTTATTAGGAAAACAAAATGTTTGTTTCTCAATTCAAGTGAGAATTTCCACACATCAAAAAGGTACTAAAACTTTTTGAATATAATAAAATGATACTGCCATAAATTAAGCTTAATAAATTATGTTCTCAAAGTTCGGTGTCAGTGTAAACAGCAGTCGAGTTGCGGCGGGTTGCGACTTAAGTCCACGGGCGCGGCGACGCTGGAATATAAACGCGAGTTGTGTATTTTATTCAAGAACAAAGAGTGCTGTCGGTAATGTGATGAATATTGAAGGCGTACGGCGGTTAAATAAAACACTGCGGCTAGAGGCTGAATATTACAGCGCGCTCGCAACCTCAGACCGACCCTCTGGCGATATAACAATGGCAGGACTGTGAATACATTATAAAAAATCATAAAGTACCTGTCTGCTTAAAAAAATATCTCTTTATGAACTTACAAAATATCAGATTTTAATAGAATTTATTTCTATGCAAGTTATGTATTATAATAAATTTTATTAATTTTATGTATTCGTCCATAAATTTAAATACGCATTAAATTTTTCATTTAACGAAATGACAACGGTATAAGTAATTGAACATTGTAATAAAAAGTAAGACTAAGTCGATTGTAAATAATTAGAAACATTTATTTACCTTTAATAGTTAACTTACTTCAACCCTAGGAAGTAAATAATTCATTGAATTAAAAAATAGTTTGTTACGAAAAAGTGTTTTTTTGTGTTAGGTACCTGGTTTACTCGCTAGTAGGGTTTTGCGCAACCCAGACTGGGTAGGTACCGTCCACACATCAAATTTTTCACGATTTTATCTATCGCCAAAGAGAATACCTAGTAATATTGAGTTCTCAGACTTAGTTTCCAAGTTTGATAGCGCATTGATGATGTATGTAAGGAATGGTTAAAACTTTTTACAGCACCAATGTCTATAGGTGGTGGTAGCCATATACCATCTGTCCCATTGCAACACATAAGATGCCTTGAAAAGTACAGGAAGCAGTAGTGGGTATAATTAATTGTCATTGGCTCTACCTCTATTTGTTATATGACGTCATTGCTAGCTGGTTGAAATATCTCACTTTCCGCGAACTCATCAATAACCGTTTGTTTTTTACTGTAAGGAAAATACAGAGATTGATGGAAGGCACTTTAACTTAGTCCCGAGTGACATACAGGAAAGAAAGGCTGCAGCGATGGGTAACGAAATGGAAGGGTGGAGATGGAAGGTGTGCTAGGAAATTGCACTGTTTAAACCCAGGCGCTTTCATCGTCTGTGATGGAAATTCCATACCTAAATGGGTCTATAGTGTTTCTCTAAACCATTTAAATAATAATTTTGAATTAGATAATTTTTTTTACCTGATGTAAGTAGCCTTCGCACATAGACACTCCAATTTTAAACCACAATATCTACGATGTTACGCTACTGGCTTTTTTTGCCTTTTGAAAATGAGATATGTCTCATTTATATGTTGCTATGGCAACGCAATGTTCGATAGTAGGATGTATATTGTAAGGCGTATGGTGAGTGAATGGTACCCACCCAGAAGGGCCTTTACAGAAACCTACATCCAGTACGGTGAATATTTCTTAACGAAAATGAGTATATGAATAAAATGAAATAATTCATTAGAAAAAATTGTGAGACACTGTCAGACCAAGTTTATTTGTGTATTAAGATTGAAACTAACATTATTAAACGAAAACATATTTTTGCACTTCTTTCATGTTGGTTAATATATTTTTAAAGTTTGTTATAAATTAATATAATGTAATTGCTGGCATAGAGCATTTTGCAAATCAGACTACGTGACACTTAAATTTGGCTATGACTAACAGCTTTCATCGTAGCAAAGATACATTACGGTCCTCTGCTTCTTTGTATTTTATCATATTAAAAATAGGAAAAGATATATCCTCAATTTATTTATACACATCAAATATATCAACTGGCATTCGCACACGTGCCACCTGACAGCAGACGAAGTTCTTATTATATTCCAAGCATTTATCATTGTCCGGTATTATCTTGTTCCACGGACAGGCTCTGCTTCTTATGCAAACGCCGCGGACGTTGGCACATTTCACCCAAAAACCGTCTGAGAACAAAAGAAGGTTGCCCTTTTCTAAATACATATATTCCACGCGGATTATAGATTGTTTTGACTTAGGAATATCAATTCGGAATATATATAGGATAGAATTATAATGTATATAATAACCTATATCCAATTATACACAAAATAAACTTAGAATCAGCCATTAATTCTTCTGAAATCTAAGAGAGGAAAATAATATTTTAGAAAGGTCCTTCATTAACTAAAAATTACAATTATCTATAAAAATTGTCCTGGCTATACTTAAACTAAAATAAAAAATTAACAGATAATGCCTGTTGATGACGTATACTTGAACTCTTTATGAATGCTATATAATGAAATAGGTTATAATTATGATATAAAATCAACTTAACTCTCATATCAAAATATTATCTATTATATGTGTTTATATTTGATATACAAATTTTCGCAGCAGCAATAAACTGCAAAAGCTTTCAACTTAATCGGATGAATGATGCATATCCACTAGCAAGTACTATTTTTTAGATACAAAATAAAAGAGATAAAGATTTATAAATATTCACACGCGTACACGTTGTGTGAGTATATATACTTACAAAATCACTAATATAGACTACATACACAAACAGAGAATTATAAAAATAACTTCTTAATGTAAAGTGAATAATAATTAATATATATTGTTAATTAACATTATCTTGTAGCATACTAAGAAACTTACTTTGTCCGGAATTGTAATTAGAGGAGCTTGAATGTCCAAAAAAGTTTCTTTTGTAAATCCTTAATTTCGAACTTATGGATATTTCAAAGAAATTAATAAGGTATATTAAGAATAAGTAGAGGTTTACATTATACGCGTTCATTTCACTGGTACTTTATCGCTGAGGAAAATGTTACGTACAAAGATTTTTAAACGTCTAATCAAATTGAACACGATACTTTGATTACAGTAATTTTATGATTATTTAACGCTGTAAACGATATCCGTAAAAATAACCAAAAACTATTAACAAACCAGACTAATACTGCACATTATAAGCGAAGACAGTGTGAAATTTTATCGTTACTTAGTATAAAACAAAGTCGCTTTCCGCTGTCTGTCGGTCTGTCTGACTAATTAAAATAATTAAAAATTTAAAACCGATAAGAATAATATATTTTTGATTAGTATAGTGTGACATTGTAAGTACAAAAGAAAAAAATGAATATGTTATTATGCAAACTCGTATTCTATAGTATATTTAGTATCAGTATTGCACTCGTGCGTAGCAGGTTGGGTCACTCCTAATATATTTTGTTAAATTCTTCAACATTGTCACTATTTGTATGTAAATTTGGCATAAGAAAACAAACCGATAAACTTATGTCTGATACATAGCCATCCGATTGCCTTGTTTACTTTATAAGTGCATTACTATAATATAAATAGACTATTATACATTATAAATAGACTGTAAGAACGGGTAATATTCTTCTAAGTAGTATATCATTAAAAGACATTAGTCATTTCCGAAACCAATAAGAAAAATACACGGAAATCTTAATTAATTCTGTAACGGATTTCGTCAAATCAGATCTTACTCGTACTTTAGAATTTGGCGACATCCCTTTGTCTCACGAAGGGCTCGTTTTAATTATTTTGCTTTTTGATTTATGCCGTACTACCGACCTTTTATGAAGGAGATTTTTCTTCCAACATTACTGTAAAATTGGAAATGTTATTAAGTGCTTTCTTCATAGCTGCTGAAACATGATCTTATTAATCTTTTTGTTTTATTAAAGTAGGCTTAAATTAGATTTCGACCAGGGGTTTTTTTTCTACCCGTTTATATGTCTATAAAAGAGAAATACAATTTTCCCATTAATTTGAAGTGCAGCATAGTCCATTTCGAAGAAAAACCGTATTGTTTTAAAAGTGTTTTCATGGTACATTTTAAATAGCACCACTTCATTTTATACGGAAAGGCACTTCCCAAAATATATTGCCACTCAAGGCTCACACTTTCAAGTGTAGCGCCACATTCAGTTCGCTGGGAACGCCTCCGTAACAATGTTTGGGATGAAACTTACCAGGTCTCATAAGAGCATCACACTTAGACTGCCTATTCAATATTTTCGCTTTTATCTTTTTTTTTGAAGACATACTAAATTATGACGGAAATAAATATAAGTTTTAATTAATACTCTCGATGAAAAAATTAATGTTAAATGTAAACCTAATCTTCAAAAAAAAAATATATATATATATATATACTCTATATAATGTGACCCTTTAATTTACTATATTGTAGAAAATAATTATTTTTACAAATAAGAGAGGTTGCCTTGTAAATTAACAAACTTATAAAAAAAATATATGGCCACACAAACATATTTTACAATTTGATCTACTTTTAAAATAATTCAAATAAAAAACATCATAACGTTATTCGAAATCCTTTATTAAAACGAAAGGCTATATTAACTTTTTAATATATTTGAACAAGTGTCAGTTTTATCAGAAACCAGAAAATAAAATATAATAGAGCTGTTTATTTAGTTCGTTCATACGTACAGCTCTGTAACAAATGCCTAGCGATGTCTTTTATACGTCTCATTAAACAATATGTTCTGTTATAATTAGTTTTTCTCTAATATAACTCCATTTCGTAATTGGTTCATCTTAAAATATAACAGGCTAATAGAAGGATAAACATAATTGCTTTTTTTTAGTTCGATACATAACCTCTTATGACTTTAGTAATTACTTATTGGAGCTCCGAGCAAATAATGGGATTTAGTCGAACTGATTTAAACGAATTTTATGAATGGATCGAAGAGAATGGTAATTATAATTAATTTTTGTTCAATTTCGTTAATAATATAGCTACCACTAAAGCAGTACATTTGAGTTGCTAAAATTAAATGAGTCAGCACGACGCGTAGTTGAAATGGATCAAACAAAAAAGACAAAATTCTCAGAAGATTAATCAAGACAGTACCGGTAAGCAATTTCACAAGGCCAATAATTTGATATCGGAAATTGTAAGGAGTTAAACGGTATATTGTTCCTTACACAGTATTGTAAGGTTTTGTTTTAATAATTCAAACTTCTTATCTACATAAACCATTTTATAACCCATTTTAAAACAATAAATATTCTATATTGTGAAAGTGTCTTTTCATAATGAATCGGAAATTTCGACTAACATTAAACAGTTTATCTATCGCTTGTCTTAAAAATACGTATTGTCCTATATTACACCGCGTTGCATTAAGTATTGCTGTGTTTGAAAAGTGAGCGAGCCAGTGTAATTACGGGCACAAAGGAGATATCCCATTTTCCCGATCACAGATGACATAAAAAATCAATAATATTTAATTAAAACAATTAAATACAAGAAATCGACACGAACATAGTATATACCTACTTCACATTAACTCAGGTAATAATTTCAAAGAGAATCCGTACAAATAATTAAGCAGAAATATTTAATTTACTTTTCATTAGCGTTCTTGATTAAAGTCAAGGACGATTAATATTTTATACGTTATCTGTGTTTCGCTTTATGTAATTTGAACTTTTCAATTAAAAAAACAAAAAACCTTATATATAGTGCATTTGGCCTTAAATATATATTTTTATATTTAAAATAAATTATTAAAAGAGGTGTGTAACATATGCAGTTAAATTAATAATTGTTTATCAATCATTAACAAAGATTATTTCATTCAAGTAAATGTTGGTTATTACGATTGTAATCCATATTATGAAATTGGAGAGAGTGTATGATTGAACGCGTTCATCTCAGAAACGGCACCAATAGGCATATTTGCCTTGCCAACCAAGTACAGGTAAAACCGCTGGGCACAACACTAGTAGCAGTAGTAATAAATAACCAACAGACGACACCTAAGAGACTTATGATTGATATCGTCTTGATAGCATTTTATCTTATCTGTTTAAAACACTTTATTCGGTAACTTGTTTTTTTTATCTTTTTTCTCTGAATACACACACACTGTATACGTCGTTAATAGTTTATTATGATTGTTTTTTTTTATCATTTTGTTTGAAATCTGAGAAAAGGCCTTTTTGTTTTTAAAGAAAAGTAACTAAGGAATTGAGGAAATATTCAAATTAGGAAAAGAATTGTGAATGGTTTCTACAATTAACTAGTAATATAACTGCTTTCGTAAAGAAATGTTATTGCTAGGTTAAAAAAGAAATTGGGCTCGTCCGGGATTTGAACCCGGGACCTCTCGCACCCTAAGCGAAAATCATACCCCTAGACCAACGAGCCAACTGACGAAATGACGAAAAATACTAACATTTTTTTTTATGACTTTAAACGTACTCTTTATTTGATAATTCAACTCTTAATTTTCAATGTAATTTAATATGAAATACGAAATTATTACTAAATTAAATTTCAGGTTATTTAAGCATTACTTAAAAACCTTTGTAAAGAAAATATTGAAATATAGCTGATGATAATTAATTATGAAAAATATGTTACTCAAAAAATATATAACTAAAATGTATAATGATTGATCTATATTTAAAATTTATTTAAAATAAATTGTATTAGTACATTAAAAAAGACGGGCTCGTCCGGGATTTGAACCCGGGACCTCTCGCACCCAAAGCGAGAATCATACCCCTAGACCAACGAGCCGCTTATGTATATTGTCGAAAATGTTATTTACGTTGCTACTATCGTATTCATAAAACAATCTCATGTGGATCATCGACCTCAATGTACGTAATTGCGTCATCGTGAACCGGAATAATTTCTTGAGAAATTTTACATCAAGAACGTGTGGCTATGATATTAGTATCTTAGATACATACTATATATTATATATATGTTATAAATTAGTATTAATATGAACAATTTTATTTGTTTTGCCTTAATTACATAATGATAATAGATTGCAATTGCTTTAAAATTATATATTACATATGTATATAATATAAGTTCTAATCTTTATTTGAGTGTATAATTCGCGTGATATTTTCCCGTCGTGTTAACTTCTGCTAAAAACTACTTATCTCATTTTAAACTTATACAAGTTTCGAGTTTTTATTTGAAAAGTATGAAAGTGCATTACTTAATCTTCATGTAAGTTGCACAAGTTTTTTAAAATATGTTACATAATAAATTTGAATGTTCGAAAATTTATTATAGCTACATTTCGTATTCCAAAAAGACACAAAAGAAACATATTTGTTTTAGTATAATGAGCGTCAATGAAAAAAACGTCACGTCAAATTATTGCAACTAAGCCATACCATCTAAGTCCTCAACTTCGAAAAGAAATTACTTAGTAAATATAACATATGTCGAACAAATAAAAAAAAAACAACATTTAACTACTCCACGGACTAATTATAACGTAAATACGCGTTTATTTGAGATGTATTATAAGTCGTACATTTAAATATTCATATAAAAAATGCAATATAATGTATATCTATTTTTATTTTTACCGACTAATGTACTTACACCTCGTAGCGTAATACCTACATTAACAAAAGTTTGGTTTACTGTTCTGCCGCGAAAGGATGCTTCAAATATACTTTTTCAGTCATAGAAATTTTTTCGTTAAAAATCAACTACATTTTTGTTATTAATACTAATTAAATTATTAAAAAGGTTATTGCTGCTTGTTATTTGTTGCTATAAATTGAAATAGCATTGGTATACTGTTTCTAAAGTTATTTTCAATTCTGGTTGATATATTATATGAACTCAAAATGATATATTGTAATATTTCAGAAAACCTTTGAGTTATAATAAAGTAATAATATCTGGTAGCAATTCCATCAAAACTAACATTACTACAACTAACTTAACTAACATTTTATGCACCAATATTTTAAGCGGAACTGTGTCTTATTATAAGCGAATTCTCTTATAATTCTTTTAAGAAATAAATTCTTTAAACCTAGTTCATCATTAAGGGAGATGTTAACGTCAAAGCCATTCCAAGATACAAAAACATCAAAGTAGTCTTTTGGAAAATTTAACAAAAGAAGTACGTGAATTACGGAAACAAAATAGCAGCGACGATGTAACTAATTACCGTTATAATCAGTACGAATTTGACACGAGTGTTGCGTCACAGGTAATGCTGTCTCTTTCTAAAATTTTTACGTTCGGTAACGTATGTACGATCTAACCCGTTATTTTTTTTTTATTATTATAATTGGGAATCATACAGTATACACCATATATATTATACAGTAATTAATTTGTTCACACACCAAGTTTCCACTTGAAACTAATTCATGCATTTAACAAGCAATTTAGTAAATTATAAATATTAACTATACACACACTGCAAACTAGTGAAAAATATAATATAACAAAAAAATAATAAAAAAAAACAATGACTAAATTGACAAATGCACAATATCTTTTTTTAAATGTAAGTATTAAGCGTACAAGAAAACATGTCCACGTCATTAAATTTCATATTGTAGCTCTTACAGGAGCGATATATAAATTCGTTTTTATTTACCTATGTATGTTATTGTAACCTTTAAATTTGAAACGAAAAAAGGACCATTGTTTTAATAAAACAATACCTATGAACTGTTAAAATAATGAAGATTCGTAGTCAGTTCCAACATAGTATTTATGTTTATATTTTAGATTTTACTTTGCAATTTTTATTTATGGTATATATCATGTTGTAGAGTACATTTATATTGAACAACGTCCCCGTACAGTAGAAAATCGAGTATCGTAAATAACACAATATTGTTGTCTACCAAAATTGGCTGGGCTTGCTCGACACTACACACGACCTTTTTATTTAGCACTCTACTTTTACGCTGAGCATTCTATTATTCTAGTATTCTTTATCCGATTTTTACGAGGATATCATCATAACTATAAGATATATCAACGCTGAAAAATAACAAAGAATAAAGAAATAATATCAGTAAACTTATATAGGTTTGAGAGCAGACACAAAATGTTGATTGCCGCAAAGCGCGCTCGTAAAGCCTAGTCTATCCTACTCCAGACACGGCGTATCGAGATACAGCGGTTCAATTTATTTACACCGCAATCTTCAAGCGATGCAGCTATGAGGTTTTACGCTGTATGTGTCGTAAATAATTTAAAGAATGTTTAAAAATTGAAGTGGAATAATCGTTCGCTTTGGATACTACCAAGTTTCAAATTACCCTGGGCTGTTTTAAACTAAGCTTGTTTATTAGGTTCTTACTTACAAGAAGTAAGATATGAGTTTATCTGATTAAAGAGTATTTATATATTTTATTCCTCTCTATATTAATATAATAAATGTGAAAGTAGTCGTATTAATCTGTCTGTCGCACTTTCACGTTGTTGTTGTTGAACTGAATTACATGAAATTTGCTGTGAAGCAAACATGAACTGCAGGAAAGGGCATAGGCTACTTTTTGCCTAGAACATGAGAACCAGCCCCCAAAAACGCGTGCGAAGCCGCGGGCGACTACTAATATATCATAAAAGTAATCGTTAGAGTATTCGCATCATTGTACATCGTTATAACTTGTCGTTAACGGAAAATTCAAACTGGCTAAATGTTCTAAAATAATAGATTGATAAATCGTGCAAACAATTTCGACAGAATTATTCCATTGCAGCGCCATTAAATTGAATGTGGCCGTGTGACGTATCAACGGATGGCTATGATATGCAATATACTGAATAGCAATACTAATCAAAATCTAGTTATCTGTAACCGGATCATTCGAAACATTGATAGCTTCCGATTGAATAGCCTTAGCTTAAATTAGCCTGTTGACATTTGTACTCGATCATGCTTTTGTTAGCAAAACAATGATTAAATAACATTGGCATTGGTGGATTTATTCAAAATAAATGATGAATATTATCATAGTGCTTTAGGACTGCAGCTAATGGCAGAAGCACTTTGCCGCTCATGAGTTATTCCACCGTTAAACATCAAAACTTTGTATTATGTAGGATGAGTAACACAGAGTACTTTAAAGCAAGCTTGGGATTTAACATTTTAGATCCTGACGTTGGCTGTACTGATGGGGTAAGGCAGCCTTTGTTTCTATGAGAGAGAAAAAGTTAATTGCCCTAATTATAGGATATTACGTCTTGATAAAATTTAAACTAATTATCATTTGGAATCATAATCTGAGGCCCGAAATCAGAGGGCGAGCATCTCGCAATTTTAGGCGCTTACCACAAAAAAATAATGATAAAAAATGGTGCTAGAAATTGGATCTTTTCTGAACGTTTTTTTTTTAATTTATTTTAGAAGAAGTCAATACATTGCTGAGATGGCCCAGTGGTTAGAACGCGTGCATCTTAACTGATAATTGCGGGTTCAAACCCAGGCAAACACCGCTATATATATATGCTTAATTTGTGTTTATAATTCATCTCGTGCTCGGCGGTGAAGGAAAACATCGTGAGGAAACCTGCATGTGTCTAATTTCATCGAAATCCTGCCACATGTGCATTCTACCAATCCGCATTGGAACAGCGTGGTGGAATATGTTCCAAACCCTCTCCTTAATGGAAGAGGAGGCCTTATCTCAGCAGTGGGAAATATACAGGCTGTTACTTTACTTTACTTTACTTTACAATACATTTCGACTATTATGTATTCAAATTTCGGAAATTCGAATGACAATGTCATTTTTTGCAAAGTTAGCATCTCATTTTTCAAGGTACTATTTTTATTGTTGAATTGACGGAACTATTGTTAAACTTATCAAGAACTGTAAAGTTAGGTATGAATTAATTATTAGAACTGAATTTGACCTGTCTTTTCTTGGACTTCAAACTTGATTCATAACAAACATCAAATTCAGTTCAGTTTGGCTGAGACAAAATAACTTTCGCATTAAAATAGATAATAAGTACTTTAAATAATTATCATTTCCAATAAAACTTAACAATATTAATAGTGTAAATGTTACACTAATTTATTATGATGAATTAGAGACTCCCACACAGACAAACACATCCACACACACAGACAAAAGTGACATCGTCCTAATAAAATAATACTTTGCAATTTTAATAAGCATAGTTGTTTTGAAATACTGAGCTAAGAGGAAACGTTAACTTACAATATTTATCTCAAAAGTAAACTCGATGCTCGACCGATTCATTCGTTATCTGTTTTCCATTTCTTTCTCTTCATAATGAGCTGTTGTTTCAAGATGGCTTCCGTTTTTATTGAATTGAGTGCAAAGAAAGTAAAAAAGGGGAAGGCTTTCTTCATTTCATAGTCATTAAAAATTCAATAAAATATTACCGCTTACCCTAAACTTCTTTTATTTTGAAATTCAATGCTTTAGATTCAAAAATGATATTTGGCAAATGCAATCGACCAAACAGACCGAATAGAGACGTCTGTAGATTAGTTATTAGATTTGATTTTTTTGTGATTTCATGTTTTTATGATCGGAGAATATCATTTTCCAAACAAATTATTTAATTATCAAAACAAATCATTTAAGAATTTATTTTAAATTAATTACAAAATTGTAATCTAAATCTATGAGATTTATAACAAGAATAAAATGAATATAAATAACTAATTAAAACCTTACTTACTTTAAAATATCAATAGTATACCTACTTTTATATTTAGTGTGCAGTAAGTAAATAAAATATTTTACGTGACAAATATTTTTTGTATTTTTTGTATTAAACATTTGCTAATAACTGGTACAAAAGATACATTTTTATTATTATAGAACGAACATAAAAATTCTTTTTTTGAAATCATCCAAAAAGTACATAGATGTGTTCCAATGAAATTATAATAAAGACCAATAACAATATTTCATCGGGAAAAGTATAAAACTGCCACAGAACAACAGACTGAAATAAAACTGCCGCTATGAAACAAAATTTTCAACATAAAATGGTTGAGTGGTTCTGTCGGAGTGCTCTTGAGCGCCGCAAATGAAATAACCCCTCTTGGTACCGAGTATCAATACTATACGGTGAATTGAAATTTTTATTTCTTCCTAGAATTTAATGAACATTCGATCGCTTTAATTATACGCTTAATGCTATTGTGTACTTGGGCTATTCATTTTTTTTTAAATTTCAATCGACACGGTAATATAGCTAACCCATATAATTATTTTAATGAGATCAATTCAAGTTTATTATTCTTCTTGTGCTTGGTTGTATAGGAAAATATTGTATGGAAAACTGCTTGTACCGATATAAGTAGATTTTTATTCTGTAATGCATTGTAAGTGTCGTAAAATAAGGTACAATTAATAAATAATTTTGCTTAAAATGTAAATAAGACTATCTGGTGGTACTTTAAAAAATAAAGATTACGTAAACAGCGCATGATTTAATGTTTGCCTCATTTGTGTAGTCATAGTGGCTAGTTTATAGAGACGACTGTGATAAGTTAGACTTACAGAGGTAATGTCTGGTCCTACAAGGGCCCGGCTACCTTTTTGAAGGTATCAACTGGGTACAAAAAATGGCTTTCTTATAAGATTGGAGAAATCCTGGTACGAAAACATGATACGTTGTATTCAGAGCCTGTAATGCGATATATTAAAACATTGTTACTGAGATTCAAATACATATACAACAAAAGCAATTAAATATTAAATAATCATAATAAAATTGGAAAAGAAAACCTCCGAATAAAATATAATAGTAATCTGTAATACTGTTGTAGAAATACAGTTAAATAACACTTTTTATTAGCGATAATAAATCTGCAAACAGATGAAATTGAGTTCAAATATCTGAAATTGGCTTATTTTATTAGGAAAGCATAGTGTGTAGGAAAAAGGTGGTATATTTACATGAATTATATATGTACGTACGTGTAAGTAAAGTTGGCCAGAACTTTACATAGGAAATTTATTTGTTTTGTTTTTGACATTTTTCTTCGCTCTCCGAACCCTTTCTTGTCGAGCGCATTAAGCTGTCACTTTCATTGTCAGAAGAACTGTTAAAATGGATTAATAAATATACGTGAGACAAATGCCAAAAAAACACTTTTTATAAAGCGTGACGTCAGCTAATCTGACATCCCCACTTCCCTCGTGATGCTGATCACTCATGATGGAAGCGAAATAAAATTTGAGAGTCATATTTCAACACATTATTTTTCAAATGGACAGCGTAACAATAAATATTGTTTTTGACTTTACAATTTGGCGGCTCGAACAGGACTCAATCAAATTGAGTTGTCGGGCTGTGTTTATAGCAAAATTAATTAAATTAATTAAAGACTAAATATAAATGAAACTTTATTTATTAAGATTAAAATTGTAACAAAACTAAACGGAATATAATTTTTATACGAGATTTATGCATTTGATGATCTTCTTGCTGTATTTAACATGGGTTTCTCACCAATATATAAATTTATAATAATATACTGGATTAATTATTCACTTGGTCCACAAAGGGTTGTGAATTATTATATATCCGAGCAGATATCGTATAGTGATCGCTCCATGTAAGAACTTTAAAATATTAAATTTATAAATTATTTATTAATTTTATTTAAAATTTATTTATTAATCCTATTATCCTATACCTATTCGGGAAAAAAGGGAATAGTCAACTTACAATAAAATGTTTTAAATTTCCTAATAAATAGTAATATGAAGCAGAGTAACAAAAAAAACAAAATGAAATGAAAATTTAGGACGAAGCAATTAAATGTATGAATGAAATAAATCAATGAAATGAAATGAATAGGCAATTAATATGTCAGATTTGAGCTGGGCAATAACTAGGATAAATAGATAGGTAAATTATACTTATCAGGTTGATTTACGTGTTGTAGCTGTAACCCGCAAACTGTTTATTATGCTAGAATAGGTTTCAACATAATAGTGATTAAGTTGATCGTACGTTTGTAAAATCACTGATCCTCTTATACAAACTCGGATTAAAATATTAATAACCATCAGTGGAAACGGAAGAGCTTTGTGCGTCAATTTATAATGCGATATGAAGCTGTTTCGCTGTTCAGTGGATTTTCGCGATTAAGCATCAAATGTTTTTGCTCAATTAATAAATAGTTTTCATCGACTTCAAAAAATAAAGAGGATTTCGATTATGTCTTATTTCATTTTTTTAAATTTAATAAATTATGTTAACTTTTCTGAGTATCTTGTCTTGTCTTTTAGAATTTATGATTAAAATAGTAAATATTAAATAAAGAATTTTAAAAATTCAATACTTCCTAAAATCTTTTGATCAAGTAATTTAAAAAAAAATATTTTTAACTTTTTAGTTTTAAAGTATATTGACAATAACTTATGAAGTATTTTTTGATTTGTAAAAACTCTTTTATTATGGAACATGAAAATATATTTGTCATATCAAGCGTTACGGTTAATTTTAGTAACTGAATGATAATCTTTTATAAGTTTCAAAGAATGTATCGATTCTATACCATTAAAAAAAATCAAACGATACAGTATTAATAATAAAATCGCCGCCCAGAGATATTGATAAGAATGTTTCGCTATTTTGTAATGTTAGAGTCCGGTCCACGCCCACTTCAAATATTCATCGTGTTTATTGATAAAATAGAGCTTTAACAACATTATTTAAAATAAATATGTAATATTGGCAGGAATTTATAAAATTTATAATATTCTTTCATCTAGAACACTTTTATAACTAAATTTTTACAGTAGTTTTTTTAAGTTTGATGGCTTTATAGTATTCACGATTTATGATATATTTTGCTCGTGTTCGAAATATGAAACGTTTTTTTTTTTTAAGTTGAATCATTTTTATCATGTTAAATATTTTGCAAAATTTATTGACGACGTAAATAAGTAACAAAATATACATAGCTCGAGACCAACGTTGATTTCAACTAGAATTTAATGAAGGACGCTAATGAAAATGAAGTTAAACAACATTTCCACTGAAAATGTTTGTGCAGTTCCCTCTCTGAGGTCTTTAATTTCATAGTTTATAGCGCACAAGCTGCGCTACTGAGAATATTTAGCTTTGCTGGATATTGATTTGCAGCAGATTTTACTTAAATATTAGCTTTTCATCGGCTATGTTGTTTTTAAAATAACTAGCATCTTTTAGGTAATTATAAATTGATCAAAGCATGAATAAATTTACATACTGCTACTGAGCAAATAATATAAGCAAATATAATTGTATTAAAAATATTTGAAATAAAAATCGTAAATTATTGAACAAAAAATTTTAATCATGCTTAATTAATTAATGCTCGTTCCCAACCAATTAAACCGCATAATAATATGAGATACTAAAGTGTAGATTAATATTATTTCATAATTTAATTAAAATTATTCCTCTTAAATTATCAAATAAAAGGTAAGCAGTGGACGGCGCGAGTGAGTGTAGGAACAACCACATTTTATAAATATAGTTCCTCATAAAAGTATAAAAAAATAAATTTCCTACTGCTAGGAAGGACAGGATAGGTATATAGGCTGTGCTGGCAGAATTTCAGCCGACTCAGTTGTCACATTTTCCTTCACCTCCAAACATCAGATAAATTAAACACATAAATTAAGCTCTTGTCGGGGTTTTTCACTTATAATATACACGCAATTATGTTTCTAAGTTTCACTCGATTTTGAATTTTATATTTCTCTAATTATTTAATTTAATTAGGCACGTATAAGAGAGGCCTTATTTTTTTTAAATTTGACTTAGATCTTAATATAATGTATCTTAATATCTAGCTCTGTTGTCAATGTACGAACCGTAAACATTCAAGCCCGAATAACTTGAATAGTTGGGTTCATTAGGTTTTATCAGTGATAAAAAACTTAAATTCTGGGGAAAGGTCTGTTAAGCCTAATAAAAATAAAATAATGCTTACTTCGCTTTATAAATATTCACTAATAAATGATTTGTACGAATTCTTAATTATTATCTGCATTATAGTTTTCTCGAGATTTATATTTTTTTAATGAATTTGTATTTTTTAAATGTTAAAAAGAGTAACTACTGAGTTTCTTGCTGGTTCTTCTCGGTAGAATCTACTTTCCGAACCGGTGGTAGCTTCACTTAAATGTAAAATTACGAATCAAAAGTGCTTGTAAAAGCCTACCTGAATAAAGTTTATTTTGATTTGATTTATTGTGTGATTCGTCATAAGAAAATGTTTTTCATAATCTTAATGTAACATTGAGGTGTATATGTAAACAGATACATGTCAATTTGTCAGCGTCAATCTCCGTTGACCGAGAGGGCATGCAATTGATGGTTCTGCATAAACGAGAAATCGTTTAAGGAGCCTATAATATCCTCTATATATTAAACGTATTAAAAAAATTGATGATAAAAAACCGTTACTAATTACAGCACTAAATTATATTGCATGCACTGTTAAATATTCGTTATATTCGATGCATTTATCTCTCGTATACCACGTTTGCAGTTATCATTGTGTTTCTAAAATATGAAATTTGGATATATCGTCGCATTTGTCTGCTACAGTCCGATGAGATATCTGGGACATGGCTCGTGACAAATGCGAGTTACAGAGCCATGTCAGCGTCACCTGCTGCGTGAAACTGTAGTATATACCGGCCCTTATGTAATACATTGTATTCTTGAGTGTGGCAATTTAGAAGACATTTTTAGCTACTATAATTCAAAACGTTTTATGCATATCAATTCGTTCAACTATAGCAAAATGTTAATCGAGTAAATGGTTAATCTAAAACAGAAAGAAAATTGTTAATAAGGACCCCATTTTATAGCTTTTAGCCAATCGTCGTATAAAATAAATAAATTTGAAAGTTTACGAGATTGTATTGTCACAAATAAAAGTGTATGTAAGCTCAGTTAGTTTAATTAAACTTGTTTAAAATTTAAGTGCAAGATTTATCATATATGTTAAATAGCCTTTATTTAAAGTTTTCTATTAACCATCCATCCTCCTGCCCTTATCCCAATTTACTTCTGCGCAGCATGACTTCTTCCATACTTCCCTATGTGACGTCATCTCCTAAGTAACATTCTTTCCAGCTATATCATCTTTCACACAATCCATCCATCTTTTCATTGGTCTTCCCCTTAATAGATATAGATTAAGGTAGGATTAAATTTTCTATTAATATGAGAATAAAATTATCGCATTGAGTTTGCCGTAATTGGTTTCCCATATGATGTCGTCTGAAAATTTAATGAATCAAAAGAAAAATAAGAAGTAAAGGATCTTATTACACACCGGTTTAATCTGCCTTCCGGATTTATATATATCTAGGCTTAAGCTTTTGGCAGCAATTCGGAGACGACAATTTTTAAAGAAAGGACGAAATTTTCTCCGACTTTAATGATTTTAATTTAGCTTTGAATATACACTGTACAAGTATTTGTTGCATTTTTTGTGATTCTGATAACAATTTGGTTAACTCTCGTATTTTATATTTTATTATTGTTAGTCATTATTATTCTATGAACTATTTTAAGAACATATTCCAAGTCGTTAGGAAATAGGCATAATTCATTAGCACAGTTGTCATATAATTGATAGTTAATAATTTTGATATATTTTATGCATGTGATCTAGTGGGATTGCTCTTTACGTATAGGTTATAATTATTCAGTACTAATCGGAATACATAGTATAGAGCACATAAATAGTACAGTAAATCATTTATAAACAGTGAATTGAAGTATATCCCAGAAACTCAATACTGCAACCACATTACATATTAATACTAGACTATATTGAATAGTACATTATTTACTGGATATAGGCAAATTTTCATAGTTGGCACGTAATGCAATTATTTACTGTTATAAATCCCTAGAATTTGTAAACACTCTGGTACCTAATCTATATTTCAGTATAGAGATTGCATTGTTTGAAAATAAAATAGTACAGCTAAACAAATAATTGCCATAATTATTGAAATTTGAATGTTAATAATTGTATCACAAGTTTCACCCGCACCACCTGGAATTCGGAAAATCATGAACAGTACAATTTTTAAGATATTTTCTGCTTCGCATACCCACCTCTGGAATTGCCTTTCACCGGCGGCATTTTCGAACAAAGAAATGAGCGTACTCATTTCTTTAAGTCTGTCAGCGCACCCGCTAGCCACCTGTTCCTGCAGATTTCACGGCAGTAAGTTGTCTTAAGGTGAGACTCCTACTTGTTTGCTACCAATAACATAAAAAATAAATTAACGTGAAAGATAACTGCTTTTATATTCGAGTAAATTACCGTTTCGTTCCTACGAAATAACGAAAATATAATTATCTTGTAAATATATTGTACTACTACAAAAGAATAATATTTATGTTATCGTAAAATTTTATGAACAAAGTTATTTAAGAGCTACAGCACAAGATACCATTATGCAAATAACTGTTTATAATTTGGTAAATTACCTTGATGTAGAGAGAACTTTGAAAGAACATGCGACTATAAAGCCCAGCAAAGAAAACGAGCATAATTTCTTGGAATCTCAATATAGATAATTTAAAGAAAAATATCTTGTATAGCAAAATTATTATCATTAGATTCTTTTTTATATTGATAATTGTCACACTTTACATAACGAAACATATTGATTATCTTTTATTCTAGTTTATTTTTTTCATTCTTTAATAACATTCACTATATTTAATTTTTTTTCAGATTTATGATTTCGTATTTATGATTAAAAAAACATCTTATATTAAAACTTAATTACAATGCCCTGGATGATGTTGATGTATAAATTGTGTTACCGTTTGATATTTGTTGCCTTAACTGCCTTTAGTTCAAAATTATACCAACGTTGGCTAATAAACGTCAATATGCCTTTGTGCCTTACTTTACAAGGGAGGTTAACCATTATGTCTACACTGTACTATTAATAAAGGTTTTATGGTTACTATTCCACAAGTTATTGCCTCCTTGGTCTACTGGCTGACTTACAATGCTACAGATACTGAGTTCCTGGGTTTAAACGCCGGGTCAAAACAATAAAAAGTAATTGTAATTATTTTTGGTGAGAAGTTCTCGACTCGGCTCAGCTTAACCCTTCGGGTGCCTGGTGGGTAAAACTTCATGGCGTGCCTGGTGGGTCTGTGGGACCCGGTAACTAAATGCTTGTTTTTTACTTATTTCATTAGTCAGAACGCCAAATAATGTGTTTATATTTATTTTAGAGCTGTTTAGTTATATGAATTAAAAATAAAATGAAACTAAAGTTCTACAAAGTCACATTAAAAAAATTAAAAAGACTCTAATTTTACGTAATAAAAATAAACACTTATGTTTAAATCAACAATATTAAACTTTTTAATTGTGATCAACAATCAGACTTCACATTAATTTAAGGCACTAATTAATCAACTTACAAACTATTATATTTTAATCTAAAAGTAACAAAGGTATTGCTTATAACTAATCAGTATTTATGTGACAATTTTCGCAAACGAAAATTGCGTGTTCCAAGCAAATATGAGCAAGAGACACTGATGTATTCAGACTTGAGATCTT
This sequence comes from Vanessa cardui, assembly GCF_905220365.1. Taxonomy (NCBI): domain Eukaryota; kingdom Metazoa; phylum Arthropoda; class Insecta; order Lepidoptera; family Nymphalidae; genus Vanessa; species Vanessa cardui. The sequence goes on from NC_061129.1 coordinate 11,115,598, forward strand.
TTTGGCTAGGGCATGCATAACAATACATTTTTCTACCAGTATCATGTCTTTTGGGTGGTGGTTCTGAGGGTTCCCCTAAATGAGAGCTGATTTCTTACGTAAAGTATTTGTGAGATTTTGTTTCTTTCAACTATTACGTCGTTTAGTCTGATGTGGAGCAGTCAATACCATGCCCATTTTTTTATAAAGTTCCTTCTAGTTGTAATTGTATCAGAATTGTTTAACATATTACTAACTTTTGCGTTTATGCCAGTAGTGTTGAGAATCCAGAAATAATAATCAAGACCTTTATATATTGATCTGTGACCAAAATTACATAATGGCTGGGACATATAAATCACTTTCATTTGGTTGTGTATAATGTATCACTGTTATTTGGTTCGTTATAGACTTTTACTTCTTCCTTGTCATCATCAGAATCATGTGTCTGACTCACATTCACTTTCATCAAAAATTACATCCTCATCTTCATTTTCTTCAAAATTTATCTCATTTCATCATTTATTAATCGCCCAGCCATTATAACTGTATTCATATTTTTTCCACAAATAATTTACCATCCAATATAAATTAAAGAGCCAAAACAAAAATAATAGCTTAAAGATTAAAAGTTACGCCGCGTGCCTGGTCGGGTCCCTGAGACCCAAGCGCACATGAAATGCGTGTTGTTCGGATGGGTGTACGTTGTGGACAGCGGGAGAGTAGTCAAAATAGCCGTTAGTTTGTATCGCGAAGCTACTCAGGAGTGCAGCGGGTTTGCTCCAAAAATTTAAAAGTTATCGTTGATTTTTTGAAGTGACGGGTCTGTCAGACCCACCAGGCACCCGAAGGGTTAAGTGGTTTGGTGGTAAATTATTTCCCGTAGTTTCGGTTTGTTATTTAATCGGAGTATAAGGGCGAGGAAATTGAGAGTCTTTGTTTTGTCTTGAAAATTTCCCCCATGACCGAAATCATTCAGACTGGCACTGCTATTTCAGAATATATTTTATTAATATTAAGGGCATAAAATAAGCATAAACAAAAGTGAATATTGTTATAAACTCCCAAGAGCTTACCCTACTTCAAGTGAAATTTCGTATTTTGCCTTGTAATATTGTCTTTAAATAGCAATATTTCAGTTCTACTAAAATACTTTAATATATGTATTTCCTCTTGATAATAACCAATCTCTCTTATTTTATTGATATTCAGCGTAACATATATATTCTAAATAATCGTATTCTTGTTATTTATTCAAGCTTGCGTATTTCGTATACATTGATAAATGGAAATATTTTGTTAATCTATGAAAAAGTAAGTATTGAGTTTCAAGCCGGTACGAATTTGTAGAATTTTCATTACAAACCTGAGGCAATAACAATAAAATGACGTCCTGACAAATTTCGTCCACGGCAGTCATCTCAAGGGAGAACAGCGGACTCCGCAGGACATATTACATTGCATATGTGTGCGTGTGCACGAACACAGATACACACTCTACACACACACCTCACTCTCACAATCCAGAGCGACAGAGATACTGGCAGGCAGGACTGACGGCTTAACGTTCTTTTCGAGGCACGGGAGTGTGCATACTATTAATTTTCCGACTCCAGCCAGTTACTGAGTATGTTCCAATTGAAAAACCCAGCACTTTTTTATCGGTCCGACATAGGGTTTGAACCTATAATCTCAGAATCTGCAGCCTTATAGCTAGCCACTAGACCAACGAGGCAGACAGCCAAATTATAGAGGAACCGTGGCAGAATTAAGTAAATGTTATCTGTTTTTATTGCATCTCTCATCATCTTATTTATGTTATTTTGATATGCCTTCTTGTTTTTTTTCAGTACGATCTATTAAGACCACCTGAAATAAAGCATAGTTTATTTTGATGTCATGCAAAATCATGTCTCACTTAATGTTTCATCTCATTCAGAAAAGATGTCTATCTATCCCTCAAGTGACCTCGTATTTGTAATCGTACGAACATACTGCTGGTGACATTTTAATTTTCCCTTGACGTACTTCGTGCTCAATAGAGATTGAAGGCATAGATCTCTTTGACGAGAATCGGTAAAGGAGAAATTGCTTGAAGTGATTGAATAGATGATTAATACGGTATATTTACTATGTCGAGTTCGCCAAATGTAAAGCCGTGAAACTTTAAATTTATAACTGTGAAAATCCAGACGTCGATTAAAAAATAAAAATTAAAGTGGAAATTTTATTTCATGAATTAGAGAATTACATTATTGATGTTCGAAAAACGATATTGTATGCTAGTAATCCTTTGTGTTAAAAATAAATAAACATGAATTTAATATTTTATATTTGATATACGGCGTCATAATATAACGTTTTAAAAGTTTACAATATTTTATTTTTATTTGACAGAAATATTTTGTATATTTCAGTAATTCAGAATTAATTAAACTTTTTACGGATTACAAAATATTGTGAGTTGTCAAAAACAACGATTAACGCCTCTTTAATCCTTTTATAATAATAGGTACTTTTTAAAATTCTCGAAGGATTGTAAAATTCCCACAGCTGGGTTAAGGCCTCCTCTCCATTAAAAGAGTTTGACTAGCAGATTTCTTCACAATGTTTGCCTTCTAGCAGAGCATGAAGTCACTTAAGCACGAATTAAGCTCATGGAAATAATGTTACTGTCTGAGTTTTAAACCCGCAATTATCGGTTAAAATACTGTGGTTTTAACAAATGGGCCATTTCAGCAATGGAATATACACATGTATGTAGTATAAATTTATTACTTGTATATTGAAGAATATGTTAGTAAGTCTTTATATTAGAATTTATAGACTTCATCATCGTTTTGGCTATTACCATGATTTGGTGCAGAATAATATTTTATCATAGGGATAATTTTAGATAAAACTATCCACTACGTTGTGATATGCCGCCAAATGGATATGCAGCATCAACATTTATACTTACCGCTTAAGAATAATTCGTATTTATAAGGCAGGATACCTCTCACCGTGTTTTGCTAGTGTATAATATATAGCACAATTTAAGCTGTTGGATAATATTTTGTTAGTAATTTCGTTCATATATATTTTTAGTAATTTATACTATTTAGTAATTTCAAGCTGTAATAAGCTTGAAATTGTTAAATCATAATTAAGTCAATCTTATTAATTTTTAATCAACTTTATTTTTAAGTAAGATTGTAGCGGTTGGTTTTACATTATTTATGTAAATCAAAAATGAACAGCTTCATTACTACGTAAATTATGTTACAAGTTAGATTACAAAGAATTTTTTAAGTCTATCAAATGAGACCGATCATTAATCAAATTATTTAAAACAAGTCTTCGTTGATATTCTTATAGCCTGCTATATTTTATATTTATACTATCAATCCAACCCGGCTTCGCGTGTGTGCAAATTATTAATGAAAAAAAACTATATTATATAAATTATAATATATAATATTTAAACCCTATATCAGTATCATAAATAATGTATGTTTTTACCAGGAAAAATATTTTCTTAATGAGATCTTATGTCCGGAGATTTATAGTTATAATAATGTATTCAATTTAATATTTATTTGATGAATTTTTACTTCGATTTCGCTCACGGTGCCCTTCTCAAGGCAGATTACTTGATCGGCGTAGGACTTACTATAGACCGCAAGTGTGTACGTAAACACAAATGCACCCTCTGTTCTCCCCCCCCCCCCCCATAATCCGATAGGATGGCAAATCCGACACGGACGAAAAGAGTCTGGGAGCAGGCCTAACGAGTTTATGTGCTGAGAGAGAGTATAAACTCTGCTAATTTCCAGACTCCAGGTAGCAGGACTTTTTCGGCGATAAACCTTTTTACCTTTTAGTTACCCGGGTACAAACCCGAACCTTAGTATACACTAGACTAGACCAACTATGCCAGCAGGTAACAATGCTATACAGAAACATATTAAAGCTAAAACACAATAGACTCAAAATATGACGAAATAAAACAAACTATTACAATATACTAATATTATAATTGCAAAAGTTACTCTGTCCGTATATGTCTTCACGCTTGAACCAGTTCAAATGAAATTTGGTATGGAGATGGTTTGACTCCCGGGGAAGGACATAGGCGTCTTTTTTTAATTTATCCCTCTAGGGGGTAAAATGGGGGCGGCAGTTTGTGTAAAAAGGTAACGTTTTATAAATTTCGTACGAGTATAGCAGCAGGTTAGTTATTGATTTATATCTGTTAAAAGTTTATAATATCATAATTATTGTATTACAATCACATATTGAAACCAGCATTCTATTTAAAACATAAAACATTAATTACCTACATATTTCTAATTGAAGATACATCAAATTGTATATAATTAATATATTATGTTTACAATTCTATGCATTTCATTTACATTTATGTGGTTTCAACAAGGTTGTTGAAAGTTAATGGCTTTTTAGGTAGATTTACATTATTACTGGTGTATCGTTTTATGAGATAGTTTACAAAATGGCAAAGTTAAAGTATAACCTACGGCAGCGAGTGTGTGACACTTGTTGTTTATTTTTGCCAGTGGATTGTTTTAACTGCTCTTTGCTTTGTTTTGTCTAATGGCTTAATACAAATTACGGTACTGCGATTCGAGTTAGCCAGTTCACCGGAAAATTTTTAACATGTTTCAAACTAAAAGCGTTCAGATAAAATCAGATGAGTTCCTAAATTATTTTTAGTTAGTTAATGTAACTCGGATTGCAATTCCGATTATTTTCTTTACGACGACCAGACGTATTATTTTTCTCTGGTTAATGAACTTTCTTGGAATAATATAAAATAATTATTAAATGTTTTAAACTATTTTAAAACGTCATATACCTTTCGTTGAAGTATTTCAAAATAAGAATTTACAAAGACAAATTAAGCGATTTTTTTTATCGAAAGCGTGTATTGAGATATCATAAAGCTCTATATTATTAATACCAGCATATCGATATTGCTATTTTATACATATACAAGAACACGAAAATCACGCTTCAATAGTCTAAATTCGATGCGGGTAAAACCGCAAAACGCAGTTACATACTACGTAATATTATGAACTAAAAGCTTCTACGAAACCCGCATCTTCCAGTATAAATAAGGATTATTGTTTTAGTAGATTTTTTATTTAGGTATTATAAAATGATGTCATTATTTTTATTGATAGTGATTTTATATAAAATTAAATGTATAAAATAACAAAACAAATATCTTTGATAATAATTTATATGTCTAGATAGGCTCTCGAAGTTGACAAAGCGTCAAAAAGTAAACCCACACAAGTAAATGAATACGATATTTGGTAAAAAATTAAGATGGCGCGTTTATTTTTCTTCTTTTACGATACGACGTAATGATACGACTTTACAATAGATAGACACACAAAGTATCTAAAATAAATAAAGTTTTCTTTAAATTAGTAGGTATACGTAGGCGTTACATTTTTCAAGCATATTATTATTCTAAAAATGGAGAAAATATAAACTATTTTCTAACAATACAAACTACCAAAGATATCATTACTTTATCACAAAGATGTCGACATTGTCAAGACTACCATTATTTGTACATATTATATTTTCATAATGTTCGCAAATTAAATTATTTCTACGAAATATATGGGTTCGCCCGCCTTTACTTTGACTTCGACAATTTATCTTCATCACTCCCAGGAACATCGAAGTTGACATATTTTCTATTGACAGCGATTACAGACGCGATAGAGAAAATAAAACGGCAAAAAGGTTTCATATTGAACCTTCACAACTATTCAAATTATTTGTTAACAGAAATTCTACGCTGTTATATAAATTGTTAAATAATATACAATTGTACCAGCCCGCATTGGAACAGCGTGGTAGTATATGTTTCAAACCTTCTCCTCAAAGGGAGAGGAGGCCTTTAGCCCAGCAGTGGGAATACAGGCTGTTGTTGTTGTATACAATTGTATTTACGGTTGGTTCATTTTCTATAGCTTTTAAGATGTCGTCTTGGTACTGTTGTAAGATGCCGAGGATTAAGTCGTCAGATTGCTATCCCAACATGATATGAATGAAGAAATTGATAGCACATCTGTGTTTATGCAACCCATTGAGCAATAATAAAAATATAATGTCCATACCATAAGTGTCCACTGAGAATATGTGTACGTTCAACAGTTCGGACTAAAATACTTTTTATATGAATTCTTTTTTTTTCATGACTGAACCTTAAATTAAGATTTACACTTCGTAGTCTTCCTGTAATACTTATTATTTACGCAGGAATAAATTCAATTTATGGCTTTTTCCTTTACTAAGAACAGAAATTCGTCGGCAAATCCTGGAACTACTCGACAATTTATATTGAATTGATGACAATGCTCATGAATGCCTAGAATCAGTGTGACCTCAAATTACGATACGTATTTTATCCAATGGGATATTTTGGTTCATCGATATTACGCCCACGTGAAAATCGAGTCGGGCGATTTTAATTTATTTCAAAGTATATTAAGTTGAAACCACTATTATTGACCTCAACGCTTTGTCCTCCATTATCAATATTTACTTCATAAAATAGGAATTTAATATCAAAGTAGATTAAAATATGTTTATATTAAAAACGTCCCAGAACTATTTCATTATGTACTGATATTCAACAAAAAGCTACGAAGCGAACATGGCAAATATTTTTAGATTGAAAAGATGAAGCGGAGACGAAGGAAACGGCAAAATATTTGATGACAAATAATAATACAATGTTTTATTGATAAATAAAATTTGGTTACGGCCTGTAAATGTCCCACTGCTGGGCTAAGCTTTGATTCCTTTGGAGGAGAAGGTTTTGAACTGTCACACGCTACTCCAATTTCTGTTGGTGGGTACACATGTGACAGAATTTTATTACAATAAGACACGTGCCGCTTTTGTTACGATATTTTTCTTCACCGACGAGCACGAGGTGAATTAAAGACACAAAATAAGTACTTATCTACAATTATTTATTTCTCTATTGTTTTTTAAATATTTATTTATTAGGTTGGATAGCGATGGTATATGTAAACAAACAATGTCAAATATTAAAAGAATTTAATATATAATTTACGCGTATTAATGTATTTTTATAAAGGCGATAAATATGTAATCAAAAATATTTTTAAATATGTTGTTTTATTATTATTATACAGCGGTGACTACTTATCGTCAGCTGGTCCATTTGCCAGTTTACATACCTACCTAAGAAAAATTAAAACGAAGAAAAGTACAATTTCATTATACAAAGTTAAAAACAATCTCGTAAGAACTTAAAGGACAATGCCGAAATATAAAGCTCTAGAAGCTTTTCATAATACTCCATAAAAGCGTTTTAGAGATCCCCGCTAAGTAATAAATGCGGTCAAATAATTTTATTAGTGAAATGGCGTAATAGCGGAGAGCGGCAGCGGGCATCATTTACACATACGTTAATTTGCTTTTAAAATTTATGATCATGAAATATGGATCAAATGAAAATGCGCTCGAGTCGTGACATAATGTTACTCAAGGGAACTTTCATAATCTATAACAATTTAAATGCATAATATTCTACGACATGTATGCTATAATTGATCAAGAGGGAAATACTCGTATGAATTAATCTATTGCATTATGGCATAGATGAACCAAAATTATATAATTCTTAAATAAAATAAGTTAAAATGCAATTTTGTGTTTCTATTCATTTCATTCATTTGTTGAAAATAAAATAAAGCTCATTAGAATTAATTAATTAACACAAATAAATATACGTAATGTATAAAAAAAGTAGGACATGTAAAATAGGGAACATTTTAGTTTAAGTTAAAATCTGCAGAGCCTTTATTTAATCAACCTATTTTATAAGTGCTTTTATTCACGCTCCGGTAAATATGGCAGCGAGTAAAATATTAAAACAATATTTTTATCTAAGTTTTGTCCTACTTTCAGATCCAATTAACCTAATGGTGGCATTGTTGGAAGTAAACAAGTTTATAACACAAGCATGTAGTTAATGAGACGTGTGAGGGATATAGGATCATTAGCGCCGGGCTCAGGTGCCACGAGGGCCCTCTGTTTATGATTCAAACGTGCTGACCTGTTTACGAAACAAATAATCATATTAAGGAACATAAGTTTCAGTAGTTGTCTATAGCAATGATCCACGAGGACGCAATATAGATAAATATGCGCCAAAATAAATATGATATGATGCTGAGGTTTATTGTCGGTTCTTCTCTTTTACAATTAATGCGGAGTCACGAAAGTAACGATTCTAAAGTGCACTTAGGAACCTAGCTGTACTTTTATTTGATTTTATAACACGTATACAAAAAATACCGACGTGTTATAAAGTCTCGGGACGATCGACAGAAGTGGTAACTCAAACTATTCTAAGTTGAAGTATTTAATGTTGAAATTGTTTAAATAGAAGGAAAGCAGTAATCTATTTGCTTAAATTTTATATATGTTTAAAAACTAAAATACTTCTCCCCGCTGCCAAACGCATAAGAGAAAGGAAAGCCAGACAGATTGGCGCCGTAACGCGTTACGTAACGAAGCGGTTTACCCTCCCATAAGAAGTTATCACTTTTTTAATGCAATAATTTAATGTTTTTTTTTTTGAATGAAATAAACAAACAGACAAAATGTCCTAATTGTAAGTATTCACCGCCGCACATAGCTGCCATAAAAATATTAATCATTTCTGATACCTTGGCAACTAAGTTATTATGCCTCTTGTGCCTTTAGTTGCACAGTTCCCTAATTGCAATTTATGAAGTTTTATTTGTTAACTTGGTCATTACAAGTAACTATAATTACAAATTGAACAAAAAAAAAATCTACAAAATAGCGATGGTTACATTTTTTTTGGAAATTGATTACCTGTTATTAAGAATTACAAATATTACATTTAGTTATGTATAATCATTAATTAAATTGCAATCGCCATCCAAGCAAGCCAAAATGGGGTATATTGGCGGATGGGTACCAGTCACCCGTTATTTCATATAAAAAACAACGCCTCGTTGATCTAGATTCTAGGCAATAATCATGTAATGCTAAATTAATGGTTTCTTTCATAATTATTTTTGCTCTGTATCTCTGAAATCAGCCATAAATATTCGTATAAGTTAAACTTAGTATTTTTGTAATGCCGACGCATTACAAAAATAATGTATAATGGTCGAGCTGTAACTGAAAGTAGCGGTATCATCATGACGAAACCAGTGTTTGTAACATAACAGTCTCCAAGTACACTCAGCCAGTTCACAGTTACCGAGTGCTACTGGTCTTAATGTCATTGAATTTTATTTCGGGTGTATTCCACGAAAATTCCAAAGAACATCCTCTTTTATTGCATTATGTATGAAAACGAGATGTGGCTTTCAAAACTTTAAAAAAATATATCATAACTTACTGCTTAACTCTTACATATTGAGTTCGAAATGTTTCATTCATTCACTTCATATTTTGAAGTCTTCTAGTAGCAAGATATGTTGCTTTCATTTTATTTTCCTGCTTATGAAAAATAAGCCTACGAAGTGGTTTCTATTCTCTTGCATTTGCTTCTTTACATTGTAAGTATGTGGGTTTACTTCCACGATTTGATACAGGAGACAAAGACGCTGCTTATATAAATTAAAAAAAAGTTCATTGAAATACATACAGGCTTAATCTATAACCAATTAGGAACCTATTGAGTTAATAGTATTAGTACTAGACTAGGAATAACAATTATTATTGTGTGACATTTACAAGCTGTTTCTTTTTTACCTCCATAAGTATGGTCAGAAATAAATATTATTATTGACGTATGTGTATAAAAAATATTATTCCCAGTCTGTGCCGTTTGTATTTCTAAGCTATAGAATTAATTGTTAATCAATTGACAACAATATAAACAAAGTCAAAATATTGATTTTAAGTAGGTTCTTACAAATGCTTTTAAATTATTATATCTATTATATCCATTTCATAATGTTAGTCTTATTTATTGAAGTTTTAACATGAATTGAAATTTATTAATTGGAAAACTTAAATATATCTTCAAATACCCGATCCCAGGATATAAACTGAGGGTATATTAACTGTTCTGAGTCGTAGCAGAAACTTGGCGTTTAAAGTTTCTCTTTACTTCTCTTATACAGATAAATATTTCTGATACTATCAAAACAATAATTTTATTAACAATATTAATTAAAGGTACATACATTACATTAATTCAAATAGAAGGGGCAATTAAAGGAAAGGACATGTAAAACATAAGTGACGTTACAATAATTACATTATAATAATTAAAAAAAAATAATAAAGCAAGCAGAAAAAATATAACATTATAATAAATTAATATTGTTGTTTATATTCGTATTGCTTCTGTAAATAAACTGTGACGCAACTGTAAACACAGGATATCGTTTAAGAGGGAATACTACTTTGCCAAAAATATCCCGAAGGGACACTCGAACTCCAATATTATTAATAGCCCGGGATGTTGTTTTGTAAAAAATAATAAACTTCAATATATATTTTTTAATTTATATCTGAAAAGAATTTAGACTCCATGGAACTTTTCGAATGATCGGAGTTTATTTTATTTATCTAATTCTAGTATATTATATTTACTTCTATAATATAAAGTTATAATTGTATAATTGTATTAGGTTATACGCGGAGTAACATTATTAGTACGAAAGTTAGGAATATTATAGTTAGCCTTAAGAAATATATCAAATGTCACAATACTAGAAAAATAACCAAAACATATTAATCTAGCAGCAACTGTAGTTGATTCATTTTTCTAACCTGCTGCGATGCTACGAAACTAATGCTGCTGCTTGTTATGAAATATAAATTTTGACCACTCTCTCAAATCTAAAGCGATTCCTGAAAACATTACCAATTTTATTTTTTTTACTAAATATTTAGTTGTATACTAATGTATGCCAGGTAATCCATTATTTACATCGAAATAATATTAATTTTCTATCGTACTATATTAGGCGCGTACATTGTATAAACAAATAAATTAAAAAAAATGGACATGGATAAAACGGTTATTTTTTTGTATATATATATATATATATATATTTATGGAATAGGTGGCAAAAGAGCAGGAGGCTCACCTGATGGAAAGTGACGGTGCGTTGCCGGCCTTTGAGAAAGGAGTAGGCTCTTTTCTTGAAGGGTTCCCATGTCGTATCGGTTCGGAAAAACCGCCGGCGAAAGCTGGTTCCACAGAGTGGTTGTGCGAGGCAGAAAATGTCTAAGAAATCGCGCTGTTGTGGATTTTCGGACATCAAGATGGTGCAGCTGAAACTTAGAATTTTGACGAGATGTCCGAAGGTGAAATTCAGCAGCCGGGATTAATCCGAACAATTCCTCGGAACATTCCCCGTGAAAAATTCGGTAGAAGATGCAGAGTGATCCAACATCTCTACGCAAAGCCAAAGGATCAAGGAGATCGGAAAGGGCTTGATCTTCGATAACTCGAGCCGCTCTACGTTGGATGCGGTCAAATGGAAGGAGCTGGTACTGGGGAGCACCCGCCCAGAGGTGAGAGCAGTACTCCATGTGAGGCCGAATTTGCGCCTTGTAAAGTTTTAGGCGATGGGCCGACGTGAAATACTGTCTCGCCTTGCTGAGCACACCGAGCTTCTTTGAAGCCAATTTGGCTTTGCCTTCCAATTGACCGCGGAATTGAACGAGGCTCGAAATATCAACGCCAAGTATTCCGATACTACCTGTAGCGGCTATCGGGATGTTCTCAAATCGTGTTGTTTAAAAAACACAAATGGTGTTTTTTTAGCGGTTAACGCGCAAACTTGCGTCTTTTTGGGGTTGAAATGGACTAAATTTAGCCGGCCCCAGTTCGAGACTTCGTTTAACGAAGACTCGATTTCAGACACAAGTTTGTTCCGGTTTTCTTCAACGTTTTCCCGAGAAATATTAGCGCGGCCGGTGTATAAGGTGTCAACGGTACTGTCGTCTGCATAGCAATGAATGTTCCCGATTTGCAACAAATCATTGATATGCAGAGGGAACAGAGTGGGTGATAAAACGCAGCCTTGTGGAACACCAGCATTGACGAATTTTAAGTCAGAGCATGCACCGTCGACAACGACCTTGATGCTCCGATCTGCCAAAAAGCTGGTAATCCAATTGCATAATTTCCCGGGAAGCCCATAGGAAGGAAGCTTCGAAAGAAGCGCTTTGTGCCATACACGATCGAAGGCCTTCGCTATGTCCAAGCTGGCTGCTAATGCCTCCCCCTTGCTCTCAACTGCTTCAGCCCACCTGTGAGTAAGGTAAACTAGAAGATCACCGGCTGAGCGACCCCGACGGAATCCGTACTGGCGGTCACTAATCAGCTGATTCTCCTCTAGGTACCGCAGGAGCTGGCAGTTAATAAGGGACTCCATTATCTTGGAGAGAAAGGAGGTGATGGCTATAGGCCTATAAGTGGACGGATCTGAGCGGTTGCCTTTTTTAGGGATCGGATGCACCAAAGCAGTCTTCCAGGAGTTCGGGACGACGCCTAATGCGTAGGATTGCCGGAAAAGACGCGTTAAGACCGGTGCCAACTCGGGAGCACATGTCCGTAGCACGATTGGAGGGATGCCATCGGGTCCACTCGACTTGTGAATGTCCAAGGAAAGAAGTGCTTTCCGAACTGCACTTTGCCGAAATTTAACCTCCGGCATCGTCGTATCACATCGCGGGATTGATGGTGGTGACTTTCCTTGGTCCTTCTTTCCTCCAGAGTCGAGTTCGACGCGAAGAGAGACCCTAAAAGATCGGCCTTCTCCTTCGCGGTATGGGCCAATGACTCACCGTCCCTGTGCAAAGATGGAAAAGAAGGCTGACAGAAATTCCCTAGGACAGCCTTAGCGAGAGACCAGAACGCACGTGTTCCTGATGGGAAGCGCACCAGTCTCTCGCCAATTCTGCCAATGTACTTCGACTTCGCCTCAGCTATCACGTTTTTGAAGGACCTGGAGGCAGAGTTATATTCCTTTCTGAATGTGCTGATATATATATATATATATATATATATATATATATATATATATATATATATATATATATATATATATATATATATTATATTCCTTTCTGAATATTAAGTACCAATCTTCTCTTTGCAGGAAAAGTATATGTTTTATAATATAATTAGGTAGCGAATAAGACTATATGCTGTAATAATATAGGTATAGCCTGGTGCTTGAGATGTTTATTCATTTCGTTCCACAGACGGTTGGGGAAATTTGTTGGGATTGCGATAGAGTCGCATACTGATTAGATCAGACGAGAGGTTTATGTTGCTAGAATAATTTGAGAAGACTTGCCTTGGAGGGAAAATGTCAAAATAAACTTTAATTAATAAATATATATGAAAAAGCCAGCCACTTGTTATGATTACTGTTTCTAGTCAGTATTTAAGTCTGAAGTGTTATAATTTAATTAAAACATAAATAACAATAGTTTTATTACTTAAATATTTTCATTTACAACATAATTATTGCCACTGAGTCCTTAAGTACAATAATCTATATTCCAAATAATAAAACTTCACTTCTAATGAAGGTTACATAAGTGTTCCAAACTTCTTTCTATAATTTGCTTTTAGCATTTCAACGATGTTTGTAAGAGGATTCAAATTTTGTTGTTATCAAACACGAGTATAAAATTACTTTTAGGCAGAGATATTCAATTGAGATATCTTAAATCTTTTGTTTATGTTTGTTTCTTATTGAAAACGATCTCATTGTTTAATATATATATTTATGTATCGCCCTTTATGTATACATAATACGAGGATTATTATTGAGCCGAGATGGCCTAGTGGTTAGAACGCGTGATTCTTAACCGATGATTGCGGGTTTAAACCCCGGCAAGCACCACTGTATATACAAATGTTTAATTTGTGTTTATAATTCATCTCGTGCTCGGCGATGAAGAAAAACATCATGAAGAAACCTGAATGTGTTTAATTTCTTTTCTGCCTTTGTGTATTCTATCTACCCGTATTGGAATAGCGTGGTGGAATATATTCCGAAACCTTTTCCTCAAAGGAAGAGCAGGCCTTATATAGGGCCCGCAGTGGGAAATTTATAGGCTGTTGTTGTTGTTGTTTACGGGTATTATAATAATTAGAGTTATATTTTTAAGAAGTGTTACACAGTATAAATAAAAAACAATGGCTGAATTGAACTGAATCTGTCGTGGCAATACCATATGATTTAGAAAGAAGTAATCCAAATTCTCTGTGCTCATTACATACACAATTTAATTACATAAAACGTCGTTGTGACAACAAATGTTTTCTTCTCAAGGTTTCTTTTGATAAATACTGTTTTTATTTATGCCAATTTTTTTCCTTCTGTCTATTTAGACTCTCAATCAGTCTTCAAACCGTCGTCTCAACCAGATAGTTTTATGTAATATTTTAAGTTGTTGTAATCATTTTGTTGTAATCTACTAAAGCTGTGATAAATGTACTAATTAATGATTGTATTTGCCGTAGGTACAGGGAGTTCCTTACGAAGTTGATTGCGGGGCATAAGTCGATGTTTGTGTCAATATTTGTAACCGGGAGTAAACAAGGGCGGTGGCTTGCAAACATTCCGCCTCCTCCCTGAGACTGCTTAAGGCTAAAGTGAATTACGCGTTGTTTACCAGGTCGTTATGAAAAAATGTGCAGTCACTTGGTGTATAATACAATTGGTAGACATAACAGTTACTCCAAATTTAATTATATAATTGAATTTAAGATTTGTTTCAATTTTCCTCGGTGAAAGGGCTTTGTGCTAACCCGTTTGGGTCCTTATCAACCAGTACACTCAGTGGCGGCGCAAGATCGAATCTTAATGTGGGCAAGATACAGTTTACGAGGCCTTTGTTTTTTTTACAGTACTCTGATCTCAATGTTATGTTGTACTTTTTCAAATTTCGGGCGCGAGGCCCTTTGCACCGCCACGCCTTACGCCGCCACTGACTAAACCTATATTCTACCAAATAGTAATACTAGGAAATGTTCTGTATCGGTATCTACAAGCTCTAGGGACATCTAAGTCAACACGTTGGCTGGCGACTAAGCGATGTACGTGCTAGGTAACATTGCTTACAATACCAGTGTATACGATCGGTGTTGATACATACATATGCCATCAGGTTGCTTCCATAATTCAAATTCATATAAAAGTAAGGTCTAGTAGATAAATAATCTGTTGTAAAGAGTTTTCGTACATCGTCATTAAACGACGAAAACTAAGAAGTAAAGTGACATTTGCCTGTCATCGGTGGTATTGTACGGATAGTGGTGACAAGGAGTGTTGCTAATGATTTAGGTCACGTAAGCCACTTTGATTTTACTGGATGTTATGTAATTATTGATTTTTTTTATGAGTGTAGTATTGGTTTAGGTTATTCTTTTGTGTGCTACCTCGCTTCTGGTTGCTAAGACTATTAGAATAAAGTTAGTTAAGAAATCTATTGAAAAAATGTTATTTTAAATATTGATTTTTTTATTATAAGTAATAAACAGCGTGGTGGAATATGTTCCAAATACTCTCCTTAATAGAGGAGGACTTAGCCCACCAGTGGGAAATTTATGGGCTGTTACTTTAATCAACATTAGCAGAAGATAAAAGTTGTTATCGATGGATAATGCCATATAATGAATAAGTATACGTTACCAAGAAATTACTTAATCCTTGTTTCAGTTTGGTAAATATTATACATAAAAATGTTTTCAGTAGTTATCCCCTATTCATATAAATGAAAAGTTTCACAAATGTCACCAAACCAGATCGTTAAGGTTTTCTGAAAGGAGAGGTTAAAAAGAGGTCAGTAGACAAAAATACAGCTGAGCCTTTGCTAAAATTACTTAAATTCCTAGTAATGAGGTTATCTCTGTATAATCTACATTTTAATGGATATGATGAATAGTGAAAAGTATTATACAAAAAATGACATTTTCATTTTACACCATAGAATTATTACACAAATATATACATTTTTTGCGATCATTTCCTACGTCGACGATGCGCCAACAACCCTTTGTAATAAGCTGTAATATCCCTTGTAATTACACATACGTGTACAGACATATATTAGTACATACATAAGAATGATATTTTAGTATATTTTATTTGTAAGTAGGTACCAAACTATACGTTTATAGATTATGTCAAAAAAGTGAGAGTCATAAATGAATGTAATCTTTGAAATAAACGCACACAAACTAAAATATAGGGAAACAGAGAGCCTACCCTTTTTATGTTTTAGTTATGTCTGTGTCACAACGCGGTTCGTTTGATATTTTTATGTCATTTATTTCCAACATAGGTACATGCTTGTGCTTTAATTCTCTCTAAAAAATCCTCAAACTTCCCTTTTTTGCATGCATCCAATGCGGGTATGCAATGGTACTTTAAAGATTTGCTTTCTATTTTGGTCAGTAAAGTTGCAGCATTTTCAAAATCTTTTTACAAAAAAATAATTTTATAATATATGTGGTCAACTACGAAGAGTAGCAGACTAGCAGTTTTCATAGTTGACCACATATATTAGTCGATCCCTTTGTCCACTGCAATCAACGTAGATATTTGATTATGCAGTTCACATAAGCGTTCTAAGAGGAGCTCAGGGAGCCAGTTAAATAGTTCCAGTCAGTTCATGTTTCTACCACTGACAACGCACACTCGTACAAAACGCATTTTGTAACTAATGCCCGATCAGATCTTCAATATAAATCAACTTACATATACATGGTTGTATATGTAAGTTGATTTAAAGGCGATATATATCGAAAGGGGCTAATGGAAACCGGAAGTTCATCCTTGGTGTTACCCTTTAAAATAAAAACATTACTTGTAGATTATTTTTCACGTATTATCATAATATCCTAAATATTTAATAGATTATTTTACAATTGTTAAAACAGCTAATGATTCTATCCTCGGTTAAAAAATCTCAAAACACATAACATTTGTATATACGTAAAATATAAACCCAAAATAATATTTATAAATAATTCTAAGAGCAATCAAGTGCTTATGCATATAGGTAATTACTTTGTAGGTACACTAAAGTCTCGCTTGAAATTGCTAGCAAAATTAATTAGCTAACAAGATTATGTCAAGTATTGCGTACTAACAATTAATAACTTTTGAGCAGGTTTAGAAGATATGAGAGAACGTTAATTATTCTAGAAATAATTACTCATTTTCATAACTCATGTTACGTTTTGTTGTATGTAGAAGTACGGAATCAAAAGCACTGATATATGTCAAGGAATATTTGATTTCATATAAGCGTTGGTTTTACGTCTGTACATGCTTGAACGCAATCAAATCATATATAAATAATATTTGAATTTTTTATTACAATATGGCACTTATTCTAATAAGTGCTACATTATTTATTTAATAATTTATTTAATGGTATTTATTAATGAATTAAAACTATTTTTTAATGTTAAAGTTTGTCAAATTACAGAATTACATATTCACAAAATAAAGGAAAAATATATAGAAGTAAAAAGTACATTTAGCCTACTTTAGTCTGAATATTGAATAGCTTTTTCAGAAATGGTATTCAATATTTAGACTCATACGTCATGCTCATGGCTTAACATAACTCATGTCATTGTGGTTTCCTTGTAATAGAATGAGAGTCATATATTGTCTATTGTATTGACGGCGATGATGACAAAGCGTGTTTTCAGATGATCGATTACTTTTTATAACAAGCGTAAACTCAACTAGTCCGTTCTATTTTCTTCAACTCTTTCGCGTAACAAAGAATGATAATTTAAAAACTTTAATTTCTGAAATTTTAGCGAACAAAAATTATAATAAACTTACTTTTCAAATTTCCTCGTAGATTTCACTTTCAGAATTCTGAAAGTTTATAGGAATATCTCTAAGGAACAAATGATCAATGCTTTATGTAATATGTGCAGTTTTTAAAATGATATTGGTACAAATTAGAACCAAAAGTAAGAAAGTAAGGTAGTCAAGCTAGTAGAATTATCCAATTTAATCACAATTCAATTTGTCTCAGTTATTTAAAGTACGACACGTAAATGAAATGAAATATAGGTGTCAATATTAATATAAATTTATTGAAATTATTTCATAATATTCAAAAAGTTTCTTATTATAATTTTTGAAAGTGAAACAATCCTCTGCTGAAAACAGTGTGTACCTTCCCTTACAGACAGTAGCACTGTTAATAGTATAAACCAAGCTTTACACTTGAGACGTTGCCAAATATGAAACATAAGATCTTATATCCGTTAGGTCTAAAATAACATTAATATCCTCGCCCTTTAACAGTACATTAAATTCAAAGGAATTTAAGATATTAATAGCACACCTGATTAAAATAATTCTTGTTAAACAAGTCCGATATACGGATGTAACAGAACTTAGAATATTAGTAAAATTAAGATAAAATTAGTACGGTTAATTAAATTTTCAATTACGATCTGGACCCTCGTCAAGGCGTCTTGTCTAAACGTAACACGTTGAGAATTGGAAGCCTTTCTCTGAAATAAGAATTATTAAGTGTCAGACCTTTAACCCAAAGTGAAATCGTTCTAAAAATACTAAAAAGAAAACATAATGTGTATGCTTTCTTGAATATAAACGATATTTTAATTGAACCATAAAAAAGGTTATTATTTATTTAACTTTTAGTAATTTTGTTTTTGAAAATATTTTATTACCTACATTTTATATTACGTGAAGATATTTCAGAACCATCTAAAAATATTATTGATTTAATTATATATTACACAACAACCCAGCACCTTTTTTTCTTCTATATTTGTAATCTGATTTCCTTTTTTTTTTTAATGGCGACCTTCATTGTAAAGAATAAAAAAATTAAAACAGTTGTACGAAAAAGGTTTAGAAAAATGTAAATTCATATAGATTTTCTCAAATTTAAACCAATTTCAATTACAGTTGCTGGGTGGTCAATAGTATCAATTAAATTAAATAGCTATGGGAGGTAATATAAATTGAATTTATATATATATATATATTTAATATTAAATTTAATTTTGTGGTTAAAATTATGTCGTTTTATTCAAATATTTCATCATACATTATAAGTTTGCAGTGGAAAGTTATTATTCGGTTAATCGTGTGGGACTCAGTACGAGGGTAGGCGATACTTCAAACTTCCCTAACTTTACCAAGATGGAGCGATTACAAGTTTTAAGATTGATGAATCTCAGCCTTTAGCGATGGATTTTTTCGATTCAAGCTGAATTTCTTAAGTTACTTCGTCTAATGATATAAAGTTAATGGTCTTCAAGATTTTTTTTTATCTTAAACGTTTTTAACCTTTTTTTATTCGGCCCCTGCTGGCAACACCGGGAGGGTATAGCGTGTTTGATGTCATTATTTATTTATTATTTCACATAATTTGAATTAACTGAAGCATGTACTGACTTTGACAATGTTATTATATACCCGTATTGTAAAACACATTTAAATACTCGTATATTCCTAAAATACGTTATAATGAATTTTGGTTTAATGAATAGAAAATCTTCATTTAGTGCTATTAGTTTTAAAACTAAAACATAACCTAGAAGAAAACTTGATACGAAGGAGGAAGCGGTGAGCAATGAAAAACCTCATACATGCAACTACGTATTAGGCAGATGTACGTCACTCCAGTCGCGGCGGGCGTTGCGAGCAATTTAGCGCAGCACTTAGCTGCACTCCGTCACGCCGCATTAGCGTCTGCCCTCCGCCCTCCACTCATGCTGCCTTTAAATTCTTATACATACACTCTTGGGGCTCGTGTGCATTTTAATCGATCCCTAGTAATTATTTTAACATACAAAAATATGCACGTCAATACTTATTTTTTCGATGACGATATCATATCACAAGTTTTTTAGACACGGCGAACTTCAAATCATTGATGCCCAAGTATTCAAACATTAATACCTTGTAATATGTTATAGAAAGCCAATTTCATATAGAATGAATACATTTTCTCTGTTTTATTCCAATATAAGTTTCTCCGCTTCTATAAATACACCCTGTACTTCTACATTCTCGTTCCCTCACTGCTGAGGATCGCGACCCCATATCGTTTCCTTTCACCGGATAACATTGCAAATAAAATCTCAATTAATACTATAGTCAGCAATTCGATTTCAATGGAGTTAGCAATTACTTCCCGTCCTCTGTACTTCTAATAATAACAATTACAAATGAATAAATACAATTTAATTCACAGTCTTTTCACGTAATACATAAAATATATATTAAAGTATTATTTTTGTTGCTATTATTTTTGAAAGAGTTTGAAATACATGGCATTAATCTATAAATGAATCGCATCTATGTTTATAAACATTTTCCTGAAACGCGATCTTTCAATTTTGGTATACTATTCGTAGTGCTTTACATTAGCAATTTAAAAAAAAACTGTCTTTTAATAGAACGGATCAACCTTTTAGATTTGATTGGGTTTAGCACTTTTATCAGACGCAGTTAATAATATCGTCGTATCGTATATAATTATAGTTTATACTTGTCAAGAAGATTAGTTGCTCGTGAATGTTTAAACACACAAATGCTATCATTTCATCCATAATTGGTTCTGCTCAAATTGGAATTTACATTGCATTATACCATTCCATTTTGGATATTGCTTTTACATTCGATTTTCGACTACGTTTAGAAACAATTTTACAGTTTATTAAATGTCGGTGCACACTATCTCATTTTAGTATTGGTTTATTCTAATTTAAAGAAACAATCATTTCCTCGACATGAAAGGTTAACGCTTCAATGTAATGTGTCCATCGAAAGCAATTTAAAGCGCAAGAGTATTATATATGTATACTGTTGGAATAAACAAGCAACATCAGCGTCAAGTCACACAACTTTCCTTTGAAAAAAAAAAAGGCGCGAGATTCGTAGTTGACACATTTAGAATTGCAATGATAATTATTACGGTGAAATGTGATTATTGATGGTTATTTGTGTTGTAGACTAAATGTTTTTCTATTTTGGCAGATTGATTGTTATTTTAAATTAAAGATAATTGTTTTAGAGGTTAACCTACTTCCTACTTCTGGTTCTAAAAATACTATTTATAATTTTACGGCCAAAACTCCCAACTCCATCCCAACATGACTGTTTAATGTTCATCTGAAGACTTACAAAGAAACAGTGAAAATCTAATATAAATAAATATTATACACCAGTTTACATGCTTATGTATATGTATATTGTAATTTCAGTAGTTCGGTATGGCCAAAATAATATTATCGTTTTCGAGGATGCTTCAATGTCTCTATGTGTTTTTTAGAATACCATGCTATCGTCCAATTCTTTTTTAATGACAGCTCAATCATATTTAAAATAAGAAATTGTGTTACATGCCAGTATTAAATGCTATGCCTATAAATATATAAATAATATTAATAACAGTTTTAAATATTATTGAGCAATTAAATACAATAATAATTGTATATTATAAAGTAAATTCAATAGCCCCTGCTATATTCATAATATGCAATAGTAATGTGGTATAAATTATGATATTGAATCAAATGTCATAACACCGTGTTGAAGGCTAAGGTTAATCTCGTAACAATATATTTGTTTTATACTCATATTTTACTTAGAGATATAAATAATTACCAAATATATTTTTCACAGATATCGTAAGATTAAGCTACATCAAAGTTTGTCAATTAATATTTTGTGGATGCCAGCCATATAGCATTCTTGTATCAATGGTGTAGACCTTAATCATAGAATGCTGTAATATTAATCTCATAACTCGGAGACCGGTAATTGGGTGGTTATGTTCCCACCACTTCATCTCGATAAATTCCTTAACGAGACTACGAACGGACTGCGAGGCGGTTTATGTATTAGCATTAACATTATCCTCATATGATATTTATATTAATAATAATTAATTTATAAACAAAGAACAAAATAAAAACACGGTTATGTTAATGATATAATCGCAATTAAGTATATGCTCCAACGTTATACTGTTAATGATCAAATGATTACCAATTCTTGTTTACCAGATACATATTAATTAATTATGTAATTAGCCTTTAAGATACAACGATAAATGGGGCATGACTTTCTGCATGAAAACATCCTTTTTATTTATATAATATTTTTTTAGAGTTCAAGCTTATACAAATATTAATTCTTGAAACAAAATATCATTCACGATTTTATTGTTCATGATAATTTCATATTATTTTCTTTCAGCAATTTGAAATTATTATTATATCATTACCAAGCTAAGCACGTATGAAATAAATTTATATAAAACTCTATTCAAAATAAAATGTAATTAGTCATAATCAGTAACACATGAAAATTGAATAATGTAAAAAATCACAAATAAACTTTATTAATCTATATATATAAAAATGAATTGCTGTTCGTTAGTCACGCTAAAACTCCAGAACGGCTGGACCGATTTGGCTAATTTTGGTCTTGAATTATTTGTGGAAGTCCAGGGAAGGTTTAGAAGGTGAGTAAGTATGATAAAAAAGTATGAAGAATATATCCATTTGCAAGATGCGATAGCGAATGATGCTATTCTAAATTACCCATGTTATATGATCGAATATGCATATGCAAGAATATGCAAGACGCAATTTTTTATGTACGAAAAATAGGCGACCGGATCTATTCATTACATTTACATGCAATCCTCAGTGAGATGATATTAAAAACAATTTATTTGAAGTAGGTACAGTCGACAACTGATCGTCATGACATTACAGGATGTGTTTTTCGGCAAAAAATTGAAAGCACTTATGGATTTAATTGTAGAGTTATGTATATTTGGAGAGGTGCGTTGCCATATGTACTCCATTGCATGGAAAAAAGGAGATTGCCACATGCACATGTATTAATTTGACTGGTACATAAAATAACTCCGGATCAAAACGATAAGGTTATATTAGCTGAATTTCCCGATCAAACTCTTGATCCAGAGTAATTTCACGTTGTCGTTAAAAATATGATACATGGTCCATGCGGTGAGCTACATATGAGTTCGTTACATATATTTCTCGAATTCAATAATTTCTTCCAGTCGGAAAAAAACGCCGATGTTATCAACTAACGTCGATGTTTAGAGCTCCATAAACATCAAGTATCAATGGTCGGTATTGATGTCATTATGAAAGCCATAATCATGTTTTTGTAACATGGATAATCCCTCCTTTGTCAAACATTTGATGTTGCCCCCGTTATTCAGAAATCAAATTGAAAGAATAGTTATATCTTTCTTTATAACTACATATTAATTCACAGGATGTACAAAAAGAACCTCAATTTTAACTAACTTCAGTTGTTTACTGTCTTTCAGATCATTTTTATGTTTGATAAATCTTAAGTTTTGTCAGAGAACCCAAGTCGTCGACATAGCTCAAGGCATTAGAAAGCTGAGGTGGCAGTGCGCTGGCCATATTTGTCGCAAAACCGATAACCGTTGGGGAAAAAGTGTTCTAGAGTGGAGACCGCCTCTCGGCAAACGTAGTGTAGGACGTCTTTGGGGACGGTGGAGCGACGACTTACGCAAGACGGCAGGAGCTAGATGCAAGTAGCCTAAGAACGATCATAGTAGTGTGCAACTGGAGAGGAAGCAGAAGCAGTGCTCCTGTGATCCTGGAACGAGTTCCATTCCACTATGATCCGGCAATAGATTATTGTGCTGACAAATCGGTAAACAATTGCGGAAATGACAATAATTTGTAAATATTTTAAGGCGTTAAAATACGGTGGTGAATCTACTGGATTATGTCGTGCTGGAGGCAAAGTAAAATTACCACAATTGGTCCCACCACCAGATCCTTTCCGCTCTTTAGTTTCTGGGATGGGAAATGATTCTAAACATTTTTTGGCCAACATTCAAAAATATAACAGCTGTGTCCACATGACATCATTTGCCGCAACACATTTTTTTCAGGT
Organism: Vanessa cardui; assembly: GCF_905220365.1. Taxonomy (NCBI): domain Eukaryota; kingdom Metazoa; phylum Arthropoda; class Insecta; order Lepidoptera; family Nymphalidae; genus Vanessa; species Vanessa cardui. Next base: position 11,139,591 of record NC_061129.1, read on the forward strand.
CAATTTTATGCCCACTTTCAAGGTATCATACTACAATAGTTTTTTTTATTATATTAAAGTTTGTAAAGGAATATGTATCAGAAATATTTTTTTTACAAATCTTTAAAAAATTCGTTTACAGTTTCGCTTCGTGCAATGGTTTCTATGCACATCACATTTGGACTAATTTAAGCATTTCGATTATGGCAGTACGAAGTTTGCCGGGTCAGCTAGTTATACATACATTTTGTTATTATTTGAAGATATATTTTGAATTATAAAATGGTAGAAGTTAGCTACTTAAAAAATATACTAGAACTTAGCCTTCCTTATGGAATAGGTACTTATTATTATAATACGTTATTAATTATTGCATTATTTTTTGCCTACATTATTTTTATATACTTGTTAAAAAAAGTTTATTCTCTTCTTAGTTAGTTAATCTATATATACAAACTAAACTGATTTACTAAATCAAGCATTAACAATCTTTGCTACAAGCAAACCTGTTATCTATTAGCTTAGGACTCTAAGAGTTTTGGATTATTTGTAAAGCACGTTATTAGCATAAAGTTAAAGCGATATTAAATAAACTACCGACCCGATTTCACTGGTATATCCAGATTTAGTTCCAATATACCTATATATATATTGATAAAAAATTATAATTAAGGATTTGTTTTTTAAGCCTAACTTGGGGTTTTTTGAGTGAGGATATTATTATTATTTAATTATTATTAGCTGTAAAATCTGAAAAAATAGTAAACTTTTTGTTCAATTGCTTTATCATCATTGCTGATTTTTTTACTATATATAAAAAAATACTTTAATCTTTATATTATTGTATATACTACTAAGTTCCTGAGTATTAAATAACTTCAGCTAGACATACCTATTTGTGTATCGTTTATTATCTTGTAAAATTAGATAAACATAAATAAGCAAAGATATAAAATTTACAGTCCTTGTTTATACTGTAAGCTTAAATTTGTCCACCAATACAATTCATTCTACCACGGCGTTGATTAAATTAGTGCTTATTGTGTGAAACATACAACAAAAGTAAGCTCGTTCATTAGTTTGATGACTCATTGAAAAATAACCTCAGTTCTTACATTTAGTTCAATATTCAAAATTGTATTTGATTAAGGTATTTAAGTTGTATTTACCGATAGTATGGCAATATATTAAATTAACTTAGTAACGTAATATAATCAGCGTTTCTCGCTTTGAGTAGCACCGATAATCGTATAATACCCTGATGGATTTAATGCCAGCCCTGTGGTATGGCCTCCGGAATCCAGTAGCGTTAACGCAAAGTGATTTGTGTTTGACACAGGCCGGAATGTCTCGAGACAGCAGGTGATGTCGGTATTTGGTCATTTGCATAATGCGTGTTGTTCCGTATTTTAAGTGCTTTAAAATTTAAGGGACATAAATGACTTTGTGGTTTGTAAACACATTGTTCAACATGATAGTACAAATTGTTGAACTATCCATATTTGTATTACAATCTATATACATTATATTCGTATCATGTAGATGCATGAAGAGATTATTAATAACAAGCGTTAGAAGTGAGAAAAAGTTAAAACTAAAATAATATTTTTTTCTATTTTTAAACCATAGAAATACTAATTATTATCTTAACCCACCTATTTACCTTAGCCTTAAAATAAATAAGTGTAGAATTTTTAAAAATCTAAAAATCTGTATTTAACTGAATTACGATGTGGTATTTTCATTTATGCCTCACATAGACAGTGGCGGCGCAAGATCGAATCTTTGTGTTTTTTTTTACAGGTCTCTGATCCCAATGTTGTACTTTTTCAAATTTCGGGCGCGAGGCCCTTTGCACCGCGAGGCCGTGGGCGGTGGCCCACAACACCCACGCCTTACGCCATATAGAGAGTGGTATCTTTTGAGAAAAAAAGGAACTCACCGCAAAACACGACCATGAAATATCGGAAATTGGTATGCGATAATAATTATAACATTTAAAGATACACGCATCAGTGTAAGTTATCACCGTAGGTCGAATTTCAACATTTTATAAATGAAATACGAACTGAGTTTTGAACGAATAGTACTGACGGGCTTACAATTTTCAGTGCCAATACGCTAACATGTATGTCAAAAAATATGAGACTTACTGCATTTATCCATACTTCTATATCCATACATTATCAATTGGTTACGTATTATATATTGATAAAATTCACATGTACTCACATATATTATTTCAATATTGAGCATTACCTCTAACCCTTAGTGTCATTTTATAGCCCGAAGCGTGGCGGTGTGATAAATATTTGATCACACAGGTAATACATAAAACCCGAACCAAATATACTTATAAAATATATATACGTGATAAGTGACAGTATGTAGCAACAGCCCGTAAACGCGCCAGCATTGAGTTTTTCTACTCTTATGAAATAAGGCTCATACTCCACAAAGCTGCTACACCTCAAGTTTCATGATTTTTTTACATGACAGTTACGACTTTTAACTAACTACGTGTACTACGATAAATGGTGAATAGAAGTATTTTCATAAGAATCACACCTATAGAGTTAGCGGGTGTTTATTTAAAGGTTGATTCTGGTATAACTGATTTGACACCCTAAATAATAAGAGAGAGTATTGTTTGACTAATCACCGCCTAAACAAAAATTAAGTATACATAATAACTGTAATTATAAAACGAGACAGCCTTTTAAGATAACGATGTAAAAGAAATAAGACCATCTAAATGATAACATAATTTTACAAGATGGTAACTTGTAAACAAGTATAGTGTTATAGTGTAATAGTATGTTAAAACGGGTCGCGTTATTTTTAATTTTTAATAGACAGAACTCAGTATAAATTACGTTTATGATGCCACAGGTGTGCAAAGCAACCCTAACTCTGTTTAAAGAACGGTTTATCCCGCTACATTACGTTTATGAGCTTTCCGTGTACCTTTTTATAATGAAAGCTTATGACATTACGACGCATGATCGTAAAACGGAAAATATACGACAACGCCTCTTTGTTTAATAACATTTTCGACGGATAATTTCATAACCATTTAACGCCTATTTATTTGCTGTTATCGTTACTCCGATTGAAAATCTATATCTATACTAATATTATAAAGAGGTAAAATTTGTAAGTTTGTAAATTTGTATGTAGGGGGTAATCTCTGGAACTCATTATAAATTTTTAATTTTTTTTAACTGGCAGAAAGCTACATTTTTCCTGAGGGCTATAGTCAATAAATTGTTTCTATAACATGTATATTAACCGAGCTATCGTAACTTATGTCTAGCAAGTCGGAAAAAAATACCTCATAAAACAGTATTATTTGCGAGCGCTGCCTAAACAGTTGCTTAAAATTAAAAACAATGTATGGCTATCTGGTTCGTCTTAATTATTTCTACAAAAAAGTCCGCGATACCATATCTCTATCTTTTATATACTAATACGCGAGCGAAATATACCTAATACCTACTTGAATGCTTGCCGGAATACAATTAAATTATCCCAATACCCTAAGCTAACATTATACATGGAAAATTAATTCTGTGTATTTTTTTGCCTGTCTATCTATTGCTCTATGGAGTACCACTTCTTAAACGACTACTAGGAAGACCTAGGCTATCAGGATTTTACGGCTAATAATTAAAGACTAAAGGACGAAGCCAAGAGAGACGACTATTTTTATATTAGTTCGTAAAATATACTGAAACCGGAAAAAAACTTATAAATTTTATTGGAAAATATTAGTTTCAACGAACATTAATAGCTCACAAAAATGTATAGAATAATAAAAAAAAGGAAAAGGTAATGAGTTCGTGGATAGTATTTAATTGATTTCATAAAACTATTATTATTAACTAATAGTCACCCGAGGCTTCGCTCGTGTTTCAGGGTGTTGGTTGTCATGTGTCAGGCAAAGAAATAGTCTATGTCCTTTCTTGCAGTTCAAGTTTGCTTCATTCCAAATTTTATCAAATTCGGTTCAGCGGTTTGGTCGTGAAAGACTGACAGACAGACAGACAGAGTTTTTCAAATTTATAATAACAGTTTAGATAGTAGATTTACTAGGAATACTGAATGAATGAACCCGCTGAGTTTCTCTCGCCGGTTCTTCTCAGGTCAGGGTATTTTCTTTTCCGAACCGGTGGTAATGTTTCAATTGACCATCAATAAGAAAGTGTAATGCTTCTATATTGAATAAAGTTATTTGAGTTTGAGTTTGAGTTTGAATTATGTTACATTACCTTAAAGAAATAGTTTACAATATAAGAACGATAAATTATGTTCCTGAATGTTTCTTCAGTTCATCGTATTACTTTTTAAACTTAACGTTCATGAATTGATAGCAGACGTGGAAACTTATTCAACTAGTTTACGATTTCTCGAAGAAGGGTTTTCTTAAAAAGTTATCTGTTGGAAAATTGAGTTGGTGCTGCGGCTTTTACGGCAACTTTACCGAGTCGACGCGAACTATTCCTGAGGTATTGATTGGAAATTGAAATACTTGTATATTTGAACAATTGTTTTCTATTTCCTTACATCATTATGTATTTCTTGGCTTAATATTTAAATATTTATATTATTATACTTCATCATAAAAATGCAACAAATATAAATTTGCTCGAACTAATACTACCCACAAATAAGTGGGCATTTTCAAATTTTGTGAATACGTTTATTTCCAGTTACAAAACATTGAATAGGAGTTCTTCGAAATAAACGATTTATTAACCTAGATACAGTCGAACGAGAATTATTTGGAACCTCAGTTGTTAGGGTCACTTAGTTACAAGTCCGTTCTGAATCTGTTGAATTATATTAAACCACAAATTCGAATTTCAAAGTTCACAAATACTTTGGTAACTATTTGAGTAACTATGTGTAGGTCGTGAAATGTCAGCTATTTACTTGAAATTTAGTTACGTATTACATTATATTAATTTAATAAAAAGGGATGAAGAACATTTATAATATAACAAATATAGAATAATAAAAAAGGAATAAGTGTAAAGTATATGAAAAAGGTTTCTCAAGATAAATATGTGTTTTTTTTTCGTTAGTTGGCAGTAATTGAGTGATTATAATGTTCTATAAATAATGGATACAAGAGTGGACAAATGATCGAAACATAAAAATTCAACCAAAAATTCCAAAAAATATTAGTAATGATTGTGTTCGAAGTTGACCAGTGAGTATTAAAATAGTTACTATAAGAATATGACCAATACGGGCCGGTTCAAAATAATTATGGTTTCTATCAACTTATCGACGTATCACACTATATCAGATAATGGCTAGTGAAGCAAATTAATTCAATTATTGGATCTGTAGTACTAATTTCCATTCACTAATCGATTCCTTGCCAAGAGAGGTAATCCATTCGTATACGAACATTAGAATTAAATATAAATACTGAGTATGAAATGTACCTTCCAAAACATATTATGAGGCAAATAAAAAAACACCTTAACAAGGAACCTCACGCAAATATGACAATATTTTAATAGAACAGACAACCGACATACATACGATAAAGTAATTTATTTTAAAATATCGATTATTTGTAAAACATTTCAATATGTCGTTAAAATTATTGTTAAGTTAAAACAAAGAAAGAGTAGGCTCTTTGTTCAAGGAGGCGAACTTTATCTTTATGAAGATTTTTTTATGCTAAGTGGAATTTTATGCAAATAAATTATCTGATTTTTTTGGTCTGGGTATTTTCCGAGTTAAGGAATTTACTACATTTGTATTCTTTGTATGTCTAGAAATCGGTCAACGATATTCTTGCGTGTATGTATATATTAGTTTGGCTTTTCACTACAATATATACAACATTATATACAGATATTTAACACTTCAATTAAAAGTATTAAATATATTTTCCTACAAGATAATGCAAGTTTAATTTATATTTTACAAGCTGTCAGCAAGCAAGCAAGTCCCGACAGCTAAAAGTCATGTAAAGTTACCCCTCCCATTTTCTTTAGAAAAGATTCCACTATTAAAGTTGAAATTTTCTAAAAGTTGATACTTAGGGGATGCATTATAAAAAGATTTGTGTTCCAAATGTTAACTTTCTTGATTCAGTAGTTTTTGCTGAGCATCGATAGTCAGTCGGGGAGAATGATTTATCGACGTCAATGTCTAAAATTTCTAGACGTAAATGCAGTATGTAATTATTAGTGCAATCTCCCGAGGTAGCAGGTGACCTCATCTATTTGCATAATACGCGATGTTCCATACTATTCGACCCAGTGGATATTCAGTAATCGACTGGCGGTAATGTAATGTATAATGCAGATATTATGTTAATGTAATATTGTTATAAGGCTATTCGAAATAGTAACTGCCCGTAAACACTGAATAGCGTATTGAGAAATTATGAACAAAGGTATCAAGTATGCCTAACAATATTTCTATCTATACACTTAATTAAGCTCGTTATACGTTTAAGTTATACGCTTAAGTCATTAATAGAGTTTGGTAAGTCTTGACACTTTCAGGCTTCAGAATGAAAGTTCCTGAACTTTGAGACATTTTTATTTATGATTAGTTTTAATTGCAAAAAAACCTTTTCAAGTTACTATTAACCTACTTAGTATTTTCTAGCGCCCCGTCCTATTGTGGATTATCCCAAAGTGTTAATCGTAGACTTTTTGGAACAACTTTTTAGGTGTATAATATTGTAGTACATTTTAATCTATGTCATAGGTTTTAGCCAGCGTTTGCAGTATATACGAAGAAAATGTGTCTTTTTGTCGTAAAAAGAAACTCGTGTTTATCCCATATATTGTGTATGTATTATACGTATACGCCTCCCTCTTGAATTTATCTATCTATTAAAAAATCCGCATCAAAATCCGTTGTGTAGTTCTAAGGCCTAAGTATACATAGCGAATTTTTTTCTTACTATGATTGAAAATATAATGAAATACCAACTTTTAAAATAATATTTGGCCCTTACACCAAACCTAGTACATATTCTTTACTTGCGTCTTGCAAGTAGCAAGTTCTCAAATTGCTTAAAATTTTAAGCCAGCCGAAAACAATTTTTTAAATATTTTTCGAGCGCGTTTTCTCAGGATGTGGTTGTAGCGGCTGTAAGGATTGTAGGATAAATGCGCGAGCAAACAACAAAAAATGCACAAAATAAAATGTGGTAATTAAATATGTTAGTACAACTTGGTATCATAAAAGGTTCATGTAATCATCACTATAAACACTATTATTTAAATTATGTCTCAAGATCTTAAATATTTTCGAATATTATTATTTTATATTTATTTAAAAATAAGAGATTTTCATTTTTAATTTATTGTCTATTATTTATAAAGTTTTTATAAATATGTTAAACTGAACTAAAAAATTTGGCCTGCTGAAAAATTTCGTTTTCATAAATGACCTGAATATTTTCGTTTTCTTCATACCACGCTGATATATGATGATATCTAATCATTTAAATTTCCTTTCCATCGACGTGCTTAACCAAACTTTATAAAGTAATCTTTTTAGTATCATCGACTTTTCTTTTTATATACAATGTCAAGCTAATTACGATTGCTTTTCATTCTTATTTCGTAGCTCTTTCACGACCAAAAAGAATATATCCACGTCGAGGCTTTTAAAGTGCGTACAGCACTCCGTCTAAATAAAGCCCTCGGGCAAGCACGTTCAGTTCGGTACAGATTGGGGATCGAATAGTTCCCGTACAGTAAATATAAAAATAATTACAATTCTGTGCGTTACACAAACATACCACCCCTTTACTTATTTGCGTAAATTTAAATACACTTACCGAAAGAATATCGGAAATTTTTGTATACATATACGGTTTAAAAGTAAGACTATGTACTGTATATAATTTAAATAATCTATTTTAATATTATATTATGACAGGAGAGCTGGTTCTTTTTTTACCCAGAGGATCGGAATTGCGATTCAAAGGGGAAATACTGCTTGCATTCTTGCCACCATTCCACGCGGTCAAGATTTATACAGTAATTACTTTTAGTTAATATTTTATATATTTAAGCATTTAATCTTATTAATTTTCGTTTTAATAAAGGGAATAGTGTCATCATAATAGTAATATTCAATTCTGTCAAATTGTAAAAAATAAATAAATATTATAAATGTGAAAGTAACACTATCTATCTGTTTATCTGTCGCTCTTTCACAACCAAACCTTTAAACCGAATTTGATGAAATTTGGTACGAAGCAAATATGAATTTCAAGTAAGAACATAGACTTTCTTTGCCTAACAAATGATAACCAACAACCTAAAACGCTAGCGAAGCTGCGGGCGACGACTAGTATACAATAAATTATTCAAATCTTATTTAAATAGTTATTAATTTTGACATAATTATTGAAACTATGTACGTAATTGTATGTAGCTGTATTAGTGTTTTGATAGGGAACGTGTATTCCCCATAGTATTTTAGTACATTTGACATTCTCGAGAGTAATGCACTCTAATGTAGCTTGGCTGAATCATTGAGTAGTTCCATAATTTAATGAAAGACACATTATTCACGCTAAAAGTCAAAATCAATCTTATAAAGTAGCGGTACTTCTACTGACGATATTAGAAAAGACAAGAATAGAAGAACGTCCTCCGTGGTCGAGTAAAGTGTATACCGGGTTCGAATCCCAGCTGAGTCGATGTAGAAAAAAGTCATTAGTTTTCTATATTGTCCTAGATATGGTTGTTTGTGGTAACACACGAGCTTTATCTACTTACATTGGGATCAGAGTAATGTATGTGATGTTGTACAATATTTTTTGTATATTAAAATATTGGACAACATCACATTCATCACAATCAAATTACTGAAATTTAAAAGATATTTTACTTATGATCTGAATATATTTATTAACGTTAAGTTTATGAGAGAAATAAAACTTTTTAAGTAATGTTATGTTATTTAAATAAATTGTATAATAACTGCACTATTTAAAACTATGACATAATTCCACTCGGAAGATCAAAGCGCGTCCTATAAAATAACATTTTAATATACCGTACATACTTTTACTACTTGACATGTCGTATAAATTCGATTAATATTTAATGACGTCGCAGGTCGCTGTCAGAAAACGATAAACATATTGATCGACTTTTTATGAAATTGAGAGATATGTTATATGTTATATGTTGATAAAATACCTTTTTTAAAGAAATCTGTTTTCACCAAAATTAGGAATCGAAGGTTTTGAAATGCCACGGAAAGAAGGATTGACTACAGACAATAATGGCGATCATTTTTGTTTATATTTTTTGGTTAATGTAATGAAATTATAATAGTATTTATTGCGAAAATTTTCCCTTAAAGGCGTGAGAAGGAATATATGTATGTATAGGAATAAAATGGGTTTATAAAGTATTATAAACTTTGCAGTAAAACCGCAGATTAGGCTAGTTTTTGATCAAGCTAAATAAATAACAGAGAGCACTGGTTCTTATTTCCTTCAAAAATGTATCCCCTGATAACATATACAATATAGAAGTAGAAAGTAACTGAGTGACAGAAATTATCCCTCATACTTACCTTCACAAAATCGTGTATTAATACACTAATGCCAATAACCTTACCTTTTACCTTTTGTTTTCTAAGCGTGTACATTACACCTACATACATACATATATGATTATTTATGATTGTACATGTGTTTAATCATCTTTAGAAACTGACCTCAACCTCCCTCAGCCCCGGTTATATGTTAGATCATTTTATTTCGTATGTAAACAATGGTGTATAAAATATTATAAAACGATTAATGTTGCTCCAAATAATCTCTCCCCGAACCCAGCCGCCGGCTGTCCTCTTTTCACCCAAGGCCCTTTTTCTATCTATTTTCATAAACATAATTGAATATTTTTGAAAAGATTTCGTAGGTAAATAAATTATTCTGTGACGTTTGTATTTATACCGTAATTAGCCAATGTATATTTATGTACCGATTAATTACAGGTTGTGATCTGAATCCGGTCGCGCAGCTATTCTCAACAGATTATAACGAACGACACGGGTGATATCACTATACATATAATGGGCGTGTATTATTTAAGAGTAAAGGAAGGCTATATTAACATATTCCCTTGGGACGTCCATCCTATAAGAATTGAGAGGCATAATGTCTTTATGTTTGCGTTGCTGTCAAAAAAACGAGATCCTAACATTGCTTACTTTCCAGCTCCAGTGATTTACTAGGTTTTGTTCAAAAATTATTTTTAATAATACCCTTTTAATAAAAGAAATTTAAAAATGGTATTATGTAAATATTTCGGTTATTCAGACAACACTTGTTTTAAAAATAACTTTAAATTGGCTTTTGACTCTTCGAATGAGGGATAGATAATACAACAAGTGGAGCTTCAAGTTGCGGTCAGTGTCTGGATATCTCGTAAATTCAGTCTAGTGATCAAAACCAGTCTGAAACTACGGTTGAACGTTCATCAATTATTAAGAGCTCTATATTTCAGCTGCTTATGCTTTAAAGTCTTAAACTTGAACGTCGGCTAACCGATATTATTCCAATTAAGTTAATTGTAATAACTTTAATCCCTCATCGCCTATAGTTAAGATTTTTTTTATCAAATAGGGAGGGAGACTGGCAGTATAACCACCTGATAGTAAATAATTATCGCCCAAAGATATTGGCACTGTGAGAAACATTATCCATTCTTTACATTGCCAACGAGTCTTAAGAAGTTTTGTGAATATATTATAACTAAACTAGATCACTACCCATCAAAAGGAATCCAATAATAATAAGTATTTCTGTTTCACAGTATTTTATGTGTTGTGGGTGGTACTTACCCAGATGGGCTAGCATAGCCATAGCATAGCATGGCATGGGCTAGTATAGCTACTTATTATACAAAATGGTATGCATAATGTTCTATTTTTTATATTATTATATTTTTAAAACTAGTAAAGAATTCGAACGATCAATATTTTAGTATTTTGAGGATAATGAATTATTTAAGTATCTTGATAAAAATGTTTTATTTACAAACTTGAATGTTTCCACCAAATTCAATGATAACAAAAAAAAACTACTTATTGCCATCTAGACCATTTTAGAAATATATTTTATCATTTTATATATAAACGTTAATATTTCATCAAAGTATGTATCGAAAAAAGGAGGTTAAAAAGGGCCATTTCTCGGAGATCCTTCATCAAATTTATGAAGATACGAAAATGCCTTTAATTTAGTCTTGAATAGGGTTGTTACTTTTTATATTGATTTGAAAATAAACGATAAAAATGTACTTTGGACAACGTTGTAACTGAAATTTACAAGAACTTTTATTATTATGAAACTTATTGTTATATAGTTACATATAGTTAAACGTTACAATATGCTATTGCATATTTTAATCAAACTAAAAATATATACTTATTGATAAAAGTCTAGAATTTGCTTAATTTTAAGCAAACGACAAGCTGGCTCACCTTACAGACAGTGACCACCACTACCTAAGGACACCTGCAACACCCTTGGTGTTGTCTTGCTAGTGCGGTGCCGACCTTTGAGAAATATGTAGATCTTTTTTGTTAAAGTTTGCCATATCATCATCAGCGAAAAGTGGTTTAACAGACTGGCGAAGCAGAAATTGTCTTAAATACATCTAGATAATGCGGATGAAACTTCGAATTCTGACGCGATATCCGAAGATGGAATTACGTAGCCGGGATTAATCCAATCAATTCCTCGGAACATACCCATAAAAATAGGATGAAAGAGCAGAATGATTTAAAGTCAATAGCAAAGCAGTTTGAAAACGGCTTGATCGTCGATGATTCAAGCCCAGCTGTGGCAGCAATGGGAATAATCTCAAATTTTGGATATACGATAAGTGGTGTGTTTTTAGCGGTTAACGCGCAAACTTGTACATATCTTTTTTGAGGTTGAATTGGTCTGGGTTTAGCCGGCTACAGTCCGAGTAACATTTTTTAATAAAGACTAGACACAAGTTTATTTCGATTTTCGTGGATGTGTTCTCGACAAATAACATTGCATTCCTAAATCGTTTTATTGTTTCAATAGAACATTTAGAAAAGAAAAAATAAAATGATATTTAGAGCTAGCACGTTGAAAGAACAAAAAAGTTGCCAGCCCTTAATGAAAATGGACGACTCGGTTTATTTCATTTTTTATAGTTACTTTTTACGACAGACGGACGGATCAGAGCAGTCAACATCCTAATTATCAGGATGAAATTTAATGTATCTTACGATGGATACGTTTTCGCCACACTAATAGTAAAATAAAATATTCTTTTACCAAGAATAGTTTTTATAATATCGGTTAACATTAATATGTATAAGTTAACATATATATAAATACTTTTATTATATTGTGTATGTGTAGGTATCTACACATACACAATATAAAAAAAACCAATTTAAGCAGATAGAATATTTCGAACAATTTAATGATTATTTATTACAAATTTAATAGTCGTATGACAATGGTATTAATAAAAAGTAAAAAAAAAAACCTGTAAAAAATATAAAACAGTTGAAATATAATGACTACATTATGACGATCCTAAATAGAATACCTACGGTGTCTAAAAAAAATATCCGGACATTCTCATTAACCTAAATTTTAAAACTAGATCTACCATACATAACAGAATTTTATATGTACTTCCATGGTCATTCAAAGGTTTAACGAACGTACGAGTAAAAACAAACCCTGTACTGGTAAATTCCGGCTACGACTGTTTAGTAAAAAGCACAAGGGGATAAGATCGTAGATAGTATTTTTTAAGAATAAGTTTACGGTATAAAATATATGTATATATGTTATATTTGTACAACTGGCAATACAATTACAGACTGTAAACGAAGGTGATTGAAGGTAAAATTATCTTTATGATTTTATATGTAGTCGACCGCTTAGAATATCACGTAATACAGGTATTTTTAGGAAGAACAATAAACTTATTAAGTGTTCCCATAATTTAATTAATCGTTAGCGTGTTGTCAGGATTAAATAAAGAAATAAAAATTAGAATAACTTTTAATCACAAGTCATTACATTTTTATTATATTGTGCTCTTAGTTTGTGCTTTCAAAAAATTGTAAATTCCTACTTTTTCAGTAATATTATTTTAATTTATACGTTAATACGTTATTAAATGACTTAACTCAATATTTTGCATGTCGGTTATGAATTGAGCACAATTTTTAAGTAAAGTGTGGAAACAAATTCTGAAGAAAATTGAATGGAAGTTGAGACCAGCGCGAAGTTGAGAGAGCTGGCGCTGAAGTGTTCGACAAATATTGACAACGGCAAATGTTTCAAAAGTTGCGACTAGTCGTGGAAACCACGTCCACCGTGCTCTACACTTTGTAAAATCTGCTTTATAATTTTGATATGCTTACGTTGAAGCTACAATTGAAATAAATGAAAGTAACATAATTTGTCTAAATCTTTATTTATAAAATCATTAATCTATTTTCTACATAAGTGATAAATATAATTTATAAACCGAATATCATTAGACATTCATTCACACAGTTTTTTCTTTTCATAGAATTTATTTTATTTTTATTTCAATTCATCCCGCTCGATGTTTACAAGTACGCTTAGCGTAATACAAAACTGGTAATTATTTCTTTTTATCGCCTGTGTTGAAGTTCTTCCATTCACTGTGCTATTAATTAATTTATAATTTATTACTTAGAGTATCTTTATAAAACATTTAAGACTTATTCTAGAATGATATGATTCATGAATTTTCATTTTCTTAATAACAGTAAATATAACTATGAATATTACTTATTTTCTACTAATTGTGTTGATGTTCTACGAATTTTTATTATTAGATAATATTATTTGTAAAAAGTTATTTTTTTCAGAGACAAAAGGATGCCTCTATTCATCTTTTCAAAGGATAAAAATATAACCAAAATATGATTTTAATCCGAAAAATAAATTGCAGGAGAAGTATTATTTGTCTTTGGGATATAAATATACTATTTAAAATGACATTCGATAAATATCGTATGTAAATGTAACATAAGGTTTCATAAGATATGTGTTTCAGAATAGATACAAGACTTAGATTTCTCCAATCTTGATTATCTTCTTCACTTTGATGGGCAATTTCTATAAATTCGATCACAACGTATCGAAAAACATGTATACAATCATAATGATGACATAGTTCCATTCTTTTTTGAAGCATATGAATTGACTACTTTATTTTATACATATTGATGATATTATAATGTCAGTGATATTAAAAATATATTAATTATATTATGGAAACATGCAGTGCGAATTTACTTTGAAAAAATCGTAATGAATCATGATAAAACTACTATAAACCACTGATTATATAATATGAGAATCGGCTAAGTGCACTGTGCCATCACAATATTATTGTGAACGTGAAATACTTGCTAGGTAGATGTTTTACTTTGGTTCAGTCATTTATATTTTTATTATTAGAATTTCCTTGTATGGCAGTTAAAATACAGGAATGTTGTGTAAAAATTCTAACCTAAAATTCGAAATGGGTTAAATTTATTTGCTCGATTCTGTGTTTGCGGTCGCCTAGACCTGTTGGGCTTATGTAAGGGTTCACTTGCACCAGATAATAACGGCGACTGAAAATCATCAATCTCGGATGTTACATCTGTTTCATTCTTCTCTAAATGCTCAACGAAGTCAGTATCATTACCTCCATCGTCGTTTTCATTGGTTGAAATGTTGAGTGACTTAAATATGTCTTCAGATATATTTTGGCTTTTAAAGTCAAACGTCAAATTGTTCGTATCCGTATCGGTGCTTAAATCATTAGTAACAGTTATTAAAGTCGCTTCAGTAGGTTGTGACATTATATCAGATGAAGTTAAATTCCGTTCAGTGGGGAGAATAGAAGCAGTAATTAAATCATTTACAGAGGAAGCGGTAGACGTTTTGTTAAACGTTAGTGGTAATTCATTAGGCTGTGTCGTTGTTTGTTGGTTAGACTGTTTTAAAATTTCACTTTTGTTGGTTTCAATATCATCTTTATAAGTCGGAACTTTAGTTGTAATTTCATACACCGTGATATCTATATTAGAATGATTGCTTTTTTTCTCATTTATTATTTCAATTTTGATAACTTCATCGCTTATTATAACCTGGTGATCCGTTGTTACAGTATACGCTAATTTATGTTCGGTTTCATTATTCGTCGAGTTTTTCTTTTCAAATTCAGCAATGTCTACAATTGTATAATTTGTTTGTACATCTTTATTTTTCCCACTCAATTCAGGTTCTTTTATAATAACAGTGAGTTCAAGAGATGAATCTTCTTCTGGTACCCGGTAATTATTAGCATGAAATTTTGGTTCAAATGTTTTAAGCGGTGTATTTGTTGAGTACGTTGCGTCTGTCTTATCTTTGGATGATGGTGACGAAAATTCTGTAGATTTCGTGGGGATTCGGTTCTTTAAAGATTTCCCTTTAGAATTGTCGTACTTATTATTATATTTCTTTGGTAAGACATTTTTTGTATTACTTATATTATCATTAACCTTAGTGGAAGACATGATATTTGTCAATGGATTGTCTGTTATATATAATTTATCTACAGTTTCTGTAGAAGAACTTTCTTTGGTGTCGTTTTTAATATCTACATTATCATTTTGCATGTTATCATGTCCTATAAATTGTCGTTCAGCAAACTGTTGTGCTAATTTCTCTTCAATAGACAAAGCTGTCATATCGTCACTAATTTTAGCTTTTGCCATAACTAAGGGCGGTACAAAATGATCAGTGGGTTGGCTAAATATTGTTTCAAAGTTGCCGAGGCGTGCAAGTTCATCGTGTAGTTTTTTATGTTGCATGTTCTTTTCATCTTCTAACTTCTCATTCTCCTCATTTGTGAAGAATTCATCATTATTGCCTAATTTTGGAATATCATTATTCAATAGATTATTGTTATCCATAATGTCTAAGTTGATGTTTTTATCTAACGGAACTCTATAATTAGTAATGGGTGCTTCTTGTTTCTGCGTCCATGTATCTACTGTAGTAGAAATTACAAAAGTTTTAGTGAACAACTTAGTACTAGATTGATTGATATCATCTTCATGTTCAGTTGTACCACTTTCTTCTGTACTGGCTTCGTTGTTGGTTTCTTGATCAGAATATGCAGAATCTGTTGAGGTTTGATAGGACATAGTCGACGATGTCACCACTGAAGAAGTGGATGATTGTTCATCTTCAGTACAGGATAACTCTCTCAAGAGGTCTTCACGTTTCTGTAAAACATTTTTTATTAAAAATAATTCATAATACAGTATAAAATATTTTTAAAACTGTCTCATAGTGTCATACCATGTTTCCAGTACATTGAACGCGTTTCACGCCAGCTAGACCACAATCCGCAGTGAGCTGTACCGCTGCGCTTTCAGGTAAATATAGGGCTGTCAAAGCCGGCAAAGCTCTCACCATACAGCCCTCATTTCCAAGTGCCCATTGTGGAACTATTGAAAATAATATTATTTACAATTTATCCATATAACATTAGTTCGTTGTTTTAAAATTTATATTCTTAAAGAATTGTAGTACATGGTTAAATTACGATTTAATTGCCTAACATTACATCTGATATATTTATTTTCATTGAATATATATTTTAATCACAAATAACTTTAATCCTTTACCTGGGAGTTCGCAAATGAACGAGGCTACCGAAGGGCCACCACAAGCCCTTGCCTCCCAGCGGTAGTCAGCAGCTGGGTCAGCGGCAGCACATAGTGGAGCGGAGCGGGCATCCGGTGCGGAGCTCCAGTAGCCATCGCCGCTTAAGCCGCGATAATCTCTGATGGCAAAATTAACTTACATAAATTAATTTGTAGATGACAACATTATAAGCCTAAAAATAGTTTATTTATCATTTGATTAAAGATCGAAAAAAGATTGGCATAAATTGCTTAGCCAAACTAAACTATAGCTATGGCATTAAATAAAAAATAGTGTTGTAACGTACGTCCAAGTAAAGTCGCCATCAGGATTGCTGCGGATCAGGCCAACCCACACAGCACTCGAAATGTCCAGTTCCTTGAGGTACGCCCGCACCGCGTCGTACTGTGCCGTTGTATCGACTGGTAAAGAAATTAGAAATAGGTAAATATAATATTATAGAGTAACATCAAAATTATGGACACGTTGTTTAATACAGTTTGACATTTAAATGTATTATTTTTAATAAATAAAACCAGACATAAATAACTGCTCATAGAGTATTTAAGTTAAATATAATATAAATATAATTATGCCATATATGTATCTTAAACTAATAAATAAAAAAAAGGTATATTACAAAGAAAAAAAGGTAGGTGTTATATTAAGTTTTTTATTTTATGTACAAACGAAAATAAGAATAATTAACAAGCTTTTATTATTGTGTAACGTGTACGTACAAATATATTTTTATTTGCCTCTTCCTAATGATTTGCAATTAATACTGAACAGAGACATATATAACCGAACTGATTGACAGATCAATTAGAGTGCTCAATTATTTATAATTGGAAATCGGCCCCTAATAAAAGGAAATTTGTGTCACATTAATAAAGATCAAGTGTAGGTATGTTTTATTTTTATATTTGGATCTCTCGTATAGAGGGACCTAAGTGATATGTCATTAATCATACAGTGAAACTTAAAAATGTATAAATCATTGGCTGTAAAAATGTCACAGATGACGAGAGATTAATTTTGCGTTTTTATACCGAATGCGTTAATTAATTAATTAAGAATTTAATCAAGTATAATTAGCATATTATAGTTATGCATGCATGCTACATACATAACTATAATATGCTAATATTTTTCCAATTACTCACTTGAAAAGTAAAATAAAATTTATTTTATTTTTTAACAAATTGTATGACTTGTTTTTGTATTACCAACGACGGAGTATACATAACGTCAATTGGATTCTTGCCAAGGATTGGCAACGACCCATGGGACTGGCAACCAATAAAAGTTTGGACCGCAACCAAGTCAATATTTTGTTAGGCAATTTAACTGTCCACATACCGAGCTAATAACATTCAGAGCTTAAAAATATTTACTTTTATAAGAGAAAACTATTTTAAAGAAACTATAAACATAGTTGTTAAAATGAAAAACAACCTTTTAATACAATTACGAGGAAAATATTAAGCGTTTAATAATAATACAGTGAAGATACTGTCAATTTCCTTAAGACTCTTGCGACAGTAATAAGAAAGCGTATTTTTTATTCCTGTCCCAATTTCTTCGAGTATAATGAGATTTACGTTGATACGAAGAAAAGAAAATTATGACAATGTGACCGTTAACAGAATATAAGCTCATTTATATCAAATGATTCCACGTTTTATTTCAATATAATTGTTTTAGCGTACTAAGCCTCGTTTCATATTTTTATACAGACGAGTGCATCGGTTCTTTTAAAAAATTCTTACAAAATTCAGGACGAACTGAGCCAAATCTTAAGCGTTTTATAGAAGTTTGCACTCCAAACAATTTCGTTGTGGGTGGATATCGATATTATTTTTAAAAGACATAGTTATCGATTATTATATAAGGATGATGTAAGTTATCGTTAACATTATAATAATACAATTAATGTAATCCTAAGAGCGGCCACCGCGACTAATCACATCATCTACGCAGTAGTGTGCTTGTACGCAAACAAAGGAGCATACACTGTTGTTTCATAACCCCACTCGCCCAGAGACAAATCAGGAACTAATAGCTTTACGAGGCACGAGAGTGTAACACTCCAACTACCTAATTCAACTGCTACTTAGAATGTTTTCCTTTGCTGACTCGAGCTTGGAATTAAGGACCTTGAGGCCACAAGCTAGCTCCATACCAAAGAGGTTATATACATGTATTCCTTTATGAATATATATGGTTAAGTAACGTAACGTAAACACCAATACACTCCTATGTAATATTAAAGTAACTATACATAAAATATTTCTCAAAACGACAGACTATAATTTTATTACACGATACGAAATATCGTGGCAGCCGCAATTTCGTCCCAAGAGATCAGATAACTACGTTTGTGATATTTGAACGAGTACTCTACAATCGAGACTTGAACGTAATTTGAAACAGAATTAAGGTTTAGTTTTTAATAATTTATAAGCCGTTGAATAATAAACTTGAATAACAATGCAGTTTTATTTAAAAATGCATAATTTAAGCTAAGAGCAGATTATTTAAAGCTTTGAAATGTTTCTTTAAGCTTTGTCTGTATCAAATTAGCTCTTCTTTGACTTGAGTAGAAATAGAGAATTGGGGCCTAATCGCTGAAGACTTGAGTTTTTTCAAACCACTCAGTTTTTCGCTGGTTCTTCTCAGGATATTTTCTATTCTCGACTTATGGTAGTTTTTAATTGGACTATTAATAAGAAATTTCCAAATTGATAACGTATTTACAATCGTGAAACGTTTCTTTAAAACATTGAATAGTTTTAGATAATAATAATAGTTGAATATGAATTGAATATATAACATTTATTTAAATTGCTTTCATAGAAGGCACAAGTGTGCAATTCACTAATTTACCGAACGGAATGGTAGCTTAATTTTCGTACTAGTTGTACGGAAACTACGCCCCTCGGTGATCGGCAGCAGGAAATTTGAAGCGCTGTCAGAATTTAGGTATTTGAATTATGTAGTACCTATCAAAAATATCACCGAAAACTTAAGTTTATGTGAAAGTTATCATTGTATTATTAATAATTGTCCATTTATATTTCTAAATGATTTAAGATCTTTTAAGATATTATAATTATTTTTTATATATTTATATTACATATATAAAGTTAACAATATAGTTTTATTTATAGTCATTAAAATTATTAACATATTTTAATTTTGAATATGAAAAATGAAAACTATATTTCAAAAGATGCCGTCAAATACCGGCCACAAATTGCTCCCGCGCGAAGTAGAGGCAAAACGCCTGTGGGTATAAATGACACAAATGTTTAATATATACATTACCACAATATTTACTTTTGTAGATTGTACTTTAATAGTATAGTATAAAGTATTATGGTATTAAAAACATTTTATACCCAATTTAAAGCACTGTATAACTTGTAGTACCGACATGGAAAGACGTATCCAATAAATCGTCTAATACTCACAACAAAAGAAGATTAGTGAAACTACAGCGACGTATTGTAGTCGTATTATCTTTGAACAATCTAATCTTCAAGCAAGAGCAATTTGTTATCTTTTTCTAAGGGCTTCCAAATTAATCTTTTTACCTCGAGTTGCAGGGTCTCGGAAAACTAGGTATTAGACGCCACGTCACGGCTGGGAAAGAATGGAAGAAATTACAAAACACTATGAAATATGAAGTAATGTTAAAATTGAGAAGCAAAAAGGTTTTATATCATTTAATTTAATGTTTTCTTATTGAATAAAGCATATTTTGATTTTGTATTTTTTAATACTTAAATCATAAGATTCTTACTTAGATTATGGTTGATGAGTGTTGCTATGTTATTTGATCTATCGTGTTCAAAAAAACTTTTTCAATTAAAATACCAGGAGTATTTACTTTGGAATACTAAGTGCGTTTGAATAAGTTAATGCGACGTGTTTTGTATTGTTGACTACGGCTTATCATCTAAACGTAACGTAAACTAATACCCTTAAGTCTTCTCAAAGGAATTTCCCACAAATTGCCAATATAATTAAACCCGGCAAAAACAAGACAGTGCAATCTTCTTGAGCTATAATAGAAGCATCTAAAGTTTATACAAATACTAGTTGCCGCCCGCGGCTTCTCTCGTGGTTTAGGCGGTCGTCAAGTTAGCCATTAAAAGAAGCATATGTGTTTTCTAGAAGTTCAAACTTCTTTCACACCAAATTTGATTAACGTCGCTTTGAGTGTTTTGCCGTGAAGGAGCAACCGACAGCCAGATAGAGCCAGCTTCTCATTAATAATGGATATTAATATATATCAACATTGCTATATATCTTGATAGTTAAATATGTCTATAGAATCCATTTAAGATCTACACAAGCAGAAGCAATATAAAATACGTTTTATGTGCATTACATAAGTAGGTTATTCTAGCCTTAAGATATTGCTTTTATTTATCCTAAAACTTTGAATACGAGCAAATAGCGCATTTATTTGTAACAGCGCGAATAATGCTGGTTGGAAGCGTGCCAAATATCGTGACGATCCGTGGGACTGGCAAGCGGCAAAGCTACGAACACCACCAAGTCGATATGTATTTGGAACGCCTCATCATACCTATCCACATCGTATACTAATACAACATACATGTTCTCGGATTCCTAATGACAACAATGATTTCGTATACAGATTAAAATTAATCTTTTATTTTATTGTTTTTCTTTTTTCAATTTACCTCATTAAACTAATATGATTTGCTGATTAAATATAAAATAGAAAGAATATTTTTGAATTTAGAACGACTGACATGATTATTGTCGTGATATAACTACGGCGGGAAAAAGGGACGTGTTCTGATAGCGAGACTGCAGAATTAAATGTATTTTATTCTCCCCCAAAATATGATGCAATAGTTAAACAATATACAATATAATAATAAGACTTTTAAGAAACTTGGCCGAAAATTTCATTTTATAAGACAAAATAAAAAGATTAAACGAAAAGAAAAATATTTGCACTCGCACTTGAACAATATTAATTCTTAAACTTTTTTAATTTCCTAACTTTTGGGCACTTCTCAAATGTTGACTGGCTTTAAGTACTCAAATATATTTACGAAATTTAAACAAAAAATAGAAAAATCTATTTTTTATTATCATTAGCTGGACTGACGTCTTCATATTTTACTAAGAAAGTCATTTAAGTACAATGGGCACCGACAAATAATGACCTCCTCTCAGAGATGTTGGAATTGCAAGAAGTACAAATTGCTCCTCACGCCGTCGATGAGTTGCCAATCATCGGGTCTAAGATGTTTTATCTCTGCACAAAAGGTACCCTTTTGTACCTCCAACAATAGCGCACGCGGGGCTATTAATTTTATTATTTCCAATCGGAAGAAGTTGTTACGTAACTATTTAATAAGTAACAATAACAAGCAATCGAGAATTTGGCACTTATTTTAAATACATTTTATTTTTTATTTTGTAGATGATAATAAAGCTTGGAATTAATACATGTTGACTTCCAGGCAGGATACATTACATACATATATATGTATTTGTATTTAACTAATATAATTGTATTTTTTAAATGTTGAAAAAGAGTAACTACTGAGTTTCTTGTCGGTTCTTCTCGGTAGAATCTGCTTTCCGAACCGGTGGTAGCTTCACTTAATTGTTAAATGACGACACGAAAGTACTTGTAAAAGCCCACTTGAATAAAGTTTATTTTGATTTTGAACTTACTACAAATGTTGAAAAAAAAGAGATTGTGAGTGACTTGAAATCATAATCAAAATCATTTGACTGAATCATAGGGTTGTAATACACATCTATAATAATCAAATACTTATGTTGTCTCGTCATTTTATTGTTTCATCTCATCACGTAGAAACTCCAAAGCCAACGATAAGTTAGGTAAAACTTATATACGCCAGAAACTTTTGTAGAAGGACCAACTTTTATAAGTAACGTGAAAGTCCGAAAACATATGAGAAACTTTAGCATAAAAATTTGCCACAGATGGACAATATGTTTTTTTGGAAAACGATACATACATTTATTTTAGGATATTTCAGTTTAGTAATTTAACTTTTATAGTTGTAATATTTATAAAAATTTAAAAACGGTTTAATAGAACCACAAATACGTATAGTAACGGCACAACTTAGATGTAGCATCGGCAAAATTCGTAAAACCGATCACATCCAAATTAAGTACGCTATCCCAAATTATCAATATTTATTTCTTATGTGAATATGATATCTACATTAACTTGTAATATCGTTTGACCTTATAGATTCGTTAATTTGACAAGTCAATTTACATGCACTTGCTTTTTCGAGTTGAACTGACGGGGGAATCTATAGCGAAGAATAGCGTCGAATGGCGCGATAGGGAGCTATTTCTAGTGGTTGTGTAAATCGGTAGTAATCGGTTTTTTGAATTTTCCGATGTTACATCTAAGTTTTGTCGTACCATAGCTACATTATATCCTCTTTTAATCGTAATTAAGGTTATCTGAACCAAATTTTTTTTTAGGGTATAGGTTGGCGGACTAGCGTATGGGGCACCTGATGGTAAGTGGTCACCATCACCCAAAGACAATGACGCAGTAAGAAATATTAACTATTCCTTACATCGTCAATGCGCCACCAACCTTGGGAACTAAGATGCTACGTCCCTTGTGCCTGTAGTTACACTGACTCACTCACCACATAATAGAACAACTATATATTATACACACAATAATTCAAATATTTCCCCTGTAAGAGATATGATATATGTTATTTCGAAATATAATATTGAAATGATGAATAGAGCACTCTGATCGTATACATTGATCACGGGTTACAATTACATTTATGTTATACTAAAAAAATATATGCAAGGACTAGATCTATGCATTTGCGTATACTATTATGTGTAAATAGCATAGCGTAATCTCAAAATGACTTATTCAAACTGCTCTGATACAATCGGGCTCTGATTGACAGGCAATTCAGGTGGCAAATAATAGTAGGAAACTACGGCACTCGACGATCGCTGGGAGGAAATTTGCATTACCGCTACGAGATGTCACCTCCGTGTCAGGCTTATTCAAATTGAGTCTGTTAAATGGAACACGCGCCTCGAAGACGGCGCCGTGTAATATGAAAATGTCGGCGAAACTCTACAATAAAGCTACGTTGAGTTTAATTAAAAATAAACTATAAGTATAAAGGTCTATACATTGTTATAGCGGATTTTTAACGTGTTCATAACATGTCAAAAGCAACTTTAGCGTGTAACGACTATGAAAATGTAATATAAAATTAATTAAATCGCGCGTAAAACTGGATTGATCAGTTAATAAGTTATAATGTACATGTAATTAAATGTCATATATAGTATTGCTCATACGTATTCCTGAGAGGCAAAAACCGTAAATATAATATGTAGATGGAACTCAAACAATCAATAATATCAACGAATGAATAATGTCATCCTATAAATAAATTAATTCAAAGTGTTTGGACAATCTCTTATTTAAATATTTTAAAAACTATTTAACAGTACTTACGTAGTAACTAGAATATATAATCAATATTTTTTCTGTAAGACAAACTTAGGTCACAAATTGGTTTATTTCAACATATAAATATATCTTAATTTTTTATTAAACCAATATCGAAACCCAACATATTACCAGATACTTACTGTATTTAGTCTACCGGTACAAAATTTTAATCATAAATACATTAACTAATGTTCTTCTGTTAAATTTACTATTAAATCTTGTACTCAATAGTCTGCTACAAAGGGTAGTATTTAACAATATCGTAAGTCTATCAAAATCGTAGTACCGTTCACACGTAAAAAGGGAACCGGATAAATCCTTTTAGTCGGAACACAAAAGGAGATTAAGAGCGGCACATTACGTACAGTGGCATTACCCGTGAGCGATACCATTTTTTACATGAAGCAATTCATCATCTTGCGAGTAACGTGATATAACAAAGAAATCCTCGGAGACACTTCTAACGTTCGTAGAACTGATATTATGATGACATGTATAGTTTCTTATTTCTCACTAGTCATGCCCCGCAGATTCAATCGCTTTTACATTGGATTATTGCTTGTTTTGCACACATATGAAGAATACCGAATATTTTTCAAATAAGTTGCCGAATGTGATTAATGATCTATTCATTGTATGATATATTCAGAAGTAACGAATTTTTAAACCTTCTCGATAAATGGACACAAATAAAATATATTCTGAAATCGGACAACTACCTAATACTTCCTAAGAGTCAGACTTTCAAACATACCAAATTTCCAATTTAGTGTAAGTTCATATTAAAATCAACATCGGTTGCTTGGAAACCATATGTAACAATGATTTTATTTTAATTAACCGTGGAATGACTATGAACATTGTATTTCCAAAAATGAAACGGGGTGTATACGAATACTTATTACCCTTATTTCAAGACCAGCTTCATGTCTCCGCGTTAATCAAGTAATCCGTCTGGAATAAATACAAACCTTGCTTACAAATCTTTAGATTATTCATGTAAAAGATTTCAGTAAATTTTAAAAATACCGCTTTGTACAAAAAGTTTCTATTCGTAATGGACGAGATACAAAAATCTTCCGTTGAATTGGTAAACGAAGGCACATTAAATATTATATAGGCAACTTTTCCTTGAAAATGTTTGCAGTTTAAGAATATATCTTCAAATAAATAAAAGCGAGCATTGAGTTTATTTGGTAGCGGGACGAATAGTAGTTGGCGGAGTGCCAACCATCGCGAGGGCCCGCGGGACTGGCAACCGGCACAGCTACGGACCGACGCCAAGTCAATATTTGTGACGCTGTTTAACTGTCCACATCTCATGTTTGCAATAATTATGGATAAAAATGCATGCTTAAATGATGATTATATATAAAAGGAAATTCGACCAATTTAAATATAATATATTTTCTATTAAAATCAATATTATACGTTGTGCAGGTGGATTTACTATATTTAAATTTTAATACTACCTTATTATATTAGAATAAGTTTATTACCGAATGCTGTCATTAATATAATCAGACTAACTGAACTATTCGTAACTATTTCTCATTTCAAACACCTACAAAACCTAATTCTACTACTGCTACTTCGTTGTTTAACACGTTTAATACTAATGATATAAACTAACTAAAAGCTGCGAATATTTTACACATATTTTTAAATGGTTAAAAAAATTATCACATTAAAAAAAAATAAGTCACTTCATTTCATTCTCTACAAAGATATGTTAACGAATATATTTATTAAAGGTTAAAACCCAAGCTGATATAACATCGATCGTCGAAGTTTTTATAAGCAAAAATAGTATCTACCCAACTAAATAAGCAAATTCATCACTTTATTGAGTATCGAATGGAAGGCCATTCGATACCCATCACTACGGGATTTGTTAAACGTTCAATTTTCAAGATGGCGCTCCTCTCGTCTGCAATATAGGATTTATGTTAGCTTTGTAAAATATATATACAATAATACTCAACAGATCACGGGAATCCATTACCTCATTCCTTTGTATCCAGACGTACGCTCGTATATAAAAATGTATTTACAAATGTTCTTACTAACATCAAATTCTGTAAATATAAACCAGTCTAAGCTCAATATCAAACATATTGTATTACATCGTGGAACACCAAGGGAATCTCAGGAGACCGAACAAATACATTTCTTACCGGCTTTATATGTGGGCCTGAATTTCGATTACTATTTTGGTATATATTGCGTGTACTTGTTTCGCAGTTTATATGCTACGTATATCTAAGTAAGAACTCAATTATATGCCTATAATGCTAAAACAATTTATTTTAACTTTCTATTCGAGTTTTTGCAAGTTATTTACAAAATATTAACGAATACCTTATTTATACAAGAAAAATGAAAGAAGACTAATTTTGAAAGAGGGTTCCTATTATCGTTAAGAAGACCCGCATGAATAAGGCTTTGTTAGAGCCTTCACGAAGTTTGCTGAGAGTGGTCGGTGATACGCGAGGAAGCTATTGAGCGAAGAAAGAGTATTAATTAGTGCGTCCAAAACATACATCTACTGTACTTTATAAATTTCCTTTCTTTTTATGTCAGTGGAGAATAGCTGAATATTTATTAGCAATATAAATCATACATACACAATCAAAGTGCCACCAACTGAAACTCTTTTAGCCTGCCTTGACAGTTTTACATGGCGAAACAAAGCAGTACACAGTATTGTTGTCTGACAGTATAGTAACTGATAAATGGGTGGTTGACATCCTGATAGGCTGACAGATAACTGTACCACGAGTATATGACATATTTCTAAAATAACAGCCTCTAAAGATATTTTATTTAATATATAAGAGATTAAAATTTGCTCTTAAGATATAACAGAATATAAAAAAATATTCTAAAGAAAATGCAGAGACACGGAGTCTCTTGATACGATTATAATAACACCTCCCCATGTCGGTTCTTTGTCCACGAAAATATAAGACAAAATGTATTAATAACTCGAACACTGCCATCGATCGGGTCCTTTTAACATAGTGAATATTTTATTCCTAATATAGAATTACCTAATTACCTATTAACCGTTGTATCGATAAATCAGTTAATTACATATATATTATAAATAATTATGATTGTTTATAAGTATTTTACAAAGTTAAATAAACACAATCGAAAAATGTAATGAAAAGGTTTAAAAGACCCAAAAGTCCCGAATAGGCTAAATGCTAAAAGTTGTATGTGAAATTAGCTGTTGAAGAGCTCACCGCCTACAAACACTTCGGTTTAATTAACTAATTCTAACTCGTCTATTACAGTCCTGTTCAATGTAGCAATACAAACAAATGTTTGAATTAAATAATGATGATAAAATTGAATTACTGATAAGACTATTACTAATTAAGCCTTTAAATGTTACTGCTGAGCTACATTTTCCTGCCCTTTCTAAGAAGAAAGAGCTCGATTCATCTCGCGGCTTCCATACGTATATACGTAATTTTCATCCGACGTATGTAGAATTCTTCAAAATGTTTTATTTCAAGTACGCTAAACATGAGGTTCATGATTATAACACAGAGCATACCAGTAATATTCAGTTACGAAACGTTTACGTATTACGTCAACCACTCGTTAAGAAATAAAACTTAATAAATTTAATTTACACATAGACAATTTCGAACCACAAACAGGATCTTCGAATATCTCTAGGCAGTATAAAATAAAAATGCTTCGTTCATTTATACGCTGAGACCTTTTAAATTACGCAATGGATTTTAATTGAACTTTCGTCAACAAACTTAGTAATTCAAATATGAAGGATTATAATACATGCATGTTATTGCAAGAAATTTCTGTTTTCCTAGCCGGATAGAAAATAAATTTCCACTTTTAATGGTAATAAAATTATGTATGTGTATTGAAAAACCTATTTACGGAAAAATCTCAATATTATTGTGAAAATAAAATATTATGTTGTACACGACAAAGATATCGAGGAACCTAAACACAAAGTCGGCTAAAAAATAAATGAGTATAGAAAAGTATCTGCATGAAACATACTGACGAAGTGATTTCTCTCCACACTCCTAAGGTATTACCAATAATTTTCTAGGGAAATGAAGGGAATCAATGAGCCATTTAGACCCGACTGGATGGTGTTATGTAAATTGGTAGGTTTAACTTCATCACTTTACGTTCCCTACAGCGTAAGTTACCCTCAAGGTAATGTCACTGAGGAGATTTCATGAGATTCGCGGAAATTGAAATCCAAGATCCAAATTGAAAATGATATCTAATGAAATGCAGGCTCCCTTTATACATTGATATGTAATAATAATAAGGAAGAATTGGAAAGTAATATAGTTTGAATATAGTATGATGAAATTTAACAATTGTAGTGATATTTTATTTTCATTTACGGCACATAAAATTAGAGATATTGTCTGAGAAATAAATGTGTTGTGTCATTTGTATTAATATTAATCTATAAAACAATAATTTTAAAATTACTTAATTTTTATTCGGGCGTTGCAAAAAATAGCAAAACATTAAAAAAAGACGACATATTTATAAAATTAAACGTGAAGAAGATTAAATATGTAATTATTAACAAAATGTATCATACATATTTATAAAAGAATTTTAAATATGTTTATCAAACTATAAACTTACGTATATTTTAATAAAAGTAAGAAAATACAGATATATATATTTTATTTTCATTTATTTTTCTGAAGAGACCGCAGTGACTTCAGACTTAAGATTCAAAAGCCTCACCGACTTTGTAATATAAGAAACCAAACCACTAAACGAATTTTAAACAAGCAAAATACGATACGTATACGTTTATTGGGCTGCAACTTATACGTAGAATAAATTAATAAACCGGGGTGACGTGTCTGACAGCAATTAAGGGGGTGTTTGTTGTCCAGTGTCAGATGTCGGGGAACCAAAGGGAGGGTTAACGAGCTATTCTACGATGTCCGCACACAAAGAAATTACAATGTATTTTTTTCATATTGAAAGCATCGCAAATGGTTTTTTTATCTTCCAAAAAAAAGTTTAATATGTATTGTTTCAAACTAGTAATATCAAGAATTAAAAACGCACGCGTAAATATAGCCGACTTTATTATATGGCATTTAATTACTAAGCTGGTACACATGCGCAAAGGGTCCTGTCCTTTTAGTAGTCTGGTGTATTGGTTTGTCATTTATTTAATGAAAATGCGTTTATAGAATCCTAATATATTGAAAGTACACTATGTTGATAGTAATTAAGAACTTAAATTTTATGTTACATGTATCCATGATTACACTGGCTCACTCACCCTGTAAACCAAAATACAATAGTACAAAGTATTGCTGTATGGCGTTAGAATAGATGATACGTCTTCGTCTTCATTTTAAAAGCTATCAAATTATAACTTTGTAATTGCCCTAACTGAGAGACGTATTATATATATTGCGCAATATAATTTATTGTACCCTTGTGTAATAATTTCCTTATATGGCTGTCTTTAATGTGTTGCGCAATTGTTTAAATTAGTTTCAAAACTATTTGTAATGCCTGTCACAACGGATAGCTCTTGATTGTATTACATATGAAATCTGTTACAAACAAACCAACTCAATGAGGTTTGAGAATAAATGTTATAAAATATTCAAAAGATTTATTAATCTTTTTCTGATAATGATTGATTCATAGATTTTAGTGATAAAATGTTGTATATGTTTCCTTGCAAACTAAGAGCCTATATCCCTTGTGCCTGTAGTTACACTGGCTCACTCACCCCTAAACCGGAACACAACAATACTGCGTACTGATGTTAAGCGGTAGAATATCTGATGAGTGGGTGGTACCTCTACCCAGGCGGGCTTGCACAAAGCCCTATCACCGTAAGTTAGTTTTTATCATTTCGTGGGTGCGATATGATTTTATTTCGTAGAGAATATCCCTACTTTAGAACGGACAATTTCATTTGAACGTCAACTAAAATATTCTTGTAAGTTACGAGAAATACAAACGATATCTAATTCATCATTCGGAACAACTTATTTAATTATAGTGGCTTAACATTCAGTAAGTATTTATTCATGTACTTTCAAGCTTATCTTGAAACTAGATATTTCCTGAGACTTAAGGATAGCACGCGCCAGGATATAATTATCTCTGCT
Organism: Vanessa cardui; assembly: GCF_905220365.1. Lineage (NCBI taxonomy): Eukaryota > Metazoa > Arthropoda > Insecta > Lepidoptera > Nymphalidae > Vanessa > Vanessa cardui. The sequence goes on from NC_061129.1 coordinate 11,170,009, forward strand.
CCACTCTTAATAGTGTTACCGCTCTGCTAATCCGAACCCTACATAGATTTACCAAGACAAAATATAGAAGCTCAATTTAAAATATACATTGTATTTTAAATAAAATTATTGATATAATTGGTTTGATTCATACTTATGTTTTAATAAATATGGTTTAAATAAATATGGTCCAAAATAATGAGAAAGTCAATTGTTAAAAAATAAGACTTATTTAGGTTCTTGTTATAAAAGGATTTGGATTTTTAATTTAAGAACTTTATCTGCACCTATTATTTATTATAAATTAAATGAACGAGATTTATACACTCTAACATTTTCCTATTTAACTTAAATTCGTTGAAATATATTGTTACAGATCTATCTATATTAATTATATACAAATAAAAAATAAATATAGTTACAGTTTAAGTCATGACCTCGTGGAATCGTGGTAAAAATATAAGAAATGCCAAGTACAATTATACAAAATAATGCATTTGTATTGAAGCAAATTATTCTTCACTTCTTCTTCTTAGTATCATCTTAAGAATATACATTATAATATATATTATTATATAATATATATATAGGGAACAAAAAACCTTTGCAACTTCACTTCGATTGTCACGTATTGATATATTATCTACTCGTGTATTATGTTTGGGTCTATCCATAAACTCAATTTATATTATAGACACGACAACTATTTTCAAACAACGTTAATTAATTCATATGTTATGTTCATATAATCATTATTCTCGTGAATATTTTACATAAAACACACAACATATTATTTATAGAGGTAATTTGTGAAACATTCGGTAAAACAGCTACTACAGCTGTATTGAGTTTCACAATATTTTAATTACCTTGCGAATACCTATAATAATTTTTAGGTATTCTCTTATTATATGCTATATACGGGTACCGCAAATTTATGCAAATCGATACAAATATTATAAACGCGAAAGTTACTCTGTCTGGCAGTTAGGCTTTCACGGTGAAACCGTTTAAGTTAACATTTGAAATTTGGCCTGCAGCAAGCTTGTGTCCCAAGACAAACATAGAATTTTTTTAATTCCTTCATTTATGGGATTGAGGTTATATAGTATACCTTTTTTGTTGAAAATAATAACGATTCATTTTTGGGAAATTACATCGTATAAATTACTTAGCGTCCATAAAACTTAACGCGAAATTTCATCATTGTAGAACCATTAGACGAGTTATTTTATTACCATCCTAAATCATATTATACGGCTACCATGATGGATTTCCAACACAAACAATACCGCTCGATATGAACCAGGATTCGCTACATGTGGGTCATCGAAGTTATGAGATTTTATAACCCAAATATCGCTTGCTCCGTTCCTAGAAAAATATGTGTCTATTTCATGAAGCCAAAAATAAACTACTATATATAGGTGCAGTGGTTGTGAGAAGATACAATTGTATCATTATAAGAACAGTATGATGTTTTTTTTTTAACTTAAAAGTCATTGTAAAATAACTGTTCTATTTAATTCTCAAAGATACCAATAGCGGTTTGATTTCGAAATTTTAAAAGACTATATGACAAATAGAAACAATCAATTTCAATTCAACACATTATTTTAGACGAACAAATGAATAAATTATTGTTTACGTTGTTCGGTTCTTCGTGTGACGCGAATTAAGGGCGAGTTGTGATTTTAATCACAAATCGTTTTAAATGTACACATAGTTTCTTCATCAAACCTGAAACTTATCTACAATTATTCCAGGATTTCTATTAACGTTTTATTTCGAAGTGAAAGAGTAACGATGGGTTCGTTTGAAAACACAATTATTTGCATGGATCCCCGTTCCATGTTTAAATTGTAAAAAGTATGCAAAACTTTTTCGAGCCTGGAACTAATTTCGCTTAACATTCCCCACGTACTAAGCGCCCTGATTTTAGGTCAATGTTCACTCAAACTCCTTCCTAATTACTCTTTAAAACGACATTTAACGATAAAAGGTAGGGCCCGATTCGTGCCTCAGAATTAATGGTCTATAATAAGCTTGACGGAGGTCCTAACGTCCTCGCTGATGAGTTATAGCGCCATGATAATTCAAAAAGGACACTCTGAGGCTGTAATGTTTATATTATAGAATATTTAGGGAGAATTATGACAAATGGTGACTTTTCTTATAAAAAGTTACATTGGCTCAAAACGAAAATTATATTTAGATCTAAGCTAATAAAATATATAATACTTCTAATAACAGTAGGTTTAATACTGCAAGACCTTACAATGTATTCTTTTTTTATTAGCTTAAAATATTTGGAAGCGTGCGATTACGTTGACTGCCTTAGGTGCAATATACTTTTATATTTTCTATTTCAATTGTTTAATGAGCGGTGTAACAAAGATAACCTAAAATGTTAAATCTTCCGACACAATTTTTTCTTTCTGAATAAGACACAAAATTCAAAATAACTCATATTATGTTAATGTAAGGAAATGAATGACATACATTTGAATTTATTTCTTTATACAAATAATGTTTACGCATAACAATAAAGTCTGGTAACGTGATGTTCTCGTCAAATGTGTTGACATACATGTATATATCAAATAAATTGTATTTGCAACATAAAACATACAATACGTTAAATCTGTCCTGAAACTATAACCTATTATAATAGGTAAATGCCATATCAATTGGCTTAGGATTAATTACGGAAATATTAATATACGAAATATAATATATTATAGTAAAATATGCATTGTTTAATACTTCTTAGGTTAAGTTAGCATAAAACAATGTCGCTTCCCGCCGGATGTACGCTTGGGTCTTATGTACTACGAAACGGATTTTGACCCGGTTTCGTCCATACACAGAAATAAGAAGGTTTGTATATATAACACATTCATAATACAGTAGAGAAATATCAACATTCCTAGCCAACATTCTATATAAACCCTTCTGTATCCGTGTAAATCCAGGACAGGTAGCTAGTATTATAATTATCATAAATGAAATTGCCTCGTAATATTGTTAGTTATGTGCAAGACTTTAACTTGAATATAATATAATTCGCATAGCTTAAAGTATTGAATATCCACTCTGTAAATACTGAAAATTGTAATTATTAAATTTATAATTAACATATAATACTAGTTCTTCTTAGTATATTATCTATCTTTCAATGCAGTCGTGTATTCATTTTAAGAGATAAAATAACTTATTATTTATAAATATAAAACTGAATTTCCTCTTCAGTAAATTATAATAATTAATTTGTTACAAGAGTTATTCCTAAAGCGATTTTAATTAAAATACCGTTTAAAACTTTCAAACAAGATTCTTTAAATCACAGCAGCACTATCAGCGAATAGGTATGTTAAAACTTAAGTAACTTCGACAAAAATAGCCCAGGCGATCAATAACGGCACACCTAGTTGAGCGACCATCACATATCAGGCTTAGAAACCACACCTTGACTTATACCCTAATAAACTGGACGGTAATCAAGCTAATGAGAGCTATCCTTAACGTTATACGTTCGTTAATATAACTCCGTGTTGAAGGTTGATTGTTATTAACTGTTACTTATCGATGAAAACATCTTAATACTGACAAATATACATTGTTAAAAGATAACGCTAGTGCATAAATAATTATAACACTACAATTAAACTTCACGGTTTTTTTAATGGTATAAAATGCAAATCGATATTGAATTATTTAAACCCTCAGAAAACATAAAATTTGGTTTCGGATCCAGCCAACCAGTGCTTTCAAATACTTAGTTTGTGTTTATATTCCATCTCTGCCATCTGCAAGATATGTACTCACAAACGTGAATTTAATAAGCGTGGTCGAATTAAAAAAATATGATATTTCAAGGAGAGGATTTTATACCAACAGTCCCACTGTTTAACATTAAAACTGTTGTTTATTCTCACGATAAAAATCGTCTTATAAAAGATGTCGACTAACTATTGATTTATTAAAAATTTGAAAACAAAAGTATTTTTTCTAAATCTGTGATAATAAAATTATTTTATCCTACAGAATGACAATTAAAAAAATATTTTTTAAATAGAACAATGCGTGATTTTCTTCTGTAAAATTCTTAACGGAATTAATTTTATCATCGACGCGATCATTAGTTCTAGTTATGGAAAAAAGTCTACAGAGCTGGTCCATTTTTTTAAATATGAGTATTCATTGACTGAATAGTTTTATCAAAGGCCAATTCTAAATTCGTTTTTCATATAATATATATATCGGAGTTAGTATTGGAAAGCAATACTTGAAATTCATGATTCCATTAAAATTTCTAAAATATACGACGAAAGGCTGAACAAATTGAAAAAGCTTTCAGCCTTTTGGGCCGTTATTTTTATATTCGTTCCCAGTCAATGAAATGATTTTGCGGTTGCTGGCAAAAAAATAAATACAACATCGAATCTGGATCAGGAAAAACAGGTAAAAGGTTTACATACAAATATTCGTACTAAAGTTGGACCCACGTAAATTTATGAGTTGAAAAATTTCAATTAAAATCGTACTCCATGAAATTTTTATGTTTAACCAAAAATTATATCCTATTAACAAAAAGTGGTATACAATATACTTAAAATATATAAACATTATAAAAAATTAAAATAGTTACTATATGCATAGTTCTGTTGTAGTTCTCTTATGTAGTTATGAGCTTGTGGAATGATATCAAGAATCCCTACTAGTCGTTCTTCTATCAACAGTGGAGTCAATAAGATGAGGCTTTGAATAAGATTAATAAAGATTTTTTTACACTATTACACGAATGTTTTCAACAGCAAAAGAAACAAATAAAAACAATTTAAATAACAAATACGTGTTCTTACATAAATATGTTAAAACATTATGTGAATGTACATACAAAGAAAAATTCACTGCATTGATCATAGTAATAATAATTTTATAGTCTTTACGTTCTAGCAAAGCTTTAGTCTTTGACCTTCTTAGAAAATCGACCAAAGGCGCTTAAAAGTTACTCTGAAACCACGACACGAACAAGCGCTCTGGTATACACAATTATACTATCAATATAATACAACAAAGTATTATATTGATAGTATAATTGTGTAATACATATTGTGTAATACATATAAAACAAGGAGTTGTAACAATTACTGTCCAACTAAAAATTATATTATCTGGACGTACTTCTACAACGGATTATCAATTACATTATTCACTTTGATCGTGGATAACATCTATTAATCTCTCCTAAAAAGCAGGCGGGTGGCGCGGTGGCAAGTTGGCGGTTAATAAATGATATCACCGATCCCTTGTACAAACTTCGCACCAGCCGCAAGCTGAGGCACATTCATTTATTATTCAAATCCAACTAAACTTAGAAATTAAATCTGTTTATTTAAATAACTCTTATAATTTTTGAATCCCTGTATTATATATTTGTAAGAATATAATCTTCACATAGATACAAAAGGCAATATCCTGAAAAGTATTTTTACTGTCTCATACACAGCCAAATATTTGTAGGTATGTTTAAATGAGTATTGGGGAGCGGTTACATCGTTTTGCAATAAGAATGAACTTTTGCGAAATTGTGACTGTAATAGGGGCGTTGCACCGAGACAAGAAAAATAAATAAGATCGTATGAGTTTTTGTATTAGACAAACAACTCATTGTAGGTATAAAGCAGCGGAGGGAGCGTAGGGAGACTTAAGACTAGAAATTCAACTCGGTTATAGCTTTCGGCAAATTAACTAATATTTGAAAGTTCTTTAAATCTTTATGAACGTAAGTGAGTCCCTCTACCTCCTTCACCTAAACGACCTATAACAGATCGATATATAATGTAATTAACTTATTTAAAAAAGTAACTTTTGTTGAACGTTTATGTAATTAAAAAACGATTAGACCAACATAAAAAGTGCATTATAAGGTCGAGTTTATCATAACAATAATTTGACATTTTAAATTTAGAATAAATTAATTCTTAAAAAAAAAAAGAAAATACTTTTTGCCAGGTCGGAACGTTACTGAGCCATTAATGAACTATACGATAATGAGCACTTCATAATGACATAATGGAAGCTAAAATCGTTAATCCTATTATTCTTTCTGATTATGAATTTCAGAAAAAATATATTACCATCAATGTTTGTTTTGTTGCCTTGCTAAAATACAAAGGATTGACTAAGGTCCCACTAAGGGGCCACACGGCGTCACATTTGAACTCGTATTCTATTAATCATACTCTAAAGAGTATATACGTTGGGCTGACGACATGAAGGGTTTTTGTTAGTGTGTATATTTAATAGAGACCGCTACAACCATAGACAAGGCCTTGAAAAAGTGCTAGAAAATTTTCTTACAAATTAGAAAAATATTAAAAATTTACTTAAAGAAAATGCTAATACCATGTGCTTTATTTGATAACATTGTACAGCAGATAATCTTATCGAAAGCATAAGTAATCAAACATAACAACATACTAATACTAAAAAGAAATTGAACTAACATAGATAATTCATTCACAGAATAACTAGTCCAAAAGGTATTAATGAAATATACATTTTTCGAAGCATAATTATAGCCTGTTAATTACAAATAACCTTTTTTGTCGGTAATTACTATAGTTAGATTTCTCGACTACAAGTATATGTTTAACTAATTAATATATTATAATACAATATAAAATTAACAAAGGCTATTTTCTTTGTCCTAAAATAATAACGCTTTGATCTCCTTCACGATAATTGTATTGGATAGCAGCTAATGTAATTAAAATCTTCTAAACATAAGGTCGTAAGGGATAATACTTCGTATGGAAGGGTAAACCGCTTCGTTACGTAACGCGTTATGACGGCAGTTTGTCTTGTTTTCTATCTCTTGCAATGAAAGGCAAGCTCCTCTGTCACCTTAACCCACAGTGCTAGCTGTGTTTCAGATAACTTATGTTATAAATGTTCGGGTTCCTGAGACGCACTCGTTATTCTTATTTTTGAATTAAAACAAATTCAATATGCAATATTTTCCATCAATATACAACCATTATAAATACTCATAGAAAGAAGAAGGAAAAATTTGTTAAACAGTTTTCCAAACAATTTTCATTCGCATAAGAAAGACATTAAGCTGTCCCAAGTGCTTTCCGCCAAAGGAAAATGTTAATATAAACGTCAGTTATCCTAATTTTTTATGAACGAACGCACGTACTGTAAATATTCAAGTCACGCACGGGTTGCGTAAGTTTACAGAAGTTGTAACTACGTGACATAACTTTTTCACAATAATATAGCAGACACAGGGTTCTATAATACAATAACTTTAAACAATTTAGCAAAGATAAAGCTAATATATTAAGTTTACATCACTTAGATAGCTATATACATGTATATATCGCGTAAACTTTATCTCAAAACATAATATCTAAAATAAAACGAAAACAAAATAATTAAAAATATAATTTTAATCTCTTACTAATCAATTGATAGCCGTATAAAAGGGTCCATAGATTATAAAGGGGACAACTCGAATGTGAAGCGGCGTGATAACATTATCAAAATACTATTTATTCTCATAATACCTATATTGCTTTATTATGGGAATATATATGACGGTACCGTGTAAGCTAATCGACTTAAAAATCAAGTTCTTTTTTGTAATAAGTCGAATTTGCCTCCAATGCTGAAAGAAACGCTGATTAATTTTTTGCACGGAGGATTGAAATTCATCGGGGAGATGCTGTTAGCTTTTTTGCCACCATTTCAAGCGTTCACTGTATGTACCTTATTCATTTTGCTATGTATGTAAGTAATAACACCCTCGACGGATAAAAACATCTAAAGTACATAAATTATAATCGTTTCACTCGTAAATATTCTAATGAACTATCCATTTAATTCACTATTAAATTAAATGTCACGTGGCTGTAGAAATTCTTTGGTGGATCATGTATTTTGTCTACGAAATATGTCATATAATTCTTTGTAAAAATATTTTAAAATAGCCACTTATATAAATATATTGTTCGCTTTAAATATGTATTTCATTAATATAAATAAATAAAGTAAATAGAATCGTACATTTTCTTTAATTGAAGACATAAAAATGTATTTCATACGACAGTGAAAACTAACAACGGTAAATAATCCGAAGTATCGCATTTATCAGAATGAAAAATCTTTAAAGTAAACTACTTCTGCAATAGCAATCCAATAAAACCATTCCTTCAGAACGTGAACAACTTTTAACTCGGACGTGTTCCGCCCCGGGTCACATGAGCATACTACAGAACGCTTCGTCTCGTAACTAGCATTTTAACATTTGCAATCAACTCTATTGTTCTTGTTTTAGCTTTCTACTCACAAAGACATTTTATATAACGTTTCCTTTAGAACCATGAGACGCATTTGACACGGGCACTAAGTACTGTTTAAGATTTCATGAGTTTTGTTCGCTGCATTCTTGGATGAGAATGTAACTGTCTTGGAGCTATATTGTGTGAAAGCTTACGAGTTACTTCGTAAAATATTCGAAAATTTCGTATCAAATACTAACACATTTGAAACCGAATAATTAATAAATACATTCATCGTTATTAAAAATAGAACTGTATATTACCACAAATACTAATTAATACTAAACAAACTAAAAATAACGGTATTATTCACTACAGTGTACCTAAAATATACTTATTCTATGTAATTACAACTAAACGCTACCGTTTAGTTGAATGAGATTGCTTGAAAAACAAAGAATCGGTTTAAATTACTTTAATGAGAGGGAAACACTAAGACGTCGGTTGCAAGAAAAGTGACAGCTACAGCTCTCATAGAAACCTTAAGAATAATAAACACTCATTTGAATTTTCTTACATTAAAAATAAAATAAGTGTTTTAACTGTACTATTATTTACTTTACTTTTCGGAACTAAGCTTATATTTACTGTTTTGTTGAGTGTTGTTATATCTTTATTAATATAATAAATGTTAAATTAACTCTGTCTGTCTGTCTGTCTGTTACTCTTTCACGACAAAACCACTAAACTGAATTTGATGAAACTTGGTATGAAGCAAACTTGAAGTCCAAGAAAGGACAAGGCTACTTTTTTGACAAAATATTAGTATAGGTTGGCGGACGAGCATATGGGCCACCTGATGGTAAGTGGTCACCATCACCCATAGACAATGACGCTGTAAGAAATATTAACTATTCCTTAAATCGTCAATGTGCCACCAACCTTGTGAACTAAGATGCTATGTCCCTTGTGCCTGTAGTTACACTGGCTCACTCACCCTTCAAACCGGAACACAGCAATACTGAGTACTGTTATTTGGCGGTAGAATAATTGACGAGTGGGTGGTACCTTCCCAGGCGGGCTTGCACAAAGCCCTACCACCAAGTGAGCCAACACACTAAAACGCGAGCGAAGGCGCGATCGACATCTAGTTTACTATAAATTTGTAATGAAAGATACAAGTACATATGGATTTTGACATCTGAAAATATACGACGACTCCGAAACGAAATAACAAGATCTTATCTAAGTCTCTACGTCTTATTAATTACGCAGACTCGTAAGGAATGCTATTTCACAAACAATACAACGAGACACAATTTCCGAAATCACTATCACACTGTTAGCCACTATTTCGATTAATTAAAGCTGCCAAACCCACAATAACGATATCGTTATCTGGATATTATCTTCTCGTTTAATAATATTAAAAGCATTCAGCCATTAGCGTTGATTTAAACAAAGCAAAACCAATCAACTCGTAAACATAGCTATGTATATTTTAACGTACATCGTCCCCGGTATTGGAAAAACTAAAAACATGAAACATGTGTTTTGTTTATACAATGAAAACGCTTACGTTTAGCGAGCTTAATTCTATAATTTGAGTTATATCTGTCGCTATAATCTTGCTATTACGATAATCGAAAGTTTCTTTGTTTAGATGTTACAAATCCAACAATAATGTTGGACAGGTGAGCAAACAATAAATTGAAAACAAAGAGCAATTGATAAAATTTTAGTGTAATGTCACACTGATATGAGAAAAAACATATATGTATTTATTTCTGACTAAATACTCCATCTGTTCTCTCTGCTTCACACGTACAAAGAGCCCGATTTTTTGTACTGTCTGGATAAAATCTTCTCGGAGCCAATAAATTTACTTGATACACGGGTTAGGGTCGGCTGTCCTTTCAATACCTTGACACTTATAATACATCTTCGAGAATAAAAAACTTGCCTATATGAAAAACCTACAAATAATGTATTGAACTTTTTTTATGTGACGTTATCAAAAAGACGAATGAAGTGACATTTGAATATTTCCTTCTGTCAAAATTTCAGTCCAATATAACGCATATCTGACTTTCTTGATACGGGTAGTATGTAAGTTCTCACTAGAAGTGAGCTGAAAAGCATAGAAGTATTAAAGATATCTATCGATAATGACATCTCTGCCAACTTTCTCAAACCTTATTCATAGTGATAACACGAAAAAAAAATGTATTCTGTAAAAATTGTTCGTCAAAACAATATAGTAGCTCGACGAAAAGATAATATCTCTATTCGCTTTAAAAAGTTAATTTAAACATTAAGCTTTGACAAAGAATTCTTAAAGAAAATTATCACAATATAACTTTAAGGATCCCGAGACAAAGTTGATTCGAAAACTTGATATTCAAAGTTTGAGTAGCAATTTACACAAGAGTTCCATCAGAAAGTCGAACTGCTTGGTAGAATTTAAATAATATGAGCGGTGGAAAAAAGGGAAAACATATTCATTACATTTAAAACAAAAGAGATCGAATATCACTTATCTGTGTTTAATAGGAATTATTTATTTATTTATTATTTATATACCGATAAGTTGATAAATAGTCTAAAGATTAATTTTTTATTGTCATAAAAATGTGCTTATTCTAGGCACGGTGTTAAGGGAAACATCGCGACGAAAACTATATGTCGGATAAAACAGTAGTTAATATGTATGTACAATGGCATGTTATTATGGGGCAGTGTGATCAAATCTATACTAATCCTTTTTCAAAAGTTATCCGTTACTGTGGCAAATATGCTATTGCAAAAATCAAACAAATGAGAAATTCATTGGAAAACAAATTGTCATCAGGGAACGGCAAATTCGATATGCCCTTTTTTAAATTTAAACGAATTTTCAATCAACTGCTAATGAAAAAAAAAGAGTTCAATTTAAAATTTACATTTTCACAATTTCAAAAAAGATTGTTCTCCGTTTGGTGAACACAAAGCGTCGTCCAATTAAACCATTGTGTCAACAATTATCAAGAGCACTAACAAAGATAACCAATTTAAACGCTCGACGCAAAAATGCTAAAAGAAGTTAAAATTGTTAATAGAGAACGTAGCCAGTTTCGACAATTAACGTTGCTTAACCGCCAAAGCCGCACGTTATAAACAAAACCAGGCCATAACACTTGCACCGTGTGTTACACAACCTAAATTCACAATTTACTCCCGAAAAGAGTAATGGTAAAAACCTTTTTCAGGTTTGCGTCACGATATAATGAGTGAGCACGGTCTATTGCACCTGGCCTAGGTCTTTTGAAACATTTAATGATGATCTTTGTTTGAAATATTTTTCAAGCGGGAAAATTAGAGCAGCATTCAGTGTAGTACGCTTTCATGATTAAAAGCAACGAGCACTGAACTTCTCTCGTAAAAAAATCCTTGATTGCAGCACTTGTGCAATTTACTCAACTTTAAAAACATCAAGTACTTTAGATACGAAATTAATTCGTAACGGATCAGAGATTTTCGAAATCGTTATAACGATGTAAAAATAATGGTAGATAAAATTTCTTTGCGGCGTATTATAACAGGATGAAAAACAAAAACGAGCTTAATGCTTTTAAAAAACCCCTCTTCCTCGAAAAAATAATTAGACAACGTATATCGCATCTCTAAATGAATAAAAATGAGTGTTTTTTTATTAAAGTCTCTAGTTAAGTTTTCTTCGTAACAACGATATCGACATTTCTTTCAAATTAACTACTGTGTCCTTCAAAACAAGTTAAAGCTGACGATATATATTTATTCTCGTTAGAAAGTAATATAGATAAAAAAGCATGGCCTTCGTGATTCATGGGTCCAATCTCAATTCCCTATTCAGAGTGCTTGTACATTAACCCCCACAAATGGATTTACGCAAAGAAAAGAAGAGTAATGGCGAAGACTTTATATGCTGTCAAACTAATTAAACAATTCTGATAAGATTACACTAGCTCAATGCACGATGTATACTTAATCAACAAACTACTCTGTATCTCTTAAAAAAAAACTTCTCTTAGTTAAACAGCAGACTTTATTTCAAGTCCTTTTATAATCAATTAATAAGACCGAACTCATCGTTGTTGGTCGTAGATAATGTTACATTTTTACATAAAAAAAATCCTATACTCAGAACGGTACAATGAAATTGCGCCTGTCTACTGGAGTTAATTGACGGTGTAATCTCGACTTCACGACATTCTTCGTGACTCCCATTCATCAAATTGGTGAAATTTTCTGTACTAATTCAAGATAAGTATAAGTTATCAATTACAATAATAGAAATAAAATCTCGCCTACTTTAAATTTATTTTGAGGCTAAATTATTCACTAAATACTACATGAAATCTCCTCTAACAAGCCCTTCAAGATTGAGGTTTTTGATACAAGTGGTTACACTATTACAGCTGTCGTAATTATCTCATCATCCCTCATATCGTGTGTTCTCCCCTTTCTGTGCTTATCTTTTGGCCCTACTAAGCTGTCCCCCTATTGATGTACAACAAAATAGATTGAAGCCGTGTTACATTTTCATTTTGATATTTTTGTATGGACAGGGCCTTTTTCTTTTAAAATAGTTTTTTTTTAAAGAAAAAATGCAAATGCGTGATAATATTTTCAAGATCTACAATATTTTTTTTTTGTTTTCATATTAAAACATTTGTCTTAGGAGACAATAATATCAAAATATAAAACATCTCTGCCATATTGATTGCTTCAGTAATTTTGGCTCAAGGATACCTTAGTGAGCATGTCATTTATTAAAAATTAATCGGACTAAAAACCCTTCAGTTAGTAGAGTTTTTTAAAAATAAATATAAAGAGTGCCATGAAAATGGCAATGAATAGCAATTTAAATAGCTCAAATATGTTTTCTGAGTACACACATCGTTCCATTCAACATTTTAAAAGCAATGCGGTATTACGTACCTTTCATTTTATTTAAAAGCTTTTTATATACGCATTAAAACGTTTAGTAATTGCTCTACACGCAACCGAGAACGTACGAGATATCAATATAGTACTACAGGGTCGCCCGCTAATTTTCGCGTTCATTCAAAACATTTTTTTTTAGGTATTTCAAACCTATGACAGGTTTTATTGAATGAATTTCAATGTAAACTAATAAAACCTTTTTTAATTGAAATTTAATGTTTTAATGTCAAATAAATTAGTTCTCTATAACCGGCCAGTAACTTTTTTTTCTTTCTAAAATTTTGTTTTTTTTTTTTTATAAATTGTTTAAATTCAATAAATTAGAATGAAGAATCCTCTTTAGTTTTCTTCACGTATACGGCTGAAGATATTCAAAATGAGACTATAACTGATATTGTTATGCAGTCATCTTTTCATAATCACTTGGACAAAATTCGGCTCACGCAATTAATATGTAACATTCTTTATTTTTGTTATTTAAATTTTACAAACTGGTCATCCACAGCCTGCTGTACACTACTGTAGCTTGGAGCCTTTAAGTTCAAAGTTTCTGTAAATTCCCTTGCCTCGGTAAAAACTCATCTCACTTACGACCTTGGCAGAAAACGATCAAAAGAATATCACCACATAAATCCTTTCAAAATCACAAAACACATGCAACGAAAACAGTAATTTGATTTATAAAAATACTTACATAATATTATACTTCCTTTGGTTAATGCTTTAGGCTAAACAATATTATTTATACAAGAGCAGGCCATAATTAGCTATAATCAATTATGCCGTACTTATAAATTACCCTTCTTTACAAAGTTTGCTTTCAACATAATTTTGCGAAGTTGCGGAATGCCAGATCGACGAATAAATCTCCCGTCGGCTTTTCGGGCCTAATTTAAGTTTACATTTACAGGAGACGTTTTATGTTTCAAAGGATTTGTTCGACAATAACTTTGAAGAAGCCTATAACAAGGCGTCAAGGCTGTGACGATGCCTAGTGGGCATTGTTTGTTTCGAATAATACTCGAATTGAACAAGTTTAGAATGGAATCAAATTTACAATGACGGACTTTGGTTTGGGATCAGATATATGTAAACATTTATATAAGATATTGCCTATATAAATACATAAGATGTACTACTTAGTTACGTTTACACAATTTGTATAAAAGTGTTTAGGTTTAGTAAGCTATCGAAACTGAACATTATCAAAGGAAAGAAGTTGACGATAAAAAAAGCAGAAAATCCATAGAACAATGGTGGCAAAGAATTTATCGTTTTTAATTAATTCAATGGTATTTATGAGGTTTCATTTTACTTCGATAAACGACTCAAATGTATTTATGAAAAGTTTTATTCCTGAATGTTCCGTATTTGCCGTTTAAGTAATATCTAGAAATGTAATAATATGAATTGTTTTTCACGTATTGTTTGAACTATTCTGTTGTTTTTCATATGTTTAACATATTTATTACGTTACACAATAAAATATACAAAATATAATGCATTAATAATGCAGATTAATTTGTAAATGTAATTAAAATAATTATAACTATTAATCATTATTTAATCGAAATTCTGCCACATGTGCATTCCACCAACCCGCATTAGAACAGCGTGGTGGAATATGTTCAAAACCCTCTCCTTAATGGAAGAGGAAGCCTTACACTTGTACAGGCTGTTACTTTACTTTATAAATTTTAATAATAAACTTTATCTGAGGTCATTTTTGAGGTACAATACAATCCATAAAATCACTTGAGTATAACATTAGGTTTACAATTAATAAAGTAAATAGTTTCCATCGAATGTGGTCACTGTCCCTTATATCGTCCTTTAACTATTTTGGGAACTAAGATGCTTGTGATATTTAACTAAGAACCTTGTGCTAGTAACTGTTACTCACTTCAAACCGGAACACAACAACACTAAGTATGCCTGTTTGGCGATCTCTACCCAGTGGGCACAAAAAGCCCTACTATCGGTTAAAATTTCGTTTATTATTTTATACGAGAAATAAATAGGTATATAATGTAAAAAAGAAAGTAAACATTTCTTAAATATATATGTATTAGTTTTCCTAAGTTTATAATCTCGAAAGTTTTGATGGATAGATATTCGTTATTCAATCGCCAAAATTGCGAAACCTAAATGAATTTGAAATTATAGATATGGTGGTCTGGAAAATGTGTCTATTAGTAGTTGTAATCACCCGACAGACGTTATGTATATAATAATAGTAAAAATTATCATTATTATAAAATATATACTAAAGTAATAGAATTAGCTCAACACGAGCTAACGGTAACATAATATTTGAAGAAACCCTCACGTTTATCTGATATATTGTCGAAGGTTCGTATAACGAGAAACATAAATTGGTCTGATATAAAATAAATACACAGAGAGTTCATAATTTAGTTATTGTGTGAAGAAGGAAAGGATGATTTATTACTCAAACAACTATCCAGTTAATACAACTTAAATCACACGCTTTTCTAATCACATTATTTAAACGACGACCTCCATAGTCGAGTAGTGTGTACACCGGTTTTCATGGGTACGCCACTCCGAGGTTCCGGGTTCGATTCCCGGCCGAATCGATGTAGAAAAGGCTTATTAGTTTTTTTATGTTGTCTTGGGTCTGGATGTTTGTGCTACCGTCGTTTCTTCTGGTTTTCCATAACCCATGCGCTTTATCTACTTACATCGGCATCAGAGTGATGTATGTGATGTTGTCCAATATTTATTTATTTAAATTTAAAAAAATATGTTTCACGGGCGATCATTTGATAGTAATTGACATGTGGTCACCTAAATAGAAACTGGCTGGCCTGGGAGAATTGTAAGTCATTCTATATACTGTCGACCGCTTACTAAGTGTTCAAACATTGTGCTCGTAGTCGTAAATAGATCAATATCTAACCTAACAAACAGATCACAAATATATACATATAATGTTAATAGAAATAAAATTGCCGATAGAACATATTAATGGTACAGGAGTATATACAGAATGATATTAAAATACTATTGGTTTGCTTTCAATTAATTTTTAAGCTGTCAATAATTAGTGATAAACAAAATTGAAGGTAACAAACATAATTTATTAACAACGAAATATAGCGAAAGTAAATTAAATCGATTTAAGTTACTTCGATTTGATTGAGAGCCCGTTCTGTTCAGACTATTTAATCGCTGTCGATGAAGAACTTGAATAACTCGTGTGCACGAAAAGTATGATTGAAGATATTTTGTTCAGTGACATAAATATTTTTCATATATATAGAGTCGTAAAGAACAATTTATGTCTTATTTACGATTATTAAACTTTTTTCTGTGAGACAAAAAGCAGAACCAAAACAAACAGAAAAAGTGTTTACTTCATAAGGTTTTTACATACATACATCTGTGTACATGTATCTTTACACAGCCTGTAAATTACCCATTGCTGGACTAGTCCTCCTCTGCCTTTGAGGGGAAAGTTTAGGAGCATATTCGACCACACTGTAATAATGTAACTTGAAAATTATACTGGTAATCATTTTTTCTACTTCACGAGATAAAGGGCTTAAAAAGAGTACTTGGCTTATAATTTGTGTACAACAGATAATAATAATAAATTTAATTCAAGGCTTACACGAACATCATCATCATCATCAACAGCC
The DNA here is from genome assembly GCF_905220365.1 of Vanessa cardui. Taxonomy (NCBI): domain Eukaryota; kingdom Metazoa; phylum Arthropoda; class Insecta; order Lepidoptera; family Nymphalidae; genus Vanessa; species Vanessa cardui. Next base: position 11,186,912 of record NC_061129.1, read on the forward strand.
TGTAAATTTCCCACTGCTGGACTAAGACCTTCTATCCTTTTGGGGAGAAGATTTAGAGCATATTCAAGCACGCTGGTCCAATGCCGGTTGGTGGATTCACATATGGTACAAATTCGTTGGATTAAACACATTCAGGTTTCCTCACGACGTTTTCCTTCATCTTGTTTTTGTTTGTACATTCTAACTAATATGCCATCTCGACTCATGAGGTTACTATACAATATTAATTTAAAACACACAGACAAATTGATGAAATTCAATTACTTATTTTTTTCAATTCATACAGTAATAACGAAGGTACAGTAATAATTACATTAGTCCTGAAACTAAATATATTCATATTATTATGTTTAACCTTTTTGGTTAAACCTCACTTTTAATCAGTGTCAAAATTTAACAAAAAAACACTAAGGTCCAGTTTCACCATACCCTGTTAAATATTTAACGTATTGTTAAGTCAGTTAACGGACTGTTAAAGTTATCGAATGTCCCACCACGAGTTAACGCGTGTTTATTTGTTATAACAAGCCGTTAAATTTAATCACTGCTCTAGAGGTCCGTTAGACAGAAACAGACAATTAAAATCAAGATGGACGCTGCGTACAAATTAAATTTTTCTTCAATCATCAATTCATTAATTTTTGATCGCAGTAGTTACAGCGTCCGTTTTCTTATTTTCAACTAGATCCTTGTATTTCGTAACTAAATTAACAAGGATTTCCTTTTCATTTGACGAAAAATTCGGCCCGCGTCTTTTCTTTGACATAGTTATTTATATTCAATAAGAAGCACAATAAACCAAACCACAAACACAATCAAAAAGCACAAAATAACACTACATAACCTCAACTCAAAAATAAATATTATCATGTTATGATTATTTGGTGTTTCAATCGTTTTAAATCAAAAGTAGTTACCATTTCATTGAAATCACTCGGAGCTAACGATTTTTGAAATTGGTCGCGTAGCACAACAAATGACGTATTATACGACTAGATAAGATATTACCGAACTTCGTCTAAATGACATGTCACAAATAAGCATTTCAATTTGGTTGCTTAAAATAAGAGTGAGTAACTTACAAGTCATTCAGTTAAATGTTCTGTTTAATAACGGCTTGTTAAATTTTGTTCCTGGGACATTTAACGATATAGCAGCCCGTTAATTATTAACAACTCATTAGTAAATTACTAATTAAGATTTAACAAACATAGTTTGGTGAAATTAGACCTAAATATCAAAGTGATTAACAAACAATTTATAACCTTCTTAACTTGTCAACCGCCAAGAGTAATGTCAAATGACAAATAGCAATCTGTGAATAGCTTACTCTGTGCTCATTGTAATTACTGAGGGCACGGGCGACTCATTTATGGTTAGGCTAATTGCTTTCGCTTAACTAAGATTATACGATTTCATTTACACCGAATACAATACACGCGAATTGAATTATGATTAAAAATCATGTATTTATGTTGCTACTCGTTGTATTATCATTATTAAAAATAACTAGTTGTTACCCGCGGATTTTCTCAAGTAGAAGATGAATATAATTACAAATTAACTTAAAATATTACATTCAGGTAAGACTATTTTGTTAACAAATGTTTTCTCCAATTAAAAAGTAGCCTATGTCCTTTCTCAGGCTCTAGATGTAGTTTGGTGTGAAAGCGAGACAGTTACCATGTTACTTTCGCATTCCGCATATGGATTACAAATAAATACCTCAATATTATCAAGCTATAAATAATAATAATAACAATTTATTGATTTACTGTAAATAAGAGAACATGTTTCGAGAGTTAAACAATCTTGCACACTGTGTTTTATAGTGTTGTACATACTTGTGTGTGACACGTAAATTAGCTTTTGACGTTGGTGGCCGTTATATATACGTGTGGCCGTTATATAGTTATACATACCCGAAACTCATTCAAAAAAACATATTCTCATTTTTAGCTCATCATACTTTACCACAAAAACTAGCTTTATTAAAATCTCTGTTACATAAGATGTTTATGAATGTAATTTGGGCGGTCAGTCTCTTAATATTTATATTATCTTATCGTAGGGTACATTTATTTGTGACGGGTGATATCGCAGGGTCGGGGACATCAAGGGTAATGGAGGTCTCGGTTGGGCTTCGATTACACCTAACAAGGGTATACGGATATTATATTATACATATTCCATATATTGTTTTCAATCAAACGTCAAATTATTATAGGTTGTTTTGTTATTACATTATTTTGTTAAAAACAGACAACACAATATTTATAAAAGCCTAGTAATAACTTAGCAAAAAGGATTTTTAGACAAAACAAAATGTTATGTGTTATGTAGAATTGCTAGCTTTGTAGAAATAACTATAAAATTTATGAAAGAGAACTATTATATAAGTGTATATATCTGTGTGGGTGTCTGTATGCCTGTAATTTGTTATTATTATATAAAAATATGATACAACAATACAATGTATATATATATATATATATATATATATATATATATATATATATATACCCTATACAATGTACAATGGGAAATAATATCATTTTCATTTGTGTTTTAAAATAAAATAAGTAAATCGTAATTGATTATTCAGATATCACAGAAAAATTTTGCAACAATATATAACAATGAAGATTACAATATTTTTAAACAATAATAACGTAATACAATTAGTATTAAAAAACATGATACAAATGATATAAATGATACAAATTGACATGATACAAATTTTCTTATTATAAATATTGGTCAAGTACAAACCATAGAAGTGATGAAAAGTAGTAGATTTTAATTAAATAAAAGTACAATTTTAACAAAATCACTAATTAATTTCATGTTATCTTGAATATGAAAGTATTTTTGTTCACACCCCAACAGTTGCCCATTTTTGTGAACAATGGCCAAATTGCTTTCCTAAATGTCCTCATTACGGCCAACAATACCGTTATTCCGGATATAATGATAGGTTGTTACTGTAATGACCAGATTATTTCATTGTAGGCGTTTTCTTATTCTGTATAAGGTTTTATTAATTACAAATGTTTTTTACAATTATATATTTTTAATTGTTATGTCGGATGATTAGGTCGACGCTGATTTTATGTTATGAAATATTTTAAAACCAATTGGTCATTATAACTTGCCATTTTAAAGACACCTTTTTCCTAAAATACTTACTATAAATAATACTTCTCTTAAGTTAAATCGCAAAGATCAAATTAATTTTACGTATTTTGTTTTTGCTGAAAAGATGATAAATCAAAAAAAATTTTTGCATTCTTTAGGTAGTTAGCTAACTTATATATTATTTTGTTCATAAACCAATATACTCTATTATTGTGGAAAGCTAACTGTTTAATTTCAACATAACTTCGCATAGTATTAGTATTGAACTACAATTAAACAAACACAAAAATTAAAATACATATCGTTGAAAGAAGTTTAAATATAAAAAAAAACTTAAGATTTGAAGAGGAGTTTTTGCACCTACCTGTGACGAGGTTCGCATGGTGGAACTGGCAGACCGCATCAGCCTCGTACCACGAGATGCGATCTCTGAAGTAGCGGTAGAACACGGGGAAGCCCTCCTCCGGTAGCACCCATGTGTTACTGATGTTTACCTGTTTACAGAAAACCAAACATAATAAAATCAAAACATTTAAACAACAGTAAATGCCACAACTGGGCATTTCATATTTTATATTTTATTATTACACAAACGAATATTTTCAATTAATTCTATTCTATCATAAAATTCAGTTATTAAGTTATAACGAATTCAACCAAAATTTTAGTTAAAAAACATGTTACCAGTCGGGCATCTAAGCTCTTAAATTTTATCTTAAATTTAATTTTCATTTGCATACAATTATACGCAAGACAATTGTTTTGTTTTCTTAAAACTATGCAATCCCGGAAAAAGCAACATCCGTAGAATTCCACGCAGAATGAAATTCGTTACCGAAATACTTGTACTAAAACTTGTATACGTAGCAAGATAAAATTGAAGCCGGAATGCACTAGCTGCATTGTTAATGAACTACACTCCGTATACTCAAACTTTTATTAAAGTTTGAATTGGCTCGGAATCTCGAAGCTTTATCAAATCGACACCGTTGGAAGTAATTTCCTATTCGACGTCATCTGTTTCATTTGCCCCTATTCCGATAGGTATTAATAGGGTATGATTCCATTAAGATCGGTATTCCTTTTGTAATGTGAATTGCCTTATTAAATCACGTCTAACATTTCACGCTTTACTCAATGGCTTAAAGAAAACGAAGTGATGAATAGATCCAACGTAAGTAAATCATATCCTACCTAGTTACATTGTAATACAAATAAATTCATTATGTTATTTTTATAATGCCTTTACGTTTAGTGATGTGACTTTTTAAGCTGTGCACGATATATTGTTTTGTTGTATGTAATGACTAATCATAATTGAATTTATTCATCAATTTTGGTAGTTAATTAAACTCTGCAGCGGTGATTGCTTAAAATAAATTAGAAAGCTAGCTGTGAAAACTATATGGTATATGTGACATGTTGAACTTGTTAATTATAAGGGTAAACTCTTCTACAAGTTCGCGTATATAAAGTATTTGTTTGTCGTCATTTATAACTACAATATATTTAATCTCCTTTTTTTTAACATTTAATGAATAGTAAATTAATAAATATTGGACAACATCACATACATTACTCTGATCCCAATGTAAGGAGCTGAAGCACATATAACGACGGGACCACAAGTACCTAGACCCAAGACAACAGAAAACTAATAAACGTTTTCTACATCGACTCGGCCGATACTCGAACCCGGGACCTCGAAGTGGCGTACCGTATTAAAACCGGTGTACACACTACTCCACTACGGAGGTCGTCAATTTTAAATTTAAATATAAATTGGTATGGTCGGTATATCTTAAAGATGTAAAAGCTGTAAGATATCAATATAAAATTATTATAAGCTGTAAATAAATTTACTGTTCTTCAGTAACATATAGTTTCAAAATCTTATATGTTACATAACAAACATTTTGCATATGCATTAAACGCAAAACAGTGTACGGTTCCCACCAATAAAATAACTTTGTACATGCAAGATGGGAATCGATAGTCAACTGTGTCTAACTCCTACAGTTTGCATAGATACCGAGACAAGCTGTGCTGATAACGTAATTAACCAGCTATTCTCTCGCGCTCGTATTTGACTTGCTGATTCAAATAATCACTCCTGCTCTCTTGTATTTCCTTTGCTGTACATTGGATAAGTGCTAGTTACGTTGAATCAATTGACGATGATTTTAAAAAGTTAAGCGAATAAATTGATATTTCACTGTTGATTTTTTTTTTTTTTTATTTTTTTTTTATTATTCTTTATTGCACAAAAACAAGTACAAAGGGCGGACTTAACGCTATAACAGCATTTTCTGCCAGCCAACCCAGAATAGTGTAGGAGAGTAGTCAGTAGGGTGTGCACAGAAGTAAAAGAAAATTTTAAAATATATACATAGCAATAGATGCTTGTAATAATAATAAATATATATATTAATAATACAATACATTGCGATGTTATACATAAATATACATATACATAATATACATAAATATACACAAACAGATACATAATATATAAGTACATAATTATTTAACATATATACATAAATATATATATATACATATATATATATATGAATCCAATTATGATAAAAATATTGATGAAAATACATCACACAGTGTTGACAGACGACAGATAAAATTGTTTTACTTGGCGCTTGAAGGAATCGCGCGATGGAGCTCTACGAATATAATCAGGCAAAGTGTTCCAAAGCCGGGCTGCAACTAGAGAGAAAGAGTTGGAAACAAAGCCAGATTTATGGGAAGGTATGAAAAGGGTAAGGAATTGAGAGGATCGTAGGGGCTTATTATGAGTAGAGGAAAGAAGAGAAAATTTAGAGGATAAGTAAGTGGGAGCATTAGGGTCAGTAAGAATAGAGTAGAGAAGACATAGAAGCCGAGTATATCTACGTTCTCGTATAGGAAGCCAGTGTAACTGTTTCCTAAAACGAGAAACGTGGTCGAATTTGTGTAAGCTAAAGATAAACCGAATGCCAGAGTTAAGGAGACGATTAAGTTTATGTAGGTGTTCTTCCGACAGATCTAGATAACAGGAGTCACCGTAATCAAGAATTGGGACCAAGAGGGTAGTAACAAGCTGGATTTTAGTTTCCATAGGCAAAAAGTTTTTTAAACGCATCATGGAATGCATAGTGGCGTAAAACCTACGAGAAACTTCTTTAACATGTTCCCCCCAACTGAGTTTACTGTCAATGATAATGCCGAGGTCTTTAACACTGCTGCTGAACTCTATTGGTATATTATTATATCGTAGGTTGGGCAGAGTCAGAACATCTAATTTAGCTAACTGTCTCCCGCTGCCTATAATGATGGCTTGACACTTGGATGGATTGACAGTGATACCATATTTAGCGGACCAAAGAGAAATGCGGTGGAGATTGTCATTTAGGGAGTTAATGGCCGCGGCAAGATCATTGACAGTAGAGTGTTCGTAGAGCTGCAAGTCATCGGCATACAGGTGGTAGTGCGAAGTTAAAATTTTAGTGATGGCGTTTATAAAAACAGAAAATAACAGAGGAGATAATATGCCGCCTTGAGGAACGCCGGCACTCACTTCGCACCAATCAGATTGTAGCTGACCAATGCGTGTGGATTGCCGGCGCCCTCGAAGATAAGAAGAAAACCATTCAACGGTAGGGTCTGACAAGTTAGCATGGGAAAGAAATGCAAGAAGGAGGTCATGGTCTACTGCATTGAAAGCATTGCTAAAGTCAATTAGCACGAGCATTTTTTATTTATAATTTGTTTTTATAATTCATCTCATGCATGGCAATAAGAAAAACCTGCACGTATCTTTTTACATTGAAATTATAGGACACGTGTAACCACAAACTCGCATTGGAGCAGCGACGAGGAAAAAATTCCAATCCTCAATGAGAATTAGTTTATTAATTAAGGTATTTATTATTATCTGGGTAGGTTGTCTTGCAAACAGTAACGATTCCTTTTATCCAACGCGCCACCCACCATGAAAACTAAGATGTTGTGTCTCTTGTGACTGCAGTTACACTGGCTCACTTAATCTTTAAATAAGTTGTTGTATATTATTCGTTCAGTCTGAAGGGAGAAACAAAGGATTAAATTGAAATAAGAAATGTTAATCGGTAAAGTCAAAGAAGAATAATAATCTACAAGTGGAAACATAAAAGAAAATTTTCGATTTTCGCGATTTCCCCTTTATTCGCAATTAATTTCTTAACCATGATTTAAATTTCGATGAATAGTCCTCGATTAATTTGCTTTATATTTCACTGGACAAGATTTATTGAACATTATGCGGCTCGCCCTGGATACTCAAGGGGGTAATTTTTTTAATAAATATAATGACAAATGTTCTTGGCAAGAAAACACTAAATAGCTGCATAACTTTATTGTTAGGCGTTTATTTATTTAGATATTTAAGACATAAATATCTTTACTGAAATACTTATGTAAGCTAAATATGAATAATATAAAAAAATGGTTTACTAATAAATTTGTTTTTAAACACGAATCAAAATAGAACGAAAGCTTATAGTTCTAACTACTCAGATTCTACTGAAAAAAGAAAATAACTTGAGAGCTCAAAAAAATTTTACAGCAAACGATTTTTTTGATTGCAAGTAAGAAACTGTACAAATTTTATTATTGGCTATCCTCTAAAACGTTTTGAATGATATAATGCAAAGACAATCTTCAATTTTATCTGAATAAAGATTTATAATGAAATGGAAAATATGGCCTATGTAAATAGCTTATCGTAAAAACGTCTAGAAAATTGTTTTGATTTATCTCCTCAGGTAAAGCGAGCGTTAGCCATGTAAGCGTACGAAAACAATTTGTTGTGAGAAAACACCGTCACAGTTCAGCCAATTCGTACGAAATATTTACAAATAATGACAAAAAAATCTTGTTCGTTTACCGAGCGCTGTTTCGATTAGTGAAAACCGCATCACAATCAGTTAATTGATTTAAAAGAAGCTGGGTAGTTTTAATTTTTTAATATGATATAATTGATTTTATAGGAAACATAAATTAATATTTGATAATAGTCAAGGAATTTAATCGTTTATAAAAGTGATTTTAGAGAATGACTTCAAATAATAACACATTAGAGAAAGTCCTAATTGGAGTCCATTGGAAACGTTTATCCTTTGTAGATCATTTTTATTGTAGGATTAAAAAATGCACAACAATAAATGAAAATTATTAATTTCGGGATATTTACTATGTTTTTTATTTTTGTTCGGTGGAGCTTGATATTTCGATACTATCTACGAATGTCTTGTTCACGAGATTGAAGTTTGCGGGTAGACATTATCTACGAATGTCTTGTTCACGAGACTGAAGTTTGCCGGTAGATGTTGATAATATTAGAAGTATCAAATCAATTATTTACATGTAAAAAAACGTGGTAAATATCCCAAAATTAATAATTTTCATTTATTGCAATAACTTTAATAATAAAAATAACCATGTTAATTTAAAATCTTAAATATATGAAAACCTTTACAGTTTAATTTATTTGTCACCTCACCTAGGAAAAAAAATGTATGCGCTAAAGTTTTGCGATTTGGAACAGCAGTGGTATCCTGCAAAAATTTAACGCGATAAACGATTTCTAAGATATAAGATTTATTTTGAGACAGTTTCTAAACTCGCTAAAAATGTACATATTTTCGTTTGCAAACGTGCGCCCCTCTTGGTTTAATCATCCGCGTGCATTAACAAATATCATCGATTTTTATTTTTCACATTAAGACATTACGTAAGGACGGGCGTTACGATACAAGTACTATGGTCAAACCTTATTTTTGAGTCACTCTATTTATTGAATCATTAAAAACCGTTGCGGCACTTAGAAAAAAATCTAAGTAAACGGGAAGTAATGTTTTAAACTATGCAGTGATAATGAGTAGACGCTGAATATATTTTTCGTTATTTTACTCAACAATATCTTTTTATTCATTTTATTTTTAAAAACCTTTTAAATATTTTATTCATAAATAACATAAAAAAGAAAACTAAAATATGGAAATATTCCCTATTGTTAAATTATTCATAATAACAATCATACAGATAATTAATTGAATTTATCATAGAATAAGGTGTTACATAATTCCAAATTAAAGATTTAAATTATATTTTAATTAAATCATATCGCGACACTTGATACACTCCTTTGTACTTTAAGAAGGCCGTCTCTGGTCCTAAGAGCACTGTCAAGTCTATTGTTACTACAAAATGGATAGATCATTGTTTTTGTATTGTATTTCATTTAGGGTTTATCTTTTTCATAAGCAGATTCATGAATTTTTTAACATATACATACAATACAAGACAGGCATACATATATATTTTACAATGTCCCTTAACTTTATTTGTAATTTTTAACATCATAGTTGCAGAAATCACAAATGTACAAACATATACAATATTCTTATTAATTTTTTTTTTATATTATAGGTTGGCGGTCGAGCATATGGGCCACCTGATGGTAAGTGGTCACCATCACCCATAGACAATGACGCTGTAAGAAATATTAACTATTCCTTAAATCGTCAATGTGCCACCAACCTTGGGAACTAAGATGGTATGTCCCTTGTGCCTGTAGTTACACTGGCTCACTCACCCTTCAAACCGAAACACAACAATACTGAGTACTGTTATTTGGCGGAAGAATAACTGATGAGTGGGTGGTACCTACCCAGACGGGCTAGCACAAAGCCCTACCACCAAGTAAGTAAATATATTAACGTTATGAATTATTGTTAATAGCCCAAAGAATTATAATAGCCCGAGGATATTTTTTGGTTTTTTGCTATAACTTGTACGTCTCTGTATATTTTTTTCATTAAGATTCCTTGTATATTCTTTAAATCCTTTTTATAAATTTATAAAGATTATTTATTTACTTCAATATAATGCTTAAACAAATTGTTACACACCGCACATAACATTAATGTATTAATTGTACGCATGATATTATTATTTTCCATATTTATAGATGGAAATTTACTGGAATAGAAAAATATTATTAATAGGCTACGTAGATAAGGATGAAACATTTATCTTTTATGTTAATCCTGTGATAAAAATATCGCATACCTACTTAATTCTATACTCAGACCAAACGTTATAGTGTGAACAGACCACAACAACAGAATAAGATTTATTGAAATTAGGATATGAGAATTATTTAGTTTTATTTAACACATTTAAACAACACTCACATATTTAAAAAAAGAATACAAAAAAAAGTATAACTAAAACTTAATAAACAATAAAAGAATATCATTTTTGTAGTAATTTCTTTTAAGTAATTAAAGAAAAAACTTACAAATATAATATATTTTTTAAAGTCATTAAAGAAACTTACTAAATTTTCATCAAAATAATTTTTCTAGCTTAAATATAAGATTATTTAAAATTCACACAAAGAGATAAGAAACGTTAAATTCACCGAAGTGATAAATTACGTCTACAGGCGAATTCAACTGGAGACGGTAGAAAGTTAGGTTCGCTTTGAGCGAATGCAAAGAATTAATGTCTTGATGTTTTAAACATAAATGGAACCTTTTATTTAACCAATAGAATTTAGTTATCGCAGAAAATAATCACAATACTAATGTTAAAAAAGAAAAACCATCTAACATAAATATTTAAGCATGTGATTTTCGATTTCAGTCGTTGTTTTGTAAGAATAAGAAAGTCATTCTTACCGCGCGTCCTTGGACTGTGACGAACAGAGTCAAAAGTAGAAAACACCACATTACGTAGCCGTAGCGCGTAGTACTGACGTAGCAATGTAGCGACCACCGTAGAGGTCAGCCGCCTTCGCGTGACTGCCGCGGCATCGTGCGCTACGGCTTGCGTGCCGCGCCATCGTCTCGGGCCCCGCCGCACTTTATATAAACAAATAACCGACAACAAGGATTACCTACTTTTGTTTTACTTATACTTACTGTGTTTTGTTCGTAGGGGTCAGGGTTAGGATTATGCGGAATTATTCTTAAACGAGTTGAATAAAATTTTAATCAGATTAAAATGAATAAAAAAATATTCTTGTTTAGAGAATAGGGTTGATGTTTTTTTGTATGTAATTTTATACAACAACATAGTACATAAGTTGCATTATTTTTAATAATACCAATGAAAAATATAAAAATATTTAAGAATGTTTGATAAGACTATTAGGTTAAAACAATGACCAATATCAGTTGACATTAAATATAACTTCTTATTAAATAAAAATCAACTTTAAACGAACATTATCTGAGACACAGAGGCCTCATGGAGAGTTTTCAAGATTTTATCAACATGAACACAATGTCACGTCACCGCTACAAAGGTTAGGATCCCATTTTCTGCGACTTGCTGACCAGTAATGTGAGTCAGCTATAAAATGACAAATACTCCGAAGAAAACGACTATAAAGAAACCCTAATGGGGTTGCAAGATAATGGTTATAGCGTCGCCGGTCACAAATGCATACTCTATGGAGAAATTAAAAATTATAGTATAATTTTGACGATGTAAATCTCAGTACATGTGAATTACAATATGATAATCTACTAACATTAATTTAAAATATTTTTGTAGAATCTGCTACGACATATTTATTGTAGAAATTGCTCTGTAAATGAAAAATGTAGAACAGATCCAAGGACGGAAGCAAAAGACAAGTAACGTAATGGAACCACAAACTAAAAATAGCCACTAAACAAATACACTGTGTTATTTAAGGAATCTTTTAAATCCATCTTTACTAACGTAGCAATCATTGGGATAGTAGTTGAATTACAAAGGTACAAATTAAAGTTTATATGTAGTTGAAAATAAAACAATTTGATATCCTTAGTGTCACTAATCTGTTAAACCCATATCAAGTATTTTAAATACATACTTATTGTTTGAGGGTTTTCGCTGAAGATTATTCAAGGTTATGAGATTATATTAACACAATAAAAAAATTTATTAAAAAAAAATAAAAAAAATAATTGTAGTGTAAATGAATTGTGAAATAATAGTCAAGTAATAAAATTATAATAAAAAAAAATGGCAAAATCTTTCTTTTCAATCAAATAAACTCTTATTTAGAAATAAGGATTAAACAAAAGTGAAACCAACTTGAAACTTTAAGATTTGAATAACGTTTTTAAAAATCGAATAGACGGATGAGATTTAAAGCTTTAGCTTCTTTTCATTTCTGTTTCGTGATTCAAAGCGCTCGTGTACTGCTGTATCCATCTCGTTAAATTGAAATATAAAAAATATAAAATTGACGCATTGCAGAGCGTAGTAAATTGATTGGTCGGCGCTGAATAACTACGAATGTATAACTTCATTCGATTCTGATATGTAAAGAATAAACGATACGCACATATAATTAAATAATCAATTCATCCCATAACCATGGACCGATGGACTGACGGAGCAACTGTTTTTATTTATTTTATTGATATTTTAGTCGCGTACAATATTAGTTTAAGCTTTATATAAATTCATTTTTTAAACATATATTTCAACCTTGATAATTATAAATATAATAATTTGATACATATATAATTATGTATAGAATTTCTTAGAAAAATTACCACACATTCAATGGTGTTAAATTAGTGAAGTCGCATGAAGATAAATGATTAGAAATCTTTTTTTTTATTAATCGTACTTCAAAATAATAAAAATCGCAAAAGAATATATAAGATTATATACAAAAACATTAATCTGGAAGTGCCGAATCTCATTTTCAACACAACCTACATAATACTTTCCCTTTTTATTTGATTCGCATATTGGCGACACGGCCCGGCTTCGCGTGAATGCAATTTGTTGTGAGTCGGATATACGTCGTTGACCTTGCTCGATTGGGCGTCACTGATAAATATGCCGCGCGAAAACCTCACACCTTTCCTTGTGTTTGCGACAAAAGTGTCAAAGTTCCATTGAGTTCGTCCCGCTCTGATATATTAGGCACCAGAGCGACGGAGAGATTGCATCACGATTGGCGCGTATCGATTACCAAAAATATTCGTTAAAATAATATTTGAACTTAAATTACCTTAAAATAAGCCGAAGAGTCGAGATGGCCCAGTGGTTAGAACGAGTGCATCTTAACCGATGATTGTGGGTTCAAACCCAGGCAAGCACCGCTGATTTATGTACTTAATTTGTCTTAATAATTCATCTCGTGCTCAGAGGTGAAGGAAAACATTGTGAGGAAACCTGCATGTGACAAATTTCATAGAAATTCTGCCACATGTGTATTCCACCAACCCGCATTGGAACAGCGTGGTGGAATATGTTCCAAACCTTCTCCTCAAAGGGAGAGGAGGCCTTTAGCCCAGCAGTGGGAATTTACAGGCTGTTGTTGTTGTTGTAAGCCAAAGGTTCCCTTTGTATTGTCTTATTTATTATTACAATGTAATTAAAAAATGTTTTTATAGATAGCTTAGCGAAAAAACGTTTTGTCTGGGTTTCCTGATATATTATGTCGCTTGCTTACCCAACTAACACTACTTTATTATGAACTAAGGTTCTATGTATTATAATTTAGCCTTGTCTTTCTATATCGCTTCATGGCCTACTAATTTAATCTGAATTGTACCATGGTTTATGTATATGATGAAAATAGTGTTATTAGAAATAAAAAGTTCGAAGTAAATTGTAGAAGTTTATGTGTTCATTTAGTTTGAGTGAACGTAGCAAAACAAATTTCCTGTAATACTTCAATAGCAGAAGTATATTCACTTGCGGTGTTCTCCGAATCTCGAAACACTAATACCTAAATAAATATATAAGTTTTGATTTGTATGAACATTCATCTCTGAGTTTGTATGGGCCAAACTACTTTGGGTAATTTAAACTGCCAATGTTAAAAGTTTGTTGTTTCAGCTAGTTTCCAACCGTATGTTCGAAAGTGAACGATTTTTTGGGAGTATTAGTTATTTGAAATCAGTGACAAAGTAAAATAACTATGCGTTTGAATAATATATGTAAAAGACAATTTAAATCAATATTAAATCTGTAGTTAACCAATATATTAATCTAGATAAAGATTAACAATTAATTGAATTAATGGAGAAAATGGTTTAGCATATAAACTGTAGTTTTATACTACTAAATATTTAACATATACATATAAAATTAGTTACAATGAGTACTTACAACCCCTACAACATAGATATAATTCTTATAGGGAACTAGGTATTCTGTGGGTGCGACCAGTCACCTTCCGACCAGGGCCGTATTTAGAGGAGGGCAACCTGGCAACTGACCTGGGGCCTCCACATGAGTGGGGGCAACACTTTTCAGCGAGTTAACAAATACCGAGACATAGTCAGATTATAATAATCTTACTACTTAATGTTTTAAAAGTTACCTATACATGTAAATGAATCATAGCTTACTGATTAAAATAAAAACGTTTAATAGTCCATAATATAATTATTGGGGTCTCCACGCTCCTGTTGGTCTAGGGCCTCCACTGCTTTGTGGCCCCAGGGCCTTTACAACTTTAAATCCGACTCTGTTTCCGACTTACGCAGGTGTTGACCTGTGTAAGATTGGACGCGAAGCAACGGCGGTTTGTCACCATTGCGGCGCGGACCAAGATACTGCCCAGCTTACGCTGGGGGCGTGTCCCGCGTGTACCGTGGCGAAGCAGGTTTTGGTCCAGGAAATTGGGCGAAATCTCTCCCTGCGGGCAGTCGTGTCGGCGATGCTACGCAGGGAATCGGCGTGGGAGGCCGTAGTGTCCTTCTGTAAGACCGTTATGGTCCAAAAGGAGATTGCGGAACGGGCTCGGAAGAGGCTCGATCCCGCCCGGTGGAGACGACTCACGGGTAGTCCTCCCGGCCTCCAAGCCCCTTTGCCCGGGGTGGAATAAATAGGGCATTCCCTCCAGCCGTGGGTGCGTGAGATGGGGGTCTCACCCATCCGTTTCATACGGCCGAGAGGAGGACGACAGCCTGGTTATGGCCCCGGACTGCCAGTGTACGCACCAGCGAGGGGTGCGGGGAGGGCGAGACCATTCTTCGCCCTCCTGAGTCGGGCTCCGCCAGCCACGAGCGCGTGGATGGGGCAGCGGACTTGCGGCGAAAGCGATCCCACAGCCTCTCCGTTTCCGTGCTGATGGCGGCCATCGCAGGGTTTTTAGTGATATACTCACTAAAAACCCTGCGATCTCACATAATCCGACATCCCCCCAGGAGTCGGATATCTATGAAGATTATCCCTGCTTTAAAAAAAAGGTATTCTGTGGGTTTTAAAATCTTCAATTTTGTAATTATTTGTTTTGATGTATTCCCTAATATTTAACCAGTGCTGTCAGCATGCGAGAATAGTTTTTTTTTTGCATAAAAAAACCATAGTAATAATAATAAAATAATATTTCCAATTAGATAAAGTAACTTTCATCAATTATCTCTTCTCTATTAGTGAAAACCTTTTGAAAATCCTTCATGTGGTTTAATAGTAATAAAGACAAAAATAAACGGCGACATTATTTTATATCGTTTACATTAACTAAAACTGAAATATGTCAAAGACATTCTTTACTTTAGACAAAGGTATCACAATACGTATTCCTTAGTTGTTATAAATAGTACATTTCAATACGCTTAAGTGAATGTCTATCCACTGTGTGATTACACACCGTTCCTTTCATATCAAAGTGCCAAAGTAAATCCATTCCTCCGACTTTTCTCCCCAAACGTGACATGAATATCAACCCGTAGATATTGTAGGTAAGGCCCTGCCACCTTTGCGATACACGGCAATTCCACGCGTTTATAGGATGTGTAGAGTCTAACCAACTTTTTCACTCGGTTAACTGATAGACTTAGAAATATATACCTTATTACCTGCGTAATAAGAGCTAGAGATTTCCTCGTAGGTATAAAAATGACTGATAAAAATTGTAATAAATATTTTCCGTTACAACAATAACTCCGTATCGGTTGCACAGACGAGGTATGATGAAGGCTTTAATACACAATAACGCGACCGCTTTATGACGCTGATAGCAATTTCTTTGTTTATAGTTCGCGTAGTTTTATTACCTAATCTGGTCGTTAGAAGTGGACTTTATAATGTTTCTAGCTCGAACGGAGATAAATTAAATTGAACTGAATAATGTAAGTTTTATTTTTATCTGAATTGGTTTTAAAAATATGATTCATCGTTATCATCTATTCATCGCCAATGGCCTAAATATTGATTTCGCTACATTATTTATACGGGAATTCCAAATCCTTAATTGAAATTACTAATTTTCGCTCACGGCTTCGCCTGCGTTTTAGATGGGCGAAGTTCGTAATTTTTAGGTATAAAAGGAACAAACTTTTTATACCTAAAAATTACGAACATCATACCAGGGAAGAACCTGTGTCCTTCATGCTTCATTCCCGATTTCATAATATTCAATTTAGTGTTTAAATCATGAAACAAAAAACAGACAGTCATAGTAACTTACCCATTTACTACATTAATTTAGATAAACATTAATGTGAATAATAGTAAATAAGTAAGCCATTTAAATATAAAAGCTGTTCTATTTTATTAACATCTCTACGTCGACAGTAATATTAACTGCATTGCAGACGTGCACAACATGCAGATGTTTTGAGAAAATAATAAAAAACTAAAATACCATTCCACAGCCATGTTATATAAATAACTCTACACACGGTACAGTACAATTAGAGACGGCACAGACTATACAAACAAAATAATATATTATAAATTAACTTAAATAATTATGAGCTGTAACAATATTTACTGGATAAAAGTATACATCAATATAAAAAATAACAAATAACGTAAATTAACATGCTTGACGCGCGGTATATTTCAATTAAATTATTAAAAAAAATGTAACCTAATCTATGCGAAATATTATGAACTATAAAACTTGTATATATTTTATTATACGAGTATGTTCAATAAATGTTCACAACCTTTCGACAATTTACAATTGTGAGATTATAACGTGTTTACAATGAAACGGTGATGACATATATATAATAAATAAATATGAGACAACATCACATACATTATATACATATATATTTCAATGTGGAATGTTTCGTTTCATGAAACTTAAGGAATATTTTTTAATGTAGCGTATCAAAATTGTAAAATTAACTTATCAATAATGAGAGGTCTATGACTTACACAAGTCAAGTCAAGAAACTTAAAGAAAGAAGAACGTCTTTGAAAAGAAATTGTTTAACGGAATCTCATAGCAAACACAAAATGTATAATACCATGCTTTCAGCGGGTTTTAAAATTAAATTGAGTTTTATTTAAGTCTTGAATTTTAACTTATATCTCTTCTAACTTATATAATTAAATCATTTGCAGGGGCGAGTGTGCAAAGTAAAAAATTCCATTCTCTAATTGCACAACAGCAAAAACGTCCTTAATTACTTTGTTTTGTATGGAATAACAAAATATTTTTCTGTATATGAAGTCCTTTTGATTCTGTTCCAGGCTATCATTGTTGCTCTTATTGCCAACAGCAGCACCTTACCGTTTCATACCGGAACGTGAAATACTACCCTATGCATATTTAAATTACAACAGTAATCCAGTCGTTTATATAAACGACGTACCTCATCACGTAATTATAGTATACGGCTCGAAATACTGTTCTGGAAGCCTCATTGGAAGCAAAGTCGTAATCACCGCGGCCAGCTGCCTAGTGAAGAGGAAAAACGAGCCAGTTATAGTAAAAGTGGGTTCCAATACCACAACCGGAAATGGGTAACTACAAAATTATACTGGTAATCACTTTTTCTACTTCTACAGTTAAAAGTCTAATAATATTCTTAGTATTGGGATTAGAATTCATGCTGTATATTGAATCATAATAAATTTAATTCAAAGCTTTAAGTGAACATCATCATCAACAGCCTGTAAATTTCCCATTGCTGGGCTAAGGCCTCCTGTCCCTTTGAGGAGAAAGTTTGGGGCATATTCCACCACGCTGCTCCAATGCGGGTTGGTGGATAGTCATGTGTCAAAGTTAATTAGTCAAGTGCAGGTTTATTCACGATGATTTCCTTGACCGTCCGACCGACCGAATTAAGCACATGAAAATTCAGTGGTGCTTGCCTAAGTTTGAATCATTAATTATCAGTTAAAATGCATTGTTCACCATTGGGTCACCTCGGATCATATATTTATATAATAATAAAGCAACATCAATATCAAACATTCTAATTCGGAATACTAAGTTCAACTGTCAAGAACTATATTATATTATCACTAAACTGAAATCAAGATGTTACTAGTGAACTAGTGAAATTATTGATTAGTGCTGTCTAACCAGCTATCCTTGTCAAATTTTCATGCAGTTTAACAGTTTGTAACTTTACCTATTACTGGATGAGTGACGTCTTAACCCCGTTGACACTAACGATTTAACTCGTTTTTGTCTAATTTAGGTAATAAAACTTATTCGTCCTCGTGGAAAAGTCTAAAAGGAATCATGATATTGTTGTCTTTACGGTTTTTGGAGAGGGCAAGATTATAAAAAAAGAAAATATTAGCGCGAATTTTAACTCGCTCAGCAGAATATGCTGGATCCGGGAACATTGTGATAACTTTAATTTTCATTACAGTATCTCTTTATATATTCTTTGCTTAATTTGAATGAAGAAGAACGTTATTAATTAATATCAAGAGTTATCTTTCAACAATTAATTAACAAAAATAACTTTAGCTAATGATATATAAAGATATAATAAATATATTTTTTAACAATTCCAAGTTCACTTGTTATCTTGGAATGTTCGACATATTTCGAATAGACTACTGTTTCTAACATAATAAAGCTGACGCATCGAAATATTGCATACCATGAACGCAAAGGCGCATGAAGCTCTTTCACCGGTATAAAATAAAATTCATTTATTCAGCTTTAATTTTGTTGAAGCACTGTTGCGTTTTATTTTTGCAATCTATAGCTTCAGTCACTGTTACATAGGCAAAATAGAAATTGCTTTGTGCCAAAGCTTGACAATGGTAGGGATGGTTAACATAGTAAAAAGTGTCCATGTGTATGGATGGTGACCACTAACTATCAGATAGTTCATTTGCAAGTTTTTCTACCAAATTAAATAAATAAAGAATGTTTTTGTAAATATAAACAGTATTAACATTTAATCAATCCTTTTTTTCTAGGCAAATAATTTCCGTCGTAGAGTGTAAGATCCATGAATATTACAAACATTTAAGCAGCTTAGACAACGACATAGCATTGTTGATACTGAAGGTAAACTATATTAATGAACTGCATTTATTGCGAGTCATTAAATTTGAAGCTCAAAGAATGTATACGTGAGAGTATTTTTTTGATTTATTTTTGAACAGGAACATGTCGTTTTTGGGAATGGTGTTATTAAAACGGTTCTTGTAGAGCCAGAAATAGCTGTACGTGTTGGCGCCCAAGTTGTTGTGACTGGATGGGGTGGTATAGTGAGTTAATTCTTATATTACAATTTTTAGCTTACGTTTATATCTACTAAACTAGCGGCGCCATCTATGCGTAGGCATTTCATTTATTGCGTGTGTAGCGCCTGAAAATATATGTCCTTGGTTCAGCTACATTGTGTTAAGTTTTTTCAAAATACACTGTAGTTCCTTAAAGAACTTAGAGATGGCGCTCAAACCTCAGATTAAATAACTTATTGACTACTAAATTGTAAATGTTTGAAATATTTGTGTACGTTTTCTTCGTTTTTTTTAACCCATAGCTAAAACATATGCATAAAACTTATACCAGTAAATGCAGCATTCTTGGGTGTAATAATGTTCTAGAGGACTAAAATAAATGTTCGTATATTTATAATCTGTGCGTTCCTAATGTTTCGATCTAATGATTCGATTAAGATAATGAGGTGCTAAGAAGTTAGTTACACAGTGCACTATTAACTTTATGCACTCGGGATGGTTAATAGAAAAAGAAACGAAATTATATTTGTATTTGTTGTTTATTTTAAAATAAACGGTTTATAGAAATCCCTATTTTACTTGTTCTAAGCTGCATATTGCTATTGTAAATTTATATTATCTAATTTATCCCTTTTTAATCTATTTCAGGATTTGCCAGCTAAATATTTGAACGTAATATTGCGGTCCGAAATGTTAATAATTGATAGAAAAGTCTGTCAAACACATTATGGCGAATTAATAACTCCTTCAAATTACTGCGCTAAGTATAATTTAGTAAGCTATTTTATTATATTACATATATGTATGTATATATAACAATTACTATTTAATAATATTTCAAAAAACTTTGTTTACACATTCGAAAATGATTTAAAGTTGATTACATGTATTTTAACTCTTATAAACGTTTATATACACATTCCTATCAATATGAGTTATAAATATCGAATTTCTATGTTTATATGAAATAAATTGCTACAAGGAATTGTAACATTCGTTATTGTTACTTAAGATCACGAAATAGTTTTTTGTAACTTCTATTACCAACTCATAGGTTCATATGTACAGCGATGTATTCACCCTCCAGCAAAGATCATACGTTCCCGGTTCGGTGGGCTTCATTTATTCGTGTAGAGTGATATTTTATGTAAATTTTTTATAGGAACATCGGCTTAGTGATAACGGCGGTGGGGCAATATTTGAAGACTTATTGGTCGGTATATTATCGTCTGGAACTGACAGCAAACAAAGAAATAACTTCGCTATTCTAACAAACGTATCGTATTTTAACAGGCAAGTATATGATATTTATAGACTTTGAATAGTTTAGTTGAATATTGAGTTAACCTAAACAAACACATGCCTCACATATAAATAATAACAACAACAGCCTGTAATTTCCCACTGCTGGGCTAAAGGCCTCCCTGCCTTTGAGGGGAAGGTTCGGAACATATTCCACCACGCTGTTCCAATGCGGGTTGGTGGAATACACATGTAATATCACATGCAGGTTTCCTTCACCGCTGAGCTAAATTATGAAGACAAATTAAGCACATGAATCAGCGGTGCTTGCCTGGATTTGAACCCGCAGTCATCGGATGCACGCGTTCTAACCACTGGGCCATCTCGACTTATATAAACATACCTTAAAAATACCCGTAATGTATTTCACCATCAGTCTATATCGGCCAACTCGTACTATAAATATAAGTATTTAAATCATTTTTGCGTCTGTAGTTCTGAATCCATGGGTATAATTTAAAACGAAATTATTAACTTCTTAGAAACTATGTAATGTTCACCTTCTGACCAATTCTGGCCACAGCTGCAATCGCAAGGAAGACTATCCACAGACCACATATTGTAATGCACAAGTGTGTGCATAAAAATAGGTGGACTCTCATAATTCAATGAGATGGAAAATCCATTACCATCAGAGAGAGTTTAGATGCAGTCCTAACGGTTATACGTTCTTCCCACTTCCAGACTCTCACTCAGAGGAATAGAATTTTACAACCGCAAATGACTCTCCCTTTTTATCGGCCTAGCAAGAGGCTTAAGGCCAGAATCACGGAATCTGCGGTCTTATATCCAGCCACAACACAAACTAAACAGCCACAAAAAGTGCAACTATATTTCGATTTATATAAAATTATTATTATTTCCATACCTAATATAGCCAGATTTTAAACAGAATTGTGTTACATGGATTTAGGTAGAACTTATTGCCAGTAAAGCTTGTCTATCCTATTGCAATCAGAGCAAATGACAAAAATAATTTTATATGAAGTCGGTAAAAAATATGTACGTATAGCTTATTCCAATGAAAGTAGGAAAAAAGATAAAGAAACATTAGGTTTACTCTCAAAATTCCGATAACAGTTCCGTCGACGTTTAAACGCCATGTTTTCGCAAATCCATATTGATTTTCATAGATTAATCAAGCTCTCGACCAATAATACCGCATCAATTTGCTGTCAAATGTTTTTTTATTGGCTTTTTTCCCGTTATGGTTGGAATCGAGCATATACAAGTAGACCTGAGATGGCCCAGTGTTTAGAACGCGTGCATCTGCACCGATAATTGCGGGTTTTATAATTCATCTCATGCTCGGCGGTGAAGGAAAACATCGTGAGGAAACCTGCATGTGACAAATTTCATCGAAATTCTGCCACATATGCATTCCACCAACCCGCATTGGAACAGCGTGGTTATATATGTTCCAAACCCTCTTCTTAATGGAAGAGAAGGCCTTATCTCAGCAGTGGCAAATGTACAGGCTGTTACTTTACTTTTACTACATTATATATATATTTAAACCGCAATCTAACTCCCCTGAAAAAATATTTATACATAAAACCTAATTATATAAAAATATTCCCTCAAGAGAATCATTACAATTAAGTCCTTAAATATATACAAATATGAATTAAAAATATTTTTTCCGTTGAATCGCAATAATTATATTACTTAAATAATAAATATAACCACAAACTTTTATTTGATAACAACGTACTCACAAATAAATTAAATATGAATGCACTCAAATTTCTCAAAGACAAAGTTGTAAAGTCACGTTACACTACCGAAAAAATGAATGTTCAGATGTAACATAACTGTTACTGAGGCTATATTTTATGAAAAAGGGTTACAATGTTGTATAAGTTGTATAAGTTGAGGCTCGAGACCGAAACGATTTACAAAAGTACAAGTCATTAGCCTGCCTAAACCACGTTAGAATTCAATCAGACGAATGACTCTTTTTCCGGTGCTATTTTATTTTGCTTTAACAGTTTCCTACGCTTTCTTTCATCTTTATTTTGAGATAAAATTATACTGAAAAAAAACTTATATTTCCAAAGGATAACAAAGCTGCAACATTGTTTTTCTTTAACGCGATCATATTAGTATCTACTAGCAATGCGGATTCATCTAAAGAATCTAGTTCCTTGCAGCTCATTATTATTATATACTAGCTGACCCGGCAAACTTCGTACTGCCATAATCGAAATGCTTAACTTAGTCCAAATGTGATGTGCATAGAAACCATCGCACGTAGCGAATATATAATTCATTTTTTTAAAGATTTGTTAAATAAATATTTCTGATACATATTCCATTACAAACTTTAATATAATAAAAAAGTATTGCGTTATAATACCTTGAAAGTGGGCATAAAATTGTCCTGAACCATATGTGTTGCGCCAAATGATGTCATGTGGAAACAACTGTTATATTTTTGAATGTTGGCTAAGAAATGCTTAGAATCATTTCCCATTCCAGAAACTAAAGAGCGTAAGGGAT
Organism: Vanessa cardui; assembly: GCF_905220365.1. Taxonomy (NCBI): domain Eukaryota; kingdom Metazoa; phylum Arthropoda; class Insecta; order Lepidoptera; family Nymphalidae; genus Vanessa; species Vanessa cardui. The sequence continues at coordinate 11,210,312 of NC_061129.1, forward strand.
CTGGTGGTGGGACACACACACACACACACTATAGCTAAAGTTTAAAAAAATAGAGCAAGTAACTTGAAATATCACTGTTACGTAGCGGTAACCGTCAACTCACAAAGATAGAAGCAAAGAATATAATAATATGTAGGGGGATAATAGGATGCACTCTTTGTCATAAGACGAATCGATAGACGATAAAGGATCGATCTGTTTATTGGTTGTCAAATGTCAAATATTATGGTTACGTTCATAAATGTAATATGTGACAAAACTTCAATCAATCAATCAGCCCATTTTCGTCCACTACTGGACATAGGCTTTTCCATTGCACGTCACTGTGATCGTTCTTAGGCTACTCGCATCCAGCTCCTGCCAGCCTTCTTGCGTAAGTCGTCGCTCCACCGTGCCCGAGGATGTCCTACACTACGTTTGCCGAGACGCGGTCTCCACTCTAGAACACTTTTTCCCCAACGGTTATCGGTTTTGCGACAAATATGGCCAGCGCACTGCCATTTCAGCTTACTAATCTGGTGAGCTATGTCGATGACTTTGATTTTCTGACAAAATTTAAGATTTATCAAACAATCTATGTACATAAAAATGATCTGATAGACAGTAAACAACTGAAGTTAGTTAAAATTAAGGTTCTTTTGGTACCTCCTGTGAATTAATATGTAGTTATAAAGATATAACTATTCTTTCAATTTGATTTCTGAATAACGGGGGCAACATCAAATGTTTGACAATGTAAGGATTACCCATGTTACAAAAATATGATTATGGAGCTGATAATGACATCAATAACTAACTAACATGTTTAAGAAGCTCTAAACATCGATGTTAATTGATAACATCGGCGTTTTTTTCCAACTAAAAGAAATTTGAGAAATAGATGTAACGAACTCATACGTAGCTCACCGCATGGACCATGTATTATATTTTTAATGACAACGTGAAATACCTCTGGATCAAGAGTTTGATCGGGAATTATTAATTATCTATACTTGGTGGTAGGGCTTTGTGCGAGCCCGTCTGGGTAGGTACCACCCACTCATCAGTTATTCTACCGCCAAATAACAGTAGTCAGTATTGTTGTGTTCCGGTTTGAAGGGTGAGTGAGCCAGTGTAACTACAGGCACAAGGGACATAACATCTTAGTTCCCAAGGTTGGTGGCGCAGTGACGATGTAAGGGATAGTTAATATTTCTCACAGCGTCATTGTCTATGGGTGATGGTGACCACTTACCATCAGGTGGCCCATATGCTCGTCCGCCAACCTATACCATAAAAAAAAAAAAAAAAAAAAAAAAAAAAAAAAAAAAAAAAAATTTCAGCTATGATAACATTATAGATTTGACCCGGAGTTATTTTATGTATCAGCCAAATTAATACATATGCAATGTGCATGTGGAAATCTCCTTTTTTGCCATTCAATGGAGTACATATTGCAACGCACCTCTCCAAATATACATAATTCTACAATTAAATCCATAAGTGCTTTCAATTTTTGCCGAAAAACACGTGCTCTTATGTCATGTCGACTGTTCTTCAAATAAATTGTTTTAATATCATCTTACTGAGGATCACATGTAACAGATCCGGTCGAACAATTTTCGTACATAAGAAATTGCGTCTTGTGCATATTCGTTCATATGCCATGGGCAACCAATAAACGAAGATGGCAATATAGTCAATCGCCCGATATTATTTACATTAGCAACATTCGCTATCGCATCTTGCAAATAAATAAATTCTTCGGATCGTAATTTTGCTTGGTTGAAACGATTAAAATTAAGGCATTCAGTTTCTATTTTGGCATACATACCAACGATGTACTGATGATATACTTTACCACATCTCGAGACATAATTTTGTGCTTGTGGACGAACCATCAGTCGATATGAATAAAAATTAAAGGCACAAACTTTTTTCTGTATATTTAAACATGAAAATAAACGATGTACTTTTAAGTATTTTTTTGGAATTAATAAATTAGAATAAGACGTTTTATCAATTGAAATTGGTGGATGAGTACTCATTTTCAATTAATACTTACTTTTAATTTGACAGTACAATTTTCGCCATTTATTGAATTCATTTGTTACAAAAAATGTAATAAATGAAGAACCATTCGATCGATTTTGTGCAAACTTCACATAAACCATCTACTAAATAGTCCGAACAAACCCTGAAAATTTAGTTTGGATAGGTGAACCCGTTCTTGAGTTATAAAGTGACATAGAAAAATGCCACTTATTTTTATATATATAGATTCGAAAAAAAGATGTAATGATGTTTTAAATAATGCAAAATCAATTTTAAAACATCAATGTTTTATTGTCTAACATCGATAATCATAGAAAATCAATGATAATTCTCTATTAAATCTATTTCTAAGGAAAAACAAAGTCGTTGTTTTTATTATATTGCTAGCATTTTTATCATACTTACTCACCTTCTAAACCTTCCCTGGACTTCCACAAATAATTCAAGACCAAAATTAGCCAAATCGGTCCAGCCGTTCTGGAGTTTTAGCGTGACTAACGAACAGCAATTCATTTTTATATTTATAGATTTTGACAACCGATCTCTAATACGTCATATTGACATGTATAACGTGTATGTAAAGTTTTATATAGCGCGTCAAGTGTAAGCTGGCGTGTGGCAAAAAAATGTACTAATTTTTTTTTGTTCATTTATATTTAATTTTTTTTATTTACCCTATTTAAGAAAACTTACCCAAAATCTATTAAAAATGAGACGTAGAGAATTATTTTCTACGGAGATATTGGTAAAATAAACAAAAACGTGGCAAAACAAAGTGTGTAGCAGGTGCTGCCACAGTAACGCCAACTTATACTTTACAGTCTATACATCTATTCAATTTGATAAGTCTCATTCTAAAATCAAAATAAACTTGATTCTGTAAAGTATAAGAATAAGCACTTCTGAATCGTCATTTAACAATTAAGTGAAGCTACCACCGGTTTGGAAAGTAGAATCTACCGAGAAGAACCGGCAACAAACTCAGTAATTACTCTATATCAACGTTTAAAAAATACAATCATATTAGTTAAATACAATTATATATGTATGTAATGTATCCTGCCTGGAAGTCAACAGGTATTAATTTCAAGCTTTTTTATCGTCTACAAAATCTTGTATCGAATATTATGCCTTTTTTACCAATGTATTTTAATGGAATTTACAAAACGGCAAAGTTAAAAATGTCTAACATTTAACGATCGAATTTTGCAGTGAGATTTAACTTTCTTTATACAGAATACGTCTACAGAATTATGCAGTACTAGGCTTAGCTTAGGTAGCTTTTCTATTGTTAAAGGTTCATATACATAAATATATAAGCCGTTATATAAAATTACGCTATACCCAACCGGGGAACAGAAACAGGTGTTACACACACGTCGCAAAGTTTCGGATTAAATGCTAAATATTGTATTGTAAAATATTTCAAAGAAGTAACATATTTGTATTGTTCTTTTTCAGATGGATTACGTTAAATACAAACAAATTACTCAACAAATATTGTGTAATAAAAAACGATTCAATGGAATTAGTTGGTGGATCCATGGAATATAACGTAACATAACTTCAAACATATAATCCTCAAGCAAATAATTAATAAACCATTTACAATAAAATACTATAATCAATTCAATTCCTACATAATCACATACTTTGTGAGCTATTTTTTTATACAGTAACACTGATCGAACAACATGTTTATGTAGTTTGTGTTGTGTGTAGTGTTGCTTGCAAATATTTCCAAGTGTTAGACATCATATTCACACTATAATAAATATTCGATGTAAACAAATGAAGGATTTGTTTTATTAAGGGAAATACGGACAAAATGACATATATGGACAAAATTACATAGTCACCTTACCATTTTATTTACATCTCCGCGACTGTATCCTGTAACGGCAACCATTTTTAAAATTATATGAGATGCTGGGCATGAATATCACAGTCGCATCAGAGTAATCAGTTCAAACGTGTTTCGGGCCTTTAAAAGTATATTTTATAGGGTTTTCCCCGATTTTCTGGCAAGGGTATTGTTTTCTTTAATGATTTATTTTAAAACCGACGAAGTATTGTATGTGTAAGTATTCTGTGATTACGATTATTTTAATTGCAATTATTAGTTGTTTTATGGAAGTATGATGTTTTATTCGTTTTTGTTTACGTTTGGGCAAAATGACATACATATACAATGGACAAAAATATAATATAATATAATACTATATCATATTGTAAACAACTTCATTTTCATTCTGAGATTGAGCATGAGTTAGAAGAACACATAAAGTTTTCAGAACCACGACTTTTTAGTTTGACTCGTACATCACTCCAAGAGCTTGCATTCGATCTAGCCGTAAAAATGCATTCGATTACCCTTTCATCAAGGACAAGAAACATGCTGGACAAGAATGACTTAAAGGCTCTCTGAGAAGAAATAGAAAATATATTTCTTGTTTCCTTTGGACTCATGCGTCATGTGCTGATGTCCCAAAGAAGACCACTGACGATATATTTGTGAACTGTGTTCTTAAGAATCATTATATCATTTTGTCCGTACTATATGGATAGCATGGTTTTTGTGATTAGGTACATTTTTCTTAATATACATTTTACCATAGATCCTACTACTTTTTTAATACTTTATTTTAAATAATTGCATTTTGATCTAGTTCACAAAGAGCAGGATTATAATTATTTTGTATTTTTTTCTAACATACTACATTCAAAACGCCACTTGAGTCTTCTGTAAGGTCTACATTCATACACGTGAATATGCCTGGTGACTCGACGTTGCGTTCTAGGCTCTACGACCATACTGTTAAGTAACCATGCTTCCTAGAATCGTATTTCCGTATTATAGTAAGCTCAACTAAAGGACGCGCGGTAAGTCCTTAGTCCTGGCGTACTGCTACTTGACTTACTAAGAACATCACATATCACACACAATGAACTCTGCCTGAGCGCCCAATTTTGGTTACAGTAGACAAGTGTCTTGAATGTTGTTTCTATAAAAACAGAAAGGAACATGGAAGGCTCAATTCTTTTATGTAGATAAAATACGTCGTTTTAACTTCTTCCAAAAATCTAGCTTAAATAATTGTCTACCATTATAAAGATTCAGAATACTTGATGGTAGGGCTTTGTGCAAGCCCGTCTGGGTAGGTACCACCCACTCATCAGTTATTCTACCGCCAAATAACAGTACTCAGTATTGTTGTGTTCCGGTTTGAAGGGTGAGTGAGCCAGTGTAACTGCAGGCACAAGGGACTTAACAACTTAGTTCCCAAGGTTGATGGCACATTGACAATGTAAGGAATACTTAATATTTCTTACAGCGTCATTGTTCACTTACCATCAGGCGGCCCATCTGCTCGTCCACCAACCTATACCAAAAAAAAACCGGTCAAGTGCGAGTCGGACTCTCACAGCAAGGATTCCGTGCATTATCTATAAAAATGAACAAAAAAAATATGTTCTCCCACACATTCCACCTACAAATGTAAGTTAGTACGCACAATATTGAGTGATTTACCATGTTATTTTAATATCATGGACTTCTTATAGGTTTTCCTATAATCTATAAGGAGAAAACTAATTTCTGTATTTTTTTTTAAATTTTAGGTTCAGTAGTTTCGGAGATAAGGGGGGTGGTAATGGTCAATTTTCGTCTATTTTCTTGAATAACTTCTTACTTAACTTTTCTGGGCATTTTAAATTCTCATATAGCTTATCTGGAAATATCCTAGTCTTACCAATCAAATCGATGCCACCCTTAAAAAAGCTTTAGAAAAAATTCTAAATTTATCTCTTGATGAATATTCTTGGACTCAAGCTACACTTCCCATTCCTTTTGGTGGCATCGGCGTGAGAAAAATATCAAGTGTTGCCCTCCCGGCCTTTCTCTCTTCTGTACATAGCATTTCAGGCCTTTGTTCAGAAATTTTAAAATCAAAATCTGTAAAAATCATGAATGTTACTGAGGCGATAGAGACCTGGAAGGTAAAGTGCCCAAATGATGATATCCCTAAGGAAGTTACAAAACAAAAACTTTGGGATTCTTCATTGGTTCACGCTACACTACACAGTTTGACACAAAATTTAACAAGTGCTCAAGACCGTGCCAGGCTTCTAGCGTTATCATCAGTCTAGTCACTGGTTGAATTCATTACCCTCTAAAAATCTTGGGACACTTTTAGATAATGAATGTTTTCGCATATCGATTGGTCTCCGACTGGGAACACCTCTGTGTTCTGAACACAGATGACCGTGTGGAATGGAGGTAGACTCTTTCGGTTTACATGGTCTCTCTTGCCCAAGGAGTTCAGGTAGGCTTTTCCGCCACGGTTCTCTTAATGACATAATAAAAAGGGCTCTTGCCACCATCGATCCTGCTCTTACTGAGCCTCGTGGAATTAGTCGTGATGATGGTAAGAGACCTGATGGATTAACATTGGTTCCCTGGGAACGAGGTCGGGCCCTTGTGTGGGACGCTACATGTGTTGACACGTTGGCCCCATCTCATATCCGGGAAATAATGTTAAGAGCCGGTGCCGCTGCGGAAAAAGCTGAAGCCAAAAAAATAACTAAATATTCGTGTATTATGTCTAATTACTTTTTTGTTCCATTTGCTGTCGAAACGCTTGGCCCTTGGAGTAGTGGTGCAAAAAGCTTCATCAAAAGTATAACACCTCGCCTCATTGCCTCCACTGGTGACAGGAGGGCTGGTTCGTTTTTTGCCCAGAGGATCGGAATTGCGATTCAACGGGGAAATGCTGCTAGCATTCTTGCCGCCATTCCACGCGGTCAAGATTTATACAGTAACTAGTTTTAGTTCATATTTGTATACATATATTTAAGCATTTAATGATGTTAATTCTTATGTTAATTAAAAAAAAAAAAACTTGAAAACTATTTATTTTAAAATTACAAAAAAATACATTTAAGATCTTCTCAACAAGACCTTTCATTTGATATGCCACACGATGCAGTTTTCAGAATTTTTTTTTTTATTTTCCCCTTCCCACCCAAAAATGACCCCCCATATACAGATTTCATCTGCTCACGTCACACCTCTGTATTTGGGTTACAGGAATTGATATGTGTACCAAATTTCAACTTAATCGGTCTAATAGATTCGGAGATAATTGACTGTAAGAGACGGACGGACAGACACACGAGTGATCCTATAAGGGTTCCGTTTTTGTATTCAGACGTACCCTAAAAAGAATACAGACAGACTAGTAAATCGGTCTTCTACCGAGAAGAATGAGCAAGAAAATCAGTAGTTACTCTTTTTCAACATTTAAAAATGCGGTCATGTTCATGAAATACAATTATACAAGTATCAATTCCACGCTTTTTATCATCTTATATCGTAAAAGTTTTGTTTTGGAAATAATTGACTCTCCCAACCAAATATACGTAAATAAGACTTCGCTATTTTTTAACCAAACTTTTAAAATCTCTTAAACTTCTTAAATATTCTAAAAACATGTAGTTTCAAAGCTTTCATAAGTTTTAAATCTCTACAGACTTTGGAAGTTTATATTGGATTAGTCGTATACACGAACAAAGACGAAGTTATAATTCATATGCAGCACTGACGCCTAAATATAATGTAGAAATTATAATAATAAAGCTTTATTATTATTATTTGATTTTTATATTCACTACATTATCTATAATATTGTAATGAGCCATTCTTCTTTGAGCAATCGATAGATAGATAGATAGATAGATATAGTCTTTATTTGGATCACACCACATGAGTGAAAATAAGAAGAGAAAAAAGAAATGACAAAAGTAACACAGAATTTAAGTTAATTTATGACGTAGATAGAAAAATAAATAAAAATAAACAAAAAAATAACTAACTTACAAAAATATTTAGCATCTAATTTTATTTAATCTATATCTATGAAATATAATTAGATGTAAAATGAGAATTGCATTATTATGATAACACAAAGAAAAAATAAACAAAAATGAACAATCGGAATCTATTTTCTCATTTTGTGATCGAACGACCACGTCTGGCACCCACAGGTTAAGCATGGGAGTGTTACTGAATCCTAGCTATCTTTTTGTAAGTGTGGTTTAAAAATTTCACTATGGTGAAAAGTTCTGGAACTGTTTCCAGATGATTGCTATTCTTCTGTTTACTTCCTCCATACTTCCTTCCCTGAAAGAGATCGATTTGCCTAAGTATTCATATTTTTTGTACAAACTCAAGACTAAAATATTGAACAATCATAACTTTCGTTTTGTCGAGATTTATTTTCAAACCAACCTTTATTCTGGTTTGTGTCAGTCGCATATAATGCTATTTAACTGTTGTGGATTTTCGGAGAACAGGATAATGTCTTTGGCAAATCTGAGGTGGCTTAGTAATTTTACGCTTCCGTTGAACCTTTTCTTAAACCTTGGTATCCCATTATACGTTGTGGGACCGCTACAAACAATTTTGCTGAAATTGGATCACCTTGTCTCATTTCTCTGTTTATGTTGAATTTCTTGCCTGGTCTATCTAGTTGACTCTACTTGAGCAATTGGAATAGATGTTTCTTAAGATGTTTATGTACTTTCTATTTTCAGTGTTTTCCAAATATATTTTTTTATGGTATAAGTTGACGGACGAGCATATGGGCCACCTAATGGTAAGTGATCACCATCACCCATAGACAATGACGCTGTAAGAAATATTAATTATTCCTTACATCGTCAATGTGCCACCAACCTTGGGAACTAAGTTGTTATGTCCCTTGTGCCTGCAGTTACACTGGCTCACTCACCCTTCAAACTGGAACATAACAATACTGAGTACTGTTATTTGGCGGTAGAATAACTGATGAGTGGGTGGTACCTACCCAGACGGGCTTGCACAAAGCCCTACCACCAAGTAAGATTTAATTATATACTTTTTTGAAGTATCTTTATTGTCCAGGTTATATAATTCTAAATCTATAGGCATCATAACATCATCTTATTGCTTTGTTTGTTAGTTTGTAAAGTATTTTTAGCCTTACCTTATCTGACTTGTCCACCTAAGAATTATGAACATTAATGCATTATGAATGCATTTGACTACATACAAATTAAAAATAGTTACTTAACATCTAACACTACTAACTAATAATAAATATTTAATATAAATAAATGCATATTGAATATATGTAATAAATAAGTATTTAATAATAAGTTGGTCATATCGCTAGCAAACCCTGTATCAGCTCCTGTACAAATTTAAAAGCAATAAGATCGTAAATATAAATGTTATACATATGTAATTCTTCTTAATAAATGTAGTGCATAATATGATTATAATATTTTAATATTAATATAATAAAATCAATAATGCTTTATATTTACTAAATATCCGTGTAATTAATGAACATTGGATTTTCTCCTTTAAAACAAGATGCATTCATGTTATTTATTATGCATACATGCATTCAATGGATATGCGCACCTAACGAATCAAACTATACAGAACTTAATTAGGAAACTGATATGAAAAAATAGTTCAATTCATGAATACTGAATCATTCACAATTAAATCACGCATATTACAACGAAGCAGATAACTATTGCGATAAATCAAGATTAGTAGTCGATTTTAAGTAGTTGGTTTACAATGTTATTATTTGATAAAATTGACTATTTAAGAAAAAAAATTAAAAAAAACAAAAAAGGCCGCATTGCATAATACAATAAATAAATATTACACGGGAAAATTGAAATTGTAAAATTTAATATTAATAATAAATATTTAATCACTTATTTTTTGCAAATATGTTCTATTGCATTATATTCTTTTATGATATTGTATTTTAAAGTTCGGTATAAACCCGTTTTATTCATTTGAGTGAATAATTTGGAAGGGCACCAAGATAATAACAACGATACTAAAATATTTTTCCACATCATTAAGAGCAATCATAACATTCTCTCCTCGTAACGATATAATAACTTTATAGGTTATTTATTTCACTATTTAGGGATACTAAAATGCGATTATTATCATTCGATTGCCCTCATCCCGTTTATTTTGGTTCAACCCAGCGTGTTCCCTCTTTTAATGTTCGTTCATTCACTCTTTATTCAATATGACAATGTGTTCATTGGGTTATTTTAAATTTTTGGATACAGTAGCTACTTTTACGCTTACCCTCACGTACTAATATGCTCCTTCACCTATTCTTATCACCTCACACCATCTGATCTCTCTTTAAATATATATCCATATATATATATATATATATCAGTTAAAAGTATTGTCTTTACATATATAACCTCAGTGGCCTAATACCACCTATAGTGACCCCAGATTTGTGTTCTTATATTTTCTATATTTATTTTAGTTAATTAACGTAAGCCATCACTCTTGCCCATAAATTTGTATTTAAAGAAGCATAAAAAAAATCATTCACCAATGCTACACTAACCACAGAATCTGACATATTATAGCATTTGTGTCTGTAAATCCCTGTTCTAAACAGCCTAATATAACAAAAAGTATTGCATGCCCTACCAACAAAGCCCTATCGCCGGCTAAAGGGACTTATATAGAGGTAATAAAGATAGAAACGCTGGTGATTTTGAGCAACGAATATTAACCAAATATAAAGGTCGTATGTAGACCTTTATTTCCTTACGATGCACGCATGGATAACCGCTAGCACCGCTCTCTATCCGGCCAGTTACTTTTTTCCGCTCTATAAAATTAATTCTTTATTAAAAAAATTACAATCAAGAATTCTCTTAAAATCCCTTTCATTTTCTGTACATCTACTGGAGCTCTTGAAAATGCGATCATAAGTGTTTTTATATGCAGCTATCATTCCATAATACTAATAATAACAATCAATAGGTCAAAACAGCTATGTATGTGTTTTTAAATTAAATTGTATAGTTTTAGTATTTTTAAAATATCCTGGATTTAAAAACAGGTATATTTTTTCCGAACAGATGCTGGTGAAGCTGCATTATTCAAAATTAGTTCTGCATCTATGGAAAATTGCCGTATAAGTTATACCTTTAATAACTTCAAGTAAGTTAATGTATAATTTCAATGATTAAACCAAAATAAATTTAGAGAAACCCTCTCAATATTCACAGCAACATGAATAGACATGTACACTGAACCGTGATCGAGTCGAGTCCAATCACTCAGCAGTCAGCACTAAGGTTTGGAGCTTCTTCCAGCACCCCGCGCCTACCCCTCTACACTAACACGACTCATTTTGATCGGTTGAGCTGACAGTATAGTTAAATACAATTACATTTACTCCCAAATTATGTTAGGTTTGAAATTAAAAAAAAATACCCAAATTATTCTCAATATTTTTTAATAATATACTTTATCAGATCATTAATTTATTATGATGAAAATCACAGAACTTTTTATAAATCTTTGCAACAGTTTTATTTATCCAATGTATATTATAATAAACGCTTACGTATATACCTGGTGACTCAAGACACCCTCGCCCATGGGAAACAATTCCTACTAGACCGCTGGAACAAAAGAATTGGTAAATTAAAGTGGGTAAATATTAATGTTCCAGGCTAAGCTAAGACCTCCCATCTTAATCGAATATAAGGTTATTTCGAGTCATCTTCTTTAGACAAAAGGAGGAAGAAATATTCATTACAGTTAGACACACGTAACAAAACTTCATTCAAACATCCAATAACGATGTTCTCCTTCACTATTCAGCACAAGGTTAATATTATGATCACATATAAAGCACATAAAAAAGAGGTGCCTGCTCGGGTTTCAACATAAAATCTCTGCTTAAGGTAAGCCTTTAAGGTTTAAGATTCAGAAAAGTGGTTTGAATCGGTTCTTAATATATTGGTAATATTTAGGTATGACGATGTTTATTTTAAATATAAACATATGTTGATTGGTATTTTTATGAAAATCCAAAGAAAGCTTTTCTTAAAAACCAAGACTCATACTCGTAAATTTAAATATACATTTAAGGACGTTCTTAAAAGCGCTTTTAGCTCGTCATTTCCAATGTGCCAATTAAACGTGAAGCTGCGGAATGTCAGATTAATAGCTAGATTTTATTGACCGTAAAGTCAAAATGGCAATTAAATAATTATATATAAAAGTCATGTTGGTCTGGTGGCTGGAACAAGTGGATCCCACGGAAATAAAACTTTCAGTCAAAACCCGGACAATTATTAATGAAACATTCGATTTTTCTATAAGTAATTTAATACGAGCTTATTATTCGCATCCTTATTCCAAGAATTAAAAAAGTATTATAAAATTCTTTGAATAACGATGCTTCGTAAATGTCGATGAAAACACCGGCTCAAATACCGGGCGTCCCGTGCCAGACTCACATTTTATTTGAAATAATTATCCAAATACTGTAAAATAAATAATTAATGTGGGAATAACTCATGACTAGTGTGTATATCATACCCCTTCCACAATATCCCTCCACCAGAATCTCCGCGGCACGTGTCGCTCTCGCCTTTCCCGTGCAAACAAAACATTTCAGGTCCCAAGTCGATTTTGTTTTCAGCCATACATTTCTCTTTGTTTACATAATACATATTAGCAGCCTTTAAACGATTTTGTTGTACGCCGCCACCGTACTACAAAATAATAACATTATATTGTGGTTGTCCTGAAATAACTGTGTTGGATATAATAAAGACGATACAGTTTTTTTTCTATTCTGCTAAACTAGGCCCACCGTGCAAGGGATTCAAGAGTACACAAGTCAGCATAAATACAGATTCAAAATTCACTCTCTTAATACAATGGAAACCTCACACGTTCGAAGAGTATAAAAAGAATAAGAGTTCCAAGTGCTTTTCAGACCACTAGAGAATATATGTTGACATTAGTGCTGGAAAAACTTACACGAAACTCTTTTTATGAACTGAGTACTGTATCTAGAACTATCTGTATTAACGTTGGCTTTTCGTTTTTATGTATGTTGGTACAACATTATTTAAATGTTCTTTGAACTCAGTGTTGTGCAGTAAGCCTATCTGCAGTAGCGGACTGACGTGAAATGACGACAGTGATGATAACGATAGGGTTATGTTTATATTTAAATGCATATATTGAATTTATAATAATGTATTAGTTATGAAACCCTCTTTCCCACATTTTTCTAAGTTGACTAGTACAAAGAAATAAAATTAAATTAGAAAATCTTTTGAATAAATAATCGTAAAACCTTAGTCTCACCCCATCCGGTAGCCACAAATGTTTCATTTACATTCATCCAAACATCTGTGTTGATAATAACAATTTTCTGAACTTTTGGACCAAACTTGAAATCGTCGTGGATTATTAAAATTGCGATGTCATTGGCGAAAGCCCTATTTTCACCGTACTTCTGATGAATCTTAAAATCCCATACATCGTGTGCTATCGCTTGAAGGTCAAAGACAAATCGCGGATCTAAAACGATTATATAAAAACAATTAACAGTACTTTACTCCTTTGCGAATATCGTGTAGGTTACATGGAAGTTTTGTCACAAATAAATCGCACGTACACTCCCACTGAGTAACCAGAATTTTTGGTCGTATTCACATAATCTAACCACTGGTCCGGTGAATAAATTATTTATACCTAAATGCATATGTTGAAAATGTATAATTTTCGAAATTATTCAATTACTTGAATATATCTTCATCTCAATGAGGTTTTTATTGTGATCGAAACAGTGCGCTGCTGTCAGTACAATTTTTTTCGTAAGAATCGAACCGCCGCAGAGACCACCAGAATTAAAAAATTGAACACTGAACGGATATTGATTTTTCGTTGCATTTGAACCCCCGACAATACGTTTTTCGAGATTAATTAAAACATCCGTCCAATTCCTCGACACTTCTCCCATATCTTTCAAGTGACTAAGTAAATGTCTGGCTTGGAAAAGTATTAAAACAATTTTAATTATTGCTTCATAGTGCATTTTATTACACATGTGAGTTAACGTTGTGTAACTGAACCTAAATTGAGAAATAAATGGTGATTTTAGACGTTAATTTATACAATATTAATAGCGCATAGTTTTATGTAAAAACGATTATTACTGAAAAAATGTCTTTGATTAATTTGCTCAACGAAAATAATACTTACCTAAAGATGCTATAAAGTTAAACTTTTATATTTATTAATGGGATTATAGAGACACGGTTAAATTAATTCGCCATTGCTGAATTTAGATTTACCTACATATTAAACATCTGTTTTGCATGTTAAATATAATTAATTGGAGTGAACAGCTAGAAATGGCAAGAAGATGTTCTCACGCATACATTGTAATAGTCTGTCTCTTTTCCACCTGAAGAAGTAACGATTTGGAAGCGCGACAACATACTTGCGGCATGTAACGTGACAGGCAGGAAATCTACACGAGTCTCGCTGCCGCCCGCCTTCAGAGCCGCGCAGTCAGTTGCCCACCGCCGGTCGCCAACAGCGCCGCGCGCGGCTTCACCTCGCAACTAAACATAACCTAGTATGGCCTAAAATTGTTCATAATTCGACAATACAAACAATACTATTGATAATAAAAAAATGGACATATCATCTGACTATTTAATAATTAAACATTACGTGTATTATTACTTATACATTAATTTAAAAACTTAAATTTCTATACGAAATTAGGGCACGAATCTAAACAAAGGTGTATATCGATTGTGTTTTCTACTTCAAGGAAAAACTAAATATTTAAATAATACATTTCATTAAAAAGCTGATATAATTAAGGTAAGTTTATGTAAATATGTTATTTATTTAATTTATAGTCGTGATATTTTACTAGAAACACCTGTTAGCTTGGCCAATTCACAATGTCTGAGATTATGGTTAACGTAAAATCTGCTGAGATTTTGCTTAAGGTATTATACCAGTATATATGAATAATACGAATAACACAACAGGGGTAATAATTACTTAATAAAAATAAATATTTTGTTTTCACCCATAAATGATTGTTTTTAATTTTATGTTATTACACATTTTACTTCGTTTTACAATGAAACAATATCATAATTGCTTTTCCATTATATAAATAACAATGAAATATTTTGTAAAATTATAAATATTTGTATCGCAATACGATATACAAATAAATAAGTTAAATGATAGCGTGGTTATTTTATCACTAACATATGCCATCAATATATAAAAACTCGTAATCATTAAACGTTTCATAATATATTGAATGAATATATATGTTTAAATTCAGTGTTCGTTTAACTTTAAACAAATAAATACTGACGATAAACATAGATATATATATTAAGACAAATAATAACAGTGATATTTGAATTTCCTTTGACAAATCAATCAGCTAACAGTAAATGTCATATGCAGAAGAATAATCAATGAAAATGTAATTATTCATTCTATTTCATTTTTGTCGTTATTCAACAGTAATCAACAGAAACTGTTTTTACATCTACAATCATAAAAAACTCTATTAAGTCAACACTGATACATTACACACGATAAAAAATTATTACAAGCATATATTTCTTCTTTATGATTCTGTACGATTACTTCTTTATGACCGTAATAATTTTTAAATCCTCCTATTCATTGATTTCCTCCATTTCCGTACTAATAATAGTATATCTTTCTGCCCTATTGAATATAATAATTTTATCAATAATAGACGTACTTAGCTCCTTTATGTATTATTTACTTATTTGCACAGATTATGATAATTCCAAATGAATTTCTCCAGTCAATATTGTCTCTTATAGACTTTTTTTCCGTTAAGGTCACCTGATGGTAAGTGATCACTACCACCCAGAGATACTATAAAAAATATTAACTATCCCGTGACTCGACCGCTTACTGGCTCACTCATCTTTCAATCCAGACCACTAGAATGTTAAGTATTGCTGCTATACCCAGAGAAAAATAAACGGTGGTGACGAGCCTTTAACAGACGGGCTTGCACTAAGCGTAGTTGAGTGATATGTTTATCGTTGTACCAATGTTAAATATTCTTAAAAATCAATTTGGTACATAAATAATAAAAAAACAATTTACCAAAAATACAACCTGCAAATTTTATAATACAAAATTATACAAACAATATGAGTTCTAGAGTAAATATATCAAAATTTAGTAACAAGTTACGGTCGTTGTCGGTTGTTTATTTTACGCAACTCGGTATATTAAATGTGTGTACAATAAGTAAATAAGCGACGCAAAGCGACGATCGAGATCGACTAATCGAGCGCCTATAATCGTATTACTATTGCGCCGGAGGAATAGGGTTGAGAACAATGCTGGTGGAATTACACTCAGACTTTACATTATTTATTAAAAGCGATTTCAGTTCATGAAACGCGAACTGTGATAACATTCCTCACATTTCTACGTCGAATTTGAGTACACCAACTCTATATATAATGTTGAAATTAAACCATTTTGAGTATAAACTTTTAAAATACAACTTTTTTTCTATTTTGTGTGTTACGACATAATTAACGATGATAAGATATACTTTTACAAAAACTAAGTAGATAAAATAAGTTTGGCAGGGCAGCTGCCCTAAATTAATAATTAATTAATGAACTTTTATAGGGGAAAATATAAGGGTACTCTAACATAAACAAAAAAATTCATGACATATACATAAATTCGTCATTAGAGAAGTTTGTGCCAGCTCAGTTAATAATAAAAATATTTCTTATTTTGTTTCTTATTTTATTGGCAGAAGTAGAAGCTCCAATGTTTCTGAATTTATAACATTGAAAGTAAAATTATATAAATTGTGATTTTTATAATATACATACACCAGCGTGGACATTTTTCAATAAATTAACCATAAACAAAAAATCAATTTTCAGATCATTATGTACATTGATACAGTATGGTACAGTGTAATACAGTTTTGCTCCAAAATTCCTCATAAGAGAAGCGGTATCTGAGTGTTCTATATTACAAGCATCTTCATCAACTATTCCATTCTTTCTTTTATCGACACTGTAGCTCCTCACAAACTACCAAACAATAAAACTAAAATCAGTTGTCAAACATGATAAGACGAAAGTATAGAACTGTTTTTATTTGCCTATTTATATAATAAAGATTGACTTTTATTGAAAAGAAGATAAAACGAAAAATCTCTACTTTATCATTATAATTGAATACATATGTTTTAAAATAAAATAAAAGACAACCCTACAAAATTGAGTCGTTCGCGCCTAAATGGAGCGAGTTCTGCCACCGCGGTGAACAATGTATTTACTACAGGCTTTTTAAAATTATAGCTTTATCGTGTGAATAGGAATGACAATTTGCCAAAGAAATTTTAGAAAATAGCTCGTATTTTTTTACTTAACTTTTTCTACAATGTATAAAATATAACATAATAAATACTCACCGTATAACATATCGCAAACAGCGCACGAATTATCCTATAAAATGAACCTTGTCCGCATTTTGAAGCTAGTCAACCTTCGTACAGTTTTAAAGAGCCAATCGACATAATATAGAGAATTATACATAATTACGAGAACCCAGCTAACGATTCTACTTGGAGAAATCGTAAGATTTTTTTTTAAACTAATTAGCCCGATATATTTAAGCAATCAATAATTCAGATTTAATTAAATACTCAATCAAATTGCTTGAAGAAAATCTTAATAAAATAACGTTTTTTGTTTTAAATATAGCAAAACAATTGCCTCAAAAACAAAATTTGATTAGATTTTATTAAATTATTGGAGATTTCATTTGAAACAAATTTGTATTGTTAAATGTCAATATATTTCTGAATAAATGAAAAATATAAAAAATTGGGCTAACAATTTATGTGTAACGAACCTTACAACGATGTCACGCCAAATGTCTATTACTGTAATATTTATCATTTTCGATTTATACCCGTAATACGTCAAGAAAAGATATAATAATGTGAAGGCTGACAACAATTCTAGTACCTAAGTCTTGTTTATATGTTTATCCTGCGTATTCGTACGTTTTATATTCCTTGTTTTTCCTACAAATCCCCGATACCTATAACTATGTGTTCATCTAGGTCTCAGGCTATTTCCAAGGTTTAGAGTGATGAACAATAAACAGACTGTTGCGAGTGGGAAAATGTATCAAGCACTTTAACAGACAAAGTTTTCGTAAAAGATTAACAACTAAATTGCTTGTTCGTCTTCAGAGTTTATAGTCTGACCCAATTTAGCTGCGCGTTTAATAAAATATAATAAATCTTGTAAAATTATTTAAAGGGTCTTGTAAGCCCATACTGAACAAGGTATAGAATATGTTAATTTAATTATACACACTTTGGGAACAATTTTAAGAACTTGCTTCCATAACCTGTATCGGAATACTTGGATTTGATGTTTTAAGCCACATCGCGTACTGTACTGCTCTCATCTCTGAGTGGGAGTTCACCAGTACCAGACTCTCACAGAAATACTCTAATTACCTACGAACCAGCTCTTTCCGACATGCTTTGGCTTTGTAGAGATCATGGATCAATCTGCATCTTGTTCAGTATTTTTCACGGAAAAATCAAAATCAAAATCAAAATAAACTTTATTCAAGTAGGCTTTTATAAGCACTTTTAAATCGTCATTTTACAATTAAGTGAAGCTACCACCGGTTCGGAAAGTAGATTCTACCGAGAAGAACCGGCAAGAAACTCAGTAGTTACTCTTTTTTAACATTTAAAAAATACAACGTCATGTTAATTACATACAATTATTTCAATTAATGTATCCTGCTTGGAAGTCAACAGGTATTAACTCCACGCTTTTTTATCATCTATAAAATCTTGTATCGAATAATATGCTTTTTCTACCGATGTATTTTTTACAAACGATTTGAATTTACTAAACGGCAAAGTTAAAAATTTCTGCGGAATTTTATTATAGAAACGGATACCCTGCCCCAAGAAGGATCTATTGATTTTGCGGAGTCGCAAACTTGGCGTTATAAGCTTCTCCTAGTGCACATACAATGATTATCACTGATTTTATCAAAGTGATCAATGTTACTGTGAATATACATAATATTGTTGTAAATATATTGCGACGCAACAGTGAGTATTCCCACTTTGTTAAAAACATCCCGAAGAGAGTCTCTAGCTCCAAGATTATAAATAAACCGGACGGCTCTCTTTTGTTTCGATGACTTATTTGGATAAATTTTATCTGCTTAATACGAATGTCACATTTTCTACCTTTCACAAAAACTCTTCATCAGCTTCTGACAGCTATAGGACCTTCAAAATATGGCATTACAAATTTCTTAAAGGTTGTCAAACTTCTACAAACGGCACGGTATTTCAAATGGGCTACCAACGGCGATGGACATTTTTGACACCGGGTCCTTCAGTTGACCCTCCTGCCACGTTTTCCACCTAATCTAACCAAAATCAAAATTTTATAAAAAAAATCTAAGCCCTAATAAATCAATTACTATAAACGTATTTTTCCTATAACTACGTTAAATAGTAACTAGTTATAATAATTATACCATTTCAATTACGGTCAACAACATTCTTATTTGAATTAAACGAGTCAAGTACAAATCGGTCATGTCAAGATAAATAGATGTTTGATAAACTCCATATGCAGTTGATAAACAAAGTTGCAATCGTAAATAAACTGTTCTATTAATATAGTTCGATGTGTTTATTTACACACACAAATACCTACTTACGGATTATGCTAATATATTCTATGATGCATTACTTATCAATTGACGTTGAAATAATTATTTCGTTCGTTGCAATTAGTACGGAAAATCTCATAATTAACATATAAAATTACAAATTAATTGACGAAACACGTGCATCAACGTACACGAGAATTCAATAGGTATATACATATATATACAATAATATATATACAGGTCATTAAATGAAGCAGTTACTTGAGTACATTACTAAAATAGCAATGTAAACTACTTACTAAATGGTAGTTAGCTTTAGTTAAGTGCTACCCAATCACCTGATTTTCTACCGTCTAACAACTCTACTTAGTATTGTTTTGTTGCGGTTTTAACGATGAACCCGTCCAGCTACAAGCACAAGAGATATCATTCCAATCAATCGAACTATTGGACAAGATTAAAAAGGTGAAGAACCAAATGTCTGCAAAATGTAAGAGGGCCCGACGCTCATTGCAATTTAATAAAATACAAAAACACTCTCAAGCGTAATCGTACAGGCTTATCAAACCGATGCCGAAATAATGTGATATAATAGCAATTATATTTTATTTTTAAAATTCAATTTTAACTATACTGATAACTGACGGATTGTGGTGACCATCAAGTGGCTACTTTGTCCGTCCGCCTATCTTTATAATACAAAATAAAAAAAAAAAACAAAATATTTCTGAAAATCATCGTAGCGAATGCATATTTGCAAGCGATATGTTTTCGGAATTAATACTTATCGCACTCATTTACATAAAAAAATATATTTTATAAGAATACTTGTGTTACCCAATGACTTGCAATAATTAATAAATACAATAATTTTTTAATTCTTTTTCTGTGCTGTAGTTTAAAACGCACATAAAACCGTATGTCTGGTGTTGATTCACCATCCCATTCTATTACAAGAGGGAGAGAATATATAAATAATACTTGTGTTCGCGCACACACTTGTGCACTCTAATATCTGTGCCCGCACAGACATAAGTCTCAAGGTCAAGGTCTCCCTTGAGAATAGCCGTCATATGCCAAATCAATCATGAGCTTATTATATTTAGTTAATACTTTACCAAGCATTAAATAACTTATGAATTCGAATCAATACACAGTTTGTAAGAATATTACTATCGTACAATTTATCCTCGTTCTGCGTTGTAACCTTTCTGGGTCAACAACTTAAATTTTATTTATGTATCCTGTATTGTGATACTTCTGTAAGAAGCTACAAAAGTTATATATTTTAATATGGAAAGTAATACATAGAAACATTTAAACATCTCTCGTTAAATTATTATATCGTAAATACTTCCACAGATGGAATATTTATTATTACATTTGACCTTATAACCTTAGGTATCTGGGACGGCGCCGTGTATCGTTTGTAAGTCAGTGTGTATGAAATAAATACAATATCTTTTAAGACTTTATTGAGAACCTTTTTGCAATCATTTTTATTTCACATCATCAAGTATAGTACATATTATTAGCCTCCAAAACATAATCTCCATCCAATGAGTGTATTATAACAATCCCAATAAATAAAAGATAAAACAAATTACAAAGTATAAAACAAATTATTTAGTGCTAAATATCTAGATTAATATTGGTATTTGACCAGACCTTCTAAAGCCTTTTTTTTCGCGGGACCGGGACGGGTATATGGGACTCAATCGGAGCCATGAGGGCCCCGTGCCAGGGCTTAATGCCTTGTCTTACCCGCTAAAACCATTCTCGGCGTCAACGGAGCTGACACCCTGCCAGTCGTTAGCCGATTCCAACGAGCAAGCTCGTGGTGCACACGAGGATGTTACTGACCTGCACCCCAGACTTTCTAAAGCCTATTACAATCGAAGTAGAAATAAAAATAAACAATCCTTAGATATAATACAACACTTAACTACTTGTAGCCTTTTACCTTTACAGTATGTTTTTGTGCAAGCCCGCCTGCGTAGGTACTCACTCATCAGATATTCTGTCACCAAACAGCAGTAGCTACCTAGTATATTTGTGTTTCGGTTTGAAGGGTGAATGAGCCAGTGTAACTATTGGTACAAGGACGTAACAGCTTAACTCCTAAATCTGAGGATGTAAGTGAATTTATTTTGGTTACCTTATTTATCTATTATTATCACTTGACCCATTTGCTCCACCGCCTAACTATATCAAAAACTTTAATTTTACTTTCATCAATCCCATTACAGCTTTATTGACGTTAAAATACCACTCTCCTTGAATCCATAAATCCAATTAGATTAATTATTCAAATTTTCAAGGAAGATATCGCGTCAATTCGATGTCAAATCTTGTTTATTTGGCTCTTGTTCTATCCTGGTTGGGATAGACTATACAGACATCGCTGTTGATGTTGTCTTTAAATATTAACGGGATGATAATTACCTAATGAATATTGACAGCAAAACAATTCCAATATAGAGCAATTGTGCTTCTTATTCTTTTAAATTATGAATGAATTATATGTAAAAGTATGTAATAGAATTAATTAGCAAAACAAATATGTTAACTTATATCATATATTAGAAACATACATTATTAAATGCACTTAAAACACCACACGTGTATTTATATAAAGATTATTATCAGATAATTGATCATTATCCTGTTCTCGTCCAGTGCTGGGCATAGGTATCTGCGATAACACTGACTTCGATCTTTACCTTTTCACACTCCTCTCAATATCCAGTTTTTTTATCTTTGTTCTATACCTCTAATAGATCAAAAAAATGCATTATATATTTTATAAAACCTAGGCTATTATGTATTCATAATAAGGAATTTCAAATTAATAGATCAACGGAACTTGACACAATATAGCTGTCAATATTATTGTGTAGTGGCATGATATCAGTCGGCGAAACTTGCACTTGGCCTCTTTAACGTCGTATAATTCGCAGCTGTTTCGAATTCATTGCAAATAAACTAACAAATTACCTAGTGTTTGTAAAACACTCGCTTACAATACTTACTGGTTTTATTAATGTCATAAATTTAAATTTCAATGTCAAAATAGAATGAAACGTTTCTAAATGTAACGATTGAAAAGAAAAACTCTAACGCAAAAGTATTTCATTTCAGGACAGGTGTATTGAATTGCAAGCGTTCTTAATTTATTTATATAAGTTAATCTTTATTTACAATGATAGGAAGTGACGTAGTGTGATTGTATTTATTTTTATTCTCTTGACAAAAGCTTTATGAACATTACAGCGACGACTGATGTTTGTTTTTGTTCTTCCAATATTTTCATTGAAATTTCGTATTGCAGTCATGAGATTAACTTTCAATTGACAATGAGTTTTGTTTTCAGTGAATTTTCATGTTAATTAAATAACTTACAAATATAATGTTGTCTTAAATTTTCGCGATTATTACACATTTAAATAAAACTAATTATAACGGATGAATCGCGTATATTAATTATTTTTATTTTTTTTTTTAGTCTACCCGTGACCACGAACACTGCAAAGTGCTCGAAACGTCGGGATTTTTTAAAAATAATTAATATACGCGATTCATCCGTTATAATTAGTTTTATTTAAACTTACAAATATATCTACATCTGGCATAATAAAGCTATTTAACTGTTATTTTTGATTATTGATTATTACAATTGTTATTTTTATATGTACACAGAATTTAAAGTAAGATATAAAAACATATATTTTATATATTTCTACGGAAAAATAATCATAAGTATTGTTTTTAAAAACCTAAATTAACGTATCATTTTTTTTTTCAAAAATATACTTTCTATCAACCGCTATCAGCACATTAGCTAAAATATTACCCAATAACCAGGTCAAATTCACTATAAATTAATCAGAAGTTAATTTAGTAATTTAATTTTTTTTTACTTCACGTTTAAATACACATTAACAGCTGTTTGAGACATGGTTTTATGCATATTAACTTCTATAAGTACTGTTTATCTCAGTAATATTTAATACGAAACTGATAAGATTTACTCAATATATCGCATCAAATATCAAATAAAATAAGCCATTGTTTTTCAACGCTAAACGTCATCAGCATTACGGATTCGCATTACTTGTATGCGAAACAATAGGCTTTATGCACACGGCTACTGGAAATCTGGAAACACGTCGTAAGATGTCTTTAGTCAATCCAACGCTTGTTTCCTCGGTTATCTGCTATTTTTGTTGTCAGTGAGAGGGCGGCAGCGCGCGAGTGTGAACGCCCGCCGCGGGCATATCATTAGCCAGTGCACATCGTAACTAGTGTTCGTACTCCTAATACTTAGTTCTAGTTAACCCGCGGCCAAAGTGAAGTTACATAAAGAAAAAATATATTAATCGGACAAGTTTTCAACAGCGATAACGAGCTCGGTACTATAGGTATACTCTTTGTTTTTTTCCATTATTTTATATCTTGAATGAAAACAACGGCGCCGCCAATATTTATTTTTGGCGCCGAATAGTATGCATTATCATCGCAGTTAAACATACAAAACATTGTCGATCTTCATTAATATATTTTATTTCAAATATAGAAAATCAATAATTTAATAATATGTAGTTTCGTGTTTTATTAAATACAAAACAAAGAATTGTGGACTGTGAAAATGTGCTGCAATATCTCAGAAACATAAAAGAAATGATCGAACGATACATAATGGCATTGTTTGAGCAGTGTGCTACACTTTGATTCGCGACTCCGAATGTTTGACACGCGCTGAGTCACTGTCGTTTCATTATTTGGACGGTGGCGTCCCGTTCTGTCCCAATCATTTATAAAGCACGTGGACATCTCTTCCTTGAGCCCCGGCGGTGACCTAAAACTATTATAAATTAAATGTTGATTCCGATTCAGCTTTATTTTGAATCTAAAAGATATTTAGTGGAACGCAAGCTAAAGCTAAAAAAAACGCTAGCTATGAAATGATTGACCGGTACTTTCATCTGTAGAATATTTCAGTTTAGATGTACTTAAATATTTTTCTAATATCTGTGATTAAATACTATTATTTTAACAATTTTATTAAATTCATAAATAATATTTTGGAAGTAAGTGTATTTATAGCTAAAATTAACTTAAATTATAAAGTGCTTATTACTCTGTTTTAAATCTTTCTTTTCTGGGTAGATATCATTCAAGGCGTATTCTACCGCTAAATAGTAATACTCTGTATTGCTTTATTTCGTTGTTTAGTGTGATTATGGCAATGTTCTCGTAATTACAGTCTAAAAAGCAAATCGGAGTTCCAATATTGAATTAAAAAAAAACAAACTAAAATTAATTTCAAAACGAGAAGCATGTTAATTTATAAAAATAGTTAATCTTAACCAGTTTTGTTAAATATTGGGCAGGCCTTACTTTATTTTTATTGACGCTTTAATTACTATGATACAATTACTATGTATCTTTAAATATGTACACTATTCGATGTTACATTATATTAATTAAAAAACTAATATGTTAAATTTATCCATAGTATTTTAATTAGGCGTGTGTCTAATTGAAAATAATACCATATTCTTATGAATATGTAGTTACTATATTAGTTACTATAATATATTGTTGAATAATTTCGTAACAAGTTAATAGCAATAAAACTATAATCACATCATCATCCTCCTGCCCTTATCCCAATTTTGTTTGGGGTGTCAAAAATATAACAGAGTTACAAAAAATATATGAGAGATTGTTAGTTGTTTAAACTGTTATATAAATGTACTTTGCAATTCGAAGCGATACTATCAGAAATATTAAATGTTTACATTTAAATCATAGAGCGAAGAAATAAACATTCATGTGTTGAACGATGCATTAGTACCGGCATATACATCGGTTGGCGAATGTCTATATTTACTTTGTAAAAAAATATAACGAAGCGGCATCCTTATTTTAACCACGCGAAGCTTAATACTACTACCAGTACTGATAATAGTAGATCACGTAAAACGGCTATAGTTATAGTTAATATAATCATGACTAGATAAACATCCTAAAGGTATGATGTAATTCAGCAACGAAGTAGACTCATGAACATCGACCTCTTATCACAATTACAAATTACGATAATAGCTGTCATCTTATGTAAATGCGATGTATTATTGTTATATTATAAAATCTATTTCGACTATTTTTACTACAAACAATTATAGTGAATCTCATTTGTAATGCATCTAAGTACCTTTTTTAAATTGTAGCATTTATTTGTGCCGAAAGGGCACAGATTTTACGTTCGAAGTTTTAGAGAAAACCTCATTATTAACGCATTACCTGTAACCTCGTCTTAATACGTTTTGATTTGACATCACAAACATACAAAATGTTAACGCAAAATAGGTAAACATAAACATCTTGAAATATGTATATTCTTTTGTCGAAAAAGCCACAAAAATGTAAAAATAATTCAATGTCTCAATTACTTCAAGTGAAATCTCACAAACTCATAATTTTATATTAAGGATCATGTTAAGTTAACGATTTCTGTATTTATCATTCGACGTATAATAATGTAAAGAATTTAAAAAACAAAACCTTTTTTTAACTATCTCCGAAACAGGCAGGACAAGACTAAATGGTAAACTTATTTTGTATCTTTGAATAAAACCATCAAATAGTCAAATTCATAGTGACCAGGACAAAAAATATTATTTTCCTTTTAATATTGGAATTAACATAAATATCTTATAATTTTAGAATAACTCAAAATATATTCAAATCAGTCCGTGACATTGTACTACCTATTCAACTATTTTATTAATCATAAGTTACTTGTAATTATATGTTTTCCGCGTCTTAACATTTTACCTAGCGTAGGTATAGCCCATAAAAAAACACAAGAATATATTAGGTATTGTTTGTAGTATATACCTCTATGACGTATTTAAAACGTTAATACAAAATACTGAGTACGCCATAACTATGTACATAATAGAATTATCTTAAAGGTTACATTCTAAGTTAAGTTATCCTACTTATTACGCATAGTACACATTATAGTTATAATCCATTATCTACAACTACTTGATACTTAATTTAAATGACGTGTAGTTTTTTCTATCTCTTTTGTGTATTTTTATTTTCATTAGTAAACTATGGATGATTATAACATTTTCAATATCGCATATAATATTATTAATAAGATAAAACTAATCTTCATGTAACAAGGATAATTGTATAAACTAATTATAATTATGATTTTAAAAGTAAGATCAATGATTAAAGTTGCATATCTTATCTTAGTTATATTTATATCAACATAGTATAAATTTAATAAAATAGAGGTTTGTAGTACAAATATAAAAAAAATATATATTCTTATCAAAAAAATCACTTATTTATAGTGAAGCTATCAATGATATCGATAAGATTAAATAACAGCCATCGATCAGTTTAATACGCTGCAAGATATAGGGTGAATTATTTTAGAAACATTTGCTAAGCAACTAATGCAAAATGAGTTATCTTAACGATATAAAGAATAATCTCGAGGACTATAGAATATCTCGAAAGTAAATAAGTAGTCGCTGGTAGAACCTGTACTTGAAACATTGTTCAAAACGTCATTTTGATGATACATTTATCTCGTAATCTCATAAACAATATAAGATAATTTTTATTCCTTGAATCTTGATTTTCGTTACGTTTCGAAATAGGAACTATTATAATCTCATAACAATCATTTCAGAGAGTGTATCTAATGTGTAAACTTAACAAAGCACACAAATAATAAAAATATATTTTACAATTAATTGTAGTGCACAAAAGACAAGTTTGAGAAAATATTCTTATATATCTATATTCTATTTTAAATAATTGTAAGACCATATACCCAAACATTATAACTTATACTTGTCACACATAAATAACAGAACTGAAAACTATAAGTACATATTGAAGTATCTTTATTGCAAGCTATTATTAATTCATCTGGATTCAGTTGCAAGCTGTAAACCATATAGTACGTTTGGAAATTTTAAACAAGTTATATACCAAACCGATCGAAGAGTAATTTAGCACAGCTATGACAGCTGTGCCTTTGCTTCTGGTGACGAGAAAAGTATGGGCCTTAATTAAATTACCCATAACATTATCTTACAAGCTTCTTTACTAAAAATTTGCCGGTTTTCACGGTTGACTTATCTGCCAGATATAATTTCTGATTTTCCTTCAAACTTCTTCTGTTCATTGGACTATCTCAGCTTCATAAATATTAACGTTTTTATTATTTCTTTGTTCCAGATACATAGCCAAACATGTTCTTCCAAAGCAACCAACAGTTAGCAAATCTAGATGTTATATCGAACAGCAGATAGGTGGAAATATCCATGATCTAGAACCATAGATCATGCAAGATAGAATATTCTTATGAGTCCTTCGTTTTCCCTCCGCAACGTCGCTTCCTTCTTTCTAATATATTTAAAGAACAGCGCAAGATTTACAAGTGCCTCTATTTAATAGTACCAATTGTAAAAAATAAATATTTTAACACTCCGAAACAATCATATCAAGCGATATACCTTTGAACTGCCTTAAACATTAATAAATAAGTGCCAAGTCAAAGAAGATAGTAGTTTTAAAGCTTTAAACAAAGATGTCGCACGGGGGTGTGAAGAGTGCAAAGAATGGTAGCAGCTCGCAAGCCGTCGAGACGTCGAGGGAGGGTTCCGAGAGCCTGCCACCCCCGCCAGACGGAGGGTGGGGCTGGATGGTAGTATTCGCATCCTTTATGATACACATAGTCAGTGAGTACTATAAACTTATTGTTAATCTTTACAATTTATCTCTAGAATTGAATTTTAATTGTTTTATTTTCTCGTGCATCTTTGTGTTTAATACAATTTCCTGATGTTAATTTGAAAGTAATTGGGAAATGGAATATAAGAAAAATACTGGTGGCTTTTATTTTCTTATATTATTTTATCTTGCCTTAGGGACTTTTTGCTATGAGTAGAAAAATGTTATTATGATTTTTATAAAACGACTTCGACCTATACTGAAAAAAAGATATATATTTATCAGGAAAACATTTTTATTGACTACATGTATAAACATATACCTACCCCTTGTAAAAAAATTTTTTATCGATGCAGTGACTTTTTAATGCCTAAAAATTCTTGTTCGTGTCCAACTATATATTGGGCTAATGACAATTTATTTATTTCAAATAGTTTTTTTACGAAATTATTATTATTGGTGGAAAAGGTGGATCTTATAAGGTAATCTTTGGGCTAATCAGAAATGAATTAGAAAGGAAAGCTCAACCTGAAGGATGAATGACAAGAATAAACGTATTACTAACAAATGTGTTCACAATATAAAATTTTGACCTGTGTATTTAAACAAAGGATTTCGATATTTTTTATAATGCTAATAATCTGTGTATTTAATTTAATTATAATAGAATGTAAAAACAATAATAAAACATGTAATATTTATCATTTATATTCATTTTTATTAAAGAGCAATGACTCTAATATTTTTTATGAGTCAGAAAATGAAGATCTTAAGACTATTGTTTAAAACAATAATACGACATATGATTTGGAAGCAACAGTTACTTAAATATTTAAATATGCAACTTTTATTACAAACGTCTTATCAGTGTCATTTATTTTATTTGCGTCGCGATTTCTTTAAGTCACCTATGCAACATGAAATTAAAATAAAATGAATTTACACAATGTCAGTATCAGAAGATACTGTCATATAAATTTTTAACAAGCCCAATTCAAATGAATTTCATGGCCGATGTATCTCATGTGACTAGAATTATATTTATCTCTTACCTTTGTATAGATTAAAAATAATTGTCTTTTTACGCTCGAGTTTAACACAATAACTATGAAAATAGCAGCTTTTTCTTTATTGAATGAATTATCCCAATAAGTAATACATTCTTATAGTAAGTGTGTATTAGCTTTGTCATCGATGATCAGACAATAATACTACATATGCTATGTTTAAAAGGAAAAGTATTGAAATTAAATCTTAAAAAAAATGGAAAATTATGTGTACAACGAGCATACAAACACGCATAACCATAACCCACGCGCATACATGAACTACAACTGAGCTACGGGGTCCTCTCATTTTGAGAAGAACGTTGTGAGCTTAAACCGCCATCCTCCAATGCGTTCTATCACATTGCGATCACGATATTTAAAGAAGTGTAACTTCTAAGTAATAATGAAATTTATTTACAAAAGAATTAAAAATAGTTACTACATAATTCATGACCGCGTGGAATGGTTGCAAGAACGCTAGCAGCATTTCCACGTTGAATCACAATTTCGATCCTGAAAAATGAACCAGAATTCCTACTACTCGTGGACGCCATAAGGCGAGGATTTATACTATTCGCAATACTAGTACATGGTTCAAGCGTTCTAGCAGCAAATGGAATAAAAACAATTTGGAAGACACGATGTTACAAATTTAATTTTAAGTAATTAAATCACAATAAAACAGGGTACACTTAAATAATCGTCCGCGAAAACGAAAGTAATCAAACGTAAACATAGCATAATTATTCCATGTACATAAAGATGCCTTTGCAGATAACAATGAATGCGCAAAGTGCGCGCTGTATCGCGGGCGGGGAGGGGCGAGGTCAGCGCCTTTGCGTATATCAATCGCTGACATACATTAACCCTGGGAGTATATTTGGCCCAATTAAGAATACACCAAATAAAAATTAGACTGCAATATTTTTTATTTTTCTTAAAAAGAATGAAAAAAGAAAGGAGGTTGTATTTTTTTAAGGAAGAAAAGTAGGTTTTATTGTTATTCGGTTGTATTTCTTTTAACTTATACTTCTTTAGGCGCGCTATGAATAATTGATGAGAGTTTTTTTTACAATTCGTGCGCTCAGAGTGACATGGAAACTGGATGAAGTTGCTCGCTAAACCGTCAATTAAGTATTAACTGTTTGGAAAGAGACAATTTTCTACCTTATCACATTTTGTGATAAGGTAGAAAATAGACAATGTAATTTTTTTTACAAATTTAAATAGTGAATTTCTTCAAATTTGAATTTGGAAAATTCTTCCGTTTGCTAATATACTTAAATACTTTCTGTTTAGTCCCATCTACAAATAATAATTTTCATATTTTTGTAAAATTTTATATTATTATTTGAAACATCAAAAAACATTAATTGAAAATAATAGTATAGGTATACCATTAGATCTTATACCAATAAATAAACAATTTTGATACTTATTTGACGATATTTAGTATTTTAATTTAGGAACGGACGAAGTATAATACTAACGAACTGTTCTGAGTGTATACAGGGCCGGATTTAGGGAAGGGCAAGCGGGGCAACTGCCCTGGGGCCTCCACATAAGTGGGTGCCACAAAAGTTTTCAACAAATACCGAGATATACCACGCTCCTGTTGGTCTAGGGCCTCCACTGCTTTGTGGCCCCAGGGCCTCCTGACCTTTAAATCCGACTCTGGGTGTATAGTGTATAATATAAATCGGAAGAAATGTATAAATCTATAGTTGGTTTACTCCTTCTCTGCCCTACAAACCCGGGCAATCATGTTCAATTTTCGAGTGCTTAATTTGTGTTTATATTTCATCTTGTGCTCGGCGGTGAAGGAAAACATCGTAAGAAAACCTGCATGTATCTAATTTCAACGAAATACGGCCACATGTGTGCCATCCAAACATTCGAGCAGCGTGATGGAATACTCTTCTAACCTTCACCTCAAAGGGAAAGGAAGTCTTAGCCCAGTAGTGGGAAAATTACAAACCCCTATCTATATACCTTGCAGTTTGAGAATGAAGGAAAAATAATCATTTTAACTATAGGTTATAGCAGTCGGCCCGAAAAGGCATTGAAACGAAATTTGCTTTGAATAAATGTCATTTACTTTATTCGATATAGTTAACATAAATATATCTAGTAATTAGTTCTCTATCTA
The DNA here is from genome assembly GCF_905220365.1 of Vanessa cardui. Classification (NCBI taxonomy): domain Eukaryota; kingdom Metazoa; phylum Arthropoda; class Insecta; order Lepidoptera; family Nymphalidae; genus Vanessa; species Vanessa cardui. Next base: position 11,241,957 of record NC_061129.1, read on the forward strand.
GATAAACAAAAGAATATTTGAAATGTAAACGTCGCTGTATTTACATGATGTCAAGTTGCAAATCATTTCACAAAACAAACAGATAATAAGTGACGCATTTGAATTAAACCCTAGTCAAATACATAATGCATTATGATAGAACACGACATTCATTTTTGTCTCCAATAAATATCAGCGGTTATAATTGATTACACAAAAAAATCATATACACACATACATACTAACATAAATATACACACAAAATACTTACCGAAGCAGAAAAAACAGTTATTGTCCCTTAAAAAGCTTTGAGTTTTGTTGAAAATGAAAATACAACATCCCATTGAATAAGTAATTATGTTTCTAATGTTGCTTATTTCAACTTTTCTTCATATTTTTTTTCATATTTCAGAATACATGTTAATACTGATTATATATACGTTATGGTTAAAATTGCAGATAAATATTAAATATTAGGTAAATAAAATTTCATGTCAATAATTCATTGTTTATGAATAGTAATTTCTATAATTTTAACTTCTAGTAGTTGTAAGTATCATTTAAATAGATAATCAAGTTTGTATAACTTTAGTTGCATAACTTTATTGTAATGAAAATTTACTAAATCATCGGGTATAGAGAAATACATTTATAATTGTCTTTATATTGTATGGAATGAACACAAAACTCACCTTGCTAAACGCTGTAATTAAATCAATATCAATCATAAAAACAAGACTCCATTAATTTGATTAATTATCATGTATGGTGGAAAATTCTCTTGTAATGGAATTCATTTACCGCATTGTAACACTGGTTCCGCGTGTTTCTAAACAACACACGTTTATTTACTTGAAAACGAATCTTAACAAATATTTATTTATTAAATTTTATGTGTTTCCTAGTTATTTCTATTAAAATAATTCACGGGGTGATAAATAACAATTAGTTCCTAAACTACAGTATATTATAAAGTTTGCACGACGACTTTCCGTATCATGTTTTTTTTTTAAAGTAATACGTGTGTCAACCATTTTACTTATTACCATACGTGAATCACGTCTTACTTTCAGTATTGCAAAGTTGTTTTTATAATATACTAAAGCTTATTAATAGTTAAAGAAAAACTGTACAACTGCCTTATATTAATGTCATTTATAAATACGTACATTATTTATTTATTTATCTTATAGTAAGGAAATATTTGTTTTTATCATTTAATCGTATCGTATCGTATTCTCTAATAATTAATTAGATTTGTTTTGATTTATTTTAATTGTCTTTTGTACATGTATTTGTCTGTAATTTGAATGTAGTTTTCTTAATTTATTTAGAAATTTATATCATGATATGAAATTTGGTTAAATTAGACAAAATAAAGGTATTTATTATTCAAAGTACATCAGAACATCATCTCTCAGATATCTATCAGATCTAATAGTCATCGTCGTAGGATGTAAGCAACATCTGTTTTAGCAAAACCTTTGAAAATTTTGTATGCTACCAAACCAGTATTTGTCATAATGATAAATTACTACAATTAAATAATATATATCGCAATGAAGAGTTCAATAACACGTAGGAATGTATTTATATGGGGTATATAAACAATAGCGCCCCAGCCAACGGGTCGGTCGGCCAGAGATCTAATTAATTGTCAAACGAATGCAAATTGTATGTACACACGCATTTAACGGTAGCATTTATTGTATATATTTAAAAACGAATTACTTAACTTAAATATTGTGAATCATTATTTAAGTAGTAAAATACCCAAAAAATATACCTACAGGAATTAATGACATCAAGTAGTACAAATAATAATAATTTATTAATCAATTAAAAGAAAATATTGAAATGCATACATTAAGCTCGTAACGTTCGTCACGGTTTTCTTTTTGTAATACTTATGTATTATTATTCAGGAGTTCAGATACAGGCAAACCCGCTTGCAAACATTATACTCGATTAAAACCCTTATTCTTTAATTAACCGGGTCACAACGACGCAACATCCGCCAGGATAACGCGATGATGGAGTCTATCTGCGCAGATTAAGCTGTTCTGCCGCATTTGACGCTATTTGAAACCGTAATTTATGGAAGAAATTGGACGGAAGATCTCGCTAATCTTTTGCTCAATTAAATACTTCGCACGAAACGAGTTAGCTCCTTATTACATCGTGTGAACTCAGTAGTTTACAAGATTTTTGTTTATCTTCAAAGTATATGATTACAAACATTTTGTACATTAATGAAAATCACTCTTGATTCTTCATACCTAGTTCTCAAGTGAATGCAGCAAATCATCCAACCTTTTTGGAGCCCCATATATAAATGATTGCCTTCTCGGAACATATTACTCGTATCATTTACCAGCTGGGAATGAAACCTATATTCAATTACGTTTTCAATGATAAATTAATATTAGTACACTTTTTATGTCAACAATACGATTGTATATTGAAAACCACATACCATTTTAATAACAAATTACAATATTTTAAATGTATGTAATGTATGTTTTATGTTGTAAGTGTTATTAGAAAACAAAACTTAACACGATTGCGCCTTACACTAATATTTAATTAATAGTGGCCTTGCAAAGGAATTATTAATTTATAAACAATAATTTCATTAATTTTACGAACTTAATAATCCTAATTATATACCTATCACTTCTAAATCAAGACTAACTATAATATACATACATACCATTAATTTACGCGGGAAAGAAATATTAATGCAATTAATTGATTCTTAATAAATAACCGAGGGGCTACGGACTGAAAACGAACCGATACGTACTCAATTCAAATGCGTATCTTTAATTAGGGTCTAATTGATCCAATATCATGGCGGCATCATGATCACTAAATGTCATAATACTTTTATGTGAGTCAAATTCAAATTTCATATATATTTAAATAACAAAATGATAATATTCTTCTTACCAAATTTATAATGTATTAACGCAAATGTTTGATATAATTTTGCTCATAAAACGTCAGCTTATAAATTAGAATTACTTATTTATATTAATAATAATGTTTAAGTATCGCTTACGTAATTATTTTCGTAATTATTAATCCAATGAACAGACTACGCAGCGCATGAATGTAAACGATAAGTAGGATTAAAGATTGTTTGAATGCAAATTTAACGGTCTATTAATATTAAAGTAATTATGCCAAATAGACAATATTATGTGATATTTAATTGTTATTTTGAATCATTATATGCAAATTCAATTTTTATCGTAGTTTATTACCATTTAATTAAAATGTATGTGAGGGTTTTAGTTCGATACTGTTGCGATTTCGTAGGCAGTGACATCATACCATTGCTGTAGAAATTTCGGGAATTATGAAGTTGAAACTGTGGCAAGTTTCGCCCGTCCACTCTTGATATTAACCAAACACTACAAACAAAATAATTCTGAAGAGACGGAAACTAGGTGAAAATTTGGCAAGCATTTTTAAGGTAAAGCTTTCTATGACTTACTTAATTTGTAAGGCAATTTTATTTGATTTTGAAAAATGAATTACTGAATGTATACGGGGTTCATTAACACTTCTCAACCAAACTCTCTCAATATTTTGCGAGTGGCAATATCTATGTGGCCTGGTGTTAACCTTACAAAAATCCTACATACACCCTTTCTGTTAATCAAGAAGCTTAACCACAATCTTTTTCGCATATTCATGTCGTAGGTAATCCAGTTTTCACACACAACGATTAAACATTTCAAAACAGTTCGGTTAAATAACATTTTAATATAAGAAACGCAAATATGAACATGGTTCAATAGGTTTCTCTCGGTGAGCTTGTGCGTGGCACCCAAATATCTACCTTTTTTTGTAAATTCAGACTTTTACAAGAGCTTAATTTTATAATTATATATCGTAGATAGCATTCGTATATGTGTAAACAAAGTCGGTCTAAGAAGGTCAAATTATTTTTATTGAGCACCGAACGGAGATTTTATATTGCACTGCCAACAAAATATTTTGTACGGTTCGAATCAATCATCAAAGAAAATTCGAAGGGCTATTATATAATTAGTTGCTTTATAGGTGATAGCGTTCGGAATAAATTCAAAAATAAAAACTATTGACATTGTAAATTTACATTTCTGACAAAATAAACCGATGTATGTATATCTTACGCCGGTCTCCGCATCGACAATCGGCGAGGTCAGAATTAGGAGAGGGCCTTTGGGGCCCACAAAACACAATTTATGAAAAAAATACCGACGAGATCTTTTTATATAATATAGGTAGATATGATAAAATACATGTATGCTTCTATGTAACCATATTATACCAATACAGATCTACGAATAAAAAACCGTCATAAGTTATTTACAAACCTAACTAACAAATATTTTGACTTTCATTCCAAACAGTGCATTATATATAAAATAATTAATTTCTTCTGATATCTAAATCAGAATTTGGAAGTATGACAATCAATAAAAAAGTGTAATGCAATAGTAATGAAATTTTATTTTAACTTGAACTGGAATTCGTTGTTTCAATTGCATTCTGAATTTATCCCAAAACATACTCGATTCACTTTGCATATTACGCCGGTTTTATCTGGGATTATACCTCTTTTTATTATATATACCTAAAGTTCCGCAGAGTTGCACCTGTTATAGTTACGAACTGGGCAATCCACGCGCCTTCCAATCAGCATCAAGAGTTTTCTTCGTCTACCTTCCTTGTATTGATTTCACTTTTTAAATATTAAGAATACATTACACGAACAAGACATGCAAACGCGTCTCATTAGCATAGCTAAAACAATTCAAGTAACAGTTCCCGAGTCAAACTTTACTGAGATGCGATATTCCTTTAAATTTGGCAAGAGTTTTTCCTCAATTCTAAACGAATGTTTAAAATTACATTCTGACAGATCATTTTGTTATACTTTTTTCCTAGTCGATATCTTTTTCGTTGTATTCCATAAGTGTCGTAAAAGTTTATATCCTATACAAAACGTCCTGTAATATTATCTATTAGATTCGAGAGAAAAAACTATGAAATATGTTTCCATAAGAATGATCGTTTTGTAATATCATGGTTTTGAATGGATCACATGATTTTGAAATAATTACTGCATAATGTTATGTATTTTCATGTTAATAATGGAAGATTGTTCCTTGAAAATTCTCATAATCTTCCGATTCAATCCATAATTGTAATAATTAATTGATGACATTGTTTATTATTTATGTAAAATACAGTACGAACGTTAAAGTGCACGTGTAGCTAAATAGCAAATATAATTAAAGTTACATTAGATTAATAGTCAATTATTGATATGTTATTAGTATAATACACCCAAGATAGTGTCTAAGTAATTCATGCATAGCATTATGAAGCTGTAAATCTCTAAGTACTCTTCAAAACGATTCAAAACTTTATAGACAGAAATACATTAAACTTTGTAAACTCAACCATTAACCACATTGCATTCAATTAAAATTTAATCTCTATTAAACTATTACAGTCGCCTAGAATAGAAAATATTAATGTAGATATTACAATCAAACGTACTAAAATTACTTTTTAACTTTTGATTTAAATTTATTGTATATATCACCTCTATACACCAATTCGAGTATTTTCTTATAGAAATTATAACAATTTTGACAAATAAGTACATATATTTTTTCGTTAAATATGTAAAGACTATCAGATTTATTCAGAATTGTATGAAAACATTAATTGCGACTAAAATTTCACCTCATGTATACGAGCGGGACAATCTGCCAACTTTAAACTGCTTTTTACCACAGATAATAATTACTCGCACTTGGCTTGTATTTTTAGGAACCACGTCACTGGGATGTTTATTTTAAATCCGCACTAGGTCAATATTAATAGACCGGGAGTAAATCGGACTTTTTATAGACTTCATTATTATCAGTTTGCATAATCTTCATTTATAATTCGATCATGGAAATTTAATATTCAGTTTTATATTTCATTAAGTAGTTATTGCGACCTGATTTCATCATCACAAAAAACCTTTAATATTTAGAGGTTATAACAATTATATTACGTATAATTGTCTCCAACTGTAACGGAATCGGCGTAACATGGGAGGAACACTGTTCATTTCCATTTGTCGAACAAACGTGTAAACGTGTGTAACGCTTTAGGATATATGTAGCGCTACTAAAGACGACTCGGATTATAGCAAAAGGACCTCTTTAACTAATAGTAATTAAATTATAACATATATATAATTTTTAATATATAAATATATTGACGTAAATAACTCGAGCGTAATCAGAACGAGTAACTAAATCAAAATAAATATCTACAAATAATTATTTATCAGCGTACGAGTTCAAAGATGTCTCTTATATTTTATCTTGTACGAGTAAACGATATTATAATGAGAAGTAGGATTAATTACGTAATAAACACTCGTGATTGTATTATGAGAATATAATAAGTAAACATGATAAGGAAAAAACAATAAAAAATCGTAATAGTTCGTAGGCGTGTCTGTTTACAAAGCGTACCCTCAAATCAGTTACAGGTGAATATACTTAGATAAATTAGTCATTGATCTTGACGGTGTCGGTCACTTCATTCGTACAATATTTTTGTATGAAAGTAGGTACAACACTATATGTTTTACAGTCAATTCGTAGTCTTATTATAATTGTGTTCCAATTTGAAGAGTGATTGTAACTATAGGCTCAAGAGTCAACACATCTTAGTTCACTGGGTCGTTGACGCACTGGCGATGTAAACAGTGCTTAAATTTTTACAAAAAAAAAGTTCATTCATTCACATAAAAATATCATACAAGAATAATGACATTCGGCACATATAAAAACGGACAAACACATCAATCATCATTATTATTATATTTAACAAGCGAGATAAAAATCTTGTGAAATTAAATCACTTACGATCTGTTCAAACTACGATGTAGTAACAGTTGTACGTGAGTTAACATTTTTCGTGTCGGTTTCAACACATCACGTGCTCGAAAACGTTGTACTTATCACATTGGGCAACATTTTCCCAACTTATCTCTCATTCTTCGTGAGATCAATCGATCAATGTATTTTATCAATCAAACGTATTGATTGATGTTATCAAAGATAGTCACTAAGCAACACGAGGCTTCTGTAAGGCAACGGAGTTATAAAATATGTCATGGTACTATATATCCGGATGAAGAGAATGTAAATTATCTGTAATGTGATCCATATTTCTTTCGTATTAACTTGTCAATGACGTCATAATCGTTGCAACCATCAATAATATCCAAACGTAAAAAATTCTATTAAACCTTTTACTGAACTTCAATGTATGTACTAGCATAAAAAAAAAAAAAACATTTTTGCAAACGATAATCATTCCAGACTTTTATTTTTAAATTAATGTTATCTTCAAAAGAAAGGAAAATATAGTATACAAACATAATATTCGACACGCATATTCCATCATAAGGGTTCACGAGTTTTGAAAGGTTTCAATAAATAATTAATTATATTGTTTGAAATAATATTACACTTTATTGTATAATGTTGATATAATATTCTTATTTAACTGTATATCCGATAACCATGACGCTCATCATTTATGTCATTATATGTAGATATTTTATATTGAAACGTCGTATATGGAATAGTCCAAAAGCTAATGAAACAATTGATGAAATCTAAGACCTGTATTTACCGACTTTTAGTAAAAGACTACTGAACATTTCAAGTATTACACAAAAGAAGATAATCAAAAATTATACGTTATTTGTTATGAATGTGTATTTAATATGTGAAGGAGTAAATTTAAAAACATTAATACAATACGATATAACGTTTGCCTTGTGTTTTAAATAAATTTAATATTTTCGATAGCATGAGGTTTAATATGTATAAGTATCAAGAGTTATTTTGGCATATTTTAGTTTTAATGTAAATAAATTATTGACATTGTATTGTTCTTTATGTAGGTCTCGAGAGTTCAATTATATTTTCCTATCTTCTCCCGGACCATATCCATGTGGGCGTGTATATAATATCAACTGCCACGTGAGGGGTTATCTAATATCAGCCTTCCCAGCAATATGAGTGCTTATCACGTATATTATGAATTTGACGTATAATATTTAATAGCGCGAGTCTCACAACGCCAAATGTAACAAGTAACACGAAGTTATTGAACCTTTTGCCTTATTCGTTATTGGACAAAATATTGCAACATTTTTAGTATACTAATTTATGGAGTTCATTGGTATAACAAATTTCGTTGCTTATTTCATTGAGTTTCTTTGTCTAATTGGTATGGTAAAATAGAACGGGCCGTATTGTTAAAACAGACGTTATGTAAATCAAACTCAAATTACGACATAGATTACAGATGCAACAAAAACTTTCTTACATGATATAGAATAATGCGAATTTACAATTAAATTATATTTAAAGTAACTGTAATTGAAATAACATATATTGAATAAATTGAAACGGAATTAAAGGATTTTTACGAGCAGTATAGTTTGGCTGTTGTTTTAATATCATTCAAAAGGAGATACTACTAATTATTTTTTATATTTTTCCAATGCCATACGTTCTATATTTTTCGTTTGTCACGATGCTTATCATTTCTATAATGCCGTGTTCTGTGATTCCGTTGTGATTGTGTATTTATTCGTCCGTAGGTACTCTATTATCCGAATTGAACGGACGCATGATTAATTGAATAATGCCCTATATATTAGTTTTTATTGTTATATTTGCTGCCCTCGTTTTCATTTTAATATACGTATCTTATCTCTCTTCTGAGTCAAAAATGATTTGGCTTGAGTGAGATCACGACGGCAGCATGTATCTTTATCAATAGACGATATTACTTTTTTACGATTTTGTTTATATTACTCTTATAACGAGCACTAGTATGCTCACCACAGTTTCCTTACAACCACACATCCGCGGATATTTAGATAAATAAATTGAAATAGGTTTTTCCTTCAGATCGCAATTCCAATGTTATAAAAGCCAATAACAGCCAACATATATTTTTAATTACAAGATAAATCCAATAACCGAGTGAAATGATTACATACAAACATAAAATATTTCGAGAAATATAAATTTCAACGCGTGAAGAGGATATTATATTTCTATTCAATTATTTCACGTATGATTAACACTATAAACATTTAATATTCATTTTTTCATCTGATCAAAAGAGTCACGATTTGATGTGTTCTATTGGCAAAGTTCTAAGTAAGAAGAACTGCTGCCCTCAATAAAGAGATACTCACATAGGTCTTAGTGTGTCTTTAGTGAAAATCGAAGATTATTACATTAAGGAGATAATCTTCGATTTCTTATTTGCTAGTTTGCTAGTAAAGATTCTATAATCATAAGTCATACAGTCAACAAGTGATACAGAAATCGATAACTTTTAACATTTATACTTACCTAGTAAATGGTGATCATGATATAAAAGTGTCCCTGAAACCTAACTTCTGTATAAGTTTTTAGTGATTCTTCGATTTAAATTCTACGTTTTTCAGTGCAATATTTCAATTCAATTTTATTTTATTTTTGGATATTAAGCCCGACAATCAACATCAATTTTTTAATTCGTCCGATGTTTGGACAGAGTTAAATCTACGGCGGTCAGGGGCTGACGAGTCACCAAAATGAATAATAGATAGACTCACATTACAGGGTAACGAACAGTATTTTAAAGTAAGACATATTGTTATGTCTATGAAAATACAAACAAAATAATTATTTTTTAGTAACAATGTCACTATTAAATATTTCTATAAAATATTTCTAATTGGACTGGTGGATCTTAAAATTAGCGGCTTCAAATAAATATATGACGTTTATACAATATTATGTATTCTACCTTACGACATCACATCGCAAACTTATACTATCTAGTGATGGAACTCCTAAACGACTCACAGGTAAGGTGCGATATGGGGCAGAATATCTTACTGTCTTAAGACAGTAAGATACAAATGTTGTAAATGTGATGTTGATATGTACGATATACATATATTAGGTCTTTTGCAAAGATTTTTTACTGAGGCCGATTACAGCTCTTTCGAAGGTGGTACCTTGTAGTTTGTGCCGCATGAATTAAAGCCGCATTTTCATATAAACGACACGCTTAATCTATCCATATTAAGAAAAAAATGTTAATCTACATCAGCTTCACTTAAAATCAAAAAATAAATAAAAATTTTAACAAAAAGAAAAACCGACTTCATACAAAATACTATTTTAAAATACCTAAATGAATGTCGGTGTCAGCCACCGGCTCCAAACATAACAATAACTTTAACTACATTGTATAATCGTAAATCGACTTTTAAGTAGTCTAATATTTTTCATTTCATTTTACTTAGGAGGACTCTAAAAATTATGTTGAATTCGCAATTATCTTTATTACTTTTTAGTGCATATTTGTTTGTTTTAAATTAGTGTTTTATTTGAAGTCGGCTTTTCTTTTTGTTGAAATTTTTATTTATGTTTTATACTATGCAGTGATAACAAATAGATACAGTATACAACACAGTTTTCACTTCTTAGGAAATACTACTACTACTTAATTATAATGTAATTGGTATCCAATGAAAATTAAATCTTATGCTTTCATCGGTTTGTAAAGTAGATTATACCTAGAGGAACCAACAAGAAACTCAAAAGTTACTCTTTTCTGCCATTATAATTTTAAAGTATGTCAATAAAGTACAATATATATCCTGCCTAGAAATAAAAATTAATAGACAACGCTTTTTTATCTTTAATATAATCTTGTATTGAGTATTATATCTTATTTATCATTATTTTTAAGACATGGCCATTAACCATTTTAATAGGCCACTGTAGAAATGACCGTGAATTCTTATTATCGAAACGGATACCGTGCCCTAGGAAGGATGTATTAAGTTTGCGAAGTCGGAAACTAGGTGTTATTAGTTTACCTTTCCTCCTCGTATCAGTACAATGATTGTCACAATTTCTTTCGAAATATTTATATTATTGTGAATATAAATAATATTGTTGTACTAAAACGTTGTAAAGCAACTGTAACTATAGCTACTTTATAAAAAAACATTTCGAAATAAGTCCCGAGTTCATATAATAAAATAACAGTAAATGCGTTGAAATGGCCTCTCGTATGTTTAGGACAACTTTTAGAGCTTATATAAGCACTCCACTAGCTTAATTATAATACAAATTAAACAAACTCAGTAATGCTAGCTCGAATTTGGGGCCGAAATCTTTGATAAGGATCCACGTTTTCTAACCAATCGCGTACAACATGTTTAGTTAAAATTTATCAGAATCACATGATGAGAAATAAATTTGATTAATAAATGCAAATATTTATTAATATAAATACCACTGCAATATTTAATTTATTTCCTTTGTTGTTTAATTAAGGGGATCTTGTGTAAGCGTCTTCTTTTGTTCGTTTGAAATAGACCGCAAGCTATTGTATAAGAAAGAACACGTGGTGTCAGTTGCTGTCGATATCGTGCTTATACTATGCCACGTAGTGTCTATCATGTTACCCTAGTTTATTAAAGGTCTGTCACGACGATAAGAGCACATCGAGCGAATCAGATCGAATGCCACAATGAAGAGTGATTCATTTTTGTCCCACATCTTCATTTGCGTCATCTATTTGTACGATTCGATGACTTGTGTACGATTGTCAATTGCTTGAAAGTGTTTTAGATTATTGATTTATATCGTACCCTTGAACGTCGTATCGTTTGAAGGTTTTGGCAAGATTCCTCGTCTTTAGTCTTATCAAGTTACGTAAGTCAATCGAAAACAAGTCGATTTGTTCGTAAATATTGAGGTACATTCGAGATGTTCTAAAATATTTTTTAAGTTTATATGGTATGGTTTATAATATACTAACAAAAATCGTAACTTTGAAATCTCATCGTAGGACTCCGAATCGCCGATTACATGGAATTTTAGGGTTATTCACTATGCAATTCCAAGCTGCTTTACACTACAATTGAGATGTACTCGTACATACATAAGACAGAATTTCATCCGACGCATGATAGTTTCTTCAATATCTTTTGTCACCGTTGAACTCGATTTTCAGCTTTAATTCGAATTAATTACACATAGATATGTGTAATTAATTCGTATTATATAAATATATTTATTTATTAGTATATAAATAACAAAATAAAAGTATATACATAGATATAATATATAAATACATTCATATATAGTTTGATTCACTCGAAACGTAAACGAGAAAGTTTATTTAAACATTGACATTTAATCCAAAAATATCAGAATCAAAATATACTATTCAAGTAGGCTTTTACAAGTACATTTAAATATTGTATCAAATCTAAAAAGGACTGCATATCGCACTGAAAGTAATTATAATTTTGACCATTAACGTTGTAAATATCGCTTGTTCCAGCCGATGGCATGACCTATTCGTTCGGAGTATTCTATGCTGAGTTCCTGACCTACTTCAACGAGGGCAAAGGCAAAACTGCGTGGATCGTTTCTATCCTCGTCGGGGTCACGCTAAGTTCAGGTAACTTTATTACCATTTGATCGAAAATAGCTTGCCACTATCTCACGACGATTTCAAATTTACTTTATTGTCGTAAAGTTGATATTTTCCACTTTATCTATATTTCACGGTGTTTTTTTATTATTACCTATCTACTTTTATAATTCTGTCAAGATTTTCAACAAAATTTATCATTAATATTGGTATTTAAATCCTAAGTTGCTGTAACAAAGCTACTTCGTGTTAGGGGAAATTCATAAATTTTATAAAAAAAAAATTGACATACGTATATACGTAGTCTGAAAACTGTGATATGGTACGATATTCACAAGTCTATGAGTTTAATATAGTTTGCATGAATCCCATTAACCCAAACAAAACTTTTCCCCGCGTAATAATAAATATAACTTAATTAAAACTGAAAACCAACTTAATAATATTCATGGAATAAGACTTTTTGATGAAGCTGGCAGTTAGCAACGCCGCTCGGTTTCGAGATAAGCTTTTAAGTAATTATGTGGGAGACAAATAATCTCTCGAGGTTTTAACTCATCAGTATTTTAAATTTTATACGAGTAAAGTCTTTTTCTCGGTTAAATAAAATACTTTGAAAAACAATCATGATTTATTTTAACATAACGATTTTTAAGCTGTATGATAAATTTTATTTTATTTTATTTTTATTATATTATTTAAAATTTTAAATAAATATATTTTTATAATAACAAAGAATATAATGAATAATCTAAGTACGTACGTATATATTATAGAACTTTTTGTTTTTTCTTTACTTTTATATATTTTTATTATTTTTATATTCTGGCACTAGCCATACTGACAGACTAGCTATAATTAAATCAGTTTTGTAACGCGAATGTAATACATATTTTTTTTCTTTTGTAGGTCCAATCTCAAGTTCATTTGTTAATCGTTGGGGATGTCGCTCAGTGACGGTCGCGGGTGCGCTGCTGTCCGCCGCATGCGTGACGTTGTCCGCCTTTGCAAACAACGTCACAACCCTCATTTTCACGATCGGCATCGGAGCCGGTGTCGGTTTTGGCCTCATCTACCTACCTGCTATTGTTAGTGTGACTGTGTGGTTCGAGCGTTACAGAAGTCTTGCTACGGGTTTGTATTCGATGCCTATCAACATTACCTAATCGAGTTTTCAATCAAATTAACGATCTAAGTCCAATAACACCCAGACTCCGTGTGGAGACACCTTGATTTGATATAAGATAATTTAATTAAGATTTTTCAATTGTATTTTTTTCCTCCAGGTATAGCCGTATGCGGATCCGGTTTGGGAACATTCTTGTTTGCACCAATAACATCAGCACTAATTTCAAACTATGGGTGGCGAGGGGCAATGGCACTTATTGGAGCCTTTATACTTAACTGTATTCCATTGGGACTATTGTTCCGACCAGTACCTGAGCGGCCGAGAACACCTATTACTGAACCAATGTTGCCTAAGATAAATAAATCACCCCTAAAAAGATCACAGAGTACTGAACAAGTTGCGCGAGCAAATGGAAAACTTGAAGATGATGTCGCGAGACTGACACTATCCCAACCTGCTCTAAACAAACCTCACGAACAAAAACACCATCCCCATTCGCGACACGGTAGTGGTATTATGCAACGACCAGATGTACTGTACCAAGGTAGTATGACCAGTCTAGCAAAATTCAGAGGAGCATCGCCGGACAGAGTTCAAATTTCAATAAAAAAAGAGGAACGTGAACAGAGATGTGGATGGTTACCGTGTTCTCAGGAATCAAAAGCAGCTCTTGCAGAAATGCTCGATATCTCTCTTCTTGTTGATCCTGTATTTATTCTATTCTCGCTATCAAATTTTTTGACTAGTATAGGTTTTTACATACCATATGTATATACAGTGCCTATGAGTGAAAACCTAGGAGTAGAAGAACCAGCATACTTAATTTCAATAATTGGGGCATCCAACTTAGTCGGTCGGATTATTTTAGGGTACATTAGTGACAAACCTTGGGTTAATCGTTTGTTAGCCTATAACTTATGCCTTACTATTGCCGGAATAAGTAAGTATAACAAAGATTTACCTTTAATATTTTATTTGTAAACAAAGAGTTAAAGAAATATGTTTGTTTTAGGTACTGCAATGGCAGTGGCCTGCTGGGAATTTTGGGGACTCGCACTTTATGCAACAACTTTTGGTTTTACTATTGGTGCTTACGTCGGTTTAACTTCCGTCGTGTTAGTTGATCTTCTTGGTATAGAGAGGTTAACAAATGCGTTTGGTCTCCTCCTACTATTCCAGGGAATCGCCTCACTAATTGGACCACCTTTTGCAGGTATGGTTCATATTTGTATGAGTGATTCACTTTAAAAATACACATGTTTATTTATTCAAATCACATGATATTAATAATGTCATAAGTAGTAAGTAATTATTTATTATGTGATATGATGTATCTTAAACTAATATTGGACCAATATTAATAGTATTTAAGTCTTAACTGTTGTTTTTCATACTTGTTTTTTATTTAACCAAACTTAACTTACGTGTCTCTTGATACTGACAGGATGTTTATTAATTGAAATTTATTATTTTTAATTATTAGGTTGGCTGTATGACACGCTGGAATCATACGCGCCGGGATTCTACGTAGCTGGCGGTACGATCTCCTTGAGCGGTCTCATCCTTTTCTTTATCCCGATGTTAGAGAAACGAGCTGCTAATCGGGATACGATGTTAGAGCAAATTTAGCAGGATGCGTTTAGAGGGATGAGATGCGATTATCCAGTGATCGTGCTCAACAGCCCCTCCACACCTTCCTCCATGGCATCCACGGAGGATACCTACAGCAACAGGGTATATACAACTACAATCGTAGAAGAATATGTTACAAATAATTACGACGCAGATAATAACGAATATGTAAATAATGATAGAATAGATGAATGCGGTTTAGTAATTAACGCAAAACAAACTCATTCCAAAGACGATGTGAAAAGTGCGTGTGATAATATTGATTATAAAGCATGTGTAAGACAAGATGAAGTATAAGAATTATAATAAGTTAAGACGCAAAGTGTTTATATGAAATCCAAAGAACTTCAACAAATTTATACACTTAAAGTGTTATATTTAATTAATCTTATATACGTATAATATTCTTCGTTTATAATTATTAACTTTTAATTATAAAATATATAGTAATTCTAATTAACATCTCCTGAAATCAAAACAAGCTTGTCATCTTTTTTATTTATTTAATACATATAAAATATACTATACTAATAATTTGAATTATACTTTATGTATCCTTAACATTATATGTTCCTGTAATAATATTAGGAACCAGTGCACTTTACAAATATTAAATGTTATTATATTTAATATACTAAACTAGACATGTGTATCATAAAGCTGTTTTACAACTGTATATAAATAAATAAATAAATGTAAATAACGCATTAAGGGCCTTATTGTGGACCAAATGTGAGTAGAATGCTATTGAGGTTCAAATAACTGATTATAATTATGATTTGTAAAGTTTTATCGCTAGCCGATTAAATCTTCGCATACAATGTATTAATAAGCTATTTAACAATCGTCTTTATTTTTTCAAAATCTTTTCGATTTCGATATATATTATAGTTAAAAATATCGGACCTTCACTTTGCATTGTGTATACTACATTAGACTGACTTATATACGCAATCAATACTATATATTATATTTTCTACAGAGCAGCGCGATTCTTCGTACAAATTTATAAATTATAATAATATCGATTTTAAAATTAATCACGATTGCAATGTGAATGAATGTTACTATGACTTTGATTATTAAAGTTACCACAGCAATTGAGTTGATGTTTTAATTCCCTTATCAGAATTATTATTTGGTACATAATCTTAATAAGTTCAAATGTGTCATAATTTCAATTCCATTCCTAATGAAGATATCAAAAATCACAAATTATAAATTTAACATGAATCGATCACCTATTCCACGAGATTATTACTTATTATATTACTGTGTTACTAAGAAAATTTAAAGTTCCCTTCCAAGGAATACCACATGTAAAAAAAAAGTAATACCCTCAATTATATACATAAACATTAATATATGATTATTTGCTATTCTAAACCTGAATGATTATAAGCCAAATATAATTGTTGTCTATTGGAAATATAAACAACATATAGACATAATCAGTTCACATCAATACTAAATTAAACGTTAACATTTTTCTCGGCAACATTTATTAATTTAAACAAAAATAATTTCATGCTTATATTTTTTAAATTAAAATATATAAGTCGTTTCATAATGCAGCGACACAATAATGAATAAACATAATATTATTAAAATGTACAAGTACCAAAAATAACTATTATACAATTTGTAATAAATCACATGAAACAATTTAAAAGATAGTTTACTGAAAAAAACATTTATAATAATAATTCATTAGAACATGCATTGTATTAATTTATAAGATTAAAACATATTGCACTAATACTCTACTCTTAAAGCTATGCACATGTTAGAATCGTCGTTGCCGAATATAAGAGCTAAAGTTAAATGTTTAATTTGTTTCTATATTAATATTTAAGGGTATATACTTTCGAGTACAGAAAAAGAATCCTACTCATTCTTAGCAATCTTATCAGTTTTATCGCCACCTTTCCAAATCTGAATCATTTTCTGATGTGTTCTAGCGTCGACAAGAAACATTGCTATTGTTGTAAACGCAGGCGCCGCCTAAAATATATTTCATTTATATAAAACAATGAATTCTAATAATATTCTATTCATTTAAAAAAACACATTGGTTATTGTAATTATTATTTAATAAAGTTAAGCAATAGAAAAATTTAGATGATAATTAATATTTACAGAACTGAGATGGCCCAGTGGTTAGAACGCGTGCTCATTAACCGATGATTGCGGGAAACCCAGGCAAGCACCACTATATATATGTGCTGAATTTGTGTTTATACTTCATCTCGTGCTCGGCGGTGAAAGAAAACATCGAAGAAACCTGCATGTGTCTAATGTCATCGAAATTCTGCCACATGTGCATTCCACCAACCCGCATTCGAACAGCGTGGTGGAATATGTTCCAAAACTCTCTCCTTAATGGAAGAGGAGCCTTATCTCAGCAGTGGGAAATTTACAGGCTGTTACTTTACTTTTTTACTTTAATATTTAGAAATAAAATTGACGTTTACAAATGTATCAATTACTTACCCAGTGAATCCATACCGACCACTGTATTGCTGAGACCGAGAGTGGAAGTGGAATACCATCAGATAGCAGACTCGAAAGCACAACCCATCCTCGTATAGCAGCTATTGGAAACCAACAAAGCAGGTTCACGATAGTTATGATAACTGCACTCTGAAATTCAATTAATAAAATTTACTAAATAATTTTATTATATAATTCATAAAACTCTCTGCATTTTAATCACATATGAGTAATAATTATCATTATTGACCTCATGACATTTACTGTAATATTAAATTGTATTTCATTTACAAACATGTACTAAATTGTTTAAACATTTACCTTAGTAAAACGTATTTCCTTCATTAATTTTTCCGATTCATCATATTTCGCTTCTAAATTTGCTGCCCAAATGAGCATTGTTAACCTAATATGATACAAAAGCTAAATTAGAAAAAATAAATTCAGTCATACGAAACATTTTTATAGTACCTAATTGGTATTAATATAAGCATAGGTAAAAATACGATATTATTTTATTAAAAAATTATAAAAACATTTAAATCTAAATAACATATAACCACATTTTAATACGCACATAAAGCCTGTCGATTTCACACTGCGAAGCAAAAATATTGCAAGGACAACGTATCTCTGCCAAGTCGCCGGTAAAACCATGTCCAAGACACAAGACTGGCATGAGAAATCATACCCGAATTGACCGACTCCAAATAAAGGCGGTAATGAATATAAACTAGCAAAAAATAGACATAATCCTTGATACAAAATGTAATGGTTCTTTTGAATCGGCCACCCTGAAAAAAGTATATTAATTTATTTTCAAGTAATTGTAGTATTGTATAAAATTAATTGCCGATGCAGTTTTTTCTTTTTATAAGTTTTATGGGTCATCTTTGATACAATTAATTCTCATGAAAATGCGCTCTGCAAAAATATTAAAACGTTAAATTTATTTATTAAATCCCTATTGAAGTGGATTCTGCCTACAAACACCAATATGAGACATGCACAAGGAACATAATGTCATAGTTTTCCATCATAAAAAAAAACGGTGAAACATTGGTGATACAGGGAATGATTAATATTTCTTGCAAAACTATATCTACATACTATCACTTGGCTGATTTGACAATCCGTCTTAACACGTATAAATACTTTTGACTGGCTTTTACGGTTACATTTTGTCCTAAGTTAAACAAGATAAGAGCCATTCACTTACAAAGTACCAGATATTCTATTGCCAGCACTTTTTGCTAGGTTCTTTGTTCGGGATTCAAGGATGATAAGCTAGCGTCATTTAGATATAAAGCACAGGGGACATTATATAATCTTATATCCTTTGATTACCACCGCATTAACTTGAAAGGAATTTCTTGTCTTTACTACTTACAGTAACCATGATCAAAACTGACCATTTCGTAAGGTTTATCATAAGGCAGAAGAAATCGCCGAACATAATTTGAGTACTCTCTTGTATATTTTCTTTCTTACTACAGGAAAAAAATTAAATACAAACTTAGAATTGGGAAATTAATAAAACCGAAATCACTATAGGTGTGCCTATAAAATTTGAGGAGTTCCCTCGATTTCTCCAGGATCCCATCATCAGATCCTGTTCTCCTGACAATGGGACCACCTGTAAAAGATGCCCTTTCAAACAAAAAAAGAATTGTCAAAATCGGCCCAGCCATCTTCGAGCAATTCGGTAACATACATAAAAAATAAAAAAATAATAAAAAAAGGCCCCGACGAATTGAGAACCTCCTCCTTTTTTTGAAGTCGGTTAAAAAATGAAATTATGCGTCCACAAGTTTACGTCAACACAGCTGCAATTTGGTGGTGGTTGGTTTAAATACTAAAATATAATAAAAATATATAATAAAATATGATTCTGTGTAATTTTGATTTTATACCGCCGGGTCGAAAATAAATACCATATAAAATCTCTCAAAGTTCATAGCACACTGGTCATATAAAGTACAATTAAAATTTAAAACGGCTCCAATATCTAGTGGCAGTGGTGACCACTTACTACGACGCATTTTAAAAGTTTTAAGCACTAAATTTTACACTTTGCTATTCGAACTTTAAAATATTACGAGATATTTAAATAAGTGTGTGTAAAATACACAAGGCGTAGTGTAAGATTTGTTAGTACACTACGGACAAATATATATAATTAAATTAGGTTATTACCTCTAGTAGTATACTTAGCTATAACATATCGTTCAATGCACACGTGAGTCAAACATTCTACTTCGTAGACAGACCAAAATGAATCCCAGAAACCAGAAATATCACAGGATGTATCATGAGTTTCATATTTCAAACTGAAACAATTAAAATAATTGATCAAATTACATATTTTAATTTTATAACATAATTATACATATAAAAACAATATTTTGTTCTAGAATAACTGACTTGTTATTTTAATACATTAAATTGAATATAATCTAGATTAAATTTTATGAATCAACAATACACCAACGGATTACAGAACGAAGATTAACATAAATATTTTGTGAATCTATTTTAAATGCTGTTGAGTTTGAATAAGACATTAATAATAATTATACTTAAAATTTTACTATACGAGCACAAAGGTCTAACAGTAGGTTTAAGGCCACATTTTTCTTTCATTTATTTCTTTCAAATATGTTTTCATTTGTTACCTACGTGTGCACAAACAATAGTCAATTAGTCTCTCCACTGCCACGACAGCTTTTGGCTCAAAGCTAGACGTATAAACGGAATTTATAATCTACACGACAAACATTTAATTGCTCCTGTTTGTACGTACCTCTCTGAGTAATTAAAAAGTGGGAGGTGGGTGACTACGGAGATAACTCGTCTTAAACAGGCGATAACCGTAAAAAAGGCCAGATTACGGTAGCTCAAGTCTGATCTTAGATTAGTAAATAACAAAGCAAGATTCAGCCAGATACCGAGAAGAGACGAAATTATCCCTGAAAATAAAACAAACAAGAAAAAAATTCTCGTTGTTCATTAACCTGATTTGTACATAAATATATAACAAGAATTTAATTTAGATGAGCAGACAACATTTAGAAAAAAGACACTTCTAAATCCGGTCATGCAAATACGAAGCATCAAACCAAGGTGATCGATGATATTTATTTAATAATAGATAAGATCAATGACTGCTTGATATATAATGCAAAGGTACCTGTCGCTACGTATCCCCCTTCCAAATTAGCTCGTGATTGATCGTCGAATAAATCACTCCACATACAGTTCTGAGCAACCATCTTAACCCGTTTACTGAAGTAGTGATATCGACAGCGTCGATGGAGTGCCACAATACATCTAAGACATCAAATGATTTATACATTATCAAGTATATTTAATCAGATCTGATTTCTAAGTCTCGGGTTGCAGTTGTATTACAGGTTCGGTTACGCTCTGTTTCTCCAATACATGGTTAGAGCCACATGAAAACCACACGCTCTTTAGACAAAAGGATAACTACTATAATTAGCTGTTCTGTTGAGTTTGTACATTATTCTTTCTACGATTTCAGATTTTTGCAAAACATAAACTAACTATAAATATTTTAGCCCGATTTTTAATATGAATAATTTATAAATTTATAAACTTTTTGCAAAACAGTATTTTCTTATCTTAAGTTCTAAATGTAGTAAAAATAATCTGAAACCTTAATTGAATTATCTTAATATTTGCGTCATTATAGTTTAACATTGTATATCGGAGTTTTTTCATCTACGTCATTTAATAGTTAACTGATATGGGTCATGCTCTAGAACTATAAATATATCTTGATAAATCTATAAAAGTACGATCTTAAGCCCGCAAGATTATAACCACATGCATTATATTATTATTCATCAAAGCAGCTTCAAAAGGTTATAATATATAGGTTTAAAAAGTTTTTGTAAATAATTAAAACGATGTAAGAACTTGGAATATTGGTACTGAGAAACTAAGGCCTACTACTACTAAATTCTCAACACAAAATTAAAATATGGGTAATTTCATTAGTAAACGAGGTTTAACTTAAATGAATATAAACGTTAAATTAAACTGTAGTCGTTTATTCGTCATTAACGTAAGCGTAAGTACAAAACATTTGTCGTCGCAATTCAGGAGTTCGCTAATTAAGCTTAGCGTCCTTCAATGACCATTTGGATACCATTTTCTTCTCCCACCAATAAAATCCGAAATTTACACTTCATGGACTATTTGGACCGCTTTAACCGCCTGTTACAGGCTGATATACATCGCTTTCACATTGTTGTCTTATTCAGTTATGAAGTTTTCCATTCAATTTCATGTTAATATATGCTCCTTCGATATCGTTTGGCGCGCTCCGGATGTAACAGGGCGTAGTGTTTCCTCATCCGACCCAGTAAAGCCGCTCGAAGTCTCTCATCTCCTGTTAAATAACATAACACAGGAACACTCGTCGCTGCCTGAAATTAAGTTATTATGATAATATCCTTCATCATTAATATAAATTAAATAAGTCAGCTCCTGAATTAAATTATATAGAACATCACTTTTAAAAAATATACCAACATATAATGTAATTCATTAATTATAACATTTCGTGACATATACGAGCCACCAAAAAAAAAAATATTTTATACCTCAGCTGCTATTGGCGCAAATAGAGCAAGCACTTGTGGTACATGTGGTCGGTAACCGTACAGCAACAGCGGCAGCCACTGCCATCCCGCCAGCACTGCTGCTGGTATCCATAGCGCCAACGTTGTTATACACAGAATATGAATACACTAATAATAGAAAAATATAATTAGCAGTACAACCTCCTTCCAACTCAAAGAATAATATCGCAATATTGGAGAAATGCCAAAACAATTTATTGTATACTATATATTTATCTAACTTTACACTATCGATAAGGATTGTATTATACAAAAAACTTGAATTCGTAACAGTCTCATTAAATCGTTTAAGGACTATAATATCTCAAAGTAATCACCTTCGTCAATCTTTTCTCGTCCCTTTGTTGCTCGCTCCTGTAATATATTCTTTCCAATCGAATAGCTTTCCCCATAAAGAAAAATCTATAATGAAAAACATATATGTATTTCTTTATCATAGATGTTACTTGTCAATATATATGCATTTTCCAATTTATAGTGATGCATGTTTATCAAATTAAAAAATATACATATACCTAAGTATTATTGTATCACACCACTTACATTCCAACAGTTGGCAATATTCCACATACGATGACATAAGGCACACTAAAACCCAACTGCCTTGCACCAGAATTAAGTGATGGCCATAATAGAGCACACACTGTACCAGTTGCGTCACAGGAATACATTCCATAACCAAATAAAGGAGGAGCGGCAAAGATCACAGCTATCATCCAACATACACCGATTAAGGTCCAGTAGTATCTAAAGTATACACTTTTCTCTGAAATTGTACAATTTCATAAAAAAATGTATTTGGAGGAAAATTGCAAACTTTGTTAGTTATATCTAACCTCGCCTGTAATATCTCGCTAGCAAATATCTTTCCAGTACTATTGCAAATAAAGCAATCATTTGAAAGACACCAAAAAATTGATTCATAAAAGCGAATAGTTGGCAACAAGCTGGACCAAACAGCCATCTGAAATTAAAGTTAGACTAACATATTTTTATTTAATTTAAATGAAACTAAGTCATTTCGTAATAAAATTGAAGGAAACTCTAGGCTATGAGCTATAGCTCAGGGGTTTAATTTAGAAATAAAACCTTTACAACATTAAATTCATAATATTTCGTAATCCAACTCACCTCTTTGCTATTGCTGATGGTCCTGCGAATGGAAACCCAAGTAAATTTCTTCCCAGTGAAGCCGTGCAGAGATTAAGAACCAGAACATGACTTTTAAAAATGACCAGGTGACTGTGGATGAACGTGGCATAAAGCCAAGCGTTAAGCAGCACCCCAAATACACCTGTCAGCGACCAATTCACATATTTTAATGCTTTGACATAATCTTATGAATTATGCAATTAACAATTTCGGCTTTTATATGCCAGGAGTCTAGTTTCTACTGAAATGTCTCATATTTTACACACATTCATAATAAAAAATAAATATAATAAAGTTATTAGAAAGTCTCATATTCAATTTCCCTAAGCTAATGTTCACAGTAATATACTATTGCTTAATATTTTAAAGATTCAAACAAAACTTACCAAAAACGATGAGACAAGCTCCCAAAAGGGTTTTGTATGAACTATCAAAGTAATACCAGGGACATTCGTCCTCGTTGTAATCAAACAATGTTTGCATTGCAACGTTCACACCTTAAGTCACGGTTGGCACCAAGTGAAAGAAAACAGAAAACTTTTTTTTTTTAATTTTTGCATAAACGTCCACATAGGAGAAGTGGTCACAGAGACTGGCCAGGTTGTCGAACCAACAGGCTTTCGTTAAACAAAAGACAAGGATCACGTTACTCTCCTGATGCCACTTGTATACGACATAAAACTCGTAAACGTATTTTAGGTCATCAAATATATTAACTAGAAATAAAATAGATTCAGCAAAAAAGTAAGCAAAACAATATTTTAGTTACTACTTTGGGAATCGGTAAAAAAAAATACGCAATCAACAATGTCCTACTATAAAGCTAGGAGATAAAGATGTTAGTTGTAAACTAGTTTAAGAGTTAAATATATACCTACTGATTAAACTACCACATCTGTTATTCTATTTACGTTTGAAAACCAAATTTAGAACTCGGTATAACAATGGTTAGGTTCCATACGAAGCAACAGAATAATTAGTGGCGATGTTTGTTATAATCATTTGTATTATTTTAAACAGGGGCAATTGTGTTCTGATTATGGATGAAAATAAAAAAAAAAAAATTTTAAGATATCATCAAAATCTTGAAAGCCCTGACTGTTTATCGGCCAACTAAACATAAAAACTAATTATAAAAACTTTTAGGGAAAACTACAGTACAGACTTTTGGGCTAAAAAGAAAAGAACAGATTAATCTTTTTCGTATTTTTGTACGATCATTTATATATATTTTTGCTTATACATTAAAAATAAAATAGCACTCGATTAGTATTTCGAATATTTCCTTGAACATTGCTGTTTCAAATAGCTTTGGCCTGTTCATATAATTATATTGCTTACATCACACCTGTTTAAAAATAACAAACTTATATAATACAGATTTTCTTAAAAGAAAATTTAAAATACAGTGTCGTCTATGCCGTCGCGTCACAAAATTTTTGTTAAACGAACTATTCGCGCGAATTGTCTGACAAATATACAATGTATATAGAGCATACCGACATAACTAAATTGGCAACTGACGAGTGAAAAACGTCAGGTATGCTTATGCTTAGCACGCACGGCCAGCGCACGTCTATCGAACTCGCTTAATTATCGAGAAGATCGGGCATGTTTTGGCGATGTACGTATATCTGATCACTACCTAGTTAATGTTATCAAACTTACTGATGTGTATAATCGCAGCGAGTGCGCAGTGCAGTGCCGGCACCGGACGAGTTGCGACAGGATGATCCCGATAGAACAATTGGCGCTAATTGTCAATCAACATCTTGGTCTGATTACCTGTAATGATGACCTACAACATAAAACAAAATGGAAAATCTTCGAATCTCCGTTGGGTGGTAGAGGCCTCGTCGCTACCGAGGACATAAAAATCGGTGAAGTATTGTTTGTTGATCATCCAATCATTTATGGTCCACGCTCCGGAACAAATATACAACGTGGGTGTACTGTTTGTCAGAAAATTGATAGTAATACTTTGCGCAAGTGTTCTAAGTGTGCATTGTTATTGTGTTCTGAGCAGTGTCAAAACAGTGGTGTCCATTTAAGTGACTGTAGTGTAATTTCCTGTTGGTCTAACAAAGTGCCTATTGAGGACGTCGATGACACACTATTGTCACGCGCACTAACATCTATACGAGCGTTGTTATTGGATGAAGACCAAAAGAAACTTCTTACTTCCCTTCAATCACATTTTCACCCACAGCATGGAAGTGAAATAAGGAATTTAAAAGAATATTTTGATATATTCCCTCAAGAAGAAGAATTTATGTTTTTAGTTACGTGTATACTTGATGCAAATGCATTTCAAATGGCAACACCGTATGGACAAAAAGAAATGAGTTTGCGTGGGTTATATCCCGTATCCGCTCTGATGAATCATAATTGCGTATCGAACACCAGTTATACATTTAATGCGGATTCACAAATGACAGTAAAAGCTGTAAAACCTATACGAGCCGGCGCAGAAATATTTACCTGTTATTCTGGAATGTTATGGGGCACACCTGCTCGGCGACTTCATCTATATAAAACAAAACATTTCTTCTGCAATTGTGAACGTTGTGCCGACCCGACCGAAAGGGGAACACTCTTGGCGGCCCTCAAATGCTTCTCTACGGAATGTTCGGGTTCACTGTTACCTATAGAACCATTAAAATTTAATACAGCTTGGCGATGCTTAGACTGCGGCTTGAGAGTCCCACATGGAAACATAACAACTATACAAGGTGCTTTAGGAAGTCTTATGAGTTCCTTAGACTTTGAAAATATTTATGAGTTAGAAAACTTTTTCTTAAATAGAATAACAAAATTTATTCCAAAGAGCAATCAAATCATCGTAGATTTACAGTGTCGGCTAATATGGGAGTATGGAGAAACTGAAGGGCTCCGATGGGATGGTGAGTTTCAAATTGAAATTTATGTAAAATTAATCATTGCCTTAATACTTATCTCGACATAATATCGCGATGAGCTTTTAATATATTTTTTATATTTACTTAGTTTAATATTAATTTATTAGATTTGATGATATATGAAAAGGTACGAATACAAGTTAACTTACAAAAATATTTTATACATTGACTTATCAGTTCTCCATAACTCGAGCTCCGACTGACTTCAAATTTAGCATGAGTTAATTAATAATAATTTTTAATGCTGGATTAACTGTGATTTTTACTCGGAAGATATAGAACCAGACCGATATAGAACGATTGATATAGAACGGCAATGTGGTAGAAATCGCTTCCCCGTAGTTTTTCCGATGGGTTTTGCCATCTCATCGGATTATGACTGTGAGTATATAGATTGTTTGAACACACACTTGTATACAACAATATGTGCTGTGTATCAACACAATCTGGTAAGACCCTTCGTGGAAGTCCCATTTGCCAATTAAATCATCAATTAAATTTTAATTTTTTGCATAAAATTTTTCGATAAATGAACTAACGTAATTTAGGAATCCCAGAGCGATATTGGCGCCAACTGAATATTTTAATGTGCTGAATATCGCTACTGCTGTATTTAATTTCCTTAAATGCATTTCATGATTGCTGCGATTCATACATCACACATAATTCCATCTATTGGAGTTATTTTCCATCAGGCCTTATGTTATAATAACATTAACGTATTTTCTTTAGAGCGTACACTACACGCTGTGCTGCAGTTCACTGACATTAAATATTTATTTATTAACCTTTATATGTATTTTAATTCTTTCTTCGATTTTTTTTTCATACACTTACCAATACTATCAAAGCAAAAGCAATTTTATTTAACCGTTGATTTTTAACGTATCTACAACTTAACGGATCATTCATCACAATCTTGCATACAAAATGGAAACGATTTCAAAGAAACAAGTAATGCTACATTTGATTTGGTACAAAATTAAGAAATTAATGGGCAAAGACTATGTTTACACTAATTATACATTTTTTTGTATTTACTAGAATATCAATTAATAATTCAATTCAATTTCGACTAAACCTAGTCCAAATAAACCAACAATAGACACTAGTTTTCGTGTTAACCGCTAAAAAATCACCATTTTTGTCATATCTCTACGACTTGGGAACACTCCCATCAATAGAGTTTAGTGTGCTCAAAAAGTCACCACGGTACTCCACGCTAGCCCATTACCAAAAACTATAGATATAAATCCAAATTCGGCTTCCCACGGAACATTGCTCCCACCTCTACATGGGTGCGTCCCAGTACCAGCTTTTGCAACTTGACCATATTCAACCCAGAATGGCTTGAACTATCGACGATCAACGACGATGTTGGATTATTCTGCATCTTCCACCGACTTTATCACGAATAATTTTACAAGGAAATGCTTTGACTAATCCCACCTGCTCAATTTCACCTCGGGACATCGCGTTAAAATTCATATTTTTATCTGCACCGCCTAGACGTCCAAAAATCCACAATAGCCTGATTTTTAAGGCATTTTCTGGTAACTCTCATGGACCAAATTACGGAGGCGGTTTACTACGAACCGATACAACTTTTGAACGTTCAAGAAAAGAGCGTACATATTTCTTAAAGGCCTATAAAACACTTGCAAGCCCCCGAATGTTGCAGATGTCTATCAGGTATCAGTTGAACCTCTTGCTCGTTTTCTACTTACCTATATCATATAAGAAAAAAAAAAACATTTTTACTATTTTTATTAATAATGAAGGTCAGAGGTGCTATAAAACAAAACAATCATCAAATGTTGTGTGAATATAAATGATCATTTTTACATGATATTACATTAAATCGTAATACAAGTATCTTGTTTATTTTCTACGTGTAAAAATATGCAGCAATGCTGCAATTTTACTAAAGAACAGAGCAATAAACCTACATTACAGTTACGTCACATTTGAAGTGTGTAATCTGCTCCATGATTCAGTAAATTCCATATGGCTATTTTTGTAATAGGTTAAATACGAATATCGACGTTGGAACGATAAAGGCCGTCAGTCAATCTAAAGCATTTCTGTCTTGACTACATATCGCAAAATAACCAAACCAAAATGACACAACCAGTAACATTAGAAAATCTGCCGCTATATTTTTCTAGCAATGTGAAGTCGACTTTTAAAGTGATAATTAGTAATTCAATCCTCGGTGGCAGAGGTCTGTTTGCCAGAAAAGGTATAAAAAAAGGTTCTCTTATTTTCACCAATGAGCCTACTGTGTATGGTCCTCGAGCTAACTGTGAAGTAGAAAAGTTTTGTTCCAACTGCTACCATATAAGTGAATTGTGCTATCCTTGTGAAAAGTGTTACGCCTATGTATGCTCCAATATCTGCAACAGTTCCTCAGGTCACATTAAACTATGTTCTTTCATCTGTGATAATTGGAAATTGAAAAATAATAGCGACAAAATTGAGAATACATCGCTGATACTGGCACGCATGATAATTTACATACAATTTTTGTTACTTTCTGAAAAACAAAAAGATCTATTGGGATTTTTTCAAAAAGGTCAAATAAAAGATAAATTTGAAGAATTAAATAAATTACAGTGTATTTACTATATACCAGAACAACATGTGGAGTTTCTGAATACTGTTGAATCAATTATTAAAATAAATTCTTTTAGAATAAGTCATCGTCTGAACTGTAATAAAATTGAATTAAGGGGTTTATATCCATTATCATCCTTTATGAATCATAGTTGCATTCCTAATACGAGAAACGTTTTTACATCAGACTATTCAATGGATATTTATGCAACTAGAGATATAGAAAAAGGAGATGAAATAACCAGTTGCTATACGGGTCTCTTGTGGTGTAGTCCTGCTCGTCGTTGCCAACTTTATAAATCCAAGAATTTTTGGTGCTCTTGTACGAGATGCAAAGATAACACAGAGATGGGAACAAGATTGTCAGCATTGAAATGCTTTAACAAACCCTGCATCGGAAATTTGTTACCTAAAAATCCTTTAGATTCACAAACGAAATGGTTTTGCGACAGTTGTAAAATATGTGTACCTTACACAAAAATAAATATGATACAAAGTGTGTTGGGAAGCCTTGTCGGAACTCTTAGGTTGGACGACGATTTACGCCTGGAAAATAATATTTTACAACGGCTATCTATTTTCATCCCGTATTCAAATCACGTATTTGTTGACATACGCTTAAGATTGGCAATCAAACTTGGATTTACAGATGACGACAACATTAAGGGTATATACGGAACACATTAATCCGCTAACAAAACTAACTTCAGTAACTAAATGGAGTACATAATTAATTAAACTGCTGATGAACATCACAATAATTATGGTAGGTTAAGGCTTATGTATATTTGACTTTTCGTTCTAATTTCAAATCACAGACTTTAATGCTTTTTCAATAAGTATTTACGTTTTCTTATTTAAAAATTCGAAATCGCTATAGTAGAAATAAAAATTCTTATTCGTAATACGCGAAAGAATTGCTCAGGCTAAATAAATTTTTATAAAACATTTAATGGGTAGACTAGAACTATATTTAATTATTCAGTATTATATTTTCTATGAATCATTATCTGTCGTTACGTATATACAAGCTCAATAATTTTAACAATAATATCAAATAAGTGAAATCAAAATAACTGTTTGCTTATTGTTTATATTACATACATAAAGTGTGTGAGTTAACGTGACAAAACCGTCTATTATAATAACAAGCACAGTGTAGAATTTCTAGGACATGATGCGGTTTTCATTATGCCAAGGTTATTTCAGATGTTTTATTAATATTAGAATAATATCATTAAATTCGATTAACATAAAAACGTGATATTGACACTCTATAAACAATATTCTTTGGTAATACACACTCAGCATTCACGCTAACAAACTTTGGCGCCTGTTTGTCGCCCTAATACATGGAATATTGTATCCTTATTTATGATTTTTAAAAATTATCATTAGTATTGAAAAAATATGATTTTTTTCACTTGAGCAATTAATAGTTAGATGAAATATTTAGAGGCCAATTTCAAAATTATAGGACAAAAAACATTGGCTTAATAAAATAAGTTCATTGACAAAAAAGCATCTTCAATGCGCCGAAGCCTGGCAATGGGTTCCAACATCCAAGATATTTGGATGTTGGAATCTCCTGTGTCTACAGACTGTATCGTCATTACATCGTCTAACTTCGAACCGGCATGAAACAATTTAAAGACAAGACTTATTTTCTTTATAAATGAGCAGTTCGTAATGATAATTTAAAAGAAGACATAGTTACATGTAATATAAGCATTAGTAATGAATTTTGGTGCGTCTCGCATAATAGATATGTAGGTCACGATGTTTACAATCAAGGTAATTTCAACACTTATAATTATATCGCTATTTGTATTCAGTAATTTGTTTAACTAATTAAACTGCTTATGAAACACAAAACAATTTTAACCTACGACTTTTTTTACTACAAAGTAAAACACAAAGAAGTCTTCAAGATTATAGAATTCGAAATTGGTTCGAAACTAAAATAGAGAGATTTTTTTGTCATAAAATGTAATACTATTGGTTACTATATTATATTTTTCAGGCCGTAATGTGAAATTATCTTTATGATCTGCAAATTATCTTGCTTTTATTTTAGATCAAAAAAGAGTAAGCTGTCTAATGAGCGCTTTAAAAATATTTAGTACTGAAACTATTTTCTGTGTAAATTAATTATTCAATTTGATTTTTAATTGTAAATGATTTTTTATCAACTCACATTTTCATATATAAGTAATACTGTATGATGCTAAATACTATATACCTATTGTAAAAATTGAAATGAAAACAAAAAAGACAGTATTTAAAACTTAATTTAAATTTAAGCTTGTAAAACCGACATTGTTTATGGAATTATTACAAAGATTAATTTAAAATTTATTGTAACGAGCTTGTTTACGTTCAAGCGAGTCTAAAATATTTTAAGGCGCAGTATTTGCTACGAAACTAACTTTAATTTAATATCTAATACAATCTAATTTTATTAGGTAATGCGTTTCATTAAGAACAATTATCTCTTAGAAACAATGCGCGTTGTTATTTTCTTGTTCACAAATACAAAATACCTTAAATTGTTCTTTGTATATAGTTTAACAACTGTAATGTTACGCGTCAGAACACTGCGCAATTTCAACACATACTCGTATGTACGTAGGCATCATAAACGCGAGTATGAATGCATATTACTTTAAGGCCGTGTGTAAATTTTAAAAGTCATTAACGGCATCGAGTTCTTTGTGTCCTGACATACAATAATACTGCGGGGTGAACAGTCAGTGACAATTATTTGTGTGTGTCAGTTATTCAATTGACCGCTGTTGACATGGGCGCTGCTGCAAAAAACGCTCGTCCACACGTCGTATCCAGGTGGATCGGCCTGCCTCTTCCGTTAGTAAAACCTTATTTCTACAACACGAAATGTGGTCCTCTAAGTGAAATGCATGTGTGTTTTGCTCGAATTATTGTATTTTCGGAGTGACATTAGTCTTTGTATGATAAAGTCACGTGATGTGAGAATAGAGTATTAAAAATGACTCTTAACGGTTGGTAAATGCATTTCATATATATTAGAGGAGAGTTGTTGAAGGTTACAAAAACACTGCCAACTAGTTCACTACACCAATTGGCTCACACTTCTAATATGTGATGGAATATTTTCAAAAATAGTTAAAATTAATTTTATGTAATAGGTAAAAAATCAGAATAAATCGTGATGAATTATTATGTAAAGGGAAAATATTGGATTAATTCGGGAAAAAAACATAGTTTTAGTTATTAACAAGGTTTTTGATGGGTATTACTGCTAAATATTATACCACAATATTTTAGTTAAGTACGTACCTATGTTACAAAAAAATAAAATGAACATCAACTTATGTATAACCAATGTAATTAATTTTATTTTCACAACGCTGTATAAATCGATTTTCAGAGCTATCGGAATTTCGCTTGGAACTGAAAGAGAGCCTTTGCCGCGGCACGCTGCGCACGGTGGCGGCGCTGGGCGCGGGCGACGCGCACCTGCGTGGCCTGCTGCTTTACCACCTGCACGCCGCGCTAGCAGAACGCGCCCGCCGCTCGCCAGACCTGTATGAGGTACTAATTTATCCAAACCCGTTCATTACCATTATCATTACCCAACATTTATGTACATAAAACAATAGACACCGACATATAACTATGATAATATAATGTCATATTTTTCAGAAAGTTTTCGTATAAGATTTCTTACTAAATATATTGTTTTCAGGAACTAAAGTCGGAAATTGAGATAACCATAGAACAAGCATATAATATTCTTCAAGGCGACATATCTGCACCACCAGATCTTGAACTGAGAAGACGATACCTCGGGCCAGGCTGCGATAAGCCACAAGAAGAAAGATTTTTTATTCTTGATTCACCGGACAAAGTCACTAATACGTTATAATATTATCGTCATTACATAACATATGTCTAAAGTCAATGAACTAAATTAGAATATTCATTTAGTTGCCAAATAAGTAATTTATTTACACGCCTCGCACTCGTACTACTTATTTATTCTCTTTTCAAATAAAATCCCTAATGTAAAAACTATATAGGTACGGTGAAGATTGAGCATCGTGCAGCAAATATGATTGACAAATATAGGATTAGCGGTGCTCTTCATCTTTATGACAATTTTTCATTTGTTAAAATAAGACTTGTATATTTTTGATATGAGTCAAGAGTAGCAAAATGTTAGGAAAGCTAGATACGTAAACAAGTCCACAGTTAAGTAGTATTTTAAATTTAATAATTTAAACTCCTGTATCATAAATAGTGTAACTCCCGCGAAAAAGATTTTACATGAAATGTTTTACAAGAGGGTGACATATTCACTTTAGTGAAAAAACCCTCTATAATAAGTAAAAATAAAAAAAAATGTTTTACGTCACACTAAAAACTTAAAATACAGTGGAAATTACACATCCATATTTATTTTATCCGTTCTCTTCCTACTTAAATATGATCAATCTAAAACATCCAACAATTTACTATTAGTTCAATAATTGTATTGTTTAAACTTTAAGTAAACTTAAAATCGTATTTTTTTTATATTTTGTTATATAATGTACCTACTAGCAATATGTACGAGTAAAGATTGTTGAAGTGGAATAGGCAATAATTTTTAGGGTACGATAACGATACATTAGGAAAATACATTGTGTTTTGATTATTGTTATGGACCGGCAATAAACAAGTATTACTATGGTTGACATTTGCTTAAAAAAAATCCTTTAGTATATAATTATTGAAGAGGCTTTCATTATGCTTTATTTAGGGGTAAGTCTACCCAGTTTAAAGGTATAAAATATGGTTATATTTTATACCTTTAAACGACAATTCGACAATACAAGTGAGTGAAGCTTCTTAGTTCCCAAGGTTTCTGGTGCATTGGCGATGTAAGAATGGTTATATGGAAATAGAATGGTTAACACAACCTACAGTGCCAAGGAGACGATAGTTAACTTTTAGGACTAGGTGGCCCCACCTAATCCCAAGTGGTGGTAAATATTTTAGGTACGTAATATGTATAATCGTAAGTCACAATATAAATATTTCCGAAACAAGAATAAAATAAGTACTTTAATTAATGTTTTCGCTCGGTATTAATAATAAATAAGTATGTGATTTTGAATCATAAGGAGGAAAACACCATACAATAGCGACTAACTTTCACCTCAGTGAAATTCCTTTTAATGTCATTATTTTATTCTTGTTCAATTGGTTATTTGTAATATACTTGTCCCTTAGCCTTCGCTGACTGTATCGGAATGTCTGTAAATGATTGAAGACATTATAATTGTTGGCATATCACAAATTACCTTCAAATTTATTGGCATCCAGCATAATTCTACAGCCCTTGATAAGTTATTGAAATAAGATACATATTATAATAAAACGAAATCATTCACTTGAACCATGATAGATCGTTAACAAATACTTTATGATCAAGAATAGTTACTGTCATCTAGGTCTTTTGAAGATGCTGGCAATTTGATCACTTTCACCCTGAAAGAAAGTGATTTAATAAAATTCATACATCAACTTGAAATTGATAAATTAACATAGAGCAAGTTATCCCCTAAATTAGCAGTTAAAAATGAGTTTATCATTGCAAAAAAAAAAAACATAAAATGTACGCCTTTCAATCTGTTTATGTACATATTTTTAATTTTATTGTTAAATTTTATCGTAAAGATATTTCAACATTATTGGTTTTTAATTTTTTTTTTTTTTTAAATGGGTTTCCATTTACATTTCAGCGCAATGATATCTGTTAACCAATTAATTCAATTCAATTCTTAGTTTAATGGCTTTTAGTTGTGCCAGCAGGGCACAGATTATTTCGCCAATGTCACGTAGGATGGAGAAGACACGAATGAGATTGATCGGTGCGGTTGAGACACTAAACTCAATTGAATTTTAAAGTCAAGAATAGTAGTATTAATTTCCTTGTTAATCCTTAACCTAGAACAACACAAACATTAAGAGTTAATAATAGGATAATTAAAAATAAAATAAAAATGTTGTTAGTATTCTAAACTACATATGTAATAAAATATGAAAAATTGGACTATTTACAACTTAATTTTATTTAATTTGATATATTTACATAAGATTGAACAAAATGGACCAAACACAAACGTCAACAAACATTCAACATTTATAGGGCGAGGGACTTTAGAAGGGAGGATGTCATAAATGGGACGAAGAAGTTTAGGGCAAAGGAACAGGATATGGGTTGCAGAGCCTTCGTCAAGGCCACATTCACACAGCGAGTGATCACGAACTCTGATTTTTGCTAGATGAGTAGGTGTGCATGAATGGCCGAGGCGTAACCGACAGATGGTGGAGGTGACCCAACGGTCAGCGTGCCTGTGAGATGAAAACCAAGGTCGCCTCGGAATTTCAGGTTGTAACGCCGAATAATATTTACCCTTGACCAATTTTGATGAAACCCAAAAAGAATTCCAGGATTTATTCATTTCAGCTTTAGCAAGAGAGAGCAAATCCTGAGATGTGTTGGCAAAATGCTCAGATGTACCAGATTGGATAGCAATCTTAGCATATGAGTCTGCCATCTCATTACCTGATATAGCTGAATGGCTAGGAATCCAGACCAGTTGGATTTGTAGCCCTTGTTGATGACAGGACAACAGGGCCTCTCTGATCTTAAAAACGATTGAAAGTCTTGATCTGCTACGAAAAGGATTTTCTTTAATGGCTAACAGACAGCTTAGTGAGTCACATAAAATAATTGTTTGCTGAATATTGTGTGACTGGGCATACATTACAGCTTCCAGTAAAGCGATAGCCTCACCGGAGAATACAGAGGTTTCGGGGGGACATTTAAATAATAGGGCTATTTTGAATTTAGGAATCCAACAAGCTGCACCAACGCAGCCGGTCGGCGAGAGCTTAGAGGCATCAGTATATATAGGGAGATGATTTGGCCAATTTTGATGAAAAATTGTTTGAAATTGGATATTAGTATCAGGGGAACCTTTTACGAGTCCAAGATTTGTAATTATCGGAGGATTATAAATAAGTGCATTAAAGGAGGTGGAAAAAAGAGGATTAGAGGGAAAAGTGGTAAGTGGATGGGGGAGTTTGGTATACTTGAGGAAACTGTTTAATAGGAATGGGGATGCCGGATTATCTGAGTTACAAAGGTGGGATAGTTTGTTTAATCTGATCAGTAGAGGATGGGAGGGTAGCTGTAACAATCTGATGATAAAGCGGTCACAAAGATATTGCCTCCTTATCTGTAGAGGGGGGTCAACACACTCAACCTGTAGAACATTAGTAGGGGTGGATTTCATCGCACCCGATATAATGCGAAGACATTTATATTGAATTTTATTTAATTTTTCTGAAGCTGATTTATTAAAAGGATCTAGAACGAACAGTCCATAGTCCAAGTGACTACGAACTATTGCGTTATAGACCAATTTTAATGTATAAGGGTGAGCTCCCCACCAGACTCCAGACACAGCTCTAAGGGCATTAATTGATTTTTCACATTTCTTGGCTATGTAATCAGAGTGTGAAATTCCGTTCAGTTTGTAATCGAGAATTATACCAAGAAATTTTGTTTTGTCTACAAAGTTAATGCATTGACCCTCATAAAACAGATCAAAGGCAGGGATACGTCTTTTTTTCGTAAAGATCACTGCTTGACTTTTGGCTATCGAAAGCGACAAACCATGGTCACAGAGCCATTGGGATAGATAATGCAAAGCAGAGTTTAATCGAAATGTTAAATTTTCAACGGAACTAGATCTATAATATAAAACTATGTCATCAGCATACTGGAGGATGTTACAAAAGTTGTTAACAGACAAATCGAGGTCATGAGTGTATATGCTATAAAGCAGAGGGCTGAGTACTGAGCCTTGAGGAAGACCTTTCCAGACGAATCTGGGGGGAAGTGAGAGATGTTGGTGTCTAACCGTTATTGATCTGCAAATTAACAGATTACATATGAAATGAACTATCCTCGGTGGAATACTCAGCTGTTGCATTTTCTGCCTGAGCAACGGAAGAAGGACATTATCATATGCAGAAGATATATCAAGAAAGATTCCCACAAGGTACTCTCCTTTAGCGAAGGCAATTCGAATGTCTGTTGTAAGTATGCTTAAACTATCAATAGTGCTCGACCCCTTCCGAAAGCCAAATTGAGAGGGAGCAAGTATGTTTCTGCTTTCCATTAACCATTCCAGGCGATTCTTCAAGAGATTTTCAGTGATCTTTGCCAAAGTAGATGATAAAGCTATAGGCCTATATGAATCGCAATCGGAAGGGTTCTTACCCGGTTTAAGGATGGGAATAACAATTTGTGACTTCCAAGATTGCGGGATGATTCCTTTGATAAAGACCGAGTTAATAATATTTAAAAAACAATGTTTAGCTTTATCATTTAGTTTGGAAATAAAAGAGTAAGGAACGCCATCTTTCCCGGGTGTCGAATCGGATAAACCATTTAATGCACATTGAAGTTCAGAAAAAGAGAAGGGGGCATCCATTTCATCCAAAGTAGATGCTGGCGTAGAAATTAGAAAACTGTCCTCATATGGGACAAAGGGGGGGGCAAGCTTCTCAGCAAAATTGTTAAGCCACTCAGAAGGAGTATTTGAGGTAGGATTGTCAGAGTTAAGGCAACGGCGGAATTTTTTAAGTTGGGACCAGACTGCAGAGGAAGAGGAACGAGGGCTCAGGGATTCACAGAATTGAATCCAACTGACTTTTTTCTTTTTAGAAATCAGTCGTTTTAATTTGGCGTCGATTCTCTGATACTTGTAAAAATTATCCATAGACATACACATAGTGTATGCTTCTTCAGCCTCTAGTCTCTGTTCAGTTAATCGTTTGCATTCCTCATCCCACCAGGGGGTGGAAAGCAAATGATTTTTTGAGATGTGTTTTTTGGGAAAATGGAGATCAGCTGCAGTTAAAATACCATTAACGAACAGGTCGTAGCAAAGGATTACATTTCGATAGTCTTGCGACGCAAAGAGGGTGTCAATCATGTCGTCAACAGATTCAGCATATGCAGACCAATTAACATGTTTTAATTTATATTTTAATAAAGGATTTGGGATGGAGTATGGGATGGATCGGTTATTTAAAGAAAGGAGGATAGGGAAGTGGTCACTACCAAAAGAGGATGATAGGACATTCCAGGATAATTGAGAAGCAAGGGTAGGAGAGGTTAGGGATAGGTCAACAACGGATTTTGGGTTTTGGTTGGAGTATACTCTACGTGTTGGCGAGCCATTATTGAGGATGCAGAGGTTTGCATCATCAAATATGTCCATCAACAAGAGAGCAAACGAATCAGAAAAATGTGAACCCCAGGAGGTATGGTGGGCATTAAAATCCCCCATGACAAGGATAGGATGAGGGAGACTAGAGAAGATGGTGGATAAATCGGGAATTAAAGCGGGATTAGGATGAGGGATATACAGGGAGAGAAAAGAGATGTTGAGGGCTCTGACAGCAACAGCATTAATATGCTGGCTGGACAGGGATAGAGGGATTTGGGAAAAGGGAAGGGAGTGCCGGATAAAAATGGCACTCCCGGCATAACCATCACTCCTGTCATCTCTCAAACAGGAGAAGCCCGGTACCCGGAATCGGGATCCAGGGATCAACCAAGTTTCAGAGATGGCAATAATGACAGGTTTATGGAGATTAATTAGAGAGAGGAGTTCATGTTTTTTAGGCCGGACGCTCTTGCAGTTCCATTGAAGGAAGCTGATTGGGGCCATTTTTAAGGATTGAGAACAGTTGACCTAAGTCTTGAGCAACGTTGGACGGTAAGGGGATATCATTACAGGTTGAAATAATGCTTAGAAGAATCTTCGTTAACATTTCCAAGAAGTTAGGATTGTTATTTACGGGGAGAGAAGTATTTTGGTTGAGAGCACAACCATTGGGAGTAGTAGAGGGACAATTGCTAACAATGGATTGGTGAGCCTGTTTATCGTATCCTTTTCCAAGCGGTGATCTTGGGCGAGGAGTACTTAAAACAGTCTTACGATAGGATCTGATAGGTGAAGGGATAGATTTGTTTGGGATAGTTGGAGAATATATAGGAGGGGTGAACATCTCTTTTGCAATCTCTGCATAGGATCTACGAACAGGAGGGAACCGTGAGGATGCTTCTATATATGACACATTGTCTTGGGACATAACAATTTTAATGGATTGTTGGCGTGAAAATTCAGGACAGTCCTTATCCGTAGTAAAATGAACACCTGAGCAATGTAAGCAAGTGGCGTTATCCTTACTTACATCACAAGACTCACCTGTGTGGGATTTGGAGCACTTAAAACATCTAGGTTGTGATCGGCACTGAGTTTTTATGTGTCCATAACGGCAGCAGTTCAGGCATTGGATCGTAGGAAGTTTATACATTTCTACAGGTAGGGAAGTATGATAGGAAAACACTTTATTGGGAAGCATTTGCCCCCTAAATGTGATAACCACAGATTGGGTTGGGACCCATGTGATAACACCATCAGTAAAAGTTTTCCTGTTAAGGCGTCTGATTTTTAAAACTTCACCACATCCAGAGGGAAGTTCGAGTGATGTTGCTAATTCATCCATTGTCCAGTCCACGGGAATACCCTTAATCAAACCCATTCTAGTAATATTGAAAGTCGGTACAATAGCTTCGTATTTACACATTTCAATAACAGGGTTTGCTAGAAAGGAGTTTGCTGCCTTGCTTGTTGAAAACTCAACAGATATTTTATTGCGTCCTACATTTTTAAGACCATCGTTAATAATACCACTAATTTTGTGAGTATGTAGAAATTGCCCAAATTTGATAGCCCGTATAGTAGTTCCTGAAGCAGGATCAGAGACTTCCCGGGACACATGAACAATGAAAGGGCCTTTGTCACTGTCTAAATAACTTTTAGGGCCTTCAGAGTAGGAAGGATGGGTATAAATCGTTTGGATGGAGGGAGTTGCGGTTGTGGGATGAATTACCGTTTTTTTTATGTTGGAGTCGGAATTAATCGATTCCTTATCACTTTGTCGTTTACGAGAAACAGGTAAAGAAAGAGAAGAACTATTGTCGGGAACTAAATCTACTGAGCCACCTGGATCAGGGGGTTCGGGAGGAGTATCAACCTCCATTATAAAACTTAAAAACTACAGAATATTAAAATACAGCAAATACTCACAATATGTATAAATGTTAGTAACACCACTAACCCAAATATCAACTAATAGTACTATTAACAGTAAAATACACTACAAAACTAAACGTAAACACTCAAAATCTCTTAACACGTGTGTTAACCAACACTAACGCAAGCGAAAAACCGTTAACCAATTAACAGATATTGCTACGTTTCCTGTCAAAATTGACATTGACTATGTCTAATGTCTATAAATTTGTATTATTTGCATTGTTTGTTTTAATTTCTTTTAAGCATATTTCATCACAAGACGCCTTAACAAAAGATATTAAAAGACAATGTATAACTTAAACTAACGTCATATACTAACTTTCAATATATAAAGGATTTAGAATACAGAATTTTCTTTAACATATATGATTTATAGGTATAATAAATTACGTATATAAACGATAATCTGAATTATCGTAAGCTAATTAGATTATACTTGTATTCGTTTATCTTTGGTTACATTGCATACCACAATAATCAGTCATATTATCGGTAGTCTTCGATCTTGTAGCAGCTATAAAGTATTGAAAATGAGTCGTCAAGCATTACTGTTATCATCATCTAATTGTCATGGATATTCGCTTCTTCAGTTTGCTAAACAAGAAATTACTTCCTTTTTGCAAAAGTAAGTATTAACATTATTAAAATGTTTTTTTTTTTTCGTATTATTGACTTATGATATATTTCTATTTCAAGAAATAATGTCACCCAATTAATTTTTGTACCTTATGCTCAAAACAATCACGATGAGTACACAAAGAAAATGAAAGATGTCATTGATCCGTGGGGTTTCAATGTGACCGGCCTGCACACTTACCCAGAACCTGCTAGTGCTATCAAATCTGCAAAAGCCATTTTTGTTGGTGGTGGAAATACATTTCTGTTACTAAAGAAA
Source organism: Vanessa cardui (assembly GCF_905220365.1). NCBI lineage: Eukaryota > Metazoa > Arthropoda > Insecta > Lepidoptera > Nymphalidae > Vanessa > Vanessa cardui. Next base: position 11,283,203 of record NC_061129.1, read on the forward strand.
TTATACGAAAATAATTTAGTTGATCTTATAAGAGAAAAAGTTAATGATGGAAGTCTAGTATATATTGGGAGCAGTGCTGGAACAAATGTAGCAACTAAGAGTATTCACACAACAAATGATATGCCTATAATATATCCACCCTCATTTGAAGCTATAGGCATTGTACCCTTTAATATAAATCCTCATTACATTGACAAAATAGAATCAGACACTCATAAGGGGGAAACAAGAGACCAAAGGATTGGTGAATATATGGAAATGCCACATGCAAACCCAGTTCTTGGACTAAGAGAAGGCTGTATTTTAAGTGTAAATGGAGACTCCTTATTGCTAAAAGGTGTTGCTGGTGCAGTTCTATTTAAAAAGTAAGACATATACAAATTAATTTAAATTATAACCTAACAATATTGAGAAAAAAATGGTATATAACTCTTTTGATTTACCTTGTAATATATTTCAATTTATTTTTAGGGAAAGCAAAGTTGAATATCCAGTGGGAACAGATATATCGTTTCTACTCAAGCAATGAACAATAAAAATGTCATTTTTATAACAAAGTTGCAAAAGTTTTACCAGTTTATACAGAAATATTGAACATACACTTTCAAAAAGTTAATAATATTGCATTAATTATTATATTTGTGTTATTGTATTATTCATATTTTTTTATTATTTTTATAAGGAAATATATTTATTATACAAGTTACAGACTTAGTTTTATTTTTATTTCTTAATGTCATGCATAATAATAACTAATATTTTTTTTGAAACTACCAATTTCCTTTTTTATTCTGCCATATTCATGATACACATGTAAGCTATTTAGCTATTTAGCTTACATGTCTATCTTTTATTTAGTTTATTTTTTTGATAAAATCTATTTTAAAAGCCCGTAGTAGGTACGCTAATGAAATGGTGATTTCAATATTCTTATAGGAACTTATTTTCATTAGATCAGTTTCTTTTATTAAGAAGATCAAATTCTTTGTTTTTTCTAGATCTATAATATACATATTTATTCAGGCTTAGCATTTAATAGCCTGAATGTATGATGCAAAATGCATGACATTTATGATGAAAATGCATGACATTTGTAACAACTATAAAATCTGGGGATCAAATCAAAACAGAAAATAAAAATGTTTCATGGTCACTTTATTACAATTTTATATAACTTATAAGGACTTTCTATTTAAGACAACTTTAAAATAAAATACCTCTATTTAATAGATACTAGTTTCTTACACATGTAACTTTTTCACAATGTTTTAACTAGTAAACTTACATTTAATTATTATAAACTGAATAAGGTCCAAAGTTCAATATGTTTACATTTAGATTTGTAAGTCCACTTGAATCACTTTAAGGCATAATGTTTTAGATAAAGCCTGTGTCAGCCAGTTACAGGTGCTTGCATAAATAAAGCACGAGCTGCATGAAAAAGTGAGGGTTGCGGTGCTACACGTGACTGACCAGTCCGCTCTGCGACTGGCAATTGGCATAGATACCGACGCAACGCTAAGTCGCGTCTTGCACTTAATCCTCGTGTTATTTCGCACCCTGATCCAAACAAAACCGCTCTTTGACGTTTACGCTTTTCCATTGCCACCTGCAACAAACATTATTATTGTTTTATCAAATTTAGTCAAGACCAGTCGCCGCTTTGCAATTTTGTCTTCTCAAACTCTCGTCGGTTCTCGGAAACATTATAACTTGTTATTGTGAGTTTGTGATATGTGACTTCATTATTTTAGAAATTGGTGATAGTATGGTTATTTCAGTGATAAGATTACAAATAAGAGAATGTAAAATTCTTAAAAATTTTGCTTATGCTAAGTATTTGCATTTTAATGTCTATCGCTTCTTAATTCGTTTTTGATAATGTTATGTACGTACGCAAAAACAAATAATTTTCCCAAAAAAGTGACGTACATTCCATTAATACTAGGAACAAGAATAAACTTGTTACACCAAGGACCTGATTGCACAGAGTTAGTAACTCTTTTTAGGACAATGTTTTTACAACAGGTCCCAAAAAAGTTCAATAATATTTAATAAAAATAATTCAAAAGAATCGCTAAAGAGCGTTTGTGTGCTAAAGGATATTGCAACACTAATGAATTTCTAGTTGACTGCACAAATTGGGAATGATATGATCGCCTCCAAGCTGTTTCAAATAACAAAAATATATTTGTATTATTATTAAAAACATATATGTATATGTAACAATAATGAAAAAAAGAAATTGATCCCACTGAGTTTCTTTCGCTGGTTCTTCTCAGGTCTGAGGTGTTAAATTCCGAACCGGTGGTATATTTTTTTTGACTATCAATAAGTAAGTATAATCACTTCTATTTTGAATACAGATTTTTGACTTTGACTTTATCTAGCAATTATTTAAAGTTCAGTTCTTTCTTTTGTCAATAGTTAGCTAATTTTATCAGTACTTCTTAATAAATTGTTTCATATATGAATTTTAAACTATGTATTTAAATTAATATACCTGAATAGTAGCTACTGGATGTAATTTCTCAACATCTGTATGCGGTAAGGTAGGCTTTTCGACATTTTTATCTTCATGTTGACCATTTACCAAGTTAGTAGATTTATCATCAATATCTTCTGTTTTAACAATTCTTTGCTCTGATTGAAGAGAACTTGCATTTTGCTGTATTATGTTTTGAACTGTTTCTTTCCCAGCCATGTCAATGGAAAGTCCAATTCGAGACAGCACACATTCTGGTCTCCACCTATCCCTTGCACCTCCAGCAGGAGCAGTTTGTTCCCGCCGATGAACATCTGCAACGAGACTCGCCCAATCTACTCCAAGAGCATCGCCTAAACCAGCTAAAATAAAAAATAAAATTAATATATCTATTTATACTAAATTTAATTACTTTTCAAATTCACACACACACACACACAGTTTACTTACCTCGTGTTCGTTCTTCTTCTAATTCACCATCAGATATTTCTTCAAAATCTAAATTTGTGACATCTTCATCATCTTTACCCTCCTGCGACTCCTTTTCTTCTCCAGCACCACTAGTATCCTGAAAAAATATATTTTAATTAGAAAATGAAATTCGTTAGCTTTTATGCTTTTTATATATTCACGATATACAAAATTTTTGTATTTAAAAAATATATTGATATTTTAATGATTTAAATGAAATACCTGAGTCGATTCTTTCTCTGAACACTCTGGTTTCGAAATTCCTTCTTCAAGAGGTTGTCCTGTTTGACTGCTGTCATCCATGTTTTGGTCAACCATCTAAAATAGATATTAATGTTAAATCTACATTTGTTAAGTCTTCAATTTAAAATTAAATACACATATAAATTTATTAATTCTTACGTCTTCTCGTTCAAGAATGTCATCAGGGTCGTCACTGATCTCACTTAGATCGTCAGGAATAGGTTTATCTTCTGCCTCCTGTTCCTCTGATGGTACTACTGGAGCTGTTTGTGTGGAAGGTGCAATTTCTTTTGTTGTCTCAGTTTCGTTTCTAGGTAATCGTCTCTTATTACCTTCATTTCTTCCGTGGTCGATTCTCCCTCCCCGATTATAATCATCTATATTGTGATTGATTGTTTTATTTATTATATTTATAAAATTAAAACAGTAAATTTTCTATGTTGGGAAATTGCAAAATTGTATCTGACTTATAATATATTATTATATACTAGCAACCCGCCCCAACTACGCACAAGTGCAAAACTAATATAATTATGAGTGTTTCTTTACCATATTGTATACAGGTAAAAAGATAACTCGAGTCATTCTATCTATTAAAATAAAACCGCAATAAAACATAGGGGACAGACAACGGCAAGAGACTTTGTTTTATACTATGTAATGATAATGACATGTCAGGATCAAGGTTAACGTGTACTCCCGCTATTAAGCTCATATAAAAATAATTACTACCATGCATACGACCGCGGTGAGGGCCAGTTGGATGTCCACGGTGATGCCAACCTTCGACGTCTTGTTCTTTGTCATCCCAGTCGTTCATCTAAAAAAGAAACGTGTGACATTGAAAAAATAGCATACGACTCATTTAATATAAAATTTAAAACAAATTCATGAGGCATACCAAAATGAGGATATGGACATCCAAGGAATATATGGGATAGGATATGACAGGGTTTAAACATTCTTTTGCGATAATCAATAGGTTCATTCCAGTAAAAGTACTGCATACAGAGACTTACCTATGGAGAGAAAGTGAATAATACATGACAAGAAGTAATTTAGGTAAAGTACATACTGAATAAAATTTGGCTATAGATGCAACATTATTAACACACAATATAAGATATGAGAGAAGTACCTGAGGCTTGTGTAGTGGCCAGTGACGTTCACGACCCCAATCTCCCCGTCCACGGTAATCGTCATTATCCCATTCTTTGTGTGAATGCATATAGTTACGCTCTCTATCCATGGAACCTGATCTCCCTTCCCACGAATGATCACGATGAGGACGTCGGTCATCATAGCCTATTAATTAAATAATAATTAAATGATTAAAAATAAATTATGAAATACAATATTTAAAATTAAAACATGTGCTAACCTAGTTCCACACCCCGAGGATCTCCCATTGATTCACCAAACATCCTATCATCTTCTTCAGGATACCCTCTAGGTGGACCAGGCATATCATAACCTGTATCATAATGCCTTTCTCTACCTTGTAAATTATATCCAGGTGACCTATCGCCTTCTCTAGCGACACCTTCATAGCGATCGTCAATTCTGTCATAATGTTCCATATTATGTCCATGATCATATTGGTGATCCATGCCAATTTCGTAATCTCCTGGATCCCTATCTATACTGTCCATCCTTTCTCGCTTGTTTGATCGGTCTCTTTCAAGTCGGTCTTGCTTGCGACCGCCTCTTTCAGAATGAACGTCCTGTCGGTCTTTTGAATTACTAGAATTTTTATCAGTTTCTAAAGCTCTATTTGAAATGGCTGCGAGTGCAGCAAGCCGTTCCTCCGGCCGAGGGAGCAATCTTTGCATTGGTTTATTAGGTTTTTCTAACCCTTTGTCACCTCTACTACCACCTAAACCACGTTCACGTCCACGTCTTTTCGGATCCTCCCGTTTTGTGTCTTTATTTCTGTCCCGCCCTCTATCTTTTCTATCGTGTCTTTCTTTCTCATCATGTTTATCTTTCTTTCTCTCTAATGATCTATCTTTGTGATCACGGCCCCTGTCTCGGTCTCTGCTTAAAGATCGTTTTCTATGTCTCTCTGGACTACCCTCTCTTCTTATTTGTTTTTTAGGTGACACAGGTCGACTCCTTTCAGAACTCTCTTTTCTTCTTGGATCCTTAGGATGTGATCCATGTCTACGAGGAGATCTAGATCTCCCTTTTTTAGGTGATCGGGTACGTGCTCTCACGCGATCTCTTTCTTTTTCACGTTCTTTTTCCTTTTCTTTCTCTCTCTCTTTGTCTTTAGGGCGATCCTTTTCTTTATCTTTTTCACGCGAGGAATGTGGTGAAGCACTTCTATTTCTGTCTTTCCTTTGTGGTGATTTAACATGCTTTGGAGGATTTTTTGTAGCCACACTTTTGGAAGTTATTGGAGGTGTGCCACCTGATTTCTTACCCGGTGATAATGATTTTTTACCAATAGCCTTGGAAAGGTTTTTCTTTTTGGTAGCTTCATGTTTTTTTAACAACCTATCATCTTTTTTTATAATTTTTTTGGATTCACTTTTATCCCTTTTAAGGCTATCATTTTTTAATAACTTCTTTTTAGTTGGAATATCACAATCCGAGGAAGAACTGGAATTTCTTTTTAATTTGCCTTTTTTGAATCTCCTTTTTGTATCCCTAAAATGTTTATTTAGTTAAAAATAAAAAAATATATATAATTTTATATTTTACCTAATTTCTCAAATAAACCAAAACCAAAGCTGAAAATTTTGATGTTACTGCTATTTATTTGATATTGATAATCAAATTAATAAAATAAGAATTTTTTACAAAACATAGAATAATCAAATTGTCTATAGCTGTGCTCTTATATACATTTTTTTAATGTTATTCTAGTAAATTTTCCTTCTAGTGGTGGTGAAATAGTCACAGGCAAATAGGTACTGCAAGAAATATTATAGTCACTTCCATGCCTTCATCATCATCATCATCAATAAACCACCAACTGTGGGAATTAAGATTCAGTTACAGTAATTCACCACCCAAAGGGGCTTGTACCAAGAAACTCCTCCAAAATCAATGACGAAACAGTGCTTTCCCCATTAACTGTATGTCACTTTGATTAACACCTAATCTTACTTTTTAAAATTACTACTTATATTTTAGAATACTACAATTACAATCATGTTGGGTCCAAAAATATTTATTAATTATATATTACACTAAAACCTCATTAGTCATCATAATTTACTATTAAGATTAATTAAAAGATGCAGAAGAAGAAAGCACTCAATTAGACATAAATAAATTACAATATGGCACCAAATTAATACATATTTTAAAAAAACTGCTGAAGTCATGAAATATGATTTAACTTTAATTACCTGCCAGATGAAGATGATGAACTGCTGCCATCTGAGGAAGACGACGATACACTAGATGAGGTAGAGCTCCTTGATGAAGATGAGCTAGATACTGTTTTCTTTTTCTCTTTACGCATATCTTTAGTTGAGTCCTTTTTCATTTGTAATTCTAATTCACGCTGTAACTGCTGCCTTCTTTTCTCAAGAACATCTGTATCAGCATATTCTAAGTCATTTTGGTCCCAATTGTCAATCTCACCATCAGGGCTACGACCTGATCTAACGACTACTGTAGAATGCAATCGGTTTTTACCATCATCTTTCACGAGACGTTTTTGTTCAGTGTCTTTATTTGCTGCACGTTGTTTTGATGGACTTATTAAAGTGTGCGTGGTAGCGAACTTACAATTTTTTCCGTAAGCACAACTGCCGTGTTGAGACCACTGTCTACAATATTCTGTAACTTTTTTTGCACTAGATGATTTCTTTGTACCGAGACGTTCAAACACACTAGGTCTATTCGATAGGTCTTTCGTTTTCGGTAACTCCACAGTAATTTTTCTTTTTCCTTGTTTTGACATTATAGTGAAAATACATTGGTCTCACCGAAATCGTTTGTTAAAAAAACACATCCCCTTTCACAAAGAATGATAACTAAAGACAATATTTTTACTTCATTACAAAAAAAATATGTTGCTTATTTAATTATGCACTACTTTTTATATATCTTGTTTATTTTATTATTGATTGTAAGTCATCGACATTAGTTTAATTTAGGTTAATGGCGTTATTGTGCCAAGTGCCAACTGCTAAGATTTTAGAATTAGATAGTTAATAGCAGTAAAACAGATTATTTAAGCAGTATTGCCAACCAATATCATAATAAAGTAAAAGTACAAAATACTCATGTTCGAATAAAAACGAAAAAAGGAAATATGTATCCTCATTTTTTCTTATGACCAATATAAAAAGTTTAATTTTAGATTTTTATAACATGAACATTGTTCAATCACAAATGGGTTGCCTAGCTAAATTACAGGCAAATACCGTTGAAAAAATATACTATACATGTAATTCAATCGCCAATGTTGATAAATTACACTACTCCAAGACTAAATGTAAAAATATTTACTTTATTTAATTTACTGCAAAATATATATATATAAATTATTAATATTAAAATTTGAGCAGCCAACTGTGATACCCTTTTAACAAGACTGATTAAAGAGATTGGAAACTCTACTGACAATCTGAATTTTGATTTTTGACAAACGACGGAATCCAGTACCGACGAATTAAATAAAGCTAACGTTAACCTAATCCATAGCGTCAATAATAATATTTTAATTATTTTATATTTATTGCGATTTAAGGCGCCTATTTGAAACGTATTGAAAACAATTGTTACAAAACAATAGCAATTTGTAAAATATTGCTGTTTATTGTATTTTGAAGGATTTTAAAAAAACACACTAATCCATTATGCCATTACTTGATGGAAAAGAAATTGATATATTCTTCGTAAGTAATATATTGTTCAGCATATGTCTATTACAAATTGTGATAGTATGAATTTTCTCAATAATATAATTTTTGTTTTAAATTAGGTCCCTACTTGCACAGCATAGTTTTCTTACTTATGCTTAGGATGCTTTGATCTCGCTAACAAAAACTAAAAGTAGTATGTTACTTTCGAATAATTTAGTTATTAAAATAGATCTAAGAACTACAAATTTAAAAATAATTATAACTATTGCTCATTCCAAGAATAACTCTTTTAATTTTTGTTATAATATTTTTCAGAGCGAAGAAGACTTACCATATGAAGAAGAAATATTAAGGAATCCTTTTTCCGTCAAACATTGGCTGAGGTATATAGAACATAAAAAAGCTGCACCTAAAAATGAAGTTAATATGATTTATGAAAGAGCACTTAAAGAGTTACCTGGCTCTTTCAAACTATGGTACAATTACTTAAAGTTAAGAAGATCTCAAATTAGAGGTCGCTGTGTAACTGATCCTGCTTATGATGATGTTAATAATTGTTTTGAAAGGTCTTTAGTTTTTATGCACAAAATGCCTAGAATATGGATGGATTACTGTACTTTTCTAACTGACCAGTGCAAAATAACTAATACGAGAAAAGCATTTGATAGTGCTTTGAGGGCATTACCTATTACCCAACACCACAGGATTTGGCCACTGTATCTTAAATTTTTAAAGAAACATTACATTCCTGAAACAGCAGTAAGAGTATTTAGAAGATACCTTAAGTTATGTCCAGAAGATACGGAGGAATATATTGACTATTTAATATCCATAGAAAAGTTAGATGAAGCAGCTGTTAAATTAGCTCAGCTTGTAAATAATGAAAATTTCCAGTCAAAACATGGAAAATCCAACCATCAACTCTGGAATGAGTTATGTGAACTTATCTCTAAAAATCCTGATAAAATTCATTCGCTCAATGTTGATGCTATAATTAGAGGTGGGCTTAGACGCTATACAGACCAATTGGGACACTTATGGAACTCTTTAGCAGACTATTATGTCAGAAGTGGTTTATTTGAACGTGCAAGAGATATTTATGAAGAATCTATACAAACTGTCACAACTGTAAGAGATTTTACTCAAGTCTTTGATGCCTACGCTCAGTTTGAAGAACTAAGTTTAAGTAAAAAAATGGAAGAAGTTGCTAAAAAAACCAATCCTACTGAAGATGATGATATTGATTTAGAACTGAGACTTGCAAGGTTTGAATATCTAATGGAGCGACGATTACTTCTGCTCAATTCTGTGCTTTTAAGACAAAATCCACATAATGTTGCTGAGTGGCATAAAAGAGTAAAGCTCTATGAAGGAAAACCCCATGAAATAATTGATACATATACAGAAGCAGTTCAAACAGTTGACCCCAAATTAGCTGTAGGTAAATTGTATACTTTGTGGGTTGGATTTGCTAAGTTTTATGAAAGTAATGATCAAATTGATGATGCAAGACTGATTTTTGAAAAAGCAACTCAAGTAAATTATGCTAAAGTTGATGATCTAGCATCTGTGTGGTGTGAATGGGCAGAGATGGAAATCAAGCATGAAAACTATGAAGAGGCTCTAAAATTAATGCAGAGAGCTACTGTTCTACCTAGTAGAAAAGTTGCTTATCATGATGATAAAGAAACCGTACAAATGCGTCTTTACAAATCTTTAAAAGTGTGGTCTATGTATGCTGATTTAGAAGAAAGTTTTGGTACATACAAATCTTGTAAAGCTGTATATGATCACATTATTGATTTAAAAATAGCAACACCTCAAATAATAATTAATTATGGTCTTTTCTTGGAAGAACATAATTATTTCGAAGAAGCTTTTAGAGCATATGAGAAAGGAATAGCACTTTTTAAATGGCCAAATGTGTATGATATTTGGAATACATATTTGACTAAGTTTTTAAAAAGATATGGAGGGACCAAACTTGAAAGAGCAAGAGATCTATTTGAACAATGTCTTGAACACTGTCCACCAGAGTTTGCAAAATCAATATTCTTATTATATGCTAAGTTAGAAGAAGAACATGGTTTGGCAAGACATGCAATGTCTGTGTATGAACGGGCTGCAACTGCAGTTCTTCCTGAGCAAATGTTTGAAATGTTTAACATTTATATTAAAAAAGCTGCTGAGATCTATGGTGTTCCAAAAACGCGACAAATATATGAAAAAGCAATTGAAACTCTTCCTGATGAAAGAGCCAGAGAGATGTGCATACGTTTTTCAGAAATGGAAACAAAACTTGGAGAGATAGACAGGGCTAGAGCTATTTATGCACATTGTAGCCAAATGTGTGACCCCCGTATCACAGCTGAATTTTGGAATACTTGGAAAGAATTTGAAGTCAGACATGGAAATGAGGATACAATGCGTGAAATGCTCAGAATAAAGAGAAGTGTACAAGCTACGTATAATACTCAAGTGAACATGATGTCAGCTCAGATGTTGAGCTCAGCTGCACAAGCAGCTGGTACAGTATCTGATCTTGCTCCAGGTATGAAAGATGGCATGAGAATGTTAGAGGCAAAAGCTGCAGAAATGGCAGTTCAAAGCAAAGGTAATATACTGTTTGTAAGAGGGGAAACTCAAGGTCTTAAAGAAAATGATAAGGTTGTGAATCCTGATGAAATTGATATTGATGAGGAAGAATCCGAAAACAGTGGAGATGATGATGAAGAGGTAGCTCCTGTACAGAAAAAAGATATACCAGCTGCTGTTTTTGGAGGTTTACTTCCAGAAAAGGAATAAAGTTTTAAATAATAAAAATATATTCTTTAATTTAAATAATAAAACAAGTTTAATTTATCAAGCTAACTTAGCAACAATTTTATACAAAAGCAATTTATCTATTTACAAGGAAATCACAGAAATAATGTATTTTTGTTTGATTTAACTAGATAAATGTATTCTTTGACAAGTCATATGTATTAGCAAGTTGAATTTTAGTTATTATTTCACATATCCTTGCAAAACATTTTTTTATCTACATCATTTGAAATTAATGTTACAAAAAATTAAAATTTGTATTTTAATGTATGCATAAATTCATTGAAAGCAAATATAGCCTATAGACTAATTGGCAGTTTTAATTCTTGTACTAGCCTTTATTATTATTATTATTATTAGCTATTCCTGTATCACTTAAGTTATTTGATGCAAGGAATGTATTTCATAATGGAAATGGAACAAACTAACAATATGTTAAGTATCCTTAGATAAATAATGTAAGTGATACTAGAAAAGCTCATATTAATAATATTATGAACACTTGTGGTTCATTAAATCAGAAAATTGTATTTAATTAAAGCCTGGAAAGAATAATATTACATTATACATTCATAAATATTTTTTAAAGAAATTAGCATTTCATACATAGGATTATTTTAACTAAATTCTAATATTAGTATTGGATATATCAGATGAGTGACATGTACTTATGAGATTATTCCAATGGCACAAACCCCTTTTTTACATGTTTTTTTTTTTCTAAATAATAAAGATTACATTTAGAGTCTCATATGTAGGATTTAACTTTTTTTGTGATTTCTTTTAATAATATTGGTATCCAATATTACTAAAAATTAGTGTTTTTTTTTGGTTTTCCTCTGATGAAATAATCATTTATATTGATTATTTAAATGTTGTACCATGAAAAAGTGAATAAAAGAGCCTTTTTCCATTTGATAGCTAATATTAATGATATAATATTTATTGTTATTTCATATACTTTACATTGATGCACACATTTAACAGATTCTCAAATTTGTTAAGAATTTAAGGAATACCAAATCCAATTTAAAACACCAACACTTACAACATTGTTTAAAAAAAAAATATGAAATTATTGATTGTCTTAGCTATAGTCACAACACAATGTAGAAAATATTTACATTAATGCAGAGAGTAAAGCAATTATTGAGTTTAAATTATGTCTCTAGGTGGTGAAATGAAATGTAAGGAATTAGAATACATGTTCTGTTGTTCAGAGTAGTTTAAAATACTTATATCATTGTGTACACCACCAAACATTATTAATTCACCATTTCCCTTAACTAAAGAGTACATAACTAACTCTTCAGGTGCACCATGCATTTCACCAAGGCGGGGGCATAACCACGACACAAAATTTAATGAATTTCCATCAACCACCGTAGATATATCCAAAACATGCATTGCAAGAGTATTTCGTTTGATTTTCTTCACAGCTGGAGGTCTTTGTTGAGGATTATCAGCAGGTGGCTCTATCCTATTTTCTAAATGGGCTATTTGCCGTTGATTAATGAGATCATTTTCTGGTGGTGCATTACTACCAGCGGAATCACAAGCAAAAGCAGCCATTCTGTATTTATTAGCTTCTTGTAATTGTCTGACTATTTTCATTCCTTTATTCTGTAATTAAATTATAATTGATTAGTATGTATATCATTGCAAAATATAAAATAAAAATTACATTAAGCAGCTAACCTTATTTTTACTTCTTCTCAGAGCTGATTCTTTTTTAGAAATGTCAAATGCATTATTTTGCCTTACTTCAGCACTAGAACTAGCAATGTTAACATCCTGATTAGTATTAATTATTCCCAAATTAAGAGATTGATCATTTTCATTACTAGGCCCAGCTGTTGGTTCATTGATTGGATTTCGTTGTCTGGGCAATACTCCACGTCTTCCATTAATATTTTGGTCTCTATCTAATGGTCTTTGTAAACTTTGTTCAACTCTAACAGAAACTGGTGGCCCTTCCCTATTATGGTTTGATAATCTAACAGCTGATGTTACTAACGGCTTAGCACTATTCCATCCATTTCTACTTCTACTCAGACTTACAATTTTGTCCCCAACTTTACATGCTGGGTTACACCATATATTGGCTGAAGCCCATTCTTTATTTTTAACAGCTATTTCTTTCCATGTCCATATAGGACCTTTCATGGTAAGTATCCAACAATCACTATAAACAAAGCGATTTTGTAAAGTTTGTACACCCCCTAATAGCATAAGTCTGTCACAGTCCAGCTTAATGAGTGACTGAGCATAACGTGGAGATGGTCGAGGCTTGGTTGTTGATTGTTTTCTCCAACTAAATGTTGACATATTTAATACCCATACATCATTTGAACATTGCATTTGGAATATCTGTGCAGGGGACATAACTAAGCCACCAAACACTATCATTTCATCATCTTTCATACATGCAGAATGCCCTGCCATAGGGGGTGGAGGATTAGTTGCATTAATTAATATCCATTTATTAGTTTTTACACAGTAAAAGTGAATATCATTAAACATTGTGACATTTTGGTAATATTGTGAGAGAGATGGATAAGTCCAACCCCCGAAAACAATTAAATAATCTTTATAGTTAACCATGGTTGTGTATGCTTTGGGAACAGGATATGTGCCTGTTGCAAGTGGTCTGACCCATTGTCTTTTAGACAAGTCAAATCTCCACAAATCATTGAATGATGTTGCATTTGTAGTGCAGCCACCAAAAATATACATATTGTTCTCAAGAATACATGCTGCATGAGAAAACCTTTTTGTTATAGTAGGTACTATGTCTGTAGCTGTTACATTCTTCCACAATATATTGAACTCTCCTACAGCTTTTATTAATTTTATAGAAGTTTTATGTAAGACATCTGAAAAAAATCGAAAGATATTTTGTAAATAAGTAACACCTGTGTTAATTAACTATTCACTATTATGATGTTTCTATTTTGAACATTTTATAACTCACTTTGAGCACAACCACACCATCGTTTACAAACACTCTTACAGTTCTGTAAATCTTTATATGGTGGTAAAAAACTTAATATGAATTCTAATACTTCATCGGGGAGGTCCTCGATAGTTATTTGTAATGATGGATCTAAAGTTTCCATTTCAAAATTTAAATCACTGTTATCGTAAAATGTTGTTTCTCCATAGTTCTTTCAGATGAAGAAAGTTATGTGAGATAAAAACACAAAAGAAACATGTGTTGTTGTACGAATTTAGTTTCAGAATCAGTCTGTTTCTATTTTATCTATAATTTTATACATAAATGACATTAATGACAATTATAACGACAGAATAAAAATTTGACACTTCGTATTCGTAGAGTCATACTACTACTTCTTGTACTATGAAGTGGGGAATATCTTTGTAGATATATAAGATTCGTCTCTCATAACATATGAAATGAAAATAGCGCTAATGGAACTAAAAGGTAGAATTTGAAGGAAGTATTACAATACAGTAGGTATTTAGTAAGTTATACAGGATTAAATAGCCAAAGTTAGGTGACACCGAAATTTATAAATTTACAGTAATCAACCACAGTAAATTTCAATTTATAATAGTATGAGCAATCGGATAAATGTTAATTCCATATTATAAATTTTGAATGACCTAGACATTGAAGCACTATTCTGATGCATTTACATTTTTTAAATATATTTTTGGAGGAACCTTTTTAGGCCGTGTGGACGTAATTCTTAATCATAATTATTTTGTTTATAATTTTCTTTTTATAGATCTTGCTCTATACTGTTATAGAGCATTGATTGCGAAAAATTACTAAAATTAAATCGGTAAAAAAATATATAAAATGGGCTACAAAAGAGATAACTAAAAGACAATTTCATATGGCTTAGATGATAATACTGAGAGGAATATGTGGTGTTACGCGTAAGGAATGAGAACATAAGTGGAAGTTTGAAAGTGGGACCGATAAGTTTTGAGGTTTGAGGATGACCAAAGAAACAATAGATGTTTTGTGTGACAGAAGATATAGTTAGAAATATGAAAAGATGACGTGCAACAGAGAGGTATAAAAGGAGAAGACATGCTGCGCCGACCCGAAGTAGATTCGGGAAAAGGCAGGCATGATCATAAAGTCGTTTAAAAAAATATTATATTAATCTATCGGAGGTATCCTATAAAATCAAATGTGAATAGTTGAGATACTCTGTGTGTGTATTTAATGTAAAGGTATACCAAAACATGTTATACAAAATCCATTCCATACAGCTTTAACAGAAACGATTCTTAAGGATATAATGACCATATTTTGTCATATAGAAAAGAGTTGCCGCTTAGCATATACGGTAACTCAACATAGTTCTTTTAACACCTTACTTTTGTAACACCACGTTATAGAATAATAAACGAGTAACTTACTCTTAATTAATTTCAAATTTATCTATAGTTAAGTAAATTGTAATAAGTAAATTTCAAATTTAAGCTATTTGTGGATAAAGCTAATCCTACTGAAATGCGAAATCTTTCTGAACAAAAATATTGTCTTTGTCAAATGTCAACTCTTAATGTCAATCAGTAACCGGGAATATTCAAGTTAAACTAGAAAGGATACTTTGTATGTACCAGAAAGCAAAGCTAATAATGGACTTTAATAAAATGAACTAGATAAAATACTGACACATAGAAATCTGGTTGCAAGTTTATTGTTGTACAAAATAAAATCTTTTATCTGATATATTTTTGACTTAGTGGCATGTGACAGATAACCTAAGTGGATTTAACTTGTAATTAAAACAGTGGAAACAGAAGACTTATTGATATTTTTGAGTGAATTAAGTGCAAAATGCAACAGATATTAAATGCCAGTCCTTTTCTCGATAAATTAAAGCATTTTCAACAAGTATTATCATATAGAATTCAACTAACAACATCACAAAAGGTAAAATTTTGTTATAATTTACCAATTAAAATACAATCAAATGAAGTTACGTTTAATTTTTTTTTTACTATTTCATTATTATTTTAGTATAATTCAGTATATTTTGGTTTAGACTTGGGACAAAATTATAAATTGAAAACAAGTTGTTAGAAAAATATTTACACTCATCATAAGAACATCATTGATAAAAATATTGTAGCATAAAAAAAGATAATGAGTTATTTGTCCAAAATTGAACAACTACAGGTTATGCTATGGAGTTTAGGAGTTGTCGGTACAAGTGCAATGGTAGTAGGCATCCTTTCAAGATATCTTGCAAGAAGATGTGCTAAACCAATATTTAATCCAAGGATACAAAGGGCAATAAACAAGAGACTGTCAAGAATGAGAAGTCCAAATGGAGGTATTAATATATATTATTGTTTGTAATTATAAATTATCTTTGTATAAAACCTTCAATCCAATATGATTTATGCTTTAGGTATGGGATCTGTTGCAAGCAGTGGGGGCCGAAGTAGTCCACTTGGCTTCAGTGAGAGGCTTTCAATGGCATCTGGGTCTATTGGTTCTGGTGGAGATGCTGCATCTCTTTCTCCACAGCAGCTTGGAGTAATGGGTAAGTGAGCTTGCAATATTTTAGTACTACGCAATCTCGTGAAAAAAAGATTATTTAAGGTTTCATAACAAAATAAAAATGAATATGCCTTTGAGAAATTTCAAGTAAATTTAAAATCAAATATGAATAGTTTGTATCTAACTCAAAAATTGCAGCGCCATCTATTGAGGGATAGCGGAATTTGCAAGTAAATAAATTTTTCTTCATGTAGTTTGTAATTAATCTAAGAGATGGAGTTCAAATTCATTAGTAATGTTAAAATTCAATTGAAAAAAATGGCATAATTATTTAATTTAATCTTATTTTTAACAAATTTAGTATGTTTCGATGGCGTTTGCATAAAGCCACATAAATAAAAAAAAAATGATTAAATTTGCTAATTTTTATAAATCTGGATATGTTTTTTGGTTACATAAACGATTTAAAGTTACTTCGATGATATCGATTTGATTATATTGCCTTGCAGTTGTTATTATTATTATTAATATTGACTGTTCGTGGAGATTTGCATTTAATTGTCGTCTTACCTTGAGACGTTGTTAAAAATTTATAAGGTTGGTAGTCGTTTATTATAAGACATTTATATTTAAAAAACTTTAATTACAATTTGATATATTCATATTGCAATTTTGCAAAAAAAACATATGAAATTTAAAATACCTAACTAAATACCAAAGTGCAACCATGATAATTATTGTGATTTTATCTATATGACCTTTAAAATGTTGCCTGTTATATAGTTGCAAATTAACAAAATTAATTACTGTTAACGTTTTTTATTTTTATAGCGTCTATTGAATGTTTATTAAATAGATTTTATGAAATATATAACCTTTAAATTATTCTTATTCAATACCACACGAAGGCCAATAAGATCATATAATTCACGCTCAATTGATGTGGCTCGTTGGTCTAGGGGTATGATTCTCGCTTTGGGTGCGAGAGGTCCCGGGTTCAAATCCCGGACGAGCCCATCTTTTTATTCTTGCCGTCTAAGTTTTATATTTATATTTTTCTCTTTTTTTGTTTTAGGTATTTAAATACATTTTATCTTTACTCTTGGTGAAAATTATAGTTTTAATGAGTTTGTTATATAAATTCTATGTCTCTATGTCTGACTACATTTTTAAGAAGTTATTCAAATTATTTTTACTTATTATCTGAATACTTTTATATATTTGAGTACACATCATATTTACGGTTATGGATACAAGAAAAACCCAGGTACATACGTATGTTCTTGTTTTGATAAAAAAATTCCTGCACTGAAACTGTACATTTTATTCTCATCAACAAATAAAAGATTTAATTTGGTATTAGAATTCTGAAGGTAATTTGGCAAAACTGTTTAATAAAATTAAACCTTATATATGTATACCTACGCCTATTCTTGAGTCTCTCTGCAGACTCTGACTCTCTTGAGACTCTGTCTGCAATCTTTACCGCGTAATGATCTATTTAATTTATTTTACTTCAATAAAATAGTAGTACCAAATTTATTTTTTGGTTCATATTTAATAAAGTGTGTTATTGAAATGAAGTTGTGTATAGACTGTCAAATATAAGTTGGCGTTCCTATGGCAGCACCTGCTACACCTTTGTTTTGCCACTTTTTTGTTTATTTTGCCAATATGTCCCTAGAAAATAATTCTCTACGTCTCATTTTTAATAGATTTTGGGTAAGTTTTCTTAATAGAAGTAAATAAAACAAATAAGTTATTAAATGAACAAAAAAAAATAGTACATGTTTTTGCCACACGCCAACTTACACTTGACGCGCTATATAAACTCGGCAGTAGATCTCTCTGTCTTCCATGTTATATATATGGCGAGTTAAGTTTAGCTAATCATGCGATCAGTTCTACATGTTTTTTTTGCTTGTGTGCAGTACTGGTTACAGTTCTTCTGATAACAAAATTGTTATCTTCACGACTCACATACATTCATGTCATACAATTTGGAAAATTTTGCATGAGCAAATATTTATTCAAACGTGGATGAAACATCGAGCACAGCTGTTTTTTTTTTATATTGAAAGTAAATTTACGTAGAATTAAAACAGGCAATGGTCGTAATTATTTTATTTCTACAAGTGACATACTTTTATTTACAAACAAAGACCTTTCTATGTAGCTTCTACGAATCATTAGCTGCGAACCAATATCAATAAGTCTACTGAGAGCCCTGGGACATTATGGCTCTGTTTTAACTTCGCGACACGTTCGACCTACTGGCAATTGTAAGACATATTTGCATACTTTAATAAAACTTGATTAAATTATATTAAATATATTACAAAGATTAAAATGTTGTATATATACGGAAATAATATATAATTCTTATACATAATAGATGAATAACATGTTACTTACATCGTTTTTCGTTTCTACATATAAATATATATAATTATTTTTTAATTTGGAAGTAATTAGTTAATAAATTGTAATTACTATAGCTTATCCTTTATAATATTTTAATTGATATTTTATTATTAAAACAGATTCAATTTATATTTTTTTAATGAAAAAAAGGACAATAAAACATAATAAATAGTTTTTTCACTGTTATATTGATCTCGTAAGTACTTACGCCGAAATTAGAATTGCTAACAATATTATTACCTTTTCGGTTTGTCTGTAGCCGTGTAATAAATAACGAGACGTCTGGCACGAGATAATATACCTCTCAAAGTTCTTTGCACGTTTTCGTTCCACTTACAAACTGAGATGTGTTTCCATCTATGAGATTACACGATATTCAATTTCAAATTAAAACTTTATGGTACACATTCATGCGGAGAGAGGCGCTATGAGCTAAATCAAAAAGACAGTTTTTTCTTAATTCAGCGTATGAAATTTTCTAATGTTTAATCATTCAACAAATCATCCAAATTCATATTGGCTTAAATAATTTTCATTTTTATTATTGTAATTACTTAAAAACGAAGAGTTATTAAATTATATATCGGGCAAAAGAAACTTCGCAAAAGATTGATTTCTGATAAAATCAATTGTTTTTAAGATTAGGCAAAACATGATAATAGTGTCCATAAAGTTTAAACGTTTACGATGCTATCAACATAAAATGCTAATATAACTCGATTTTTTTCTGATTCAGAAATTAGATCTTCTATATAGAGTAGTAGAGACTATTTTTGTGTGAGATTATTTTTAGTTATGTATTCAGTACGTGTCATCTGGTGATCCTAAGAAATAAATAGATAAGGCATGATTTCAATTCAACAAAAGTTATAAAATAATTAATCATTCTATAAAAACGCCTGAGTTTTGAATTATATTTGATTTTAGTTGAGTACTCCTGCTCTAATAATAGGACACATTCTATAACAATATAAATAAAATGAAATAATTAAAAACGTTACTAATTTTTGTTCATGTATTCGTTCCGATTTTTTTAGTTACTTAGCATATTAAAAAATTATTAAACAATTTGTCATCGTTCATGATTAATTCAAAATTATAACAAAATAATTTAATATAAAATGCCTAAATATAAATTTAAGGTTTACGTATCATTGATTCTCTAAACATAGCTGTGCATTTTATTATCTAATCTTTGCTGTTGTGGCTTCATATTTGCACTACTCTATAATAGATGGAGCTGTAATTTCGTTCACTCTTTGTATCCATACTTTTAGATTATGTAATAAATTAAATTATTGTTCCTTTCAAGATTTAAAGTAAAAAAAAAATATATGGAAATAAAAAACATACCTCAAATATATTTTATTATAACAGCTATGTTAGTTGTTGTATCTAATCAACTTTTTCGACGATCTGTCCAAGCGGCTCGTTGGTCTAGGGGTATGATTTTCGCTTAGGGTGCGAGAGGTCCCGGGTTCAAATCCCGGACGAGCCCAATTTCTTTTTTAGTTTTCTTTTTCTTATTTCTTATCTTTAGTTCTAAACTGTTGAAAGATTTTTTTTCTTTTCTACTGTTTGTCATCTATATATTTTTAATATCGTAGAAATAGTTGGTATCAAATACCACATGGATACTAAAAATATATTTGAAATACTTGTAGGTTATTAAGACGTCATCATCGGCTCGGAGCTAAAGCGAGCAATGTTATAATTGAAAACATAACTTATTAGGGTCACACTTATATGTATGTTTTTAAAACATACAATTGAAATCTATCAAAGTTTAACCATCATTAATTTCAATATATTTAGCGTCACCAGTGTAGGGTTACTGATTTCTTTGAAGGCAAGACCTTAGTAAATAGACGAGGGAACACTAAGGTATACGAGCCCTTTCTCTCCGATCGTTTCCCCCGGCAGGTTGGGAATAATTAAAGAGCCTCCAGCCCTAGCTGTGCGCTAGCCCTAGCTCAAATGTCTCCACAAAGGGAGCTGAATGCGCCGCGGGTGAAAAGGATTGCCCGCTATTTACACAGCGCTTTCCTTGCACGAATTCACATCTTGGAAAATTTTAAATCCTCGTAAACTGGCGAGGACATTTCGAGGCGGCTTCCTGATTAAAAATGTACCTCGCAAAGATTTATATTTTGAATTGATGTTCGTACTTTTCCTTTTCTCTTCATATACGTATGTATATATATAATTTTATTGTTGGTGTGTTAGTATATTAAACTTATAATTTTGATTAAAATTAGTTATAAAATGACGCTTATTTTCTGTTAAACGTATACATTTTTCAATAGAATACGTATCAGGCTAATAGTCGCTTTAGCTCTCTACATCGTCTATCTTTTTCAAGATACATTTCTCAGTTTTTTTTTTGTATAAATTATCGTCATTCGCTCGTTTCCCGTTCCATTCATTTATTTAGGGTCGGTGCAATGCATAAACTGCACGAAAAAATGATTTGGCAGACTTTATGCCAACCCTCCTTTGGAATACTTTTACTCGTAGATTAGTTCCCTGCCACTAAACAGTGCTGATGGTTGAGGCGCTTATGTGCTCGATTGGATATGTTTAAAAGAACCATTAATCAGCTCTTTACATCACAAGCTGACTCGGTTAGGGACTATTCTATTCGATCGGATTATTACTGTATTTAATAATAAAAAAAAAAGAAACTGGTGCAAATTATACCAAAAAAATTATCTCTATATAAAATTAAATGTGTTGTAACGTTGTTCTTAACTTTTTTTGTCATTGTCTAGATATGTTTATATAAAAACTAATAAAATTCTTTTTCTGAGAATAGTAGAGATAGTGAACATTTTTCTACTCTCCCTGACACCTGGCGACGGATATAAATAACCCCTCGAGACGATACATTTACTATAGCGAATCTCATTACTACGAGTGCACTATTTGCGGAGTACGTTTAATTCTAACATCCGCTGTTTTTAACAGACGATGCTCGTTTAAAAAAAAAAATTTCATAATATTGCAATCGGCTTGGCTGTTTCCAGTGGTGTCGCTACATGGATAAAGGTGCTTTGCATTGAAAAATAAAATAGTTCTACTTCTAATAATTACATTTTGTAAAAACTAAAAGGTCTTTACGCATCAGTGAATGTGTTACTAACGATATTCGTTTGCCCAGTTCTATTACTCTTGAAACAATAATTAATATATGTCAATAATATACGTCTAGTCATCATTTGATATGACTATGATGGGAATATAATCTCGTTTCATAAATAAGTAATTGCTTTGGCCACGGTGAACAGAACCGTTTCCCCTACGATAGCTACCGAACTATTTCTATAGATACAGCTTATGTGAGCTGTATTGAAAGTTCTGTAAAAATCGGAAAAAAGGCATCCTATAGTCCATTTATTAGAAAATACTATAACCTAATCAATAAACAGAACATAAAATGGATCATTGAAATTATATTTATTGAAAGATTTTCCTTTGCTTATAATATTAATGCGGGAAAAAATGAATTAAGATACAGACATATATCAGAAATATGAACTACCCCTTGTCAATGCGCTATTGATTTTGGGAACTAATAAAATAGTATATCGTTTGCGCCTGTTTTTATTGCCTCATTTCAAACCAAAACAATCATAATACTATGTATTGATTTATGGCCGTAAAATATCGTCCGATTGAGTTCTGAAATAAATGGGCTAGCTTGGTGTGACCACCAAGTGTATAAGTATCTAAATTTTACTTTATAATCTTGTACAATACACATACAGCATCCGGGTTCGTCGTCTCTCGGGTCGCATGGCGAATACCTAATTATGCCGAAATATACTTTTATCATTATAACGGGTGTTTAGTACGTATGTATGTACGGACTGTTTTAAATAAACTGCGAATTGTGTATTATTTTACCCATAGGCCATTTTCCATGTAAATTTCTAGTACATGATTGTAGCCGCAAACAAAGCTGTGGTCTACCACGCTTTTAGTCAGTTTATATAAATATGAGTTAAAGTATCCACTTTTTATATACATGAACATATAAATTTATTACACTTACTAATCCTTCCGAAGCTTGCGTCATCTTGCCTTGATATTCCTAGGGAATTCGTATTGGCTGATCGTTAACTGCTTATTATGCTGGTCAAATAATGACTATATTTTTAAATTAATTTGAAGTTTATATGGACCCTTATTATAAATTTATGCTATACTTTAAAAACTTTCTACTTATGTTTAGACTCGTGGAAGTTATCGTAGAGGAATCCAACACTTATTTTACTTTTTTTTAATTATTCATTGAATCCTTAACGTAGTCTTTATGTTTATGTTCGTCAATTAAACTCAGCTCGTGTAGGTATTATATTGAGCACAAATCGTGGCATCGATTTTAGTCCAATTTCGTCCGTCGCATAATTGCATAATGGAGTTTCTGCTATTTTTGTATTTATTGTTAAAACTGTCTTTTGCGGGAGTGTAGTGATAGTCAGAGAACATGCAGAAAATTTTTGCTAAAGAGAAAACCTGAAAATCATATTATGGCAAGACAGTCGGAGCTTTAATCGATGAAGGAGTCTACTGCTAGCATAATAATGTTTGTTTTTATGAACTCCATTTGTATAGACGTTCTAGACTATAGTAAAATGATTTATTTTATAGCTCATTGCCGACCGTGGAACGTTTGAGACGCACCCAACTTTACGCTTGCAAATGTCAGTGCCGTGAACTTTAGATGGACGCTGGCATTATTTCAGTAATATACAAATATAAACCGTATAACTTTTCCAGAGACATGCACTCAAGGGTGTCTTAAAATAATTCTATTTATGTATTTGATGATCAAGACTATTTCTTGAATCATGAAAACCTGTAAATGCCTCATTGCTGGGCGAAGGTCTTCTTTTCTGGTATGGATAGGGTTTGAAGGGCATGTTATCCTACGCATTGATAAGTAATATGAGCATGATATGAGTTAACGTGCAGAATATTAACGTGAAAAAAGTATTGGTGTTTGTCTGAATTTGTAGCAGCGATTTTCAGTTCCAATTGCTATCCACTATGGCAACCCACAGTGGCCATTCTGGGATTGACTCCTCCCTTTTTCCATTGGAGCCCGAAACGTCTTGTTACGTCACTGTTCTGTACTCCCATCTCGAGATGAAACTTTTTCTTGCTTCCAAATATAATATACTTATATTCGTATTTATACTTTTTACAATGAGATCTGACCCATTCGTTACCTATTCAAATAGTGAAAATAGTAATTAGACGTACTTTAACAGTAAAACTCGTATCTTATTTTAGATAAAGAAAGAAAATATTCGAAGCTGAGTATTTCAAGAGCTATATAATACTCTCCGTAAACCCGCCCTCGTTGTTGGAACGCGTCGAAATGACCGTGTTAGGGATGTTCGGAAATAAGTAGGTATAAGTTTCGGAGCTGCAATATTATTTTTTACTTTATCTATATTACGTAGTAAAGAAGGGTCTTATGTTTAAAAGTAAATCACGCTTGATTTATTGGGCGATCCCAAAAGCAATAAGCCGTTAGGAAGAAAACGCAAAACTATTAAAATACCAATCCTTGAAGTCTGTTCCTTTATAATCCGAACATTTGTATGTTTTTATTATGTGTATTGATTTTTTTATGATATGATTCAATTACCATGTAATCGTGATATGCGTGCCTGATCTTTAGATATACCCGATTTTGTACTCACCGTTATTATTTATTTAATAAAACATACTAATAGGGTAGGGTAGATTAATGTATAGACCGTATAAATATAAACAACTTTTTATACTGCAAAATAGTAGAGCCACCAGTAGCGCTATTCTGTATGAATAAACTCGACACTCATCGAACGTGAAATGTCAGAGTGATATGTGATAGTCTATTTGCCTGTAAGAATTCACTTCGTATTGCGAGATGCGAAGTGAACTGCAAATCGGATTGTGGAGCGTGATACCGTGACAGGAATAAAGTTTCTGATTTGTAATATTTGTTAGATGACATCGTGTAATAAAAAAAACCTTTTTACTTGGTACAGTGTAATCTATACATATAATAAAATTGGAGTGTCTGTTTGTAATATAAAAATAGCCCCTTTTTACTCAATGTATATTGTGTATTTAACACGGTACATATACCATAATAACGTTTTTTTACAATTTTTGTTTGTCTGTCTATCTGTTTCGGCTAATCTCTGGAACGGCTGGACCGATTTTGAAGGGACTTTCAACGGCAGATAACTGATATAATAAGGGGTAAGAGGAGGAGGTCGCGGGCACAGCTATTGTTTTATAAACGATATAATATACGAATATATAATACGAATATATTTAGAACCTTTGAACAAAGTCTACAACGTCGGTTAAATTATAAATTACAATGTTGGAAATAATTTTATTTGAATATTCATTTCAACATTAATTTAAATCGATATGTTTTATTACTAGTGCTAGGAGTCATTCAAGTTTTGCTTATTATGACGTAAGTTTTGTGAATAAAATTATCGTAAAAAATGATATTTTACGATTCTTACAATGTTCAACTTTTGTATTACCTAACGTGGTTATAAAAATCCATGTATATAATAATTTTACTACTACTATGTGACTATGCAATATGTACAAAAACTTCATTGTATAAATATCGAGCTTAGAATATTATGATTTATTTTTTAGACTGTCAACATTTAAAATTATGCATGTAATGTTGTAGGTATTTACTATCGCATTTTAGTTATCTATAGTAACTGTAATTATTTATGTAATTAATTTATATGATGAAACAAAAGTGATAATATTCCAAAATATTCAATGCGTCAATCATACATGATCAGAAACGAACTGGAAAATGCAAAAATAATAATTATTAGACTTTCAAGAGAAAGTGTAGTTCCATATTTAAAATGTAAACAACTATCCTATTGTTTTATTTTTAAAACGCTATTTATAAAAGACCGTTGTTAAAAATGAGGTCAATTGGACAAACTGTCGATTGAAGTCGGAATGCTCGTGGCTGCTTCCTAATCAAACTCATCTCTTTTTTCTTTTATTGTACAAATGAGATGCTCTTCATTTCTATCGGCACCGGTACTATAGATAGCTTAGTAAAATTGCTTCTTTTTTATCAATATATATATAAAAGTTTAATACTTTTATTTATCTGTCCGATATAATAAGATCTTCGACACTTACTACTAATTCTCATAGTTTACAAGTGTAAACATCTTACGAGATGTTTCAAATATAAATTGTATGTAACGTGTGCTTGAATTGTGTAAAAACACGAAATACATTTATCATACAAACTGCTGTAAATCGTACTACTTTAAGACATCATTGTTCCTGTTTAAAAGTTTCTGGACGCAATGATAAACCAGAAGATCTTATTTCAGACCTTGACCATTGTTAACGTACTGTAACGTAGTAGGACATCATGGTGCCAGTCTGGACGGGTACCACCTACTCACTAATTATTTTATTGGCAATTAGTAAAGTACTTGGAATGTGTTCCGGTTTGAAGGGTAAGCGAGACGTGTGTAATTAAAGTCACAAGGGATTTAACATCTTACATATCATGGTGGTCTTCGCTGTACTTAACGGTTTCAGAACTGGAACACTTTAGAAGTTAACGAAGGTGTTCACTTAACATTACCTATTCTTCAAGAAAAAAATTCAGTGCAGTCTCGTACCTAACTTGAAATAAAATAAAGTCCAAAATTTAAAAATTATTAAAGTTTTATCTGGTTTAAAATTAATTCCTTAGTAGTTGTACCTTAATAAGGATATCTCTAAAATAATAAACATTTTGATAATTACACTTTAATGATTGAAAACAAAACTTACATAGAACATCACAATTATGCTTCGCAAACAATCTTGATGTTAAAGATTCATGAATATATTTTTAATTTTCACAATGAGGATCTAATAGAAGCAAATAAATAAATATGTTACATAAAACAGATTTATTTATATAGGTATGGCGAATACTTGGAAACTTTTATACCGATTTCAACACGATTATGTAAAATATTATGTATTGCAATACAGAGTCATCGTTACATTTTTGCAGGCAATCATGTGATACAAGCTTACGCGTCTGACATCTCTCTATATTTGGATTAATACATTTCAATGATAATTTGTAATATTTCTAAATCTTACTAGATAATGTTACACTAGGTGGGATATTGATCTTTACAAATAACGTTAATAATGAGATTCGGGTTTTGATACTAAATATAAATCACATAACAATATTTGTTTTATAATTCTATGGACACGTGATTTCGAATTAATGACACTACGATATACGAAATGTTATATTACTTTAGGGCGCGTACATACATAATAATATTGATAAATGTAAGGGCAGGTGCGCACTTTTAACCTTTCGGGGGTAGTATGCACCGGCTCGACATTTGTCCATATAAAAATATTTATTCTTTTCACTTTCACGATACACAGCTAAGCAACATAAGACTTATATTTATTTTAATTTGCTAATTGGTGTACGTTTCTGATGAATCGCTTAACGGGAAGCTACTGTTTCATAAACGATTACTCTTAAAATTATGTAGACTTTTAAAGAAATTTAACTTTGGTAATAACAAAGTTTTAGTTATGTCTAAATATTTCTCAATAATACATGTACGGAACTTAAGTTTATAATTAATTTTCTCATTAACCTAAAACAAATAAATTAAATATCTACCGCTAAAAGCTTTTAAAAATACAAATAATATCTTTTATTCTGGATTTTAAAATTCATGTCTTATTATAACTAAAAATAACAAACAAGATAAAAATTAAAAGAGGTAATGAAGAGATATGTTATCGATTTAATACAATGATCGTTAATATTTCCGTTGGAATTATGTGTCGTTGATGTATGAACAGTAAAAAATAGAGTAAGAAATACAGATAAACATATAACGAGGTCTATATAAGGACGTTACATGTCATTTTAAGCTAAGCAAGTTATGATAATTGATGATTCAAAAAAATATGCGTAGATAACTTATAAGGTACATTATACTCTCGCTTCGAAAAAAAAAACTATTTAAATTATAATGATCAGATCGTTAAATTATTTTAAAACATTATCTTGCAATATATTACATTTGAGTGTTAATAAATTATTGGAATTGCTTGCGTTTTTAATAGCCTTTACTTAATACAACGGATTGCGATTTCTGTGGATTGGTAACAGTGCTGTATTTGCTTATTCCAATCAACAAGCCTAATCAATTTATCGCTCATTTTGAAGATATTTTGTTGTCGCTCTGCGACTTCCATATTCTTAACTATTTACAAAATCTATATACAATAAGATGTTAAAAGGTTTTCAATTTATACAATTGGAATGAAAATATTTAACAGGAATGTCTTGTAAACAAAAACGTTCTTTATTTACAAAATGTACCGAGATAGACTAGCCTAGTCTCGGCCAATAAACAACTGCGTAAAGCTTAGTTGCCGCATATATAATAACGTCAAGCAACTATAATGTCAATGATATAATCTTTTTATTTACAAGGAAAGCTATGTTTGTGGCAATAATTTATAGCAATAGAGCGAATAACGATACAAATAATGTTAAGACAATGATCCTATCGCTGCTGGCAGCGTTGGGATTGCTACCGAGGCCTCCGACTACGGAGCGATTGATGTCTTCCTTCACGGGTGGAGCTTTTACCATATCTTCGCCGCTGTCGCCTAAAATATCGTTACTATCCATTATCATCCCGACATCGTTTTTCTCGACTGATGGTGGTAGAGGTGCCGGAGCTTGAGTGGTAGTCGTAGTCGTCGAAGTTGTAGTGGTAGTGGTGGTCGTCGTTGTTGGCACTAGTGTATTATTAACTGTGTAGTAAATTTCACCGTAGATTGCTTCGACCTCAACCGTGTTCTCGATTCGCTCTCCTCTCATTTGTCTCGATCGCGCATTGTTATCTTTGTAGAATGTTACCAATTTCGCCGTATAGAGCACGTCACGATCTGTATTATTACCTCTGAACGTAACATTGCAAGCCGTCCCCGGTTCAAGGTATTTTTCCAGTTTGTACAATTCTTTTCTTTCTTCAGAAAATGGATTAGCCCATTCAATTTGTTGCAATAAAGTACCGTCATTCATTTCTATGGTTGTATTTAAGCCGATAGCAATTCCATGACCGTGTCCCCAGGACAAAGTGTAGTTATATTTATATTCAATTTCTGTTGTAACCGTAGCACCGGCATCATCGTCGTTTCTTAAAATTCGTTCCTCATACACTTGAGGATCTGTTTGTCTTTCGTGCAGCGTTTCCAAATCTAACTCGACATTTTCCAATTTATAACTCAAAGGTTCTATTTCTACTAAAATTTCTCCACTGTTTTCTTCTATTTCTTTATTTTTTTCATCAAAGGTGAACAGAAATCCCACAGTACTTTCGTAAATAATTCTTCCAATGTTGTGTGAAAATCCACTTTCCGCTTTCATTCGTCCAATAAAAACGGAATCACCGGAAGAATCTCCCACAACAGCACCGCTAGGTTTTGAGTTAAATTTGTTCCACGATTTCCACATGATTAAAGAAGCATTTTCAATATTTTCCAACACTTCAAATACGTTATAACTTTTACTTCCTGATACGGCACACGAAGTGTAGTCCGGCCTAAGTTGTCCCAAAAGCATATCACCTTCATGTCGAGTTCTGCACACATATATCGGACCTAGAAATAAATGAAAGTTAGTAATTGTTAGAGCAAACATTTGTATTAATAATTGTAATCTGCTGTTATTTTTTCTTACCTTTTTCAGAATCAGCTCCGGCGACGTAATATTCCATTGCTTCTTTTTTCAAATTAGCCCATTTCAGAGTGCTAGAGGTGATGACTTGTTTAAGTCTAGCGTTAAAGAGACCTACGCCAGCATCAGCCAGTGTCCCCACTGCGAGCGTGGCTGTCAGTAACACCACCCACCATCCACACCCACAATTTTTCGTCTTCTTCATTGTTGGCTTCTGTAAACAAGTATTACTTTAAAATATATGTTTTAAAATTGGGTAAATATTGCCCTCATATTCAGGTTAAGCCTCAACGCAGTTTTGTTTTACATTGAAATAAATTTTAAGCAATGCAGATAGAGCCGGGGCTCTTGGCTTATTGCCAAGTGAACTTCGGTCCAATAACTTAGTCTACTGTATTTTTTTTTTCAGTAATAAAATGTAACATTAATATTATTTGTCGCTAAAATTTTACAGTCCTGTTGAAAGTAAAATGTTTCTTTATATAAAACTAATATTGAATACACTATATCAATGGATGATTGGTACTTTTGGAAATTCTACAAGCTATTTAATGTCATTTCATTTTGTAATAACATATTCTACTTTTCTTTATTATTTCATAATCAAAGAATTTCAAGAGCAATACATACATACAGATTTTTTTTATTAAGGGATTTTCTCATATTTTCTAAATATAGGTATATTTTGTTATCAACATATAAAATTGAATAAAGATGAAGTTAAGTGCCAATACGAAGGGTGAGCGGATGTAGGTTAAAGTAAACAAGGTTGTGGTGCGATCGCTTCAAAACTCAATTTTCGCGACAAAGTTACCGAAGCAATTTTGCTTCACCGTGCAGATTGACAATACCTTAAAATGAGACACAGAGCTAAAAATGTAAACAAAATTTACATTTGTAACTAAACTTCTGTTATTTATTTTAGAATACTCTCTTTCTGCTATTCTTCTATTGCCATTTCAATGAAGCAGGCATAGTATTGGACAAACTCATTACCCCTTATTACTACATATTTATATTTCAAACCGAGATATTATTCATTCTTTAATCCATTCGATTACACACATATAAATTATTTTGTTTTAATCGTTTCAGTTCTAACATATTTATATCTAATTTTACGTTAATATATTTTGATAAATGCGGCGCATACTTATTCTTAGATGCTAAGAGTTTTGTGATTTGTGATAGAATAGAAATAATAATAGACATATATAATATTTTTAAAAGGAGTTATATTGTTTGTAGCTTTCTTATTTTGGCATATACATAAACATATTCTTGTTTCTTGAATGTTTACCTATGTACAAGCAGAGTTAGACACGTTACGCGTGGGGTGGGCTCGATGGCGCCAAACAAATCGATCGAATGCAACTGACGTCCGGTTTAAAGGTTACTTTATATTTTCATGTACTATAAATAACTGAGCTAATATCAATAAAATCCGAAATATATTTACTAAATAAAAACCCTTACCCAAATACCGTCTCCTATCTACCCCATCGCTGTATATCTAGCGTAAATCAAGAGGGTAAGATTTATATTCACATAAATATCTTCAAAGTTAATAGAATGGACTAGTCTACAGATTCTCAGTTAGCGAATAGTCACGTTTTTCGCTTTTTTTTTATTTCGTATTCTTGTCGTCAAGCACGTTTTATATCATAAAATAATTTAACACACACATGTGATTTACACATTTCGATTACACATGTTAATATGTACTTAGTGCCAAGTTATAGCGCACACATAGAAATTTATCTCATTTTAGAACCGGTTTAAAATAAAAGCCTTTAATTTATTCTAAATAATTCTACATTTCAGGGTTATATTTTCAGAGGTCGTTTTAGGTAAAGGATTATGTTATGATTGACGTTACTAGAACAGTCCAGTTTGATCTTTATTTATATAAACGATTTAATTTCATAAACATCGAGGATACCTAAAGTATTTTTTGTATTGCAAATTTCTACGATAGAATATTGAGCGCAAAATGTTCTGTTACTATCGCGTTTAATAGACCAGACATATAAGATACTTAATCATAATCAAATTTTGAAAACTTTGCTTAATTTTACTGAATATATGAGTAGAAATGTTGTAACAAAATAATAGATCTCATCTTATTTAAAAATAATTCGGCAGATTAAAAATAAAACAACAGAAAAATAATAGATAACATAATAAATCCTAATAACTAATAAATTATAGTTGGCATCGTAACCAATGCATTTAATTCAATTAATAAGTTCAATTGAGGATTGACACGGGCCATTTAGTCCGACAGAAATCCTAACGCCCTGTCCGTTTGTTATTTAATCAAGTATTGATATATTGCTTATGTTACGGCCACAGCATAAGCTTTAGAACACTGGATACTTATAAAAACATCGCACAGTTGTTATTGATAAGTAGATTGTTCTGTAGGTAGGACGCCATATAAAAACCATAACGTGACGTTGGTACCAAATATTCACCTTCAAATGTTCATGGTAAGAGTTATTTTTGAACATGACGTAACAGTTCCGTAATTGCTTTAAATAAAAAATATAACAATGTCAATGCGAGATCAGTGATAAAAACAATTTACGACGTTTTTAAAATTGATATCACTTGTAATAGATTTTAATTAATATTAAATACTTCATATTTTATTGTAATGTGGTAATTAGACTTTGTAAAAAGTTGTGTTAAAAATTTGAATTATATAATTGTGATATTAATAAGGAAATATATTCAATAGGTAATTAATCAATTAAAAATTAAGATATAATCTAATATGTGCTTTTTTATCACATCAAGTGACATTGGCAGTATGTTTTGCGCATAAATAGAGTAGATATGCTTGAACAGAAAAAAAAACTTAAATACTGCAATCATCATAATTTGCTTGCCATCCCATTTATTTGAGGTCAGCCCATGGTTAACCGCATTGGAAGAATTTTAATAGAATCCCGCTAATATAAAAAAAATACCAGCATATATAAAGCTATTCTAATACTTTTAGTATGAATAGTTGTGGGTAAAGCGAACTGGAAGTAAAACAAATTTTCCTATGATAAAGAACATTGGGAACAAACATCAATATTTTTTCAGAGTGTTATTTGTGATGCTTACTTACAATTAGTCTGTCCCTTTTAAAACAACGTTTTATAAAAATGTCTCCAATGCCAAAGGTTATCTTAGCATTGAAATATTATAATGTGATGCGTTGTGGCATTTACAGCGTAGGCGGGTTATGAGATACAAGTAGGAAATTAATTAATATTATTCAGACGCTACAACTTCTATAGGCGCCATTGTTAGCGGTTAGGTCATCTTTGACTCTAGTTATTATTATATTATAGTAATCTTCGTATTGATTAGTATCACTACGTAATATACATCCACTTTGTTGTTTAGTGGTATTGTTAAGTTACAAAAAATCCGGTCCTTTTGATACTAAAAAATATATAGACATTTTCCATTCAATTACTTACATCCCGGACGCAGAATGAATTATGATCAAAACATTTGAAAATTACATCGGCATATTTGTATGTAATTACTATTATTAAGTAGAAATTCATATCATGCCAGTGTATGTGCGTATTGTACGATGTTTGAACGGATAACGTTTATTTATGGAACTGACAGACGAAAAAAATCAATAATTCCGTAACAAATTGTATTGCCTTGTCCCACATTTAGAAGTAAATATATATTTTTTGCTAATTTTTTCGTTATTACTTAAACGTTCATAAATGAATTAACGATTATATCCGCTTTGATTACGTTCAGAAATACCAATTTCCAGCACAATGTTCTTGAATCGTCTGCTTGTGTAACACCCGACGTGACGAGGGGAAACACCACTTCCAATAAAACAAGGAAATCTCTTGTTTGAGTCCTCCTCACTTGTTACGAACAATTGCTCGATCTACAGACGTATCTCTAGATATGCATACAAGAAGCTGATACAGCTACGCAGATGCTTTTATACATACCGGTGCATGTTTAATTTTTAAAAATACAACTCTTTTTTTTTAAATAATAATGGACACGTTTTATATATGATTAAAAGGGTTTCCAATAAAAAAAAATAGTGGTATATATATTTTAAAAAGGATAATTATTTTAATCCTTATTATAATTTAAAATCGGATTAATTTGAGTCAACACCCAAGTAACGATTAGTAATATTATAAAAACGATATTAGTAGAATTAATTAGCAATGCAGTTTTTATTACACGATAATGTTGTATGCTGAAATTATCATATGTTATGTGTTATATATGTGTATACAAATAGTTTCACATCTTCGATATCCATACCTAACAAGCTTTGAGTGATTATCTAGCAAAGATACTGACCACTTAATTGCAAACCTAAAAATATATACGTTTAGACGTATTCCAATTTAATTATACAAAATTTCACGGACTCAAAAATTTATACAGATATCATAAAAAGCCTATATATATATTTGATGTTACTATTTAAAATACATCAATAATATTGATGTTATTTACAGCAAATAAACATTAATCTCACGTATAATCTAATAATTTCTATAATGATATCGTCATAGAGATGATATCATTGTGTTTACACACACATTCTAGTCAATAATATAACTTTTATAGTAAACATTATTACACCAGTACGTGGTCAGCTGGAGGTCGTTTGTATTTACGATTATTTAACTATTACATAGTCTATAAAACTTACGCACGTTCGTATATTTCAATGTCAATGTAATTTGTCATGATGCATATTAAAATAATGCAAATTGCAACATTTATATGCAAAAATGTAAGAATCCGAATCTGATTTAAATAGTTAATTTTTATCCATACAAAAATCGAGAAATATTTGTTTGACTTTCGTATACTTCAGCTTAAAAACTCTTGACTTTATATTTACTTATCTTAATAATTAATTTCAACGAAAGTAACGTCAAATAATCTTAATCGCCTTCGAAGTATAAAAGGTACTTATTATTATGAAAGCTCTCAAAGAACCAACGGTGTAATAATGACAGATGGCCGTGATTTATGTATCGCGAGCCGCTTGACAATGTGATACTCTGGATTCATGGTTGTATTGCTATATTGTAGACCGTTTATCAAAAGAGTGTACCATCACTTACAGATTATTAAAATTAAAGTAAAAATAGTCATATCTATAAACAGTGTATATATTATTAGATGGTAGAGCATTGTTCAAGCCTTTTGCGTACACATTCTACCGCCAAAGACCAATGTTATTGTTATTTTCAGTTTGAAGGATTAGTTATCCAGTGGCACAAGATACTTAGAATCCTGTTACCAAAAATGTATATTATATAAAGTAATCATAATATAATTTACTGTTATGTGTTTTGATTTAAAGAATTTCAAATATATTTTTATGTGAACTTTTTATAGCCCTTTCGCATAGCCGCACGCATGTGAAAAACGACCCTTCTCCAAAGTGGACTGCTTGCACAGTAATCGCATTATTTGTATAGGAGCAATCAATAAAGTAGAGGATTAGTGACGCCCGTTTAATACGGAATAGGCTTAGGTGCACCACATTGCTTTCTTTATCATAATCCTTGGTAATTCTTTAACATAAAATCAAACCCATAACAGGTGTTTCTCAGAATGTAACTACCAAAATATCATCATATCTTCATCATTACATTTAATCTCGTGGAAGGTTATAGTTAATTGAAAGCCTTACAAGTCGGTCCCTAGTCTCACCGTCGACTGAATACCTAGAAAGTAACTTATCTTTGTTCCTTTTGCAAAGAGAAACAGCACTAAGCTTTTACTCCTTTATTCCATTAACGTCAGCTCTACGGGAATTGCATTGGCTTAGGTATTAAACTAATTAAATTCTGCGCGTGAAGTGTTCAATATTTTCGTCCAGACTTCAACCATTTTATTTATTCATTTTTGACAAAAATAAATAATGTAATGATGAAGGTAAATTAACACCGACATCTTAAATACGATTTTTACTTTAAATCATGTAGGAATTTAGTTACAATAAAACGAGATAGAATTATGTGTCGTGTATATTGCTCGCGTCACATCATGGCCAATTATCATATTCATGCTTACATATATTATCACCAGTGCTTGCTTTGACGACCGAAGCTTGGCTTGTTGAATTACCACTGAGCGATGTGACGTTTATGTAAACACTTAGGTGTAAAGTATTTTGTTATTGCATTATCGAAGTATGTACTTCCCTTCTAGAAAAGTTGTAACTTAATGAGATTGGCCTGTCGAAATTTCTCACCATTTGTTCAAGAACAATGCCGGCTATGCTACTATGACTTTGAACTTCGTCAGTCGGTACAGTTAGGTAATTATGGTGGTTTTGTTATCCGATCACATCTCAATAGCTAGTGTAATGAGTTCGAATGTTACTCTGAGATACTTTTCTATACAATTACTTTATTAACTCACCGGGGTAGCAATAAATGGTATAACATGAGCGTCGTCGACCTTAAAAAGTATGTTTTATATTACGAAATAAGACATAATTAAATACAGTCTTGTACGCTTCTCTATAGTGCATATTTTTCACACATGACTTTTTTAACTTTCAGAAGCACCATTTTTGACCCTCGTGTTTGTAAATACAGTGGCTCAACGCTCACTCATCTTAAACCGGTTGGAATAACCGTTGTGTCGGTGCCATTACTCTATCTATCGAATATAATAGTGCATTTAAACATAACTAACGAAAGAAATGTTCATTCATTGAATGGAGAATCGACTGGTTTGGAATCTGTAACTTCATAAGATACTGTATGTAGTTAATTGAACGTCATACCGTACGTTGATCCGCTAGTTGCACTCAAAGAGAAGTCAACTATAAACTATAATTTAACTTGTGACAAGTGACAATACACTGTGCCAATCTGCCGGTGACTTTTTGCGGCAGTGTAAATTGCTCTCCCGGGCGGCGCCGCCTACTGGCTAACTGTCAATAAATCATTCTCTATATTGTTCTCTTTATTATCGTTTGTGTCTGCCGTTGTACAATCGAATACATTAACAGTACAAAAATTACATATCAGCAAAAGATTTTATGTTACTTTTACATATAGTTGACAATAATTTAGCAATGTTGACAAAATGATCTGGTATTACGTTTTGAAACGATTAAAGATTACTTCTTAATAAAACAATGATAAAATCTTACTTTACATATAAAACCAATACATATAAGTACGTATAAGAAATCAAAGCTTGCGTTGCAGTTATCTGGCGCCAATATGCTCAGCGTTAGTGACGTGTTCGGTACTCGGTGTTGCGGGTTGCTGCGCTTACGCACTGGCGCATGAACCAGCTGATAGCGTGGGAATAACACTATGCGTTAAGAGTCATTTCATATCCAGTAGAATGCTGTGCTTTATGCTCTAGTAACAGTATTTCGCAATGTTGATGTTATTGTGTTACGATCTCTACAATATACTATGAATATTGTCAAATAAAGATAACAATGCTACAAACGTTTCAAAGTTATCCTAGAAATGAGGTCACAAGAATTGATTTTATTAATGATATAAATAAGGTAAATATTAGACCGATCGTGTATTCGATGTCGTTTGCGAGCCTAACTGTTCTTTACACATAAAACGTAGATAGCTTAGGGTAACCGCAACTGACTCATTCATAACAGTCATTCTCGTATCAGTGTAAAGCTCTTAAAACAATAGGATGCGGGTTCGCCTCGCGCTGTCGACGTAACTCGCGCTCTAGACGTACTCGACAATACAATTAAATGATCGCTCGGCGTTAGCCAATTCAGACGTTCTCAACTACATCGTTTTGTAATTAAAACTATGCTATAAGTATTTATACTTTCATACAATAAATTATGCATTTACTTTATCTGCTACATTGGTTTTATCTATTAATGTTACAGACGCTAATAGCTGGTTAGTAACCGTAAGTGTTGTAGACTTGCCGCTAGTCATCACGCAATGGTCTGCACGTGCCCTGAATAGCGATGTCAGTGTCCAATACATTAATGGAGGCGCCACTGGTATCGAATTGCAACTCATACATAAAGAAAGTTCAAATATGCTTATAATGTTGTTAGTAATTCCTGATTTGATTTCACGTCGAGCAACATAATGCATTATCGCTTGCAGTCAAGGTATCAACAGCAATCAGCAGAGCTTGCGAAGCGTGACGGTGTTGGGAGATTTACAGGATAAAATAGTGCGTATTCAAATGAATATGTACATTTCCGTTCGAAAGCGTGACTAAAAATTCACATTGTAGTTTTTAATGAATTTAGGTTTATTATTATTGTCATTAAAACGACGTGTCGACGACCGCAATTCAATATAGATAAATGGCGACGGCTCATTTAAAGGCAAAAGTAAGTGATAAATCAAGCTCGGGACTAATTACATTTAGAGATAATAAATCTTGTATCACTATATCTGCTCTAATGGTCAAGCAACATTAGACTGCACATTGTAATTTAATGTTGGCGAATTAATGAGAAAATAAATATTAAACCCCAATATGGTGTAAGAGTAATTACTAGGTCAAATTATATAATAAATTTAAAATCAAATTATTTATATTTTTTAATAATAAATGTGGTAATATTTATTACACATAAATATTGTTTGTATACCATGAGTAAAATAAAAGGAATAAAATCGAAAAATAACTATATACATATGTACATAAACTTACGAAACAGCCAGTTAATGATTGCTCCCGCTGAGAATGTTTGTATCACATTAATGCTACTATCCCATAATTAATGCTGCGATATGTCAGCAATGACCTATTTATCTACACGATATCCTCCAGTACAATTGAAGCGCCGGCAATGAAATCGTGTGTTATGTATCTTTTCCATCTAACGTCAATTAGTGTGCAAATCATACAAAAAAATTCCGCGGTATGAATAACATAATAAAAATGCACGTAAGGCGGATGCCGGAATGGAGGATGACAATCTGGCTCCCCACGATTTGCCACAACGAGCTGCAAGGTCGTCTGATTGTCGATAATAGTAGCACTTATGATACTGTCATGCTGACGACAGTCGACACGCTGGCCCACTTATATAACACTATTTATTAAATATTTTTCTACATTATCACCTTGGGACAGAGATGAACGATAAATTTGTCCTAGCATTGAATGACCGCTGCGCATTTTTCTTATATTTTTATTTTTTATTAGTGATTGAATATACAGTGTAAACTCTATATAACGACACTGAAGGGACTGTGCATTTTATGGCGTTATAAAGAGTGGTCGTTAAACGAAGAGAAGAAAAATCAGAATTCGAAAAAAAAGTTTATTTTAGTCTATTGTTAGTAGTTATGTACAAAAAATACATATATCTTATTTGAACGCTATTGCGTATACTCTGTTATTTTTGTCTGACGCCTTTTATGATGTTAATTTTGTTGTATATTTTTAATTTTTTTATTTATATCTTATATAAAAGAAAGTAATTTTCCAATAATTTAGCTGCTTTCAGAACTTCTTTAACGCTTGGCGGAGGCTCAAGCTCATCCGTCTCATCTTCTTCATCTCTTTATTCTTGAACCTCAGTTTTTTTTTCTCACTGAATCCAAAATTTCTATGTCTGTGAGTGAAGCCGTTGTAAACAGGCAGTTGTCTACTTCGATGTAGGTTTGAAAATTTACCGTATTTCCTGTCATGTTGACCTGCTGAATCCACTCAGTTAATGGAAGGTCGTCGTCGCTATCAAACTCAAGTTCTGTTTCCACCTCATCAACCGTAGAATACATATGATAACGTTGTAATCCATGACTCAATCCCAATTTGTAAACAAATTAACGAATTTCTTAGAAAGTTCCTAATGCGTGGTGCCGACATTCGAGTTTATTGAGGGCTAGAATAATAAAGCGACAAAAGAACGTACACAGATGCGCAGTTTTTTCTAATTTTAGCAACTTAAAAGGAAAAAAACTTAATTTTTATTTCTCAATTTTTGTCGTTATTGAGAGTGGGTGTGATGTTATGTAGAGTGTATCATTGTATAGAATACAAGGTAAACCAACTAAAACCAATTGATTTCGACGCTTTAGAGAGTTTGCCGTTAAATCGAGTGACGTTACATGGAGTTTACACTGTATATAAATCAGTACTAATTATATTATGATCATTAATACATTCTAGAGTAAAAAATAAACTTATTAGTAAACGCTGCGTTTATACGAGTATACCCTTTGGGTTACTATTAAAACTTAGATTTTAAAGTAAATAAGTTTTTTTTCAAACAGCTTATGATGTTGATTAGTATGTCTTGAGAAGTTCTGATAATTTTTAGTTAGAAGCATTTTTGACGTACGAAATTCCTATGAAGTGCATTCGTCAAATTGCGACTTGTTTATTTCATCCTGTCTCTTAGCAGGATAACAGTGGGCACACGCTCCCGAACCAGTTGTGAAACGGACTATTTTTAGAGCAGTGATGACATCACTGAAGAATTCCATTGAATTTTTCAATTTGTCGTTTTTTGCACGGCGCGACTCGGTTCGATACGTCGATTTCCTATTCATTAGCATTCCATCATCGATTACTTTTTAAAAGTTGGCACTATTCAGTTTAAAAATATACAGGTACTTATGAATTGGTTTCTAGATTATGAGCATTTTATAGTTGTTTTAATATAAATATTTGTTTACTATTTATTCCACTTAAAATATATAAAAGATGTATATTCAAAGAACAAAAAATAGGAGGCAAATGGACAAATAAACTCATGGTAAGGTCTCCTTTGTCCATACATTAAGTATAACACATTTCACATCTCCATAGAATCTGTGATAGTAAGTCCCTTGCCTGTAGTTACGCAAATAGATGAATATGTCCCTAGCTGTTTACACCCAGAGTATTTGTTTGCTCAATCACAAATACACTCTGAATTCTTTAACACTCCTAATCTTATGGGAAAGCATTCAAGTCTCAGGATTCATCCATAATTTATATTTTTATCAAAGAATTATACCAAAACCTAACCACTATTCATGACATGCTATATGATTAGACGTTGCACTTTAACAACATCCAATTAAGGCTTTAATTAGTAGTACTGCAGTCTTGTCTATTTTAAACCTTGCAAATATATCGTCAATTAAGATAAACCTTTCTTTTTACATCAATTAAGCCGTTTTACATCCATCTGTCGTATCCTATCTGAAAGCTGCGGATGATATTCTATTAAAGCTGCGTTTGTGGTTAACCAAATGCAGGGGAATTGAAACTGCTTTGGGTTACCGCACAATTAATTTATTGCATAAACTGTGACCACCTCTTCTTTCCTTTTTAAGTGATAAAGATAGTTTCGAAAAGAATAAATATACGAGTGCATAATACACAATTGCAAATATAAAATTAAATGGCTTTATCAAATGAGGTTACATATTTTAACATTAATTTACACAAAATTTCATGCGGTTTCATAAAATAGATGTGTGGTTAAATCGTTATCATTGGTTTAAACGCGACACATTGCACCGACTTATGTGATAATGCAGTCGTTATGCAGCGGTGGTTTGGCCTTCGCCACGGCAACGGACCCATTGTGACTTGTTACAATGAACACTTAGAAACCAGATACCAGCGTCTTTGTATACCTACAATGTCTCAACTTCTCGAATCTAATAAGTGTCTTTAACCGACCTATTCATTTCCTACAGCGAAGGTACGATGTTAACTTCATTTTGTTCCCGGTTTTCTTTAAAGTAAAATTTGTCTTACGTAATTAGAAAGAATAGATTTGCACGGCTTAACATATTCATCATGAAGATAAGTAAGCCATTAATTAGTATTGAAATCAGACTACACATTTGTAAATGTATTATAAGATTTATCTTACAGTCAATTGGAGCAGACTCCGTTCCTTCAGTCTCGATAGTGTTGATATTAGGTCGCATTTCAATTACATAGGAACTTTTATGGACGCCGTTCTATTTTTCCAATCTTTTGTTTCCACTTACAAGTTGACGATAAGATTAATCAAATGTACAGTTATGTTAACGGAATTTTTAGTGTTTACAACGAGAATAGTGTACTGAACGAGAACTGTGTAGAGTATAGAATCAAATAATAATATACGTATGCATACATATTTCGAAATATTGTCAACGATAGTCAAAACATTGCGCTCCATATTATACCGTCCTGCGAAATTGTCCAATTAACCACAAAAGTGCACATGGATGTAGGGATTTCCAATGGGGGAATCCGATCAAAACACACCACACACTCACAGGGCTCGAATAACCGAAGGGACATAATGCATTTCAGGCGAACCACTAAACGATTACATCGTTTGGACAAACCTAGTGACGTATTCAGACGTATCTCCCCTCACATATTATGTAAAACAGATCAAACATACATAGAAAAGCCAAATTGTAAATTTTATTTCTTATAGAAACCGCGAAATCGGTAGTCTCTCGAACACTTATAGGTTACGGTTGGTTGATAATTATTATTATAAGAGTAAAGTTTTGTACTAAAATATTCAGAATTCGGTATGAAACATAACATACGTCATCCGAGTTAAGATAAGGTCTGGGCCGCCTCCGCCCTCCGAATCCCAAATTGCCTGGCGTAATCTGCCGGCCCTTTGTTCAATGGAGTTATTATTACGGGTCAATGATTTGAAAAGCTTGTGGAAATATATTACATTGAAGATTTTTAATCTGTAATGAATGCTATTGAATTCAAATTGTTGCTAAATATACATTTTATTTAATTCATAAAAGTATTCGATACATATTTTGAAACAATTTTCTTGTTAATAGTTAGTTTTTTATTTAAGGTAAGAGATTCATAGGAGAATTTATGAGAATTACAGTTCTTGATTTTTTACAGTTGTTGAATTAAGTTTGATCTATTTTGTTACTAGACTCGGTACCTATACGTAGAAACAGTAGAAACGTCAGCACGGATCGAAAACGGCAGGGGATGTAAACGACGTAGTTT
This sequence comes from Vanessa cardui, assembly GCF_905220365.1. Classification (NCBI taxonomy): domain Eukaryota; kingdom Metazoa; phylum Arthropoda; class Insecta; order Lepidoptera; family Nymphalidae; genus Vanessa; species Vanessa cardui. The sequence goes on from NC_061129.1 coordinate 11,325,742, forward strand.
CTTCAGTTGCCATGGAAACTCCCTGCACGTGGCTATTTATTTTATGTTCAGTGGCTACAAATTAGTGAAACATTTAAAGCTAATTCTTAGTCTACTCAGCTTAGATATGGTGGAACTTTATAAAATAAGAAAATGACAAATATTTTTACAAAAAAGTATGTTTGTAACATTTTTCGAGTGTTGGAAACAAATACATTATTACGTCAATATTTTATACAGAACCTCTCGTCACGAGGGTCGGATTGTGCTAACACTCCCTGCTTTTAATTGCATTTTATTTATTCAAAATCTCAGTAGGTACCCTCAAACACTACCTAACCAGTCCGGAGGGTCGCTTTACTTGCTCATTAGTTTATCCTCGTGTCTCGACTAAATTCAATTATTTTTTTTATTGGAGCTTGTAATGCACGTCTGAATTTAATATATATCAGGAAAATTATTATAAAGTCAGTATACGTTATAATATGTTATGCTCTTAATGTATGACAATTTATGGCGTCATTGTTCCCTTTTCTCCGTTGGAATTTATGTCAAGAGCAAACTTTAGCTTTCGCTGATGTCATACCTGCTGTGTAATAAAAACACCCCTCCTTTGCCCTGTAATCGATATCGGTACATTACGTATTTATTGCCGACAGGGTCCCGGAATTACTGGGCAAAATGTAAATGTGCCACAGTTCCCGATCTTCTGGCTCACTCAGAGCATGTTTGATTTTATCTCGACGCAATTACAGATACTGTTAAGTAGGAACGATATATTTTTTAAAGTTGGATCGTGTTCAAAATCTGGTAATGGTTTCTCGGACTATTAATTAAAATTATTATGAAACGAAACAAAGAAACCACTGTTTCCTAATCCATGGATTTTTTGTTTCTAATCAAAACAAAAAAGGATCGGTAATAAAAACGGCAGGTTCCTTTGATGTATAGGCAATAACTGTAGAAAATTCAGGCAGCTTTTGGTATTATACCGAACCCTTTCAAACTCTGCGTTAATTACTGTCGCCTAACTTAACCCAAACAGACTGCTCTAATAAACACCGCAATATCTCACTAATTAACTTCCTAACTCCGCCGAAGTTGTCGTCAACAAGCTGAAGTGTACAGCCACGAACGCTTATTAAAATCATAACATCCAACATTGAATTCTAATGCATTTAACTAATCCTGGATGGGAAATAAATTAGTGGTTTCATGTAATACGATATATTCATATTTGCGTATAATAGGATAGAAATCCTACTCAAATATAATGAACATCTGTACCTTTTGAATGAAATTAAGGAAGATGCGTCTCTATGGGTGTATTACTATTAATAGTTGGTATAGATTAGAGGCTTTGTCATTTCCCTTCGCAAAAAAAATCGCTAATGACCTTATCTTTATACTAAAATGAATATACCTACGTTAAAAATATTATTAAATAAAAAATAATACTAATTTTAATGATATTTATTGTAATTGTAATCCACGATGCAGAGTAATTGGATAACGGACCATTAAACAATTACAAAGTCCGAAAGTTTCAAACGCAATTCAGACAAATGCGTTACAGGTTATTATTATTATTATTACTCATTACTCTAGGATGCTATAACTTTAAAACACATTTATATCTCGTGACTAATACGTGCACTAGCGAAGGGTACAAAACTACTATGATCTCCAGTTTTAATGACGTCACTTGCGTTATAGTGACTCAACATGGACTGGGAAGAATGAATCAATAAAATAATTCGCCTTAATAGTATTACTCGTAGTAATCTGTGACTATTATCGAATTCAATTGGTAATTTGTAGCAACTTATATTGTAGTGCTGTATTTGGTTATAGTACCTATTTCGGAGTTCGTTGCAAAAATACGGTAAGAGCAATTTGACGATAACGGCTTCAAGTCGTGAGGGCGGGTCGATGAACGCGGCTCATTGTGATGAGTCATCGGTCACCATCGCATCTTCAATGCTCAATACATTCGCGAATCTTAACTGGAAAGCGGTTAACATGTGAAATACAAATAAACGGACCTCTGCCATTTCATGATAACGTGGGTACATAAATAAAACGCTATTCTTTCACCACTGAGCTTCGTTATACGAAGTACATACTTTAAACGTTCTTAAGATGCTCAGCTTGACGTTTGAAAAGGTTTCATATTAAGCGTTTGAAACTATTATTGGTCGACAGCTTCGATAAAGGAACAATGCATTTATGTTTTCATTTATGAAAAGAGTAATGACGGCTTGATGATGCATTTCGTTCGTTTAAGTGGGAAATATAGTATTTATTTGTAATATCGACAGGAAATTAATTCGTTGACGCATTATAATGAATGAAACTAAAGAGCGTATCGAGTTATTTTTTATCTATTTAAGCTATGTTATTATAGTTATTACATCCTTAATACTATATAATATAATTCTATGACGTCATTAGGTATAATCATGAGGTCGATGTACAACGATCAATCATTTAAGAGCGTAAAATAACTTTAGTTATACCAAGTATTACGTATTACAATTTGTAATTACTATACTATAAGGTTGTTTATATCAACGCGTATGATTTAACAAGCTTAACGATTTTTTTTTTCCACATTTTGGCTTTTAAGTAAGACCCATTTGATTTCAATTAGCATCAATTTAATAAATTTAGATTTTATATCGATTCGATTTTATTCCAAGGAGTTTTGATGAATAAAAAATAATAATATCATTATGTTAGTCTACATCACCGATCCTTGTTAGATTATAATATACGTAATAAGAAATGGTTGACCGGTGAAGCATGGGCTAACGGGAGTCACACTCGGAGTGCATTCGTAATGTGATATGCCGAAAAAATATTGTTTGTAATTTCATATGTCGCCCTGAGATTTCCTTACAACTTATACTATCAAAATGATTTTGCAACAGTTACACAAGATACGAATATAATCAAAGACGTAGGTATTTGTTTTGTATTACATTTTAAATTGTTTATAAATATTAGCGTAATACTACAGCAATAACAATAAAGATGCATAGTTTACTGCTACGGACGTGGGTCGCGAACGGCCTCTTGAACTTCAAGTACACGGTTTATGATCATTGATATCCAAAAATAAATGATTTCACCTTTAATCTTTTATGTTATATTGATGTACCTCAGACATTTTATTGAGTTACGTACTAAAGAGCTTTTTAATTTTCAATAGAAGTAATATATGATTTTTTATGTACACTTAAAAAAAAATACGCAAAAGTACATTTTTAATCTAGAACATTTAGCGAAAGGAAAGAAAACGTGCCTAAGACGAGTAAAATGTACGGTCGAGGAAGTTGTCTTCAACTTCTTTTCTTATTACGGTAAACTTTTTGGTTCCATACCTAAAGCGAGGCGCGCGATGTTTGTGCTCGTCTGGTGGAAGTAAAGTACCCTTTGCCCAAGTCAGTGCACGCGTACGACCCTTGCGGTAGCGTACAAGTCAAGAGCTTGTTAAGCTCAACACGTCTCCTGTTGAGATGTCGCAAGTTGCAACACTAGCGAGCTATTTGCCTGTTTAAAGCCACCTCTACACCTCCTTACATAAATATAAACCGCGATAGGTGCACTAAATATGATTTGAAATGTTCCCGCATCATATTTATAAATGGATCTAAGTGATATATTAAAGTGTACTTTTTCGTGATGTACCTATTCACGTCTCGTGAGTGAATCAGAGAGTTTGTTTGTTTTGACGTTGAGAGTTTTTAAAGCTTCTTAAACAAGTCAACAAGCTATCAAGTGTAGTGTATTCGTTTACTTTACAAATATTTATATTAAAAACTTTAAACAATCTGTCGTAATATTATTTTTATCGACGTTTTGTAATTTCATTAATATTCTTTCTTATATAAACTATGAGCTTATAAAGTTACACATAAACAAATATTTGTTATATTACATACCTAAGTGATAAATAAACTTATTATAATAATTATAATTAAATAATATTTTTCTTTAATTATAATTACTGGTTGTTAACATTAACATACTTTCCAAAATTGGAAAAAAATTATGTGCGTAATATATGTAACATATTTTTTAAGACAATATTCATTACCGTTGACAGATATAAAACAGTACGTGCTTTGTTGTTGAGTTCTGTCCAGAATTAATAATAAGTCTCATCCTACCATTCATAGTCCTGACACGTTACTTCAAACTATGCGCGCCTTAGAACGATTCGAATTTGATGAAATTATGATCCCATTGTTATTAGTGAATGACACATTACCGACTAATTGGAGACTTGTATTACCGAGTCAAAATATCACTCTACAAGGTGTTATCATTTCTATACTATTTATAAAATAATCTTTTTAGAAATACCAAAAACAGTTATAAACATTTAAGGTCGGTTAAAAACGCAATAAATAAAAAACATCGTTTCTTTGGATGAAATCGATTAACTTTGAGATCGCGTACATTCAAAATAGAGCACCGTTATCCGAATGTACGTAGCTGGATTCCAGAAGAGAATCGTGCTTTCAACCACAAACTAAGCTTTTGTCAGCTCCAACGAGCCGACTAGCGCGGTTTACAAAGCGTTCTCTCCACCGCAATGTCTAAAAGACTATTACGTTTAAACGCGTGTCTTTAAAATGTACCTTTAAATAAAGTTATAACTAAAATATGAAATAAGACTGAGATGAATTTATGAATTATAAAACATAAGAAAAGAATAAAGTTATAATAAGTCCCGCTGGTGTATGCGCGCTCTATTAAATAAAATTCTCAGAGCCTCCTGTGAATAATGCTATCTTTTGTAAGATTCCAAGAAATAAAGGTAAGCCTGGTACAACGTAGTATCAGCTGCTATTATATCAGCGGTTCACTCTAGTCGAGACGTTTTAATGGTGGCATGTCAGTTCCCGAGAGTGTTATGGCTTATGGCTCGACAGCGCAGTAACGGAAGAGCTTGGTGCTCGGTTCACAATTAGTGACTTGTCCCGTTACCGGCGCATTGTCCGCTTCAATACTCGACTAGTAATATTCCTTTGTGTACACCGAATGGAAGGTTCTCGATTTGTTTATTTAGTGTTTTGAGTTTCGCCATTGTTCGGCTAATAAAGTTACTTAATGTTTTTGCGCTGGCGGAAACATTGCTTCGTTAATTTCGACTTAGAATGATAAGCGAATTTTCATGTTAAAATTTTAGGTAAATTACGTTACAAATGACTTAACGAACCATCGGTCCTATTATGGCAACTGTGTTATCGCAGAAATTAATATTTCTAGTTTAATTACTCTCTTGGCACATAGTAAGAATATCATAATAGTAGTATGTAATTAAAACTATAATGAGGGATAACCGTTAACAAACGGTCCGCCGCGACAAGGGAACCCACAGGAAGTGGATCACCATGAATTGCAATGGCTTCCTGATTTTTTATCGTCACCTCGTTGATATGTTCCGTTGTAATTGTATCATTATAATTACAACCATCCGATTTTTTTGCCGGACAAATTTTGAATTTCAAATAACTGTGATAATCACTATACAAAATACTTATTTATGTTTAGCTTTAATATTAAGTGTCTGGTACGCTTTTGTATAAAGCAAAGACCGATGTTATAAATAACAAAGAGTTGATCAAAATAGAAAGCTCAATACAGTCCGAGCGAGATAAAAATAGAAAGATAGGAACGGGGGAACAAAGGACAAGGAGAGAAAAGCGAAGGTTACTCGCTACCGTCCGAGCAAGTCCTTGATGTAAACCTTTGGGATAGGCGGCGACCTTGAGCTAAAAGGCTGAATAAGTCTCATTGGCAAGTAATGGAAACATCATTCATTCATAATTTTGTTGCCAATATTGGCTTACATTAACCGACAATATTGATATAACCTTTCAATTACGCCAGTAAATAGAGGCTGAGTAATTTTTACGAATATCACCACGCATCTAAATCGAACATTCATAAGTACTTACATTCATTCTTGTACCAATATAATATTACGATATAATATTGTATTTTGTTTGAATTATTTTGAACCACTTACCAAAGTGACGTTTCCAATGTCCATCACAGACAAACACCCAAACGATCACCTGTCAACATTTGGAACGGAAGTCTAAGAAAACTATACTTCTAGGTGCACTCAATACCTTTACAAGACTAGGTCATTCTCCGCGTATAAGGAACTATAATCTTCGCTCGCATGCGTTGCATAGTCGTTACCAAATATCGCAGAAGGTGGGCGGCTTTCACTTAATTGCCCAGGTCTTGTTTCAACTAACATCTAAGCAACACCACATAACTATATTATAGCATCACTGAGGAAATAGGATTATTTTTCGAGCGGATATTAAATTATAGCCACTGAGTGTGGATATGGTGCGGGTTCTTTTGTAGCAATGTTAAATGTTGATTTAGGTGTCTATTATAGTCATGATGTGGACTAAATCAAGGTTAATAGAAACTCGAATAATTTGTAAGGAAGTCTATTCAGTATAAATATAGTTCATTAGTAATTTACAGACCATTAACATAACTGATATCGTCGGCTACAGCAATTTAACATGATAATGATTATCACAAGTATTAGCTTAGTTAAACGGTTGAACGGACTTGAACACGTGGATGCGCACGCGCCGCCAATAAGCGTAGGGGGACGTAGTTGTTAGTGCTTCGGTGTCACCGTACCTTTTTTATAATCTCGAATGTCTCATCGAACACCTGACATAACCACCTGTGGCATTTCAGTAGCTTGAACGTAATGATGAAGAAAAAATAATTCGAATGTTAGATTCTTAAATGTAATATGTGCCAGTGTAAGTTTGGGATTGGTCATAAAAAAATTAGTGTTTACAAATTAATTTTTCACAACCTATTGAAATAACATATATTTATAGGAAATATACCAATAAGAATAAAACACCATTGAAATGTCTGCTGTTAATTCAATTTCCTCGCAATGGTCGACATGAACGCTTGTTGATGTGTGTAATTAATGTTATCAAGCTTCATCGTGTGTTTTACTGAGACAGCTTAATAATGACTTCCCATAATACACTAATGTATTTACTAGTGACATTTTCCGGGATTGCATAAAAAGAAAGTTGTTACTTATAAAATACATTCGTAATCTTTAGAGTTTATCGAGTTGTATGGTAAAATTGTAAATATAAATCAAAATGTTCTCGATAGTTAACTGTTCACACATTGCCAATATGTTGTGTTAATTTTTGTGATTGGTTATTCAATATGGGCAGTAAATGTTGGTTTCGAATTACAAAAACTAAAGCTCGCAGAATCGATTCGATTGTTACGTCGACCATGAACTCAAACCAACTCTCGATACGCCTTTATTTCACGGAAATCTCTAAAACTAGTAACAACACAACCTTCTGGTATGAACGTTGTTTATGCCGAATCGACACGGCGCTGTTTGCTACCTCCACATGGAGTTAGCATTATAACTAGTTGTATGCCAATGAGGAAAATTAAAAAGACATATTTTATTATTATAAAGAAACCAGCTCATAAAAAATGCAAATGAGACGCCTATCAGTAATGTAACAAAAAAAAGTTAGAGATATTTCGTTGCTTGAGAAAAAGCTGAATATATTTTTAGCTGTGGTTGTTCTTAATTAAATTTTCTACTTATCCGTCTGTTTCATGCGGAATGTGGCTTCATGAAATTGCTAATTTAGTTTACGTAATGCCTAATGTTGCTTAAAAAATAGGAAAATACTGATTTTTTTTCGTAATGCCAAGCATTTCTGACTCGGTGACTTCCACCCGCTACAATAATAAGAATTTGGTATCTCAAAGAATAGAACAGCTGCTTGCTGAGCCCCCTTTCAAATCATTGTCGGGCCAAGGGTCGTCTTATATGGGGATCAATGGCCGAGTAAGAAAAAACATAAAGGCCGGCATCCAGGTACCTATGCACGAAAATGTATTGTGTTTTTTCTATTTATCGTCTGATGGGTTTTATAAGCATACAAGATTTCATTTTCTTTAATAGTGATTACAATGAAATAAAAAAAAATTATATCCGACACAAAACTGTATACATTTTTTTTAGTATCTTTGCTTTAAACTTGTAATTGATAAAACCACCTCTTATAAATCTTCAGCATCAATTCTTAGTCTCAGTGAAAATAAAAAATAAATGCAACCCACATTCCGAAACATCTTTATAATTTGACTAATTGGCCCAATAAAGGACCATGGAATTACGCGTTGTTATTACAAACGTTTTAATTGGCGTTGTAAATATTATTTTATATTAATTTCCATGGCGATCGTTCACGATGAACAAGCATCATGACATACTTTAATTTGTAATGTATCTGGACAGGGCCTTTTGTATCGATAGAGCGAAATGTTTTAAATATTTCGTTTTTGTAACAACTTTGGCATATGTATATTGCAAGAGGAAACTTATAATAAACACTACCTTAAAATTGTATATAAGGAAAATAGGAAAATTGTTTCTAAGCAATGTATTACACTGGTCACGACTTACGTCTTGACTAATGTGTACCTTAATACCTTGTATGTGAATAAAATAACTTTAGATCATTTACGTATTCATATTTTAGTATGCACAACCAAATGTTGAAACGTGTTATAAATATCTTTGATAAAACAAGGTTTGCAAAATGCTCGTTTGTAACAGCTCCCTCGTACAGCAGCTCCCCTTACTTAGTGGTCCGACTGACAGCCAGTGGAAGTGCATTAAGCTATTAGTAAACAGTTAGTGAACACTCCGACGAGCGAGGGTGTATCCATTATCAATAAAATAAATACGGCCCACATATTCTACAATTTTAGTATCAATGCTAAAATATTTTCCATTTCAACGACACTGTATTCAGATTTAAGGTTTTGGGTTTCATTATATTATAAGACATAATCATGATTCATCTCCTAGATATCTAAAATCTGCTTATTCTGTGTTACGCAACTATTCTTTGCGAAATTTTCTTGTAATTTGTTTATTCTGCATACCCTCACTATATATGTGTTGGATATTATCTGTCTATTTAATAATATACGAGGACATTATCTCTGTTATCAAATATTTATTTAATGTTAGTATTCGTAATATTTTCGTCAAGATCAGGGCCACGCGGTCACCGGCCGAGGCGTTTCTTGCTCAATAGTCAGTTTGCTTGTGTAAATTATTTTTTTCCTTCCAAAGCCTGCGACAGTGATGATCTCAAAAAAAGGAATTGTTGAGTTCTTTTATTATTCTCTTGATTTATTCTAATGATAATGTTCATTATTAATTGTATTTTTATTTAGTCCTATAAATATATTAATTTAAGATTAAAACCGAAATATAAAGTAGCGCGTAAAAAATTAAAAGGAAATACTTATGTTTACAATGAATAAACTAACGTATTTCTATCTAACGTATTTGTCGAAACTGTGGTAGATGCTCGCGAGGCGGCATCGTCGCGCGGGCGCGTATCGATCGCTTTAGCCGCACAGCCGCGGCCTGCATACGAATACGAGAATCGTTCTTCGTTCAGCCAGACCCTTATCAAATCACCAAAACGGGGTTAGACCCTAAGCCTTCGTTAACACAGTGACCTTGCTGATTGTTACATCGACATACCATTGTTAAAGTGTCCATTATTCACGGTTATTACGCCTTCTCTCTGCATAACTCAACCCCTTTGTCATAAAGAAATCTGAAACCCCGATTTTATGACACCTAGTGGACATTACGAAAGCTTTCCTCTGCTCCTTCGTGCAGTCTCCAGGGACGTGGCCCAGTTTTATATAAATTACATGACTAACAACGTATTCTCTAAATACCTATACAGTCAACAACAATTTACTAAGTGATGATACATTTAGATTAATTATAATACAATTATTGTTTATTGCAACGAAAGGCATGAATTTTTAGAAGAAAAAATAATATTATAGATACTGTATACGGCTTAAACTAAATCATACTCAACGTGACTTCTGGTAAATTTATTCTGTATGATTTTTTTCAAATTTAATTACACGTTGGAGAGGGCGCTCCCTGAAAATTGGCACAATTTTCCAGCCGACAAGGCCGCTTATTGCCTCGCGGAAATACTTTCGTCGTAACTGCCACGATCTCAGTAGTCTGAATTTCAATTAAAGTAATCTCGACAGTAAAGGGGCAATATTATTTAAGTCAATATTGGATTATTTATTAAAGCTTTTGCTGCCTAGAAACGAACATCTGTAGGTGAATGAACTAAGGTTGTTATCTAATTATTAGCTCCAAATGCAAAGCAATTAATCAATGGCGGAATGAGCTAATCAAAGGAACGGAAATTGGTCGCTAGCCATCGGCCGGTGATGCTTATTATTTGGTAATTTGCGATGTTCAAAAATGTTCAATTGCTATTTTTTAAAGCTTTGGAGAACCAGTAGAAAAATAAAACCCAAACATAACTACTTAAATAGCAACTTGTTGCAGACGGCTTTCTAGATACCAACGATTATATTATAGCAACGTGACCTAGAAATCGCCTGAAAACACTGAGTATGTTTGAAGAATATGTAACAGTTTTCCCATAAAGTTTATATAAATATGCCGAAGCAAATTTCTTAATTTGACTCTAAGTAAACTTCCTAATTCATATGACATAAAGACTATGGTCTGGCAGATCGATACGTCGACGCCAAGTGGTCGGTGGCGCGACGACTTTGGCCGACAAGCTTGAGTTTCTATAAGCCCTTCTATAAACTTTGAAGATTTTTTGTCCCCACGAAGTATAGCATGATCTGCTGATCGCGTGCAATAGAACAATAGCTGATACCGTAAAGGTGTAAATTAAACTAAAGTAATTTAAGAGACGGTTAATTCATTATGTATGCCCAACGCAACCGGAAATTGGTCGTTAAAAGTAAGATGTGAATCACGAAAATATTTGTTAAGCTACATCATATTCGTAAGAATTCGAATTCATTTATTTTATATCCTTGCTGGCTATTGAATATAAGGCAAGTATTACTGGCGATTGTACGTGATTATTTGAAATAATTCGATGGGCACGTGGATTAAGCGCAGCTGCCGCTGACAATGCGATATCCAAAGTTTTTTTCGTTAGCAGATGTTGCGATTGCACATTCCGTGATTTCGCGGTATTACTCCATCGGAGTTTATTTATGATTTTGATTTAACTGTCATAGGTCCGCGTTTATTTTGAAATTAAAATATATAAGTCATAATATAATAGAAAGTAACGGATAACCAGATAAAAAGTTATCTTCCGTGACCGGATGAGCTCATAGGTAGGTCGCTGGTTGAGGGTTTGTCCATTGCATAAGTCTTGTCGGCCAAACAACGTGCACGAACCGGTTTGTAAGAAACGTGTTAGGAGGTCCTTGTATTCTTAAATATTATTATATTACTCCAGTCTAATAGCTGACAGACATATTTCTTACAATTACATCATTGGATTGCCTGTGCCGTTGTCGCAACGATCGTAAACAAAACAATGAATAATGTTAAATATCAAAAAAGTTTTTCATTTCATTGCTTCAACTTCTAATATTAAAAAGGATTTACCCTTATAGGATTATTATTTTTAAAATAATGTGCTTTACAATTTTTATGCAAAAAGGTACGTATGATGCGTCGTTGATAAATTTTAGAAACATTACACGACCAATTAATTGAAGTACTTTTTTTGGTTAATTTTATCTAACGTTCTTGTTTTGTTCTTACCTGTTGTTGGAAAAGACCGGCGTCAATAAGCGCGGGATGAGCAAAGAAGCTTCGAAGAATCACTAAAATCGGTTACTACTATAAACGCACTATCACTGAGATCGTTGAAGCACTGGATAGTGATGATACGAAGTAATCCACAAACGTACGATGTTTCTGAGCAAGTGAAATCGAATGATTTAACTCGCAAAGTATGTCGATAGGGCACCGCTGCAGTGCAGAGCCTTTAGTAGACTGGCGTGAGGCCGGTCGGTGCGGCGCGGTATCGCGGATCACAGATCGCTCAGCTCGCGACGAGCGACGAAGCGACGCGGCGATACCCCGCGCAGCGGTCGCCCTACCACACCACGGTCACCGTCCGGAACACTCCTAAATAACCGCCGTTAATTTCAAATTTCCTAGCGCGAAAGGTCGTTTTTCGAAAAGTAAAAAAATAAAAGTACCTAATACTTCAGCCTATACTTTTCCATATCAAGTTAATGCGCTACTTATTTATAATCTTAACAATCATATATTGAAATTATATAATAATTTAACATTATCGACAGAACGCATTTACAGGCAGTCAATGTACTTGTAAGATATTTTCTACTTTAAAAGTTAAATAAACTAGATTTTTTCATAGTGCAACGATCATTTTATTCAATAAATAAAGCATTCACTTTGATTTCTATAGTATTCAAAATATTTATTTATACTTATTAGTACATATGTTTCACTGCGCTTGAAAGTTATACCTGTTTAAATTTCCGGTAAGGTGTATTTTGTTACGCAGCGTTTCCAAGAGAAATACAAGGAGGTGGTTAGAAATTCGGGGTAGATGAATTAATTACGGTAACAGTAAGCTGACACCCGGTTGACTGCCCCGCCTTCCGCCATTAAATTAGCATGAGACGTGTGTAACAATTAGAATGTCATACTTATTTAATTATTATTATTCATAGAGTTATAATACTATTAAATTAAACAGGGATGGTTTAATCCAAGGGTTTGATTTAAACGCTTTATTTGTTTCATGTTGTTTTAATTATTTTGTTACTCAATTATTCATTTGTTTTTTTCATTCGTTCACTTCTACAGAAGTAAGTTAGGAGTCGTTTCTTAATAGGTCGACATTATACTGCTCTGTGTTGAGGCTTTGTGCAGACTAGTTTGGGTATGGTGTTCCACATTATTCAAAAAAATATTCTTCTTATCTTCAGAGAAATTTCGTATTGCCTGGTTGTAGTTTAAATGGTTAGTGAGCCAGTATATTTGCCATTGACAAAAGGCACAACATCTTAAAGTGTGGTGAGCGAGTATAATAAACATAATATTAGTACCGCATCCTTATAGTCTTGATTTCCTTAATCGTAACTATTATTGTGTCTAATCAATACATTTGAGTCTTTAAATGGATCTTTTAAAAATACACGCAGTTTTGATGTAATATAATAAAACTACAGCTTCTGCGATGATGTCGACGAATATAGAACGCTCTTCTAAGGATATTTACTTTATAATATAGTTAGCCGATCATATATCCAATTGGAATTGGTTTCCAAATTTATAACAACAGAAATTTAAGGAAAATCCTTAAATTAATGTTATTATATATATAATATACAACAACATTCATCTCCTTTATATGTATAATTAGTCCTTAGGAGCTGGAGCTTAAAAATTGAGTCGGGTACCACTTGGTTGCCCATTTGTTCGTCCTATTTTACTAATTTAATTTAAATTTTCCATTTATCTATTTTAAAATGTACTCACAAGATCTCTTAAATAATTTAATAATATAACATGGTATACTTGTATAGTGTGATATTTATTGTCTTATAAATTGTGACGTGTGAAGTGAAATCAATATTAAATAATAGCTTCTACCATCTTATACTTTCATTGTACTTAAGATAGTAACTGAGCTACTAGAAGCTAGATGGCATTGTTAGTTTTAATAATTAAGCGACTTGTAAAAAACGTTTTATGATATAGTTAATCGCGCATACAAAAGTACTGTGGCAGAATTAATTATTATTATAATATTGTCTTTTTATTATTATTTTTTTTTTGATTGTGAAAAAAGTCGGTTAGAGCTTTTCGCTAAGAGCGACATCTATTATTGACAATGAAAGTTACCATGACACTCTTTTAGATATAAAGTTAATGTTATAGTATTTATTCGTAAGAGGGCGTCATTTTACTTTATGATGCCAACATTAAAATACCAACTAGAATTATTTTTGTCATAATCAAAATCGAATTTCGAAACAAAATGTCATTACAATAGCGATCGCCATTACATGTCTCTTAGCGAATTTAGCATTCGCGAAAGAAATTGCTTGTGTCAAAATATCGCGCGCGCGTCTTGTTTTGTTTTCAGTCGGTGAATTTAGTGATTGTTTTTTTAAGGTAAGTGATAAAACATTGTTTAATATTAAAAATAGGTCTGACTTTATATTTTGTCAGTGAAAACAAACAATATTTATAATTAACTTGGTAAATTAATTAAATATTGATTTTTATTATCTTAATACTTAGATTGTTCTTATTACAGATGGCACCCCCCAGGAAGATAATTAAGCGACAATTAGAAATATTAGTTGATTATCTAGAAGAAAATAAAGATATATCAGGGGGCACACCATTTTCGCCGGTGGGGCTTCATGCAGCTAAGGTCAAATGGACTATGGTCGCAAAAAAATTAAATGCAGTAGAAAATGGAGCACAGAAATCTCCTGAAGGATGGAAGAAGGTATATATATACGAATACACAGTAAATAACAATAAATTCGACTAAAAATTTGATATTCAATGCCTTAATAATTAATTATAGAATATCTTTCAGCCTAAGATTGTTAAACTTCTTAATTTATTAACAATTAATTAGTACCTGAATATATTACCCTTTTTTATTTTAGTATAAGTTAGAACATTTGATGTTATTATAATATAAATTATATTTTATGTCGTAGTACTGGTTTGAGTGGAGACACAAATGTAGAAAAAAGGCAGCAAATATACAACAAAATCAATTAAATTCATCAGGTAGTGGTCAGAAAATAATGCTTAATGAAATTGAATTGAGAGCTTTGAATATAAATGGGAATGGATGCGAAAGAATAGAACCTCCCGTGCCTTCCTCAAAAAAGTTAGAAATTTTTCTTTCTGAAGACTCGGACTCTGAACATCAATTGAAAATTGTTGAAGATCAAGATCCAGATGAAGTTAAAGTTCCTCCCAAAAGAAGACTGACTACAGGTATTATAACAATAAATTTACATAAAATAATATCTAATTATAATTAAATAAATATAATTATAATTCATTTCATTCATGAACATTCTTTCATTACCACAATGAAACAAAAGTTTAAATTAATTTTGACTTAGTTTATATTGGAGTATAGTAGCTGAAATAGTGACAGACTAATTAATTTATTGCACAGTCTACAACACCTATAATATAATGATGGAATTCAATTGGATTTAGATGTATGAATTAAGCTTTAAAATGGTGACTATGTCTATTTAACTTATTTTTATAGTTGCAAAAATGTCATAAGTATGGCATATGGTTTGTAATTTGGCTTTTTTGACTAGAAGGGCAAGAGATCAGGTTCAAGATAAAGTTGGCGACAGATAGAGCCTTTGCAAAAAACAATACAGTTACTTTAGAAAACTTATTTATACAATATCATAATATATTTTTTTTTTATATTTATGATTCTATTCTATTCTCAGAAAATTCAACCATTGTGACACCTCCACCAGAGTGGGCAATGGACTTAGAAGACCGCAGAATAGCAGCTGAAGAGCGAATAGCTAAGGCTCTAGAGTCAATAGCAAATATGATGCAAGTGCAAGAAGATAGGCGATGCATGATTGAGGAGAGAATAGTTGAAACATTGACTGCCATTGCGGGCAATCTGCAAGGACTGAACTGTGGTGCAAATCAAAAAAATTCTTTACAACATTTGCAGCAAGATCAACCAGAAACATCCTCTATGAAAGACGTGATCTTTCTTTAATATCAATGTTAAACATTTTAGGAATAAGGTGTATATGTTGTGAATAGTTTTAACTTTAAATAGAAAACCATTGGTGGAGTAGTCAAGTAATGTGATTCAATTTCAATAGACTTTTAGTTTAATGGCATTTTTTGTCTACCTTATATTTTTATTAAGTTTATTGATTTTGTATTCATCTTGAAAAAGTTTTATAGTTCCCAAGACTGCAGTTACGTACATCCTTGCCTATTGATGTGTATAAATTAGGATCATAGTATTAAATATTGATGATATAATAAAATTATATTCGGAAGGTGTAATTCCTGTGAAACTATCGATGTTTGTATAATAAGTCAACAAAAGTATAACTTTAATGTGCGTCAGAAGTAATTGATAGTGTGATTCTCTCGTCTGACAATTATGAGAGCAAGATCTTGATTAAAAAATATTAAATAATTTAATGTATAATATGCCACGAATTTGAGATTATAATTAACTCGTACAATATGTATGTATGTCGAATTCTACCTTCAATTATACAATAAAAAAAATATAACCAAAAAAAGTGTATTTCTCTATCATTTCCTATAAATTTTAATATTGAAAGTAAGATTTTATACACGTATTTTCCTCTTCTAAGCTTAATAACACATTCTTTTAGGATTGTATAATTAAGCTTCACTTATTGATACTCAAAAAATCGTAGTGAAAAATAATTTAAAACAGAATGCAAGTCGTGTAGAACAAATGCTAAAGCAGGTGATATTGCTCGGGCAGGCATGGAGGCGCTGGAAACGAGCATCAACTACTGGGAGGACGCGCTGGCCGCGTTCAGCGCGGGCGCGCGCGGCGGCGTGTCGGGCACGCTGGCGCTCACGTCGCCCGAGGAGGCCGAGTTCTGCCGGGAGATACAGGACCTTCTTCAGAACGCTTACCTCTTGCAGGTCATTTTTATTCATTACACGATTTATTTTTTAATGAATGAATGGTCACTACCGGCCATAGACATTGGTAGTGAAACATTAAGTATTAATTTGTTTTTAGGAGTGAAGATACCTACTGTAAAAGTATTAACATTTTCTGTTTTAAAGTCATTCTATTTGATTAGTTCTACTACTTATATTGTATTCCGTAATATCTGTTCCATTTATCATAACGCTCCATTAAAGTAGGGATTACGACCTGACCTTGGCCTCAGCTATAATAATAACGTATATAGAGAATAAATAATTAAATAAGACGCAAGTACGCAGTCGTGATAATTGTATATACAACTGTACATGCTGCCATACAAATAAAATATACAAATACAAACATATTATATTTAAACACCTTATCTGCATATTGCAGGAGAGATGCGAGCTGCTCTTCTTAGATCAGCGATCAGTACTCTTTAGATCTGAAAGCGGCGGGCCGGGCGGAGACGGCTCGGTGGGGCGACGCACGCGCCTGCTCTCCTCGCACACCACGTCGGAGCACACGAGGAAGGAACACCACTCTAGCGCGGAATCGTTTGCGTCGGCTGAAGATCAGGTTTGTTATCGGCTACGCATAATATATATATATATATATATATATATATATATATATATATATATAATACATAATATTATTTAACGCTAGTATAAATGATAGTTCGGCTGTCAGCTGTTTCTGTACCGTAGTTATATGAATAGTTCAATACTCTTGAACAACTTTTGTCTTGAAAACTTGACACTGAACTGGATGAAAAGTAGAGATTTCAGCTACTATTAAAAAATAATGAACCTCTCTTTTTTGAAATACATTTACTAGCAAAAGTTTGTCTACCTACTCAAATATTTAAAACAGCTTTTTCTCATTCTCATTGCAGTTATTTATGATATTTTGTACAATGTGTTTGTCAATTGCGTCGTAATTTTTAGGTAGCAGATTTAAGAGAATTCGACGATTTAGCAGAATCTGTAGCCGAAATAGAAAATTATGAATTATATCAAACGGCTGTCAAGCAGCTCGAAGGTGGCATACCTTACAGGTGAGGTGTGATATATAAATATAATGATTTCTTTTAATATGAATTGTGTACAATGAAAAACAACTGCCGAACAGAAATACTTAGTGTTCTTGTTTTCTATTTAAAGGTTAAATTTAAAGTTAACTACACATGGAACATAACATCTTAGTTCCAAGGTGAGTGACATCGTCTTTGTAGGGAATAAGTAATATTCGTTACAGCGCTAATGTCCATAGGTGGTGGTGGTCTATTTGTTCATATAGTCTATACGTAAAAAAGGTGACAATTTGATTCCATTCCATTCCACGCAACTGCGTCTCTTATCAAATGCTACATACAGTTCAATGGAACGTGTGGTGCAATAAGTTTGAATAGCGAGGCTGCGACAGGACGCTGCGCACGGAGGTGGTGGGCTGCGGCTCGGACGCGGAGTTCCTGTGCAAGCTGTGGTGCCTGCGCGCCGGCTTCCAGTGCGCGCTGCGCGACGCCGCCGCGCGCGCCTGGTTCGTGGACGCCGGCCGGCAGGTGCTCACCGACCTGCTGCTCTTCGCCGACAAGGTGAGGACACCGTTGGACCCTGCCGACCTCTTGTACACCATGGATCACTCCCGAAGACATTTTAGACTAGACTATATTGGCGGGGCTATAAAAACGCGGGTCCGCACTGTTCCCAGGACTAATAATAACACTAGTTTACTGAACATCTGTTGCCGAAGAAATTTTAGCTGTTGCTGACTAAATATGATATGCCATTTTCAAAAATATATTTCGAAATGTTTTTTCAGCTCTAGTTTCCGAGTTTCATCCATGTAGGTGTAAAACAGAAAAAAAAACGTGTATTTACTGAGAAAAACTTTATTATAAAAATTATCAATCATTTAATTTTAAAAAACTTCGTTTTAAAGCTCTTCTCTCATGTGTAAACTTTGGAAAATGACGTATCAGAGACCAACAACAGCCAAGCATCATATTTGTGTCCCAGAAACCCAGCGTATTTATTTCCATCATATAATAGGCTACGTTTTGAGCTGTCAACGAATAAGCGCAAGTCGTTTGGTTCGTATTGTTTCAAGCCCATTTTTATCAATAAGTTTTTGGTATCTGAACAAAAGGTAATACCGTTTTCTTCCAAAAAATAACACCGTTATAACTAAAATATAACACTTAACTAACTTACTTACTTAAAATATAACACTTTGTCTTTTTCACGATATAAACCTATTTTAGTATCTGAGGACAGCATTTTTTTTCTTTCAGCCTTGATGCTAATAATTCTAAAGCTTGTTTAGAATGATTTAAATCTCTTACAAGATCATCTAACTCATTTTGGGAAAAGCATTTTGGCTCATTTCACTTATCTTCAAAATGAGCATCATTTTTTGGTGAGCTTGGTCCTTTAATATCTTGTTCTAAGGGTTCAGAAATATTTTTAGGCACTACAGAGTCAGGTGAATGCTGCACTGGACACAACTAGTACTCGGGTACTGTCATTTAGCTCGATTTTTAGTATTTATTCCGTTTACGTTCACGCTACAAAAATAACAGTCTTCGAGATGATTTCGTGGTTCTCGCCAAATAGTCGGTGTTCCAAATTTAAAGGCACTTCTTTTCCCACTTCACTATAATCTTAAATATTCCACACACGATTTACAAACACAATTGGGAGCCCAAGACTTCTCATTTTTATCCAAGGGCATCACAATATACTCAAAATAGGTATTTTTCACCAGCTCTGATATAACTTTTCTACAGTCGTTAAACACCTCTTCTCCGCATATATAGCAAAAATGATCTGGATTGTTTAAACAACGTCTCCTTGAACTACTCATCTCACAGTAAAATACACCTGTTATCGATTAATGTATACGCTTAAATGATAAAAATTAAAAACAAAGTAACTCGAGCTGCTCAAAAATTTTTGAGCTTAGATTTGACAAAAGCAAGTCATGAGTGAACATTATCAACCATAAAATTCGCGGCAACAGACAAAAAGCTAAATTTTGTTGAGTAATATATTACTTAACATACTTTGACTTAAGACACCAACATAAATATTGATATAAAAAATTGCAGTACTATTATTAAACATTATGTAATTCTGAACATTGCTGAAAATATGGATTGGACTGCTTCTGTTTATGTATTTTCACCATCATCAGATATCATTTTTGAGCTCCATATTATTGGGGACTTCTCAAATTGGGTTCGAGTCTTAGTCTAGCTGTTTTAGTTTGTCTGTTGCGATACCAAAGTTATGTTTACGAAATTAGTAAAAGTGAGGAAGTAACATAATATAACTATGATCAGAGAATACAGGTACTAATAATAATTAATCTCATATATTATTGATATCATGGCAGGCGGTTATTCGAAAATGCTGTTAAGATAACGATACGAGTAATTTATATGTTACGTACTTTATATATATTTTCAGGAACCGAAAGAATTTTTAGTTGCATACGAAGAGATGGTGTCGTGGACGAGCGATATCGCTAATTGGCACACTATCGAAAGCGAGCTCAGAAGCAAAGGCGTCAAGGTACGCAATATTACATTCGCACTCTTACATTAATTATTAGTATTAATAAATAAAATAATTGTATTTCTCATTAGTGTTCACTCGAATCTAAGAAAATAATTCCATATGGGAATATAGCAGCTGAGCATGAAAGCTGAGATGAGAGCTGAGATGGACCCGTGGTTAGAACGCGTGCATCTTAACCGATGATTGCGGGTTCAAACCCAGGCAAGCACCACTATATATATGTGCTTAATTGTGTTTATAATTCATCTCGTGCTCGGCGGTGAAGGAAAACATCGTGAGGAAACCTGCATGTGTCTAATTTCATCGAAATTCTGCCACATGTGCATTCCACCAACCCGCATTGGAACAGCGTGGTGGAATACGTTCCAAACCCTCTCCTTAATGGAAGAGGAGGCCTTATCTCAGCAGTGGGAAATTTACAGGCTGTTACTTTACTTTTACTTTACTTTTATGGGAATATGGAATTCCTAATTTGTAAGTGTTAGAAATAGATAGCACCCAAGATGGTACTCGCTGTCGGTAGGTGGTGTCGTTCTACGACGTGGTGTTGGACTACATCCTGCTGGACGCGTTCGAGGACCTGGCGGCGCCGCCCGCCTCCGTGCTGGCCGTCGTGCGCAACCGCTGGCTCTCCGACGGCTTCAAGGAGAGCGTACGTGTGCCTCATATGTCCATATCGCACTCGTGATATTCAGACATAGACCATTGCACTATTTCGTACACATACTTGGTGGTAGGTCTTTGTGCAAGCCCGTCTAGGTAACACCCACTCTTCAGTTATTCTACCGCCAAATAACAGTACTCAGTATTGTTGTGTTCCGGTCTGAAGGGTGAGTGAGCCAGTGTAATAACAGGCACAAGGGACATAACATCTTAGTTCCCAAGGTTGGTAGCACATTAACGATGTAAGGAATAGTTAATATTTCTTACAGCGTCATTGTCTATGGGCGATGGTGACTATTTACCATTGGGTGGCCCATATGCTCGTCCGCCAACCTATACCATAAAAACAAAACTATTTCGTACTCATTTAACATAATATTCCTAAGGCTGTATATAAGGTTTAGATTAAATCTTCCGTACCAATATTTATTTATGTTTCAGGCGTTAACTACGGCCGTTTGGTCGGTGATAAAAGCGAAGAGGCGGTATCTCCAGTACCCGGACGGTTTCATGTCGCACTTCTACTCCATATCGGAGCACCTGCTGCCGGTCCTCGTCTGGGGGTTTCTCGGGCCTCGCGAGCGACTGAAAGTCGTCTGCGAGACTTTCCAGGCGGAGATCGTCGGCTTCATAGCAGATCTATTCAGCTTCCAGAAGTGTCGATACACGAATGTCGAGGAGCTGTCGGTGGACATCATGCTCAACGCGCGCACTCGCGCCGCCAACATCACCGACAAGCTGGCCGAGCGGAACTGAGCGCTGCCCGAACACTCGGAACCCCTATGTTATTTCGTTAACAAACCCCATTAGGTATCGTAGGGGTATCATAGGGGCCCTATGTTATTTCGTTAACAAACCTCACATATTGTCTACTTTTGAGGCCCTCGCTTGCTAACGACATAGTAACGGTTTTCTGACGCATCCAAATGGTTCAACGTTTTTCAGTACGCGTATTTGATATTATTAACGTTATAACATTTAAAGCTCAACATACCAGCCGCGCTTCCGCTCCTACCTCCACTTTGTCTGCTTAAGTCACTACATAATGTAAACAACAGGTTAACGCTGGCAAAAGGCATAATTAATTTTGATGCCTCATTTTCCGCTCAGTGGAACACTACCCTTACTAATAAACTTAGTGCAGGTGGAGCAGAAGTATGATCTAAATTAATTTGACAGCACAGAAAATGTCACCTCCATTTGTCACTAAAGGTATTGTAGTTCTGTCAAATACGTTTAGATGCGTATATATAAGAATTAAAGGCAATATTTAACTAGGTAATTTTCGCCTCAGCCTAAAGTACATTAGATGCAATATAGCTGTCCAATAATATTTCACTCTAGATTTCTTTAAATAATTTAATTAAAGGTAAGACAATAGTATTTTATATAAATCGCAATAAAATGACATTCCGGATGCAATTAATGAATGCTTATAATAAGCCCTCGTATCGACGTTTAGTCCGAATGACTTAATTTGAATGGGAATAATTGTTATTGCATTTATTTGTAAGATAAAGTGACTTTAATATCCAGTGAAGTATTTATAAAATCAATTGCATTTGCGACATTCAATTATAATTTAAAAACATAATGGAAACAAATAAAACCTGCCATGCATCATTAAAAAAAATCGTGTGCCATTGTAAAAAATATTTATCTAAATTTTAGTATTGAAGAACAAATTAAAATTAATATAAACATTAGAAAAATGTATCAAGATGAGAATCAATTTTACGTTGGATAAATTGTTCGGTAGCTAGATACGTTGAATGATCTTTGTGTCGTGGTTAAGTAATTCTAAGCTTAGTAGATGTTGTTTGCATCTCTGCAAACGTTAGTGTAGGTGTAGTGCAAATATTATGAATATTCGCTCCTAATTCAGGCTTACCGACCGAGCGCTCTTTAAAAACAATAGCAAATAAATTATAAGTGTTATATAACTAATCATACATAACCATAAAGTATCAATTAAAGAAATCACTGAAATGTAAACTTTTATTTATATTTTATTAGCAAATTTTTGTTTTTATTTATTTTTAAGGAATTATTTACTTGAAAAATGTCTAATATATATTTCTTCTCTCTTAAACTGCGAGTATGTGGCTGTGAATAAACATATACCATTAATGGACTATTTAAACATTCTATCATGTATTTCCGTCTATACCGACATAGGAGTTGGCTTCTCCAGGCAGAGATAGTCCACCTAGGATATCCTAATGCGGAGTCCTTACCTTTAAACCCAAATTAGTAATCAATAACCAGAATTTCATTCGCCGAAATTAGGGAAAAAGAATGACCCTATTTGCTGCAATTTCAGAGAGGAAATTTCTATTTTCTTATATTTTTTTGTAACCTCAAATGTTTTGAGTAAACTATCTCGTTGTATAATAAATCCTATGTTGAAATGGTTATAATAATTTAGTATACTGAACTAGCATTTCTTCGTGTATGTACTTATCAGATCGCACAGGAAGGGATAAAACTGAAATTTAGTTCAATACTTGACTGCTTGAAATGTGAATGTTGTACAGCCTAAAATGTATTTATTTTGTAAATATATTTATCAATGATATCTTAAGGGTTTCATTTTTCTTGGTTTATTCTTTTGCACTTCCCTTGAAACATATTGAATTATAACACAGTGGCACAGATTATATATCATAGGGCTAAGATTGAATGTAAATAAAATCAATTCGATAAAGACCATTGCGACGATGCTTGTCTGATATTTACTTACATAAACTAAATAGAGCAAGTCAAAATCAAGATCAGAAATGTAGCTCTTTAAACCGAAACTAAAAATACGTCATTTAAGATTTGCTAATGCAGAGTTAATGAGAAGCCTCTTTGTGAACCTTGATTCTGGTGTGTATCTACGCTAACTTACTCTTAATGATTAGAAATATTAGCAAACAATCTGGCTGACATAAGCGCATTAAAAGATACCACCCTAATTATGACCAAAGAAACACATTCATTAACTTGGCTAAAGGTTTTTTTTTCATTTCATTAATTTACATCACCCTATAAAATCATCGGAGATATTGTTAATTACATACTAGCGGGTGAATAAGCTTCCTTAAAAATATGATAAACGGTGCCGTTGATGCGAACTATGAAAGTAATGATGGGGGAAGTCAAAGGGGATTGTGCGGGCAGCGCAGAGCTGGTAGTCCAGCGTTTGAGCTGCCGCACGATGTTGTCGTTTTCACAGGTTATTGAAATAATCTTGCACGTGGTATTACCACTATTCTTTATAAAATATGAGTGTAGTATAGGAGAGCAGGTTATCAATAAAACGCTTGTATTATTAGAAAATTTAGTATATATCATAAATTTTCACAATATAGCCTTGCCTTTACTTTGGACGTAAAACAAAAAAAAAATGTGTAAACAAAATTAAATTTAACGATAATACCAATGAGCACCAATAGTAATTTTCGCCTCACGAATCATTCATAAACGTGCAAATGAATAAAATTTATTTTCAATGACTTATAAAATAAAGTGCATAATATCTACCCGTGTGTGTTGGATAGTAACATTTGTAGAGATAATTTTTAGCTTCAAGTTATAGGAATCTATATATAAAAATATTTTCAACCCAAGTGGTTTATAAGTTTATAATTGCCAAAACTTTTGTATAAGGTATAATACGTTTGTATAAACATTATAATATTCTCAATCAAAGCTAAAGAGTAATATTCTTAACAGTCTTAATGTAACACGTAATAGATATTTCGGTTTTACTTTCTCAAGATACTCTATATAAATAAACATTTGGAGAAAGCCTGACAACAACGTTAGTATAATAATATTTTTTTACATTATAACAACAATTACTTATAATTTATTTGGTTTAGTGCACAGCGATTTAGAATATATACTAATAATAAAAATAACAACGTAAATATGTTAATAATTTTTTTATGTATTATTTTTTAATAAACTCTAAATTGACAGGCTTTCTCAGAAACATAAAAGCTTAGACATAGTGAGAATCGACACCTTCGCCACAGGACTAGACACTAGATACAAATCTGAATATGAGTATACAAACACACAAAGAAATGCATGCATTCTTCTTAAAATAAATGGAATCACTCTGTGACTTTTGAAACTAAAGGTTTCTTTAGTCAATATATACAATAGAAGTTAACTAACTCGGGACACTCAATGGATCTCAAGAAAATTGCGGTTTATATTCTAGACCTTGTTCTATGGGGGTTCGTATAATATTAAAACGTAACAAATATTCAAGAATCTGTTAAGAGATCATTTGCTGCAGACTAATAATATCTAAAATCTGTCTTTAAAAGGAATTTATATTCGAAAATATCTATCACAATTTTCATCATTTAGATCCACACTCTGTTTCGAGTATACAATCGTTAAGAATCACGGTGTACGATACACCGATATTAAATAAATAAATATTTTGGTGAGCTAATACTTTTAGTAGGTAATGAGTCCGCTAAATTAGTCACATTTCGTGAAAGCAAAAAAAAAAGTCAATAGACGGACGGCTAAAGCGACAAGAGAATTCAGACCTAATAGTAGGAAACGACGTACTCGCACTCGGATCGCTCGAGAGCCATCGGAGGACGAGTATGTCGCGAAGCTGCGCTACGGGCGAGGGCGCTACGTGCGGGGCGCTACGTGCGGGCGCTACGTGCGTGCGCTACGTGCGTGCGCTACGTGCGGGGCGCTACGTGCGTGCGCTACGTGCGGTGCTACAGTGCGGGGTCACTCGGGCTCGGGCGAGTCGGGCGCGTCGAGGGAGAGGCACACTCCGGCGGCGCTGCGCACCTTCTTCAGGTAGCTGACGCTGTCGAACTCCAGGCAACTCTGTACACACCAATAACGCTGTTAGCCTACTGGCGGCCTCTTCCTTCTTCACCGTTCGTTCTTATGCTACTTACTATTGCGACAATTATGGGATAATTCTTGAAATCCGTAAATTTGGCATTATATAACTAAACGCATATTTTATCAACGTATTGTCTTACCTGCCATTTTTTTTTACATTTACGATGTAAAATTATTAAATAAAAGTAGTTTAAATGATTGAAGTATCATCACTAAAAGCACATGTTTGCAGTAGAGCCTTCTATTATTTACACCTGTATTAATTGAAACTTAAATGTATAACAAAACATCAAAAGCCTGTTTGTTATTAATGTAATTTTGTCGTTCAAATCATCATAGTTTAGTGTGGTGTTAGTATTGGTGATAATAAGCGCAAGGTGCAGTTCATTTTATTAGTGGGAATGAAAGCAGAGATTAAGCAAAGACAGATAACGTTTTTCAAATTTATTTAAAAATCAGAAAATGACAATGATAATTAACACTGGTAATTTTCAAAACAACACAACAAGACACGAACGTAAAACGAAATCTAAATATTGATATTCAAACGATATCGACTGAGAGGCGACGCAACTCACTCGCCTACCTGTACGGAGCGCCACACGTATATCCGTTCTGTCGGAGCAGCATGAACATGACAAATTTCTCTTATCAAGTAACAAGTCATATAAACATATATAAAATATCTATCGTAAAAATTTATCAATAATCAACAGAGAATATATAACATCTATAATTCTAATCTTATAAAAAATGTAATTCGATCAGTCTAAGAGATTGAGTATATCAGTCTTATATCTTTTGAATCAAACTTTTGTTCAATTTTGATTCGAGTAACTATGATCGAGCTTGTCGAGTTCGCTCGCGAACTTCGGGTCATCTCAAACTAATTAAATTATATAAATCGGCGGGGGCGTACACTAGCGTCAATCTTAATGTAAACTTACATTACTGAGATCATATGCTTCTAACGTCAACCTTACAAGTTAATTTATGCTTAGCGTTAAATTTAATTATCTAGTAAAACTGGCTCTGCCAATGAGTAAGCACGGTACAGAGTAAGGATATCACATCGGCCACCGAGATTTAGATTTTTCAAATCGTTCAACTACTAACAATAACTGAAAGCGGTCGCATGCATTCGTGCAGTTACAAGCTTTTGATGGGAACAGTGCGGGAAGTCACGGAGGAGTGCGATCGTCGCGAATCGAAGGGCGACGGTTAATCGCGGCTGCGGACACGAGCCCGAAAACCATCATATAATCGTACAACAGTTTCTTCAAGAAATCTGTGTACTATTACAATCGAAACGGCGATCGCCCTCACAAGCGTGAGCCCCCGCGGAGGAGGGTGGAGGCTCGGGGGAGGGGCGTTAGTAGAAGTTGCGGCAAAGCAGGGCGGCGAGGTAGTTGGGGTGGTGCAGCGGCGGCCACAGGCGGCAGGGCGGCGGGGGCGGCGCGCGGGGCGCGGGGCGCGGCGCCGACAGCGTTACCTTGCGCGCCAGCTCGGGCGGGAAGGCGGCCAGGCCGGCGGGCGGCAGCTTGCTGAGCGGCGAGTCGGCGTACTGCACCAGCGTCTCGTACGAGTACGTCTGCCGCGCGCCACCTGCGACCACTCCACCTGTATTCGGTTCGCTCGTTGCGACATTATTAAGTGCACCTTACGGTTAGGGGCCTGAGGAGAGATTACAACTTCCAATTTTAAATTATATACGTAACGTGTACCTTTAAAATATATCTGAAACAAATGTTCAGTGGTTAAAACTTAACAATAGCTTATGCTCAAATCTTAAGTGATATTCAACACCATATATATATAAAAAGTAAAGCCCCCTTTTTTATTAGTATCGAGCCAAAGTCTGTGCATAAAGTAGCATTTAAGTATTAATCATATCAGAGGGTACGCTTTCAAAATATAAAACATCAAACAAAGCTACGAAGGCGAGAGTTAATGCAGACCCTATACTACAGGCATTAGTGCGTGTTGCAGTTTTAATTTATGTTGCGGGCGTCGGCCACAGTGTGCATCGACATATAAATAGATAAGATTTAAATAAATAAACGGATCTTTATATATACTATTATAAAAAATGTAACGTTAGAGATGATACAGCGCGTGTGAAATATACAAATACGTGATATGGTGCGGTAGCGTGGTCGCGCGGGCCTTACCTGCGCTCTTGTCGGTGGAGGCGGCGCGCGAGTAGCGCGGGCGGCGCGGCGCGGCGTCGTCGGGCGCTGCACACACACACAGCTCGGGCTCGCTCGGGCTCGCTCGGGCGCTCCGACCACGGCCGCCACGCGTCTTGCAGAATCCACTATCGCGAGCGCGCGCACGCCGCGCTACTTACTTCCCGTTTCATTTCATTCGATACAACTAACAAATCTGCTGCGTCCGTGGCGAAAGAGAAGTAGAGGAATGAACTCGAGCGCGACACAAAAATTAAATTCTCTTGCCATGTATTCGATAAAATCGAGTCCTGCTCGAGATGCGACTTACTCGTCTTGTAAGCAGATGTATCAAAAATTTTTATTAGTTGCATCATTCCATTATTTATCGGTTACTATTTCATTACAGTACACCGGCGATAGTTTGATTCTGCAAAACTGGTGGCTTACTGGTACAGGCGGGTGGTAAATATTAATAATGGCCGAGTAATGATGATTAATTTGGAAAACACCGCCGTGACCGTGGTTCGAAATGGTCAGTGACTTGAGATTACACTTTTAAATGATATAATACATAATTATAATAAATACATAGATTACATAATATCATAATTTTATAAAACTTCAGTCGCATTCTAAAATAATGACACGATATGGTTACTGTGATATCAAACCAACTAAAACTGCACTTGAAATAAAAAATCAGATTCAAATAAATTATATATCACGCGCTTTTTAGTCGAAAATTCCTAATCACCCATGCGATTGCGATCGGCATCAAACTGTTAATGTTAGCGATATTTGCTTATATAAACTGAAGTAATCGGAAGTAATCTCTACCAAAATCTCCCATGCGAGTTAAACTTTACTCGTAATATTTATGGTGGCATGCCATTAACTAGTAACTTTTCATCTTCCACGAGGAGGCTTGAACGAGTAAGCCCTATCCTCCTAGCCGAGGGAGTCCTCGAGGCGGGTGGGGCGCGGGCGTACCGTCGTCGTCGGGCGGCGCGGGCGGCGCGAACACGTCGTCGTCGGCGCCGTTGAGCGCGGCGTCGTCGCGCAGCAGCAGCGCGGCGGCGGGCCGCTGCGACAGCGTGAAGAAGTCGCCCGAGCCCAGCGCCATCGCCTCCAGCGCCCCCGCGCTCTCGAAGTACTCGTCCAGCACCAGCTTCGCCGTCTGCAAGCACGCGAGCCGTGAGACCACTGTGACGATCCCACCGATGACCCTTCAGACGGACGAACCGTGCGTGTCTGAGTACCAATGGTCAGACCTCACCCTGATTGCGCGCGGAATACATTTTTACTTACAGACCATACAATGAACTTAAAAATAATTGCTGTCAACACATTGTGATTTGGAGTCAGCAATTTATTGCTTCTGTTTACGACACGATATCATTACATTTTATGTAATGTGGACTATTTAAATATAATATAAATAGCATAACCGAATACCTTCACAAGATCCAAATTGTTGCCCGTGATCTTGATGGAATGGTCCCCGAAAGTTACGGTATATTTATACTCTCCCAGCGCAGCGTCGTTTGTCGAGAAACTATGAAGCAAGGCTCTGGAATTGTTGTGGGGAGACTTCTGAAACAGATCGAACAACACTTGTCAGCAACGCGGCAAATATTGGTAAAGAAATGAGACAATCAGAGGCGGCGAGCGCAGGTCACCTCTCTCGGGCGCTCGTCGGAGCCGGCGGAGTCGAGCGAGGCGCGCGAGGTGGCCAGCGCGCCGCCCTCCAGCGCGCCCTCCAGCCGCACGGGCGACGCGTTGCGGCGGATGGTGTCGCCGATCAGGTGCTTCGCGTGGCTGCCGACACGTAGGTGATCAATCGTACAATGATCTCAAATCCATACGATATCCAATTACACTTCAATTATAACCTCACTTGGCAAATTTGGGTTACAAAAGCACAGACAGTTGGGACAAATATATGAAATAATAAAATTCATGCTCACTTCACGTTCTCCTCGTTGGGGCCGGTGATCTGGACGAGACGCTCCTTGGCTCCGGGACTCACTGAAAGCACGTCAAAGTGAGAGCGATGATGACTATGAATTTCTTATGACCACAGGAAGCTCTCAGCTAAATAATGCTTTAGTAGGCAGGCTTGTTAATATAGTCGAAACCGTAACCGATCGCGTTTGAAATGTTAATGAGTGGATTAATAAATTATTGTCGATGATCTTGGTGATTGATTTAGGAGGTAATATTATATATTAGGCAATCTTTAGGACAAATAATGAAGGAGTTGTGATAGTTTAGAGTATAGCCCGGCACACCATGCGCAAGCTTCGCCTCCCTCGTGCGTTCATACCTCGCTGAAACGATATGATCGTATCACTTAGCTCCTCGATCATGTGCACCCGCCTGCCCTTGATACCCATCACTGCAACACCACAACACAACTTCAGACATCCGACTCACCTCTCACAACGCCGCGAACATTAGCTCGACTCATGTAAAAGACTAATGTATAGAAAACAACTGTTTAAATAAAATTATATTACACTAATTTGTAATACATAATATCATAAAACGACAGCGATATAAAAAAAATTTCATAAACAAAATAAAATGTAACAAATTTTATCTTGAATTGTATATGGTTATATCGTAATCAAATATCTCAGCATTGCAATAATCATGCAAGTTTTAAAAACAAAGGACAATAAATATATGTCTACTTATAATATATAATATAATTGGTATCATGCATATTTGTTCCCACCATTGTTGTTACTGTCGTCATCCATGCAGAGTCAACTCTTACAGGAGATAAAAATATAACCAAAAGTAATTAACAAGTCTTGTGTCTTTATAGTCATTAAATTAGAAATAGATAGATGACCTTTTCCTGAGTCTGCATTGCGTATAACGACCTCATCCTTGGAGTAATTCTTGCCGGGTATCTTGGTGGGCTTTGGGAATTTGCCCGAAGGCTTGATAAGCTCGCCGGGGCCGAGCAGCGTGGGCGGCTCGGCGGGCGCAGCCAGCGTGGGGGACGCCGCGCCGCCTCCGCCCGACCCCTCCATCGTCGGCACTAGAAGTGGCTGTGGGCAGTCAAGTTGATATTATTAGTAGATGTAACAACCTACTTTTACTCATTTAATTATGAACAATTTTTCAAAATGACCACAATTTCATTAGTGTAACCCCTAGTTGGACTAGTAAATACTTATTAGATTTTACTGGGAATTGTCAGCAGTTAAGTGGATAAGTCAATGACAGTGAAGAAATAGAGTATAAAGCGTTGTATAAACACACCTGTGCTGTAGTTTTGAATAAATAGCTAGTCTGTTAATAAACGGTGCCATAGCGAAAAGATCATAACAAATATTTTCCAATTGAGACAGACATCATTGAGGTTTTTACAATCAAATCATTTAAATATATATTTTGTTGTACATTATTTATAAATATAAAAAAATATGTCAATATCAAAATTCTCACCTCAGCATGTGTGCCACGATGTCTATAGTATTGACTCATGTAATCAGATCCTTGCCAATGTTTAGCTCGCAACTCTATTAGTTCAAGCAGATGAAGTCTAGTTTTTTTATCCAGCCGCTCATCCTGGGATCCATTGCGGAAAACAACGAAATATCTGAGAATTTTTTTAATTATCATATTTATTTATACATTTTTAATTAATGATAAATTGGCATAAAGAAAATGAATAATAGTGTAATTATTTATTTGTCTCATGGAAAAATTGCTCTCCTCGGCATTTTGATACAATGGTAAATTATATCTAATTTATTTTTTGTTGCACCCAAATCAAATAAAATATGCCATGTAAACTTGAAAGAAAATTTTGTCAACACACAGATCAGGAAGCGCTTTATGACTGAGACTTTTATAAAAGATATGGCTCGACTATTTGTAACTTTCTTAATTTAAGTTAAATAGCTTGTTTGTTTGCAGTTTGAAAACTGACCTGTCAAGAAAGTCTTTATAGAGTGCTTCCAGCTGGGCACCGTAAAGCTTAAGATTAGAATACATAGTGGCAACATTGCTTTGAAGAGCTCGGTCAAAGTTTCCTTGCATCATTTGATATGCTACCGCCTCCGTCAAAACTATTAGGTCATCAACTGAAACAAAGAAAACCTAAGTAATAAACACATTCTGTATTTGAAAATTTAAGTCAAGAACAAATCAATTATAATTAAAAATACAACACAGTGTATATAACTACAATTCACACAAAAATTTAACTTATAAAAATATTTATACTCCAATAAGATTCTTACCAGAATTAATTTTGACATCTAAAACAGAGTTACGGTTATGTGCGGAACTGGTCGTCGATTTCAAGGGTCTGGGCACTTCAAGTTTCTTTACCGTGCGGGTCATTTTCGTTAGGGTCGACATGGTGCTGTTCAAATATAAACACACAAAATCATATCAAAACATTACGCGTGCACAATTAATTATAACATACTAAAGCCGTCTGCAACATTAACGTTTCGATGTGACGTGCCTAATGATGATAGATACATATTTGTTGAAGGAGTGTCATAATTTATTCATGATTAAACAATGGTACAGGAACAATACAATTAGCAAAAAGAGCAACTCACTCATCCATGGCGACTGCTATTCGATGTACACTACGACCACTATTAAAGCAAAACGCGTAAATAAAAAGTGAAAGTGATGACAATGATCCTAGCGAATAAATTCGGAACAAACCCGATACGTGTTCATTACTCTTTATATTAGTTTATTTTCTTGTAATATAGAAGGAGAAGTGAGAAAATTTTGACTGTGAACTAAATCTAATACTTTACTCGATGAAAAACATTTAGACAAAACAATTGAAAACCATGGAACACGATGAAATAAGAAATAAACAAGAAAACTCACCTGGCTACGCCATTAATTCGCAATAAAAATAAATTTAGTGTGGTGACAAGACCACTAAAAAGGTTTCACTTCAAATTCACAATAGTAAATAAAATAAAAAATATTTTATGAATAAAATATAAAGCGTAATATTTATTTATAAAACTTTATTAGTAAATATATAATTTTATTATAATTACAAAAACCGGTCAAATTATAAAAAGATGGTAATATATTCATCTCTGTAGTCTGCACTACGAATTACGATTTACGGCTTTAATGTTGCCATGGTTATTATATTTATCTCTCACACAAAACAAATATAATTAAAATTGTTACTCAAAAATTATTACATATATTTATTTAATCATCATGCACGTATGCTAAGTTTCGTTAGTCAATTCTTGATAACATTCAAAATTATAAGTGCGAACAAATTAACAACTATACCCTAACTTGTCAGTGTCAATATGTCAAGTGTCATGAGGGATTTTGTGAGAGGTGGTCGTGTTTTGGTTTTGAAAATTTTCACTATGCAAATATGAATAGGAAGTACGAAAGTTTATTTTACCAAAAACTTTTAGTTTAAACTTTGCTAAGTGTTTAAACAATAAAGTAGTATTTGGTGATGTTTTTTATTTGAGAAACTATTTGTATTATGGACACTTTAGTTTAAAGTAAGTTATAATAAATAATTTATACAACAAACAATATTCAGATGTTATTTATGGATTAAAATTTGATTAATAAAATGTTGAAATACAAAACGATTTATCTTTAAATAATAATATATTTTTACTATATATAATTCAAAATTATATTTGCATTCAGAACAATTTCTTTTTTATTAATTGTTTTTTTCAGATAATGCATAAGTACTATATCTCGGTGTTATTAGTGCGCTTGGTTTTACCAGCGTCACTTCTTCTTGGTAAGTTATTACCTATAATTACATTAGTCGAAATTTATTTCAAGTTTAGTATTTATTTTACAACCTAATATGTACATAGCATTATTATTCATAATTGTTCAGAATATTTTATGTTAGTTATATATTGCTAATACAATACTAATTATGTTACAAAAACATATTATATCATTGCTGGATTCTAATAAGATACATTATTATATAATATATGTTTTTTGTATAATTCCATGAATTTAAAATTATATTTTCTCATTTTACTTCATAATTGCTTACTTACACAAAAAGATTTAGGCATTTGGTGTACTGTGAATTTATATTTAATACTTTAGGTTCAGACTACCACATATTTAATTCATTTCCAATGCCTTTAAAATGTAAGCAAGTAAAATTGAGTATATTAAAAGAACTAATAAGATTAGATGTTTTTCAAAAACACATATCTCTTTAAAATGTTAGGTTTATACTTTAAACTATCAGTTAATTAAACAATTGAAGGAATAGTACACAAAAAATAAGATTTGCTTTGCTTAATTGTCCTAAGTTAAAAACAACTTTAATGCTTAGGCTTTAAATCATAATTTTGCTCATGTTAATTTCAAGTGTGGTTTTGAACTATAGCGCTGCATTTGTTGTACTATAAGCATCTAATGAAATTTTTAGATTATAATATTTAGATTTAACTTTTAGTTTAGAGGTGAAGCCGTTGGCATATTTAAAATACCAATACAAGTATGTATATGTAATAGTGAATATGTTCACATGTTATAAATAAAATTACAAGTACTTTTTTGAAATACTAGAGGTTAAAAAAAATAGAAGTATTTAATTATGTTAATAAGCCTATGTTTTTCAGCTGTTTTAAAACATGCCAAATCATTATTGTTTTTGCATTAAAAGTTTTGAGAAATTATTTTGACTCAGATTATAAAACTATACCTTAGCAAATACCTACTTATAAACTTAATTAACATTTTTTTAAAGACTGGTATGAAAAAACAAATAGATCTTCATTGATGTTATTAGTGCAAAATGTGCGAGTGTTTACACTAAAACTTTTAAGTGAAAAGCTTTATTTATATTTTAATGTTTAATAAAAATTGGTTATTAGCGAAAATACTATTAGTGTTGAAGTGTTACTAGCAAATTAAAATTATATTTTAGATACTTAGATTCTTAGGCACGTATGTACGAACAATAACACGAATATTTGGCTCATAAAGACACAAGTTAGCGAATACCGCCGTGATCTTCTATCTAATTAAAAAAGTGGACGATAGTGAAGTAACTCCTACGAGTTATGCACGAATATTTTTGTTAATTACAAAGTTTTCTGATCACATACATAACGTATATGTAAGGCCAATAACATGTTCGACGATCGACACAATATTCGATGTTTGTCAATGGTACGACTTTGCAAACAGAGTTGTTACCTACATAGTGTGTAAAGAGAAATAAATAAAATTTGTACATATGTCAAGGCATGTACACAGGCTTTACAATACAAGTAAATAGCCATACCGATTACTGAACTTTACTGATACAAAAAATAAATTGTAAAGATAAATTCTGAAAGCCTCGTGTATTAATAATTAACATCCATTACATCGACGTTAAAAAATATTAATATAAATAAGTTAACCTTAAGCTTTTACCTATTGATAGAATATGGCCACTCACAGAAGAGAACGGGACTGTTATTCCTTATTACAGATTATTTTATAACCTAGCGAGGAGTCGATACTACACGCAACTAATTGAAATAAGATGAATTTGTACAAAACAATTATAAAACTAAACTGCTCTGTTCAATCTTATTTTAATGAATAAAGATTTATTATTGTTATTATATTATTAATAAATTATATCTATTATTAATCCTTACGATAAACACCGCCGTTACTCAACAAAACGGCCGCGTGCCAAACTGCCTCATTTAAATTTTAAACATTTTCGTGATGTGTAGATAGATTTGTAAATATGTATATTAATAATATCTAAAGAGCTTAAGTAAGCAAAAGTTTTTTTCATTAAGGAATCGTAAGCTATGTATCTAATTGTTCATAATAATTAAAATGAAACTGTATCTGCAAAATTCACCCTTCGAATGTGGGTGCGCGTGTGAGGTACGCTTGTCGCTTTGCAGGTGCGTTTGAAATAAAGCTGCCTTCTAAAAGTTAATTAGTTCAAATAATATAAACAGTACTTCAAGTCTTAAAATACATCAGTTTAAAGTCTATTAAAATAAC
Organism: Vanessa cardui; assembly: GCF_905220365.1. Taxonomy (NCBI): domain Eukaryota; kingdom Metazoa; phylum Arthropoda; class Insecta; order Lepidoptera; family Nymphalidae; genus Vanessa; species Vanessa cardui. The sequence continues at coordinate 11,361,709 of NC_061129.1, forward strand.
AATAACTAATATTCGCGTAAGGCGCTCAAGGTTCTTGGTAATAATATTAGGTATGTAAGAAATAGTAAGAGGGCTTGCTTTGGAGTGTGGAGTTCTGTGATAATTACAGGATACATTATTATTATTATATGTCCTAGTTGTCTCCCACGGCTTTTCTCCGTTGGAGTTGAATTTTGCTTCATACCAAATTTCGTCAAATTAGGTTCGGTGGTTTGGCTGTTAAAGCGCGACACACAGATAGACAGAGTTACTTTCACATTTACGAAATTAGTATTGATTACTAACATCGTCGAAAAATTCAGTGAACATAATATGCGAAATCAACAAAACATCCTTCCTAACCTCTAAAATAGCTATTTAAAGTATATACGGCAAATATTAGTTAAAGTAATGTCCTTTGATGTACTCTTAACATGATTGGATAACTTAATGATGGTCGGTTAGGTAGTTAAGACGTGATATCGTAACAAAGAAACAAATGAACTCACTTTCACATTGATGACATTAGTTAGCATATAATTGTTGTAAAGGCTAATTAATTAATATCAATTTCAAATACATATATTTTGTTTGCTAGACTCCCAATGAATGCTTTGAAACGTGCAATGTTTTCAAATTCTCAAGGCGGCACATGTGACGTAATCCATCGAAACCGGCCGGTCGTCTGTGGCGGTGCCATTGGCACGATCATCGTTAAAGCATATATTTAAAAAAAAATGGTCATAAAATCTCATTTGCCTATAATCTGCTCAAGTATGTTAAGAATGTTCGACTTTTCGTACCTATTCTCATTTTATAAAAATCAATTTATTCGATCTTTACGATTTAAAATAAATTTAGAAAAGGTCATATTAATTTAATTTACCTAACAAACCTGCCTGTAAATGCAAAAGTAACTCTGTCTGGCATACTTTCACGGCTAATCCACTATAAAAAGATTTTGATGAAATATGATATGCAAGTTTTAACTCTTTTAAAGGACATAGGATAAGACCTAAATGGCGAACTAAGCTGCAAGGGATAACTAGTTTCAAATAAATAGTTTTTCTTTAAAACCATGTTTTAAAAAACATTTGCTAGTTTCTTTGGTGGTGATGATGTTTATTTAATAACAATTAAAATATTGTAAGAGAAATATAGAAGTGAAAAATTGTTGAAGTGTTATTATAGTTGCAAAGATTTGATTTAGCTTTTATAACGTCGCATTGCGGGATAGAAGTAATGTATCCTAGGGGCGCGCCTCGTACTGGGCGCGTCCTCGTGGTTCGTTCTCTGACCTCTTGACCGAATTGTCATCCCTTGCTTAGGAAGCCCTCTGATTAATAAACTTCGATATTTGCATTTTCCACACGCAAATATATATATTTAGTATTTATGATAATAAATCAAAGTTGCGTGTTTGATTTATTAATTGTAGTAGTATTAATTTCGTTGGTCCTATTTGTTAGTATCCTACAATGGTTTGTGCCAATTATGTTGAAATTTACCTATAAAGAAGATTCCGTATTTCATTCAAAAGGTCATCGGTATTTTATTAAAGGCATGTGCTTATATCTTCGACGAACTTCATAAATATGTGTTAGGTAGGTATATGTTAATGATATACGTTAAAAGATAAAAAAAGTAAATATTTTTTATCGGTAATATACAAAACAAATAACTGACACAAATACGTAACTAACCTCATTTTTCGTTCCCGCATGAGTTCCTCAAACGAAACATTTGGGTCTAAAGGGCAACTTTTCGCCTCTATAACCACATGAAATGGCATATAAATGAAATAAACCACAAATCGGAGTCTTGGATGAATATTTTTGTTTTGAAAGTTTTTGTTCGTTTTTTTTTTTAGAATAAACCTGCTTTATTATCAATAAACCTGATCTAAGTGTGATAAATATAATCAAGTGGATAACATAGCTAGACTAGTTAATTAATTTAGGCAAAAATGTCTAAAATAACTTGAGAACCTGAATTTGTTCTAGACGAAGGAATCGAAAGTTCGATGTTCAAGTAAAATTGTTTGTGCAACTAATGGACCGCGCCTGCAGCGGTACCGTTACATGAACCTTCCTACGCGATATACTATTTAATACACATTTATATCTGCCAATTTTGTAAATTTATATATTTATACTGTTTGCACTATAATACACCTACGTATTGAATTAAAAAAAATTTCCTCTTGTTCTATCGTACACATTTAGGACAAAAAAGTATATCTTTAATTAATCCTCGTAAGTTAATACGTAGTCAAATACAAATAGCCATAGTCTTAACCACTAATTTACATAGTTATTACATAAAGATACATAAATGTAAAAATCCAACATATGTACATTTGTACTTCATGCAAAATAAGTGAAAAAACTGAAATTATTTAAATGTAGATTAAATAATATCATGGAGAATATTTCTTCAAATAAATCCCGATACGAGACAAAAACTTGTAATCCAGTTATTATTAAAAAAAATAAACTAGGTACCAGACAAATACCTTAATGCAATTCATAATGAATGTTCTGTTGGTATTTTATAACATGAACGTGCTAATTGTTCCAGGAGTTCTGGTTAATTAATGTATGTAATTGGGCTTTTAAAGTAATGAAAAATTATACTATCACGCAAAGCCCGATTCTACCTCAACGTTTTACATCAACATGTTGATGTTAAGTGACACACCCAGACTGTAATTCATATATGAACACACCACACACGCACAGTCCGAGCTATTTTTATTACGGTTATCTTAAACGCTGAAATCAACAATATTTTCGAATATAGGTCAAAATGTCAATTTTGAAACGTTTTCGAATATAAATACCGTATGTACCTACTTTTATAAAATAAAAGTGCAATGTTCGACATATTATTTTCTGGGAAGTTTGAATTACGTAATATTTTGCGTAAGTTGATATTTATGGATGTTATTTTAAAACGTGCGATGTAAAATGCTCTCAATCAAATCATTTACACAAATTTTTATTCACTCATGATTAAGGAATCATAATCACGGGCTAAATGATTTAATTTCAATATATTTTGAATGGTAAAATATTAGTCATTATATTATTTATATTAATAAATATTATAAATGCAGTAGTATCTCTGCTTATCTGTCTATCTGTTAACGCCTAAACCAATGTATCGAATTTGATGAAATTGGGTTTAACGCATGCTTGAAGTCCGAGGAAAGACATATGCTAGTTTTTTATACCTTACACCCGACGAACAAATCCCAAACGCGAAGTTGCGGATGACAACTAGTCAGCAATAAAGTAACCCTAATTGGGTCATTTGATCTCCCCATAATTATGAACTTCCCAAGCATTTCTAACGTTACCTCGATTTACCCTCCGATGGGCCAACATTATATTAGCGGAACCATTAAAACCCCTTCCAAATAATGGAACGCACAAAATTACTTTCGCATCACGTGACCATGGCACTCCGAACCATGCACAGCTAAATTTTTCCTAGGATAACACACAGTAATCCTCAACTTTTGCTGAGTTAGAATCGAAGCCAATTTAGTTATGTATTTTTCGAGGATTAGTATCCCTCACCCTCATCTTAAGTGATCCATTATCTTCACATCAATGAACTTTACACTAGGATGACAGAGATCACAAAACTAAGCTTTTCCATAGAACTGCATCTGCAGATCAAATCCCCGCGCGCCTCTTGCTTGTATCCGAATATCTTCTTTCTTTGTTTCCTTTTTCGTTTTTCCTGCGATTAAATCTGTCTCTACCGCTATTAATAATCAAACCAAAGGCTGAATTTTATCCTTGGGGATAAAATGCATTAATCATAAATTACATCTTTAAAAAAAAGATATGACAAAATTTTGATTATGAGTAACTGGACCGATTACAAAATCTTCCAAATAATAAGCGAGTTATGAAGTAATGTGACTCACATTAAAAGGTTCTAATGAAAAAAGAAACAATGTTTTTCATACATATAATTATTTTCATATAACGGACTCTGTGTAAACGCTTAGTCTTAACTTAACACATTTGTCATGAGTTACTCATTCAATGATATTATTACTCATATGTACGTTTATACTGTTTCGAGAAATCTTTATGTATTAATAGCGAAAACCAAGTTTTGTCCCAGAGACTATAGAACAACAGCTGCAAATAAAAAATCGTATATGGTTTCATTTTGTAGAGCTCCAGCCATTAATGTACAGAAAATTAAAGAGGATTCTTGATTACCATTTAAATTATTACAATTTGACAAATAATTCATTTTAAAGGGGTTGAAAGGCTACTGGCCGATTAGATAGCGTACAAGAAAAAAATTGATAAAACTTTTTTCTTAAAATAAAATAAATAAATAAATAAAATAAATTTTAATTTTGTTTAAAATTAAAGTAAATTGAGATCGACAAACTCCAATTCTAACTGAACTAATTTATAATAATTTGATATTTAAAACGTGTTTCAAAGAATTTTCAAATTTAAAAAAAACGACCCACTAGTCTTAAAGTTACAAAAATGTTTAACACGATATCTTTACGTGTGAATTAATCTGCTGTATCGGTATTCTCGTTATGTTTGTATACATGTAGGTACCTATGTATAAAGTCTGAACGAATTTGGTGTGGAAAATACACATGTTGAATGTACCGTTTACGATTCGCTTCAAGGCGTATGACGATGTACGCAAAGTGATGGAAATAGCAATGCGATTTTAAGTAGGCAGCAGGTACGGCGGCATATTCGGACGGCGAATGCGTTGCCGGTTGCCTTATCGGATGTCTGATTCACAAGGTCACGCCACAGTTCAACTGGTTAACTAGCAACCTACATTATGCGTGATCTCATCGTTATGTCAAATTCGTCGATATCAAGTACAACGTAACACGATTTTTGTATTTGTTGGTTATATTTATTAAAGACGCAAACGCAAACATACCGTCGTAGTATATTTAAATGGTAATCCGTACGTTATGAATGACTTGTGAATACTAATATTTGTTTAACGTAAAATGAGTGTCTGGGATTGAAAGTTACTAATGAAGTTTCGATTAAATTCGAATTTTGATCGCAGTTGTACTACTTAGCTAAGGCAGACCAATTAGTAGCCCTTAGTAGTTTTATAATACATAAAAAGGCCGTCGACTTAACAAATTCAATCTTTTTATTATTCAGCAGACGAATATAACTTAATATTTAACATAAATAAATAACATATAACTAGTCTTTCGTTCCAAATACAACTAATTTATTTTGTTCAACCAACATAGAACCTGCAATAGAGAGCACACTTGCTCTTGTAACCAGTTGTGAGCAAATTTCATGTTGTTCATTTTTCTGACAAGTTTAAGTTTCGTTATGTAGGGTACACAACGCCAGGCAACGTTACAGATGCCAGACCTTATAAATTCATTTGATTTTGCACAATTTAAACTTTTGCTATATATGATAATATGATAATAATATATGATATGGTATTTAAATTTTGTGTTGTACTGGCTAAATCACTTCAAATTTATAGAAAAATACACTAAGCCAATATTTTAATTTTCGTTTTCTCTTAATATATTAGTAAAAAAAATGGGATTTGGATTGTATAAGCAATAAAACAAACAGTTCTTTTTATAATACGAAGTCTGAACATGAATTGTTAACAAAATATTTTACGTGTGTATAAGCTAATATCATTATACAATTTGAAAGCGCGCTGCGTCTACTTACATTAAAATAATTGTAAGTCGCTGTTGCAACGTCATCTGGAGCTAAATTGAGAAGCAAACTACTTTTAAACTTTCATGACTGTTCACGTCACACAGCAACAGCATCATGTTTTTAACTCTTCAAGTGTATGCCCTATAAACATACATTAAAATATTAACTACCTACGAGGCATGTTTAGATAATGGTTTTAACATTAACTTAATTACTAAAACAACCATAATCACTTTTTAATTACTACGAAACCGTTATGATCTTTAGTTTAATAAAATTTAAAATGACATTTAACGCACGGTCCACACCTAGATTGGTCATAGAGGTTGAAATTATTTACAGGAATTTCTCTTTAAACGTAGGCCCACGTGCAACAAGGAATTGTTCCAAAGACAACTCCCAAGGGGGTGAATCAGGGATTGAAAGTTTCTATGAAAATTCCTCATTTGTGATGTGGAAATCAAATGGAATCAATGTAAATTAGTTAGTCTATAATGCATTGACTCCAGAATCTGAATGCAAAAGATTTATACCGTGAAACCTTATAATAGATTAATTGTCTTATTCAACATACATTTTTTTGTTATCATCAATAAACCGATAGTGATTGAGTATAAATGAGGGTAAATTTAATATGGTATTGCCCATGCTATACCATATAAAGAATGGTAATTTTATGTGTACACTAAAGCATTTCTTGAAGATAAATAGTGAAACTGCTAAAGTAATTATATTTTTTGTAATTATTCTTTTTTTTTTTCTAATCATAGTTAATACTAAGTTAATAATATATTCACCAAAAGTATTATTTACAAGTGAAATAAAAAAAAATCTTACCTAAATAAAAATAAGAAATGCAAGTTGTTGCCAGATTTTCAATTACTAACTACGATGACACAATTGCCTCTATAAAATAGAACGTTAATGTTTGTAAGTAAATAAACTTTTCTCATTGACTGTTATTTAAAGGAAATATGGTTCTTTTTTCAGTGTTATAAATAAACCTAAGTTTGTTATTTTAATAAATCATGATAATTTTATCGGTTAACAAAGGCGTTAATTACATATCCATTTGATTAATGCGAAGTGCTTCGACTATAAGACTTTCTTAATATGTTGATTTGAAGATTTTTGAAGTTAATTTAAAAATCTATTCCGTTCAGGTATTTTGGAACAGAAAATGTTTGACATGACAATGTATCAAAGTTATCAGATGAACAACTCATAAATCCACTATATTGTGTTTACTAAAATAATGGACACAGTATCTGCAATATGAGATGAATTTCATTGAATAAAATTTTACTTCAAATAAGTTAGCAACTGGCAAATGCTCCACATTATGGTAAATATATTGACCACGTATGTATGCACATTACCACCGGCAACTTTAGATGCTAAGACCTAAGATGTTATGTCTCTTGTGCCCGTATATATATTGGTTCACTCGCCCTGCCAACCGGATTATAACAAATGTTAATATTATGATGATAATATACGGCGAATATAAGAAATTAATGCTTGTAGGGTGGTGAATTTCTATACATAGAAATGTCACATGTTTAGAACAATCGTACACAACATAACCGAGTAAGATCACGCCGTGAAACCGGGTCATTGCTCTGTTTACGACTTATCGCGGCTCGATTGACACCATTACCGCGTGGGTTTGGCGAGATTTAAAATGAAAATGTTTTAAAAGCGAATCAATCACCACATAAAAATATAAGGGGAATTCATTTTTGTTCGCAAATGCTGATAATTTTTCTGTTGAATATTGACTATCGAATTTTCTTATTTTAATATGTAAGTACCTATCTGCATTTACTAAGTAAATTATTGTCAGCAATATTATCTTCTTAAGCAAACGTGTATGTTACATATAAACTATAACGATAATATTATACCAGCTGTACAGAAAGCAATTAAACTATGTAAATACGTACATATATAAACATTAAAAATATGATTAGTAACAATTTCTTAGCATCTAGACCACATGATTAGAATCTGGAGCGTTAATATAATTTTCTGAACATCTTTGGTTTAATTAAAAATACTACATAAAATAGGTTATGTGATATACATGTCTATCCATAAGGTTTTACTATGATTATACTTTCCCCAGTTCCGAGATTATAAAAATAAAAAAAAAGTATCTGTAGCAAAAATTTTCACGAACAAGTTGAAAAGGTCATCAAAAACAACGTGACTAAGACGGGACAATGGTATAAGATTTATATACAATCGCGGGTTGCGATTAGTTGCGTTAAGGTGAATGGGTGACTAGCTTCGTATATTTGATGCACCACTCAATAAACTTCAAGTGCAATCCATTACATTATCAAAACAGTTCTACGAGTATAATGATCTTAAGAGTGATATTTATACGTTACAAAAACCAGAACGAAGGCGCTAATATTAAAACTACCATAACAGTGTTTTATTGACTACGTAGATAGCACGTAAAACCACTTCTCTGTTGTCTTGTTCTATCTATTTCTGTTTTTGTGTTGATGTTAACATGTTCGACCTACTTACATTTCGTGTTCGTATTTTGTATATACAGAAAAATATCAGGTGCAGCTGTCTGTAATATATAACAAGCAATTACGTTCTTTTTTTGCAGAACAAAATAATAAACGAAACATTTGATTTTGTAATGAATGAATTGCGGCAACGTACCGATACTACATACATTTAAATACAAAATACAACATATATATATTTTTAATGATAAGTGGTCTCCACTGCTCATCGACAATAGCGCTGAAAGAAAGATTAACGTGAGGTTAATCAACATGGCCAATGCGACACCAACCTTATGTACATAGATGTTATGGCCCTTGTGACTATATTTACACGAATTCACCCAAATAAAACAATATACCTACCCAGAGGGGCTTACACGAATCCCACACACCAAGTACTATATACAAGTATCCAGGTATTCATTCTCCTATAAGCACTGCAACTGGACTATACCGTTACAATTAGGTCTCATTAGTCAATACTAGTGGTCATTTTATGTCTTAAATTAGATCTATGTAACATGACAGTAGTCAGGCTATGTATGACGTATGTAAGTAGGTTCGAAGTTAATAAAAAAATACGTTTATATAGGTATTATGACACATAAAGCATTTTTGAATTCAATATAATTAGTGCTGTTTTTGAAAAATAATTGTTCAGTTATCGTTATATAACTGCCATGTAGGTATTTATTATGTCGCTTGACCAAAATATTTTCTTATTAAAATAATTAAATAAAATGAATAGGATAATGCATGTGTTCTTCATAATTAACAAGTAATTTATGTTTATCAACAGTAAAAAAGGACACTCTTTAAAAATATGGCTTGTTATTTTAATTTATAAGACAAGACAACTACATATAATTGATATAACTGCTGGCACTGGTCTCCATTACACATATTTATTATTTTTAAGATAGTTGTAATTTACACCTCGGTTTTATAATGATTAATGTTCTTATTTTAGATTAAATAGATTGTAGGTACTTCATATCCATTGTATATTAATCTCACTCTCAAAACATAAAAACATTATACATTCTTTAATAAATTTTCATTTGAATGAAAATTTAAACGCAAATTGAGTACAGAATCATTTGTATCATGTAATAAAAGTCAACATATGTTTATACTGCTGTTACACGTCGACTTCGCTTGGCGTAATTTATAGCTTTCTAATTATCGAATTTTATTTCATATGGTAACATTACATTTAATTCAACACTGTAACATGAAGAATCAAAAGTACCTTTATGAGCCTACTTGAATTATTTTACTTAAAGTTTATGAAATATCTTTTTAAGTTTAGGAATTATAGTTCCTAAACGTGAGTGACCTTTTTTGTATAAATCTCTAATCACATTTAGGGCCTACTTACTGATACAGGACATCGACATTCTTACCAAGCAAGAAATCTGTAAGATTATTTATTGAATACATAGAATATTGAATTTATTGTAGCATATCCAATTTGGGACAACCCTGCAATCAACTTGGGAAGCTTAATAACATAAAGCTAATTATTAGCTTATGATTTTCAACAAAAGCAACGGTATAGCCGCTTGAATCTATTGGTCTAATGATTTCGTAGTAATGTGTTCTATTTATTGGGAACCTCGGGTTTGATACTGCTAAAACTAAATAAGCTTCATTATATTTTTGAGCAATTTTACTTGCTTTTTATCTGAGAATTTAATAGTCCGACTATCGAACTACCTTAATAGGGATAATACCTTAATAGAAATCAAATAAATTGTAAATTCTCCCTTTAATAGGGAGTATTTACAATTTATTTGATTATTTTTTTTAAATGTTAGTTATTTTTAAGGTACATCTGATTTCGATGTCTCGGTTTATTTAATTCCTTACGATGCTATCGACATGGAAAGCATTATTTAATTTGTGGCTTTTTCATTATACTCATATAATTTGAATTTTGCATTCCGCTTTACGTTACTGACGATAAATAAACTAATTTTGTATATGTCTGTTACGTGCTGGATTTCGATCTTATTGAAAGTTTCATTGTTGATTCTGGTCTAAGGGTAAATTGTATCCGCTTTAAACGGCTACTTTTAAAATGTGGATATAAGCATTTCGATGTTGCTTATGTTCCTTCACATATGTATTAAAATAAAATGCTCCGTCCTTCAAAATATCGTACAGATGTTTACGATGAGTGAGCGATGCCTTTTTGTTTCGGATCGTATAGGATTTATGCTCGGTTTGCTTTTATTATTGATGAGTTTTGAAGTATTGGCAAAAATTAATAGTCCTGGTATATGTACAATATCAAAAGTTAACATAGTGCAACCGAAGCAATAAAATATAATACATATAGTTATTTATAATTTTTAGTTTTAATATTTCCTTAATTAATATGTTTCTATTGAAAATGACATTTATTAATGTAAAACACTAATAAAGACTATATCATCTGAGGGAAATATCCCTTATATAAGAAATACATTTGAGTCCTGTATCATTTTTGCTTACCAACGACATATAATACACCGTTTCGTTAACTAGAAAATGTAAATTATGATCTATTAACATAGACTAAATCCTTTACGGAGGTTAGCATTTTAAAAAGAATACGTCATAATGGTTAAATATTTTTTGTAGTTATTTCATTCTAAAAATAATTGATTGTCAGTTGCAAATATTGCTAATAATACGAAGTTATGAAGTTTATTATGTACAGTTCAAACAGATAAGAAGACAATAACCAAACAGTATACCATTGACTATATAAACATTATATTCCGTGCAGTATATAGTTATCGAAATGTTGTCATATATAATTATAATAAATTGTTTATTTTGTACCTAAATATGCATAATGCGGCCGTCCTAAAGAGTCGCACACTTTATATTAAGCATAAATAGGTTTTTATAAAAAATTTCTTATCCTAATGTTTAACTCGATAAACTCGAAAAAAATTAATTTTTAATAAAAATTAATATTATTTAAATAATAATTAAAATTATTATTTAAATAAGAATAAATATAAGTATAGTATGGTAAGTAAGTATAGTTGTATATAAGTATAGTAAGAATAATAATAAGGATAAATATAAGAATACATAATTAATTGAAGAAGTCCCAAACTTCTTCAATTAACTATGTATTCTTAACTTTAACTAATCAAAACATACGATCAAAACGAATATAACACGAAATCAACTTGTTTTCAAGGTTTCATAGTTAAACAATAGCCATTAGTTAGTTAAAATGCCTAAAGTATCTCTTAAATAAACCTACGTCCTTATTGCAGACAATCAGTGAGGCAAATTATTTCACACGGAGTACAATATCTCTATCTCGTAATAAATGTATGTTGTTTGAATATATGACTCATATGGAATTTGTGCATTGCGTCACTGATTTTTAAATTAAATTGATAATTTATTTACAACCACTAGAGTGTGCATTCTTGTCTAAACAGTTAAGGAAATGCGATTATCTTTAAATGACGGATACCTTTTATATCATAGGATATTCTTGTCAGTTAATGCAATGACCGTTATGCCGCTCTTTTAAAGATAGTATAATACATATTTATACAGATATACTTGTACATAAGTATATTTTTATTAATTTTTTTTAGCTTGTTTATTAAATTTTTATTGGGATAAAGGTAATTTCTTTATAAACTTATCATCAAACGTTATTGTCTGAATTATGTAGAACATGCTCTTATGAATGAAGTCTGTAATGAGCCAATCGTGTCATAAAGTATTAATTGCAGTGAATACATCAAAGAGATCAAAGTGTTTCCAAAAATAAGGTCAACGAATTACAACGTAAATTGTAATGAAATCGCGGTACGTTATAAAAGTGGAACGAAATATGTTCAACATAACAATACCAAGTAAATGTTACTTTGGCATTTCTACGTCAGCGTCACGAATACACGCCTTGTTTTATATGGGGGTATAATTGTATGATTTTTTTTATATACAACAATAACTAACTTTAACGTTATGACGCCCTAAATATATAAACATTTTGAATGTTTTGTTTATCTTTATTTATTATTTTTATCACGTAGTTTTGTTTTATCATTTATTCAAAGAAATGCACATTTGTTAAAAGAAAATGATAAAGGTCAGTCTAATGACTTTAACAATGGATGGTTGATTTGTAAGATGAAATCTTTATTTACAACCATGCTATAAACATGTTCAATGCTAACAATGTCCGTCTAGTCATAACAAGCATAAACAAGTAATATTTATTGCATAAAGGTGTAATTGCGTACATCAACCGTTATGATTTTATGTTTTGTAACGTGTAACCATGCTATGTTCAAAAAAAATGAATATCTAAGTGACCTGCATAAATGTGCTAAAAAATATACTAACTTGTTTTATCATTTGCGTTAATATCAACTAAGATTAGCGTAGGCACACTTGATATCAAAATATGTCAACAAAGTGCATAGATAAGATTATCCCGAAATTCTTTAATCGATTTTGTTATGAGTGTGCGTTTCTTTTTCAGGTATAGCGCTGCGGCCATTCGGCCTTTCTCTTATATATTTGCTGCTATACTTGATAGCGCCGTTTCCACAAGTACCAGATTCCAAAACATTCCGAGGTAAATAAATTGAACGTTTCATCGAATAGATTCTTTTAATTTCCTCTAATGATTCCATGAAACTCAACAGAACCAGAAATAAAAATAAAACCATACTTCTTACTGGCTATCTATTGAAGACAAAAATATCGCGGTTTAGTAACGATATTTGTTAACGTTTTGCCAGTAAAAAATATTGGTTTAAGCAAGTTAGCAGTAGTAAGTGTGGTATTTATTTTGTATAGAAATTTGAATAAATCGTTTTATTTTCAGGTTGTCGAGGCAAATATCTTCAAGTAAATCTAGTCGTCTCTGCGGTGCTTTTGCTAGTCCATGCGATATGGCACAGTGTCCTGGCAGGTTTTGCGCCTTACGGCTCTCTTTTCGAGGATTATCCGATCATTCAAACGATCGGATTCAACCTTGGACTTGTATCATACGCGGGAATAGATCCACTTATGGCTGTGCATTATCTTGCACCGGAGGTAAAATATTAAACAATTCGGAGCAGACGAATTCAATCTACTTTTGGTTTAAAAAAACCAAAACAGCAAAATATTTATTGTTCTTCCTTTCTTTTAGCTGGTGGTAATGGGCACATCATTAGCAGTGAACTTAATGGTGCGTACCCTTCTTATAGGATCTTCTAATGATGAAACTATAAGAAAAGATTCGAAGCACCAGCGGTTTCCTTTGCTCACCAGTGCAGGTACTTACGATACGTAATTGTGTATTTAATATATTTATTGATCTAATGGCTACGTACCATCTGAACAATGAACATGTCCCGATGTACTAGGTTTCGAAAATCCATAATGTATATTACAGAATATTGAAATTCTAGACCACTAATATCGTGTCAATTCCATGTTAAATTTTATTCATTTATATCTTGTCCTTTTGTGGTTGGAATAGACTATACGTAGTTTTTAGATTAAGAAATTCTCAGTAGCAGTAAGTAAAGTACATAAAGCCGTTTTTCCCCTGACTTCTGATTCCGCTCCGGTCGTATCAGATTACATTCATCATTCGATAGAATTCCATTGAGTGTTAGGGAATAGTATCCTTGTATTTACAAACACTCTTATGCATTCTAGTATCTCTTGCTCAGATTATTTTTTGTGATTGATGTTCGTAGCCTAAGTTCACCCGGAAAGGTTTCAAGTTATTGATTTAAAATATGTATATTGTATTTGCTATCGTTACATTTACAGGAAAATATATCGCACTATTACTTTTAATGGCATCCGGAATAATGCGTCCCAGTGTAACGTCAGGGATATATTTCCTGGTGTTTATGGGAGCGGCAACAGCATGGGCTGTAGGAAAGCCCCTAGAACGTGGGTTTGCCGTGGTGTGCCGCTGTGTCATGGCCATCATGGGCGTCCATATAGCAGTACTTCTTGTTTACCAGTGCACTTGGATCATAGACATTTTTCCACCAGAGACGAATATGGCTAGGTAAGCTGTAGCTGAATGTTTCCACATTTAAAGAGATATAAATAATTATTTATTATATTTAAATATGACCTTCGTGTTTTAAACATATTATATATTTAGTCAGTAGTTAGCAAAGAAGATTTTTTCATTATTTATTTAAAAGCATATATTTTTTTTATATTTCAGATATTTTGGCCTCACAAAACTGGTTATACTTAACGAAACAGATTCATCGAATTTTACGTATGAAGTGACCGACGACCATATGTGGGCTACCTTGGCTAGTCCCTTAGTGATACTCTTTTCATATTTTTTCTTCGCCATCGAAACGCGAGAACTCTTCAAACCAAAGGTGCGTACGCTTGTAACTATGCAGTATCTGCACTTTATGAATGAGAAAACTTTGATTAATATTATCATTAACTCCAACTAATAATAACATGCTTTGTTATAACTCATACCGTCGGACTTGGCTGTATTTTCTGACTAACGCCGTAGACGTATGCCGGCATAGCGCTATTCAGTAGTTCGAAATTACACTGCGATTTTATGACTTTTGCTAACGGGGCGGATAGGCGAAGAAAAAGAGTGCCCTAACTGGCCTCGAAGCGGGTAAACTGAACGGTTCTTTGGTGCGCGGCGTGTCCTTCCACCGCGGCAGCAGGCACGCGCCGCGCGACAAGTGGAAGAGCGCCACCAAGAAAGTTCGCGTAAGCCGGCCCCAACGAATATGCACTGACCACACTGTATCTTAGTTACACCTTAACCGTACTTATTTTTTTTAAACTGTACATACTTTGCAAATACAATTTGTAGCATAGGTTTTATTGAGTAGATATTACTAATGTAGATATGTATTATAGATAGCAATTAGTGGATGACCTTCGTAGTGTAAATAAATATTGTTGGTTTAAACAAGAACATTTCGTGAAGATGAAAGTTTCACGAGTATCGTGTAAAAATGTATTCTTCACTATTAATGGTGACAAAGATTATGCATGAATGCTTGTGCTAATTTTATATATATCTTTGAGATTTGTTGTTCGGTATTTTTTGTATTAATAATTTTATTTTTGCAACCTGCTTTCGTTCTTTTGTAGGTTGCATATTCATACATAAATTCCAATGCACTCCGTGGGAACACCGATGAGGATGATCCTGTAGGTATTCATTTTTATATTTCTCGCCAATTTGTCTGTTTTGCTTGTATCGGTATTTGATTACTTAATAGATAATGAATGTTGTCATGCAATAGGTGTGTCGTATAACTTGGAACGCTTTGGAACATGCATCCACTAGCATTATTGTCCCTCAATACCAATTCAGTGTTCATGTGCATCACTATTAAGCTTTTTATGTTTTCCATTAATGTATTGCACTGTCACAGAAAGTATTGAACGGTTACTAATGTTTATCTTTATTAGATTTTTATAAATACTTTAATAATAAATATTATGTTTCGAAATTTGAAGTTCGTAACCATTCAATACGTTAACACGATATCTAAATCGTTTTTGTCAGCACAATAATTTAATCAGGTATAATAACTAAATTACGAATAAATTAAACATATATTGAAAGAGACTTTGTAATGTTGATTTAAATATCTACACTTAAATATTATTTAAGTACGATACATCAAAAATATATCTTAAACATGTATAAAGACTAAAATATTCTTTAATAAAAACTTTCATAGATAAGATAAAATCATATTAATACCTATATAATACACCTCGTATACGTATGTAAAAATGTATTTTTTATTACATTTTGTAAATGATGACAAGTACCTAATTGTTTTTAATTACCGTAGCTCCTTCGTAACATGAGCCCTAGTAAGCGTTGGTCGAGCGCCCGAACCAGCTCAGTAACGCGTCAACTGCACCAAGACTCCACCGGTTCCGTCGTTGTACCTGATGAAGGTAAAGTGCCCATAATAGTGCCAATAAAGACCCAGTGTATGGGCCAAATTATTTTTCTTCTGTTAAAAATATATATCGGAATTATTTACTGCGCTGTTGCATTTTCGTTGACTGTAAGATGCAGAAACCAAGCATGTTACAGATTTCTGACAACTTGTGTGAAGATTCAGATATTGGTTCAAAACGAAAATTGTAAAAAAATTGGCAATTCATATTACCGTGTGCTATATGAAGGGTATTTAGCGAATGTAGAGTTTAGCGATTGACACCCGTGAAGAGGAACGTCATCTTGTCTCATAGAATACATTTTTTAATTCACATTGAACTTATTTTAATGACATTTTCTTTTGTCTCTTTTTCTCCGGTTCGAGATATTTCTTTTTTCAAACCTGAACTAGGGTTTTGTCATAATCTAATCGGGTATAAAGCTTCCGTAAGCACTTAGGCATTAATTGTGTGATTGTAAGATTGTTACCTCATAGTATTTGTAATTCTAGGGCTGAGAAAATATGTTATTATTATTTTTCCAGAATCAGTAATGGAAATAGAAGAACCAACATTAATGGATGATATTGTGGCTGCAGTCGTAGACTTCTTCCAAGTCCTAATCAGGTAGGTTACTACCATAGCGTCCATAGCAATCAGTAAAAATATATAATTAAAAAAATGATGATTGAGGCGCTGATTTTTGAGCATGATATGCATGGTAGTATTAACTACATGTTACTGTTGTAAGGAAATGACTTTAAAAACGATAATTTATACCAATTAATAGGAAGATATCTGGAGAAATGGCCGATTTGACGGACGCACTGTAATAAATATAAACTGCTACTTAGAACTTAGAAGGTCATTGCGACCCCAAGCGTCCAACAGTTACCAAAACCTGTGTCTGTTAATACATTGGCTTACAGACTATTGCAAATTGTAACTCAGCAATAAAAAGTTTGCTGACCGAAAAAGTACTTTTTAATGTTTGATACACCAACAGCCTTGCCTAAAACCTAACTACTAATAGTAACTATATATTTTTTAAATACTTTTCAGGTCGTCCTACATAGCGACAACGATAACAATGATGGCTTGGAGTATAATGTTTCACTCATGGTTGACATTTGTGTTCCTCATGTGGGCAAATATCGTGTGGTTATGTCAGGACCAGCGCTCCTTTATGTTGAAGACGAGTCCCGTGCTGGTCTGCTACGCAATGCTGCTGCTTATCGCGCAGTACATATACGGAATGAATCTTACGGAGAGCGAGCTACCGTCTAATATAACAGAAAGTATCCTGCCAATTTCTTTACTTTTAGTATATTTTATATTTATTGTGTACTTACTCGAACTTTTAGTATGTTTTGATATTCTTGAAAAGCACTCGCTAAACTTATGTTAGATTTTATATCAATATAACTATTATATTAATAAAACAATTTCAATGACCTTGCGCTGCGACTCTCCAGGTATGAACCGACCCATAAAGTATATATTTAATTTTATCAGTCAATGCTCTGATCCTTCGACATTGTATTATTTCTCAAAAATACTTATATTCGTGAATTGTAAACTAACTAGATAGAGGAAGCAATTTTAAAGTTGATCTTTACGTGATATTTCCGGAAACATGATATATTTAGCCGTCTAGATTCGTTTCGCATACAACTTTCGGTCGGTCCGCGGCAGGAGGTGAACCTGCACCAGATCGGCCTGGGGCGCGAGGAGGGCGAGCCGTGCGTGCCGCTGCTGATCAAGTCGCTGTTCACGTGCATGTTCTGGGTGACGCTGCGCCAGCGCGTGCAGGAGCTGCGGCGCCGACGCCTCTCCGCCGCCGTCACCGACATGGCGGCGCCGCTGCACCTCACCGTCTCCGCCGCCGCCGCCGGTACACGCACTGACCATTTATACGACCACTCTTAATTAAGCTACTTTCTTCCATGACACTGTTATTAGTCTATTTTATAAACATAAAGAAGAATTCTTATAGGTATATCATATAGAAAGTTGAACCCTTTAATTTTAGCAAGTATATCTATAATTAAAATATATATATTCTAATAATATAAGCTCTTAATTCGTGACTAAATTGGAAGATAAATAATAATAAATTAATCATGTTTTCTTCTTGCGATCTTATCTTAAAGGTTTGATGATTGGTAATCTATGACATCTATTCATTATTTTTTTTAACTGTCACTTAATAAAAACAGTTAAATTATCCTAAACTAAAAAGTATTTTTAACTAAAAGTATTTTTTATTTTCATAATTATTCACTAAAACATTTTTAACTTTCCATCACGTTTCAGTAATATTTATTCGATTATATTTTATAAATTTAAGAATGATTAACAAATCAATGGACCCGTGGTCCCTTAGCAGCTTTTGGAAATAAGTTTACTCAAAAAACTTTTGTATTATATACTAACATTTAAAACCTTTGCTTCATCTGCACCGTGCCGGTTGAATAGGCTATTTGACTGGTTTTTAAAATCTATTTTATATTATTTAGTAGAGGTTAAGGAACCCAGTAAAAGTAGATTTTATTATTTCTAGTACATATTTGCCTAAAAATATCATATTAAAAATTCCATATTTAAATAACGCACGAAAACCCTACTTGGACAATATGGCGCTGGAATGGAGTCGGTGACGTCACTTTGCTGTATTTTAATCTGTGGTACATATAGTAGAAAAGCAAGGTTTACAACAAAGTGACTTCATCATATGCCCGGCTAATCAGGAGCGTTTTGTGTCACGTGACGAACGTTTGAAAAAATGCATCTTTATTTATTGATTTTTGATTAAATTAAGTATTATTTTCAATTTTCGTTAGTAAATAACCATTTTTAAACTCATAATATACAGTGGTTACAATAATTCAAAATTTATTTTTCGCATTGTCAAATAGCCTATTATGTGTGGGCTAAAGCGTCGCAAATGGTACCATTATACTTTTGTACTAATTCATGTTCTCTGATTTGTTGATTAAGTTAATATCGAGGAGTTTATTACGTTATCAAAAAATAATGTTCACAGATTTATGGCTGATATTTTTCGCATTGTCAAATAGCCTATTCTGCTTTCTTTTCTTTTCCCACTACATGTTACGCGTTGGATATAATAAGTGTCTGGTGGGGGTAGGGGTGGACGCGTCCCGCGAGGAGGAGCAGCGCTCGCGCCTGCTGGTGGCGCTGGGCGAGTGGCTGCGGGCGGCGTGCGCGCGCTACTGGATCTACGTGGTCGTGATCATGCTCTTCGTGATCGGCATCACGGGCGACCGGATGACTATATTCAGGATCATATACATGTTCCTATTCCTGTTTTTCATACTCATGTTCCAGGTATTTTATATTTTTAACAACAACAGCCTGTAAATTCCCACTGCTGGGCTAAAGGCCTCCTCTCCCTTTGAGGAGAAGGTTTTGTAAGATATTCCACCACGCTGTTCCAATGCAGGTTGGTGGAATGCACATGTGGCAGAATTTCTATGAAATTTGTCACATGCAGGTTTCCTCGCGATGTTATCCTTCACCGCTGAGCACGAGATGAATTATAAAGACAAATAAAGCACATGAAACAGCAGTGCTTGCCTGGGTTTGAACCCGCAATCATCTGTTAAGATGCACGCGTTCTAACCACTGGGCCATCTCGACTCAGACGTAAACGAAAGTTAAAACTCTTCTTTCGAATGCTTTATTTAAGACCTAAAATTGATGAAAGTTTGAACAGATTAATATATGAGTTTTACGAATATATTGTAAAAACTTGGTTCTTTCTTTACTTTCCTTAACATATAACCCATTGCAAGTAATTATTTATTTCATTTACTTAATATTTTTGCAGATAAGTTGGTACTGGTGGCGTCGTCTGATGTACGTCTTTTGGATAACAGTTATTATATATTCGATGATCAATCTTATTCTAATTTATATATACCAGTTTGATAATTTCTCGAAGACCATAGAAACGTATTTGATGATCAACGAGAGATTGTAAGTATTTTGCTCAAATTTGCAATTAACAATGTGATCAATTAAAAGACTGATTGAAGACGTGGGATTTTTTTTTAATTTTTTTAATTTTTTTTAGGCAACATGATCTGGGCTTAGAACCCTATCATCGGGCAGACTTATTCGTAAAACTACTAACACCGACCTTGTTTCTCATCATTACAATAATGCAAGTGCACTATTTCCATAAAGACTTTATGGCATTATCCGACCCTAAAACGAGGTTAGTCGAAATAGGATGAAAGTCTGAACTGTATAAATTTAATTTGAATTGTTTATACCTTGTTTTGCGTTTCAGGACAAATAGTATAGCTAGAGATGTAGACTCGAGTAGACCTAGTCAAGGCGGTGCTTCCACTATGAAAGATGATGTAAGTGCATTTATCTCAACGCCATTTAATATGTACCTATATTATGTTGAAAAAAAGTGTCGTAAAAATGAGTTTACCATTTTCCAGCTGCCACCGCTACCCCTAGAAGGTAGACCCGCAAACGAGCACTCGGACAGCGACACTGAAGCAGAGCAGTCTATAGGAACGTCTTCCTTCAATACTGCTGCTCGTCGTTCTATGTACAGGTAAGCTTATTCGTGTGTGAGTGTGTGAGTCTTGGCCCGCCAATCATCCGCTATTAGAATAACTATGGGGCTAAAACGGAGAAAATTAAAGTTGCCGCAAAGTTGCAAACACTTAATCGAACGTCGTATTTCAATCCGTAGTACACTGATTGATTGGCATTGCAGGACAGTGCCCGTGCTTCTATTTGAAGAAAAAAAAAATGTTTAAACCTATCAATTGATTCACTTTAACTTAGCCCTTTCATAAATTCAAATCTCCTGTAAAAATAATCGGTAAATAAAGCATATTGTTAAATGCACGATTATATACATAATAAAAGCGTATACAATTGAATTTACGTTAACATGATTTTATATATTTAAATGTTGAAAAAGAGTTCTTGCCAGTGCTTCTCGGTAGAATCTACATTCCGAATATAGTTTTGGCTTCACTCAATATAGTTTTTATCGATATATGTATATATATCGATAGAACTATATATACATATCGATATGATATGTGTATAAATATGTCGATTAAAAAGTGTTCGTAAAAGCCTACTGGAAGACAGTATATGTCGACATGGGTTTGAGCGCGTTGCGGTGGTGTGGTATGCGCAGGAAGGCGTCGCGCAGCCGGTCGCAGGCGCGCGGCGGCGGCGCGGCGTGGCGCGCGGCGCGCGGCTGGGCGTGGCGGCGCTGCGGCGCGCTGCGGCGCCGCCTGGCCGACTGGACCGACAAGGCCTTCATCCTACTCGACATACACCTCATCAAGATCGTCTTCCTCTCGCTCATGCTGCTCTGCGTCTTTAATGTAACATTCTTTATATTATTTCATCATTATCTTATCTTGTAAATGATTATTATGACGTGTTATGATTCTTCTTTTTATTTAAAAATTTAAAATCGATCTTGAACATATGTTAGACTGAGCTTTAAAGTAAACGATGAAATGTCAGAAAGTGATGTAAATTACATTTAAAGTAATTACGCATCAAAAGTAGGAAGTTTCACTGCAGTCGACCGACTTGCAGCATCGCACTGAATAGCATTACAGACGTCAGGGATACATCTCATCAAACATTTAACAATTGATATTTTTTATATTTATTTTGTTAAAAAAAATTAAAGACAGCTTAGCAACCTACGAGTTATGTTCATGGCGTGACAATTAAAGTCTGAACTCAGTCAATGACAGCATAAAAAGAGCCATTGTTATTTGGCAACAAAACTAAGATAAACAATGAGAATAAGTTAATATTTTTTATTATAATGATACTAAAGTATATCTGAACATTGTTTGCAGGTCTGTGCGATGCACGTTCCAATAATGATAATTATCGCACCGGCGCTCTTGCTGAGCTCTCGTAAGCAAAGAATATGCGTATTGCTAATATCTACTCTGATAAGTGTATATTTCATGGCGAAGATGGTCTACCAAATAGAGTACATCAAACATTCATTTTTTGATGTGAATTGTACAAAGGTAAGTAAAAACTTCCAGCTGCAGATGTAATTAAAGAAAAAGCCACATCATTTCAAAGTAAATTAAATCGTTGGCACAGGTTTGGGATAACTAACGGAGTATAAAAAAAAATTAACGATGAAAGTTTTGTTCCGTTTTCATAGTATATACTGATTATTTTGCACACGATTTCTAAAACGATTTTATATGCATATTTTGCTTATGTTTTTCATATGTAATATTAAATATGTGAATAAGTGGAGACCAAGTATTCTTTATTTGTGTATATGCTTCTCGGGCTCAAAAATGAACACAAAAATCGTGAAGAAGTAGATTTTCTAGATCTGCCTTAGAAGAAGGAATGACATTTATGGGTTTTTCTTAATTTTTACTATTAAGCCAAATTCGTGCAGGGATTGTTTATAGCAATCAGTAATCAGCTTCATTATTTCAGATGGGAGAGAATAGTACAATGAATACTACAGTTTATAACAACGCCGAATGGGTTGGGTTCAGCAAGGCGACGTCGAAGCGACCTCTAGTGGTGCTCCTAAAGGGCTATATAGGCCTAATCGCTGTTTTCACCTTCTACTCACTAGTCACATACAGGCAACAAACACTCAGGTAGTCAGATTATTCTATAATAAAATAGATTCTATCTCAAATGCTACGACTAGATTAGCCTTAGCAAAAATGTAACTAATATTTTTAGGAGCATGGGTCTCCTACCGGCCAACAAGGAGAAGATAATGTTTCCCGATGTCACCCGCGTGGACGCGGATAAAAACCTGATACATTGCTTCAAGTACTTGGTGAACTACGGCTTCTACAAGTTTGGAGTGGAGGTAGTAAAGTAAAGTAAAGTAAAGTAACAGCCTGTACATTTCCCACTGCTGAGATAAGGCCTCCTCTTCCATTAAGGAGAGGGTTTGGAACATATTCCACCACGCTGTTCCAATGCGGGTTGGTGGAATGCACATGTGGCAGAATTTCGATGAAATTAGACACATGCAGGTTTCCTCACGATGTTTTCCTTCACCGCCGAGCACGAGATGAATTATAAACACAAATTAAGCACATATATATATATAGTGGTGCTTGCCTGGGTTTGAACCCGCATTCATCGGTTAAGATGTACGCGTTCTGACCACTGGGCCATCTCAGCTCTCAGCAGGAGTGGAGGTAGTACTTTGAAATCAATAACTGAAGCGTCGGGTGAGTCCCGAAGCGGCGTGGTGACGTGCGTGTGGGTGCAGATCTCGCTGATGTGCCTGATGGGCGTGATCGGCTCGCGCATGGACGTGTGCGCCGTGCTGTACGCGGGCTGGCTGCTGGCGCTGGCGGCGGCGCGGCGCGCGCGGCTGGCGCGCCTGTGGCCCGCCTTCACCGCCTGCGTCACGGCGCTCGTGCCGCTGCAGTACATGCTGGCCGTGGGCTTCGTGCCGCAGCTGTGTCTGCGCTACCCCTGGAGCGGCAACGACCAGGTGCCCTCCTCGCTCCACTGTTCTGTGATCACTTTTGAATCTTTATCAATACTTTAATTCCATTGATCATTTCAATCATTCATCAAAGAAATAAATCATTTAAAAAAAATAACATACAGGCCAATAACGGCTAACAAATTACATTGTTTTAAAGATATTGTGGCGTATAAATTGCCTAATCTAGATCTTACGACACAGGATCCAAATGAGCTTTATAATTCATTTTTTGAAGTAATACTAAAAGAATTTAACAATATATTTAAAATGAAATCATGTTATAGTAACACAAAATTAAAGTTTAGTGACTGGGCTACTGTTGGTATTTATAAAAGTAGAAATAAATTATACGACTTATATGATATGAGGCGGTGGAAACGAAGCGTAGCCTTTAGCGTAGCGTCATTAAATATTCCAAAATTTTTAAAACAGTATGCATTTCTGCTAAGTCCTTATATTTAAAGAAAAAAATCCTGAATTCTGATAATAGAATTAAAGCCACATGGGACGTTATTAGTAGTGTTAGTGGAAAACCCAAAAAGGAAATGATACCAATAGAATTGAACACAGGTCGTAGATACACAAGTTCTGAATTAGAGGTTACTAATTTATTTGAAACATTTTTTAATAAAGTACCCCATAAAATAACATTTCATTTAAAATCATCTACATCAAATGCAGCTAGGTTATTAAATAATAGTGTTTCTAAATGCGTTATTGATTTTTCATTTGAAATGGTTTCTGCAATATGTCATAAAAGTATTTAAAACTGTAAATATTAAAAAAATAACGACATATGGGGCATTTCGGTAAAAATTTTTAATAACATCATATACGATATTGCTCCGTATATAGCAGTAATTTTTAACAAGAGTTTAGACATGGGTTCATTTCCTAACTTGTTAAAATGTAGTAAAGTTTTACCACTTTTTAAAACTGGAAACAGAAGCGATCCCGGTAATTACAGGCCGAGGACGAGCCATTTCGGTACAAATGCTATTTTTCATGGTGAGCAATTCGGTTTTAGAAGAGGTCGCTCGACAACTGATGCGGGGATTGCGCTTCTAAAACATATTTACGATGCTTGGGAGAAATCACAGAACGCTATTGGAGTATTCTGTGATTTATCTAAAGCATTCGATTGTGTAGAACACGAAACGCTTCTTTATAAGCTCAAATATTACGGTTTTAAAGGTAAAGCTCTTGATCTCATCGCTTCATATTTAAGTCAAAGAATCCAGCAAGTTTTCATTAATGGAATAAAGTCTTCTGAATCTACGTTAAAAATGGGAGTTCCACAAGGTTCAATTTTAGGTCCCTTTCTATTCCTAGTAAATATAAATGATCTTCCTTTCTTTGTTAAGGGTATTTGTGGTATAGTGTTGTTTGCTGACGATACTTCGCTGATTTTTAAGGTTGACAGGAAAAAAAATGACTATGACGATGTGAACGGTGCATTATCACAGATACACAATTGGTTTACAGTAAATAATTTAGTTTTGAATGCTCAAAAAACAAAATGTGTAGTTTTTACCCTACCTAATGTTAGCAAGCAAAATTATAATATATCTTTAAATGGTGACCGTCTTGAAGTAGATGATACGACGGTGTTTTTAGGAATAGAATTGGATTCCAGACTTCAGTGGACTTCTCATTTATCATCCCTAACAGGAAGACTCAGCTCCACAACATACGCGGTTAGAAAAGTTAGACAACTAACTGATATTGATACCGCTCGTTTAGTTTATTTTGGTTATTTTCACAGTATTATGTCATATGGCATATTACTTTGGGGTAACGCTGCAGATATTGAATCTGTCTTTGTTTTACAAAAGAGAGCCATCCGGTTTATTTATAATCTTGGAGCTAGAGACTGTCTTCGGGATGTTTTTAACAAAGTAGGAATACTCACTGTTGCGTCGCAATATATTTACAACAATATTATGTATATTCACAGTAACATTGATCACTTTGATAAAACCAGTGATAATCATTGTATGTGCACTAGGAGTAAGGATAAGCTTATAACGCCAAGTTTCCGACTCCGCAAAGTCAATAAATCCTTCTTGGGGCAAGGTATCCGTTTCTATAATAAAATTCCGCAGAAATTTTTAACTTTGCCGTTTAGTAAATTCAAATCGTTTGTAAAAAACACATTGTTAGAAAAAGCATATTATTCGATACAAGATTTTGTAGATGATAAAAAAGCGTGGAGTTAATACCTGTTGACTTCCAAGCAGGATACATTAATTGAAATAATTGTATTTAATTAACATTGTATTATTAGACGTTGTATTTTTTAAATGTTAAAAAAGAGTAACTACTGAGTTTCTTGCCGGTTCTTCTCGGTAGAATCTACTTTCCGAACCGGTCGTAGCTTCACTTAATTGTAAAATGACGATTCAAAAGTGCTTATAAAAGCTTACTTGAATAAAGTTTATTTTGATTTTGATTTTGATTGATAACATTTTTGTAGCAAATGAAACATATCCGTACCTGGCTCTTCTTACCGTACGACGACGAGCCCCCGCATGCGGTGAAGCTAATCTTCGATTACTTCCTGCTCCTGTTCGCGGCGCGCCAGTTGAGGGTGTTCAGAGTCGAAAAAGTCCACGGCGATACTTACGCCGGCGGTTCCAACAGCGAGGACATCGGCAAGGACTGGGAGACCCCCAACTTTGTTAATCCAGTTCCGGACTTTTTAGGATATGTCGGGTAAGGGTAACCGTATTGTGCAGATCTTATACGTTCGTTATTATAAGTTCTCTTTACTTATAACTTTGACATGTTTTGTTTGTTAAAATAGCGTACTAGTCGCCATCTTTGAAAATGATTTACAATTTGAAGAAAATACTACTTGAATTAAATTAATGTACTTCTCTGTGGTCTTAAAAGTGGTAGTAAATTGTTTTTTTAAACGTATTTTAAATGCTAACTATAAATCTATTATGTATAATTATTATATATTTTTTAAAAAATGTAGTATTTATAACTTTTTTGTTTTACAGATCATGGTTAGATGTCTTAAAGAGAATGGTATTTCTGGGCATGTTGTGGGTGACCCTCGCCATTATGTTCATGACGGGCACCAATCGTGTCAATCTGTTTTCGATGGGCTATCTCATCGGGTCCTTCATATTCCTGTGGCAAGGGACAGACTTCTATTTACGTCCAAAGGAAGCTATATTGCAATGGTAAGTCTTGATAGAGCTGAGATGGCCCAGTGGTTAGAACGCGTGCGTCTTAACCGATGATTGCGGGTTCAAACCCAGGCAACCACCACTATATATACGTGCTTAATTTGTGTTCTAATTCATCTCGAGCTCGGCGGTGAAGGAAAACATCGTGAGGAAACCTGCATGTGTCTAATTTCATCGAAATTCTGCCACATGTGCATTCCACCAACCCGCATTGGAACAGCGTGGTGGAATATGTTCCAAACCCTCTCCTTAACGGAAGAGGTGGCCTTTATCTCTGCAGTGGGAAATTTACAGGCTGTTACTTTTTTTTTAAGTCTTTGTTGGCATATTGTATTATTGGACATTTAAGAGAATAGTATAACTTTTTTAAAGTTACCAGAAAGCGATTAACTGATAGATAAATTTCAATAAAATTAATTTTAATATTATATGTTACGAGAAAACAAATACATTGAAGATGAAAAATAAAATAACTTGTAGTACTTATCGAAAATTCCAGGTGGTCCTGGCTCCTCCGCTACAATGTGTCGGTTGTGGTCGTGAAGGCGCTGCTTCAAATCCCGGGCTGCATGTTCAGCTCGGTGCTGCAGGAACACGCGTGCTGGCTCGTGCAGCTGCTGGGCATCGGATGCGTCGACAAGTTCGCCGGCGGGAACATCGCCAGGTTCCTTAAGATGCAGTATGACAAGGTATGACAATTCGAAATTATGTCCCAAATAATTCTTAAAGTGAAAAATATTACTATAACACCAAATGTATTACGTCTGTTGCACTACTATTTATTTACTTTTCAAAATTACGTGTAATTTTAATATGAAATTTTAAGCCAGTAGAAAATTAATTATGAAGTTTTTTCTTAGGATTCAATGTGTTCGGTTCCTCAAGAAGACATTGGTTTGGCGTGGGATGGAGTTTGTTTCGCGTTCCTGATATTGCAAAGGAGACTTTTCCACAGTTACTATTTCTACCGAGTTATCGATGAAAGCAAAGCGACCACTGTTCTCGCATCTAGGTAGTCATTTTACCTCTTAATAAGCGACCAAACTTGTTATTAATATTTGATAGGACTACTTCTTAAAATCTACCAATTTCTAGAGGTGCGGATTTAATTGAAGAACTTCGTCTAAAACAAATGAACATTCAAGAGGAACAAGAGGTTAAGATATTGGAAAAGATTAAAGTTAAAATGGAAAGGATTAAAGCAAATCAGAAGAAGATACAGGGAGTTATGTCAAAGGAACCCGTACACCACGACGCAGGTACATTCGTAATATTTATACTTGTAGTATGGATACTTAAATGGTAACATAAAACAAAATATATTGAACGATTAACGGTTTGAACTTATGAAAGGGATTCTGTTACAAAAACGGCTATTCTAATAGTCAAATGTATTTAGTGTATAATGTAAATCAGTCTCTAAGCATCAGTTGCTTTTCGTGCTATCACAATAATAGAAGAGGAGGACGAAGAAGAAGATGCAACGCAACCCGGCGAGTCGGAACAAGTGCCGCTCGTGCGCGGCGACTCCGAGGAGTCCCGACGCGGCTACCACACGCCCGCCTCCCCCTCGCCTCCCCCCTCCCCGCGTGGCTTCCACACTCCTCTGAGCGAGGCTTCCGTGCCCTCCTCTCCCGCGCGGCCCTCCCTCCCCGCGCTGCCGCAGCCGCCCTCCCCGTCGTCTGCCCTGATGACGGTGTCGCTCGACGCGTACCTGGAGCCCCGGCGCATATCGTTCGAGTCCCCGCCGTCGTCGGAGCTGCTGCCGCGCGCGCAGACTCCCGAGGAGTCGTACCCGGTGTTCTCCCCTCCCCCCATCCGGCGCCGGCACACGGTGGCCAGCCCGAGCCTGCTGCAGCGGACCTCGATCGTTTCCTACTCGAGTCGCGCCGAGCCCAACTCGCATCACACGTGTAACTACGCTATGAATTACGCGCACTCGATGTATTCTTTGTATTCTAAATTTCGAGATAATAACACGAAGCGGTACGACATAATATTATCCTTTAAATTAGTATGCGAAGAACGCGAGGTCGACAGTGTTATTATTAAGAAAAAATAGATTTTTGTACCCTTTTGAACTATTTTTCACAGTTGTATATACTGTATAGCATTTTTAATAAATCAATGTGTGTGATATTGTGTCTTTAAAACTTTTTTTTTATTTGTACATAGGAAGTGGTACCGTTTCCGCGCCAGTCACACATAGACACAAAGGTATAGTTCATAGATAAGAGGGTGACGGTTGGTGATTATTAATTTATTAAAATCATATAAAGTACCAATTTTGTTTGTATCCATTACGTACCTCCGCTTTGAAACGAACATTCATTCTCCCGGTTTGTGCCATAACCAAATCCATGATTTACACGTCCCTGACATGAACGACAAAACCAAGATATGATACTAATATCTGTAAACGCGCTTTAGTGTTTAACTTTTGTCTCCGAATGAGCGAATAAATACCTAACAATATGGAAAGAAAATTTTGTCTTCTTGAAATCTGACTGCCGAACTTCAGTTGCTTAATTGTGGTGTGAGAATGGTGTTGAGTTATGCCTTTCTTTGTAGCACGCGTGAGACCTCCGTTTAAGCCGCCCGCCAGCCACCAGAAGGGTAATGTTGCGTGAAGTGTCCCGGCTAACCTTTGTCATTCTAATACTAACAGCTGTTGCTTACGATAATCATACTTAGGCTATGTTGCGACGGTGACTGTCTCTTAGGTTCTTTTGTCATGAAAATGATTTCGGTTTTGTAAAATATGTAAATAGTACACCGCTGTGTTTGCAAAAGGACGTGAAGGGCGCTTTTGCACGAATTTGTTTTCTGGCTCTGACTTGCATTAGTCACTATTGTCATCACTTAAATGTTTGCATGGGTTGGATGCATTTGCTTGTAATTTTTATTTTATTAACTCGCTATAAAAATATTTTTTATGTTATAGTTATATTTATTCATAGATATACATAATATGTATTTTTTATAAGTTTTTTTCTATAAATCTTTAAGTTCGTACTTCAATTTCACCAATTTAGATGTTTTGCATGCAAGATATATTCATTGGACCAAGCTATTTGTAAAAATGCTGATTTCAAAATGATTTATTAATAAATCTACAGTTCGACATTTTCGTTTATTTTCATTAGTCGTAATTATACAAATAAAGTTGTTTTTGAAGTCGGTATTTTTACATACAAAATTAATTTTCAATAAATCAGCTACAGTTAATTATTTTCTTACAAATGTTGTACAGTGCATGCTAATAAGTTTTTTTTTTTTTTGAGTATCGTATTAATATAAAAAAACCTCATCTTTATACAGCGGTGCGTTCCGGAGACTACTACATGTTTGATGAGTTTGACGATACTGATGTACACTTGAAAGACGATGAGTCCAGTTCAGACGAAGAGGCCCCGAAAACTATGGGTTTCGGGAAGGTAAGTTAATATGAATTCTAATTGGCTTCTGGTGCATTTTTGTAAGGTTCGTTGTGGGATATAGATAAAGGTTGCACGGGAGTTTATATTGTGATGTAATGAAATGAATGTAATGTACTCGTGAAAGGTTATGGGATATTGTAAAGATTTAGTCTCCTTTTGCACGAAGGAAAGTGTATCGTGAGGTTTCGTCTTGCACGCAATGAGTACGACTAGTATGTCTAGTTTTCGTTACATTAGCTATAACTCGACTCGATTAACAATTTATTGTTGAAAATGATAAGAACATGTTTCATATTGCGCCCTGGGCAGCTTATGGTGACTAACAAGCTTTGCACAAGGTGAACACGCACACTTCGTTTCTCGATAGAACTGGTCGTTTTAAAGAAACAACTCTCGTAAATATAAACGGTAAAGATATCTAAGAGTACAAAGTAAGACGAGATATATCGAGAATCGCGGTGCACGTGTGTGAGAGGGTGTGTGTGGCAGCTGGTGTCGACGGCCATCAAGACGGACGTGCGGCGCGCCGTGTCGCTGCGCCGCGCCTCCGCGCCCGCCGTGCGCACGCGCGCCTCCTCGCTCACCTTCCCCTTCTCCTACCCGCGCCAGGTGACTATGCCGCCGCTACCCTTGTCGGTGCCTCGAATCGCTTTCGTAAAATCTTGCCAAAATGAAACAATAAATTGAAATGATAGATAATTAATTTTAATTAAAAGTAATGATGGAACAGATAAAGTATGAAAATGTTAATACCGGAATGTTTCTATGTAAAATAAAAAAAAACCTTTATCGTCTATTGCGATACTAGTGATGAGACGTTCTCGAATCGATTTTTTTTTTCCGAATGCAGAGTAGAATTTTCAATGTAAAATATTAAGCATGTAATAACAGTGCAGTTCGAGTTTTCGTTCTTTAAATTTTTCTCGACATTTTATGTAGTTTTCTCATTTTAAATTACAAATTTCATCATTCGCCCATTCTTCCACTATTGATATGAAGTATTAGAGTATTAAATGTATTCAGTGATTTCTTAGCATATATTTTAAATCATATTAAATTGTTGTAAGATGTTGTTTAGTAGATATGCTCATTTTATAAATGATTAGGCAAAAATATATTTAATTTCAGCGCCAAAGCCCCGGTTGATTGGTAAAAGCATTGTTGTGCATGTTTTGGAGCTTTTGTGTTTTGTGTTTTTGCCTTTATGCACTGTTTTTATTTATAAGTAAATGTTATTGGGAATATATTGTTATTATTTTTTAATACACAATTATTTTATTATACTTGTTTCTAATTTTTGTTATGTCTTTTTATTATTATTTCTATTTTATTATATTGTATGCGTCGTAGAATTCTTATATTTTGCTATTGACTTTTTAGGGTCGCTCAACTACATCTCGTTCAGAGGCTGTACGGGAAGCTGATGTGGATGTTAAGATATCAGAACAGGATCGGCCCGGACCTTCATCAGAATTAGATGATTTTGCACCGCAACCAGGTAATTCTATGAAATATATTTTTTTTATACATATTTATTAACAGATAATGTTACCGGTATGATTCACTTATTTCTCTAGCTCTTAGGTAACAATATGGTATATTCTTTGCAGAGTCGGAGTCGTTCATTGATAAATTAAAAGGATTCCTGGACACAGCCGCAGCCTTCATATCTAGTATACTTGTATCCTTGACGCGCCATCTAATGAAATATTCGCGAGATTACAGATATGTGTCGCGTACGTTATCTGTTGAAAAGAAACGACTAAAGGTATGAATTATAGTAAATTAATCAATACAAAGCAATTTTCTTTTAAATAGAATAATCAATAATATATTTACTAATTTCAGGAGAAGGAGGGTTTCGGTATCGGTCGACGAGAAGGTTCGCAGATGATATGGGAGCCGCTACCTGAAACGCTGATGCATCAGTGAGTATCATGCTTTATTAATGTATATTTGAATAATTGAAAATTACTGTAAGGGTGGAAGGTTAGAATGCTTATAGGTGCTCGTTTGGTCGGCTGTATTTATATTGCGTAAAATCATTTACTAAACATAAAATGTTATGGTAGTATTATTTTCTAGAGAACAGTATTTAATGTAGATTTTTTAAGTGTTTAAAGGGTAGTTGTAAATCCATCTTGTATTTAGGTAGCTGGTAGTGACTAGTGACCTTTTTTGCATGCTGCCTTTACTAATAGGGAAATGGAAAGATCAAACAACAATCTCCTTCAGCCGCCAGAGGACGTGGGGTAGGTACTAATCTATATCTGCACTGTCATGCACTAATATCTGAATTAGTTTTTTTAGAAATTAGCCTTGAGTAGAAAATCTTAGATATTAGTTCAGAAATGTTACTAAAAGTTTAACTTAAGTTTGGTAGCGGTTTGTCCTAAACAAACTAAATTTAGCTGAAGTTATAGTAGTTTACATTTGCACTTACCACTAGAAGCTCCCACTAGCGACGCTATAGTACAAAAATATAGAAAAAAACTGTTATGTAAAGATTATCCACAAATATTCGAAATTATTACAACACGATTCGGAATGGGGGTTCAAAATTGATATGATGGGGGTGTTTCCAGCCGTAAGTTAAGCGATTTAAGCGTCCCGGAGATCCGCATCTTGGCGGCCAGCGTGGAGGACGGGTTGGACGTCGCCTCGAGCGCGTCCTCCGACGACACCTCCGAACACGAGAGCGCCTTTAGCTTACAGACCACCGAGAGGTTCAGTGCCCGACAGATCCTCCACTGAACTCTTACTGAACTGTTACTCGTTTCATATCATCTACATTTGTTTAACTAGCACCATTTCATTGCATTTCTAAATATATATAATATGATATGTAGTCAATTTTGAAACGGTTGGTAATAGCAGTGGAGGTTCTGAAGGAAAAAGTTTTGTCTGACGCTTTTTATGGGCTTTTGCTACACATATCAACTGTTTACATATGTCGATATTGCACGGCGTTTTTATTCTAATTAAATGTAGAGTCTGGTAAGTACTATCAATTAACTGACTTGATCGTAAAGTTTGTTTAGCAGATGTTTAGTTAAACACAGATTTCACTTTCTTTTTCATTATTTATTTGAAATTAGAAACAAGAGGACAGCTATGTACAGGAGGCAATGTTTAACTAATAACTTTCTGTCTTTACAACATTTATAAATCAGTCCGTGAATGTTTCGAAAAGATGTACTCCGATGGATAACCTTTATTCTAGTATTATAAAATATTAACTCTTACTTGTACCTGATGTTCTATTTATTGTTGTAAAAATTTATACTTCTTTTTCTCTTAAACACAATCTTTGTTTTCGGTGTAATCTTCTTTTTCTCGTTCTAAGCACGTCTGAACTTTCTACGTTGCATGAAAATAACTAAAACAAATATTACAGTAAGGATGTGACGACGTTGGAAGAGCAGGACGATTCGATGTTTAAGCAAGAAAAGTCGCCAATAATACACCTCGTTTATGCATTGTGGTATGCCGTTTTGGCGCATACAGACATCGTCTGTTACATTATGGTGTTCATAAACCAGGTAAATATCCCTAAAACACGGATACCTTTAGACCCCATGTGCCGGATACAGCGTCTTTCCCAAAAGTTATTCAAACTTTGACAAGTCTATATCTTATAACTGTAAGGCAATATGTCAAAATTTACTCATTAAGAACATTGTTAATTATATATGTGTGTACATATATAAAAGTCATTACTAGAATGTCAAAAAAATAAGTAGATATGTCATTTTTAATGAGTCCTTGAATTGGGTAAATTATAATTACTAAATTACAATAATGAAATTGAGACATAAGACTAAGTGTACGTAAGTGGTTTTAATAATAATAATAACTTTACTGTTAAAACTTTTTTTAGATCCAATCGGCAACAATTCTTTCCATCCCATTGCCGCTTATGGTGTTCTTATGGGGAACTTTGACCATACCGCGACCGACCAAAACCTTTTGGGTTACCCTCATTGCATACACTGAGGTGAGATATTTCATTGCAATCCTATAGATATTTATCTTGTTATTCATTAGATATCTAATAGTGTCAACAATTCATATATGTTTATATTTTAGGTCATAGTATTAATAAAAAGCATGTTCCAATTCGAAATCTTACCCTGGAACCAAAAAGCTATACCAGCCAACATGCCTTTCACGGCGCCGAGAATAATCGGAATAGAGAGGAAATTCAACTATGCATTATATGACCTACTTCTTCTACTCATTATATTTTTACATAGGTAATGTATTTTTAATTTACCTTAAGTATTTAGTTTTCATAAGTACTTATATAAGTGCTTACATAAGTATGTACCTATCTCTATCTCTAAACAAGTAATTACTGAGTTTCTTGTGGGTTCTTTTTGTTTCAATCTGTATTCAGGTCATGGAGGGGTGAAATGCAATATAACTACAAACAATTATATTAGCATTTCATTGCATTTCCTTCATTTTGTGTCTTTTACTTTTGATAAAGTTTTTTTTTTAAGTTGAAATACATCATACGTACATACATTTTAAAGTACATATATAATTATTATTTTTTAGATTTATGTTGAAATCACTGGGGTTGTGGAAGGAATCAACGCCGGAGGTAGAATTGAAAGAGGACATGGAGTATCCCTTGAGCCCCTCTGATACCCAATTGCTGGTCGAAGGTCGAGGCGAAGAAGTCGGTCGGAAGTATCTGGAAATGCACGAAAGGCCGACCCCGTGAGTGATATTACTTATTCTGCCTACTGTATTTGTTATAAGTCGAACGGGGCACGTGATTCGAAGCTACTGTGACATCTCGAAAAGGGGACCTTTACACGATTAAAATATATACTATACAACATGTAAGGATCATTCTCGTCATACTCCCTACATAGAAAACTATTAGCAATCCCGTCAACATCATAATTCGCTTGACGTAATCCCATTTACTCCAAGTGCATAAGAAAACGCGAGTCTGCCAAAATACGCAGGCGGGTCCCTCGGGAGCGCCTCGCTGGTACCGCTCCCGTGTGGACTCCTAAATATATAATATGCGGGCAGACAGTAGTGCGAGGCCGCCAGCTGCGTCCAGGAGGCGCGCCGGCCGCGCACGCGCCGCACTCGCGCCCGCGCCGCCTCCGCCGCCCGCTCCCGCGCCCGCCCCCGCGCCCGCGCCCGCGCCCGCACCTCCCGCCCTCGCAACCCCCACGCCCTCCCCCTCCCGCACCATCGACACTTCCGGAATATTCGCCCGGCTCTCCCGTTTCATCCGCAGTTATTCTCCGTGGCCCGCGCAGTAAACATATTAAAATATATTTAACAGTAGTGCTAGCGTCACCTTACGTACTTTAGGAGAACGTATGATTGATAGAAAAAATTATCTTTTGTAACAAGAATTGATGATGCTAGATTTTAGAGACTGTAGGTAGTTTAGACTTTGAAGTGGTTATGATGACTAACACTTTAGTAAAAATGTAATTTAATTAATTACCTTGAAAGTTTAATTGTATACGTATTTAGTTAATTATTTAACATGTAATTAATGTAGTATTTATTTAGTCACCTAAAATAATGACTTAACTCACGTTAATTTAATTATTTTTCCCATAAATACAGGCCCGCAGAAACAGAGACGAACGATGTACCCGAAACTCCAAAAAAAACGGTAGAACTAAGAGAACCTGAGCAAATGAGAGAGACAGAAGATCACGACATAGAACAAGAACCGGGTCCCTCTAAAGTCATAGACGACGATCATTACAAGTAACTAATATTTATAAAAAATTTAATGAAAATTATACAATTTAATCTCGAAAGTCCTAAAGCAAGAATGTGGCACGAAAATTAATTGTTAATTTTATGTTGTATTTCTAGAGTGAATGACGACCAGGAACCGATAATAGCTGTTGCGACGACGTTAGAAGATACATACAGTCACTATCCTCAAGTTATTATGCTATCGTAAGTATCATATATTCGCATGAAATTCGACTTCACATAAATAAATATCGCCCTCCAGATCCTGAAAGTACTCAAAAGTTTTTATGTTAAAAACAGCATCATAGTCCAGCATGTCGCTATAAATGAATAATGGATGCATTAGTGATCAAAATAATACCTGATTATCTGTAAACTGTATGTCCATGTTAGATCAGAGGGTTTATGTTTCGGAAAAGAACTTGGAATTAGTTTTTATTAAGATAGTAAAAAGAGCTGAGATGGCCCAGTGGTTAGAACGCGTGCATCTTAACCGATGATTGCGGGTTCAAATCCAGGCAAGCATCGCTGATTCATGTGCTTAATTTGTCTTTATAAGTCATCTCGTGCTCGACGGTGAAGGAAAACATCGTGAGGAAACCTGCATGTGACAAATTTCATAGAAATTCTGTCACATGTGTATTCCACCAACCCGCATTGGAACAGCGTGGAGAGGAGGCCTTTAGCCCAGCAGTGGGAATTCACAGGCTGTTGTTGTAAGATAGTAAAATGACATACACCTGGCATTAATGATTGGTGTGGTGCGGTGCAGCGTGAAGCGCTACCTGGCGCCCACGCGGCACTTCTTCCAGCGCATGCTGGCGCCGGGCGCGCGCGTCACGGCCGACATCTACGCCTACATGTTCCTCTGCGACTTCTTCAACTTCCTCGTCGTCATATTCGGCTTCGCTGCCTTCGGAGTGAGTATACATATCTCTATTTGTCCTTGGAACATGACGGTCGATTCTGAAAGCGATTTAATTGAAACTATGAGTTATGACCAAAATTATTGTAACAGAAATTAAACATTTGTGCATGTCGTTCCATCCCAAGTGATAAATTTAATTCTCGTTCTTTCTATAATAAATGCTACATAGCAATAGCGGATAGCTGTTGGTGTTAGCATATTTGGCATAAAATACTCACATGTTATTATGTATTAATAAAATTAAATGCTTATATATATATATATATACAAATATGAACTAAAACTATTTACTGTATAAATCTTGACCGCGTGGAATGGTGGCAAGAATGCTAGCAGCATTTCCCCGTTGAATCGCAATTCCTATCCTCTGGGCAAAAAACGAACCAGCCCTCCTGTCACCAGTGGAGGCAAAGAGGCAAGGTGTTATACTTTTGACGAAGCTTTTCGCACTACTACTATTAATTGTATTAATAAATGTAAATATATGACATGATAATACCATCCTCAGACTCATCAAGGGGACGGCGGGGTTCAGGCTTATCTGGAAGAGAACAAGGTCCCGATCCCGTTCCTGGTGATGTTAATTCTTCAGTTCGGTCTGATCGTGATAGACCGCGCGCTGTAC
The DNA here is from genome assembly GCF_905220365.1 of Vanessa cardui. NCBI lineage: Eukaryota > Metazoa > Arthropoda > Insecta > Lepidoptera > Nymphalidae > Vanessa > Vanessa cardui. The sequence continues at coordinate 11,399,337 of NC_061129.1, forward strand.
CTGCGCAAGTTCATGCTGGGCAAGATACTGTTCCAGTACGCGCTCATCATCGGCGTGCACATTTGGATGTTCTTCGTATTGCCCTTCATCACTGAGAGGTTACTTAATATACGACTTGTTATAAAACCTTTATCTTAAGGTATTTTCTTCTATTGACTAATATGTGGGAAATTGTTTGATGTAATTATTAAGGTCTTCAAATTATGAGAGATGAGTTATAAACACAAACATATCTGCTTAATTTGTGTTTATAATTCATCTCGTGCTCGGCGGTGAAGGAGAACATCGTGAGGAAATTTGCATGTGTCTAATTTCATCGAAATTCTACCACATGTGCATTCCACCAACCCGCTTTGGAAAAACGTGATGGAATATGTTCCAAACCCTCTCCTTAATGGAAGAGGAGGCCTTATCTCAGCAGTGGGAAATGTACAGGCTGTTGCTTTACTTTACTACTTTAAATTATTCAATAAATATTTATAATAAAAAAAAAATACAATTTAAAGCTATTTAAACATTCCAGAACGTTCAACGCTCTGTTGCCGCCGCCCATGTGGTACATGGTGAAGTGCGTGTACCTGCTGCTGTCCGCGTACCAGATCCGCTGCGGGTATCCGCGCCGCATCATCGGCAACTTCCTCTGCAAGTCCTATCACTTCCTCAACATGGTTTGCTTTAGAGGGTGAGTGACCGTGCACGTTTGTTTAGACTGTAGATTTATTAAATAACTGATAACTGTTCGTTCCGACTCCCGCAATTATGTGTGGGCTAAAGCGTCGCAAATAGTACCATTATAGTTTTGTACTATCTACATCATATTTTCTGATATATTGATTAAGCTAATACTGAGGAATTTATTACGTTATCATAAAAAGAAAATATTTACAGATTTATGGCTGTGCCTTTCTTGTTCGAGCTTCGCACTCTGATGGACTGGATCTGGACGGACACATCTATGACGCTCATGGACTGGCTCAAAATGGAAGATATATTCGCCAGCGTTTTCTTACTAAAGGTGGGAGATGTACTTAGTTTAAATAGTACAAGTAGTTTAATAATTTCGTTTGTTTGTTATTATAAAACTGACTCGTTGACAAAGCGGCTACTTTAGGTAATTAACATCATCAGATTACCAGTTGAATTTCATGGTTTAAAGAATTTAACTGTATTATATTATCACATGTCTGGTCGCGTGCGCTCGCGTGGCAACGGACTATTTGCGTGGATATGACATAGCGGGCGGAGTTCCCTGTGTGATGCGCAGTGGACCCCGTGTGAATGTGTGTGTGTGTGTGTGTGTGCGCAGTGCTCGCGCTACGTGGAGGACGAGTTCCCGCAGCCGCGCGGCGCCAAGAAGTCCGCGACGTCCAAGTACCTGCTGGGCGGCGGCGTGCTCGCCTTCGTCATCGCCATTATCTGGTTCCCGCTCGTCTTCTTCGCCTTCGGAAACTCCGTAAGGATGTCTCCCTTGCTTCGCAAATACTCAAAATGATTTATTTTTACACTACTAATATCGTTGGAAAATATGTCCTGTTAGACGATTCTTGCTTGACTTCAAATATGGCCTTAGTGATTACTTTGATAAATATAAACACACAAACATTTATACATTGTTACTTGGCGATGAGAGGTTGAATTCTTTACTTGCTTTTGATTTCTGTAATGTTTTTTTTCATGATTCTAAAGGTTGGGCAACCGAATCCTCCGACAGACGTTACGGTGAAAATACGAATCGGACCATTTTTGCCAGTCTACCAGATGTCGGCACAATCGCATAACATAGACGTGTAAGTTTACGGTTTCGTGGTATTACGTTTCAAATCATTTAATATTACTCAAACACTTCCTGCGTTCCGTGGTATTATGTTTCAAATCATTGAATATTGTTCAAACACTTCTTGTATAAAGCCGGTCGTGTGATGCCCCCGCAGCTTCACGGAGCAGGACTACACGCAGCTGAGCAACCAGTACGCGCGCGACCGCACGGCGCAGACGTTCCTGTCCAACTACATGTACAACGACGTGGCCGTGGTCACCATCAACCCCAACTCCACCATGACGTGGCAGATCTCGCCGCCCGAGCTCGCCCGCCTCGAGCGCGAGGCCGTCTCCAGTATGTCTCTCTATCCATAATATATTTCGAAATCAATGACAGGTTTTCTTTTGATTTAATGTCATTTGTTTTTTTTAGACAGGCTCTATGTGGGCAATAATTTTTTTCAGCTCTCTAAAATTAAGTCATAACAATTTAATAAATTGCAAATTAAAAATCCTTTTTATTTTTCTGCACATTTACCACTGGAGCTCTTCTAAATGAGACTATAACCGATTTTTATATGCAGACAAGAATCGATTTATACTAATAATATATTATTTTTAAACAGCGGTAGAAGAAGAAGGAAGTAGAAGATTATTTCAATAAAAAAATTTGTTATACTATAAATAATTTTCTATAATAATGGAAATACTGTATTGAAATAAAACTAGTTATAACTGGTTTGAATCGCGTATATTAATTATTTTTAACATCCCGATGTTTCGAGCACTCTACAGCGTTCGTGGTCACGGGTAGACTGCGAAAATTTAAGACAACATTATGGAAATACTGTATTTGTCATTCGGGAAAAAGGTAACATACTAATTTGACGATCACAGATGCGTCGCTTGCGGTGAAGTTCACATACGTGATCACGCATCCGAGCAACAACGCGCAGAACCCACCCACCATAGACAACAATCGCGAGGTGCCGCTCGACGCCTACATCGACGGGAAGCCCAACCCCGAGAGGGAGACGCTGCTCAAGCTGCTGGCAGACACCGCCAAGCCCGACACCTGGTAACGACAGAACCAATCCCTAAAATAAAAAATCGACAAAGATTCGTATTTTGTATGCATACCTAAGTAAGCTAACGCTCGATAAATCTGTCGCACGCTTTTTTATTTATCACCCTTAACATTTTATTTCCAATAAATAAATAAATAATAATAAATATGAGACATCACATACATTACTCTGATCCCATTGTAAGTAGCTGAAGCACTTGTGTTATGGAAATCAGAAGTAACGACGGTACCAAGACAACATAGAAAACTAATGGTAATCTACATCGACTTGGCCGGGAATCGAACCCGGGACCTTAGAGTGGCGTACCCATGAAAACCGGTGTACACACCACTCGACCATGGAGGTCGTCAGAAATAGAAAATTGTATAACCAGAGTCTATAATACTACGAGATACTAATAGAATATTATGTTTTAGTTGTATTGTAATTTATTTTTAGGCTAAATGTGAAGATGCTCTTCCCGAAATTCCTAAAAGTCTTCAATAAGGGCACTACGAAGCCTGCCTACCAATTGATGCCCCCGATATCGGGGACGGGTGAGTCATTTGTTACCTCAACTAAACAAATCCTTTAGGAATACCCAATACTTTACACTAATCCGTACTAATTTTGTAAATGCGAAAGTCTGTCTGTTTATCTGTCTCGCTGTCACGCCAAAACTACTGGACTGATTTAAACGAAATTTGGTACACAAATAATCCAGAGCCTGAGAAAGGTCATTGACTACTTTTTAGGACACAAAGAGGTAACATCTTTGTATACCAATCATCGACATAATATTTAAAGTTAATTTGCAAATATATTAATATTCTACAAAGCTGCGGGTAATAGCTAGTATTTTATACTGGATACGGAATTATATCTTCGAAAATATAATCGAGTTAGAAAAAGTTGATAGCGAATTATTGTAACGATTAGTTTTTGAAATAAGAATTGTAATTCGCGCGCGTGTAAAAATGTGCTCGGCGTTTATGGCTGGCGTGAGTCTCATGTGGCACCACCCCGCACCCGGCAGAGCCCGACGACGCGCGCTTCTACCGCGACGTGCAGCTGCGCCTGGAGCGCGAGGGCGACAGCGTGTACTGGCGCGTGCGCGAGGCCTGCCAGCCCTCCGTGAGTAGCTCCGCCCGCGAGCCCGTCTGCGCACACGCGCACTGCACGTGGCCTACCGACCTATCTGTTCCTCTGTCTTTAATTTAATTATAGTCTGTTCGCGTTAAGAATGCAGTGAGTTGTCATTGTTCACCGGCACCTTTGACTAATCAAATCTTTTCAAATTACAAAGTTAAGTTCATATTGAACAGGTTAAGACATTAACTGATATTTTTATAATTTTAATTAAATTTTTATTATTATTAACTGATATTAAAAAAAATTAATACCACACAACTTTGTAAAAATAAAAGCGCGAGAAACGATGCCACCACGTCTTACAAGAAGAAATTGCCATGTGGGATTTAGATAATGTTATGGAACTAGCTGCAGAAAATTATTTTATTATAAACACTAACGACGACAGTAATAGTGTTAGTAATAGTGATTAAAATATTAATGACATAATTTCGATTTTTGACGTTAATGTCAAATTCATTACACTTAGTCTTTAAAACAAATATAGTTTGTTGGGATTTTAACACAAATATACATACACCTTTATCCTTCTTTTAAAAAGATTTGATTGGTCAAACAATGACAACTCACTGCATTCTTAACGCAAACAGACTATAGTGTGGCTCTGCCATTTATTCATTACCACGACCTAAATTCCAATTCAGTGGTGAAAGTAAGTAAAACTTGTTCTGCAAGCGATTGAATACCAGACTAATATTATTATTACACCATAGAACGAAAAAAGTGAGCGTCATAATATACCCATAGCTTACAATATTTTGGTCGCGAGAAGATTATACACTATAAGCGATCTAGCGCTGTATCTTTCAATCATTTGGATTTAAGTTAGAAGAAGATTTATCGCTGCAGTGAACATAAATTCTACTTACATCATTTAAAAAAAAAGTTGACATGAAGTTATGCACGTAACAGATGATGCTGACCCAAAAGTATTGCCTTTGGGATACCATTGCTCATACATTGACTTTGTATTAAATATAGAATATATAAAATTATAAGCTAGGCGCTAAGATCAATGTATAGTATTTTGCCGATGCTACATCTAATTTGTGTCGTACTATACCCTCTGCCGGCTCATAATTGTGTGGCGGTAAAACATAAACAGTGCTAAATAAACATAAGATCTTGCAACACCCTACTATTAACTAAATGAAATATTCATTGTTATTAAAATGTATCAACAGGATTACCTCGCAGCGATTCCGATGAACAACTGCGATATGCTCGTCATGTACACTTTCAATGACAAACTCTTCCCGGAGACTCTCAACTTTATATCAGGAGGAGGGTAAGTACGATTCCCTTCCAATGTTACATTTTTTCTCATGGAATACTAAATATTTGATTGTTGTATAGTAAATGTATTTGAAAAAAAGTATATTAAAAATATCAAAGTAATCAGCCATAATACAGGTTTAGCGTAGCTAACGTCAGCTTATCTATTACAAATATTGCTACAATACATCTCACCATATGTTTTGAAGTGTATTAAAATAAAAGCTTAAGTGAAGTCTCCGTATGTGTCTCCTTGGTCGGCGTCGTTTAAATATAAATATAAATATGGGACGACATCACATACATTACTCTGATCCCAATGTAAGTAGCTAAAGCACTTGTGTTTTGGAAAATCAGAAGTAACGACGGTACCACAAACACCCAGACCCAAGACAACATAGAAAACTAATGAATTCTATACATCGACTTGACCGGGAATCGAACCCGGAAGCTCCGAGTGGCGTACCCATGAAAACCGGTGTACCTACCACTCGACCATGGAGGTCGTCAATAATACAAATTTAGCGTAGCTAACGTTAGCTTAGCTTACACATATTGCTTGTTTTATGAAATATCTAATAACCTATTACGAATAAAAAAAACACATGTCACAATATGTTTTGAAGTGTATTAAAATAAAAGCTTAAACGGAGTCTCCGTATAGTACGACACAACTTAGATGTCGCATCGGCAAAATTCGTAAAACCGATCACATCCGAATTGAGTACGCTATCCCAAATTATCAATATTTATTTCTCACGCGAATATGATCTTTGCACAAACGTAATAACATGTAATATCGCATGACCTAATATATTTGTCAATTTGACGCGTCGATGTACATGCACCTGCTTTCTCTGACGTGTGAATCTATAGCGACGAATAGAGTCGAATGGCGCGATAGGGAGCTATTTCTATTGGTTGTGTAAATCGGCAGTCATCGGTTTTATTTTCATTCCATTGCATTTTCCGATGCTACATCTAATTTGTGTCTTACTATATGTGTCTCGTTGGTCGGCGTCGTTTGAAACGTCTCCCCGTTAGGATCATCGGGTTGTACACGACGTTCGTGTTCCTGGCGTCGCGCGTGCTGCGCGGTTTCTTCTCGGGCATCTACACCAAGATCATGTTCGACGACCTGCCCAACGTGGACCGCGTGCTGCAGCTCTGCCTCGACATCTACCTGGTACGACGCACACCTCACTGCTTTCGAAAAAAATAATCTCATGATTATTTTATTCAACGATTACCATGACTTCTAGAGAATAATATAAAAAAACTTAGTGTTATTTACAGAACTATAAATTATAGTCTATTTGAGCACATTTTTTCCCTTTCGAGGAGAGTCGAGATGGCCCAGTGGTTCGAACGCGTGCATCTTAACCGATGATTGCGGGTTCAAACCCAGGCAAGCACCGCTGTTTCATGTGCTTAATTTGTGTTTATAATTCATCTCGTGCTCAGCGGTGAAGGAAAACATCGTGAGGAAACTTGCATGTGTCAAATTTCATAGAAATTCTGCCACATGTGTATTCCACCAACCCGCATTGGAACAGCGTGGAGGAATATGTTCCAAACCTTCTCCTCAAAGGGAGAGGAGGCCTTTAGCCCAGCAGTGGGAATTTACAGGCTGTTGTTGTTGTTGTTGTTTTCCCTTTAACTCGCTCTGGCCTATTAAAATTATTTTCATACACGAGATTTTTTTTCTCATGGATCATCAATGAGAATAGATATTTATACTACAATATTAATCAAACAGCTATGTTACTCACACTATCTCACAAGACACACTCACTTTTCAAACCGGATAAAAACATAAGCGGAACACAATACTATATATCACTGATTTTGACGGCAGAATGTCTGATGAATGGGTGGTAGATTTATTTAAAGAAAGCCCTTAAACTAAGGGACCAGTGCGCAATACGGGTTTGAAAGTCCTGGTATTCAGTAATTGCTTAAAATTAAATATAAATTATCTTTCAGGTTCGCGAGGCTTTGGAGCTATCCCTAGAAGAAGACTTATTCGCGAAATTAGTATTCTTGTATCGATCGCCAGAGACCATGATAAAATGGAGTCGACCGAAGGAAGAAGAAAGTCAAGAGCAAAGAGCTTTACCAGCTCCGAACTGAGCTACGTCGAGGTTTTAATTGGTTCGAAGTACATATTACCGATATGTCGAGATTAACAATTTAATCAATTAAAAGAAAGGTAATGAAGTAGATTATAAATGGAATTGAGGATTTTTCCTATAACGTTTATCATATATTATATATACATAGTTGACAACGAAAAAAATCATTTAAATAGCTTTCATATTTTCGTATATATTATTCATCTTTATACAAACAAACATAGTAGCTATACAGTTTATTTAAAAGTAATCAAATTAATTTATATAGAGATAATTTTATATTTATATATATTGTTGTAAAAACTGGATAACTTGTTCGTCCATATGTTAGCTTCAAATCTTAGATAAGAGCTTTGACACAAATTAATCGTTTCAAAAGGAATAATCCTATAGATAAAAATATATCTTCATAGGTATATTTTAAGTTCTTTAAAATGTAAAACAGTAAAATCCAAGAAATCGATATAAATTTGGTAACCCTTAGAAAGACCGTGTAAATGAATAAATTTAGTTTAGGATATAAAATACGTAAGCTGTACAGTAAGAAGGTAATTAGGAACCTTAAGAATAATGCCTGTGCTTAAATATTTGAATTTTACATATTTAACTCGAAAAACGGATCAAGTAGTCTGTCATCTATGAATGTCAGTTGTCCGTACTAACTTATCAGTATGTTAACATGTATTTGTAATCGGAAAAAAAATTCAACCGTTTTCATATTTTTCATAATATTACGTACTAGTGTGTACTTCAGAAGCCACATATAATTCGTAATAGCTTTGTACAGATAACATTTGGTATATATTTAGAAACCTCTTATAGAGAAATGGTGCCTGGGGATTTATGGAACAGCAACAATGTAGGGATCCATCCATTGATTGTCGATCATCAATCATCATCAAGATACAAATATTTACAATTATTTCTAGCACAACTATTTGTATTTTGTACCTGCACATAGTAATTTATTAGTACTTAATAAATAAATAAAAACTTGTAGTATCTACGCTCTCTAAATGTAAAACGGTTTATAATATGTATTTCAATTTCATTGAGTATCTTCCTAGTCCTATATTAACAATTTTATTTTTGGATATTTAATGCTGTAGTCTTACTAGATCTTTTTATTTCCGACTAAAAGTTCCATTAAAAGATCGTGTATTGTGATTGAACTGTCTGAATAAAGTAATTGTTCTTGCTGTATTTTCTTTTTTCACTTTGTTTAACTGACTGCATATTGTATTATATAGCATGTTAGTCGAAATATATTTTATGTTATAACATCCTTCGTTACGCGTAAACATTTTATTAATGTTACATTTATGATATAAATATATATATTGGTTTATAATAATGAATATAACTTTTACCTCAATCGTGTTGAATGCATTTTTGATATTATAATTTATTAAATTATTAAGTACAAATATTATGTGTACATTTTGTAACATTGTTATATTTAAGCTGCATTTAATGTTGTTGTTTGTGATACAAAATAAAAGTCTTTTAAATATTAATTTGATATTATTTATTTTCAAAAATATGTCCTATGCTAATATGAAAAAGAAAACATGAATACTTTTAAAACTATAGTTATTCTTAACTAACAACCATAAGTCGGGGTGCAATATTCATAGACATTAGTTCTTGGAATAACAATTTAGCAGCGTACGGCAATCGAACTTGGGATATCTGGGTCTTGTTTTTACATCCTTTACATTCAAAGGTATTATTTCGTAAATTAGCGATTGCTATAAGACCGCAGAAATTGCAAACGTGTATGCGATACGGGTCAGACACTTCAAATAGTCGCTCCCTCAAGAATTGCGCTGCACCATGGGCAATCTGACAGTCGCGTTCCATTTCTCCAAAACGCAACCCACCATCACGAGCTCTTCCTTCCATAGGTTGTCTTACTAGAATCTGTACTGGTCCTCTTGCTCTCGAATGAATTTTGTCGTCGACCATATGTTTGAGACGTTGATAATAAGTAGGCCCCAAGAATACTTGAGCATTAATTTTTCGACCTGTGTGACCGTTATACATAACCTCATTTCCACGTAAATGATATCCATACTCTTGTAACAAGGATGAAATTTTTTGTACATTTACAGCATCATTAAATGGTGTAGCGTCACCTATTTCTCCTTTGTTTGATGATACTTTTCCTTGAATACATTCGATCAAGTGACCAATTGTCATACGGGATGGAATAGCGTGAGGATTAATTATGATATCGGGAGTAAGACCCTCGCAAGTGAATGGCATATCTTCTTGTCTATACTGAATTCCACAAGTTCCCTTTTGTCCGTGACGAGACGCGAATTTGTCGCCTATTTGCGGTATACGTACTGAACGTACACGAATTTTGCAAAACTTATATCCTTCACTGTTTAATGTAAGCATAACTTGATCAACAATACCAGTTTCACTATTACGCAAAAATGTCGAAGCATCTCGTTTGCTGTAGCGTTTAGTGGTACCCTCCAGTTCATCATCATTTTCTGGCAGTGTTATTGTTTTGCCAATAACAACATCATCACCGGATACTCGTATACCAGGGGCAATAATACCATCATCATCTAATTTGTCATAAAGAGCATTTCTCATACCCTGGCAAGTCTGTCTGGTCGGTTTTTCAAATTGTTCTTCTTGATCGCCAATTCTTTTAGATTCAGAATCTTTGTAAGAACGATAGAACACGGATCTGAAGAAGCCTCTTTCTACAGCTGAAGCATTTAAGATAACACTGTCCTCTTGATTATAACCAGTGTAACATAAGATAGCAACTATTGAGTTGATTCCAGCAGGTAATTCTCTAAAACGCAGATATTCCATTGATCTTGTTGTAACTAAAGGTTTGTGTGGGTAATAAAGTACATGAGCAAGTGTGTCCATTCTGACATGAAAGTTTGTAATGTATACTCCCATAGCTTGTTTACCCATAGCACTTTGATAGGTATTTCTAGGACTTTGATTATGATCAGGGAATGGTATAATAGAGGCACAAACACCAAGTATCATAGCTGGATGAATTTCACAGTGAGTATATGTTGTACAATAAGCATATTCCTTGACTTGTGCCAGGTCATCAGGGCTCATAGCTATCATCACAGTTTCTTCTTCCAAAGTATCAATATATTCGACTACACCACTAGCAACCAAATTTTGCCATCCGTAATTATTATAGTCTCTTTCCTTGAGTTGATCAATATGTTTCTTTTTGAGTAACAATGCTCCATTTTCCACAATCAAAAGAGGTCGACAAATTCTGCCAGCATCTGTGTAAATTCTTATTTCTCTGTCTCGTATATCTCGAATCATACTGACTTCAGAGACAATGATGTCCATTTGACGTCTTAGCTTACGTAGTGTTGCCATGAGTTGTTCAGGATCTCTGTGAATTCCTACCCAACAACCATTTACAAATATTTTAGTTGCATCTGCTATGGCTGATGGTGCTATTTCTTCTAAATTCTCCATGGACCACTCTTCCAAGAACTCTAATATTGGAGATGGCTGACTTCCAACTGAAATGTAGGCCATCAAAGCCAGATTTTTTACCAAACCTACAGCAGCTCCTTCAGGTGTTTCTGCAGGACAGATCATGCCCCATAAAGTATTATGTAATTGACGAGGCTTTGCTAATTTACCATCACGGCCTATAGGTGAATTTACACGGCGCAAATGTGATAATGTTGAAGCAAATGTTAATCTATTTAACACTTGAGACACCCCAGCTCTTGCTTGATGAGCTTTCTTTTGATCACCCCAATTACCTGTGGCCAAGGAATATCTTAGGCCATCAGTTATTATTTTTGTTTTAATAGCTAATTCTAAATTGAAATCCTTTCCTTTGTCAATAAATTTCTGTGCATACATTCTTACTTCTTTTAATAAATTTTTAAACAGTCCTCTGAACAGAAAAGCTAATAGCGGTCCAGCCAGGTCAAGCCTTTTATTTCCATAATGATCTCTGTCATCAAGTTCACGGCGACCTAAGGCAGCTAACAGAAGTCTGTGAACCATATATCCTAAGAAATAAGCTTTTTTAGTTTCACAGAAATCTGAAACTCCAACATGTGGTAACATTTCTTTTTGCAAAATTTCTCGTGCATATTTAATACGCCGTTCTTTAGTGACTCCAGGTCGAGCACCTCTAGCACCAATAAAGCTCAAGGCAACATTTTGTTCTTGTATAACAAAAGCCTCGTCTAATGAAGGTTTAACCATTTCCATCATTTCTGGATCATCAAAATCATAGATTATATGTTCCAAGATATCTCTATCAGCAACAAAACCGAGAGCTCTAAACACAATCATAATTGGTATTTCTTGTTTAATGTATGGTACAATTGCAACAATTCTTTGTCCAATAGCTGATTTTTTAATACTTTGCCCGCCTCTTGCCATCATATTCACCCACAGTGTGGATGTTGGTCTAGAACTATGTTCAAGACATGAACGAATCTCAGTTTTATATGCATATTTGCCACCTTGCATACTAAACACATAGACAGTGTTTGTGGCCATTTTTTCTTGAGCAATTAAAACTTTTTCAGAGCCGTTGATTATGAAATAGCCACCAGGATCTAGTGGGCATTCGTTTAATTCGGTTAAATCACGATCCGTCAAATTGCTTAACAAACAGTATGTTGACCTAAGCATGATAGGAATTTTTCCAATAAATGTTTTTTGATGTTGAGTTTCAATTGGATCTTCATTTTCTTTAACAATAGTTTTTGTAATATCGACATATAAAGGAGCAGAATAAGTTAAATTTCGTAATCGCGCTTCATTGGGCATCATAGGAGACGGGGCACCATCTTTTTCCCAGTGAGTTGGCTTAGAAAGATAAATTTGATCAAACTTTAAATGATATTTTGGAGGAGTTTCAATTTCACCAGAAGAATGTTGAGCTTCAGCTTGAAGTTCTATTGGAGGAGAATCTTCAACTATGCGCTGAACGGACATTTGAATAAACTCGTCAAAACTATCTAGCTGCTGCCTAACTAAGCCTTTTTCATCAAAGTAAGCGTTGATTACTATCCAACAGGCTTCTTGCCAGAGCTCAGAAGAAATTTCTTCGACTTCTTCCTCTTCATACTGATCATCCTCCGTGTCATACATGTTGGAAACTGTATTTAATTACTGTTCTACTTTTTGTAAGGATTTATAAAGTAAATGAAGTTTATACCATTTATTTTTTACACATAATTTCGACGTCCTTACGTATAGTATACTTTATTTGTAAATTAAGCGTTGTTATGAGTAGCAATTTTCTAATACATCATGCGCATTACGCAGCGCCCACCAAGTCCAACAACGCTTCACAAATAAAATGGCGTTTGTCTTTGTCACTATAACAGATTAAAATATTAACATAGTCACAGATTATATATATCAATAATTATGTTACAGAAAAAAACTGATGAATAGAGCACAGGCTTTGAAAACCGATAAAAACGCAAAAGTACTCGTAAGGTACAAAATATAAAATTAATTCATTAAAAATAAATTAAATGTATAATTCTGTAATTAATACAACTTAACTAAGTACCTTTGCATTAACAAGTACGAAACAAATAAGTAAAAGGTTCTAATAATTCAAAAATAATTTAATAAAACTTAAATTACCAGAAACTTTATTTTTAAAAAAGCATTTATTAATTAAATGTAATAAATAAAACTTTAAAAGCTGTGTTACTAACGGTACGTTATAAATTTTTGGAAATGGTGTTTCGAACATGTTATCGCTTAAGTTTTATTTTAGATTTAAAATAGTGCAAAATATCATTTTAATATTTTTGCAACATGTTTAAATAACAGTAACTAATTTTTAAATATATATTTTTTTCATATTATTTAAAAGGGTTACTTTTTTATTCATGGTAGTTCTCATCCTCGTCGTTAATTTTGGCAAAACAAGATTTGTACATCACTAATTTTGTTTTTTGGCTTTTTTCATGATGTTTTGTTGAAGATTACATTTTATCACAATTATGAATCATTTATGTTTTTTGTGCAATTTTCGATTTGGACAATAGTATTAACATATTTTTTTAAATTATGGATTCTTCGAGAAGGAGTAACTCTGACGATCAACGGTGTATCCTGGGTTTGCAAGATTTGAAAATATCCAACAAAGACGAAAATGATACTGAGCAAGCGCACACTGCCTCGACGTCTAACAGCAGTGCCCAAGCAAAGGCTAGACCCGTTGGCGCGATAGAGAGTTTTACATTAGATAATGCTCCTATTAATCGTCAAGATTACAGTTTTTACGAACGTTCAAATGTAATAGCAGCATCAAAATTCGCTACCCCTAAGCGTGTAGAGACAATCGCATCAATCAATAAACGTGATATAAACACTACAGCACTCCCAGCCAGTCCGACGCGCTCTATAGATTCCATTTCACAAAGATCACTTAGTTATCAAACGGAAGATTTATATGAAATACCAGGGAATAATAATGTTCAATATCCTCCTCCTGTGTACGAAAACATAGACTATTATGGAGAGCAACAGCTGACTCAGCCCCCTTATTATCACCAACTTTATCAAAATCCTCCTTTAGCTTCTGAGGGGTATTATAACACTCGGTACAGTAAAGCTCAACCTCAGGTGCCTGTTAATAGTAAACCTAAATCAAGTCCATTGGTGTATGAAAATATGCTGTGTCCAGAAAATGAAAAGAAAAATGAATATAAAGTCCAGCCGAACCTGGATCAGCAGTTTATTCAACAAGGCTCAGTTCCTGGACCACAGGTGGCTAACAGTACTTTGAACAGAAATAGTTCATTAAAATTGATAAATGATAAAAGTAAAGCAGATCGTGTGCCCCCTCCACCACCATATAATCCATCAGCTGATAACTCTAGTAGTGACTATACAGTTATGAAGTCAGCTCCGCCTAAGTATACAGATGTCAGTTCTCTATTGAAAAATAACAATTCTGTGAGTTTTGATGACAAAGTGGTTACGATTCCTTCAACAGCAATTTATGCTTCAATTGCACCAAGTGCGCAAAGGCCTAAAGCAAACATTGCCACTGAAGTTCAGGGGCCTGTTTCTGCCCCTAAGTATTTTCACCCTAAACCACCTGTGGGCAATGGATTAGCAAAAGTGAAACCAGCACCAATCAATGGAAACTATGGAACTGGTGCTAGTCCAAAACCTATTCCTACCCGGATGCAAATAGTTGAAGATACTAATGGCTCTGACTATGTTTGCATGACAGGTGGTTCTCCTGCTGCAGCCGTTGCTGCAGCTAATAAAGACAATGTATCGTTAGCATCAGAAACAATTAGTTCACGCAATATGGTTTCTGGATTGACATTATGTTCACCAGCTCAGTCTCCTGCCCCTAGTCCTACCCCCAGTTCGGTCTCCCAAGTATCAGGGGGTTCTAGAGGTTCTGGTGGGCGTGGTAAAAGCTTGCTTCCATATAGCATTACTCCACCTCGGCCACCTGGTCCAAGTGAAGCTCAACGTAAAATAGAGGAGCTTACTCGGCAACTAGAAGAAGAAATGGAAAGGCAGGATGAAGAAGGAGAATATTTTGGTATAAAACTTGTTTATATACAAATATTTTTTAGTATATATATAATAATTAGGATTTTCTTAACTAATTATTTCAATTTAAGGTATATGTCATACATGTGGAGCTGGTGTGACCGGTGCTGGGCAGGCATGTCAAGCTATGGGAAATCTTTATCATACTAACTGTTTTATCTGCTGTTCCTGCGGGAGAGCATTACGTGGAAAGGCATTTTACAATGTCCATGGCAAGGTGTACTGTGAAGAAGATTATTTGGTTAGTTGGCTTTGTTTTGTGACATATCACCCTATACATTTAAATAATTTGTAAGAACTTGTCAACTTAACTATGTATTGTAAATTGTGGTTGCAGTATTCGGGATTTCAACAAACTGCTGAAAAATGTGCAATATGTGGTCATCTTATAATGGAGATGGTAAGTTGATACATTAAATTATTAGTCCATTGACCTCAGATATCATGTAGAATGTGTCAAAACATAATATGATATTTAATAATAAGTTTTGTTTGTATGTGTATTGAATAAATTGGTGGTACATTTTGAGGATTAATAAAATAAAATCAGTCTTTTTTTTAGTTCTATAAAATTTGTAGTATGTCAATATGTGGTGACCACTGTTTATAACTATGCTTTAATATGGAACACAAAATTATTATGTGTTTTAGTGTAAAATTTATTATAGGTGAGGTTAGCAACTAACCAGATAGCCTTGTTAAAAGCACAAGCAATGTCAATAAATATATCAAGCACTAATATAATTTACTAAGTATCAATTTTAGTTTATGCTCTTATTTAATTAATAACACTGTAATACTAAAGGGAAGGACAGAATTAGTTGTGCTTACTTCTATTGAATTTATTCATTTGATTAATTAATTTCAGTAATATGTTGTCATATTAAATACGATGTGACTATTTAATTAAATTTTTGGTGTTTACAGATATTACAAGCTATGGGTAAATCATACCATCCAGGGTGTTTTCGGTGCTGCATTTGTAATGAGTGTCTTGATGGAGTTCCCTTTACAGTTGACGTTGATAACAAAATATATTGTGTTAATGACTATCATCGTATGTTTGCACCAAAATGTGCTAGTTGTGGTAAAGGTTAGTATGTTATTAATAAACATAATTATTCATCCATTTTTGTTTGACAATAATATTTGGTACTTTGTCACTTTTTATTCAATTAATATACCTAGTGTTTGTGTTATATCATTGTAGCTCTAACTTTTTTTTAAAGTTTAATACATTTTTTATTCATTCAATTAAAATGTTTTAACTTATTCATATAAAACTGCAGGTATAACACCAGTGGAAGGTACTGATGAAACGGTTCGGGTTGTCTCGATGGATCGTGACTTCCACGTAGACTGTTACATGTGCTGCTTCTGTGGAATGCAACTAACCGATGAACCTGATAAACGCTGCTATCCTCTAGCGGGTAATTATAAAAAACTTCTATTAAAGCCTTATATCTAATTTGAATATCAAGTTAATTTTTTAAAAAAATAGCACCAAACAATGTTACATATTTATTGTCCTTTGTATTGTTTAATTAATTTCAAGATATGCAATTTAATCATTACTATTAATAGATTTTTTTCTTGTTTACATAGTATACAAACCATCCCTATTTGTACATACAATTTGTATATTTAAAAAGTGATCTTAACCTTAACAATAACTTGCTTTTAGGAAAATTAATGTGTCGTGTGTGCCATCTGTCTGCCATTGGAGCTTCCACGGGACCTGGCATGCCACCTGCACCTCATCTTTCTCCAGCCTCTTATCAGTATATGGGGTAAACATCACATAGAAAGATTTGGAAATCATTATTAAAAAAAGGATTGTGTGTAAATGTTATTAGTATTACCTTTCTGTTCATTTGGTGATATTGACATATATGTACATGGCATACTGAGATGTCTACGATAAGTTGACAATGCTGTTAAATAAGTAGTTAGTAAGCTGAAGCCATTGTAGTATCTTTTAAAGACTTAATATTGATAAAAACTTGTTGTGAGCGGTTAAGTTACTATGAGTAAAAGTAACAGGAAAGAGTATCAAATGTTTCATATTATTTCAAGTGTGCTATAAATAAAATAGCTGTCAAAACATTAAATTTCTTACTTGATAACAAGTGCAACCAATTTTTTATTATTATAGTCAAATTTTACGAAATTGAAATGCTCAACAATGTATGACTAAACTCATAGTAGAACAAATTATGACTAAGACATTTCTGAGTGAAGCGGTGAAATATATAGCTTTAAAATAGGTTTCTATATGACAGCTTGATAATAGATTAAGAGGAAATGGGATTACTGTTGTTGTAGGGTGAGTAATAGAGAGTGATTGTGAAAAATGAAAGTTAGTAGTATGTAATAAATTAATTAGAATAAAAATAATTGCATGTCGATTTATAGGTACAAATGATATAATCATAGAGAGCCAGAAATGATAAATGTTTTTGTGATAAAAATAGTGCATACTGAAATTTTGAATTTAGAAAACTAATAAATTATTAATACCACTATAATGGGCTCAAAACAGTAGCATTTTGCATAATATGAAAAGTGTATTCAGGAAACATGTTTTTTTTTCATTGTTTAATTTGTGGTAAAATGAAAAGTTAAACAATTTCTATTGATTTATTTCTTTTTTCTTTGTTGCATTTACTAATTATATTAGATGACAGCACATCTGGCTTTATTAATAATTAATATCTATCTTCTTTCAATATTTATAGTTTTAATCATAAAAATAGAAGAAGTAATAGCACCATTATAAACATTCCAGTAATGTGCTGTCTTGTTCTGTAGGTACTTAATTATAAAAACTTAGTTTATTTATCTGTACATTTTGATAATAGAAATGTTTTAATTGTAATTCCTTTCATTAAAGATAATTTTGTTAAATAATACTTTTGTATTTATATATTTTATAACAATAAATAATTGATAACTTTATAAAAAGGTTTTTCTTAATTCCCTCCGTCAATTTTATTTATCTAACATAATTTTAAAAGTAACTTATATACATAACAAACAATAGTGTGGAGTTGAAAAAAAAAACTGTTTACAATAATTTGCTTCTCTACATTTTCTTTACTTTATTTTTTATATTACGCATTTCTGATTTATACCTTCGCATTTCATCCATTACATGTGTACCCTTTTCTTTCAGTTGAGTTTGATAGTGTTGTTTGCTTTCATTGAATTTGTCTTGAATATTATCTTTTTGCTCTTGAAAAATCACCTTCATGCGTTCCCTAGAAGGTACAGGTCTTATCCAACCAATGGCTGTCAGCCTGTTTATAGCATAGGTAGTTCCACCTATAACAATGGTTTTGAGGAAATTAAAAACTATATAACATACCAAAACAAGTAAAAAGTTAATTAATAAGTTATTTTACCAACAGTGACAGCATATCTCAGAGGTGTCACCAACTTATATAGGGCCAGAGCCAGTGCAAAGTACCCTGCACTAGATTCCTTTAAAGGTGACAATAATTTTTCACTAATCCCAATTGTTTCTAGCAAGCTTATAACATCTACACCACTGAAAAAACAGGAACATATAATTAAAATAACACATTAAAAACAAAAGTTTTTATTCCTCCATATAAACTTGGATAAGCAAACAAAACCAAATTTTGGTGTATAGTTAGCAATGCTTGGTGTTGTCCTGAGGAACATAACTGAGATTAATAAAATTCAATTGAAAGGCATATGGTATATTATATGTATTTTTTTTAATTAAAATAATTAAATTGAAATTTATTAGGACAATAGTCCAAGCACTAGTTGTTTGCTTCTTAGATATTCTTACATACATATTTGTAATGTAAATCTAAGAAGGCATGACCACATCATATAAAACTTAATTTATATTTTATAAACTATAACTATATAACTAACTATAATACTACTGTCAAGGTCACCTTCTAATATGAATGTGAGAGTGGAAATTTAAATATGTTTCTAATATTCTAGATCTATTTTATTACTGCCAAGTTCACCCATGCATACATGTAAACAATATTGTACACACACCATATATACATATGTGCACTTTTACTTATAAACTATACTATTAATAAGGTGACCACATGACCAATTCATACAGAAATATTGCTCCATAACTTTCTGAGATATTTTATGTGAGTTTGGATATTCCATTGATTAAACATTTAATGGAAACATTTTATCTTAGGTTCTAAGACATTTTGTAGAAAAAGCAGAAAACTTATTTTAATCTATTTTATACATTTCTATAATCATTTTCTCATTATACTTAAACAATATTATTAATTTTTACTAAAAAAATATATTTTTTATCCTTAAACAGTAGTTGTGTTTGTCATCAGCATAGTTGAATTGTTTAGAAAATTAACAGTTTTATTACATCAGCCACAATGTTTTAGATTTTATTTTTCAATAGTACTTCAGTGAACATTAAGGCATATTCCTAATATTTGAGATTGATGGTGATGAAAATGAATTCATAATACAAACAGTAAAATAGGAATAAAATAAAATGAATACAGACCTTCTTACAAAAAAGTAAAAACCACCGAACCAAATAACTGATGTTGTCATATGTACAGGCAACAGGACGTACCAATAATCTTTATACATTTGTTTAAATCTTTGTATGACGCCAGGCTTCTTTTCTGGATCTTGTGGCGGATTACTTGTAGTTTTGGAACTTTGTGTTGTACATGTTCGAATTGGTTTGTATAGTGTGCTAAGTTCCTTTTCAATTAATAAAGCACTTCCTTTAACATTATTTTGACAACGTATTCCATTGCATAAGTACCTAATGGGATGATTTTTCTTAATATTCCATTTTACCGGTTTGGTTATGTTTTGAAAATAAATATTATTTTTATATAAAACTCTAAATGATAGTGCCATAATGCAGCAAAAATATTTTTTAAGTAGCAAAATATCAAACAGTACACATTTTTATAAATATTGCGACTTTCTTTTACTTTTACACAATCCAATGAGGACTGATGTAAGATGACGTCTGGGTTTTGTCTTCTTAACTTGACGTTTGTCAAGTTGACAGCTTCTTCAAACAGTGCAGTGCAGTTTATACAAATATAACTGTTCATGTTTTAACACATTCCTCATATATCATAACTTATTTTACACAAAAGTTACAATAAGTCATAATAATACCTAGATGTAATACCAGACATGTCTGCAAAACGTTGGATTATGTTCAGTGCCCGTTCTCTATTATTTTATTCTCGCCTACCTTTTTCAATTGATAGAAAAAAAAAAACACGTTCATCGAACTTTAGAAAATTAAACGACTTTATACTTTTTATGTAGTTATCAGTTTTATGGAGTTCCTTTAAGTTGCTAAAAAGATTAATATTCGATTAAAAGGTAACGGAGGACAAATATATAACTTATCCGCAAGCATAAAATAAATAAAAATAAAAAGAAAAACAATAATTTAGACATAACGTGCCAGTAAAAACTTTTAATACAAATAAAAAACTATGTCCCTAACCTAACAGCAATTTTAGAGTCACACAGTGAAATGGCAAAAAACGGAACCCTTACAGATTCGTAATGTCTATCTGTTCGTTCGTATGGCAAAGTATTTTTTCCGAAACTAGAATTATACTGTTGAGACTAGGTACAAGGCTACAAACGTAAAAAAAAATAGATTTTGGAGGTTTTTCATTAACGTAAAGACCTATCCATAATACCTACATGGATGGTATATTGAAGTTTCTAAAATCATATTTTGTAATATATATAGTTATAATAAAGATATAAAATAGTTTGCGCGAGAGACACTTCCAAAGTCATAAATTGTGTATATTCTAAAATAAGAGAATAATAAACCTAGAAAATATATAGGTATGATCATGATGTAGGTAAATTACCATACATCCACCGAAAATAGGTTTGAACTATGTAACCCTTTAGAGGCGAGCCTGACTTGCGAGCAGCACTTGGCCGCTTTTTGCATACCTACTTTTAAAATTCTAATAAAATATTAGTGTTTCTTGTTTAGTTTTAAAGAATTATTTATGAAAGTATCATTTGACCTAATATAATTTTTTTTATGGTATAGGTTGGCAGACGAGCATATGGGCCACCTGAGGGTAAGTGGTCACCATCGCCCATATACAATGAGGCTGTAAGAAATATTAACTATTCCTTACATCGTCAATTTGCCACCAACCTTGGGAACTAAGATGTTATGTCCCTTGTCCCTGTAGTTACACTGGCTCACTCACCCTTCAGACCGGAACACAACAATATTGAGTACTGTTATTTGGCGGTAGAATACCTGATGAGTGGGTGGTACCTACCCAGACGGGCTTGCACAAAGCCCTACCACCAAGTAAAAATAAATAAATTTAAAACCAAGTAAATATATTTAGTAACATAAGAATTAATAACATTAATTGCTTACACATATACAAATAGAAATTACTATAAGTAATGTGAAGATTGATAATTTAATGAACTTGAATTAAAAAAAATATCCTTAACAGAAAACATTTATCGAGCAAAGCCTCCGTTTCATTGTTTTAAGACAATAAATTATGTTTAGTAACGTTATTACAAAATAAAATATGGAATTCTTATCCAGACATTTTTTAAGATTACTATTAGCTGGAAGTTTACTACCACTTACTTACTTATCAGAATGAACAAGAAAACATTTCAATTGATTTGAAACTAATTCAATAACAAAATGAACTAAGTATATTATCTACTCGTATGGCACTAATAATTCAAATTACTTTTGAAGAGTTATTACAGTTACGGTTACAAGTGGTGTAACTATATTTAATATGTAAGTATTAGATTCATTTTTTTTGTTACGCTCGGCCTAAAAATATAGAAACTTGAAATCCACATTAACATATTAATGCAATAAAAGAATCTTTATAAACAATCATTTTATTTACCGAATATCGAATAAATAAAAGGTATAAATAATACACATAATATATTAATTAACATCTACATATTATTATGAAGCACAGTAGAATAAAATTGTACTTTTTACACTTAGATAGGCATTATGTAAAATATCACAGTTATTACGAAGTTAAGTCGTTAAATTATAAATCATGGTAGCTCTATTCACAGTAGCAATAAAGCTTAAGTAAATAATCGTGTATACAGTGACTTTGGTTGCCATAAAGGTTAAAGCGACTGACAGTGCCTACAACTGACCAATAATTATAACCATCATGGCGAAGGGTACCTTCGAATAAACCGTCGCCTGGCGTTGTTTTTATTACTACCATATATTCTCGCCACTCAATTTCATCACTTTCTGGTGAACTTATTTCTAATGCTGTAATTTCCAACAGTTTCGCTAATTTTAAAAGTGCACATTGACTGTAACCTTTTAAGAGCTTGTTTAATTCTTTTACTAATATTTCAGCAATTTCCAAAGACTGTTTACTGTTAGTTGGCATATGATGTCCTTTGTGACAACTACACCAGTGATCATCAATATACGCTGAAGCACACGTTCGATTTACTGATATCGGTAAAAATAAACTAATACCCTTGCTTTTCGGATTGGATTGGTTGCTTCTGAGGTCAATCATTCTATCTTCTATTCCTTCCAAGTGCAAAAGATCAATCAACGTGGCATGTATATCGTATGGTGTAGTAAGACGACGACTATTCGCGTTCAGATTATCGAAAGCATTTTTGTATTTTTTGCGAAAGCTAGGGGGTGTTAAAATGTATACGAACGGCAAACGTTCCTCTAAGCGACCTTGATTGGTTGTTCTTATCTCCCCCCACCTTATTCCATGGTCGCTGACTAAAAACAGAATCGTGTCGTCCAAGTAATTACTAGCGTCTAATTTTTGGAAAAAATCGGCATAGTCTTTGTCAATTAGCATAGGATAATTTACGAAATCATGGCTAATCGTTACTTCCCAAAAAAAGCCAAAAAAATTATTTTCTGTTAGTGTCAAAGTAAGATTTTCTATATAATCTAATAAAACGGTGTAGAAATATTTCTCATTCATACATAAAAACGAATTAACATCTTTATTGACACCAACGTTATTTTCGGCTTCATTGATAAATGTATGTAAGTAGTAATCTGTAGGTGTTTTTATAAATCCACCTTTTTCATAGTTGAAAGTGCCTAGACTCGAACTGTCTTCTCCGAAAGCTGTGTAGTAACCAGCTTGTTTATACCATTCCCAAATGAAGGGACAGTTATCAAAAGTCGATTTTTTATTTGGAATGCAGGTAGTTTTCAGTTCATTCTCCGATATTCCCATTAACATGGGTATTAAGTTGGGAAATGTATTATCTCCAACTTTGTTGTATCCTAGTAATTCTATAGCTCCCTTTTTGTTTAGGACTGATAAAGTTTCAGGCATTGTTCTGTGAAAATTAAGTCTTGACACTGCGTCAATGCCCATCACAATGACATTGTAAGCAGCTTTATTTGGTGAAACTTCATTAGATTCATTGGCATCTTCTTTTTTGAACGTAAATAAAAAGTATTGTTGGTATACTATTGTATAGTAAACATAACAACTAATTCGTACAAATTCGTCGGTTGCTTTAATCATATCAGAAAAATATTTACACTCACTATACTCTACACGATTGTCGATGTTCGACGCAGTGATATCATCAACTGATAAGGGACGAAAAAAAGCCGTATAACAGCAATTCAAGGGTGTGTCGTTTCTAATATTGTAATATTCTTTAATATCATTTCTCACCCATATATGAGTTCTGTTATTGCCAAGTAAAGAAAGCTCGGGACCCGGACAAGGCTTGAATTTCGTCGGGTATTTCGCAAATTGTTTAACTTCGTCACCAAATGGTTTTAATGAAGGAATAACACATCCTTTTGTTTTTATCGTGTAATCGTTTTCAGCGATACTTCCATAATCTTTATCATGGTTCCAAGATGTTGCAATAAATTCACTTTTAATATCTGATATATTTCTTATCGTCACGAAAAGAAAAGTTCCAACGAAAATTGTTGCAAGAAGAAATAAACAACGCAAACGTATCGGCATGGAAGCGGTCTTGTAAACGGAGCCTCCCGAAAAGCGTCCCATACTGAAAATAAGCAAAGACTGTCGTTAGTTTTCAAATATGAACCAAGTATGTTCCTACTACAAAATAGTGTAATTTTTCATGGCTCTATATTGAATAAACTACTTAGACATGCATCACAGAGACATTGTAATAATGAATATGCCTTTGTTTCAAGTTGACATTAGTTGAAGGATTTGTATTGTTTTAGGATCTCAGACATATTATGTATTTATTGAGATTTAGAATTTATTATTAAATATTTAATTATTTATTGACACAAATTTTGACGAATTATCATAAATTCATAGCTTTCTCATATATTATCATTCATTACAATCATCATAAATTCCTTATATTTAGATATAGACTATTTATTTGTAGAGAACCCTCGTTGTTATACTAAGATACGAAAAAAATAAAATAAAAAGTATTATCAAAAATACTAATATACATTTACATGCGTTACGCGGGTAGGTTAGTATCTTTTATATACATGTACAATACAGTAGTAGATACTATATGACCATTGACCATAGTACTTGCCTAATCTACCTAATATAAAAAAGTTTAATAATAAACCGTAAAATTACAATACATGATTAATTTACGCTTATTATACACAAAAAGAACACAAATATTAAAATGTCTTCGCTTGACACACGAGAAATGAAATATATTAGTGAAATATTTATTAGAAGGTCGAAAGATATTTTACGCTTGAATGTTCTTATTTGTATCTTGCACCACAGTCCTTTAACGCCGTTTATCGTAACAAAATTTTTCGCCATCGATGTAATTTAAAGAATGTATGTACGTATGTCGCGAGTCGAGATGGCCTAGTGGTTAGAACGCGTGCATCTTAACCGATGATTGCGGGTTAGAACCCAGGCAAGCACCGCTGATTCATGTGCTTAATTTGTCTTTATAATTCATCTCGTGCTCAGCGGTGACACATCGTGAGGAAAACTGCATGTGACAAATTTCATAGAAATTCTGCCACATGTGTATTCCACCAACCCGCATTGGAACTGCGTGGTGGAATATGTTTCAAACCTTCTCCTCAAAGGGAGAGGAGGCCTTTAGCCCAGCAGTGGGAATTTACAGGCTGTTGTTGTTGTTGTTGTTTGTATGTATGTATGAATGTATAACATAAATAGCGTCCTACAACCCCAATGAGTGTATCAAATGGTTTTGGCTTTAATATATCTGAAACACTTAAGCTTATTTAGCAGAATGTCAACGAAAAATAGATTTAATATCAAAATTTATACGATTGATAATTATCGTCTTTTAAAAAACCGTCAAACGGGATTTGAATAAATCAAAAAATATTAAAAGAAACTTTTTTATTTTGACTTTTTATTGTTATAAAACAAAAAAAAATGTATAACAATATTTTCAAGTTAGATTTTTCAATGTCAATTATAATAATTTTAACAGTCTATACGTAATAAGTGAGTAATAAGAGCTATATTGTAACAATAAAAGTAAGGCCCATTTTATTACAATTTGTACAAAATGTAATTACAAAAAGCGTCAATATATCATCACTTAACATTTAAATATATACCTATATAAAAATCGTTTAATTAGCTCACGTTTTTGTGAACATTATTTTAAATGTAAATCTATTCTGGGTACTGTGCAGCAATTCTGATAGAAATCATTTCTCACTTGTGAAATGTCACAATTTTTTATATATCATTAATTGAAATTAATTACTCGAACTTAATAGAAGTTTTGAGTATGTAAGCGCTGACGAGCCCTAGTGTAAAAATATATATTTTTTTACATGAATTAACACAGCTAAAAAATAAGATAGCGTAGATTTTGTGTTTTTATCCTTATGTACAAGTTGTAATAGAACGATTAAACCACCCATTGTAATATTATTGTGATATGTCCGCTACCCTACACAACCATTTAAGACATTATATCTAAATTATTTATTACATCGTATAAGTCTACACATGTAACTATTTACTAAATTTAACCTACAAAGTCGTTGAAGCTATTGTCGTTAACAGTAAAAGGACTACAAAATTAACCGTCTATATTCGTGTGCTAAGTTATAACTTTATATTAACTTTATAAGTGGTTACCACAGTTAGAAACCACGTGTTTAAATATTATTATTAATATATGCTTGATATAAAAATAATAATATGTGAGGATATTTTAATAATGTGTACATGCATAAAATTAAATACTTACAATTATATATACATATAAATAATTGTAACTATTATTAATAATTTATCTGATATACCTAACGTAGTGAGATACCGTGAAAAATACATGAATTGTACTTATTTTTGTTCGTCATCTAAAATCATTTGGCATATAACAATACCAATTTGATGTGGGTATTCAAACTCAAAATGACAAAAAACTTTTCTTTGAAAATAACATCGGACATAAAAAAAAAAATCATCTCAAAAAATTAACTATAGGCCTGATTGTTTTGAGCAATATCTTCGTTAGAAAAATTGCGTTTTTTGTTTGAATACGCCATTATCATATCACAGATTTTTTTACTAAAATTATTTTGCTAAAAATACTTCAATTCTTCAAGTGTAGAGTTAATGACAATAACAATATAATTTGAGTTGGTAATGGTGTATGCAATGACCCTGGTCACCGTACACGTTGAGACGGCTCACAGTACCCGCCAACGACCACTCGCGGGAATCGCGCCGGAGAGTCGCTTCGAAAACACCATCGCCAGGGGCTGTGCGCACTACAATTAAAAATTCACGCCATCCCACTTCTTTTTCATTCGGCGTGCCAGCAATCATTTCAGTGACTTCAACTAATTCCACTAGTGAGAGGTGAGCACACTGTGGATGCCCTCGGAGCAGCATGTTTAAATGGGACATTAAATTTCCAGCTGCTTCGTACGCTTCGATGCTATTAATTGATATTTTTTGTCCTCTATGGCATGTGCACCAATGATCATCTATTCCCGCTGTCTTACATGTTCGATTTTTTGGAACAGGTAAAAATAAACTGATACCTTTGTCATGGGCATAGGACGTTGTACTTCTTAATTTAATATTTTCATTTTTTATTGCTTCAACATCAATCAGATCGACTAACGTAGCATAAACATCAAAAGGGGTAGTGAGACGGTGACTATTCATTTTCATATTTTCATATGCCAGAGAAAAGTTTATTCGAAAGGAATTAGGCAGAAGTATGTGTATTAGTGGCAAGCGCTCTTCTAATCTACCCTGCTTAGTAAATCTTATGTCACCCCACCGAATGCCATGGTCGCTTAGTAATATTAAAATCGTATCTTCCAAATATTGAGCATTGTCGAGTTTCCTTAAAAATGATTCGTAATTGTCATCCATCGCCATAGGATAATTTAAATAGTCATGACTCATTGTTACTTCCCAGAAGAAACCAAACAGCTTGGAAGACTTTAGAGTTAGTGTTAAATTTTCAATATAATCTAAAAGAACTTTGTAAAAGTATTTATTACCCATACATATGAATGAATTAAAATCTCTGTTGTTGCCGGTATAGCGCTCGGCTTCGTGCATAAATGTATGCAAGTAGTAGTCCGTCGGGGTCCTACTAAATCCAAATTTCTCAAAATTGAAAGTTCCTAAGTTGGCAGTGTCTTCACCAAGGGCAGTATAGTAACCAGCGTCCTTAAACCAATCCCAGATAAAAGGACAATTATCAAATGTGGCCCTCGTATTAGGCCAGCAAGTTTTCTTTAAATCTGTATCTTTCATCCCAAGGAGTATCGGTGTCAGATTAGGAAATGTGTTATCACCAACTTTATTGTACCCGTAAAGCTCTATGGCACCTTTCTTTTTTAAATAAGCCAATGTTTTAGGCATTGTTCTGTAAAAGTTTAATCTTGATATGGCATCAATACCCATAATTACAACATTAAACGATGTTTGATTCGTTTGCATTTCTGAAAATTCGTCCTTAAATGACACGAACGGTTTTTTGGGTGCGAAAAGAAAAAATTGCTCATAAATTATGCTCTCTTTATAGTTACAAGTAACTCTAACAAATTCATTCATAACTTCTATATGATCTGAAAATTTAGTACATGCCTCGTATTTAACTCTATCATCTACGTCCATAGAATAAATGTCAACGATTGCTAAAGGTCTATAAAATGATTTATAACAGCAGGTAATGTTAGGGGTGCTAAGCGGCACATCGTAATACTTTATGTTCTCGCTATTTATCCATATATGTGTTTCGTTATTATCAAGTAACGAAATATTTGATTGGTGGCATGGTTTTATATTCCTGGGGTATTCGATAAATTTTTTGATGTCTTCAGCAAATGGATTCAACCCGGGAATAGTGCAACCATCTGTTTTTATTGTGAAAATGTCATCGGAGTGAATTAAATCATATCTGTGTCTTTTCCACGAAGAACTAATGATTTGGTTGTTGATAAACGATATATCAATTCCACTATTGATTAAGATAAATAGGAAGCTGCCACAAAATATTGTGACAAGTAAGAAAACATAACGAAGTCGGAGTGGTATGAAATGTGATTTTCCCACGACGGTTCTCATTGGGAACGCCATTCTGAAAATGTTAAAAATAATTATATGAATATTTTGTTTCTTATTTCAACTAAAAAAATTTCAAATAAACATCGATAAAAAATATTTAAAATTGAAGAACCTATTATTTAAGTGAAATAAATAATTATTAAATTTAATTATTAGTCATTTAAACTGATCAATGTGCAAGAGATTGTATTACACCTGCACAATAAAATATAAATCTGATATAATGTTTATTTATTTCATTAATAATTAAAACTTTAATTTCTTAGACTATCGAGAGTGCGGAATATATAAAGTGCAACTTAAACTTACCTAAATATAATGACATTTCTTAGCTCAAAATACACAATTTATATAATAACATCTTTGTCTTAGAAGCCACAGATTTGCACTGTTATACATAGTAAGGTTTTGTTTTAAAACTTGAATTTTATGCGTGGAACTTGTTTAAATGTGTAATAAAATCGCTGAAGAACATATTTTTTTATTCATTACTGTATAGCTTAGGATTACGTGACGAGCACTGAGCGAACTGGGAGGGTTGAGACCGGAGGCTGCAAGGAGCATGCGCGTTATATTTTACTTGTATTATCAAAAGTGGGATGACGTTATGCCAAACAAAATCTACCTTGATATGTATCATCAGAATGCCTAAATAAATAATATAAATACCATAATAAAGACGTATTTATATCAATTTCACAGCTTTAAAAATATGCATTCTCTATTAAAAGTGAATTGTATAAGTTAGCTACAGCTATTAGAAACAGTTGAATAAAATTTCACTGTGAGGCCGCATTAAATATAATAAAGTCACATTTTTTATATTTTATATAAATTATAAAATTGGTATAAAAATGAAGTGTTATTGGAGAAAAGTAGTTAGCTGTATTGTTATAGTTTAGTTACCAAGGTATGTTAATATTTTCACATTTTACTGTGGAAATATTTATTTAATGGTGCATAATTAGATATAGGTACTTACTTATAGTAAGTCGCGAATAATTAATCGCTTCACGCAATAAAAAAAAATCAGAAAATATTACTTAATTCTAGCGTGGTCGCGGCAACATTTCATCTTTAATGATTTTAAAGAACGTTTTATTTTGACAATATATTAGTGTATTTGTAGAACACTTTTAACTAATTGTTTTGTCTAAGTAAAATAGAAACTGTAATTCGTCGAAAGTCGAAGGAGAGCGATGTTCGATGTGAGGTTTACCTATTTTTTTATTTCAATTATTAATGCAATTTTTCATCGTCGCCGTGTTGTGTATTCTGTGCTATAAACTATAGTTGCGGTGAATTTATAATACTCAATATTTTATAATTGCCAAGATTCATATTAAATATCATATTAAATATTAAATGTATAATTGAAATAGTTACTGAACCACTATATATAAAACATATACCATTCTGTTTGGCAGAAGGTTTGATAAAACATATAAAATATTATATGTTATATTATATTTATTACATTACTGAGCTTGTGTGGTCAAAATCCACGCGAATATAAAAAAAACTATACTTAATCCATTATAATTTATAACAACATTTATTATAACAAATTAAGCATGTTAGCGTCGATTAATGATATATATAGATATTACACGTAAGAGTTGTCATGTTAATGGTTATATTAACACATATCGTTAAAAAATGTATTTCAGGAGACTCATATGTTATAATATTGTTTGTAATATAAAAAATAGAGATTTTTTGCACATGTGTAGATTTGTCACTGACCTGTGTTTCAATGCGATTCGTTATCAGCGTGGAGTAAAAGGGGTGTTGCAAAGAACCGAGCCAAAACTCTTTGTGTATTGGCCATTTGTTATCAAACACCAATTGTTTGGTTTGTTAATTGATTTCTATCGGTCTGCTTATTTCATAAACCGTGTTCACATTGAGAATACACTTTTATATTTTGTCAAGTAATTATTTCACGTACGTTTGGTTTAGTAGTGAGGTTCAAGTTTACCATATTGTTATGGATGATGTTCTTTTTTTTTTGTAAAAATTTTCGTCACCTAACGAATGATAATAATTTCTTATTGGATGTACATTTCATCAATAATCTTAAAAAAACTGTGTTAAAATATTATTTATATAGAATACTAGCACCAAGAGTTGATATTAAATTTATTCATTTCTTCGTAAAGTTTCTGCCGTAAAGTCTATTTGATATAATGTAGGAAAGTGATAAATATTGAAAACATATTGCTATGGTGTACCTACTTAATAAGGAGTCTCTTTGACTATGCACTGAAGAAATAAAATTCACACAACACATTCCAGCATCACATCACATCGAGTTGTAGTTTCTTAAACGTTACGGGGTCTAATAAGTTTTCATACGAAGTCCTAAACGCCCGTACCGTAGAAATGGATAAACAAAAAAATATACTTCAGTTCTTTAGAAAGAAGATTAATCGTTGGTTTTCTGTCGGTACCACTAATCATATAATAAAATAGAAAAACGAAATACAATTTTAATATTTTTCAACACTAAAATAAATAACGTTATTAAAGACATATTTATTAGCTATAGTGCTATCAAATACTAGTTGTCGCCTGCGGCATAAAATGCGTTTTATGACAATTCCTAAAAAGTAAGCGAAGCTGCGTCATACTCATAAGACATTAGGTACAAGAAATAAAAAGAAACTTGTAACCGAGTACTTTCCGATTGCGTACGGTACAGAGAACGTTTTTGGGATATGGTATGCGCATATACATATAAGTATTAAAATACCGATATATATAATCAATTTAATATTTACAAAATTTAAAAAGTTTATTGAGACTAAATGAATAAATAAGTCTTTTATTCCTTAAAAGAGTATTTATTAGAAAAAAACGCCTGGATTTAGGGTCGGGCTCTATCACAGGATACTAATTATTGTAAAAATTTGTTGTTGTAAATATGTTTATTTGAAGGAACTCGAACTATACCTGTGTCCATTCTGGATCTACAGTTTGCTTCACACCAAATTCGATTCAATGTTTTGGCCGCGAACGAACATACAGACAGAGTTACTTTCGCATGTACCTATAAAATTTGTGTAAAATATTTTAAAAGAGTTGAATAGAATTTATAACCTGATATTTATAAAAACATATACCTATACAAATCGTGATCATTTAAAAAAAAAAGAAAAGCAGATGCCCGGAGCTCAACATGATTAAGGAATACATGATAAATCCAGTTGTACTAAGTGATTAGGCTTATGGATTACTCAAACATGCCTTCCTTGAATAGCATGATCCTTAATACAAGTAACAAATTGGTGAACATACTTCTTAATGATTTTGAGGTCTAGTATTTTTATAAATTCGTTAGTGGTAGGTATACCAACAATTTGGAAGACTCTATAACGCTTGTTTTTCACTTATAAATAGAAGCCAAACATTGATAATGATTGTTTACAAAATGACGAACTTCGATACTCTTTTATTTTCATATTCAGCCACTTAGGTAAAAAATTAAAAAAAAGCTTTAACCTCAAATTTTTTAACCAAAATAACCCAATTATCGTATATTTATATTTCGAACATCAGAAATGACAAATTCCTATTATTATATACAAATGTCTATTTAGAAGATGAATGATTTAAGTATAGAAATTCTGTGTAACAATTTAATCCTATCTGACACCGAGTTCAGTTTGGGCTGTCATACAGTTATTTTAAAATTTTGTTAAGTAGATGAAATGAAGCTTTTAGAAAGTAATCTACTTTTATGATTATGTTGTTATTTGCGGGAACGTTGATTTTCTATAAGACAATTCTTCGGCTTTCCGTATAGTTATTAGCGGTCTGTTTAATGCATTTTATTCGTATGAAGAAAACATTTTTAGCAGATATTAGCATTTTTTATAATTTACTATAACAATCATAACATTTTATGGTAGCTTAAGATATTTTAAACACGTTTCCTGGGTATTGAAAATGTACCATAAACTTGTTTTTATGATAGCATTTGTAATTATTTGACCTTTTTCTAAAAATAATCATAAACCTAGTAAATCTGTAGCCTTACATTTTAATCTCATTTGTATACACAGATGATCAATAAATCTGTTTCTTCTACGGAACGTTTGTATGCCAATAAATAAGCTGAATCAATGTAATTCTAAACCCTATAAATATGTTCTACAGAATTAAATATAGCTTCAATTGTAGCCAATTAATATGATTTTAGGTAAGGCAAAAGTGTATTCGAGTATAATCATATTTGGAAATGTATAACCAGTCGATATTATTTGGGGTAGGTAAAATATCTCAATGTCAAAAGCGCCCCCGTCCCTGTTGGGCATGTTGCATGATTTAAATTTATTAACATTGCCACTATCGAGGGGAATTGTATTCAAATACGCATGCGTAGATTACTATCCGCTGACAGACCCTGAGGTTAATCTCCTGTAAACTTACAAGTTGACTTCCTACTTACAAGTTATACGTTAAACAAGTTTTACTCAATATTTGGCCAATAAAAGATATGAATGAGGACCACGTCGTTCACTCTCGAGGTAAGAACGTTCAAATTATTTTATCAAACGCTTCTGTTTCTACTGCCAAAAATCGATAATTTAATAACACAAGCATAACCTATAAGGCGCTCTAATGCTTCCCTTTCTAATTTGATAGTTAGAAATAAAACACGGATAAGGTTAATCATATTACTAAATAATACTAGTTTATTTGACGTATTTTTTGGATTTTATTTGAATACGGTATGTATATTCCATATTAAATGAATTATAGAATTTGTAAATTATTGGAATGTTAAAAATAATTAGTACTTCTTTAAAAGGGTTCATGGTGTAGTATAAAATACTCTAGTGATCTTCTTTTCAGGTTCTGGTCCTTCTCTTTTTAACACTGATCCCTTGGCCGGGACCGTCAGTCTTCAAGATCACCTGCTCACGTGACAACTCCAAAATCGTAAGGAAAGTAATACAAAACAAGTGGCTACCAGTTTTAGAAAGATTTCAGGTAATTTGTAATCTATTTTATATTGAATAAGTTCATATTTAAGTACTTTAATACTATGCGAGTAATATAGCTTTCTATAATTAACAAAACAATGAATGTTTTAATTGATATATAAATTTAGAATTGTTTCACGCAACAGAAGAATGTACCGTAGCTATATCACATTCCAAGAATAGGAATTTTATGATTTTTTTTAGTACTATTTATAAAATTTAGTATTGTAGTTAAATCGGCTTTAGTGTTTATATTTAATTATAATTGTACCCATTAAATATTCAACCATTAAATGTACACTTATCTTTGAAATGTTATTGATATTTTTTAGGTAAAATTGCCTTTAGAATGTCCATTTCACCCGGCGCGCGACATATTCGCGCCGCAGCACGCAGCCAAGTTGCAACATCGTTCCTCACAATGGACCTGCGCCTTCTGCGGCAAATCCTTCTACGAGGAACGACACCTCGACACGCACTTCGACCAGCGACACAAGAACCAGATTAACAAAGTATGTAGCAGTCGTTCCTTCTTGCTGAACGCATTGTTCTATCTACTTTTCGGTTCTGTATTTTATGGTACTGTTTCACATTTCTCTGTTTTATGATTAAGACCAATCAGAAATGAAAATAGTTGTTTAGGAACAGACCTAAATTGATTTGAATCCATAACTTAAATTGTTAAATCTTTTTACAGGCAGAAGACGCAGTATGTCTGGCAGACTACTGCGATATAATGCGCTGCCAAGTGTTGGTCGCGCACGGTCTGCTGAGCGGAGGCAGCGGCCCGAGTACTGATATCGAGTTGTGGCAGGACGCGGAGGCGGCACGGAAAGCTCTCGCTCCGGCCGCCACCCGGAGTGTAGCGCGGGTACCGACGAGACGGCGTCACCGAACGAGAACTTCGCCAATGCCTGTAGCGGATTGCCCTAAGACTGATGCTGAGAGTTCTGAGCCTGGTAATTTGTTTTAATTATCACCACACTTCTACTTTGTACATTGGATAACAGTTTTATTTTAATATTTAAAATAAGTACGTAAATTGAAATAATAATCTACCATATTTTTATGTCATTATTGAAGTTGCTGAAGAGAAGAAAAGAGAAGAGAATGATAGCGATAACAATCAAACAGCTGAACTATGTGACGCTGACACTGTTGAATCGTCATTACCACCAGACAGTCGCCAGAAGAGGCTCGCAGACTTACAAGCCGAGAGAGCAGCATGTGACCCGGCGCATTTACAGGGTCTTAAGGTAAAAATCAAAGACAGTACCTGTATATAAAAAAAAACAAAACGTTTATTGTAATTTGTAGAAGTCACTTAAAACACACTTGTTGCGATAATTTTTGATGAATAAAAACATTTTTACATTTAATTTCTAAAATATTGTTGCACTGACAAAAATTACAGATTGACCGATAAATTCAGATATTTTGGTACCCCTATCTTGTCAGGCAATTCTTTTGAAAATTCTTAGCAGCATAAATCGGCGTTGTCCAAAACAGATTCCAAGCACACTGTATGTTACCAAAAAGGTATGACACAACATGTGTTCAAGATTATATAATATTAAATTTGTTTTAAGTACCATGTGTCTGACGATAGGGTGACGAGCGAGAACGCTTTAATATTTAAGGTATTTTTACTTATTACTTATAATTTATGTCGTATTATGTTTGTATATCTAGTTTTATTGTTTAAGGTGCGCTGTGAGAAGGTCGTTCATTCCTGTATCGCAACACTTCTGTTACATCTCACACAACATCAATTCACGGAACTCGAAGGTTCACATTTATTATCTTACGCTAGTCGACTAATGATGATTTGACAATGGTTCAAAATCCAGACTGGACCAATAAAGGTATTAAGTTTCCTGTTAAAAAACTCTTAGTTTCGGAGAAGAGATAGCCCTGCTTTGTAAGCACAATGTTGATCCTTAGTCGGTTGAGCAATTTGCTTCGGAATTTAGTCTGAAAGAAGAAGTAAAAATGTTCCTTTTTATAATTAAAGAGAATGTATACAATGAAAACAGTAGTGTTTAAGAGACTAAAACTTTACAAGTTTTATATGTTTCTAACCAAATACTTGTTCTGAAATGTAAAACCACAGAGGAGATGCAGCGCGCTGTATGCTGGTACCTCAGCTGCGATCGCTACTGGGAGGACACGGCGCCGGCCGCGCGCGCATTTCCCTGGCCGCTGCTGCTGGCACTCGCGACCGGACTCGCCCTCGCCCTCTGCATGTGCTACTACATCATATGGATCGTTTTCGAGTGAGTTTTATTGACCATCAGCAACAGACTTGACTAGATTGGACATGATGATTAACTTGCTTGATACAACATCTTTCAAAAATGTTTCGTACCTATTCGCGTCTCATAATAGGAAAAAAGTGAAATGAAGAACATTCATCACCAAAATGCTCGTTGGTCATTGGTTGAGAGTTTAATTAATCTATGATATTCGCGAAAAAAAGGCGTTTTGAATGTCGACAAAACTGTTCTAAGCATCGGAATTTTAGGAGTAAAATTAAATTGGAACTAATTTGTTAAGTGTTGAATTATAAATCAAGATATACTACTCATAAACTCTTAATAGTGCACAATATAGCTAAGGTATTTGCATATCGCACGAAATAAACATGTTTTACAATCAATATTATACCTCAGCGCACTCGGTAGGGTATATCCGTAAGTAAAGCTGATTAAGACCTTAAAATTGGTTTTTTGTGAAAAATCTTGAAAGTATTACGAAATTATTTTTCTTCACTTCAATATACTTGTAATTTTATAATAACTTATGTACTAATATTAGTGGCTTATATTTCAGCGAATAGAAATAACACAAATAAAACAATTACAGGTATTTCTTACACTCTTCAACAAGGCATGAAATAAAATCTTATATAATTTTTTTAAGATTTAAATAAATCTTTCAAATATATCTTGATTTTTTTTTTGGGATATAGATTAAATAATGTTCGTATAAATTTCCAAGTACACTGACCATAGATACCTCGCTATTGGTGGTGTCTATTACAACAATGTGACACGTACCGTCCGTGGTAGCTCGGAGGAAGGCAGCGTGGCCGGCAGCGGCTCGGTGTCCATGACGACGCACTCGTCGCCAGCTCGCGAGAGGCTCGCGCACGAGGACGGCTCCGAGGACGACCACGACGACCACTACATCTACGTGACCTACCCGCCCGACCTCAAGCGTCGCCTGCTCGAGAGGTACCGCAACAGACTCACGCTCATATTACTCACGCCCTTTATTAGACAGACGCGCGTCGATTGACTGATATAGGCACTCAAATAACACTATTTTACCCTCAACAGGCAGTCGTTAAGCATTGAAATAGAACTTTTCGAAAAAAAACTTATTACAATTTTTTAACCTAAAAAGGCTCATTAGTAAGACATTTAATGTATGATTGTTGATTGGATTTAGTTTCACAGATTATTTATCACTACTTTCTGCTCACAGCTTCGTCCTACGACGTTGGGCATCTTATGTAATTTTCATAAGGATCGATTGAGTATTTAGGACGCGAAAGCGTTGCAAGCAAATACCAACTCCCTTTCGCATTTTTATATTTAGACATAATTCAAATAATATTTTCCACATTAATTTTTAAAAACATAATTAGTAACATCATAAAAACCGTAAGGATTTACTTTAAACGTTTTATTAGATATTATATACCTACTTACATTTTTATTTTATCGTAACTAATATCTGATTTTTTGATGATAGATGAGTGTTTACATTGTTATTGTAACTAGATATCGCAAGTGGTTCTAGTTAAAGATAGCAATAATCTAATTTTAATATTTCCTTATTTTATTAATCCAATCGTATTGTTTTTTGTTTTAGCTGCTACAATAGAACAACCCGACTTTGAGACAATTCATCCCCTTGGGTCGTGCATGACTTATAGAGTAAAGTTTAATTTAGAAGTAACTATGACAGTCTGAAATAGCCAAAAATACTGTCAATTTGATAACAATTTGTAGGTACCTTATGTCAATAAATGGATAGGTTAATAACAAACTTTGCAGTCTATCTATCTCTCTATAGTATAGCAATGATGAATAGATATATTTCCGGGACTAGAAACTTTTTGAAATCGTTATACTCAACCAAAAACATATTTATTTGACGTAAGGTACAAAGCTATTGTTTTTCGGAGATAAAAGCACTAACTGTTTAATAGATAATTTAAATAACTAGATGTAAAAACTTAGTCAAATAATCCCTTTTAAAATTTCAATATTTTCTTTATTTTAGCTCATACTTTTAAATAAAATAGAAGTAGTTCGCTTAAAACATCGGTGCCTATTTTTATATTTAGTTATAAGTAATTTGTTTAATAGTTAATATTTAAGCGTTTCTGTAAAAATACGTCTGTATAAAAGTTGATCATTGAAGGGTAGACATTTTATATTTTAATTTCAGGCAAGGATTTATGTAGTTTCCGTATGTTTTAGGGTACATATGTTTGTCGTTGATTTGTTATGTAAAATGCTTTTTATTTTAT
Organism: Vanessa cardui; assembly: GCF_905220365.1. Classification (NCBI taxonomy): domain Eukaryota; kingdom Metazoa; phylum Arthropoda; class Insecta; order Lepidoptera; family Nymphalidae; genus Vanessa; species Vanessa cardui. The sequence continues at coordinate 11,437,458 of NC_061129.1, forward strand.
GAAGAATCATTGTTTGTACCTTGTATTGATGCATGTAACATAAGATTTTTTAGTGAAATACTCTAACAGCATTATAAATTAGTATTATTCAAAAATAAAAGAACTTCGTATATTTTATTAAGTTCAGTGTTATTAATAATTTTATTACTGCAATAATAGTAAGTACAATCAATGTATGGAATAACTTTTGAAGAGCGTCTAAAAAGTTTGTTGTAGCTATTAAACGTTTTTAATATTCTTAAAGTTTTGGTTATATTAAAATAAATAATCTCGTTTTAATATAATAAGACCAATTATAAAGACTATTGACTGGATATATCTTCATTATTGTCATCACCACTTCCGAGGTAGTCCGATTTTTCCTTACTTAAATGTAGATAAAAACTTATAAATCGTATGTTACGCCACGGGTATTTTTATTTTGTATGTTTATTTCGGTTGTGAAACTAGAAAAAAAATACTTTAATGAAAAATTAGAACGACAATATTTTGTCGTAAATGCAAAGGCAAAGGATTGTTTGTTCATTTTTTATTAACTGTTATTTTCACTTATTAAACGTGAAATATTACAAATGAAATTAAAATCCGATATAAAATGCCTTTGCCGTATACATAATTAGATTTCAGTTCAATAAATGGTTCAAGAATGGCGCACGTCTTAAGTGCCTGTAGTAGGTACTATTTAAGATTAGAAAAACGAATTATGATAACTTTTGTGTGCATTGATTGCAATGTACGTAAAATTGTAACTTTCTTTCTAATAATAGCACTTTAAAAAACACATTAACATGTCGAATTAACCATCAAAATATATTAATGAAATTTTGTAATCTGTAATATTATTGTCTGGATAAGTGCTATTTTTTTCAAAATGTAAAATACATTTTAATTTATTTGTGTATTACACACATACACAATTTATGTATGTTTGAAATTTGAAAGACTATTTTACCAATAAACAAACAAATAGCAAGTTGGGATTAAATCTTTAAATAATCCCATTTTGAGGGCTGCCAACTTCGTAGAGTTCCAGAATCGTAATTTTAACTTTATCCTTAGTTTTATATTGTTAAGTTTAAACATACTCATGTTATTATCACAATCCAAAGTTAGTATAGAATATATGGTAGGTAAGAAAGCTACACATTCTTCCAGAAATATACAGGCAGTAATTACAAAAATCTTAATGTAATTATTTTTATGAACAGAACAATTTTTCTTAACATTACTATGGCAAATTACTTTCCACATATTTTTTACCACAACCTGTGTACTTATATAAATCTATATGTTTAGTACTTTATGATAGGTAGAATAGTTGGACACATCTAGTCTTTATAAAATGTTGGCAGTCCAAGGGTATTTATATTAGAAGCAATAATATAACCCCTAACCATTTGTACCACATGTAGGCATGAAGTTGCAATCATTATTGCAATTTTAGGGACAGTTTACGGTTACTAAATACTATTTCAAACCATTTCAAAATAAATCACCAAAGTTAATATTTCTAATAGTGGATCAGATAATTAAGATAATAATAAAAACGACTTTTCGAAAATGCTTAAATGAGACTGAACTAACTCATTTAGGTTAATATATATCTATATTATCGTCGCTGTATGCAAGATTTGGCCCTTACCATTTTGGGTAAGAATGTAGCTATATAATTATGGAGTTTTGATTTGTTTAAAGGTGACAACTATTATAATTGTTTAAGTCTTATTACGGTTTTGAAAATGCTATATAAATTCGCTGGTGTAACTGTATTTTTATTTTTGTGTCGGTACAGTTTCTATCAGAACAGCGACGAAATATATTTAGTTCGTACTTTTTAACTCACAAGCTATGATATTCTTGCGCACCGTTAATTTTTTTCCAAAAATGTGATTTGAGGAGAGTTTGTTAAATAAAGCTCTGTGAAACGTTTGTTTGTATTCATTTATTTCTTACTATAGGTACAAAAAGCGGCAGTCTTCGTACTTAAAAATTATATTAAACTATACAAATCATTCATATATTATATGTGTAATTATATGTACTTAGCTGTAAAATTTAAGATTAATGATTATTCTTATATTTTTTAAACATATTTAGTTCCTTTCCACGTAGAGTTGCCTTCAATAACACATTTACACCCGCATCCGGCCGGACAGGTATCGTGCTGTGCAAACCTACAAAATACATTCACATAAACATGGGCTCTAAATATTTGGTCTAATTAAATTAGAAATTAGGTAATATATAATTTCTAACAAAGCTTCTCGCGAAAACGAGATAAACATAAAGAAATATATTCAATTAAATTGTCACTAGTTCTCGTAGTCAGTGTTGCTCCTATAATATGAAAATTAATATTATTATCATAATTGGATTCATATATATATGTGTGTATTTATGTATATATGTTAAATAATTATGTACTTATATATTATGTATCTGTTTGTGTATATTTATGTATATTATGTATATGTATATTTATGTATAACATCGCAATGTATTGTATTATCATTATATATATTTATTATTATTATAAGCATCTATTGCTATGTATATATTTTAAAATTTTCTTTTACTTCTGTGCACACCCTACTGACTACTCTCCTACACTATTCTGGGTTGGCTGGCAGAAAATGCTGTTGTAGCGTTAAGTCCGTCCTTTGTACTTGTTTTTGTGCAATAAAGAATAATAAAAAAAAAAAAAAAATCAGCCGTTACCCGCGCCCGTGCAACTCACCAGGCGAGCATGTGCTGCGCGTGCGCCGCGTGTGCGCAGAGCGCGCAGGCCACGGCCAGCCCGCGCACGCCGCGGCCGCACACGGCGCAGCGCAGCGCCAGGCGCCGGCACGCCGCGCACGCCGCGCTGCGCACCGTGCGCCCGCAGCGCGCGCACTCCCACGCCGCCTCGCCCGCCGCCGCGCCCTCGCCCTTGCCGCGCACCAGCTTCATTACCTGCGTCAGCGCGAACAATATCGACCCCAACAAAAACAAACAACAACAGCCTGTAAATTCCCACTGCTGGGCTAAAGGCCTCCTCTCCCTCTGAGGAGAAGGTTTGGAACATATTCCACCACGCTGTTCCAATGCGGGTTGGTGGAATACACATGTGGCAGAATTTTTATGAAATTTGTCACATGCAGGTTTCCTCACGATGTTTTCCTTCACCGCTGAGCACGAGATGAATTATAAAGACAAATTAAGCACATGAATCAGCGGTGCTTGCCTGGGTTTGAACCCGCAATCATCGGTTAAGATGCACGCGTTCTAACCACTGGGCCATCTCGACTCTATCAACCCCAAGTTTATAAGAAGTATCTTCTGCATTCATGTGGGGACAATAGGAACAGCCTGTAAATGTCGTACTATTGGGTTCCGACCTCTTTTCCTTTTGAAGGAAGTTTGGAGCCTATACCTTCGCGCTGGACCCACCAGCATCACTGTATGATGCAGATATGACAAAATTTAATTGTAATGAGACACTTGCTGCGTTCCTCACCAAGTTTCCCATACCCGTCGACCACAAGATGAATTATAAACAAACTGTTAACACCAGGAAACTCAGTGGTGCTTGTCTGCATCAGTTAAGTTGCACGTGATCTAATTTCTGTTCTTACGTGTTATAATTTCCATCTCGGCCCTTGTGAGTTGCTATAATTTAGTTACGACTACGAATTGACATTATAATATTTGGTTTTGTTACCTCTGTTCTCTTGTATATGAGTTGCCAGCGATGCAATACATCGGCGTAGGCTCGCTTAAAGCAGTGGTAGAGGTGGACCGTCGCCTCGTCTATGACGCAGGCAGACGTGGGCTCAGACTTGGTAACACTGTATTCTGTATTCAAATTTTCTGCTTCCGAACACGAGCTACTTCGAAGGATTATGGGTAAGGTCCATCCATCGGCGCTTATTTCGCTGTACTGATTTATAGTGCTGTACGGTGACGTACTGTTTCCCTGAAAAATATGCATTGTCCTTTTTATATTACTGAGATAATATTTTAAAATCTATCTTGTCATTTTTCTTACGATCTACTTTTGCCTCACCATAGCCATACCATATTTTAAAACTAAATTCTTAGGTAAAGTTTAATAGACACTTACACAACTGGACGTGCTAATGATAGACTGAGAACTAGAGTTACTAGTGTCGTTAAAGACTGAAAAAGCACAAGTCAACATAGCAGCCATTTGTAGATCCGAAGATTTCGCATAATGTGATATTCTGCAACAAAAATGCCATTAACATGGATTCTTATACTACTAGAACAAAAAAATATTTATCAGATTTAAAACAAGACATTTTGAATTCTCGCTGTGCTTGTGGTGTTCTTGGGATAATGCGGTCAGTGAGGCACTGCGGGGACAGTAGCGTATGTAGAGACTTACAGTGCTTGCACGAGGTTGCAGCAGAGCGGGTGTCCGGCCCAGCCCATGCTCTCCTCGCTGGACACGAGGTGCTCCACGGAGCGCGCGGTCAGTGACCTGGCGGCGAGGGCGGCCAGTCCCCACGCGTGCGACAACTCGCATTCTCCTTCCTCCGAAGCTGCCTTAGCATTCCTTTCACACATGTCTAGAATGACACAGTTTCTTAAATAAATATATAAATATATATATATTTATTTTATATAATTATGCCGAGCAAGGTAGAACAATATTCAATTATAAAATTCAAAAGAATCGTTAAAGAGCGTTTGTGTGCTAAAGGATATTACAACACTAATGACTTTCTAGTTGACTGCACACCTTGGGAATGAGATGATCGCCTCCAGGCTGTTTCAAATAACAAGAATATGTTTATTGCTGTAAATTATAAATTGACATTATAAAAAAAAAAATCCCGCTGAGTTTCTTTCGCCGGTTCTTCTCAGTTCTGAGGTATTATATTCCGAACCGGTGGTAGATTATTGACAATCAATAAGAAAGTGTAAACACTTTTATTTTGAATAAAGGTTTTTGACTTTGACTTTGACTTTGTACAGTGGTAATACGTACCAACGGGATCGTCTGCATTGATTACATATTTTTCTGCAAGAGATCTGTTCAGGGGGAAAAGATTGCTGGCGGCGTACAGCACCACTCGAGGCGACGAGCAAGTCGATATGCTTCCTCGACTGCGCATACTGCCCGCCCTTCGACTTTGCGCTTTCTAAGGAAAAACCAAGTTTATTGAATACATTTGACTTTCAACTTTCGAGAGCTGAGATGGCCCACTGGTTAGAACGCGTGCATCTTAACCGATGATTACGGGTTCAAACCCAGGCAAGCACCACTATATATATGTGCTTAATTTGTTTTTATAATTCATCTCGTGCTTGGCGGTGAAGGAAAACATCGTGAGGAAACCTGCATGTGTCTAATTACATCGAAATTCTGCCACATGTGCATTCCATTAACCCGCATTGGAACAGCGTGGTGGAATATGTTCCAAACCCTCTCCTTAATGGAAGAGGAGGCCTTATCTCAGCAGTGGGAAATGTACATGCTGTTACTTTACTTTACTTTTTTACTTTATTTGACTTTCATCACTAAAGACACAAGTAGTGCTGGTACTTACCCACCGATCCTGAAAGTAAAATGTTGTTATAGAATTTGATGCGTGCCTATGATGTAACTGCGGAAAGCCCGATGCGTTTGTAGGGGAGGGCGTTGTAGTTGCGTGCGGCGATACAGACGTATAACCCGTTCCAAACAAGCCTGGTGTTAATGAAAGCGATGACATCGATCTTGGGGTCCCAGTTTCGTGCTTCAGTGACAACCTCCTTGCGTTTGCAGGTCGATTGAATACAACCAGGGTGCTGACACCGCACCATTTAGCACCACATGTTCTCGGAAACGGAATACAGGAATCCCCTGCGTTTTCACTTTCCGATTGGCTTCTTTGACTCGACTTCATTGAGTCGGAATCTTCGCTAGATTTAACTGGAATCTTAATAGAAATACAATAATAATTAATACAATGATTACATCGATAAGTTAATCATAAATTAAATATCATTAAAAGTACCTCATCTATAGATGTCGCTAATGTTTTAAGGCAGTATAACAGACATCTGTGTCCCTCCTTCTTTTTTTTATAAGCAGTTCTATTAATGGATTGTAAAATTTTAATTGTAGTAGCACTATCTACGTTTGTTCCTGACAGCCAAGAAAATTTGGGTATAGTTTGTTCAGTAACATTTCTAGGGAAGGTAACTTGTAGGTTGGCAGTGTAACAGTTGCGCTCTGAGTGTATTTGGCAAGTTCTCGTCTCAATATTCATATCTGTTACTTCAATGTTAGCCATCTCTCTAATTGATTCAAACTCTTCATCTATTGAGGTAGTTGTTTTATGTACTATTTTATTCTGAAAAATAAAAAACAATTGAATTTTTGAGTAGAATAAATAAATAAATTAAATATATCAATTTTATGATTACCATTTGTATCTCCTGTCCTTTATCACTGAGAGAGAGATCATTCATTGAACTAACAGTAGATGCATAACTAACTGCTGAAAGAAATATTCTATGTAATAAACCAAAATGATAATAATAGTTATAAAAACATATCAACTTAATAATAATGAAACTAAAAACATACAGTCACTGTTATTTTCATCATAATCATTATCCTCTGGTAAATAATGTAGGCACATTTTAAGCAGTGATGGATGCATTGTCCACAATCTCAGAGTCTGATCTCTTCCCCAAGTAACAAGCTGGTAATTAGATGGCAACGTATTTGGCCTCCACACCATAGTTTGCACTGTGTCTGTGTGTCCAACTAATCTGTGCGTAAGAGATCCCCCTATCCAAATTCCTATGACTCCAGCCTGCTCCACTCTAGGCAATCCTCCCCATCCAACTCCAATAGTTAAAAGACCACTACCAAATGGTGTGTAAATAGCTCTCCATACAGGGAAATTTGTCATTATAACATTCTCTGGTCGTCTTGCATTATTTATGTCGAAGTATTTTATACTACCGTCATGGCTAGATGTTACCAGTTGATATTCATGATGAGGACTCCAGTCAACGCCATGAATTTTGCAAAGATGAGCAGATATGTAATGGAGGGGTGTAGAGCTTTTTCTATAATCCCATATCTTAATATCACCATCATGAGCTGTTGCCACTAAATGTGTTGAAACTTTGTTCCATTGCACTTGAGATGCACCAGCTATGTAAATATCATCAATATAAGTATGAGATAGTTATGTATAATTATTATAAACCTTAACAATATAGCTATATAATTTATATATAGCCATCTTATAAAAGATTAAGTATAGTATAAATGTATTGATTTCAAATTGTAATTATCTTACCTACTGCACTCAAAGAGATAATTGGTTTTCTTGTATCTCGTAAGTCCCAGAGATATGTGAATGTATCTATTGAGCAAGTTGCAATTAAGTTGTGATCCTGTCTATGGAAGTGTGTGTCACTGACGACCCGAGTATGCCCACGGAGAGAACATATGCATGTTAAATCATTTCCTGCGCGCCACTCATATACATCCACATGTTGATTACTCTATTTGAATACACAACAACAAATAAACGGATTAAGCATAACAAGTCATATAATTAAAATGAAGAAATAATATAAAAATTCTGCAACTTAACTCCAGTGGAGGTTGGTGGACACAAATATGACTGAATTGACTGAACAGAATGATACAGGTTACTTCACTACGTTTTTCTTCACCAATAAGCACAATATGAACTATGAAACAAATTAGGAATTATTTTCTTACTGCAATTGCACATAGTTTTTGTCCGGGATAAGTTTGACACCACTCAGCGCCAGCTGCGTCATATTTACTGTGGCGTGGATATTTCTTTACAATGTCGCCTCCATCATCTTCTAGACTAATGGATTTTATTGCAAGCCATCTGCGTCCAGCCAAAAGTACATTATTACCGGAGTAATCAACGGACATTGCAGTTGCTTGTAATTCTCTGTACTCCCATTTCATGATCTCTGAACTCCAATGCACAGACATTTTAAATTGTAATTAAAGAACCTTCATAACAAAAAGTAGATCAGATTTTATTTGTTGTGTAGCTATCGTATGCTGTGTGCTATCTAGTAATCAAATAAACAATAAATAAATACAAATCAAAGAGAAACAAATCAGACAAGTTAGGTAGAAATGACATTGACAATCAGCTGATTCAAATAATAAATAAATGTCGTTGTGAAATGTAAAACTGACAACTATCAATTCATATTTTAGTTGTAAATATTGTTATTTAAAATTAAAGTTTTGTTTAAATGCTTAAAATACTTTACATCGATAGCGTCAATATGTACTTTTTTTTTATTTAGTAAATTTAACCAACTCATCAACTTGCATGTCGATAGTTACCATGAAGTTGTGGCAGTAAGTATGTATTTACTAAAGTAGATAATACATCCATACTTATATTATTTATATTATTTACTTTAGTAAGTAAATAATACATCCAAAAAGATTAAGAGTTAGCATATTGGTTCAATTATAGCAATACCCAAAGACAATACTTGAGATGCTTAGATTTTTTTACTAATACGATAATATATTCCTAACATTGCCCTAAGCTTCAAGATTATTTATATGAATATCTTCCGTCTGACGTGCAGTCTAATAACCATTAAATGTTTTAACATTTATTGTAAGAAATAAATTTATTATTTCTATTGTTATTTTTTTATATTATTTATATACTATATTAATTCATTCATAATTCAAAATAAGTAAAACAGTAGGTATAGTCAAAAAATTCTTTAAAATTTATAAAGCAGTTCATCTCTTAATGATTGTATATTCCTCTTTTATAGATATAGATATGTATCTGCGCAAAATATCCAATATCATGTATGCATGATATTTTGCGCTCAATCATTGATAGATTGATTATTTCTTATATGTGTACTTCATAGTACATATGCGTCTTTAATGCAGCTAATTTTACGTCTTCATTTATTTTTGATGATCTAATTCAAATACAGATTAAAATATCAAATTACATTTTGTTGATTGAGCATATTTAAAATAATTTCCCTATAAATACAATAAAAATGTATGTTATGTTAATGATATGTGTTTATATTTTTATGTAATTGATAGTTGGATTATCAATTAGGCCACCTCACTGCAAATGGTGACGAATCGCTGATAAACATTGACATTATAAAATATATTAATTAACCATTCCTTCGCCAACCTCAGCCTTCGGAAAGTAAGAAGTTACATTATCGTGCTATTAATTACCCTGATACTCCTTGCAAACTTGTGCACTACAAGACTACGGAGAATAGGCTATTTGACTGGTTTTTAAAATCCATTTTATATTATTTAGTCGAAGTTAAGGAACCCTGAAGTTGTGTTTTTTATTTCTTGTACATATTTGCCGAAAATTTTCATATTAAAAATTCCATATTTAAATAGCGCGCAAAAACGCTACTTAGACAATATGGCGCTGCAATGGGGTCGGTGACGTCACTTTCTTGTATTTTATCTGTGGTACATATAGTAGAAAAGCAAAGTTTACAAGAAAGTGACTTCATCATAAGCCCGGCCAATCAGGAGCGTTTTGTGTCACGTGACAAACGTTTGAAAATTTGCATTTTTATTTATGGATTTTTGAATAAATTAAGTATTATATATGACGACCTCCATGGTCGAGTGGTGTGTACACCGGTTTTCAGAGGTACGCCACTCTGAGGTCCCCGTATCGATTCCCGGCCGAGTCGATGTAGATTACCGTTAGTTTTCTATGTTGTCTTGGGTCTGGGTGTTTGTGGTACCGTCGTTACTTCTGATTTGCATAACACAAGTGCTTCAGCTACTTACATTGGGATCAGAGTAATGTATGTGATGTTGTCTCATATTTATTTATTATTTATGTTATTTTAAAGTTTCGTTAGTAAATAACCATTTTTAAACTCATAATATACACTGATTACAATAATTCACAATTTATTTTTCGTATTGTCAAATAGCCTATTGTTTAGTGATAGAATAAGACGTTATAAGTGGGTGGTACCTACACAACAACTAAGTAAATAATATAACAAAATAATCTTTCTAATAAATGAAATAATTGTTTTATGTGAATATAATTATATTTCAAAGTAGAGCAGCGAACCCGTTAGATACAAAGAAATCGAACAATTTCTCCATGAGAATAATGCAAGCATCCGACAATTTATCAGCCAAATTAAACCTTGTATCAAAAAACGAAGTTTGTCGTTTCCGTCCTTTCATCAGACTGTCTATCAGTTCCTTACAATTGTAGGTATCTGCAGTTTTCAAGGTTTATGCAAAAGTAAAAAAATAACCAAAGCATTGGACACAAAAATATCCATTATTTAACAACTGCGGGGATATAGAAGAAAGACAAAATTTGTGCAGTTTTTTGTGTATGTTCGGTTTTAATATAAATAAAGATGGACAACTACGCGAGAGAAAAATCGGCTAAATATCTTTCATTTGCAGGTCAATTAACGTAAAACAATTTTGTCGAGTATATAGCTAAATAGTGATTTCACTCTTTCTATCTCCTGTAATTTAACTACTTACTACTAGTCACCTGCTAAACATTTAAAGGTAAAGCCGTTTCTGTAATGAACTTATCATTAAGTGACAAAAAACTATATCTATCTCGATATAAAATATGACGCAATCATACACACCCCTCAAATCTGTCATTTATCAATATATATTTTAATAATGCGATTTATGTGTGTAAATCATTACAGTTTTCCTAGAAATTTATAAACTTAATGAGAAATATTATTGTTTACTAACAAATATAATAGGTTATATAATAGGAAAACTGATAGTCGAAAGATGCAAATTTCAAGTGATATATTATTTTCATTAATTGTAATGGTTATAAAACTAAGGTTCGTAAGAATATTATTCTAAAATGCATTATTTTTAGCTTTATATTACACAATATATTATACAAATTTCTACTATTTCTCATTAGTAGATATTTGGTACAATCTACAAATAAATTCTCGTTATCATAAATTAAATATCTTTATTTTCATTGTTTTTCTTATGACCTTTAAGATAAGCAGTGAAAAGTTATACAAACAATCTTAGAGCTGATTTGTCAACTAACCGTAACTTGAAGATTGGAAATTTAAGCAAAGATAACGTTTCTGTGAAACGGGTAAGCAAGTAGCTAGAGTTCACAATAATTCAACGTTATTTTACGTGTAGTTTTTCATTTTTATTAACCTATTTGATTCATTAGCTTTACGTTTTTATTTAACGATTAGATATATTTTTAATTTTGCATTAAACTGCATAGACTAGAGTAGACTGTCCGAGATAGATTTGATTTTTACTAGTGAAGCCTTTTTCCTTATTGTTCAAACTCTCCAGCAATAGGTACCTACATGTTGCGAAGATTTTCTGCTGCTATAAAAAAAAAAGCTCAGTAATGACCCTCCGTTAATCAGTTATATTCTTTAATAGCTAAACATTCTGGAACAACAAAGTGACAGCCCTAATTTGAGTGTTATTCTTATAATTAGGAATGAAGTGTTTTTTGAGTTCTATAGAGTTTCGGAAATTGTCTTTCAATGACAATAATATTCGGATAGAGCACAGTAGTTAAGCTTATATTTGTAAAAGAAAATTACTTTTTAGAATCGACATTTAAGTAAAGGCTCAGTATTCTATTATATTTTTTTTTCAATATATAGATTATACCAGCTAGTATAATTTTTTGTTTATGAGTTAAATGTTCAATTACATTTATATTGTAAGTAAACTTAAGTTCAATGACTAAAACTTGCTTATGAAAGGTTAAGCAGTTAAACGCGCTCAACATTTAAAATGAGTTGTAGAAATAAAATTACAGAATACTTTCCAGATAGCATAGATATTTTTTATTTAAAAAATAAGAACACTTAAAAAATATATAGGAACTTTAAAAAAACAATACATAAACAGAAAGAAAACATTTAGTAAAAAATTAAGTGTAAAAATCCTTTTACATAATACTGTCGAGTGGAATGGTGCTTATAGTAAACGATTCTAAATAAATGCAAGACATGATACCTTAATTTAATAAATGTACCAGTTAATACTGGCAAAATCTTTATACAGACACTTATCTCGCGACACAACGTCTCTTTGTTAACAATAATACGTAAACTAAATAAGTAATTAAGTAAGTTATTTGTTATATGAAAGTTTAAGCGATAAGAGTGTATAGCGATAACTTAGCCTAACAACAAATTTAAATAGCTTTAAATTAAATTAAATTTCCTTCACTGTGTCAAACAATAATTAAACAAAGTGGCTTATATTATGTGCATGAATTTTAGCGTATTATTCTGGTATGTCGCTAAGACGAATGCCACCCGGTCGACGATACATGCGTTCTTGTAGAGGGAGCTCGCCGATTAAAAAACGATCTAGTGCTTTAGTAGCTAGAATAGAGTGTCCAGAGCTTCGGAAAGCTGTACTTGCGTCACGGCCAGCGTATTCCAACATGATGTCGTCTCCACCGGGATGCTAAAACAATAAAACACCCATTAGCTAAACATTTAAAACCAAATAGAATGAAGTTATATCAATTATGCTAAACTCGTTTTAATACTATAAACCAGTCTTAAATTCATCCATACGTCGCTTCTTTAGAATGATGAATATTTGTCAAATAAATTACAAGTAGAATAATTAACATAAATCCAGAAAATTTAACTCACCTCATCGAGAAATTCGGTGATGTCGTAGACTCTGTCGTAAATGACAACCCAGCAGTCTTTAGGGGTGTCGTGCAGAGATACCTCTGCTAATGTGATGACGCGATCTTTAGCTTCCGGCGTACCGGGCACAATACGCGTTGACCATTTGGTTGCAGTGTCCACAGACCAAGGGCTTACGAAGCGTAGAGCGGCCATCGTCAATGCCACTAAGTCTAAGTCGTTTGTATCCTGTTTCACAGGCGACGTCAGACTTAAGTCAGGAGGGGTCTGAACGGTAGCCATTTTAATTTATATTAAAAGCGTTGATCCTATCTTATTTTCTAAACTGTTAAAAGTAAGTTCTTTCAACTCTAGTAGGCCAAAAACTGCAAAAAAAGGAAAATTATCGTTAATGCCGTAGTAATAAATTGTATTTGTTGTAAATGTCAGTGGTGCAAGGTTAAATTTATATGTTACACTCATTAATTCAATTTTATATTGAAATTGTATTGGAAAAACATATGTGTTTATTTTAGGAGCCAAAACATTAAAAAAAGGGTCACACTAATAGTAACTTTGATATTACAGCTTGTAACAGGTCATAGCAAAAGCACGAGATTTATGTATTTAATAAAATAAAGTACCGGTTTAACGCCCAAGACGATCGGTAAGGTTATGGTTACTAAGCCATGCTATGTAAAATAACTATACAACATATGAGATCAATGGCAGGCTCTCAGCAAAAGAGTGTCAGTCATATAAATGTCTCAGCTACTTAAGTATTATAAGAATGAGAACTTTTATCGGTTTCACCAAAAGTTATCGCAAACAATTGACGACTGACGTAAATAATAATTCACTCAAACGATAATTTGGCCACAAGTAATTGACCCCCGCGTTATCATAACTTTAATGCAGAAGATATTTTGTATTTTCGATCTATGATCTGTGTGTATCTTGCAATAAACTCATATTTTATCCTTGAGACTAATAAAATTTTATAAGATACGTTTTATCTTACGAGACGATATAAAATTAATATATATAACCGGTCAACCGTTTGCATATCGAAAGTTATTGTTATTATAAAAACATAAATATTTACCCTCTCGTCAGTGTACAAGATCCAGAAAGCTCCTGTTATCTCTGCTGGTGCTCGAAACGCGGGGAATGACTATCACACCAATTGTCACTATGCCACCACTGTTCGTATTTAAGGTAAAAAATCACTGAATCAGGTAAATGCATGAGATCGTAGATCATTGCCACAATCTAATATTGACTGGTCATTTATCGGTTGTGATTTGTGAATGAGGTGACGGTGCGGCGCTCGACGGTTATATACTCGTCGGGGCACGCGCCATGGTCTGATGTAACCGCTCGCTTATCTTGCGAGCCGGCCGAGCGCTCGCGCTGCCGAAACGCGGCACTATCACGTGTTCATGAAAGCTTTACTTTGTTGAGCTTTACTTTAAAAATATTAGAAAATAATAATTAGTACCTATATAGGAGAACAGTAGATAATGTTGTTTTATTTCATAGATTTCAACGATCGTTTATAAATTAGTTTCGATTCTTAATTCCTAAATTTATACATTTTATTTAATTATTTATATATGCAATATTAATATTAATTAGGGAGTTATATCGTAGATAGAATTTATAGACATTTATTTAAAGATATTAGCATATTATTTAACACACTATTTTTATAAACATATATATTATTTTTATTTTTATAGCCGTACATCGCCTGCACGTGTATATTTTCTATGCATGAAAGATGACACATTTTCATGTAATAATTATGTATTTAATGTTATTTTGATCGAAAATTGTTTTAGTAAACAAAAGCAATAATTTCATAATGGTTGTTATTCTAAATATATGAGCGAAATTGTTATGTTGGGGCGATTGTCCTATCTATGATGCGATGGTCGCACGAGCTTTAATGACGTAGGCCGAGGGCGGTGAATAAACCCACCGATCTTGCGATGATAAGGGAAGCATGTACATAGCGATTTATATGAGAAAACGAATTTCATGACTATCTTTACATATAATTATAATAAAGGACAAAAGCCTTGATACAATAGATGATTCGATTGAAAGTGTTCGTTCCGTTGTATACCTATGTGTTTATTCAGAAAAATATAGTAATAGGGTATTGATAGTTCAAAATGATGATTATTTTAATAGTAACTTCAAATAAGACAGCATTTTAACACACTTTCTTAATAAGCGTAAGTATATCCGTTTCTATGTATATAACTGTAAAATATGCAAATGTCACAAGGTAGGTTAGATAAGTTTATAATAACTGTAATAATTAACGGAATATTTTATATATAATCACTGTGAATTTTGAATTTCATATGTAATAGCTTTTTATTTTTTTATTGTCCGTAATGTATTTTTTTAAGTATAAATTTTTCCATTATGGAGGAAAATAAAATTTTTTGTTTTATATCTGGTGATTCACTGTTAATGTCATACATGTTTACTATAATATTCATTTATATGTAGATTGTAGTTGTAAATTCTTTAGGTCAGTTTTTATGTATTTATATAATTATACTATATATTTATGGGAAAAATAATTCGTTTACCGACCAAAGGAAATCCTGGTACTACGGACTCATAACGGATTTATATTTATGTTGATGGGACACTCTTAAGCTCTTGTAATTTTGGTAAACGTTTGCTCTTAAAAGAGCCTTCATCTCTCAATTTTGGTAGGCTTGCTATCTGAAATAGTTCTAGATCTGTGATTTTTTTACTTTCGAAGTCAAACACGTAAATTTTGACTTTTGATGGACAGAGCAAGAACGATGAGCTTATAATGAATAAAGCCAGACTGTAAACTGTCGAAAAAAATATGATCGATTATTTTCATGTAATCCAACTTCTGTAAAAACACTAACCTATCCTAACTGAAAGATTATAACTATCGCATATACATACGGTTCACTGCAAAGTAAATGCTCCATTCATAATTGTTTGACTGTTAACAATGTTTAGATTTATTAATATCATAGATTAATAGTTCATAGAACTTTATGGTTATATATTCATTATTAGCACAATCTTTATGTGTAATAGCAAACTTGGTATATGATTTTTTTTTTGTATATAAATAAAAATCGCTAAAGTCGTATGTTTAATTTTTTTTATCAAATTTATTTGATTATGTTACATTTTGTTTTTCTTTCAAGTAACGCACGTGCTGACGGAAGATTTTCGGTGGTTTCGTATATAGGCTGCGCATTTTGTTTACTAAGCCTTTAAGTCTATTAAAAATATGAACATGATGTAACATTTCTACGACATTACCTGTCGTGCTAAACGCGCTTATTTCAGAATAAAAATTTACATTACATTGCACGTACAACTTGCATTTTATATGATTATGACGTTTTTAATTGAAACTAGATCACATTTTTTCGGCATTATCATGAAATAAATTATAATATGTAATTATAATAGATAGATAACTTTAATGTTTTCTAGAAAATATTTTTTCTTATTCTATAAAATGTGAATATGTATAAAATATTGTATGAATGTTTTGCATGCACCTTTTAAACGTATCCGACTGAAGATAGTGATTACATTTATTTATCATTAAATAAGAAACAGAGGTGAATATAAAAGTAATAATAATGATAAAGCTGTATCTGAAATAACTAGTAAATTATGCAAAGAGCAATTAGATTATTATTGAGTCTAGTTTGCATTATTTCAAAACAAGCCCATCTAAGTAATAAATCTTAACGCAATGTTATTCGATATGGATGCAGTTATAATATTATCAAAATATTATGGATCGGTTGCTACGTCAAGTTTTATTTATGACAATACAGACGCAAAAACAAATGAAACGTCATCCGAGTACATTATTTTGATTTTTTATTGACGTCACTAGATTTTAATCGCATTTTCGTCACTGTTAGTTACATATCATAAACACGACTATTCCGCATAATTCGGATGTTATGGAATTCCTTGTGACGTCCATTAAGAAAACAATATCCAATAAGAATACGCATAAGGAATACGAGGAAAATTGAAATAGAAGTAAACATACTTGTATGTAAATTGTCTCTAGAGTCTTGACGTTATCGGCAGATTTACAGAGACAAATAAATTAATATCGTTGTGAAATATTATTAAAACAAAATATTTGTACAACATCTGTGCAAAATTTTTTTTGTGGCTGATAAGCGAATGACCGGACAGACAAACTTATTACTCGTGTTTTTTTTTATTACTGAGATTAGTTTGCCACTACGTTGACCTGATACAAGAATTCAACTTGTTAGCAAAGCCAAAGAAAAAATTCTTGAATTTAATTAAGTAACTTAATTAAGTTAACAGTTATGAAAATATTTTTTCCTTTTAAATTTTACAATTAATAGGTACCCTATTAATTATAATGTATATAAATATCAAGTAATCGCAAATAAAAATGATTATGTGGATCAATTTCACGATTAAAAAAGTAAAGACCTAGCAATTATATAGATAAAGCAGTCCATCCAAATGTAAATCCCAAGTGTAATTTATTTATTTTAGTATATTTATCATCTTTTGAATGATTATTTAAATTTTAATAATTATGTTTGGTCAGTGTAACATTGGCACGCGTCCCGCGATTACTTACTGGGTACTAAGTTGAATTAAGTGGAATATTGTAATAAAATAGATCGAAATTCATGATTTTCACTACGTTTCCAGTTTCTAGTATAGGATGGCTGCATTTGAAAACGGAAAATTTAAATTTATTATAATTGTGCATATGTATGATCCATTTAAGTGAAAGCTGTTCTTAATTATAACAAAAGCTCACATTTTATCATACTATAGCCGATTCCAAGGCCAGGAGCAATTACGATAAATTGACAGCATTGACCTTGAATTGATATGACATTATTGTCAAGTCAAGATAATGTAATCTATGGTACTCATCATGGGTGGTGCAATGTGTCATTTTTGAATAGGGGCGAATTTTACAAGCGGAACTTTCGAAAGTAGAATTAAAATGCATTTAAGAATACGTTACGCGGAATAGTCATGTATTATAGATTTAAATGAATAAATATTTTAATTAAGAACTCTGTTTAGGACATCTTATGTAGTAGCTATTAGAAAATTTAATATTCAAATATAAGGTTTAATCTACTTCTCCTACCATTGAAATATAGCTGACATATTACTAAATCTTTCTTATTGAGTACTCTTTTTAC
This sequence comes from Vanessa cardui, assembly GCF_905220365.1. Taxonomy (NCBI): domain Eukaryota; kingdom Metazoa; phylum Arthropoda; class Insecta; order Lepidoptera; family Nymphalidae; genus Vanessa; species Vanessa cardui. The sequence continues at coordinate 11,455,382 of NC_061129.1, forward strand.
AAAGTTTTAGAATACATAGATTTGTCCTTGTCACAATTTTATTCAAAACAAACATTTAAAAGAGATAGGAAATACGTGACAGAATATTCCCTTTATCACATAACATTATCTTGGTAATATTTAAATAGCAATAAATTATCACTGTAGACTATTAACCCTTGTAATCACGATATAGACTCATTCTGTACATGTGAGAATTAAAATATGTAGAGTGTATACTGTATGGGTTTAATTTACCTGAGATCTTTTAAAAGCTATCTTATAAATTATCTAGTTAATAAAGTTTTATACTTTTACTATTTCCTTATGTTGACTTTTTTGCAAGTCTGCCGTTTAGGTAGATAGCCTAATCACTTCTACCGCGAAGAAGCAATACTTGGTAAGTTGTATCGGTTTAAGGGTGAGTCAATGTACTTAACTATAGATACAAGGAACATAGAGCATCTCAAAGACGGTAGTGCATTGGCCAAAACAAGGGATGGTTACTGACAGTTTAAATGTCTATGGCTGATGGCTACTATTTCCCATAGATATGTATTTATTTAATAAAGTAAGAACTAGTATAACTTTGTTGAACTCTCATTAAAAATGCTTCTATTTGCATGCAACGCTTCGAAATTCCTATATCAAGAATAATGTTACAGAATTTTTTAATAATGCCATATTCTTCTTAACCGACGTGTTATTTTACATGTGTGTCATTTTTATTATGTTCTTATTAATAATATAAATTATTATATAGTGCTACTTGTGAATGTTACAATGACGCATCAGTTGTAATGAAAACTGTATGCATGTAAGTTAACATTATCAAGCAAAAACCGGTTTTAAGTAGTTGAGGTCGCACTCTGAACCATTTAAATATACAGGATGTTCAATTGACCTTTGTTTTAATTTGATGTATCAGAATTTAATGGTAAATTATACAAAAGTCTTTTACCCATATCAATAAATATTATAATTAGGTGCTTAAGTATATTTAAAACTATTTAACATCTTAAATATGTGAAAAAAAAACACGAAATAATTTCGTTCATAATACAATATGGGAATTTTCGAAGAATAATAATCAAATTCCAATATATCGTAATTTGTATGTATACCTATTTGAAAGACAATTCAATTTTAATTGATGAACAATTGTACTTTTTATTGTTTGATGATTGAAACAGAACGAGTACTTGAGAAGAGATCGTGGATCAGCAAAAACGCAGAGGCGTTCTCCAGACAGATTGATCGTTGACAAGGTGATAAATGGCGGGACCGAACTGTATGCAGGTAGCGAAAAACCTTACTATTGCCCGCGGGATAAAACTCTTTCCGGACATTAATACTACATAAATAATGTAATAGTGCCTTAATAGTGTAATGCCTGCATTTTTAATAAATGTTTGATAATTATCATTGCTAACACCACCTAAGTAATCATGGTCGCGTGCGAGCGGGATGAAATTGTCACGTCATTTCATATCTTGTTCTAACAAAATATAAGGTCAAGTTGTTCACTTATCGTTACTTAGGTCGTGGAACTTCCAGTTAAACCGCTTTTTGCCTAACCGAGCATAGAATATATGAGACGGATACTTGCAACATAGTTTTAATAATATTATGAATACTTTCAATAATAAGAATAAAATGTTAAATGCTTTTAATACAAATTTATTATATGGAACCCCAATTTGTGTATGTACCATCTAAAAAACGATAAAAATTCTTCGCTAAAAAATATTGTGTCAGAAAAAATATGGAATTCTTGTTATATATGTAAATATATGAGTCGGAGGTTAATGTATCGTGTAGATCAAATTAGAACTTGATTTTCTTCTTTTGTAATACTACTAAAAAGTTTTTATAATGTTGTAGTACTTTATAAAAAGTTTTTAGTACATGTAATAGCTTCGTACGGGTAGACGTACATTAAATTGAGAAATAACACGGAAAATTTTCTTTTTTTTTTGCTTATGCTAACTCGCCAAATTACTACATTCCGATGAATGATTTAGGAGTGCATAGAGGACAAACATTCATTTCTATTTATATCGATTACTTTTGAACTTTAATTACTGTTGAATGTAATTTTTATTATAAACTTGTCTCTGTCAGTTACAGATAAACAAAATGCCACACTTCTCTGAAATACTATCGAATTCTAATTTGTTTTTGTTTATTTTATTGTATTCCCGCGATTGTTATTTAATAAATGACGGTAATCTTATATTTTCTTTATAACAATTTGAAACTTCTTCTATAAATAAAAATAAACGTTAAAACCTGTTTTAGTCACCTTTATCCATCGCTTATCGTAGAAAATTAAAATTCATTAAAAAAAAACCACAGAAAATATCAATAGTTAGGAATGCAATAAGTTGCATATATCATTATTTGGTTGTCTTACTGTCTCTGTTTAATTTAAAGATACATAAGTATAGTAATTTTCTTCACATATGTTTCATTAACGTAAGGTTAAAATGGAGAATCAGTGACCCGAGTGCCATTACTGTCCCCGTTAATAGGAGCGTGTGAATTAGAAACTAGGCTGATGCAACCTTAGCGTGGATCGCGTAGTAGGCACCTGAGTTGCGCGTGCGGCGCTCTACACGCTAGCGTTGCGTGCCTTCGCGGGGGCTCTATTCATTGATACGAGTGCCTCATTAGATGACATACAGTCGAAAACTGTTGCATCAGACGGAAGCATATTGTGCACTTCAGCAATATGTTTAAAGAAAATTGATAGTGAACATGTTTTATATCGTAGTGCATTTTTAATTCAAAACAATCGATGAATAAAATTATGCATTCAGTAAAATTAAGCTGTGAAATTTTTGTATGACGATTTTTTAAACACTCAAATACAACAGTGGATGGGATCTATAGTTTTTTTTGTTTTTCTGAGTAGCGTCGTGTCATTTCAGAAGCGCTTTTGGAAAGGCCCCTTGAATACACAAAAAAATAAGATTTATAGTTAACATATAAATGTTGATTTATAGTTAACAAACTCGAATATACCTAATTAGAACGTTTTTGTAGTAATATTTGCTGAATCATTTCAACACTATTATTTTTATAAAATACTCTTACCATTTGCTAAAGGTTATAAATTTTAATTTAAAATTAGTTTTTTCGAAGTTCTGACTTTGGAAACATGGGTCTTATTATCGAAACCATATTTAGCGCTGGTAGCCAGCCTGGTGTCCACCAGTTTTTTATTATATATAATGATTACTACATCTGAGCTCGGGAACCGGTTGGGGTGTATTCACTGTGAACAAAACAGTACATGTTTAAAATTAAAAATGAAATGATTATATAAATACTTAAAGTTGTATAACAGTGTCACAACTACGGTGCATATTCTTTAAAAATAAATGATTTACATCTTCTTTTTTTAAACTTATATCTATAATATTTTTGAAATTAGTACGTTCATTTGTAAAAGTAGAAAGTCGTGTTTAATATTATGCCGAGACTGTCATTTAATAACGTTCCAATTATCGCAACTTTCTTAATTATATTACAAGATCATTTAATTTCACTTGTTACGAGTAGCGTTTATGGATCAAATCTTGCAACCAAATAATCTCATTTAATCAATTAAACTAAATATTTATAATTAAGGTATTCATCGTGGATTCGCCAAATTTAACGTTTTTAAGCACCGTCGGCGAAGTCGTTATCGGAACTTGGGAAGTTAAGATAAAGTATTATTATTGTATTTTAAAGGAAAATACATATTATATTAATCAAGAACAATTTACATTTAGTTCATAATAAAACACATCTAATAACAAATCGTAAGGAATATGATAACCAAACGTTTATCTTTGTTCCTTCATTGGTTGGAGGTTTTTTACTAGCCTTCTTCTTACTTATATTTATTATTTCCTAATTTAAAAATAAAGACCTTTCTTGTTTGTAATTTTTTTTTAATTGCTATGATATTTATAATCGAAACTTTTATACGTTTTCCGTTAACCGTCTATTCAATCATAGCAGATGGATTCCAACTATTTCACAATACATATATGTTTAATGAGTAATACGGTAAAATAAATATCATGGTTTTCAAAATTTTAAAGTTAAAGTATTAAATCGTAATTAATTCTTTTGATGGTATCGTCTAATGTAAAAGTATAAATAAATAAAAAAAAAATCAACAATAAGTTAAAGTAACCGAATCATAGGGAAAAATAAACTGCCTTCGATAACATTATACAGTTATCATAGCGATGTCATCGTGTTTCTTTCTTTATGAAAACAATGATTGGCATTATTAATGTTATTTAATTTTAGATACAATCATTCACGTCATATATTTTGTTTAAATATTTATACATTTAGCTCATCCTATATGTAACGCCCGCCAACGACATTGTATACAGCCTTTATCTAAACGGACTATCTAACGCAAAAAGTATTTTCCAGTTCAGAACTGAAAAATGCTGAGATTAGCGAACTCAAACAAACAAGCTCATTATATTATATATCAGTAGTAATATAGATATCGTTCGCTCTAGCATAAAGTATTCAATTGACGACATCCATACGATAAAGGAGTATTGCAAAGAAGGACCTTTAACGATGATAACATCGTATGACAAATAATACATCATTATTTTATTAAATATAAAACTGTGTCTATATTTATTGATTATTTAACAGCCTTACTGTACATAACTGACCGATATCCAGATATGTATTTAGTGTTGTAATAACAACTACGGTCCTGTATATTTAATTAATTACAGTCTTAGTCTCACGGGTTGGCACGCAGCAGGTAGTTGGATGAGGAAAGTCGATGCTAGCAATACTGCCAAGTGTCGAGACCGGAATATACAACAACAGAAGTCGGTTGAAAACGTCGAAGAGGATGAGAAACAAGTTTTACTAAACAATTACTACTTAAGAGTTCTCACTCTATCATTATTGTCGTAAAATAAGTATTATCTATTGATTATATATACTTAAGGAAGGCTTAGATGCGCAATTTTTCAAGTTTTAAATAACTTCACGAAAATAATACCAATACTTTATAAAATGCCCTCATTATCTTAATTTCTCCCTTTATTAAAATATTATCATTTTGTTAATACAGGTCTATTAATTGATCTTTTTATTTCATTTAATTAATTCGATAGTCATTAATATATTTATTATGTAAGCTTTGAGTTTTATTATATTGTAAAGCGTGTGTTAATTGTTTTGCGATTTCAGAATATTTTGACAGTGAAAACAAAATATGAACTTTCTTAATAGTTGATAAAGTTATCTTTTTATAAACATGCTTATAATAACATTTGAAGGTTACATTCACAATCGCCAAAAATTTTGTATAACTGTTTACTTTGTCTCATACAATATTTAACATTATTTGAAACGAGAAAGTTTGAGATAATAATTTCATTTGTCTCTGAAGATTCTTCCCAGATATAGTTTGATTCTAAGTAAAAACAACCGCCCAGTTTAATAAAAATCAATAGCTTTCTAAGTAGATAAATATACTTTGTTTAGGTAACGCTTCTATCTCAACCAGCTTTTTAATTTTATTATTTGTGTAGAAAAATATAATCTATGTTTTATTTATCTACATTTTTTTCTCCTTTTTACATTATTAAATACTGCAAGTGATTAAACATAAGACATTGATACGTTAGATTAGTAAAAGCAGAAATTAAAATGAAAAATTAATCATATAGCCAGTAACTCTTACTGACTAATATACACAAACAGTAAAAACAGTAAAAAGAGAGTAGTTACATATTAAATGAGATATCAATTTAACAATAATTCATAATAATCGTTTTTGATCGTTAATTCTGTGATTATATTAATATTCAAGCAATGAGCTGTTGTAACAATAGACCATAAACATTATATTAATAATTATAGTACAAAATAGTAGGATAGAGCATTTAGAGGTTATTGTAGAAAAAAAACTGATACAATGAAATCAAGCAGGAAATATAGAGTAGTCTTCCCATTTTATTTTGCTTTTTTTATTTGTGAGACAAAACAGTTTTTACAAGCTTTTATTTAGTTTCACCTGTCCCGGTGTCTAAATTCAGTTCATAAAAGTTAAATTTGACCCACTTCCCAGTGTCCGTTTATGAAATTTGGCACACTCGCATGTTTCCGCCCTTTTTGATCCAATATAGCAGATGCTGCCAAATGATGATCTATCATTTTAATAGCTCCTGTAATATGGGTATCAAATGAAAAGAGTTTTGCAGAACTGACATCACATATAATGACCTAAGTTATGTACTTAAAAGTAAAATGAATAACTGTAATTAACGTTTTTTAATTACGCTCAATTTCTCTGGAGCTGTCAAATTTTACGGTTTCCATCGAATCGAATTATAAATAAGTATATGTATATTCTATCAAGCAAACACACTACAACTTGGTAGGTATTTCGTTTATCGTGGGTTCTTCTTGGGAGCATCTACAATCCGGACTCTATCCGGCGACATCCTATCCACACACCATCCACATTTAACCTATTAAAATAATTCATTTTCAAACTGTTTCTATTGCCATATTATATTTTATTTTTGTTATAAATTACAAACCTTATAAATATTATTCAGTATTTCGACTAAAAGTAAAATTGCTATTATAAAATATCAGGCGGCTATAAAATCTATAGGAGTATAGGTGTGCAAACAGCTATTGATATAAGTCGTAATTTTGTAGTTGATAAATAAGGTCAATACAATAAAACTCACATATTGAGTACATTATCTAGATAACAATATATTTTAGTTGTCAACTGCAAACTTAACAACAGACTACAACATATATGTTTCAACAGAATAATAGCACGAAGTACATGTAGAAATTTAAGATATTGTTCAACATATCAAGTACTAGCTAAGGTTTAATACATTGTAATATTTAAAATCACCGTCGTATCATACTTAGGACAAAATAAGTGAAACAAAATGGACGGCATAGAATGAGTACATAAGAATAACATATTGCAAAGAAGAAAGTCATTAAATTGATACATAAATAATTTAAAATACATTTCTCCTGTTATATATTAAACAATTGAATATTAATTAACATATTTTTAAATAGTGACTTTCATAATTAAAATATCAATTAAGTACTAAGAATTATAAATTATTTATTAGTTGATTGTTATTTCTACAATAATAACTCTTTTATAAATTGCTTTGATTTTTTCTTTATAATATATGAATTGACTTTTATATATTTAAAATCATAATTACAATATTACAATAAATAAAAACAGTTTGCGTGGGTCGAAATTGTTTTGTACATATTGACTAACATATTTAATATTTGTCAATAAAAATTACACTAATCAATTTATTAAAAGAAATGAGGGTGTTATAATTTCAAAAATCACTTGAATCTTATTAATAATTGCGTAAATACATACTAACTATAAAAACACATAAATTGTTTGCATTTAAATTAAATTTTAAAATTAATAATGCACAATAAACTGCTTCTTGGAAAGTTATGAAGATATTATAAAATTCTATCTTTTAAGCGTATATGGAAAAAGCTTTACTAAAGGTGCGCACATATTAATGAAATTCCATGTTACAAGATAACCATGTTATATCATTACAAGTTCACTAAATACAGTGGTAATATGTTCGCACCCTTATGCGTTACGTAACAAAATTTATGTTGGTATCTGCCGTTATTTTCACAATGTACAGAAATAATTGAGGGTCTGTACGCTTTGGCACTAACATCATGAGATATAATTATATCTTTTTACAATACATTCAAACTTTATATTTACACCTTACGGTTAGAGATTTCAGTATATTTACAATGTTAAATGCATTTAGATAAAACAACTTGAAGAGGTTACACTATATAAATTTACAATATTTAGATACAAGTGGGATTTTATAATTAACGATACAATATCTACAGAGCAGCTGTACAGATTAAAAAGCATTAGCGAAACACATTGATATCTATGCATAGACGAATATATTCGAGGTCACGTATAACTTCAAGTCAATTCAAGTAATACAAATACATAAAATTTAAATTTTTTAATTCACCCACTTTTATATTTATAGTTTAATTAAATATACATATATTATTTTACAAAACATCCATGTTAGAGATTGCAACACTATTGTTCCAAGACATGGCAGATAAATCATAAAATTTTATATTCTGTATATGTATTTGTAAATTAAGTTTATACGTATATACATATATTTAATATATTAATTTGTATAAGCATATTTATAACAGTGGATTAATTCATAATTTACTCCGTTGTACATTTAACTTTTTTTTTCAAGAAGAGTAATAATCCCAAAATTCTATAAATGCTTTTCGACCGTGTTTTCTTTAGTTGCGAACTACTTTAATATAAAGCCAATTTGTTCAACTATCGTCTAACATAAAAATTGATTATACTGCACACATTTACTTATAATCTACGTATTCAGTAAATGAAGAGTGGGCTAAAATCCCTCTCCGCCATAAATCCCTTAACTCACCGCTTAACTACCAATGGAATGACATGTTTGGCGCACTTTCAGTTCAAATACGCTAAGCAAACTGAACTAAGTAAATGAAATGAGTGTCATTTTTTGAATAACATGCCTAATAGTATAAATACAATACTAATGATTTATTACTTTCAATATTATTTGAGTGATTTTAGAATAAAGAAGGAAATAGGAAAGCAAAATGTAAAGTCAGATAAATTCTCAAAATGGTAAAAAGCCAATACTAAGAATACAGCTTGCTTAGGAGTGCGCCGCGTGCTGCAAGCTCTGCTCTACTGATGACAAGATGATGGCCCCTAGGGCTTCCCTCTACTCGTACTTATACTGTCGCTACAACGACCTGCGATGAGATGACACGAGTGCTTCGCTTTGAATTGACTGCAACGTTGATGGCACATGGATGACGTAAGTGAACCGATGACGCCATGACATGCAATGTACGCGCCGAAGTAAGCTCTACATGTCGAACTAGTGACCACTACATGTTGAGACTATCCGAGGATCGATTGTTGAAAGTTTACATTTCATAGCACCAATGCCAAACTATTGCATATTAGCTCGTCTAAAGTTACCTTCGCTTGTTCGAATTCTAGTTCTATTAAATAATTTGCAGATTGTATCAAACGTGCCTAACTGCAGTTTTTAAATTGTGACTTATTCAAATGTGATTTTGATTTGATGTCATAAATTACAATAGTTAAAAGTATGATTCTCCTTATAAAATTCAGTCACAGACTACCGGTAAAATTGGTAATACTACTTCCTAGAAAAGAATTTCAAAAAATTTTGATACTATCCGTAAAATCCCAAAATTCAAAAGGGGCAAAAGTGGGACGTTTTTATTACAAGTTTAATTTATTCCGTTAAATTTTAGGCAGTGTACTTGGAAAATATTTTTTCAAGTTTCTGCGTAATTTTTGTCAAATGTCAATTTTATAGTATAAAGTTAATTCGCCTCCCTTGTGCCATTAATTTTGTATAGCCTACTTTAAAATAGATACCTGCGTTATTCTCATTTCAGTCCGTTGCAACGTCAGGATAGGAATAGTTGACTTTATTAACATTCATCATCTATTTCGACGTAATATCCTCTGTAGAGCGAACGTTTTTAAATCGAATTCGCTAATCGCCCGACACTCTCACACGCGGTTTTCGATAAAGTCGATACAGCGTCGAGAGTGTCCAATGACAGTCAAGATCAACGAGAAGCGTACAGATTCGAAAAGACGTTCAGAAGAGCATATGGCAGCGCAGGTTAGAGTTGGCTATTCCGTGGTGTGCGCGGTGAGGTCGACCTCCGGCATCGCGGTGCCCAGCGCGGCTGGAGGGTCGCTGGCGGGGAGGGAGAGTAGATGTTAGGCCTCCAAAAAAATAAGGGCTGTCGGCTTTGGTTCCAGGTTCGACTTCTTTGCTTCAATTACTAAAAACTCAATTTCCTAAAATTAGAAAAAAGAAAGTTAGTGACATTTAAAATCTTCATTTTAAGCGACAATATATGTATTTAACATAATATATGTGGCTGACCGGTTTATCCCTTTGCGCAAAAGATTCAGCAATGAGTCGAGCAACTTCCTGATGTTGCATCCCTTCTACTCGATGCCCGTCTACCGCCAAAATTAGTTGTCCCACTTCCAGCCCTCCAGCTTCATATGCTGAACCATGCTCCTAGAATATTTAAAACAGACTTAAGTTGATCATACATTGTACTATTCATATCCAAAGATTTTATATTATTTTCAAACGCTATTTATGATTTTCAAATAATTTTACCAGTGTGTTTCAGTTACTATCAGTCATTATACTCTTGTTAGGCTGTCGCGCCGATAAATATATTTGTTATTATATAATACTAATAACTACTGTATTCGATTTATACTTACAATTAACTTTTTAATCAATAGTTATGCACTTACATGTATATTAATTATTCTAGGCAACGGATGCTTAGTGTTGGCACCACCTTCGATCGCGATGCCAAGGATAGGTTTGGTCTTCTTCACAGAGATGTGTAGATTTCCATGGTGGTCTGGTACGACTCTCGCTGCTCTGCCTTCGTCGATCGGCGCTTCCCCATGTTGCAGGCGCTGCATAGACTGGTGCCTGCGGATCCCACCTCGATCCTCAAGTAAAGCACCACCTTCTTCTTTCATGTCGAAGCTACGTGACAACTTGTGGGCCAATTCCTGTCGATATGACTTACTTAAAACGTTCTTTATCGAAATTTCGATTGGTGGTTTAGCTTTACATGTTTTTTAATTAATTTATATGGTTTTAACTTTTTGATTATCTTAATATATTATAATTTCAAATTTATATACCACATCCACTCTAATATCACAACGCTACGCTAAATCAGCAAAATTTGATCAGCCTCTAAAACAACTGAGTGCTCTAATTGCGACATGTGTATCTGGGCGGCAGAGGGCAGTAACTCGCGACTGATACTCAGCTGGACTAATACTTAGCGTGACTCACTTATACGACCTTGTGCCTCTCAGTTACTCAAATGTCAGTGATCTGTAAGACAAATGTATCGAGAAGCTGTAAGTGAGATGTGAGCTGGAGGCTTGGAAACATGCGTTTCAATCACTCGGTGGCGTGGTACAAAGGTATATTATACAAGTGTAATGTCTTATGAAAATTCGTTAACCCAATTGGCATACCTAAACAGCGGTTTCAAAAATAAGTTTATACTGCAACATAAGTATTAGAAAAGAAATTACAAAGCATTTACACGACATAATAAATAATAAGTGGTCAAAGTTTAAACCGAGACCTAAATCAATTTTGCCACCATGCACTAATGAAAAATTATTATAAGAAACGTTTCAATCAAAGGTGTTTGAAAAACAGCAGTTAAATAAATAATATAAAACTTCATATATACGATTACTTTCTATACAAATTTAGGTACTACTTGTTTACCGCAACGACTATTTGTTGTCTCTCGCTAGTTTCTTCATGCAACGTTACCCATTCAAGACACTCGACCTCTACTATCTAATGAAACCGAATCAAAAGGTGTGCGACACTACTCTGAACTTGAATGAAATAATATTAAAAAAAGTATAAAAAACTTAAACACCGAAATGAAGTGCAACGACAAAATAAGTGAAAACATATAAATTGATCTTCTAACATCAAGCATCGTTCCGTTTATAAAGCGAAAATTTTGAATAGAAGAACTTGATTTTTGAATATCGTGCAAAAGAAAGTTTTCAATGTGCTAGGACAGTTTGCCGATTGTTTTGTCGGCGGGAGGCCGGGCCACTTACTAGAGGTCGTCCCCAGTACCATGATTTAACTTTCTGCGTCCAGCCACCGAGTGATGAGCGCAGTCCCTCGAGATAGCCGCACTGAAACATCACACTCACTCAGCGCCAGGTGCTCTCTCCGACACAAACAGACCCGCGCCGCTCACGTTTACATTAGGACCCTGGACGCGCTAATTTATAACCCCAGTGCCAACTATCCATGATTTTACAAAATCTAAGTATGTACTACGGGTCACTTCCTAATTAAGTGCAGGATCATTAGGGGTAACTAACAAATTTAATCTAAACTGTAGGTAATGTTTTGTATGAGTATACCTGTATTATTGATGAAATACTTTTACTTAAATTAGCACTCAGATACAACCCAATGACATCGCACACTTAGCAAATTCTACTTCTAGAGATATAATATAGTCAAGTTGCTGGCCAAGCTTAAAAAAGAATTTAATCTGTAATATATTTATAAAACTATTTATTTATAAATAATACTAATATAAATTACGGCATCACTTTATTATAATCGAATACGTACCTGATCCTATTGTTTAGTACACAAGGTTGCATGAAACAAAATAAACAAAAATTACACTTTTTGTTTTTGGAAAAACAAGTAACAAGTTGACATTGCCTCATCGTGAAGTGAGATTTGCTAACTTTCAAGTCATGCAACAAATCATAATGGCCGAAAGCCATTGTTTGGTTGTCAGGTCGACTGTTCGCTGACGTCAGCTGTCCGACTGTCTCGTCTGTGGTGATCCTCAACGAGCCTACACAATGACACTTCATTTCGAAAATTTACTTCCTTATACAAGCTTGTGACATGAAAATAACTAACTATAGCATTAGGTAATACCTGACACGTTTGTCGTAAAATAGATTTAAAATGAAAAAAAAATACACGCAAGACATCTTGCAAGAGTGTATTTTTACGGGCAATCAATGGCGATATATTTTTTACGTGAACATAATTGCGAGGAATGCTGACATGACGAGATAGTTATTTTATCCAGTATCAGATTATCTCGGTCCTGTAGCCCCGGCCGACACGGCGCGCCTCGTTAGTCTCTTCTATAAACAACGCGATGGTATCGGGGAACACGCGCCCGCTCGCGATACGCTGCCACGCCGATCGCTATTGCCAGGTGTAACTCCAGTTTATTCCCACAGAGAACTTTATATATATCTTTGCGTTAATGTATGGTCGTGCTTGAACTCATATATTATTCAATAAAGACACGGAAATTTTAAACCGAGTGCCGATAGTTCATCAACTTTATTTAATGAAAAGAGTACGATAAGAGTTAATTCTAGATATTTGTTTATGTTTTAGATGGTACTTGATTTTATGAAACTAACCTAATTGTATGTAGATACTGATTTAATTCTTTGTAGGTACTTTTTGATGTGACACATACATGCGCCTCGGGGGTAAAGCCGACCGAAATCCGTGACAGCAAACGGCATGACGCTCTCATATTCTTCCTTTTTCGTTAATACTTCGTGATTCGATAACTTACATATACATACATATAATAAATATGTACAAATCATTTAACGGATATAATACACTTTTAAAAATACATAAACCTATTTAATAAACACTAAATTATTTTTAAGTGTTATGCAAGTTAAAATAATTACTTAAAAAAAAACTTCTTTTTCAAATTTTTTTATCAATAATTTAAATGATAAATAAAATCATTGATTTGGATTTAATTGTATACAAGTGTAAAGGTGATTGCGCTTAGCCGTTATTTTATATTAATTTAATTGGCAGCGTCTTATATCGGGCACTTCTGTCCTAGTTCCCAGGGTCCTTTCGAAGTTCAAGTTGCGCTTAACAAGATACTTCGCGAACTCGAAGTATAACGGTAATCCGCAATAATATCGAGACGTCGATGTATTTACATTCGACATTCATTTATCAATTTAATAAAGAAATAACTCACAATGAAACCTAACATAACGTTGATATATAGAGAATACATTTTTAAACAGTTATACTTTTTATATAGAAAGTTGTGTGTAGTTGTGCGTTGATGTAATAGAGTACCCACTTCATAAATGTGTTTGTATTAATAAATCTTAATTTGCTGATGGTTGGGATACGTGCCAACATGTTAGGTTAAATACTATTAGCAAGCCTCATCCATTCATCAGTCATTGTGGCACGAAATAGCAATACTTTTGATTATCTTGTCTAGTTTCAACGATGAGTGTCAATTCAGGCACAAAGGATAAAATTTAGAGATATATATTTACTTAAGTTGCTATGTTTTTAATTAGAAGGGCAGTTCGGTTGTCGGCGCAATTCAGGATTGATTAAGTATTCTTCCAGTCGCAAAATCTAAGGGTGGAATTGACCAATCATCATAAGGTGGCCTACTTGCTCGAATCCTTTCTTTTAATTATAAAAAATATTAAGAAATTCTCCCTATATAAACACTATTAGGAATAATATAAGCAACTCAGTCTAGTATAATGCTATATACATATAATACTATAGTGTGTGTAGTAGGTGACCCTGGTAGAAAATTCAGTTGCTAGAGTTGACCCAGACGTACAGCTGAAGTTAAATTAAAGTTTGTAATATACAGGTAATAAATAATAATATATAAGACATTCACTACCGTATAGTGCAGTGCTAAGCATTGTGACAATGCAGCTAAGAAATACTGCATGGATACAGTCGCTTTCTGTTCTCGAGAACAATCCTTCCCAGTTAGAATACAGTTTAAGAGCCTCGAATTATATCTGCTTGCTAATGAGATGCAAAGATTAATACTGGATTTAATGTACACACTTTATATATCTATAAACTAGCTCTCCCTCCCGACTTTGCACGGACAAATTAAGTTTTTATGCAATAATATGGTTTAAGTTACCCAGATATAAATCATTTTTTTAATGTATGTCATAAAAACGTTGTACGTAGCAGGAAATGAATTTGTCGGTCCAAACGCTTTTAAAAGCAAACGCTGCCAAAAGTGTAACAGATGCACAAAAAAATTGTATGATAGATTCATAGATATCTAAAAGTTTAAAAGAAAAGTCAGCGATGGCATTTACTGGTACGTAACTATAGATAACTCAAAGTAGCACTTTTTAAGTTTCAAAAAGTGTTTGATACATTAGCTCGTTAATGGCGAATGGATGAATGATTATGTATATCTCATTGGACAAAAAATAACGAGAAATAAAGTCAAGAGGGGTAGCGAGTACTTTATAGTTTTGGCAGCGTTCGCTTGGAAAGCCCCCGGACTCACTATATCTCAAATAAAGTACAACGTATAGTATACGTAATATGTCAATTCAAGATACGGAGAGTTCCGTATGTTGTATTGACAATTGGAAAGTTGTTGAATTGGATTATTTGTTAAGGTGTCAATCCGGTCCAACGAAAAAAAATTAAGTAACATAAAGATATCATTAATAAGTTATATTTCTTTTTCTGTTTCAGAACTATAATTATAACTACAATTATATTATATCTCCAATCAGAGATTTTGAACTATGTGAGATGTTCAGTCGGGGTAAGAAAAGGTTCGTCACTTTAAGATCTATTTTCGTGTGCTCAGTGTGACTGATAATTTACTAGACCGATCGAGAATGACATATTGCGTCGCAATGATTTGATGTTTAGGTTCAAAAGGTACTAAGAGTTTAAGACTTGTTAAAGGAACGAATTTGAAAGCTGACGCAGGTTTTCTTACTCTGACTTGTACATATATAGCAACCTATAGACCGATCCACAATCTGTATCTCAATGATACAAGTGATATTAAAAAAAAAGACAGAGAATAGGTTATTGACTCGCATAAATTAAAGTATTCATACAAAAAATTATCTGTAATCTACGATCCGACATGGATTGAAAGATATTGCGTTAAAATGTTGTTCGATTGATTAATTATATTTCACACTACTACAAATCTCGATAGAATTTTATATTGACAAAATCGAAAAATTAAAGTAGGAATGTAGATTTTTTAAGAAAATCTACGTATTAAAATATATTTAATAAGATTTTTAAAAACCCTTTTTAATATTATAGCAATGTTAACAAGAATAAAGAATTTAGTAAGATATGATTAAATATACTATTTTGTAGTTTATTATCAACAGAGTCGCGTTAGTTTAAAAATCTATGTAGCAATATTAGCTATCGTAAATTCATAACTTGTTGAACCGTTATTCAAAAGATAACCTCGAACGTGAGCCGACTATGTTCAAATAACTTTATCTCGACCACGATGCGTAGCCAATTATAAATGATATTACTAAATTCATCTCCGAATCAAAACATCTATCTTAATCGTTATTTAACAACAAAAAAAACATGCAAATTTTCCACGATAGTTCCCACACTCGAATAAATTATTATTAATATTGTTTACATATTTTTAATGGTTTCTTACTTCATGAGGAAAATGAAAACATTTGTTAGATTTTGATTTTATAATTTAACTTACATCCGAAAGTTAAAGTTCGAACTGAATTAACCTTAATTAAATTTCAGAGAAGCAGATTAATGCATAGTTCATGTCCAAGCTAAATCCAATTTAAATCCAGTATTCAGCAAGTCATGCGTTTGTGTGTTAATGCTGTTTATTAGAATCCAATTTTTTAGATTTACCCTGTTCAATCTGATAAGAGATCTGAGATCGAGCTCGGCGGTGAAGGAAAACATCGTGAGGAAACCTGCATGTGTCAAATTTCATCGAAATTCTGCTACATGTGCATTCCACCAACCTGCATTGGAACTGCGTGGTGGAATGTGTTCCAAGCCCTCTCCTTAATGGAAGAGAAGGCCTCATCCCAGCAGTGGAAAATTTACAGGCTGTTACTTTACTTTACTGTTCAATCGTAATTTATTTGTAAAAGAGCGAAGTCACTACTAAATTGATTTTTCCAGTAACTCTATATGGTAAATTAAGGCCGTCTGGTCGTATTAAAAATCATTTATGCGTTACATTTACATAGGTTTTCATACTTATATAACTGTATATATTTACACTAATTTGTTGACAGTACACTTATAAGAGTATTAACCCTAACGCTAGCTCTAGGTAGAGAACAATCGTGCCTATATCAATAGCTCGAAGAAATGTTATTGTATTAAATTACATAAATAGAAATCACATATTTCTATTTTAACGATCAAATACAAAATAATGAGTTAATTATTTGTTCAGTAAACAATGCTTGAGTTGATAATGTAAGTGTTCATAAAAGACTTTTTTAACTTTACCGTTACATAATTTGTAAAAAATATAATGGTAAAGTAGGCATATTATTCAATACAAGACTATATATATCGGTTATAAAAAGCGTAGAGCTAATATTTATTAAATTCCAGGCAGGATGTACCTACATATTATATACATATGTAATTATATTTAACTAATATTGCTGTATTTTTAAATGTTGATAAAGAGTAATTACTGAGTTACCTACTTGTCGGTTCTTATCGGTAGAATCTGCATTCCGAACCGGTAGTAGCTTCAATTAATGTAGTTTATTTTTATAGATTCAAAAGTGCTTGTAAAAGCCTACTTGAATAAAGAATAATTTGATTTTGATAAATATACTTACGTCCAATATTATAAATGCGAGAGTAACTTTGTCTATCTATCAGGTCCATCTGTTGTTTTTGCTGATAATTGTTATGGACATAAAAGTTTTATGCCTAAAACCTATCGATCAACAACTAAACTGTGAGCGAAGCCGCGGACAACAGCTAGTGTTATATATAGTGTCGCCAATTCGTATTTACACATTCTTAATTATACATATTGATTAGGTTCTACATGATTATTTGTTAATAAGTCTGTGAATTAAGAAATATCGCTTTCGGGAACTTTATTTATTAATTTGATGAATAACAGTCTGTCTGTGATAAAATGTAATATTCTACTTAGTTGGTTTTGTTGTTATACTATTGTATTTTATTATCCGATACTTCGATTAAACTAAAAATACAGATTAGATAGAGCTTGATAGTTGAAATTTTGTTATCAGAACTATCAGTAGTTCTTGTAATGTAATCTTTTTGATTTTATTTTTAAGAATTAAAACCTTTATCGTCATCATCTTATATATTTTAATATTATAAGTTTGATGAATTACTCGGCAATATCAAAGGACAAAAGATATCTTATACGAAGCCGCAAGCGAATATTCGCTATAAATAAAATTACATTTACGTTTTGAATAGTCATTTTAAATTTTAAAAATTATTAGTTTAATAAAAGATTATTATAGCCTATTAGTAGGAATAAAGATAATCAAACCTGAGATTATCATCTTTCATGTGATTTGTTATAACTATTTAAAATACAATACTATTACACTTAACTATTTGTATACGCTAATAATTTTACTTCCATAGACCCGATAATCATATTTTTGCAAATCCATAGTGAATATCATAGAGTAATAAAGCTCTCGACCAATTATATCGCATCAGTTTGCTGTCAAACGTTGTTTATTTGTCTTTTCTCCACTTACGGTTAGAAGAGAGTATATATCATAACAGGTTTTTCAAGTCTTAGGAATATGCATCCGTGGGAATATTCGGACAGATTTAGCAATTCAAAAACACACGAGGGTTCTCAGTATTCATATCCTATTATATAATAGTAATTTTTTTCTTTGTTACACTTTGACGTTTTCATTGGATTATCATGGAATTTTATAAAGTACTAGCGAACCGCCCCGGTTTCGCACGGGTGCAATACTGGTACTAAATTTACTACAAAAAGTAAAGTAGGTACTACTTTTTCCTATTTGCGATATTATATTTTTAAAATAAACAGTGTTTCTTTTCTATATTGTCCGTGTATTATGAAAACTTGAATCACTCTATCTATTAAAAAAATCGCATAAAATCTGTTGCGTAATTTTAAAGATCTAAGCATAAATAGGGATAGATAGTGGTAAGTGACTTTGTTTTATAATATAATTGATGATGATTTATGAGAAGAACAGAAAAGACAATCTGTATCTTAACCCCTGCCCCCCTCAACCCCTCACACGCGGCTGTAAACTAGTCTAGAGTAAAACCAAACAGACCCGTTTATTGTAGTATATAGTGCTATCAGTGGCTGTAAAAAATAATCAATTCAATTTAACATCTATTTTTAACTAGTATATTTAGTAAGGAATTAAGAATGCGACTGTCGTCTTTATCTCTAGAACGGTTAATTCAAATAAAGTGAAATATTATCTTACGAAAGTTAAAATAACATTTTTATTTATAATTTACAGTTAAAACTGTAAATTGATTATAAAGTATAAATTATCCTCGATCAAGCTATGTTCAAGAAAATTCGACAAATATCTTTGTTTCTGTTACTAAGTAAAATGATGGTAGCATAAGTTTTTGCAATTTATTGAGAGATTGTATGTAACAAATATATTGACAAACAAGAATGATGGTTACATATTGTACTGCGGAACCCTAAAAGTTGTTGTATTCTATTTAAATCTTTGCTTCTCATCAAATAATACCGTAACGTCGAAATATGTTGAAATATAACGGTCAAATAAGATGAAATTTAAGACAAGCACTGGGGCATGATAGCTTTATAATTTACTGTTTAAATTCATGTTTTGACTAAAATATTTAAAAAAAAAATCACACTTTAAAACTTCCTAAATACGGTATGGCGTTATCCAGCCGTGGAACATAGCTTTACTGTACTGTTAACAATGTCACTACATTGTTAATTTTACAAATTTAAAACCGTATTGATCTCGGTGAAAAAACAACAAAACTGGCAGCCTAGCTCTCATAAAAACGGCCTTCTTTTTCAGTTCGTGTCATCTACTTACACTGCATCTTACCTTACGGGGCATGTTTTTTCGTTGAAATAACTATACAGTAACTAGAACGGTGTTTAAAGCAGGACCAGTTTTTTTACGTCAGTCTCATTCGGATAAATTTACACAATAAAAGTTAAACCTCTTTGGGTCATATTTTTTTATCTTTTCTTGTTGAATAATTATATTTTGAAACATTTCACAAGTGACTGGCCAGCACGCCGGATAAAGTATGAGTCAGTGAGCTTTGCGAAATGCCTAGCAATATACTCGTACCTAGCATTAGTACATCGTATACTCCGATATAGTGTCATGTTATTCAGTAATTGAGTTTGCAACTGTTTATATAACCACTTTCACGCTTTGAGCGTCTACGTATAAACAGTTCTCTTTGCTCATTAGCCTATCGTATCAATTATCATCCTAAGGAAAATCTATCGAAGAAGAAGCAAAACGAAAGTAGCTTACTGTAAGTAACCATTGTGTCAAAATTAATCTTAAAGATTTTTTTAAGCTATAATGTAATATAGCTATGTTTTTTTTTCATTAGTGAATTTTTTTTCTCGTAGAAAAGTTTGAATGTGAATAAATATACAGTTATACATCTTATCAAAGTGAAAAATAAACAAACAAGACATGAAAATCTTTTCACTTTACCGTGAGTGAAATATGAATATCTTGATCACACAGATGATGTCCAATTACATGGGAATCCGCGTATGGGAAAATGACACAATAAAAAAAATCTTTTAAACAATAGCTGTATATAGATACCACATTCTACATGTTGAGTGGTCTATATTCAGATATACGTTGACAATATCATGAAACCTATTCCGATGTGTTGTGTGAGTTGGACTTACTTTAAAAAGGTTTTCAGGAATGAAATCACTTTTCATCATTTCTTATATGGAAGATGTTAAGATAATATAATTAAAGTTAGTCGGTGTTTTGGTAAAGAGTTCCAGATGGTGAAAACAAGAGCCAGGGGTCAAGGTTCAATAAACTATTCGTCGATGAAAAACTATGAATAAAACTAAGAATAATAAATGAGAAGTGTTCTTAAATTTGAAATATAAGTATACATTTTTAATTTAATAACCATAATTTGCTTTAAGCAATTACATTTCTTTATAGGTTACATAAATGGCGTAGTGTGTAAGTGGGTGGTGATATCTCATTTAGAATAAGTGCGGCAAGCACACAGTCAACGCATGGGTAGCCAGTTGAGACTCGAGAGACTGTCGTACAAACTCGATTCGCACAGCTAGCCCTAGCCTTGTGCCGTCATCGAGTGTTGTCGGCCAGTCGAGTCGTCGACAGTCGTACACTGGTTGCTGTACCGCGCACACGTTTTTATCGATAAAAAACACTATCAATTTGTTTACAAATAAAAGTCACAGTGAAGAGTAAAGAGGATAGCCGTGACAGGTGAGTTAATCTTACATTGAGGTTAAGGTTTTGATTGTCTACCTGTTTCACGGTGATTTTGTGGTAAGACGTAAACAATGCGTTGTGTTGTTCAATTTTTTGTTTTGATGCATGCTACCTGGAAACACGCTAAATTAAACGTGTATTCTACTATTTTCAATGGTTTTGTTTTATGTTGTGTGTAAAATATTAATTGAATTTATTTTTATTTGAAATATCCTGTTATATTATCTAGTGTAACCGACGTTCGTTTATTATTGAGTAACGATATGTATTGCGCGATGTATTAGTGTGTTAACGAGATACATCCCATCGGCGGCGGTGACGAGAACGAGCTTAGCTTGTTTGCCAGTTCTTTTTGGGCCATGGACAAAAAAATGATTTCGCTGCCGCAAACGTTTTAATTAAAACCTTTTTTTATTTGCGTTTCATGTACATTTTAATAAATAATATACACGGTATTTTATATAAAATATACTCGAATAGGACAGTTTATTTTAATTGTTAAACGAGGGTAGGTCATATAACTATTTTTTTATTTATGTTTAATTATTTTTATTTCTTGAATTGTTTATAGAAGGTTATTTTGAATTGGGACAACTAATTAAGCCTTTAAAAATGCATAATTTCATGACAAAAACGATGTATAATTAGTTATTCTAAATGGAATACCTATTTTGCACGCTTGATTGTATTTAAGTCTAGGTCAAATTAAAGCCATCTCAGTCGTGTCTAAAACAATTAATTCTAGTAAATTTAGAATTTGGCTATCCATTTTATAATTTTAATTCATAAAAATAATAGTATATTTTTATTTCGAAATGTGTTTTTATTGATTACAATGATTCGTTAATTGTTTCGATTAAAGTATATAAATTTCAGTATTGTTATTCCTGTGAAATCAAGAAATAGATAATAATGATATAACCACTCGTGATTTTATCACTTGTGTCCTTATATCAAATGTTATCAGACGTTACAAGTGCAATCAAATTAATGATAACATCTGTTGTTCTATTCCGTAGTGCATTAATGTTAACGACAAGACCATGATCCGGGACAATGCTTGTCTTGCGGTTATCTGGGCTAATGTTACATGGTAAACTGTTCCTTATGTAGGTTCTCTCCTAAACGACTGACAGCCATCTGGCCCTTTTGGTTAATTGACGACCTCCATGGTCGAGTGGTGTGTACACCGGTTTTCATGGGTACGCCACTCTGAGGTCCCGGGTTCGATTCCCGGCCGAGTCGATGTAGATTTCTATGTTGTCTTGGGTCTGGGTGTTTGTGGTACCGTCGTTACTTCTGATTTCCATAACACAAGTGCTTCAGCTACTTACATTGGGATCAGAGTAATGTATGTGATGTTGTCTCATATTTATTATTTATTAATTATGATTCTTTGACCATGCTTTATTAGGGCTTACATTTTGTACTAACACTCATTAGTCTACAATATATCATATTAATAATATATCTCAATATAAAAATGACTATAGTTTTTATTTTTATTTTTGAGGAGCTTGTGATAAATTAAATATTTAAATAATATTTATAAATTAAATCTTTTCACAAACATAGTATGTCAAGTAACGACCTCAATACACATTTACTGTATATTTAGAAATTGCCAACGCTTATATATTATTGCCGGTAATCACATGTTTTTGCAGGGTTTATATAGACAGCCTCGGGTAATGACGTTATTTAATGTATCGTAACTTAGAAGAGAATGCAAAAATAATTATTTTTGCCTATTTTTAATTCATACCGTAAGCAAATGAAATCGCGTACTATATTATATATACCATGTTCAGGTGTTTTAAAAATTTTAAAAACAAGCTTATACGTACTTTTCGTAGTAAAAGTGCGAAATTTATAAAATTCTACCAATAGCGCGCTAACTTTACACTTTACCTGTTGAGAGATGAATTAAAAAAAGTAGTCTCTGTCTTGGGCCTAAACTATCTTCATACAAAATTTACCCTAAATCGATTCAGCGATTCAAGCGTGAACAGACAAACTTACTTTCACATTAATAAAATTAGTATAGATAATAAATTTATACGATGAAACGTAATTTTGCAATATTTACAAAGCTTTTATTTAGATTTTCTTTAACGACACACGAAATAGGACACACGTCTATATAAACTATTACTTTATGTTGTATGTATAAAAATGTAACCCACATTAATTACACATGTAATACATAAATGTTTCTAGTACCTAATGTATTGAATAAGTATATGCACAGTCCATTTATAGGTATAGTATTCCAATTGGTTGCTTTGATCGTGTTTCATATCGCAGTCGTAATTAGATATACACAGTATAGGGAAAGGAAACCGATAATTACGATGCGATGAATCAAAGAGAGATTCCGTGTAGAATCAATTTGTGAACGAGTTTCTTTCGTTCGATCTTTTAATTAGCGTTGTAACATGAAACTCGGAACGGGTTAAGGCCGTTGTTCACTGGAGGCTGAGTTGACCGCGATATACAACACTCGTGTGTGCGATACTGAATGTAATACGAGATCCGAAACGAGAATTAATGCGCAGATGCAACGTATCCGAAAGGTCGATTGGTTGTGAGCGTTCCGTTTCCTATTTTAGTGTCCTTTCCGATTTGTTTGTTTTTTCCTTAAGTATACCTACATACGTACATAAACCTGAGACTGTTCCTGAACATAAATAAGTTATTGTAGGTTTTCGTCCTTTACTTTATCTTATAATTAGTTGTTGCCGCGGCTTCACTTCCGTTTTAAGTTTCGATTGTCACGTGTTAGCCAAAAAAGTAGCCTATGTCCTTCTTTGGAGTTCAAGTTTGCTTCATAACAAATTTCATCAAATTCGGATCATTACTTTGGTAGTGAAAGGGCGAAAGACAGACAGAGACAGAGTTACTTTCACATTCATAATATTATGTTATAATGAATTATTTGTTTGTACTTCATTCATAACACAAACACATACGAGTATATTATAACTAACTTTGTATAGATAGTCAACACCACAACAACAATAGCTTAAATTTTCTTATTGAATATTTTGATATTGGTAAAGTCAGATCGTAACAACACACGTGTGTGCCTAATAATTAGTAAGTTTCTGTCGATTCCGCGTGGATGTGTCGGTGGAGTATCTGCTTTAGATCGCACACGACGCTGCCGTCTGTAATCCCGCTACTCAAACAGTACGTTCACTCGCGCGGTTATATGTATGTATATTTATGCTATTCTAAGTATGTCCACAATGCGATGATTTCTAAACCAATACTGTCATTACGGGATCTGATATAAGATTTCTCTTGAAAAACATGACAATAGGGAAATCGATGAAATAACTATCACATTTTATGTGACATAAATGATGCAATTTTTCAGAGTACGTATTTGCTATGTCAGTTATTTTATTTTGATTCGAATTATGAATTTACCTTCAATTTCAAAATCAACAGTCAATAGCGACACGTCTTTAGAACACGAATTTATGTTCGCTTCACTAATCTCGTATCCAACTAACGAAGTCAGTAGCAACGGAAACAAAACTGGGAAGTTGATTTTTATCTACTTCCAATTCGTACAGAGTTTTAAATCTGTATATGGCATTACGTAATATGTATATACATATATAGTAGGTATAAGTAGTAGATAACACCAACACTAGTGCACCTCCTAGTATCGTCTCATTCGGTTTTTTTATAAATCCCATATATTCCACTGTCACTATATGTATATGTGTACATACATTATAATCCATAATTTATACTTAGAAAAATATATATTTTACTTAATATAAAATTTTCATAATCGGATATAAAGATTTAAGTTTTACTTTATTATAAACCCTTTTTTATTTCAATTTCGAACACGGCTTTCTTTAATTTTTTATTACTCTATGTTCGCACGGCTATTTTAAATTACTACAGTTTCTTATCTGTTGAAGCAGAAAACTTCTTAAAAATGAAAGTGGAGCAACTCAGGCGGGAAAATTGTTAAATCAGGAAATATCAGGTTCAGCCGAAGGCACATTACATACAATATTACATGGTATGGTCAGGTTGCCTTCCTGTTATTATTATTGGAAATAAGGGTAGCCGCGATAATAATAAAATTATATGATTTTGCTAGGTACAAAGATATAATATGTAGTATTACTTTCTTATTGTTAAAATGGCATTCGAACCTATAACACTATATACATAAATAAACAATTGTTTACTTTCTGGATTTTAAACTTTAAGTTATTTTAATATTATGATGCCGTTAGTTTTTATATTTTATATCGTTCAGACTCATATATAACAAGTTAAAATACTTCTCAAATGTACAAAAGCGTATAGGTACGTGCTACTATTTGAGAAATTCAAAATATATTTTTTACACTCTACACGCTTAAGCGAATATACGAGGGTAAGTGTATCGAAAAAACGTTGTTAGCGAATTTAATTTTTATGATTTTTGTAACATAGCAAAGCACATGTTGAAAGCCACTTAGAAGCTCTTAAATTTCCTAAGTGCGGGCTTAAATGAAAAATGATCAAAGAAACCCTAACTCCATTTTAAAGAGTCTTTTCAAAGATATCTTACACGATAGGAAAAAAAAAATCAAATTTCCATATATTTTACATGGCTAATTTTTTTTTTTTTTGTACAATAACAACAATTCCTAAACTTTATAACGGAAAACATAATACATTTTCCATTTGTATTTTGACAGCCCGTCGGCAAAACGAATCTAGAATAAAAATGGTTGCGGTCCTATAACAGGAACCTTTGAATTGGTCAAAGTGGGAACAGCAAGCAGCGTGGCCCACGGCTAAAGTAGAGCGTTCATTATCACCGGCAGCGCAATTATCGCGACGAGTGGCGTTATTTTGCTCGAGCACCGCTGCTTGCACTGCTAAGTGCTTCTATATAAATTGCGCCACATTATCATTCGGTTACCAGGGTACATTTAACATGTCATTTCATAACGATAGGTTAAATATAGCAACACTTAAGAGAACATATTCTGTTCTTTTATTTTTTTAATGAACAGTAAGAATATGCTTAAACAAAAACAAACGAGCTGTCCTTTCTGCGTTGGTAAAGTTTTAACCAGCTGTTTCTCGTAGGCTTGGTTGTATATAATTTGTCATGCTCCAATAGTTTCAATTTTTTTCTGTTAATTAGTCGTGAGCTTAGCTATTGAGTTTCACCAAAATTATTTTATCGAAAGTAAGTAGAAAGTAATGAGAAATACAAATAAACTATACCATAACTTATAAGATAACTATGAGCCATTTCTAAAACAAGTATTTCCGTCAAAATGGTCATTATTCGACCATAATCATTATTGTGAATTTATGAATAAATACTTATATGCATTTGTGTGCTTAAAATTTTTTCGACACTTATTTTATAAAAAACACTTAATCTTTTCAATAATTAACAATAAAAGAAAAGAAAACAGTTTGATAATCAGAAGTGAAAACGGCGCTGAACTGTTTTGCCTTTGTCTTTTTATCTAAAGAAACTAATTTTATTTGAACATAAAACTTGCAAATAAATTTGAAATACATAAATAATACTTTTGGAACGTGACAAAGCGAATAGGAATGGGAATCATTAACTATTCCTTTTATTGCTTCGGGATGTGAGTTGTTATGCCCGTTGTTTCCGTAATTACGTATTGCTGATATCTTCTCGCCAGAATTCAGTAATACAAGTCTTGTTTGGCTGTAGAATAATAACTGTTGCGTGGTTTGAAACCCACCTGGCCTCTCAACAAGGCAAGCTATTATTTATTGCTGTTGTCTCTGAATCTTACAAAATATATTTTTAAGGACAAACATTAAGAAACCGTATATAAAATAAAAAAAAACAGTAAAATAAACATAGTATTCCGAAAAATATTGTCAAACTTTTATGAGTACGAGTTTTACGTAACGTTAACTTGTATTAAGGTAATATTTCTATATGAAAACATTCGGTCGTAAAGATAGTGTGTGAGGGTCTGTTAGCACGGTGACCCCGGAACTAACTGGGGCCCTGGGAACGTCAATCGGGCCTTTACTAGGTCTGCGCGTGAGTCTGTAAACTACGCCGCTGGTCATCTGACTATAATTTATAGCCTGACATTTGACACAAACATTGATGGCTTTTCTCTTTAATAACATTTTAAACTCGCTATCACTAAAGTGTACGAATTTAATTGCTATTATTTTATTTCCAATAAATAACAAATTTTACATTATATTTTCAACAAAATTAGTTACAAAATCCTTTTATAAGGATATTTTATTCGATTAATATAGGTATGATTTGTGCCCGACTTTATTTATTTATGTCTTAATATAAAGTCTATCGTGTTCGCCGGTAATTCTGAGCAATCACTATTATAACTCCTTCTTCGAAGAAATCTCTTTCGTGTTACGGTTAAAATATGAGTTCTTTGCACTACGGAGACATAACATTTTATTTTCTCTTTTATTACTAACGATTTTTACTGAAGGCATGTCGCGGCTGTAATAATTATACGTGATTATTAAAAGAAAAGTGTAATTTGTTGCTTTGCGTCACTAGTATTATATATTATGTGAAAAGTTGTAATTAACGATCACTAGCTGTTCTTTGTTAAAGAAATTTGTAAGCTGATTCGCATGATAAATGATACACGTTATCATAAAATAATGAAACTTGTTGAGGCTTTACAAACTTCTTTATTAATAATACAATAAAAAGAGTTTGTTTTTTTTTTATTGACAATGTCATTCATCTTTTGTATTTATCAATGTTTTAAAAATACATTTTTAATGTACGGCTATCTACAAATGTTTTAATAACTAAGAGGCGTGTACCTGACTATCTGTATAGAATAAATTGCTATTGAGCGATAAGAGTTCCTTATTGTACAAGCGTGTTTATTGTGTTAAGTACTTCTGTAAATATCGTTGAATATGTAAGTATAATAAAAGCGTTTCTACCTAAATATATAACTGTAAATGTAGTTGATATGTCTATTATTATAGAGAATCGTTTTCCGAACAAATAATACTTATATACATTTTTCGGTATCATATTTTGCTGTGATAGAAATGAAAAAAAAATGAATCTATATCATTTTAAAAAAGAAAATATATAATTATAATAAGTAGCTTTAAGTATAGACAGTTCGTATATTTTACAAAGATATGCAATTAATTACCTTATTTCATTAAAATAATGATTATTTTTAATTAAAAATAAGTCCGCCGTTGCGTATCTTTGTATGTGGATTCAAACAAATTTCAGAAACTCCAGTCTCTACAAACACTAATAAGAAAAGATTGATTCATGAGGGAATTGATATATAATTACATATATTTTGCGCAAAGCTAATGTTATGATGATATTTATCGATTAACACAGAATCAAATCGTGCCTTCTGAGACCTTACATGGCATGCGCAATGCGTAAATGAATTAAATCACCTCAAAATAATTTAGCATGAATTGTCTCAAGCAATTCTTAAGAAAAGGAATGTCATTTCAGCATGTATCTGTTAAGGTTCATTTGTTTTTAAATGGTGTATAAACATACAATTTTCTTCGTAACAATGGAAGATATTCAATAATGATGCCTGTTATTGAATACTCGAGACGGTATAAAAATTGTTAAGTGAAAGTTGAAAGGAGCTTTAATTGGAAGGAACTTGTACTGTCACGTATCGCGGGCCATTAGAAAGGCCCCGCGCACAATGTGTAGGTCTGTCTTATTGTTATGGGCCCAGTGTTAGTACTCCGGTAAAAGCATTTACATATAAACTTGTTATATTACTGCTAAGTCATACTGATCTACATACTACGTAATTTTGTTTACGTTTATTATTTGTTTTGTATCTGCAAGGGTACTATTAGAATAATTGTTTGCGATACATTTTTTTTTATCAAATTTATGTCGAATGACCATGAATAAAATAATAAAATATGAATATTATATTAGATAGGTTGATAGTAAAGATAGGTTAGATAGTAGTTTATATTTAATGAAACAATTATTGATTCATTATAATTTATCAGGGTGCTTACTTCATTTTATGATGTAGGTAGTAAATGACACATATCTCTGAATAGCCCATATGACTTCACCAAAGCCATCGAGTTCAAGCTGACAAGCAAAACTAAATTATAATTCATCTTGTGTAAAGGTGAAGCCGTAAGGAAAACTTTACGTAAGTAAGTAACAGCCTATAAATTTCTCACTGCTGGGCTAAGGCCTCCTCTCCCATTAACGAGAGGGTTAGGAACATATTAAACCACGCTGTTCCAATGCGGGTTGGTGGAATGCACATGTGGCAGAATTTCAATGAAATTAGTCACATGCAGTTTTCCTCACGATGTTTTACTTCACCGCCGAGCACGTGATGAATTCTAAACACAAATTAAGCACATATGAATTATAAACACACTGGGTTTAAACCCGAAATCATTGGTTAAGATGCACGCGTTCTAACCACTGGGCCATCTCAGCTCACAAACTTTACGTGTTGAATGAAACTCTTTCACAAGTTACATTCTTCTCTAATGCAGAGGAGACCTTTGCCCAACAGTAGGGGTTGAAGTACAGGCTGTTACTTCTGTTTTACACCCACACACTGAACTATCAGCCTAAATATAAAAATCACTTACTAGAAACAATATTAAATGGCTAATATATATGATTAGTTAAGTAATTACTTTCTTAATGAAACTCTCCTGAGACTGCATTAGACGATTACAGTACATTAAAGGGCAAAGAGTGCAAGTCACGAGTTAAATCACATAGCCTTTTGTAATTTGTATTGCATGCATTATAACATGACATAACGACTAGTAAACGTTGCCTTTTAATAATGATTATTAATAGTTTTATACTCAGTGCTCGTAAATCGACTAGATAATCATTTAAAATTAAGTATTTGAATTTCGAACGTTATTTATTTCTGCTCTTGTCTCTACTTTTTTAAATAACACTAAAGTCTTCAATAGTCTCATCATTAATACCAAACGAATAATTTTTTAAAATTAAGTATTTGAATTTCGAACGTTATTTATTTGTGCTCCATTTTCTTTTAATAACACTAAAGTCATCAATAGCTTCATAATTGATATTAAACGAAAACAAAAAGTCTAAAAAATGTACTCAACTGTTTTGTCTTTGCCTATTTATATAACGTTAACGTTATTTATATACATCAAGAGCGCAAACAAACGAATGTGTCACCGTGCGGTAAGTCGTGTTTGTCCATACAAATGGACTTTGTGAGAAACATAAACCATTTCTTCAGCCAAGGCGCTGCCAATCGTGGGACCAAATGTTGTCCTTTATTATGTTTGAATTTAAACTTGTATTTTAAAGAACACAACAAGACAATGTCATTTATATATTTTCAATCTTGTTAAATTTAATAATATTCCACTATAAGAGAATATCATCGCCTTCTGTTTATAAGCAATCGAGTATAAATAATTAGCAAATCAATGGATAGATAATATTTATCACGAGTAACAATAATTTTGTATTGCAATTAGCACGCGGCAGATAAAACAATGATTGTTGTCATTTAAAAACAATTGTTAATGAAAACAATGCAAATTTTATTAAAAATTAAAAAGGTGAAATTGTAGGTCAAGTTTATTATAGCGGAATTAAAATACATAAAAAGTTAGCTTAAGTTACTCTTTCAGATTTTGCCAGTGATTTACTATTTTAGTAATATAATATAATAGTAAATATTAGATAATCATGTACAAATGAATACGCCTGCTATAAATAGTTTTCACAACGAAAATATGTACGTATGAAAAAAAAAACACTTTCTATTATAAACATTTTCCCATTACTATAATCGGAAGCGCATGCGCAGCGCACGCGACGTCGACTTCCGGCATGCCTATACTCTCACGCTGGGGAATACCATTTTCTTTTTACTGTTGAGGTATCGGTTTTTGCTCGGATCATCCTTTTTTTATGGTGCATCTTTTATTCTACAAAAAACAATTACGTTAAAAATCTGCCTACTAAGCATTCGGTGCAGTCAGACAAATCTATAACGTTTTTAATGTATGCAGTCGCTTAATTAATTATTTTGTTCCTCCCATGAAATAGCTAAGCGACGAAAACACTATTATAATAACTGGATCAATATTTTGTTTCGTAAATAAAACAATAAATAGAATTAAGATGATTTTTATGTTAAATAACATTTAGGTTTACCAGTCACAAAAATGTAATTTCCTTCTTATATAAGTACATTTAAATTGTCATGTTACAGTATTGAATTATATACGCAGTTGGTTGGATGTTCTACCAAAAATAAACCGGTAAAAAACACAGTAGTATAGTAGGTATGGCATTCTATCCCACATAACACAATTATGTTAATAAAATACAATTAAATTATTATAATAATTTTATTTAAAAAAACCTTATTTGAATAATTATATTTTTGGCATTAAAATCCAATTTCATTTTTAATATATAAAACATAGCGTTGCTTAATAGTTAAGTAATTAATCTCGTTAATCACAATGATATCATAAAAATTCGGTCTCTTCTCGTAATTATTTGATAATTCTATAATTTTTTAATTACTTCAATCATAATAAAACCTATTTACATTACAAATGACTGTGATTGTTCTCGTAAGGAGGTTGTACGACTCCGACCCTGAGTCACGCGCGTTTGTAACTAAACCAGTACGTATAATGTTCTCTCCCACAGACAACCCGCTTTCTCAATTACGACATCACTGAATAAAAAATATTATAGGCCTTTGTCCTTCTTAAAAAATAAATCGTCAGCATTTAAATGGGGCAATATCATTTATACATTTAAAAAGATTCTATTTACAAAGTTATGTGACTGACACATTATTATTTTTTCCAATATTATAAAAGTGAATTATAAAAAATATAATCGGATATTTGATTAAAATATAATCGGCTTTTGTTTTAATGATAGATTCGTCGTAATTCGGCTCATATTTAATTGACATTATTCTTAATGTTTATGATTATTGAACATTACAACACGCTGGTATCTATTTCGGTTCAAGTGCAACGCTAAAATGCCTATTTCATCGATTAGATCTGTTGAAATTCAATAAAAGAGACAATAGGCTTGATATGCTTAAATAAATCAAATGACGTATAAATCATGATCTCTGTTTACAAGGCCGGAAATAAAACAATGAACCCGATTCCATTGTAAGAAGTATAATAATAGTCATTCATTTTAACAACCCTATAAAAACTAGCAGTTTCATAGCATGTTATTAACTTAATATTGAACTTGTTTGTGAATTCGCCAATTTGTATTTTCAGATTTTTATGCGGAAAATACTTATATAATTCGATACTATGGATTGTTATAAGCATGTGATGATTAAGAATTATGATGATTTGAGAAATATTATTACCGATTTCGTAAATTGCGATTTTCGAAAGCGACAAATAAAATAAAGTCGGCACATTTAGCCACACTTTCGCCGGAGAAAGTCACTCGTGCATTAAACATCTTTGTTTTAGCTCGTGATGCCAGAACAGCAATAAATTACCTATTTTAATCTGATTCTGATATAAGATAAATGATAAAGTATACGAATACAGAGATACCTGGTTTAAATTTAGAACAAGCGCGAATTATTTCAGTGTACTGTAAGTTAAATTACGACGATTTCTTATCGTTAATATCACTATAATTGGAGTAAATATTTATCAAGCTTAAACAATTCTATCGGAATAAAAATCAAAACAGATATATTATCCGTTTACAAATTTAAAAATGATTATATTTCGTAAACATGGTAGGCAAATATACCTTTGCTTTGAAATTGCGAAAGACAATTCGCCATTGAATTAATTTAGTGTTTTAGTTTAACCTAAATATAGAGACAAGATCTGCAGAAACAATAGCACTGACAATATCAGTTGGCACTAAACCATGTTTCATTGTGGAAACCAATTGGTTGCATTGGATAAAACTATTTATAACGGATGAATCGCGTATATTAATTATTTTTAAACATCCCGACGTTTCGAGCACTTTGCAGTGTTCGTGGTCACGGGCAGACCACGAACACTGCAAAGTGCTCGAAACGTCGGGATGTTTAAAAATAATTAATATACGCGATTCATCCGTTATAAATAGTTTTATTTAAATGTGTAATCATCGCGAAAATTTAAGACAACATTATGGTTGCATTGGCTTTGGCACCCACGCTAGCTACGCAGGCGCCCGTGTAACGGTACAACATCTATTTAGCGAAGTTGTAATCGGGGTTTCACAATTTTTGCTGACCATCGTCCCATCTTACTCAATAATACTTATTCTAAAGTGTAGCCGTTACGTTACGAGAGGCATTATGCGATATATACTTGAACATAGAACGCAATACTTATTAAGTATTATCATTAGATCTAAAGGCTTATGAAGAAACAAACAATTAAACTAACAGTTAAAATGTGGAAGTTACAAAACATATTAATGGAAATCGATCACAAATCCCTTCACAAATTAAATAATATTGCATATAATATTTCAGATCGATATATAATATGTATTAAAGCATTATATTATATGTATTAAATATTTTTATAGGTTTCCTGAACCCGCTCACCAAAACACCCTTCAGAAGTCAAGATGGAGAGCTGGTTAGATGACGTCAAGCGAGTAAGAATACCGCGACCTAAGTTTGAACGCAAATATCCCGTGGAGCCTCCAAAAGACTATTTAGAAGATTGCGGCGATTTAAGCGGCAAAGGAAGGCATCACCACGACAACAAAGATTTGGCAAAGGCAACAGAGGAGCTAAGGAGGACACTGCAAGAAAAGCTATGACCGATAAATACCAGTACCTTGATATAACTTTTGCATACTAATTTATACCACTAGATAACTTAAAACAAAAGCGTTACGTATTTATGTACATACGAAGATAGATAAAAATTATAATAAAATTAAATGGCAACACTATATGCTTACAGGTCTGTAGGGACTGTAAGTTAAAATCTGTTTTTAGTTAATTAATTCTGATGTATATGAAGATATAAGAAAAAATTATAAACGAAACAAAAAGCTTTAAATCT
This sequence comes from Vanessa cardui, assembly GCF_905220365.1. Taxonomy (NCBI): domain Eukaryota; kingdom Metazoa; phylum Arthropoda; class Insecta; order Lepidoptera; family Nymphalidae; genus Vanessa; species Vanessa cardui. The sequence goes on from NC_061129.1 coordinate 11,489,523, forward strand.
CCTAAAAATGTTTTCAAATATTTGAATTTGTTTTGAATTGAATCTATTTTTTCTTCGTACATCACACTTAAATTAAGACAGATTAAAAAAAAACTTTAAAATATACAGACGTGACGCTGCGGTATATTTACCATTGAGTATTGTTAGTATAGGCATCTATTAAGAAGTATTATAAATGTGTAAATTTAAAAAGATTCGAAAAATAGTTTGAAATTTTACGAATATTATTGGAAATCTTGATAATGTACTTATATTATTAACATATCTGATAGTATTAGAAGGATAATGTACACTCATATATAATTCTTTTTATTATCATATTCTCAAAATATTTAAAAAAGAAAACTCAAACAGGAATTTGTAATTACGCGCGATAAAATTAGTAATTCTAAATTTTAATAAAATTCTTCATATAGAATAAGCCTGACTGGATTTTAAAGTTATATAGTTTGTAAGACTGATAATAATTAATTTATAATAAGATATTTTTTTATAAAAACTGACAGTAAAACGAATGGTTTGAAGATCCTGTTTTTATTTTCCCATTGTTCGTGAATCTTTTGCTTGTATACTCTTTTATAAAGATCCTCTTTCCAGATTACGCGATCAGAGGTTGAATAAAAAGGGAATATTATAAAAAGCTTCAAAATATATTATAATGATGATCATGCTATGAGTTTTTCAGACATTTTTCGATTGAAATTTGTAGCCGAGATGGCCCAGTGGCTAAAAGATATACCATGGCCAAGCACCGTTGAATATTCACTGTTGCTTAGTATATGTTATTGTTCTACATCCATCTCATGCACGGCCCTGAAGGATAACATTTTTAAGAAACCTGTACGTGTCTTACAGAAATATGCCTTATACTTATGTATTCAACCAATCTGCCTATGGTGGAATAAGCTCGAACCATAATAAACTTTTATATTATAATTTCTTACTTCATCGCCGTCATTTTGTACACAAAAAGTATGAAGCGCATTTATAGGTATGTAAATACTGATTGTAAAATGTAAGTTTTATTTCAGAACAATATTTATGTGAACTAAAGTTTATCCTTTGTTTAAAATGAACACGACAACTTCACCGTTTTTGGTTAGCTTTAAAAAAACAAGTATGAATCATAACAAAATATAGGTAATGCCTTTTTTAATGAAGGTCGAACAAAGTATCAGCTCACCAAAAAGTGAACGTTCGTTTGTTTATATAAATAATCCGACTTATTGTTTACCAATGATAAAGCAACACATTCATCAAAAATCTTTGAATAATTGTGAACATTTTTTATAATTTATTCTGGAACAGTCTCCAAATATCAAAAGAATTGAAAGTATTTCTCGTCATGTCAGTACAGTTTATTATTTACGCTGCCCAAGTCCAATACAATCTCTTTCCTTTCTTCGTTATGTATTGTCAAAAAGTAATTTGAAATTTAAGATTTACAGTTCCGAGCAAAGAGATAATATTAGATGAAAAATAAAGAAAGAAAGTTATCAAAGTTAAGATTGTAAGTAAACAGATAAACAATACAATTATTTACCCTATTAAATGTCAAAAGTATATGAGCGATTCGAAAACAACCCAGGCGTAAGGACAACAGAGGAAAAACTCAACGGGATGACAATTCACTACAGATAAATATGCTTTTATAAATCGATAGTTCTGATTGCGACGAACCTATTAATCTTTATAAATAAGTTTAACAACGGTAATGTATTGTATTTTGTGTAATTAGAAAAAAAGCCACAAATTGATACAGAGATGGATTAGGTAAATAGTCATTTATAGGAACTCTGGAAATGAGAGTGAATATTAGACTGATGCTGGCTCAGTGCCAACGTGTTCAGCTATGTACGGACGGCCATATAGGTGACATTCATACTTGATTAATATACATACTTTACGTCATTTGTGTTAAGAACTTATGGTGTATATTACAATATATATTCCATCAGAACGAAATACTTGGAAATGAAACAAAGTCTAATTTTTCGATTTAAGCAACATCTTTTTTTTTTTCAAAACAGTAATATTTTTATTTACCGTTAATAAGATGTTAATTAGTTAAAAGTAATAAAAGTAAATTAAGTCTCATGAGTCACCATAGATTTATTTTATTTTAGAGCAACATTGTATTCCGTAAATAATCCAATTAATAAGCTATATATAGTATTCGCTTAGTATCAAGATATGATTAACATGTCGCTGTAGTCAGATAATACTATTAACTGTTAAGTACTTACAGTATCGTCGTAATGTTGCGTGTGCAGAGCTGTTGTGCTGCCCTCTCTCGAATTACATGGGGATGAATGTCTTCTAGAATGTCCACCCTCCTCCTCGAACTCCTGAGACATCATCAAGATTATGAACAATCGAAAACGTGTGAATTACCAGTCGAATTATTAAAACATCAAAGAATACATGCCCTTACGTGCATGCATAAGACATCAGAGACACGTAACATGCAGCAAAGAAAATTAATAAGCACTCAAGGATAAGAGGGCGACATAAAGAAATAAGGTTAAAATTACTGATTCAGACGTGAGTGTCCAACAGGAGGCTGGATTAAAACGAATCTTTGCCAAAAACGATTTATCATAAAGATGTGAAGCAGGGTGTGGAACAGCGAGAGACCGCGACCAGACTGAAGGGTGAGGGATGATCAAGAGTCTCGGCGGTTCAATTGATTTTTGCTGCTATTTTTGCATGGCATAGTTTTAGATTTCATCTATGCAGCTCTGCCAGAAATAAGTAAAAATAGTACATCAATGGAAATGCTCGTACCTTATTGAGATTATTCCTGATATAATTTAATATTTTAATAAAAGCTATTCAGAATCCAACTCCTTAAATCTATTTTTAATGTTCTATATTAAAACAAGCTCGTAAAAGTATCGGGAACCCCTTAAAGATTTTGTCATTGAAATGCAGCTCTTCTGATCACCATTAAGAGCTTGTCGATTTATCGATGACTTAGCCATTTAGAAATATGAGATGTAGACTTAATGGTTTAATTTATGCTTCACTTTATTAATAATCAGAGATACAATCATATGCAAGTGGATCTACAATATTACAAAAAAATATATCTTAAAAACAAATCTGATATCTTATACTACTTCCTACTTTAATGAGTCATGTTATAATAATACCGTCATTGTATGTCCATGTATGTATGACATCCAAATATCAGATTATTATTATGATTATTCAGAATCTAAAAATAACGTTTACAATTTAAAGCACATCATGGTCCAGGGTCAGGCCGTGCATAATAATCTGAGACATTGGACACATTCACGCTTACTATTCATATACATACATGAATGTAACTTGGCTTAAGTGTGTATAAACGTTTGAATGATATATACATAGAGATATGTGTAACACCAGCCTTAGCTGTATAAACGATGTATTGAGCATTTTATCTATTGAGTAAATATTTAAAAATAATAAAGATATCGACACGTACTTAGAACATATTAAATAAAAAAGGTAAACAAACTGTAATAAATTATTCAATTTTTCATTTTAAATAACAAGTGTTTTGATGTGCTACTTACATATGTTAGCACGGTTTAAGTGGAGGTCGAAACATATGTTACGAAAGAGGTTTTAAATACACCGAATAACGGGAAAATGAGTCTTTGCACTCCTTAAAATAAACGTTATATTGTTTTTAAAAAAGGGTACATAATTTTTATAGACCGACCAAGAAAATTTATTACCTATTCCAATGACGGAAACAGTAACGGTAGCCAAAGACTAGATTTACATGCTACTTGCGATTTACTAATAGCTCTACCATATAGCTTAATACAAACAAATTCAAAGTTTTTGATTAATAATAAATATTTATTTAGTACAGAACCCTATTCCACTTAACCGCTTATATCCACTTTAATTTAACATCCATAATTCCGACAGCAACTTCGCTGATATTTAATATGCCACGAATCCATAATGAACACCAAGATTATTTTAGATCTCGATCAATCATATACAGACGATTCAAGGTCCAAACTGTTTATTTATCTTCATTCCTTCTGTCATTAGAATAAATGAAAGATGACATACATTTAATAATTTATTGTTATTGTTAAAAAAATATAACTTAAAACATAATATGTGTAAAGGAGGATTGACATCTTTCTTTTCCTTACATTTTCCTCCAATTATGTATCTGGACGATATTCTTTTTTCAAAAAATTATTCATAATTATCGACGCAAAACTCAATCCCCAATTTTATTTTCATTTGATCTGTACAATCTGGCCTTTCCAACAAAGTTATTCATAAAAAAAGTTTCAGAACTAAAGATGAAAACACGGATGGAACCCAAGGGATATTCAAATACTGGTCTCTTGGTAATTACCGCAAATTAAGGGGACTCGGCCTAATAAGGAATACATCTATATAGGTATATACAGCTTTATATTATGAATTACTTTAATATATAATTTGTTTGTTGTGTATGTTTTTGCTTGGACATATCAAATTGAGTTTTATTAAATTATTCGCAGGAGTCTAGTGATTATTATTAACTATTTAATAATCTAGAAATCCCCTTTTAATAATAATACGTGAAGTTATAATACCAACATATATTTATTCACGGAATCCCAAAAGGATCGTTTTGATAAATCTTATTCTATTATTTTAATTGGTAAGAAATTTCATTCAACCAAGCAATGTAGATATTCGGTTACATTAATTTATTATTATCATAATAAGACATTTGTATTAATTACTTCATTCAGAAAAATGATAATTAATCTAATTATTAGTTATTCGTCTTTGCATCAGCATAACTAACTTTTCAAGCTTATGCATGCCTATTTTTATGTCACAGAAAAAAGTGTTATCATAATTAAATAATTATTTATTTAAATATATATTAGTCAAACCTACATGATACATAATGTAATAAATTACCGAATTAAGTCACAGTGAGCGAAGTACTTATACAGAAAAATATAGAAATTATTTTTAGAATATGCACAATTGCTATTCACTAACAAGCAGGCGCACAGCATCTCTTGCAATTCGGAAACAACAAAAAATAAATCGTAGTCATCGTTTTCAATATTTTTGACTGTAACAATTAATTATATATACATATTAAATGGTTTAGAGATGTTAGTGGTCTAATACAGTTAAGGACGGATTATGGGCTATAGATACTTCTACGTTAATACAAGTTTCTACTTAGATAAGTTCAAAGTCAGAAGGTAATGTTTAAATGTTATGTAATACTTACTTTAAGGTTTGCTACATACTAAAACCACGCGATAATTAAATTACTGTTGCAAAATTATTTATTGTATTAATTTAGCCTTGAAACTTAACACAACTCTAAAGAAAAAGCATCGACATCGAGGCATTAAAATTGTTTTGAAAATGTTTACCACTGTTATTGGGCCCGTAAGCAGGGTATCTTACAAAAACATCATTGCCTTGGATGGGAAATACGGATTACTATACAATACGAATACTTTTTAGTATAATATAAAACATATCATACATCATCTCAATTATAAAAAAGTTTCTGAACTAAATTAATCAATTCTATTTACAGCAAAAGATGAAAATGAATAATGACTGTCTTGTATATGATGCATAAACAGAACAATAGAACGATACAGACAAGTAGTAATGAGACGGCTTACTCGAAAACAATAATAACAGTCGTAATCCTAACAATACACTCGCTATTTCCGAACTACAGGTAACAGAATTTTACGAATGAATATAATGTCTACTAATAACTTATTTTCTCTTAAAAATACACGGTATTGCAAAGCATACCTTTGCCATAGCATGAATGTCCAGCGGTATGTAGTCGCGGAAGGCGACGCGACGCCGGCGTCGCGACATGCCGTCCGACCGGTCGTCCGGCGTGCCGAGGACTGACGTTTTCAGCACCCCATAACGTTAACTTACGCGCACACTAAAATCCCCGCGCATATGCCATAATTTTTCAAGTGACTTGTGAAGAATATGGCCACATTTTCCGAGTCTATTCATGTCTGGTAACAATTTCCCTCAAGGAAAGGTATTATCTATGATTCCGAAAATTGAATATTTGCTCTGAAAATTGGATTAACTAGTGAAAAGCATGTTCACTGATTTCATTCAATTCTGTTTCTGCTCTCAGATAAATGCAATAAATGTAAAATATTGTTTTTGGAGTATTCTATTAAAAAATACCGATATATTGAAAAATGGCCGTAGGATTAATAAGTACCTTGTTTAATATTATACGTTTATAAATTTTTTTAATGTTAAAAATTTTTTATAATACATACAATTTTTAAAAAAATTTATGTATTTTTATCATAAAAATACATACAATTTTTAATTTTCACATTAATACTTGTAAAACGTGACAGATACCGGTAAAAATACGTAGACATTTTTGGATATCATTAGTTTCCACGACAGTTAATTAATTATGGTGGAGTTAAAATTACTTGCTCGAGAATATATTTTAGTATTGAGTGTAATACGTATAAAATTATATTTATTTCACTTGTCATACAAATTATCTCACTTTTATTAACAAGCTGTGATTTATTTTGTAATGAGCATTGATGGGATTACCATTCTCAAATCTACATTTACAAACAAACAGCCTATGAAAATCAAAGAAAATAATGGAACTGTATAACTAGTCATTAATTAAATATACAAGATTAGTTAATGTCATCAGAAAAGCTAAAGACAAAACTGATTCAACCGTAAAGATTGATTAAGTCTAGAGATTTAATTTTAAAGTCGAAATCTCGAACTTCCTCGTGATTAATGTTGTTAAAACAAACTTATAATAAGCAAAGTACTATAAAATATAAAGTAAAATCGTGAGGTAAACCTCAGCAAATACTAATGTAAAGTAATTTCATTAAGAGAATCTTTTGTTCGAAGAAAAAAGGTAATGGGCTATTACTTAAACAAGGGCGTTCCACTAGGTTCGTTACCCTTTAAATAAGGGAGTAAGCCCACTTATCTTAATGACATATCAAGCTTCACGTGGCAAAGCTTAACTTGTTTGACGTCACTCAAAAAGCTTAAGCCAGACTTTAAAATAATACTCTAATACTTAAGACTTACAATAAAGTAACTGAATTCAGTTAATTAATCATTTGTTTTCTGTATTTATACTGTATGAGAAGAATGCTTGCTTTACCACCAATAAGAATTGTAAATAGCGAGAAATCGTTAGAGAGTCGCCCAAGTTAGAGAGTTTGGTAATACGGGTAGGTCACCCGTATGAAAAGTTCCACCAATTCCAAGTTCCGAGGTTAACGAAAACTCAAGTGAAAAAAAATAATAAACTTATGCTTTTAGGTAGACTTGATACACAATTTTTTGTTCATATAATTTTTTTTTATTACAAAATTGTACTAGAAGCTCGTCAGATTTATCATAGTAAAACATACTATGAGCCGAGATGGCCTAGAAATTAGAACGCGTCAATCTTAACCGATGATTTCAGGTACAAACCCAGGCCAGCACCACTATATGTATATGCTCGGCGGTGAAGGTAAACATCGTGAAGAAACCTGCATGTGTCTAATCCCATCGAAATTCTGCCACATGTGCATTCCACGAACCCGCATTACAACAGCGTAGTGGAATATGTTCCAACCCCTCTCCTTAATGGGATAGGAGGCCTTAGTCCAGCAGTGAGAAATTTATGGGCTGTTACTTTACTTTTATTTTATTAAAAAAATGTATTAGAAGCTTGTCAGATTTATTACAGTAAAATATATTATAAATCATGGTAAACATATGAGATCAACTTTCAGTGTTTTAAATTATGACAGTTAAAAATTTAATTCCTAAAAGTTTTAAATTAACCCTATTAACATGTGAACGTGAAAAATAAAAATAAAAGTATAAATGCGTGTTCCATTTTCGTGATGGTCAAAACAGACTAAACGCAGCTAAGCGTTATAATATAGTGTGCTTATGAAACCAACCCTCTTTTTCATTCCGCACTGTTACGGAGAAATACTTTAAACAATTTTATATGAATTATATAACGGATGTCAAATTTATACTATAAATATAACCAAGAAATATCATTTTAGAGATTTAATCGTAATAATATAAAAGTAGGGTCAATCGCTATTTTATATTTTATGTCAATTCATATATTCCAAATCACAAAGACAGCCTTCGGTGATGTAAGGCATCTCTTTTGTAAGTTATCCTCAATGTCAAAAGAATCGGAACGGTTTCCTTTTTGTTTTATTATCTTTTGAGAATAAATCATACTAATATCATAAAAAGATAAGTTTAGTTCGTTTTTCCGGCTACACCCATAAATTACAAATTCGTGTGAGGACTTTAATATAATATGTTGAGATATATATCTGTGTATAATCAGTTCCGCGCGCACTGTGATATATCTCTTCCATAGAACCTAATGAACTATAAGGCCTAATGTCATGTTGTATGGGTATGTACATATTCGCGTACATAAGATATTTGGGACAAGTATTTGCCATGCTCGTGGTCTTCGGATGTTAATGTTATGTGTGTATGTTATCGAATACAAAATTATCAAAACAAAATAAATCAAATTTGAACATTCCGTTCTACCCAGGACTCGGATGAACGTTTATGTTATAGATGATATATCTCTTCGCCTCGACAGTCTTGAAGACCAAGACCTATCCATTATCTGACTGACATAAAACTATATACCTAATATATACCCATAGCGGTATTAACGAAACTACAGACTCCAGACTGTAGCAGATCTGACTGATTTCTGCGATGCGACCGCGTAACAGAAAATTGTGCTTTCTGATAATCCACACTTGGATGACTGCTTTAGTTCACACCAACCCTAACTGCTCAGATCTCTCTAATTATTATAATGGTAATGGTGTCCATTTTTAGCTGCCAACTCCAGCAGCACCTAGCAGAGCATAAAGCTGATTGGCGACTGCAGTTTGGTGTCTGTCGATGTCGTTCAGCTGGTGATCTTCAAAATAAGAAGTAGTTGAATCTAAATTCTTGGATTAGATGAAGCAGGTGCTTCTTTCAAAGCTTCTTTCCTATGAACTTGCTAGCAAATTATGCAGTTGGATCATTATATTTTCAGCCATCACCACTACCACCTACTCTGTTTTTCTGTATATCCTTATTAACACCGTAAACACCTAATATTTCGACCACGCTAACATTTTAGGGAATACTTTGTATAAAACTGTCACAAAATTCTGTTGGATCAAAATTAAACCTTTATTAACTGAACTTTGGTTAATACATAATTAACCCAGTCTAGTCCAACCCCAAAAAGATATGTATTGCACTTTACCCGCTAAAATGTCACCAATTATCGTATCTCCAAATTTTATAACCATTCCCCTTGCTGCCACAACTATTGTCGGAATACTTGGCGGCGATATTTCGAGCGTTGTAGGTAAAGCCGAATTGGCGTCTATTAAGCTTCGTGTGCTCAGCAAGGCGAGTAAGTTCTTCTTAAAGGCTCATCGAATAAAATTATACAAAACGCAAATTCGGCACGTGAAGTACTTTTATCACCTCTGAGCTCATCAGTACTAGACACCTCTTCCATTTATATCTTCTGTTCAACATAGAGCGGCTCGAATTGTTGACGATCGTGCATTTTCCGACCTTCTTGATCTTTTGGATTTGCTTTCAAATGTTCACTTTGCATCTCCAGAATTTAAAGATATATAATATATATAATAGAAAGATTTCATTTCATTTATTTATTCATTTATATTCGAAAACCATTTAAGGTAATTCTATTTAATCGTTTGTTTTATTTACCGTCTTTTTACGTTTTTATTCGTGCATTCTTTCCATTCGTGCATTTTCCGACCTTCTTGATCTTTTGGATTTGCTTTCAAATGTTCACTTTGCATCTCCAGAATTTAAAGATATATAATATATATAATAGAAAGATTTCATTTCATTTATTTATTCATTTATATTCGAAAACCATTTAAGGTAATTCTATTTAATCGTTTGTTTTATTTACCGTCTTTTTACGTTTTTATTCATACTGTTCGTACAAACCCAATATTTTATTTTACCATTTATAAGAATAAAATAATATACCCAATCATAAAAGTTGGTAATTTATACTTATGTATAGCAACTTTGCTTTAATCAACGACGAAACGAATTTTAAGCAATATTTGTCTAAGCAATAATTTTAAATATTATACGAGCGAATAGCCACATAAAATTCTTGAATAATCGTTAAAAATAAATGAATGATCTCGTATTCAAGGTAAATACCTAAAACACGCCTAGTTCTTTCCATTTTCCGAAGACCCTAAAACCCCATGTGCATTCAAAATATTTGTAATGTATAAAAATGAATTTATCATATTAAAGTAGATTTTAAAATAAAAATCGTAAATAATTATAATCCGTTTTGCAATGCTTAAAATAAATAATAATAACTACGGACCAATATATAGCAAGATAATATATAGATTATAACAGACAAACAGATAGCAAGATGAATCACTATGCTGACTAGGTACTCGTCATATTTGTGCAACTTATTTGACTTTATTTACAAAACGAATACCAAAATAATATATTACAAGCCTTAGCTAATACTTCACCATTAACACAATACATCATTGTCCATATTACTGACAACGGCGAGTAAGCTAAATTTTCATTATTTCTTTATTTGTAAAAAATATTACTTTTATCATTTCTTACAATAGGTACATGTACTAGTGGCTCCTTTATTTTTAGTAAGTAAGCCTGAGTTTAGCCTGTAAATTTCCCACTGCTGGGATAAGGGCTCCTCTTCCATTAAGGAAAGGGTTTGGAACATATTCCACCATGCTGTTCCAATGCGGGTTGGTGGAATGCACATGTGACAGAATTGCGTTGAAATTAGACACATGCAGGTGTCCTCACGATGTTTTCCTTCACCGCCGAGCACGGGATGAATTATAAACACAAATTAAGCACATATATATAGTGGTGCTTGCCTGGGTTTGAACCCGCAATCATCGGTTAAGATGCACGCGTTCTAACCACTGGGCCATCTCAGCTCTGCCTTTATTTTGCAAGGTCATAATTATTGTACGTTATATGACGTACCATGATGACGTAGGTATTAATAAAAAAAAGTAAAACTGCAATGACAAAATTATTATTAACTATGTATTCAATTGCTTATCGTCGAATATGTAGATATTTTAATATATAATTAGTGATTCAAACATAATAGCCGTTATATGTTATTTTTATTATTATAGCATACAAATGTTCTTAGACAATTACTTTTACAACTAGTATCCCAAAATATATTTACAATGTTCTGTTTGATGATTCCAATTTAATCTCTGCAGTCGTAAATAAGCTATAATACCTATATATTTTTCATTTAATTTTCCTAACAAGAAAGTTAAGTAACAGAAATTCAGATGTAACAGAAGTAATTCTATATAAATTGTCAAACTGGACATAACATATAAAAATGTGATGGCAGTCTAAAATTCTTACGCACATATACATAAATATGGGATGTCACTCTAAAACGACCGAGAGATAATGATAACGCAAGGACTAACGATGTAACTTTTTCCAAGGCTTTCTGTTTCTTGCCAAGGCTAGTATTTCTTTCTATCTCCAGAAATATCCTCGAGATTGGCATATACCTACGCAAGGCGCTAGGTCAATTACCTATTTTAACCGAATCATCATAATCAGTACGTCATAATGAATTCAGTTTGGTGTCGATGACGAATTTATAGATTTAAGTTTCTATAACGTATGAAAACAAAAAAAGAATTGCTAATTATAAGTACATATAGACACGAATCATAGAGTTTGTATAATATGAATCAGAAAATTGTCAAGGTTTGTGTACATTTCTGTGTTCTTGACTTACTTCTCATCTGAAAATCAACACAGACCCCAATCTTGATTATCACTTTCGATGTCCGAAATGAATTTGAAAAGTTTTAAAGATAAAACGTTCATCTCGAGCTCACATCATTGAATCGTAATCCGACGTGATATGAAAAGTGAGAATCATAACACTACCCTTTGTAGTGGCATCATATAAAAAAAACTAAATATGTTTTTGTAAAACATATTTTATTTAAAATCCTTGAAAATAAACTGATTTAATTTATTACTTTACAAGATACTGACTTGGTTTTTTATCCATTTTATTGATCATTTGATTTAATGTAACCTTATTATTTTTGTATTATTAAGAAAACACTATCCTTAAACACTTTAATAATGGAAAAGCGGAAAGTGTAGAAAGCCTAAATAATCATTTGATACTTCCTTACGACATAATTTACTAAGTTCGTAGCTTCATAGTTCTGTAGAAGACAATTATGTGATACGCAAGTCACCAATTTATTTGAAGTAGTAAATAAAAATAAATATGTTTTAATAAAATAAATATTAAGAACTATTGCCGAAAACAAAAAGTACCTAAAAAAGTCAACAACTTTGGGCTCGTCCGGGATTTGAACCCGGGACCTCTCGCACCCGAAGCGAGAATCATACCCCTAGACCAACGAGCCGATATACAGTGGTGCTAAAAGAACGATCTAATCCAACTATCTCACATTTTTTATTACAAAGTGGGTATTTTACGATTATTGTAACCATAGCTATAATAATAATTGCGTACAAATAACCTCTTCCGCACAAAATCGAATATTACATCCAGTATTATTCGGGGATTTAACTGAACAATATTTGTATTAATAAATTGGTTCTATATAAAATCTATTCTATACTAATAGCCAAGAAAATAAATAAAGAAAATTATTCATTGGCCGCTATTACCGATTCAGACTGTTAACAATAGTGCCAATATTGAAATAATAAAATGTCTACGTAGTAAATGTGAAAAATTTTGCCAGATTTACCCTTTTTAGTCTTTGTGCAAATGGAAATAACGGCCATAATTGCATGTTCAGTGAAGTACTACATCTAGCCGTTATAAACTCATGCAAGAAAAATGTGAATCACAGAAATTCAGTGGTTGCGCCGAGGTGCCACTCATCTACATACAAGTACGTACTTTAAAACTTAGACGGAGAAAATTTTCAGGTGCGAAGAAAACCAATTACTACATATTAATGAATGTGAGAAAATAATCACCGCAGGGCGTATTTGCATCGTCATAGTAGGTAATTACAAAAGTTACTGGAACATATGTATAAACAAAATACATTTTTTTAGCATGTAAAAGCATTTTAGGGGTAGACGAACAATGTCTGCAAGTTGACGTGAGTGACACCCAGAACACTTAGAAAAGACATAGAGAAGTGAATGTGACACAAGTAGAATGTTAGTAAGTGAAGGTAATTCTGGCAAAATCACCTCGGGCGGAGGCTCCAGCTCGTCGTCCGGTGGCGGCGGGTCTCCAGCGCGCCAGGCACGCCCGCTCCTGCCCCACACAACATTGCGTCACATACCTTATCTCCAACTTCTTATACGAACTATGTACCTTTTACTATATGAAAATAAACAACAAGCATCCGTTCGTATATATCTAACAAGATCAGACCTTCGTTTACATAAATATACATAAATTAATTTATCATAAACAAAGCCTTAACTTGATGCCGCGACATTTAAATCTATATGGTTAATAATTATTTTAATTGAAGTGACTTATAAATAAAAAAAAACAATTGTCGTCGTTGAATTGTTTTATTTAATCGTCGATGACTTTACGGGCAGTTAATTCAAAAGAACCCTTACGGATGCAGGATAACCGTATAAAACCGCCGGTGACAATAAATGCGATCGTTTATACGGCGATAAAGCAATCGACTCTCGTGCTGAGTACAAGTAAAGTATTGGCGATAAGCCAATAACGATTCTGGACTATGTAGATTGACAGGCACTTGACAAAGACACCTGTCAATGCAATTTTTATAATTGTAGTGTTCCGAGGTAAGGGATTTTTTCTGATGAAAAATAAATTCGTTTCTAATTAAGTAATTTTTTTCTTGAAACCGAGCTGTATTTTTAGCGTGCCTAAATATGTGCGGTCACCTGTAAGCTTGGTCGTGGGGTGGTAGACCCAAACCGGAGTCTTCGGAGGGCGAGCGGTGGTCGACCACCAGAGGTACTTCTGCCGGCACCTCCTACAACAACAATCTCTTTCTACCTCACCCTACATTTCTATATCGAGTGTTTCATTTAATTTGTGTTGCTCAGAAAAAGTCATTAGCCCTAAGCCGAATCATATAGCGATAAAACTGTGTCAAACAAAATTATTAAAAAACTTATATAATGCCGTAGTCCTATCAATTATTTATTAAATTCGATTGAACCCTTGTAATATGTGATATTATGATAATGATTCTATGTACTTCTCTACACATTTGATTCCAAACTTTGTAGTCTATATTTACGCAAAGCTACAACAACAGTATAATAACACAATTACACATCAATTAACAATTTTTATGCAACAAAATTTAAATGTCTAATATCATAAGGCTTCACGCGACATCTGATACACGATACGATGTAAAACAAGCAATTTATTAGTAATTAAAATAGTAGTACTTTTATGTCTAATACAAACATATACTTATATTCCACTATACCCAATAACACATGTACTTAGCTTACATTGATACCTTTACATTTCAAACAGAAGTTCTTAATTTTCATTTAACCGTAACTTTAAATTGTTTTATGAGACATATTTCTATTTTATGAGTACTGACTTGTTAAATATTCAACATAAATTGAAATTATAAAAATTTCATAATAGTAAAAGACAATCAGTATAATAAACTACTGTTAAACATTAACGAACATTACACGAAGAACACTTTATAGTCCGTCATTTCTTCATAGATAAAGGCAATTTATATATTGTATTATAAACTCTACTTATAGTGAGATCGAACCATCGTATCGCGTAACACATGGACATGCAACACATACATACAAACATCAGATATATAAAGCACTTACCGGATCGTGAAGTTCGTGCATTGTGGAAGAAGGCAGCATATGTCTCTCACTCCCCCGCTAAGAACAATTGGAAAGCCTTAGCGGTATGTACATGGCCTTTATACACTAGTCAGTGTATTATACACCGAGTCGTTTAATCAAAGTAGACGACCCCTTGAGCGTCTGTAATATATCTCATGAGTGACAGCTTTGTGTTTCTATTTGAATATTCGCATTTTACATATTAGTATTCTCTTTACTATAATTTGTATGATTGCTTTAAATGAATATAACCTAGTTGAGTTGTAGATGTTAAATTATAATTTATGTTCTTTAGTTTATCCCAACGAAGATAATGCAAATATTACATACACAATAATTACGGAGTTGAACGTATGATTAATTAAAGCTGCAGTATTAGGTATTAAATTTATAGTTAATACTAAATTTTTCTGAAGAACGTTGTATTTAAAACTTCAGGAAGCATTTTGCTTGAGAGTTACATATGCCTACGTATATACCGAATATTTCTGATTTAACGTTTTTATATCATGTAATGAAATAGTCCGAAAAAGATATTATAATTAAATTCTATTTAAATCAATATTTAATTTCGTATTAATTAATTGTGTTAGGGTAAAAATTGTGTAATGTTGATTAAGCCGTAATCACCGTATAAAAACCTAAGCACAACTTACACAAGCCTAATGGATAGACCTTTGGATAATTAACACGGCAAAAGAAATCGGTAAGAAAAACTTTTGTACTAATGATCTAATATATTATGTGATTAGACATAAACAATAAACTTTTTGTGATCAAACACTGTCCACCCACTGTTCATTAATTAGTTTTAATGGTATATTAAATTACTAGTTTCCATTACAGGATTTTCCCGCTTGTTGCAAGGCAAGGGTGCAGGTGTTAGGGAAATATCTTCGTGATATAAATCTGTTCT
Organism: Vanessa cardui; assembly: GCF_905220365.1. NCBI lineage: Eukaryota > Metazoa > Arthropoda > Insecta > Lepidoptera > Nymphalidae > Vanessa > Vanessa cardui. The sequence continues at coordinate 11,505,445 of NC_061129.1, forward strand.
CTATTCCAGACTATAATATATCTCTATGTCAAATTTCATTCGGATCCGTTCAACCATTATGGCGCGGATGAGAAGCAAACATCCATCCATCCATCTAAACTTTAGAATTTATAATATGAATAAGATGTGTGTATGTATTCACTACCACACTACTAAGGAAGTAATAGAAATAGGAAGATTATTTTGTTTTTTTCACACATATATTATTTTTTATTTAGAAATGTTTGCCTTATCATATAAGCGTGTAATGTTGCTTAGAATTTATTAAAGAGTCATTTTTAATTTGTGTACTTTGATTGAATAAAATAATCCTTATTTGAATATTCATACACTATAAAAAAAATCCACAAATTAAATAAACAATAGTTTAATATACAGATAATATAATTTTAATAAAGTGCTAATAATTATTAACTTTACCTTAAGAACTTTAAAGTACGATTATTTGAATAAATTGTTAAATATTTAAAATAATCCGGACACTTAAATGCCTCAGTCAGAGCAGAAGCACTAATAATATTAAACAGGCAACAGAGCGATGATAAGAACAATAAGGCTTAATGAACATCGGCCATGTAGTTGAGAACTTGTTGAAATTTAATTTAAATATGAAACTTAATTTGAATTTATGAGATATTTTTACAACTCGCTACCCAGGAAGTTGGAAACCAACATTAACCCCATGTGTATTGTCATACCCACTCCCTAAACAAGCTGTACGTTTAACTTTTTGAAATAAAGCATATTTATCACGTTCTTTTAAAAATAAATAAAATGTTTAATGAATTAATTGTGTATACTTTTAAAGACTTATTAATAAGGTTTTGCAGATTAAATTTATTTTTTTGGTATAGTTCTAAAATTATGAAAAGTTGGAAAACACGAATATTTTAAATGAGTTAAATCAGTTAAACTGGGACTATTTATGTTGATTCCAAACTAGATTTTGTGATAATTATTTAACAGTTTAAGGAAAAAATAACATTAAAAGATACGTAACACATTTGTTTTTAGTTTTTTAATCAGCAAAAAAAATATTAAATGTAAAAAAGCTATGAAAAAATTTTTTTAATACCTATAACATTTCTCTAAAAAAATTGTGTTGATTATAATGTGATTGATTTTTTTTAATTTTAATATTAATATGTTGTTGTTGTAATGTTTACATGAAGTGGGATGATAATACCTTCAAATGATGGTCCGTTCCATCCTCGGGGCGCCTGTACACGAGTTCGTCGAACCGCGGCCGGTCCTCCGGAAGCAGAAATTCTCGAATTTCCGTCAAAAGGGAATACTGTGTACAATGAAAACGATTATTAAGGTAATTTAATTAAAGATGTACCCTACTCACAGAATATTGAATGCACTGTAATTACTAATTGAATTAATCATATCATTATAATTACGGTAATTTTATGAAAATGCTTCGTGACTTTTCATTTTTCAAACACAGTACCATTAGTGAAATTAGTGTTGCCCAAATTCAGTCTTGGTCTTGCAGTCTTGGTCTTGTTCTTGCGTTTTTGCAAGACCAAGACCAAGAACAAGACCGCATATTTTTAGCAAGACCAAGACCAAGACTGACCGTGCAAGACTTGAGCAAGAACAAGACATAGCCTGCAAGAGTCTTGCGTCTTGCAGCTAGGACTTAGCGCTATTTTACGGAGTAGTTAGGTGTAACAGTTCGGTGTATAGGTACGCTTAGGAATTCTATGAGACGCAAAAAACTGTATCAAAGAATATGAAAAACTGGACCTATGCGCATTACGACTAATACCATAAACATACCTACATAACGAATAAAATAATATCCATTAAAATCGAACTGAGTGTATGCATAGTCATGTTTTAATCATCGGCACTTTGATAATGCGGCATCAAAGGTTTTGTACTTACTTCTCAAAGAAATTTGGCGTTTTTCGGAAGTACATGGTTATGATACACGCGCCGGCGGCTTCTTTTGAAATCATATACAACAATCATTGCCGCCGCGCCGAAATCACAACATTTGACACTATTTAGGTAATAGCCGCCACAGGGCGTAGGTATACTCATGCAAAATAATTTCGAATTTTAAGGGTACCTACAGGTGTTCCAAAGAATAAATAAGTTTTAGAGTGCTTAGAATGAAAATGAATACATTATAATGATCACGCAAGTAGTATTATGATTACGATAAAATGGTAAGGATAGGTAGTAGATGTCATAATAATTTATTCTAGGAAGTATATATTATAATATTGATTATATGGTTTTAAACTAATTACTTAGGTACTATTATTGTACATTCAGTCATTATATTTATTAAGTTTTTTAACGATATTTAGGTCAGTTGATTTTTCAAATTTCTTATCACATCTTCAGTAATTTATTAATCTGCTTAATCTTTACTATGGCTATGTTAATTCAAGCTCACAATGTTCCAATTCTAATACGTTTTCCTAAGATTTAAAATAAACTTTAATAAATAGTAATAGACTAATAGGTAATTGCAAGACTTGCAAGACTCTTGCTGCAAGACCAAGACCAAGACCAAGACTGGGAGTGCAAGACCAAGACCAAGACCAAGACCAGGTGTATTGGCGCAAGACCAAGACCAAGACTGGCTAAGTCTCGTCTTGTTCTTGCATTTGGGCAACACTAAGTGAAATACTTAATAACATTAACATAACATAACATTTTAATGCTTAAATGTTCTATAACATTCTCACAAAACAAGGCTGGAAGTGTAAGATTTACTTAGAAATTAAATAAATCTTATATTAACATCTGAACCGACAATACTGAAATATCGAAAGATACACAAAGTGTAAGCAGTAAGAGCTAATTAATTATATTTCGAATTAAGTCGCTTATTTTACATTATCTCATCACATCATTGTTTTATATATCATGTAACATGAATGATGCGAATATCATAATTAATCCGTCCCGATCCCTCATTGGACATAGCAGAGAGGTTGTCAATGCGACTTTTCATGAACAGGACAACCCGTGGGAAATATCATATGACACACGGAAATCCAAGTCACGCGCCGCCATTGGGGCTCGGTTTTGTTTATGTCTTTAGGAAAATCGTTCCCATTAGCGGAAAAAGCTTATGCAATGGCAGCTATCGATTATGATGATTGGAGGGAATTCACGGGCCTCTTACATTAATTTATTTTTTTTAATTTTCCACAATGAAATTCTTTTTTATTTCTCATCTATGCACGTCATATGACGTGGCCGTCTAGTACGTTATTGATGACATGCAACATGTTGCGTACTCGTACTGTACCAAAATTTTTTAATCAAAATATAAGTTACTCTTCTGGTATTAATCGTAGTGTAGAAATCGTAGCTTCTAACTGTATTTATAAAAATTAAGAGCTATAACTAATTATGATTGTGTCTGAAAAGACGAAGAGTGTACTGCAGATTTTTAGTGGGTATTCCAGTGTGCCAGGGCGCACTTGGCGTACTGGGCACTAGCGAATCCCACATACGCCCCATTTCACGTGACGGAAACGCGTAGTTCGTTATTCCAGCGTAAAAAAAGCTTGACGCAATTCAGATGTTAGTGTAATAATCTAGTACTATCGAAAGATATGATAGATTTTTCTATGGCTTATAGTACACCTCGTCTGGGCTCATTTGATTTATTTTAACGAATATCATACGTAAGAGTATTTTATTTTCCCACATATTATTAAAATCTAAGAAATGAAAGATGTTATCCATTAAATAATGAAATATAAGACGTCTCGGCTTCCATTTCTTCAGTTCAGTTTGCCATTAGAGATTGTTTGTTAAAGAAATGATCGATTGTTGTTTGCTCCTAGAATATCAATTTTATTCTTTTAAAACATTTAACCTAAGATTCTGCGTTCAATTTGAACGCCTTCTCCTATCATTAACGTACTGTAACCCGTTTTAAAACAAATTAAGCTTGAATACTGTTTTGTTAAAAGAAAACATACTACTATGATGATGAGGACTCATTTTCAATCGAGACTAGCTGTCTACACAGGACTACATTGCCAAGTGTTTTATATTACGCTATACACGTGAACATTACGAAATCGTAAGAAACTCTCATATCTAATGTCTAAGAATAGGGGTTATTTTATTTATTATGCTTAATAATATGAATGATGTTCCCCTTAACAGTTGCGACGTAGATTTAAAGCATACTAGCTCAATGAGCAGTTAATATTATTAAAATGCATAAAGTTGTGCGTAACAAAGATGAACACTTTTCCTCCTTTTTTAAAATCCGTAACTGACTGCAAATTGCATACAAAGGACCAGGCTTTACTTCTTATGGAGACTGCCAGCGAAATGAAATCACCTGGCCGGGTTGAACCCGAGACCTTGAGATCGCAATGGAAACTGGCACCACAATAGAAGAATATATAAACACAAAGGCACTTATTATCGCTTACCTTCTGCGGCGTATCGAGCAGATCTCTTAGCACTGTCAAGAAGGCATCAGGAGTGAGACGTCTCGATGCGTACTCTTCCATGTAGTAAGCCAGCGCCGGTATATCGCTCTGCGGCAAAAGCGACTTGGCTTTCTGCTCCACGGCGGTCGCTGCTGCCCCTCTTCGTTTTCCCCAGCCACTTATTCTATGAAAATACAAACAAAAGACCTAAAGATACAGTCAGTGCCTTCTGCGTGCAACCGGAACGTATATACCAATTGAGAAATCGTTGGCGGTAGTTGTAAATAATATTTCCTTTGTTCTTCATATAGACAAATGTCACCTTAGTCTACCCGTGACCACGAACGCTGTAAAGTACTCGAAACGTCGTTATGTTAAAAATAATTAATATACGCGAGTCAAATCCGTTATAGCTAGTTTTATTTCAAAATACAAACATTCAGTAATAATAATCGCGTGAATTTGCCTTTACATGTATGACATTTAACGTTATCTTGGATCACATATACTAAATTATATTTTGTAATTTTAAACTCTAATGTTATTAAATCTGTAGTATATTTTTTATTGTATGATACATGTACGGATATTAAACCCACTTGACCTAACATTAATGCTATTAACTCGTATATTAGCAGTACATGTCATTATCAATATTGATGCACATTTCGTAGTTGTTAAGGGTAGGTATATTCTATCAGAGTAATATGGTTATCATGCGAAATATCAAATTTAAAAAAAAGTACTAAACTATCAGCATAACTGATTTAAAGCTGTAATAATTACTAGTAATAATATTAGTAACGGGTTAACGACTTCAATAAAATAACTGTGAGTAACCTTTATTATAAAATAGCATAAAGAAAATTTCTCGCACCGCTTAAAAGTTATGGTATATTTTTAATTTAGTTATTGAATGCCATCACCATCACAATGATGAATAAAAACTGTGATAATTAGTGACATGACGTGACCTGTACTTGCTCAGCATTATGCATATATATAATATTTTAATATCTATATATTAAAATATTAATAGAATAGACTCCTCTCTAGTTAAGCGTAAATGTTATAATTTTAGAAAATAAAATCACAGCGCATTTCATTAAAATGTACTAAATGTCGAGTATTAATCACCTCACTCGTAATTACATTAGTATTCATATTAAAACTAGCAATTACAAAAACACAATTTCAATTCAGCTAATTTAAATTGCAATATACTAGTAACATAGTAACTGTTAATCAAATGTAAAATCCTTCAAATTCGATAAACTAAAATAAAAAGTTGTATATTACGACTCTTTTTAAATGTTTTCATTGTTTACCTGGGGGCAGCGTCCCTCTCTCCATAGGCTGTACAGGCATGGGGAACTTTTCCAACATCCCTTACGAGCAATGACATGCGTTTGTGGTACTTCAACTGCGCGACAGCCTCGTCGTGCGTCACGTTCACGAACGATTGTCCATTCACTTCTAATATTTGATCACCGACCTGCCAAGAGATCATTCAATACTTTATCAACACATTATTTATTATGTATTTTAAGTGATTTAAAAAAGGAATTAAAAATAATGTTAAGTTTATCAAACTTGATTATCATAATATAATGAAAGTCACTAAATATGTATAGTAAAAAGATTTGCTAAATATAAAAGTAAACTAGAACTGTTCCGAACGTTGTTATCTAGTATCAGAACACCAATAAATCTTTACAGTACAAAAAATCGAAACAAAACTCTATTTAGAAAATGTCTGAAAGAAATAATGGAACTCGAGCGTGTTGTGGCGGACGGGGCGTTTCCGAACTCTAGCGCCATAAATCTTCCAAACATCGCCCTTACCTATAATATATCGCCGATATCCTTCCCGAAAGTTGCACACGTTTTATTTAAACAAGCGACCCGGCCCGGATTCGCTTGGGTACAAAGCTTATACTAAATATACTACAGAAATTGTTGATTTAGGACATCACGTTGGAAACTTCTATAATTATCAGTGTTTTTTTACTATATTGTCCATGTATTATATGCAAAAATCTTCCTCTCGAATCACTGTATATAATAAACGCATTATAATCCGTTGCGTAGTTTGAAGATTCAAGCATACATAGGGATATAGGGACAGAGAAAGCGACTTTGTTTTATACGATGTAGTGAGTAGTGATAACAATAAAAATACGATTCTTCGTAAATAGTTTTTATCATTATACATTTTAAAATAATCCATATTAGGTTGTAAGCCCTCGGGTATAAGGCCTTACATAAGCCCATCTGTGTAAGCACCGTCTACTCAGTTATTCTACCGCATAACATGAAAACTTTGTGCTGTTGTGTTCCGCTTTCAAGGGTGAGAGAGCCAGTGTAATTACAGACGTAAGAGGCATTGCATCTTATATACTAGGGGTAGAAACGTATTTACATTGAAAGGAATTGTTGAAACTTCTCACGGTGGCAATGACTACGAGCGGAGGAGACAAAGTGACCCATTTACACGTCTGCCTTCGTGCTATAAATGAAAAAGCCTTTCCTGCTTTCACATTTACTCTCTCTATTCTTAATTTTTAATAAATTTATCGTAACTACATTCTGTGTGAGGCTTAGAGAAGTAACACTCCATAAATAAATAAAAGTAAAGTAATATTAAAAGATGTTTCACCCCGCCTTGCTGTTGCTACATGTGACAGACGTTTATTGCGATTTAATAGAAAAGTCCCAGCATTCGTGCCAATATTCCGCGCTATCAAGATTTTTAAAGGTTATTTAATACCCTTTTGCAAAATATAAAACATTCCTTAAGCGTTCTTTTCCTTTGAAATAATTTGTAATATATTGTTTCAATTTTCGTCTGAATGTACTTCATAATATAATTCACACATAAGAATTAATTAATAAGAATTATCTTAGAATTAAATACTTTTATTATAATTTTATTAAATAAAACATTAGAAGTTAAAACTACAGTCATCTTTATAAATCGATTTATAGCAACAACACGCGATAACTATAAAATAATTTCGACGCTGTTTACACTTTAGCTGTGAAACTTTGAAAAGAAAATTCTGACCATTTTACAACGTCATTACGTGCATAACACTATAAGTTAGTTTACAAGTTGAATTACGTATGAATATTTCAATATAATGGGTACCTCCCACCACATTACATTTTATGCCACCAAGCAGACATACTTGGTATTTTTGAAGCTTAAAAAAAAATTGGCTGCATATTGCCGATTTGAGGATATTTATTATTAATAAAATAAATGAAGATTAGGTCAAAACATAATCCTTACAATGAATAAAATACAATCATTTCATAATATATTTTATTTATAATACTTATTTATTTATATATATTTTATATTTCTTTATATACATAACAGCGTGGCGGAATATGTTCCAGACAAATTCTGTTAATATTAACAAATAACGGTTTCCCTATCCTTTGTGTTGTATAATATCCATACTTAATGTTTAACTATCGTAGACTAACTTGGACACAGAACGTGTAATATATGTAAACTATTCAAATATCCAATATATTCATCATGACGCTGAGCAATAACGTATATATTTATTATTTCATTCAACAAACGGAGCTAAATAACACAGTTATCCGACAAACTTTGAAAAATGTTCTCATATATACGTAAATGAATGATCTTGGAGATATTTATCAAGCTTTACCTTATTTATAAGCAAAAGTTATTGGTCGCGCATAAAGTGTTATTTACTGCCACATTACCATAATAAGTTGATCTTCGGAGCTACAAGGAAAATAATTATGAAGGTTTCGTGTGACCTTAACTGACCTAGTTTTGTACTGAGTAGGATGAAGGAAACCCAATGCCTCCGAACAAGCTATTACTGTTTATGAACTTTGTAAAAAGTTTATTTTAACATTAATAAATTATGCAAATAGAACTCATTTCTGGTATAAACTTGTAAGCTAAAAATATAATATTATGTCCCTTTTTTAGCCGTCTGCCCAAAAACGGAGTGTAATGGTCTCAGAATCAGCCATAACTTTTAAATTCCTGAACAGATTTAAAAACATGGTGTATAGCTCGAATCCTTGTATCATCCTGAATGACACTGGCGATTAATTTTCTTTTTTAGGGCAAGCTGTGTTTTGGTTTACGTTATGATTACTCATTTCAACATTTTTCTTTAAAATAGAATTTCATATTTTTTATTTGTGTTTATTTATTAGAAAACTATTAAAACACATTCAAAGCTTCCATTTATTAAATAAACATAAATTATTCACGTAAATAATTATTTAAAATAACTTTTATATAAATATCGCTGTATTTAAAACATCATTAGAATTTTTATGTATATATAAACCTAATGTATATTATGCTACGACCCTCTGAGGTAATTTTTCCGAAACAAAATATTTTATTAGTTTAGTATATATCATAACTAAAAACTCGAATGTATTGCAGATATGTCTAAGATTACATGAACACTTTAATCTTCTGAATCCAATTAGTCTTAAGTAACTTGTACTCATGTGATGTAATATAGCCTTCTATATTTTACAGACCCTATCTAAATCAATTGTGAACATTAAATGTGCGATTGCTATAACAGCAAATAATATTTATTTGAAGAATGATTGAGCAAATAACGAAAACATTTTCTTTGGCACTTTTCTTATTGAATACCAATACGTGAATATACTGAAGGAAAGTGGTACATTTTCTCACAGATATTAGCAATTTGTAAGGCTTAGTTCTACTTGACATGGATAATGCGTTGCTAAATGCAGGATCTAATTTATGTCTCTTTAATGATAATGACGCATTTACCCTTTATACCGGAACGAATAAATCCCATTGTCAGTATATCGTGGAAGAACATTAAGATAAAAAATATACGAACTCGTGAATATTAAACTCGGGACAAGTTCCAATAGAGTTTCGTACGATTTTATGTATTTAATTTGTGTTTATAATTCGATTCTTGCTCGACAATATAGGAAAACATCTTGGGAACACCTGCACATTTTTATTGTGTAACTTTAGCCACGTATATATCCGAAAAACTTACTCTGAAGAAATTAATTAAAATATATTTAAAGGCGAGAAGTCGTTAATATGTAAGAACAAACCTTTCAAAGTAGTAAGACATTTCAAAACATGCAACTTTTACATACTATAACATTTTATTTAAATAAACATCGACATACCATAAGGCCCGCTCTGTCCGCGACGGAGTCCTTATCCACCCCTGTGATGTAGATTCCCAGGTTGTACTCCAGCCCGCCCCGGATCATCAGACCCAATGATTGTCCCGGCTCAATACATAAATCCACCTGTACAAAAATTATTTTAACATATTTAACTTTTACGAGTTTATTTGCACTTAAAATATTTGTAAATATGATATACATAATTTATGTTCATAAAATATGTATATTAAAATATTTTTTCTGTACTCAGATTACTTTTGAGCTGATCAATACTATAGATTAAAATCCCATTTATTTTAAACATACTGCATTATCTTATGTAAAAGGGGGGTTTCAATTTCTTAAATTAAATTTATCAGGAAAACGAAATAAAATCTATTTCATTGCAAAATATTTAGAATACATATAAGCCCGTACATTTTAAGTCAGATTGTTGGAACCGTTATAAATAAACCTCAACCCGACCGCTATTCCTTATTTATATGGAATTTCATATATGAACTCATCCTACGTATCGATCAAAGCGTGCCAGTACGTTGTATTATTACCCGAAACAGCATATTTCTAGCCACTGGGCCGCAATTAGGTGAGCCTTGTGTATCTTACAATAAATCATCTCACAATACATACATTAATGTGAGTATACCTAGTACGGTATCTAATGTTCATTGAGTAATAAAAGGAATTTTTATATGGCAATACTTACAAAACAAAATGGTGACATAAAATGTTTTCTTTTATATGTAACCTGATACGAACTGAAGCATAAGTCTATTGCGTAATGACTCGGGCATGACTGAGTAATCCTTTCAGCCGCAATTGCTTGAACCAGGTATGTATTACGCGATACAAATTATTCGCGTAGGTTCTTTTCAGTCACGTGTTATTAAACTATATTTATTAAACACACTTATATTATTGTGAAATATTTAATAAAACTTGTGAAATAAATGCACACCTAATATCTTATTCGAATGTATACATTTAAAAAAAAGTCTTATACAATTACATTTTTTTTCTTTGTAATTTAGTATTTATTTTATGAGCAAACTTATTATAGTTTAGGATTAAATAAATAAAAACTCAACTTAATGTTTACCCAATATAATATATTAGTTGAAATAGTGTAACATTTATTATGTAATACACAATACATATGTCCGAAATACATGAACAGTAGACTCGAACCAGTAGGAATAATCTCATATTGTAAACGACACATAAGTCCCCTAATCAACCCTGGGGAGCTGTGACCCAGATGCCAGCTAATGGGGCATTAAAGACACTTCTTTGACCCCTTCAAATACATCTATTCAGTTGCTCACGTCTAAGCGTCTTAGAAAAAATATTTCATTCGCATATTTGCTCACAAGCAAAAATGTATTGTTCGTGATTTACGAGAAGGTAACAGTTTTAGTGATGATGCATTATATACTTGCTTCTTAAACACAAAATATTTGGACTTTTTTATTATTTATCACTAAGGGTACTCTGATGTATATATAGTTCATAAAATATATGAACATGAAATTAATCAATAGACGTGTTTGGAAATAATTAAGGAACATTATAAACTATTAAAATCGTTCGTTTTTCTTTGAAAAGATATCAAACGGTACGTCGTTGGTTGTCTTTTTTATGTCTTTTATACATTAATTCATTGTGTGAATAAAAAAAACGGTCTTATGTGTTTAGCACCATCGTTGTACCTCATAAAGGTATGTAATAATTTTGTTGATGGTTCTAATAATAAGAAATGCGTATTAAAATAATTCGATAACATTTAAAATATAATTAATTTGTAAATCTTTTATTGATTCGATGATGATATTAACGCTACTCACCCTCCGTATAGAGCGATCTTTGCTCGCGGACCGCAATGGTCGCTGTGCTGGCGGCGAAGCCGGTCTCCCGTAGCGATCCATCCAAGAACATGATGCCCGTCCCACTAACGCACCCGCTGTCCGAACAACCATCGTCAGTTGCCGACAAGATTTTAACATCTGCAAAACAGAGACAAAGCTAGAGATATATGCAAATTAAAATGGTACAAGGTCGTAAGGCTGACCATTTTATTAAGATTTCTTGGTGGTAGAGCTTTGTACAAGCCCGTCTGGGTAGGTACCACCCACTCATCAGTTTTTGTGCCGCCAAACAACAGTACTCAGTACTCAGTATTGTTGTGTTCCGGTTTGAAGGGTGTATCTTAGTTCCCAAGGTTGATGGCGCATTGACGATGTAAGGAATAGTTAATATTTCTTACAGCATCATTGTCTATGGGTGATGGTGACCACTTACCATCAGGTGGCCAATATGCTCGTCCGCCACCCTATTCTATAATAAAAAAAAGATTAACCAGTATTTCGATTTTCAAATACCAATATAAGTACCCTATTCAACCTCTTAAAAAGAGCTTGTATTGAATGCTCCATGTTGTTCTTTTATGGAATTCGTAAAAAGAACCTTATCCTGGTTTCTATGGATTTTGGGTGAAGCATTTCAAACATTAATCACTTAAATATATCATACTCGTATGTATACGAGTTCAAACCTATCAAACAGACACAATGCTTGTAAGGTTCAGTGTTCGGCTGTCTGTGACAAAGACTACCACTTACCGTGAAATGGTTCATTTCTTCTAGTAACTACTAAAATAAATAATAAAGAAGGATTATGTATACAATTAGATACAGAATAACGCTTGCAGTCCGATGCAACTAGGGAGACCGTCGAATGGATGTAGGTCATCGAAATATAACGATAAGGTTCCATAATCTTTTAAGAAATTGAATTGTTTAAGCGTAGATACTTATCAAACAATATTTTAATGTAATTCGTAGTAAAATGATCAATGTACAAATAAGTAATCGTTTAACAGAAATTGAAATGAGTCGAAGACCCAACTGCTCCAATTTACTTCAAAATAAAAAGAAAGTTAGTAAAAAATGTTAATTGAAGTTTCTGAACTGCGATATTAAACGGAGGGTAAAAAGACAAATTTAAATTTTCAAGCTGTATGGAAGAATAAAGACAAAAGCATTCGAGGAAATTAACTTATTGTCAAGAGCTTTTAACCAATAGAATTGGGCTTTTTTATCAAATGAAACCGTTATAAAATTTTGTTACCGTAGAATTCTAAGACTGATTAATATATGAAATGTAACGTCTGTTTGTGATCCTCTTCCATGGGGAAATCGTTTGCCTGAATGAGTTGATACTTTGTTAAAGACACTTGTTTTAAAAAATTTCACAATATTTGTAAATTTGATTGGTCAAAGAAAAACCCGATGAATCCTACTTACCACTTTGTTTTTTTATTTTATATATTTATTCATTAAAACGAATATTAATGCTCCATTACAAGGAATTACTGATATAATATCTACCCCTCCATTTCAGCTTAAAACTCGTGTAAGGGGTAAGGACGACTATAAATAAAGGGCTTACAATGAAACCTTTAACATTTTACATCGCTAGGCTTCCCTTAAACCGAACCGACGAAATTTCGATCATAACTTCAATTTTCAAACAAAAATAGAATAAATGTACTCATATTCCTTTTTCAAACCAGATAAATGTTACTGACCTAAAATGCACAAATGTTTACATTAAACATCAACTTAATCTTATCGATTAAATTAGTAGATTAGACTCAATATGTTTTAGTCGATGTTGCCAAGACAAATAAAATATATAACAAGACGAAGGTCCCAGATTTAAAGTTCAGTAATAATGTAATAAAAGAATCAATTTTATGAAGTTGTGCAATCTAATTTTGTCATTATTTACTATATACGCAATACGCCAAACTGTTTTCCGTATTATTAATAAAAAATAATTGTTGATATTATATAGTATAACCATAAAAATAATCTTATGATTTCAGATACGGCTGTTATTTGGGGAGAGATTCACGGTACAAATTCGCTTGTATTTTCAGTTTTATTAGCCCTTGTCTCACTTTAAATAATATGTAACTGTCATATTTTTATAAACAGTGGCATGAGAATCAAAAGCAATACACATTATAAGATAATAAAAAGCAGTAGATAATTTATTAATTTTTAAATTAATCCAGTATGTTTTCATTGCGATATGTAGCGATGCATTTTAATGTTAATAGTATAAGTGACGTCAACAATATCATTACACGGTTTCAAGCCTATCGCATTAATGGTATAAAAGATAGATAATACGCGACAATTAACGCAACATTCATTTTTAATTATATAGATTTAAGGGACAATAATTCCAATATCAAACAACATATTATATAAATTTGTTATACGGGATACGTAGCAACGGTATTTCAAATTTACAATTAAATTGTAAAACAGTATTATGCTATGTATCTTGTCGTCATTTAGTTACCGAACTATATATTATCAGTGAGACCACACCTTCTCTAAGATTAATTACGCAAAGCTTCCGTGAATATATTAGACAAATGTTTATGAATTACATAAATCTATAAGCAATAGCAGTAGGCTAAGAAAATATATCTAACGCCTGTAATCTGTATTGACTATTCTATTAAAATATATTTATGGTATATTTGAGTAATAAAATTCACAAGAGCAGTTATATTTTTATTTTATTATGGTATATAATTTTTTAGCAGAATTCATTAAAAATGGCGTTACGAAAAAAAAACTTTTAAATGAAGTGAAAAAAAATTCCATAAATTTGATTTTTTTGTAGACCATATACTCATATTTGAAAAGAATGTTTATATTTATATCTTTTAAAGTCCAAACTAAAGTCTGCAGCGGTCTATACCTTTATAAACACACGACTTTATTAATACGTTTTTGTAAACATTGCTGTTGTGCAATTAGGCCTATAAGCCTTAGATCATATCAACGACAGCGTACGTAGAATAATATGTACACATATAGATATAAATAAAGCTAATGATAAAGGAAAACTCCTTAAGTACGATTTTACTCCTAGTTAAAGACCAATCATTGTATATATGTATATACATAAAATTAATTAAAGGATATAGTAGTACCATAAACCGTTTATATCTCATAAAATTATTAACGATGTTCGACTCCTGTAAACTTTATTTTATGTTACCAAATTACGAAAATTATGCGACACGTTGACCGCGATTACATAAATTGTTTACTTAAACGGTATTTTACATAATTATATTAGACCGACTATGGCTTGTTATTTTTATTATAGATGATTTTCTTCGCTTCGCCCTCACTAAAAACATACTATTTTGTTATTAAGAGTTAAAATGTTTTATTTAACATACCAGCTCAAGATGCGGATTTTTTTTTAAATTAACAGCATTTTTTCGTTCGATCACACAAAGCGTATCCTGTTTGTCAAATGTATGGATTACGATTAAAATTAAAATGTCAGGAATATTAGTATTATTTAATATTCATACATATTATGTGTATTAAGTCATGTTTTCCTGTCACTACTATTTTTTTGAACGACTTGTTTCCGAGAATAAGAGATTTTTAGGTTGTGTCAGATTTGTTGTCCTGGGGCGAAGAACCGCGGCGACCGTCCAGGGTCGGCGGAGGTCGGGCGGATCAGGGCTCTAGCCCAGCAAGCCCTGATCGCCCGATGGCAGGAGGACCTGGGGTCACCCACGGCGGGCCTGGCGACAGTGGAGGCGATCCGCCCCCACTTTCCATTACGTGGGGGAAGCGCGTAAAGCGTTTTTCGAGCGATAAAAAAAACGATTTGTTGAATTATTACAGTGATATCTATCACTTTAGCAATAAAGTATTGCCTCTTGAAAATTATTATTCATGATGTGTGATATTTAATAAAATCTTTTATTAAAAATTAAAAAAAACGATTGTAATAGAAATTAAAAAAAAAAACAATTGCTAACTTTTGATACGGGAAGGAATAAAAATAGCATCATATGATTATTAGTTTTATTTGAAAGTATTCGAGTTTTATACCTGACTTGTCTATCTATAATATATATTTTTATTATAAATCTAACTAACAATACTAACGAAATAACATGATAAAATGCATTTAAAACAATTTATTGACGAACTGCGGTCACATTCAGAATTCCAGTAATATATTTCCTTTGCTCTCAAATTTATAAAACAGGTACGCTGTATTCGATGCATACATATGTATATTAAATTGTAAGCAAGTTATATGTTACGGTTCACAATCTCGCGAGCTAGATTATATAATCTAACTGTATTTACCATTATTTAGAATTATTTAAAATGAAAAATAATAATGACGGTTGTTTTTTGAGCGAAGTTGGTCACAATTCACATTCTTTCTTTGCTTTTGATACACTGCTATGCTTCCAATTCATTAATTCCATAAATTGACACACCATATTAACTGTTTAAATATTCTTTTTTTATTATTAAGTAACAATAAAAAACATAATCACTTAAACTGTTGTCTTTAATGGGCCAAGAATATGACGATATAAACAACATTGTATTCAAAACAGTAAGCAGAAATAGGTCGCTCTCTTGATTAAAGAAACGTAGACAATACGCTTTTTTTTTAATTTTTTCAACAAATCATTTATAATTGCATTCTCACATTCCGAGTGAGCTACATACCTGGATTTCATATAAGCCGCCTTCATATTTATGACCATACTAAAAAGTCAGTATTTCTTTTATACGACCAACCTATGCAATTACGCCTGTGCGAGGTTTCTAAGCGATTCCTTTGTCAAAGGTAAAATATAAAAAAAAAAAACTGGCGCAATAGTGAGGTAAAATGCGCTCCACTCGCTTGATTAATGACGAGTAGACAATGTATCATTGTTATAATCATTTCTCTATGAACGCGTACAATGCTACTGTATAAAAAATATATACCTATATATTGCAGATTTTTGTAAGATAATACCTTAATTCAACTTTTATTCGTGTTAAAAGTATTTATATTGTGTGTAACGATATTATACGGAAATATTAAGTTCAAATTAAATAAAAACTTTAAGTTTCCCGGCTGCAATTTTTATATTAAAAAACTAAATGAAACATTTCGAAGCGTTCTGAATAACAAAGATTACGTTTTGCTTTGAAAGTATGAAATCTTAAACACACCCGCCCCTGTGAGATATTACATCACAGGAGGAGCTGGCACTTTAAAGAACACTTTATCGTACTACGTGTAATATAGTAAGCTTCTTAAGAGATATTGGTCTTAAGAAGAGCTCTACATATTTTAGTAGAAAGTACATCCTTAAAAATAGGAATAATATAATTATATCATTATTTACACATAGTCAAATTGTCTTTATCTTTTAAAAATAAATTTATATCCTTAATTAACGCGAAGAAATTTTTTAATTAGCGCGCGCGCGCACTTCCAAATTTATCACAAAAAATCGAATTAATGGATTTTTTATTCGAATCATAAACAAATTATATACATATAGACAATATTAGATATATATCTGCCGAAGAGGTAATTTTTTTAAGCTAGACTACCATCTGCTCGGTATATTTGTATTACATAAGAAAGACTAGTTCGTCCTTATAATCAGATAGGATGGCATGTCCTCCATAACTAGAAAGAGAGTGTACCATGACCGTCGGTTCTATCTGATTTTCGAGGCATTTAAGAGTAAAAGCGTTAATAATAAGAAATTTGTACATCTCGGTTGTTCGGGAGAATTACCTTACAGATAAATCTCCTTTCTTTCCATTGGTCCGTTCAAAGAGGAAAAACGAAAACGTCATTTTTAATTCGATTTCAAAAATTTAATTTAAGTCGTTTTCAGTCACAAATTTTAGTCTATGTATTTAATTTTATATTGTTATATGTATTCAAGTAAGTAAAAACAACAATGAAAGTTGTTGAAATTACCATAATCATAATACAAAACATAACTTTTTAATAATAATTTTACTTCATATTTAGGGAATATTTAAGAATAGCTATGTTACTCTAATTAGACAAAGTTCAGTGCTTTAAAACTTCTGTACAAGTTAATTAATACTTCGAAGAAAAGACGTTTAATAAATGAGCGGTATCAAACCTCGAACTAAACTTTTGATTTCTTGATCGAAATATAACGAGATATAATTAATAATAGTAATTATACTTATGTTAGTAATATTAAGGATGAATCTAACTTTGAGTTACTTTTAATTTATGAAGATTGTGATGCTGTCTGGTATTAGAAACATACAGTTCCATTAAAATAATGAAAATTGATTTTATAGTGAACACACAACAAAGGTATGGAGTCACATGTGTGAAGATACTTTTATCAGAAAAAAAAAGTATAAAACCACCAATTATTTCTAAAACTGTTTAGAACATATCTTGAAATGGTAATTTTTAACATAGCGATTGTTATCATATTTTTTTAATGAATAGCCACTATAACCACTTTGTAATTCATGTCTGTCTGTCTAAAATGTAATCAATTGAAGAAATATGAAAAAAGGAATAATCTAGGAAACCCTGTTTGCACGTGGCATCGTTTTATTGACTTATCTTCGCTTTCAGTTACGAAGTTATTGAAGCGCAAAATGAAAGAGTAGGCGGATTGGTTCGAACTTTTACTGGATTGCCCAAGAATAATAATAGCTTTCGTTGTTGATTGCAGATATAGCCTGCGCTTCGATAATCATAATAGTTAGACGAATACAAATTACCTATTACGTTTAATGCTAGAAACATTTGTTCTTCAAAGTTGGTATAAAATTAACATGTTGTACCAACATCAATTTCAGATTCGACGAATTCCAACCCCCGGAGCAGGCCGGGTTTCGGACCGGATACGGCACCATAGACCACATCCATACAGTGCGGCAGATTATACAGAAGTCCCATGAGTATAATCGGCCCCTGTGTCTTGCATTCGTGGACTATGAGAAGGCCTTTGACTCGGTTGAAATCTGGGCTGTTCTGGAGTCCCTGCAGCGTTGCCAAGATTGGCGATACATCCAAGTGATGAGATGTCTCTACGAAGCTGCCACCATGTCCGTCCGAGTACAGAATCAGCAAACAAATCCCATACCATTGCATCGAGGAGTGAGACAAGGGGACGTTATTTCCCCCAAATTGTTCACTAATGCAATGGAGGATATGTTCAAGACGCTGAACTGGAAAGGACGTGGCATTAACATCAATGGCGAATACATCTCTCACTTGAGATTCGCAGACGACATCGTCATCGTGGCAGAAACGCTGCAGGACCTACAACTAATGCTGAACGAGCTGGCTGATTCTTCTATGCGTATCGGCCTACGGATGAACTTGGATAAAACCAAGATCATGTTCAATGAACATGTTCTACCGGAACCGACTACGATACACGGTACCGTCCTCGAAGTTGTTCAAAAATATGTCTACCTCGGGCAGACTCTGCGATTAGGTAGAAACAACCTTGAGGACGAGGTGAATAGAAGAATTCAGCTGGGTTGGGCAGCGTTTGGGAAGTTACGTCGAATCTTAACATCGTCGATCCCACAGTGCCTTAAGACGAAAGTCTTCAATCAGTGCTTCCTACCCGTCATGACATACGGAGCCGAAACGTGGACACTCACGACAAGACTGGTCCACCAGCTTAAAGTCGCTCAGCGTGCTATGGAAAGGGCTATGCTCGGCGTTTCTTTGAGGGATCGCATCAGAAATGAGGTGATCCGTCAAAGAACCAAAGTCATCGACATAGCCCACCGGATTAGTAAGCTGAAGTGGCAGTGGGCTGGTCATATTTGTCGTAGAACCGACAACCGTTGGGGAAAACGTGTTCTAGAGTGGAGACCGCGTCTCGGCAAACGTAGTATAGGACGTCCTCAGGCACGGTGGAGTGACGATATACGCAAGGCGGCAGGCAGGAGCTGGATGCGAGTAGCCGGAGAAAGACCACAGTGGCGTGCACTGGGAGAGGCCTATGTCCAGCAGTGGACAAAAATAGGCTGTTGATGATGATGATGATGATGATGATGATGACCAACATCAAAAAAGTTTATTCACAACTGACGGCTAATTTATTTCAATATATAGTATTCAAATTTATATTTTAATAATAATAAATTGTTTTCAAGATAGATATTTATCTATTTGAGACAACATCACATACATTACTCTGATCCCAATGTAAGTAGCTAAAGTACTTGTGTTATGGAAAATCAGAAGTAACGAAGGTACCACAAACACCCAGAGCCAAGACAACGTAGAAAACTAATGATAATCTATACCGACTCGGCCGGGAATCGAACTCGGGACCTCGGAGTGGCGTACCCTTGAAAACCGGTGTACACACCACTCGACCACGGAGGTCGTCTACGGAAACGTCCACTACGGAACGGTTTTTTTTATATTCTTAATATATATTATGGAGATATATATTCCTGTTATTAGTAATCATTTTGATTCTATAACGCTGGAAGTCTTGTGGTCTCTACCGGTGATAAGTGGACCGAGTTATTTTACGGAATTACTGTTAAAATTCTTGCCATGATCCATAAAGTGCTATCTATTGCAATCGTCCATATAGTCATAATTTGTTTACTTATACATATTTTAATAATAACAACCTTAAGATCTTAATATAAATATTTATATAACCTTAGAACACAAACTGCTACATACTGTCGTATGCCTATAAATAATTTATTTACACCGACACTACACATCAATGACAACGATAGTTTTCGTAGCTAAGTTAGAGATTAAACGTCACCAAATACAAATGGCGTATACTTATTGGAACGGGAGCTATTATTTTAGAAAAATAATTTTTATTCTCTACATAACAAAACGTACACGAAACAGAAATAGTAATGAATGATGAAAATGACAACAGTCTTTCGGTTTTTATTTGCACGCAACAGTATACAAATATATCTCCGTCACGTCCGAGATGCACGCAACCGGAAGCTCATTTGTTGCGTAATAAAGACGGAAACTAATACAGAAACATAGCACAACATCACAAACAAGCGATAATAATAAACAAACATATAAACAAAATACAATTAATCTAGAGAACGTTCAAACTCATTAGCTTTAACTGAATTCAGTCACGAAATTATTACAATTAATGCAAAATTCGCTTATTATATTTAATACATCTGAATACCAGCAGAGCTCAATTAAATCTATAATCATTTAACAATTTGACAAAACTAACGTTCAGAGTTTTAAATTTCGGCATGTAAAACGAACGAATAGCATCATGATATGATTTTAGTCGATATTAAGGGAGTACACCGAGTACGTACAACGAGTAAGTCCAAAGCATAAAACTTTCTGCCAGTCTGTATACAAATTGAACTAATTCTTGTTGATGTAATCGACTTCAGACCTTTTTAAGAAGAATAGAGAGATGATTGCATGTAATTTAGACTTTAGAGTATAATCTATATTAATATAATAAATGTGAAAGTAACTTTGTCTGTCTGTCGCTCTTCCAGGACCAAACTGCTGAACCAAATTTGATGAAATTTGGTATGACCCAAACTTGAACTCGAGGAAAGGACATAGGCTACTTTTTTGCTATTATACTTTGCCTACTGACTACTAGTTAATTGTACATTAATCAACGTTATATAATTTCAAAATACAACAATGTTACTTTATCAATTATTAAATCGCATAGCAAAAAAGATAAGAAATAAGCCCCAGTGTTGTATTTAAATAACATAAATTTTATTTATGATTAAATTTTCAAGCCAGCGAGCAGGCAATCTACGGGAATGGAACGTCATATCCGTGTCCGGGCGTCATATCCGACCCGCGATGTGTTACGTCTTTCGCATGTCAATTTCCTTAATTGTATAATAATAAATATAAAAAGGTATATCATGTTTTTGCCAATTATGGCTCTATTATGCTATTAAATCTGATTGGTTTTTATGATATTACCCTTAGAAATAAAAAAATAAATTTTGTATCAAACGCATTCACAGGTTTAAATCCGAATTTATTTTGTACGAAACTTGGCTACAATAACATTGGTTTTTAATATTCTATATTATTTATATATAAAACATTGTTGCTTTTGTTGCAAAAATATGGAAAATATCATCATTACTTTCTCCAAATATTTTCGAGCCTTGCCTCTTTTAATTACATTATTGTATCATACCTAAGCTAAGGAAGTCAATAATATCTACATATATAAGTACAAAATTGTTTATAATTTTAACGAATGTTAATATGGCTCAAGATTTTAGAAATAAAGTGCTAGAATATTGTTTTTTTGCATTTTTATTAATATTTTATACGAAAAAACGCCCAAAACTATTTCAAATTGCTTTTATAATTACTAGAGATAGCTTTCAAAAGCAGCTTAGCGCGCGCTTTCACACTAACAATTCATTTGGCCTTGTCTCAGAAAAACATGCCAACGGCAACAGGTTTTAAATAACATATTAAAAATGGTATCAATAAACACTTATAACGTGGAAGTATCTCGACATTAAATGATTAAATGCTATTATTACAGAAAAACGTAGGAAAATATGTATAGTATTACATGTTTTAATTATAATACCTATGTACATATATTTTAAAGCTACCAGACATTGTTTTCAAGTCTAATGCACAATCATTTTTTTTTAAAAAAAAGGTCGAATTGAAAAAAATATTGTATAAGTAAAAATGCTAAAATTATAAGAGTTACAGCATTTTAAAAAAGTTTATCCTTTTAAATGTTTCATTATTCAAGCGTTTTAAACACTCACTGGTTATCCTTAGACCTATCTCGAGATAGGACAATAGAAAAATAAGTTTCTTTCGAGAATAATATAAGGCTGCACTTAATTTCCATAATTATCTCTCCGTACTTTTTGTCTCTTTTTATTTATATTGTATTGTGTAAGATTCTGCAGCTTATGAAAATCTAAGCGCTGACTCGTTATTAAGTATTTAAGACAATAGTAGCTTTTTAAAATATTATATAACTTTTTACACAAAGGAATATTTTATGCAAAAATGAAATAATTGTCTTCACATAGGCTATTCGTGGCAATGAGCAATGCTATAAAGTCGCATTTTATATTGTCGTGTCAAAATTCAGTTTCAAAACCGGAGCAGTTTAGTTTATTAGCTATAGGAACATTATCAGAATGAAATATTTAGAACGTCACAAATAGGTACGAAACAAAAATAGCTGGGTTAAGGTCAAACGTCAAACAACATGGAGAATTTGTATTGGGTATTCAAATTCAGGAATTTAATATCAAATTGCACGCGAAACGATTTTGTTTCGGCGCGATGGATCTTAATTGGACCTGAGGGTTGGCGTTAAATATTTTACTGTCTTTGTTGAATTTAAATTGAAATCCATTCGTTTGAGAAAAATAACAGAAACATATTTTTTCTTTTTGCAAATATTTGTACTAAATTTATCAACATCTAAGTAGGAATAACTACACTCCACTTGTTTATGAATACAACAACATATTATAGTATTTATTTAAACAATTTATGGCAATTAATATGCATAGGTATATACATATATATCTATTTCATTCGAGATAAATGTACGTAATATAAGTTCGTTAAATACATAAAAGACTCAATGCAAACTCACTTTAAGCGCATCCTCGTGAGATATTCCTGAGAAAGGAGTCCCATTGACCTGTAGGATGGAGTCCCCAGGGCGAAGTCCCGCCCGTTCCGCCACCGAGCCCTCTTCCACCCGAGATATATACACACCCACACCTGTGAAACAAGATTTGCTTTTAAAAATAGTTCAAAAAATTTAAAGAATAATAATAATGTCACACATACATACATAGGTTCGTATACGTTTAAAAAAAAAACAATTAATTTGTATCACTATAATTCTTAAATGTATATCATAAGATATGTAGGTGAGTGGACTAATTTCCATACTTTCGCAACAGTACTTATTAAAAAGGATTATGCATAGCTACATATACAACACATTATAATCAAAAGATTTACAATGTTACTTACCTTTTTCTCATTATGAGAATATCATGAAATATGTAGCAAAGGATATACGACATGATAGACTGATGAAATAAAAATAGGTGTCCCTATTTTTATTAATGCTTATAAGAAGGGCTTTAAATGTGACGTTAAATATAATAAAGCATAATATCCTCTGATCAGGTTTTACAAAGGGATAAAAGACATTCAGTGCGCTCAAAAGAAAGTAGTGAGGCCTTATTGAAACCTTTCGAGCGTCGTAATTCCTACTTAGCCCGCAATGGCGGCGGATAGAGATTTGTGTCTCGAAGTCGTAGATCACTGATTACAAAGCTCTGTTTGACCGTCCCGGTCCTATTTATACAGCTCCTATATGAATGCAAATCGATAATCGAAGCTCTGTTGCGTCGCACCCACGCAAATCTGGTATTGACATTTTACAACGTAACTTAAATCTACTTCTGCTGTTATCGCGATAATCGCTTCGATAGTAAATTTAGCTACGAAAACATATAAAGATTACTCAGTCATTCGTTTTCATGTTATTATTTACAAATATAAAATATTAAATAATTAATTTCGTAACGTTTTAATAAATAAAAAAATGAAAATAAAAAAAATACTTTTAGGTTAGCAAAAAAGTTTATAGAGTGCGAACATATTGATATACATTTTTGACATATTTTACCTGTTGATTTTGATTAGTTGATGCTATGATATAGAAAAACAGGTATGTAGGCACCTTTAATAAACATCAACGTATTTATTGTAGGTACATATAAATCTAAGATTCACTTTTAAGCAATCAATAAACTATGTAAATAAAATTATTTTAATAAATATATCTAAAAATATTCGTTATATAGTATTGTTATCTTTTTTAATGCTTTACATTTATCTTGAAGCATTTCCGTATTCAAAATATGTATATCACCAAAAAGGAGACCTTCTGAGTTTCTTTCACCGGTTCTTTTCAGGTCTGGATGTTTCCTTTTACGCGAACCGGCGGTAATGGATATTACAAGTAATGATTCTATATTGAATAAAGAACTTTGAGTTGGAGCTTGAGTTGTCAACAAAAAAGGTAGAGTTCAGAGGTGTTGTTTGTATATTTGAAACATAAGTATTAAGTATCAATTGCTTCAACTCACCTGCTTCCTTCCCACCCTTGACACAGATGCCGAAGCCATGCGAGTCTGCGGGGTCGCGGCTCATGGTAACGGTCCGCGTGGAAGGCTCCACCGGCGGCGGCGGCGCACCTCCGGAGGAATACGGCCGCTCCCTGTCCCGCTCGCCCCGGTATATAGCCTGTGAATGACAGCTTTTATCGGATTTGGCTAATTAACAGATTTAAGTCGAACCAAAATTTGATAGAGTGATATTTTAAATAACTCTTTTTATTGAATTAAGCGACATATAAGTAAATAGTCTCTGCCCGCAACTTCGTCCTCGTAGATTTCGGATTTGTGATAGGATTGCGTATCTCAAAAGAATATGAAAATAACCCATAAAGATAAAAATTAAAAAAAAATTAAATAAATAGAAGTAAGAAGATGCTTCTGGTTGTTTTTTTATAACAGAAAATTCCAAATACCTCACGGAACCCTATTTTTTTTCAAAATGAAATTTAACCTATGTTACTCATGAATAATGTAGATTCTAAATAGTGAAAGACTTTTTTAAATCGGTCCAGTAGTTTTGAGCCTATTCTTTACAAACAAACAAAGTTTTCCTCTTTGTAATATTAGTATAGATATAGAAAAAAGATAAGAAGCAATGATGACAGACTGTCCAAAATACGAGTAGATACGTCACGTCGTTAAAATGCAACTTGCACTCTATTTTAAAATTGAGCCAAGATTTTTCAAGTATGTGCGCCGCTGTACAATTGCAACCAGAACGTGTTCCCGTTTGTTTGTAAAGTCCCAGTTGCAACAGTTCTAAATCTCTTTTCCAACGGAAATCGCAAACAATATCGTGAAGTGAAAATTGCGATCTAGCACCAACGTCAAAACGAAAACAGTGCAGTGTGACCGCGACTGTTTCTATTTAACTAATTATGTTCGCTGTGCTTAATGTTTCTAATGGAATTACTTTATAATAGCCGCAAAAATATACAAAAAATGATTTTTATTGTATGATGTGTTTAGTTATTTTTTTAACTTATACTTAATTTTTATTCTTAATCATATTCCAAGTCATCTTGAATTTTTAAAATAAAAATATTTATTTCAGAAATATGGCCAATTTTTAAGAAATGAAAAATTAAGTTTTTAATATTTTCTATTTGCGACTTTTCTTTTGAAGATATAGAATTTAATTTCATATATAAATAAAGATTTTAGTTAAATTACAATAAATAATTGTAACATCATCAAATATTCACTCATATCCAAATCATAAATCAAAATAAAACTTCATACTCCCACTATTAAGATAATCATTATAATGCGATATTTTCATCGATTCAATTTATTGCTACCCCGTACTCTTTTTGTGGTACGAGGACTATTAGATACAAAAGATTTTCCGAACAAATATTTTTATATATTTGACAAAATTAAACGTAGATTTTATAAATTTATCTTATTATATCTAGCAATTTAACCCACTTGATCAACAAGTGAGCCTTCAGAGTTATCTTCATCAATCACTAAGGAGGTTAGTTGAGCAGACAGCCCATATGAACTTCTCGGCAATCGTAATTTGTGCCCCAAAATAGCTAACTCTTGAACTTAATATGGTTAGATCTTGAATTTAGTTGAAAGCAATGCACGCATTTTTAATACGATTAATCACTATATTTTTAACAACGAAAATGTAAAATAAAATATATAATTAAAGATAATTTATTTAACCGCTTAAGTTACGCAACTAAAAATATTTTTATTCAATCGTAATTATAATAAAATAAATTCCTTGAAAATTTGCTGTAAGAAATTGTTATTTATAATTTAAATAAATCACAGTAATTTTAGGAGCTTTGGACATTATAATCTAAAATATTTTTTAATTAGGACATTAAAATTAATTTTAAGACTATTTAAAATTGATATGAACATATTTATGGCAACATTGTTTGTAATTTCAAAGTTATGTATAGATTTAATTTGATTATTAAGTTCGAATAAACATGCCTTAAAATCAATAAACTAATCATCGATTGAGGCTCTAACTTTTGGTTATGTTAAAAAAAGCCTCAGGATTCTTCCCTTTGGATAAAATTGTTTTCTTTGACATATGTACATTTGTATTATCATTCTACCCATAACCTTATACTTTACGCTGCTAAAGTATGTATTTTATTTAGCTAATACATATTATTAATTGTTAACGTAAAGGCGATAAATGTTTTTACCTCATAATTTTCGTTGGTATCCAATTTGATAAGGGAACTCGGCCAGCAGCAACACTGAGCCGGTCAATACTTAGGCACATCACGCACTGTTTTATTTATTTCAAATTTCCGTCGTGCTTACAAGTGTAAGCATATACATAATGGAAGTCCATTTACCGAAAGAATCGACCAATAATATTCTGTTTTACAGTGAATATCTGCTCATCCTTCAACAGTTACTTTAGAAAAATCAATAACCTTTATAAGGTAACACGATTTTTTTAAGAACAACGCCACAACGAGCGTTTTATAAAACTGAAAAGTAATTAAATGTTCCGTGAATAATAAGCGCTTGTTCCACAGTAGTTCGTTGTCAACTGACCATTAAAGGTTTTTTTAGCTTTGGTTATGCCACGAGCACGAAACGACCACGCCCCCATACGACGTCAAGCCCTCGAACGATAATTTTATTTGCTATCTACACAACTGAGCTACGAAGAACTTCACATAATATTTAATGAAGGTTATTTAATAGCATTATAATGAATATATCTCTTGCGGTCAGCTAGTTTTCTTAAATGTTGGCGGCCGCGTCATGAATAACTTAGTGGTATCGACTGCAAGCCGCTCGCCTCAAATTATTTACACATGACAGCTCGCACTGACTCACTACCATTTACAATTCAACTATTTTTAGAAACCCATTACGCTGATGACCCCGAAATAGACTAAATATTGTTCTTAGTAATATTGACAAATATCTGACGTAAATAATAATTACTGTAACTTCATATGCAGTGCTTTTGAAAAATATACGAGTGTAAAGTGTATAAAGTGATTTTATTTATAATTAAAATGAAATATTTATTCTGTAAGTTAAATATAATCTTGAAAAATGACTTTATTCAAAATTTATTTTTCTTTA
Source organism: Vanessa cardui (assembly GCF_905220365.1). Lineage (NCBI taxonomy): Eukaryota > Metazoa > Arthropoda > Insecta > Lepidoptera > Nymphalidae > Vanessa > Vanessa cardui. The sequence continues at coordinate 11,533,226 of NC_061129.1, forward strand.
ATCTACTCTGAAATAATCCACGTTAAATTATAAGGAGTTTTATATTACTTACATGATGAGTTGTGCTGCTTGGACTGCTAGCCGGTGAATGCCGCCTCGCTGGCAATGGTGCTGGGAGAGGTGCTGGCAAAGGTGCCGGTGGGTGCGAAGGAGGTAAGGCCTTGCCCAGCGCTGCGGCTCCCCCTTGGCCGAACAGCCGGAGTACTTGCTCCGGTGATATCGGTCTCTTCTTCCCATTTGCACTTAGATGATTCGTACTATTACGTAGACTAGTTGCTCCTAATTATAGACATAATTTCTCTTTCTATATTTAAACATATAAATGACAAAGGAATAGTTACCAAGTAAATGAGTAAATTGTTATTCCAAAAACAATTTATATAAAAAGAAATAATTCGTGTTACGGGCAATGAAAAAAGACAATTTCTTTTGTGAGAATACTATATCGCTCAAATTATCTTCTTACCAACCACACTTGTTACATACATACCTTTATGTATATCTTATGAAAGTAAAGGACTTTTTATACGGGAAAAACAATTTTATAACCACACTCAAGAGGAAATTGTATCTTTTATATACCACGACACTCATATATTTCATTTTTATTATAAGATGAATGTAATATGTTCTACGTAATCTTGGAATTATGTTTAATCTCACAACATTATTATCTTCCATCCTATTAGCTGAACTTGTACAAGACACTTTAAATTGTCTCTCTACCCTGAATCATTTAAGACGATAATGTAATAACCTGCACTGTTAGCAATATTTGAAGACCCGAGATAGGGTGCTCTTGAAAGCTTCCCCGGGTAGTGATGCTGTGAGTATGGCGCGTGGTGGCCGTGCGAGGAGGCCGGCCGCTCCACTATAGTGTACGAGGTGCCTGGTGGAGAGTAGTACACGCCACCACGCGCTCGCGCCCGCGCGTCCTCCGCCTCGTAGCTGGTGTGACGGTTATCCTGAAACCATTACTAATGTAAAATAACTTTTGATACCTACCTCTTTCCAATAGATTTTTACATCTTTTCAAATATATCATTGGAAATTGTTACATACATTTAAAATTAATTCTAAAAAGCTGTAGCATATAGCTTTTTAGAAATGCGCGTATTAGCGTATGGCACGTGAAACAAGGAGTCAGCGGTGTTTGCCTCGATTGGGAGAGCCATATTCTCCCCTCTTTTGCCTGGGCCAAGTTTGGTGTATCGTTGAATGCACGTGTGAGCGCTACGACGCAATTTTGAATGATGCAAATAGCAACGCCGTGTCGATGCTTTGCTATCATAGGGAAGTAAACCGTGGTACCAACAATTTCTTCAATTTCATCAAGCTAGTGGTTGGGTTCCGTTGATGTGTCGGCGTTGCTATGCCCCCCTGACTGGGTTGGTTTTCTAAAAATTCACGGCCAGAGTAGGTAGCCATACATAATGAAATGTCTGTCAGGAAGGCTTGTAGGCGGCATACAGCTGGGCGCCATATCATCACCTTAGGCTCCGTATACACAATACATACTGTAGAGCCTGTGGGAGTAGTGGTGGAGGGGGAATAGACACGGAAGGATAGGTTTGAGCTGTTCATTTGTTTTGAATTCGCAGAATCGCCGGTAGAAACTGGATGAGGGATGCAGAGGACCGAGCAACGTGGCGCGCTCTGGGGGAGGCCTATGTTGAGCAGTGGACAGCAGTGGGCTGATGATGATGATGGTGATGATGTCGATCATTGACAACTGATACGTGTCCTTCTACGAAAACCAGCTCTAGTATGGTTAATCTCCCTCGACTGCACTTACGTTATTCTAAGGATGGAGAAGTCCTCTTACGATGCAGTGGTGACAGTGAACTGCTATTCTTCTTTTATGGGGAACGAATATTTTAATCGAGTCAAAATATAATGACATAACAAAATTATATGAATATTAAATGACAATCGTATTCGTTAAAAAGATGATTAAACTAAATGGTGAATGTATAAAAATATATTATCTTATTACATATATATCGGAATAAAATTCGAAAAATAAAATAAATAAAGAATGAATGAATATATTACTGCTATAATATATATTTGAAATAATAACACATAGTAAAAACATCTATGTCTAAAACAATATTATTTACGTATCCGTCCTCCTAGCTGTAGCCGGTCGAATAGTATAATTACGGAGTGAACAAGGGAAAAAATGTAAAATGTAATGTAAATGTATTTATTTGCATACATCCTTGAAGCAGTAGCGTTATTGCGAAACCAAAACAATCCAAGTGTTTTACTTTAACACAAGCTCTTTTCCGCATTACAAGTATGGCGTAACGCCAAGCGTAGCAGGTTGCACGATAGCAACAGTTCACTGACTTCCGCCGCGTTGTAGCCCTGGCCATAACCCAACGACATGCACGGACTAGCCCGCCTTATCTGCTATCCATTGGGGTATTTCGACTTATGTTGCAGTTGTGTAAGTTACCTGCTGCGAGCGCGAATGTCTCGCGAGGTGGTGCGCGGGCGGGTGCTGGGGGGTGGCGGAGCGCCAGCCGTAGCCCTGCGTGTAGGGCGGCGGCCAGCGCGCGCCGAACTCCGCCAGCTCGGAGCCCTCGCCCTCCCCCGACCTCATGCCGGGGGTTACCGATCACTCTGTGGTATCAATAAAAAAAATTTACAATTATTTAAAAATACAATAATATGATTAGATCTTACTTCAAAAATACGAGTACTAATGATAATAAGGTATATGTATTTTGATTTGTTATCTTTCAGGGTGTATTTTAACTTTTATCGAAACAAAAAAAAGAAACAGTATTTTACATTTTCTTTTACTGAATTTATTGCGGTACAAGTTGTAATTATTAAGTGAATACAAGAAAAAGCAATTTGCAGTGGCGCACGTAGCACCTGGGCGCGTTCCAATTTATCAGTTCGTAGACTTGCGACAGTACAGATTTGTTATTTTTTGGAATACAATAAAAAAATATTTTCCAACTAATTTATGAATCGATTGCCACCTTTACAAAAAATAAAAAAAGTATTTCAAAAAAGGGAAACTGGTGAGAATAGCTTTTTATCAATTTTAATAAGTTGGACATTAAATTTAACAAATGTTTTTTATTAAATAAAACTATTTTACTGTGTCGAATCAATGCTCTAAAAGTCAACAGTAAAAAAGTAAGAAATTCTTTTTCTCCTCTTTCAAACAGAAACTTCTAATCCCATTATTACGAAACTTTTATATTATTGTTGGTTTCCATAAAATACAGTTTATGGAAAGAGATATAAGCTTATAGATAATTCTGTTGCATGTTTTTGAGACACAACGCAATACTGATATAGTCGATAGGAAAATTATCGGACCAGATTTTTAGCGAAAACATAAAATATATAAATTTTTTTTTTACATTGAATACAGAGATAGTGATAACACATGAAAAATGTATCGGAATAGCAAATATTATAATTAATACTTAAGATCACTTCTGAAATTATATACACGACTTCATTAAACAATGGATTTATTGTAAAACTTCTTCATATGTTATTCTCAGAAGTTTCCCTCAGTATTTTATTATTTCCACGAAGATTGTAGAGAAACCAAATTTATAACATATAAATTAGGTTCCTAGAACATCTGTTTGTAGGAAAGCTTAACCGGTTAGGGTCTTAAGAATTACGAAGTTTATCATGAACAAGTTCGTGCTGCCTACAGGGGCCATCACACGCTTGCTTCCGCTCGTTTGCTAATGAGTTCAAGTTCCAAGGTACTTCAAGTTTACAGACTTTCCTTGACATGCTAACAAAGAACAATGCCTCTATATATATATATATATATATATATATATATATATATATATATACATCCTACAACCTTTTTGGCGTCATGTACGTGGTGCATTATTACGACGTCCCCAACTTCCCCTTACTTTACTTAACATGTCTTAATGAATACTGCTTAGTTTTTTGATTTCCAAGTCCTTGGGATACGTTGTTTTCCGATAAAAAGAAAATCCGCGATATTCGTCTTTCAGTCATGCCCAAACATTTTTGAACCCCTAACCATGATGATACATTTAAGGCATCCTAGATATATTGATCATAATTTACCTATGGCATCGATTATTTAGCGTCCTCACAGGATGGACTGTATTTGGAAGTGCGACGTTGCCAGCTTTAGGTTTGTTGTCTCTTTCTTTTCCTATCGCTGTTCTGTACAAACAGTTCAACGTTTATTTTGTTCCAATATTCGTAAGGCTTATATATATACGGATGCCCAATATGTTATAATATGTAAATACGAATCTTTTGCTTCCTATCCTGGGTTACGCCGACGACTGTTATACACATCTCACGGAGGATCAGCGAAACACTTGGGCGATTTCAAAAATTTCTAAATAAGATTCATATTTGGTTTGCGTAAATATAATCGTGTCTCTCATTTTCGCTCTTAGCACAAGTGGCTCTGCCCATAAAACTTCATCGGAATAATTATGTCCTCTCTATCATATTATTTTGTTGTTGTATTTGTTTTATGTATGTCATAAAAGTCTACCTACCAAATTTTATATTTACAATAATAAAATGATAGTACTTCTAATAAAATGAATTTACTGGGAACAGTGCTTCATTTTATAGCTGGTAGCTTGCAGCCACATAGTACCTCAAATAATACTGTATGTCCTCAAGATCACTATCGCTCGGCTATCGTACAAGGTTCAATTTTGGGTCCCTTTCTATTTCTGGTATATATAAATGATCTTCCTTTCTATGTTAAAGGTATTTGTGATATAGTGTTGTTTGCTGACGATACCACACAGATTTTAAAGGTTATCACAGATACACAAGTGGTTTACAGTAAATAATTTAGTTTTGAATACCTAAAAAAACAAAATGTGTAGTTTTTACCCTAAAACGGTGACCGTCTTGATGTAGCCGATACTACGGTGTTCTCAGGAATAGAATTGGATTCCAAACTTCAGTGAAGTCCTCATTCATCATCCCTAACAGGAAGACTCAGCTCCGCAACATACGCGGTTAGAAAAGTTAGACAAGTAACTGATGTTGATACCGCTCGTCTAGTATATTTTATTTTAATCCTAGATTACGCCGACGACTGTTATACACATCTCACGGAGGATCAGCGAAAAACTTGGGCGATTTCAAAATGGGATTCATATTTGGTTTGCGTAAATATGATCGTGTCTCTCATTTTCGCTCTTAGCACAAGTGGCTCTGCCCATAAAACTTCATCGGAATAATTATGTCCTCTCTATCACATTATTTTGTTGTTGTATTTGTTATCTCCTGTGTTTTATTTTTCCTGTATGTCATAAAAATCTACCTACCAATTTTCATATTTACAATAATAAAATGATAGTATTTATAATAAAATGAATTTACTGGGAACAGTGCTTTCATTTTATAGTTGGTAGCTTGCAGCCACATATACCACCTCAAATAATACTGTATGCCTCAAGATTACTATCGCTCTGCTATTGTACAAGGTTCAATTTTGGGTCCCTTTCTATTTCTGGTATATATAAATGATCTTTCTTTCTATATTAAAGGTATTTGTGATATAGTGTTGTTTGCTGACGATACTTCACAGATTTTAAAGGTTGACAAAAAATATATACTATGACGACGTTAACGGTGCATTATCACAGATACACAATTGGTTTACAGTATATAATTTAGTTTTGAATGCTCAAAAAACAAAATGTGTAGTTATTACCCTACCCAATGTTGACCGTCTTGATGTAGCCGATACTACGGTGTTCTCAGGAATAGAATTGGATTCCAAACTTCAGTGGAGTCCTCATTTATCATCCCTAACAGGAAGACTCAGTTCCGCAACATACACGGTTAGAAAAGTTAGACAACTAACTGATGTTGATACCGCTCGTCTAGTATATTTTGGTTATTTTCACAGTAATATGTCATATGGCATATTACTTTGAGGTAACGCTGCAGATATTGAATCTATCTTTATTTTACAAAAGAGAGCAATCCGGTTTATTTATAATCATGAAGCTAGGGACTCTCTTTGGGGTGTTTTTAATAGAGTAGGAATACTCACTGTTACGTCGCAATATATTTACAACAATATAATGTATATTCACAGTAACATTGATCATTTTGATAAAATCAGTGATAATCATTGTATGTGCACTAGAACTGAAGATAAGCTTATAACGCCAAGTTTCCGACTCCGCAAAGGTAATAAATCCTTCTTGGGCCAAGGTATCCGATTCTATAATAAAATTCTGCAGACATTTTTTAACTTTGCCGTTTCGTTAATTCAAATCGTTTGTAAAAAAATACATTGGTAAAAAAAGCATATTTTTCGAAACAAGATTTTATAGATAACTAGCTTTTGCCCGCGACTTCGTTCGCGTGGACTTCAGGTTCGTCCCGTCTAGTCTAGTAATCGCTTAAAATCGCTTCGTAAATAAGCCACTATTTCTCGTACAAAGTAAAGGATAAAAAATGGTTATTGTGGATTATTCCTAAGACATAAACATATACCATCACGGACTTTTTTTGTAGACCTTTTTATGTTGTACAATACTGTAATACATTGTTTTGATCTATCTTGTAGGATTCAGTCAGCGTTTGCAATGTAAGCGCAAAAAATGTGTTTTTTTACGACCTCACATTAGAAACCTCAAAAATTGTAGCCTATGTGTTATTCTGATGTATAAGCTATATTGTGGTAAAGTTTCATTCAAATCCATTCAGTAGTTTTTACGTGAAAGAGTAACAAACATCCATACATCCATACATACAAACTTTCGCCTTTATAATAGTAGTAGGATAAAAAAGCGTGGAGCGTGTAATACCTGTTGACTTCCTAGCAGGATATATTAATTTAAATAATTGTATTAACGACATGACATGACTTTGTATTTTTAAATGTTGAAAAATACTCTTTTTCAACTACTACTGAGTTTCGTGCCGGTTCTTCTCGATAGAATCTACTTTCCGAACCGGTGGTAGCTTGATAGCTTCACTTAATTGTAAAATGACGATTCAAAAGTGTTTGTTAAAGTCTACTTGAATAAAGTTTATTTTGATTTTTGATTATGTTTTTTTGATTGGGCGTTCTTATACAGCTATTGAGCGTCCGTATACAGCTATTGGGCGTCCGTATACAGCTATTGGGCGTCCGTATACAGCTATTGGGCGTCCGTATACAGCTATTGGGCGTCCGTATAAAGCTAATGGGCGTCCGTATACAGCTATTGGGCGTCCGTATACAGCTATTGGGCGTCCGTATACAGCTATTGGGCGTCCGTATATGGCTATTTAGCGCCTGTACAAAGTACTAAGCTTTACGCCGGTTTGTTTACACAGAAGATTTAACAGTACAGATACCAATCACGATTGATATAGATGTTGTACAAACTTTCACCCCCTTTTAGTCCCTTAGAGGATGATTTCGTGGATGGAAACTATCCTATCTTTATATCAAATTTAATTTAAATCAGTTAAGCGGATATAGATTCCCTGTACAAACTTCTACTTTCCTTTTTTACCTCGTTAGGGTATGATTTTGGAGACAAAATTATCCTATGTTCTTCTCTATAATATCTCCATACTAAATTTAATCTAAATCGGTTTATGCGTGAAAAGATAACAGACAGACAGACATACTTTATGTTATTATTATGAATAATTAATATACATATTAATTATTGTAAAATATTTAAAAATTTTCTTCCACGAAGTCCTCGGGAATTCATATATTCATTATTAATATATTTGATACAACATTAAATAAGTTTCAATAACAGTTTATTTCTACACATTGATGTAAAACAAACAATAATCAAGCACCGAATAGGTATTATGCAAGTCGTAAGTGAAATGAGCGAGACGGCAACGTCGCAATTTTGGACGCCAAATAAGCGAATCCGTAGTCAGGAATTCCCCTAGATATACTGTGTGCGATATACGCGCTGCGGCAGCGCCTCACCCGCGCGGTAATTTCTTCGGGAACTTTTCAATATTTTATTTCAACTATTTTAAGCGAATTTTAGCTTCCGTCGATTTTTGTACTACGGCTAGCTAGGATGAATAGGACCTCAGTGCCACCGGCTAAAAAAGTGGCGTCCGGTATACGGACGCCAAAAGCAGGTGGACGTCAGTTTAAATGCATTTTCGCCTTCAGTGGACGGCCAATTGTTTGCGGGATAAATATATATATATATATATATATATATATATATATATATATATATATATCTTTTTGACACTGTTGTTAAATAAGACTTAATCTATGCAGCAAGCAGCAACAGCCTGTAAATTCCCACTGCTGGGCTAAAGGCCTCCTCTCCCTTGAGGAGAAGGTTTGGAACATATTCCACCACGCTTTTCCAATGCGGGTTAGTGGAATACACGTGTGGCAGAATTTCTATGAAATTTGTCACATGCAGGTTTCCTCACGATGTTTTCCTTCAGCGCCGAGCACGAGATGAATTATAAAGACAAATTAAGCACATGAATCAGCGGTGCTTGCCTGGGTTTGAACCCGCAATCATCGGTTAAGATGCAAGCGTTCTAACCACTGGGCCATCTCTGCTCTCAATCTATGATAAATATCATATTAAGAAACGTAAAGTAAAAGCTTCGTAGGTTATGTCAAGAATGCTTGGTATAGATAACAAATTAGCCGTATACCCGGCTTTTATGAGAAATTAAATGAAATCGCTTAGATTGCTTTTCATAAAAGCTATCGTCATCGTTCTAAGTAATTAGGGTTTAATGGCAAATATATATCCGTACAATGTTCGTTTCATGTTTCGCAGGTTTGCGGTCAGGCGAGACCGGCCCATTTCCGTTCATTTTCGCCATTAAAGAAATCTACTGGACAAATTAGCTCACTATTGTGGAGTAAGAACTGGTTTGACGCTTTAAGTAAATAATACCACTTTTATTTCTAAGTTTTACTTTGTCGTATAAATACAGGTTTGCAGTTCAAAGCATCTTAGCATAATAAAAATATAGTTAAATTTCTAGCGCTATTATTTTTAATTTAATATTTGGTATACATTTAGTTTTTCTTATATTTCTTATAAACCTATTTATTACTTATAAACTTATTTCTTATAAATAATAATAGAATAACAATGCATTGATTTTTAATTGTCACGTCCCGAAACTGACTTACGTGATGATATTTCGTGAATGTTGCACATTCCTCTTATTTCTCCATAAATTTTACTAAAAATATCAAATCAAATCAATTTTATTCAAGTAAACTTTACAATGAAGCGTTTATGAAGAAGATTGTAGTCAAACTAAATTAATACTACCACCGTTTCGGAAAGCAGCCTCTAACGAGAAGAAACGGCAAGAAACACACATAGTTGCTCTTTTCAATACTGTTTTTTACAATAAATCTTAACAATAGTGTCCTGTGATGGAACCGGAGCCTAACTCCAGGCATTTTTTTCTAAAATGTATAGAAAACTCAATCAATCGTTGAGTATAGCATAATGTAAATGAGATCCCACCGCGCTCATATAAATAACACCAAACGCCAAAGCAGTTCTGTTCAACGAATTGTCCATGCATTCTGATCAATCCTCGTACTTTTGTACAGGCAGGCTGAAATGCAGACAGGCAGAACTAAATGTTTTAACTCTGAATGAAACTCAAAAACAGTAATATTTAAAATTTAATTTTAATTATATTCATATTTTTATTGTTATTGTTATTTTAGCTACATGTTCTTATTAATTTTAGTACATTCAATAATGGGAGAATTATTTTGATAAGAAATGTTTATGTATAATGTGATGGTGTCTTCAGAATATATATATTTTTATCGAAAATGAAAACAGAAAAAGATGATATGCATATTATTCTCTTCTTTCTCTCCTAAATTGAAACATATATGAATAGTTTTCTAAGTCGAGTTTTATATTATTCATACGTACACCCACACATCGCTTACATTCATTAACATGTACACAAAAAATATCGCCATAGAATTCTATGTTTTAGCGGAGACGAGCTTATGAAGAGAACTTAACGAGAAAGCGGTCAAGATCCTACCGGATTGAACAATACTTTAAGGGTATTTGCAAGTTATTTCACATCATTTGTTACTTTCTTATGTTATAGTAATTTTAAATATATAATGTATCGTATATCTGGGTGATCGCTCCAATATTACATAGCATGCATAGACTAATTTAAAAGAAACTTTCAAACAGTAAAAAAACCTTGGTATACCACATATTGGTAACAATCACGAAACATAAACAAAGGAATTTAAACTTTGAATACAAAAGATCATTTTAAGGGCATTGTTATAGCATAACTTTCTAGTTAGACGAAATAGTTATTTTCATGTGTTAAAATGACGTCTTGTTTAAGTACCAAAACCAAGGAATTTGAAATATTTCTTTTAAAAATTACTGTTAAATGAACTGTCATGGTAAGTGGTCATCATTACCAGGCCCCCATAGACAAACATTGACGCTGTAAAAATATTATTAATTCCTTAAATCACAAATGCACCACCTATCTCAGGGACTCCGTCTATTTTGCTTGTATACTGGCACACTTGCCCTCTAAACTGGAACACAACAATACCACATAGCAATGCTCAGCAATGATTAATTGTGGGTGTTACCTATCCAGATGGGCTTTCACAACTTCTACACCAAGTGATTGACATTCGTCACGCAGAAATCATGTGCCTACGCTCCATATACAATAATGCAAAGAAGTTGTAATGTAAAATAAAGTTTAGTTTTGAGTGTGTAATGCTTAATTTTGTCCAACAGTTAATTTTATTACTGACCTGAATAATCAAATGAGTACACGAATAAATAATTCATGGAATAAACTCGTTTGTTATGACACTGAATAATTTCAGAAGTGAAATAATTTTGCAGAACAAGCTGTTGACACATCGTTGATCAGACATCGATGTCATTGATGAATATCTGCGCTATCGCCAAAACAGCCGCACTGCGGTCAATGTAGCTTTATAAATGCCTAATACACGAAATTAATCAATTAACTATACAATAAACGATTCTCTATTGATGGTCTTGGAGAACGGCACAACAAATGACTATTATTTCGTATTTCAAAATGAATATATCTTTAATGCATGCCTATTTGCTTTTTTCTTCAAACTATCCAGTACTAATACTCCCAGTGTAAACACTTAAACTTCACACAAAAAATTGGTAATATGAATAATTATTTGGTGCTTAGGAAAATGTTTAGTTCATCTCGAAAGTTTTTTTTTGTTTGATATACCTATGCATATAAGAACATTTGCCAAATACGTAAGATATTTATTGACGATAATATATCATGCTGATAAGTTAGGAATAGACATTTGTCTGGCAAGGAGCCAGTTTGACTCCGGGTGACGGCCAACTCACATCCTTGTATAACAACTTATAACGTCATGAATGTATAATGTTAGATAATATTAATTAAGCAAAGTTATACTTGTTAATGAAAAAATATAACAAATATTAAATACATTATTTATATGGGTGCAAGCAAGGCTTTGGGACAACCCTATGTCCAGGAGCACCATAACGATATTCTAATAACGATAAAATCAATTGAAATACATAATACTAATGAAAAACTACTGAACCAATATACAAAAAAATTAGATATCACCGAACGCAGTAAGATTTGGAGAAGGTTTTAGTATATAATACATGTAAAACAACAACTGCAGTCAGCTAATGTTTATTATAAATAAAATATCATGCTGAATAAATATTTTTGCCCACGGGCAACGAGCTAACTAGGTACCTAGTATGAGTATTTCTGTTTTATCGACCAGTATAAAAGCAGTCCAATTCTTTCCAAGTCTCAAAATATCGCTTCGAACTGGCTTTGAGTTAATGATGCTTTCAATCAAAATAATGATATTATAAATATGAGAAAAGTTGAAAGGATTTTAATGCAATTGAAAATATGTTTATATATATCAATAAGCTATGCATTTGACGTATTAGAAAAAATACTGAGTCAATGAAAATATTATTGAAAAACATGCGTTATGATATAAACCAAAGTAATGACTTGGATTTAATTAAATCAGTATAAATATTTATATTACACTTTTCTCAAGAAACAATAGTCTTTGAATTCATTTATCATCTTGTTGGTCGCATGCTTTTCTTGCAATTGCTCTTAAAAAAATTGTATTCATTAATCTTGAACAATACAAAGAATACCATGACGAATATAACGGAAATATACATATATGGTAGCATAAATGACTAAGTCGTGTTCGTTATTTTGTATACAGCAATGGATGTATTTTCGAATTACTATTTGAACTTAAAAGAACATTTCAAGATTTTTGACTGTCAAAAATAAATAAATAAATATGAGACAACATCACATACATTACTCCGATCCCAATGTAAGTAGCTAACGCACTTGTGTTATGGAAAATCAGAAGTAACGAAGGTACCACAAACACCCAGACTCAAGACAACATAGAAAACTTATGATAATCTACAACGACTCGGCCGGGAATCGAACCCGGGACCTTGGAGTGGCGTACCCATGAAAACCGGTGTACACACCACTCGACCAGGGAGGTCGTCCCGTCTAAAATCTATAACCGGTTCGGAATACAGTACCCCGGACTTGAGAATAGCCAGCAAAATCAACTCAGCATGATTTTATTATATCGCATAGTAGCTTAATTTAATCTCCCCGACATAGTAACGATTGAATGTTACTTTACGAATTCCTGAAATGAGTATAAAATATAGATACCGTATGTACAATTCATTTGAGATAGCAATTTTATGTAACTATATAATTGGTGTGAATAAATGTTAAAATAACTCCTGAAATTCCTTATATGCTGTCGAATTGCATAAGTCCATTGGGATTCAAAGTTAGCACGAACTTATTATGACTGTAAAATGTGTAGATTAAGTTTGCAGGTACAAACTAAGTTGGCCGGACTGATGTTGGCTCACCGAGTATTTTGTGCAACTAGGTCATAGTAGGGGAGCCAATAGAAAATCAGATTTGATCGAAAGATAGCCTAATCTGCTCAATTCTGTAAAAATAAATCAATTAAAAATAAAATTACACATCAAGAAAATTAATATAATTACGAAACATAAAAACAATCATGTTACTTACAAATTATGTCATTGCATCATTACAATCACTCAATGAAATTTCATACGGTCTTCTCTTATACATAGAAGGGATAATAAACGAGGAAACTCAAACTGTTATCTATTTTGGGTTCCTTATCAAACTTAATTTGGACTAAGAAACATTTGTAATCACAATTTTAAACATAGAAATCATTTGTAAAAGCATATAAACATTCATCGACATTCATAACTACAATAAATCTGTTAAGTAAAAAAGTGGTGATAGCAATATTATGGTAAGTTATCGATATTCCAACCAAATCGAACGTAGGCCGTGTGAAGCAAAACCATGACTTTTGACTGTTTATTTGTAGCCTGATAATGTGCTCACGCTAATCCACATTCAATTCTGCTTGGGGGTTAAAGTTGTTATCTTTAAAAAGTATAGGTTTTGTCTGTAACTAAGATAAACTCTTCCAATTTCCAGAAACTTTTGCTATAAATGATTGTTTGGCTGGACTATAAATAACAATATAGAAGCCAGTTCTGTAGCTGCAACTGTGCAAGTATATTTAAGCTTTACTAAGAGTATGCCAATTTTAATTGATTGTCGCACTGCTTAAACTTGAAATGTTTGATGTACTGGTTGCATTTGCTTATGATTATTTTCAGAACAAATATACTATTTTAGTTCTTTTATATGTTGTAAATTTATTAAGTACTTGTAAATTTATTATGTACTTTGGCTACGTTTGACTAAAAATTAACGAAAGCTGTCAAATAAACTACCGGTTCACGACCGACCAAAATACACTGAATTTTCATGTGTTTCATTTTATATCTATATATTGTGTAATGTGGCGAAGGAAAACATGGTGAAAAAATCTACCTGAGTCGTATTCAAAATTCTGTTGAAATTTCAACTCAAATACTTAACATAAAATTGTGATCTAACATAAATAATGTATTTTATGAAACGGTTCTATGAAAAGGAAAGGCATAATTAAAGCATTGTAATTTAGAACATTCGTTTCAAAAATGGAATTTAAAAATAATAAATATTTTACATGAAAAGTATAACTATTACTGTATTGCATCCAATTCAACCCTTAAACATGCATGAGTATAGGTAATTTAATAATTACATAATAATGGTGAACAGAGTCGCTTTCCAGCTCGGATGACGGCGCACTCTGTAAATGCCAATTCACGTTCATCTACTAACACGTCGGGTATGACGAGGTGAATGTAATTATTAGAATTCCGAAACATCCGCGTGGCGTGGCCGCTCGTCAACCCTATTCAAGTACTCTGTAACTCATACATGGTAAACTTTTGTGTTGTATCAATATTTTGCGTAAAATGAAAAAATACCATTTAAAAAAAAAGGAATTCTAAAATTTAAAATTATATTTTGTATGTACCTGGTAACACTACGTATAAATAGTACCTACGAAGGTAAAAATTTTAGTACCAACAAATAGATCGAAGGAAATAATCGTTCTGAAATCTAATCAGTAATGAAACAAAATGAAATGCATATTAGGGTAATATAGTCACCAAATCACTAACATTCTAAGCATAACGTGAAAACTTATGACGTCACAGGAGATCCAAGGGGTAGGGGGTTCAAGGCCGAGAAACTAGGCCAGTAGGGCACGGGCAGAGATGGGCTACGTTGTTACTACGTAGCGACGCTACAGCTACGATTATTATGTCCTAAGCATTTTTGTAACGAAGCGTCTAGTGATATAACACAATGTCAGCCACCTCAAACATTTTAACTACATTTTTCATTAGTTCATGTTCGAGTTTTTGAACGTAACACAAAGTAAACTCAATTAATTGTAAATCAACGAAGTATTTACTATATGTCTTAATTTCCAACACATATTTATAGTAACATCAACATTTCTACAACATTTAATCCAATCATTCATAGCAGTTATCATTATATAAACAAAATATAAAATACACATACTCGAAAGAACGTAACGTACGTAAAAAATAATAAACAAGATTGATGTAATAAATGATATAATAAATAATTAAACATGGCAATAATTTAATTTGGCTACATTTTACGGTTATTCGACACAGCTTGTTTGTAAAATAATCAGTGAAGTATAAATAATGAAGGTGGGAGCAATTACTCGGTTCGCTGCCCATCATCCGAATATCTTCCAAGCGACCGGCCTCGTTCCACGACAAACAACATCAAAGAACTGTCATGACCTTTATGATATAATTACACTACTTATTACTAGAGTTACATATGATTGGGGCGAATTAAAATATAAAGTGTAATAAGCGTAATTCATTATTTTGTTTAGTAAATAGTTACCGCCTTGTTAAAACATTGGTCTAAGAAATGTTAACTATGCATTACACACGTTAAGTATTGGTCAAAATTGCTTAATTTTTTTAGTTTTTTGATTATACAAGCTCACTCGTCGTTTCACCGGTCGAATACAAATTGCTATTTAATAGTAATTGTTTGGCGATTCGTTTACTCAGTGGCAGGGGCCTATACAAGTTTGTGCTTTATATAAGTAGTATATACAATACATATTTACTCAAATTAACTTATTCACACATGCAGCTGAATGAATTAGATACCATGGTAGTGTAGGTTCCAAATAAAAAAAAACAATATTTATTTCTATTAAAACGAATTCTAAAATGTATGTGACATCAGCCAAAATTGACAATTTGAAATACAAATTTCATTTAATTCAAATGCACACATTTCATCACTAGAATGATGCCACTACTCATAATTTAATCAGTAGATCCCACGACGAGTGGGAATATGTGTAAACAACGTTTATGCTTTTAATCTTGATATAATTATTATTGTTTTTATGTGATTACAGTTCGTATAGTTATTGAAATATATATTAAAAACCAGTATAAAAATTAAAAAAGAACATAATTTTAAATATTCTGTCGAAAAAGGTAAAACTTGTAGAAATAATATAAAACCAACAATAACAAAAATATGAATGAAAGTAAAATTCACTATAATTTTTTTTGCAGTCAAAACAACCTTAAAGAGTTTAACTTTTAACGAACTGGGTAAATAGTCATCTCGTTACGTAAGTTAAAGCAAACGCAATCGAAGTAATCTAATAAGTAATAACTCAACTTCCACTCCAAGCTCCGACCTCGATAGGAAAGGAAAGGATTAAATTATAGTAACATAAAAATAATAGCTACTTGCCCTTTCTTTAATAATTGGATAATAATTGTATTATTCTATAATTTAATATATAAATAAAAATATTAAAGTATTGGTTTATTAAATTCATAGAATATTTTCAACTTGATGTAACAGATATTAAATCTGCTACATAAAATTAATCTAGTTCTAATGTTCCTAAAGTAACTGATAAATGTGTCATTACAAATTATAATCTATATTTAATATTTTTTGTGTAACTCGTTATCTTTATCCTATATCTAAATACATTAATTTATAAAAGTATAAAAGCTTTAATTTGTAAAAATGTCCTAAGTCAAGGGTGAGCCCTTGACTTAGGACATTTTTTATAAATAAATAAATAAATAAATAAATATGAGACACCATCACATACATTACTCTGATCCGAATGTAAGTAGCTGAAGCACTTGTGTTATGGAAATCAGAAGTAACGACGGTACCACAAACACCCAGACCCAAGACAACATAGAAAACGAATGGTAATCTACATCGACTCGGCCGGGAATCGAACCCGGGATCTCAGAGTGGCGTACCCATGAAAACCGGTGTACACACCACTCGACCACGGAGGTCGTCAAAGTAAGTATAGTATAGAAAAAGAAGGAGAACAAGGAGATCCGTTGTCTCTTAAACTATTTAGAATCATAAGTAGTAGTAGTAGTAACTACTACTACTTATGATTTAGAATCATAATGGAAGAAGTATTCAGAAAGCTAACAAACAAGAGGGAGCCGCATCGTTTACGGCGATAAGAGATGAACTAATCTCAGCTTTCCCGATAACCGATATTAGTTATTAATTACTTCGTCCTTACTTTAAGTCTTTTAGTATAAATTTTAACTTATAGCACCAAGGTCGGGCTTGTCATGGACATGTTAAAAAACTCAGTTGATGGCATATAGCGTTGATCAACTAATAACAGTTGGGGCAATGGGAATTCAATAGGTCGATACGTACATGCCTCTTTGCCAAGTAGATTAGGTCAGGTGTTTGGCCTTTTCAAATGGTACAATGCAAGAAATAACAAGTTTTACAGTTTTCACGCTTCTGTATAACATATTACATCTTATTTATGTAATAAGCAACATTAAAATTATATCCTCTTGGAAAATCATTTGTGACCATTTTCCGATCCACTCATTGGTCACTATTGGTTTTTCACGAAATTAATCTACAGATTACCGAGATAAGATCTTATATGAAATATTCGATGAAGAATAATTTTAAAACATGCCTTAAGTGGGGTAAAATGTATGCAAACTGTTAAATAAGGAGGATTTGTACATTAGCGTAAACGTAAGTCTTATTTTAACAAAAGGCTTGCCTGTTTTTTTTGCACCAGCAGAGTTACTCCGTAGCATATATAATATTATAGGTAACAAATGATGACCCTTGGAATTTAATCATTAAGATAAAATTTCCTTCTAAAATCGAAATCATTGATATCTAATAGAGAGTTTCTTTAAAATCGATTTTTGCCCACAATTTATCTTACTTGGATTTTCACGTAACAAAATCCTTCCATAAAAATTGACCCTGTCTAAGAAATAACAGAAGGCAGCCAAAGCCAAAGTAATATAATGCAAATCAACCTTTTAAAGTGAGATAATTACATCCATTGTGCCTGTAGTCATGCTCCGTTTAAACCATAACGCATCAATACTATGCATTGGCGTTAGAAGTAGAGTAGGTGATGATTGGGTGATTCCTAGGAAAAATTGAACAAGGCCAAGTAAATAATAGATGCTTTAAATTATTTCATGAAAAAGTATAAAAAATAACCTTTGCTTTCGAAACGAACGGATTTATTTATTCATTCTTCTGTGTATTTTTGGAGTAATTTAATGAAATTTTAAATAATAAATTGAACAGTTAAGGGCATGCAATAAGTCATCAATAATAAATGGGTCGAAGCCTGACGAGCACACGGTAAAGTTACAAGCGCATAAATGTCCCAATAGCGATGCACAGCGCGGCCGTAACCAACTTTAATACAAGCCGGAAACATTTCCATTTTCCAGGTATACCAATTTTGTACATGTGATATAACAGGAAGTAAACCTAATAAAGAGGTCGTATATCTTTTCTACTCGTCGAAAATTGTACACCGTGGTTAGCAAATATGTACATGGTTTTTGTAACGTAATATGTATTATCATCATTACATACTATAAAACAAAGTCGTTTGTCCGATGTCTGTCACTGTGTATGCTTTGATCTTTAAATTACACAACGGATTTAGATGCGTTATTTTTAAATAGATAGATTGATTCAATGTTATATGTAATGTTATATGTAATACATGCACAATATAGTAGAGAAATACACATTATTTACAGGTATCCAAAGTGAATTCGTAAATAAACATATTTTTGGGCTTACTTTGCTGACGCTAACCGAACCCTATGAGATAGATCAAAATAATGGAGAACAGTATAGTACCTTAAAAAGGTCTTCAAAAAAGTTCGCGATGGTATAAATGTTTACAGCATGTAATTTTAATTGAATATGTTCAAAGATATTTTCAGATTTGGAATACAGGGACATGACAGTTTATATTGTCTAATGACAAAATGGCTGTGAACATTGTAAGACATTCTGTATCTAGTATATTTATTATCAGCATTGCACCCGTACGAAGCCGGGGCGGGGTACTAGTATATTATATCTTTATTATACCTTTAAATAATACATTTTTAATTCTCGTATGTTACTCAATATTACTGTTTCTAAACCTAATTAATTCAAAAAAATAACTAATAACTTGACTTTGTAGCATTGACATTACAATTAATTAAACACTAACTTGAAAATGTTGAATGAAATACCTAGCAGTTTCACTGCCATAACATAGGAAATCTCTATAAATGTTAATATTGCCGCTTAAAATACCGTTAAACAATTCTTACGCTTGTTTAAACATCATATAACTGCACTGACTACTTCTGCTAAATCGTATTAGTGAAAGAAATGACCATATTGCAATTTGCTTTTAGTAAAACACACTAGTAGTTCAAAGAAAAAACTTAAGTATGCATATCGCGAACTAACTTTAAGTTTGCGTGACAGAAACGCCTTAAACACGACATTTTTTGCAAAAGTTTTACTAGCCTGGATAATGTCACCAGCTCTGTCAAAAGTGTTTTATTAATACTTCAACTCATCGAACTCATAATTGTTATTATTTAAAAAAATATATAACTGATATTCAATTATATTGTTTCGAAGAAAGGAGGTTTCCTTTCTTTTAGAGGTCGGATTGAAGAAGTTTGAAGCAGCACCTACTTTGATGACAAACTTTTTTGAATAATTAATACATAATGGAAACTTTTTTAAATTTATTAAATAAGTTATTATAGGAAAGTAATTGCCAAGTCAATGTTCTATTGATCACCTTCACCCATTGACATATTTATACTTATTTAAAAAGACTTTAAAAACTTAACTACTGAACTAGTACTTGTTTTAACTATGTTAACACATTCTATTTCTATTACATAATTTGTATTGGGGTACTTTTTAAAAAAGGAATATCTTTCTTGCAAATGTCATAGACGTTCTTGACCTTGAAGTCTGACGGTAGTGTACAACTTTACCGTGCCACATGAAACCGTACAATCCAATAATACTTAATACATTAAGTGGATACATTTTATTTTAAGGATACAATTGCACACAATCTACTTAGTCTGAATTATAATTCAGTCTTTTTGATTTTTCTTTTATATTTTTAAATCTGTTCATGAACCTCCCTAGTTATATAATAGATTTTTTTTTTATTTATTGTAATCTCAAATATGTATTTGAATAATATATAGTATTAAAGTAAAGATTATCCAAGTTTCGTCGTAAAAGATTTCACTTTGTGTTTTATCGCTTTGTTTACGGCTTCTCTGTCCCGTTCAGAAGCCTAATTTCTATTCGCAACGACTACCCTATTTCGACATAGTCGTAAAATATACATAAATTGTCCCAAAAAAACTAGTCACATACTATAGCAACAGTATTATTCGAATGAATAACAAGAACAGTATTATTAATGAATGCAAATGACATGGTATACACATGTCATTTGCTACTTTAAACAAATATATTGTATTAAAAAAAAACTTATGTAACAGTCGGAGTGAAACTACTTCAGCTTAAGATTTTTTTTTAACAAAATTATCACTAGCAACACTCTTTTGGTTACTTCTGTTCGAATTATTATAAAACAAAATGGCGACATGAGTATCTGTCGAAGAATGAGACCTGTGGACCCTATTACAACAAAAGATAAATCTATGTTTAGACAACAAAATAAAGTATTTATTATTTAAAATAATTAAGCGTAGTACAGTAAACATTATACACTAACAGAAAATAATAATTATCTAGAGAAACATCAGTGATTTACAATTTAATTTTCTACACCTGTTACTCATCGCGTTTCGCACAGGTGAAATGAAGGTTTTATTTTTTTAAATAAAGAGATGTAAACCAGTACCTATTATAAAAACATCGCGCTAAATTAAGTTCCAACACAACTTGCTTTTCTCACACCATTTATCCGTGCGCGTATTGAGAGGCATAAATTATTTAATTGTGAAACTTGCCTTATTATTCTGCCAGTGTATTAATATAATCCATACACGCAGGGTGTACTCACCCCCTCAAAGATGAATCGGCTGAATAGAATTTAAATATATGTGTATAGGAACGCATTCGTCGAAAAAACGCCCTTATTGATCTCTCAATCTTCAATGACGTAATAAACTATGTATATCTAAAATAATAAAATTAACACGTCATTACTATATATAAATTAAGTTTATATATAGTAATGTCCCTCCTCAATATGTGTGTCCCTCCAATTACAGGCTAACATAGTATAAAAAAATCCATGTAATACAAATTAATATATTTTCCATGAACCTGGAAAACAAAATATAAACAATTTTTGGTTGTCTCATTTAGGGCGAATAATTAAATAATTGTCTTTTATCTTATGAATGTTAGAGAATGTGTAATAACACATAAAACATAATAAGGCTCTATCGTTTATAAGTTAGAGCTAATCTCGAGAAAGACGGGAATACCACTGAATTACTGGATTCTTATGGACATTGCGTGTTCCGACCCCTAATGTCACGCGATTTCACCGCACGTTATACAATTTACTGTTATGGACTTCGTTAAACTACTATTTATTATTCATTTAAAATCAGGCAAAACTAAGCAACGTAATTTAATATATTTGATGTTTTATATAAGCCCGTCGCTTCACCCGCGTGTTAGAGGTCTTGGTCGTAGTTTTGAGAAATAGGTTTTTTTTTATAGTATAGGTTGGCGGACGAGCCTATGTGCCACCTGATGAATGGTCCCCATCACCCATAGACAATGTTGCTATAAAAATAAGTAACTATTCCTTATATCGTCAATGTGCCACCAACCTTGGAAACTAAGATGCTATGTCCCTTGTGCCTGTAGTTACACTGGCTCACTCACCCTTCAAACCGGAACACAAAAATACTGAGTACTGTTGTTTTTCGGTAGAATAACTGATGAGCAGGTGGTACCTACCCAGAAGGGTACAAATTTAGTTGATTTAGAAATAAAAAAGTAGCTATTATCTTCCCTTATACTATTAGTATAGATTATGATTATAATTAATTTGAATTTAAATATTTTATGCATTTCATACGTCGTTTAGCAGGTGTGGTTCCGGCCTGTTTTAATTGAAATTTTGCGCAAACTCTCGGAGTTGGTGACAATGTAACCAAATTGATTGATATAAATTACAAAACAATCTTTTCAGTACCAGGAATATATAAGCTTGTTTGAAAATAAAGTGAAATAAAAATGTATTTCTTATAAACGTGACGCTAGAACCGCTTAATATAAAATACAAATGACCCAGATTAAAAATGCGTTAATTTTTACCACAAACATTTTATAAAACGTACTATGACACCGTTTAGGTAGAATGTATCCATTTAAAATGTAACACTTTTTAATCTTTTATAGATTAAAAGTATACATATTTGTACATGTCCTCTTTCTATTAAAACCTTTGTTAACATTTTTTGAATTGTTTAAAAATAACAGCACTGGGGTTTTATAATTAGCTACTCGAAGTAAGCTATGACTTCTACTTGTCCTTAAACAGCCCTTCCGTTAATAATTTTATCCAAAATACAATTTTAAAATATGAGAGTTGATTCAAAAGGATATGCTCGATACCCATTTAGTTTTGTTATAATAATAAAGAGTTATCTTAAACTTTTTATAAATTATTTAATTTAAATATAAATTGAACGTGCTTTTGAACATAGTAAGGAATTTTAAGACCGAATAAGTAACAGGGATATTTCTACTTGCGCTGATACTAAAACTATAACTAAAAAAACTGAAAGATTTGTATACTGAAAAGTTTAGATAAAATAATATCGCTCAACATAATAAAATAATAATAGAATAATGTACTAAAGATGTTCTTTTCCGATTGAGACAAATTAAGAGCAAATATAGTTTAGTATAAGTGATAGAATAATTAATGTCAATAATACATTCATAAAAAAATCATAAATATTTACTTGTTGGCAGTAAAACGTAAACGTAAAACGTAGTGGTTGTATACTCTTTGCTGTTGGCTCCACCTAAACTCTCCTATTATGTACATCACTTCAACGCTCAATGTACAATGTAAATAAAGACCCAAAAATGCTCTTAACTAATTACCTATATTCCTGAAAATATTACCATAAGATTAGTATTCTACCGTTTCTTATATTTCAGTGGGTGTGCCATAATCAGATTGCGGCACTCGTAGAGCTTCGCCGTAGACATCGGCCGCTCCCACCAACTAACCAATATTACTACATAACTTAACATATTACGTATGAATGAACGTCAGATAGTCGTGTGAAGTTAGCCTTTTTCATATACAATTATTTAATAAAGGTTATTCGGTTATGTCTTTACTAAAATGATTACTAATATGCCTTGTACGTTAACACATCAAAACATCTACCTCATAGAAATAGACATCGTTTGTAATTGAATTCAATATAAATAATAAATATGACATAAACTCACCTTACTATTTCATTTTGCGCGCTGTGCGATAGCGAGGCATTGCTCCAATGGGAGCGGACACAAAGACTTTGTTATTCACATATCGTTCCTGGAGGAAGGTTCACGTGGTGGCACTGCACACGCTACCGGCACTAAATGCGAGAGGTCGGAGCAGGGCGGCGGATCGCGCGCGTGTTGTTATTATGAGGGAGAGCCTCCGGACAGTGGCGCGGCGAGGGTGCTCGGGCGGTGATGCGACGCGACTGCGCGGACTAACTGTTGGCGCTCGATACGACGGCCATGAAATTTTCAGCCGAGCCGCTGTCAACCGGTGGCGGCACGCAGGTGCGCGTCACGCGCCCGTCTGCCTAAACTTACCACATTAACATTTAAAGCTTTCCACTGTTTCATTATTTACAATGTTTTCAACGATATTCACTAATTAGCTATTCAATAAGCTTATTATCGTATTTATGTTAAGTTAATTCTTGTCATAGCACAAAGCTTTATAATTAATATTAAAATTCCGACAATTGCGTGTTGGGCAACGCAGAACACTCATGTTGGAATACATTACACTAAACAAAGGTATCTGGGCGGTCAACTTGTATGAATTTTGTATGAGCTTAATTGCATAATAACTTGGTACGTATACTATAACTAGCAACCTTACCTATTCTGTTTCTTCTACGTTTTAAATATTTACAAAGAAACGAGCAATGTTTCTTCACCATATTATATTTGACGGCGCCACTGTATTTTGAGAGCATCAAGAAACGTCAAATGCGGTTATGATATCAGATAGCAACCTTTTTTTAAATTATGGTGGTTTTGACGTCTCTTCGCTCTGACGCAACTTCAGTCTCTTTTGTAAGCGAAGTCAAACGGAAAACAATCCTTTGGCATCTCGCAGAAACAAAACGTGCCTGGTGGAGCGTCTTTACCTGAGTTGATTGTATTACTGATAATATTTCGTTGTAATAATTATTGGATATTGTAAAACAACCTCATACACGTTATTTTAATTCTCTTCGCCCGACAACCCACAATCGCTCGGCGGCCACATATGGGAACCAAAAATAATGATAACGGCAATGTGCCGTTATATTAAATTTCTTTATTCATAATAAATCGAATGGAAAGACGAACAAACTTCATACTTTTCTTTATATAAACGACTAAGAAGATCATGATTATCCTTAGCATCGATGCATATATCGGTGTGAAATGATCTTCTTTAGTATTGTACCCACAAATATTTCTACTCGAATTTTTTTTAAAAGATAAGTGAAACATTCCAGATTGCAGAAACTAGAAATAATTAGGGCTAACTATATTTCACACTATAGCAATATCTATTTATACATAGAACTCACTACCTACTATGAAAATATTGAAGCCACCTTGCGATGATTCCGAACTCTCAAAGCAATTAATAAAGTTGATAGAGATCCTAAAAAAATACATAGTGAAATGCTATTCCCGCATTTTTTATCTTGGCAACGAGCCTAGGCAAAGCGCCCTACAACCAAATATGTATATAACAACTGTTAAGACCTCCCCTCCCTTTGAGGAGAAAGTTTGGAGCTTATCGCACCACGCTGGCTCAATGCAGATTGGTGTATTCCTACGGGACAAAATTTCGTTGATATAAGACACAGTCAGGTTTACTCGCGATGTTTTACTTCACCACCGATCTAGAGATAAATTATAAACACAAATCAATCACATGAAATTTCAGTGGTGCTTGCTTGGGCTAGGTCCCACAATCATATCTTAAGATGTATCCATATATTAAACTTTACATATTGGAAGTGTGCTCAAATCTAATAATAAAATCAATTCACGTTACATCTTTCTGAAATCCATCCATTGAAAATTTACGATGATAAAAGTATTACGGAGTGTTTTGCTGCTTACTTTTGATGCCTACGAATAGAAAGAGAGGTTCTTGGCCAGAAAGAGTATAAAAATAATAGTCGTTAGTCGGACATCTCTATCTTAGACCACATCGACACTTACCATAATGTAATTCATAAATTAAGATAAGAATACAATAATCATAGTGATGGTTATACAAACAAAGAGAAAAATCGTACTCATATTCTGTTTGCATCATCTAAATGTATAATATCATTTATGTATATTTATTTAATTTGAATGACAAATTCTTTAAAAAAAACGTAATCATATTTTCATTAACATAGAAAAGAATAAATTTAAAAGTCGTAACATAACGAAGTAAAAAACGTTTATTAATAATAAGCTCGTTTTCAGATTACATTTAAAACTTTTCGATATTCAAAATGATGTCTCCAAACATTCGCCAATGAACAGCACCAAATTTTTGAAAGAAAGATAAGTTTCTAATTGTACCTTATGATTTTCAAATATATCAATAGATGGCGCTCTCAATATTATCATATATTATTATTATCTGGCTATCGTTCTATCTCCCGCTCTATTACTGATAATATTCAACAAAAGCCTGTAAATTCCCACTGCTGGGCTAAAGGCCTCCTCTCCCTTTGAGAAATTTGTCACATGCAGGTTTCCTCACGGTGTTTTCCTTCACCGCTGAGCACGAGATGAATTATAAATACAAATTAAGCACATGACTCAGCGGTGCTTGCCTGGGCTTGAACCCGCAATCATCGGTTAAGATGTACGCGTTCTAACAACTGGGCCATCTCGACTCATAATATGTTAATATATCAGGTACATTTCAAAAATTTGCTTGTAGTTTAAGTATGTACCTACCGTCAAGCTTTTTTGAATATAGAGGTTTTTGTAACCATGATTTTTTATCGAACACAAGTTTCTTTATCTATGGTATTGGCGGCAAAAAAGCAAGAAGCTCACGTGATGGAAAGCGACTACCCCCTCCATGGACATCAGCAACATCGAACTTATAGATGCTGGCCTTTAAGAATTGTATAGGCTCTTTTTCTGTAGGTACCCAAGCCGTATCGGTTACGAAAAACCACAGAATTTCACAGAGTGCTTGTGCGATGAATAAACTTCCTTAAAAATGAAGATGTGAAGATTTTCGTCATGACGCAATCTACGAAGATGAAACTCCGCAGCCAGGATTAATCCAAATAATTCCTCGGCACATTCCTCGTGAAACATACTGCAAAAGATGCAGCGCGATCCAACATCTCTACGCAACAAGTTATTGATATACAGAATCAAGTTGAAAGTGAACAACATTAAAGTTGGACTTATGTTACAGGAGTCCACGGCTAGGTTGGAAGGGTCCGCCATATGATGCCTGCTCTGCTTGACCCGAACAGTGACGATCGCAAATTATCAATTTTTTAAAGTTAAAATATGTATTATCATCTTTGACATTAAAATCATAACCACACATATTCACACTTAAGACTTTTTAATATAATATTGAGGACAACTTGTAAATTGGACAATGTTTAACAGAACAATTCGACCATAACTTCCGAATAGTTCGAAATAGTATAAAATATAGCATCTGGCCATGTAACATTGTTTAACCTGAATCTAGTCTAGCCGACTTCGGCTCATCATAAGGAAAGGTAAGGTAGTAGTAGTAAATTAAATAGGTAGATGCTAAAAAAAATTATAAGCGTAATTAATTTGATTTTTTTTTTTAATAAATTGTTATGATATAATTAATTTTAAAACTAACCTATTCACAACAAGTTCTTTTACATAATATGATACGATTCAATTATTTTAGACGATTATTATTTACATGCGAGTCACCAAGTGCTGATGATTAAAATCGATGTTTTCTTCCTTCCTTTATTAGTCCTTTAAACTCTCAGAAATTGTCCGCACGTTTAGAGAATTAATTCATAATCGACCTCTTTTCACTTATTGTTATTATTTTTTAGACCTCTTTAATCATGGACCTACTATCACCTGTCACTTATATATGCATTGACGAATGAAAAAAATTAACAACGGCATTGGTCTAATTGCCAAAATAAAACATTTATTATAAATTATTATTATTATTTTATTACACAAAATATATAACCATATAACGTTATACGGGACACTGGTGTCATCTACAATATTACACTGAAAGTATAATTATTTACAAAAGCACTTTATGAAACATTAGTGCAATTAGTACAAAAGAGACGTAACTCTACAATACTACGATTCGATTTCACTTCACATCATATCGCCATAATAATAAAATAAAAATATCCATTTCGCTTCAGTACACGGTTATTTCCATAGTTTTTTTTTTTGTCATGACAGGTTAAGCCACTTTTGCACTAATGGTAGGCTATTACTTAATTCAGACTAACTGTAGGTAACATGAACACTTTTTATTCTACTAGAGTATTATAGTACCAGTATCAATTGTCCCGAAATATGAAATATATATAAAATATAAACAATAATTAATATAGGCACATTGTATAATTCAAATGCGGTTTAAGTAGACTACGTTTAATACGCAACATGTATACAAATTGTTTAGCCAGTATTAGTCTTTTATTTCAATTTGATTACAAAATCACTTATTTTAATATCATTTTACTTTTTGACGAATAGTTTTAAATATCATTATTATAAGTAAAAAAGTGTTAAGTATTATCCGAAATTCGGTTTAAACGTGTTAAATTTTAAAGCTGTATTTTACATATTAAAGGTAAACAGCACCTTGCTATTACATATTATGATATCGCCTTTGGCTTATTATTTTTACTAGAATATTCTTAATTTACGAGATTCATATTCGTGATATATAATCAATATATACAAATACAGATAAATCACATTACAAATAGTTAATAATACAACACTTAACTTAAAGGTGGCATTGAGAGCATGGTATTTACAGTTAGGTACATTCGGTTACAATAACTATAATTATCAAATACTTCTCGTATTAAGTATACTACGAGCACATGTACAGACACGAATGGTCCGCACACAATCAACAATTTTATATTAACATGAGGCACGGGTACTTAACACTAATTCATGAAAGGATGAAAATGATTTTTGTACAAGTAGTTTTTTGAGTTCGTAAGTAAAGAAATTATCGCCCTCCACATTATTTCACTTTTTATTTGGTGTATCTTCGTTTTAGTGTTAACAAGCTGTCACCGTTTATTACTATGTAAACGGGCAGCAAAATAATGAAGGGATATTGAGGTATAATCAAGTTCGTTTATTTTTTGTTTTTCCATTAACGATCGCCTCTTCTTGTTGGCTCTTGCGAGGTCGTAAGATGAAATTTAGGTTGTATGCCGTATTAACAGCGTAGTATACGTTCGCGTTTGCCGGCAAAACCATTTCTGGAAAGTAAATATTTTACCTTTTTAAAAATATCTATATTAAACATACAATCTTTTAAACATACTGTGCAAAATAAAATATTGTCAACGTAAACTGAAGGAAGATGTTTTTTTACCTCCGACAAAACAAAATTAGATAGCTTTTTTTTTACTTTTTAAGCAAATATACCATGTACTTGTGAAAAATTATACACAAGTATGTTAATGAAAATAAAGAATATAAAAATTTATAGATATTTAGAAGTTAGAGTGAAAAAAATAATCGGAGTCGTACCTTTATCAGGCAAAACTTGAGCCAAAGTGTATCCATCAGGATCGCCATCGAGGTTGAGTTTGAGCATTGCGTTTCGGATCACCTGCGGCGTGCGCTCGTTGTTGCTCAGCATTATTGATTTGTACAGCACGACACCCTCGGTCTCCACACAATCCGACTCATATGTTACTCGGATTATGTAGAAATCAGGACCACTCCTAGCATTCGGATGAGCCGGACTTGTTGCTGCAATTTTACCATTTGCAGGTTTTTGTCCACTATTCGCACTCGATAAAGAAACATCTAATGAAGGAATAGACGACGAAGACGAACCATGAGATAACCTCGTCGGTGATATTCGGCGTTCCAGGCTATCTCTCTTCCAAGCATTTCCCACGCCGTCTGTCTCGCAATAGAACTGCGAACTATTGCTGGAGCTGGTACTAGCTATGGAATCATTCTTCCTGTGCCCGTGGTTATTGTTTTCGTTTAATTTTTTCGGACGCCTTTCTTTCGGTGGATTCGTTGGTGGCTCGATTTGACACGATAGTTGATACGCCTCTCTATCATCGAGCACGATCACCGAGTCGAACCATCTGTCGAACATCGGGTCAGTGGGCAAATGATAAGCATTGGCAGCACCTTGTAACAGTTTTATCTGCGCAAGCACTTCGAATTCTTTTCTTCTTTTATCGAAATTTATTAGGCCATCGGCGACAGTATCGGGAATAGCGGTGTCGATCATCGTAAGGTCAGTCAAAAACGTACCCAAGTACGGGATCGTGCCATTACTGACGCCCGGCGATCCACGCTCGTGGAGCAATTTTTGCAACTGTTTATCATTTTCTCCCACCGTATCGGCAAACTTCGCAGTCCCCTCGCGCATTAAAAGCTCACGCTGAGCCCATCGGTTATTGTCCTCGCTGAATATCCTCGCCAGCTCCTCGAACAATTCGGCCTTCTCTTTAGATAGTAGCGCCCACGTTTTTCTCAGCCTGTACACGGGATTGCTCTGCAGACCCGAAATGATGGCTTTCAGGGACGAGAAATTCTTGAGCACCCTCAACTCCCTGGCGATGTCCAGCCACGCCGCGAGAATGTCGGAGCGGTCGACGGGCCGCAGGTTGGGCTCGACGAGCACCGTCGAGATGACGCGGAAGGAGACCGCGTTGAACTGGTTGACGGTGGCCAGCACGGTGGCGGCGTCGTGCGAGCGGTCCTTGTCGCGGCGCGACCACACGGCGCCGAGGCACTGGTGCGGGACGAGCTTCTTGAACAGCTCCATGTCCATGCGCGTGAGCTGCTCGGCGAAGTGGCGGTGCGGCACGTGCGGCAGGCGGTAGGCGCTCGTGTGGTGCGCCGCCACGCGCATGCCGGGCGCCAGGCACACGCCGCCCGCCGCGCCGCCGTTGCGCTCCGCACTGAATATCGCTAGCTTCTGTAACACCTGCCAACGCGAACGTCCCAACCTTTAGTCACCCTCTACGTCCATACTACTTATTTATGTATTCTTTCATTTGTGTCACAACACGTATGTAACATCTGTCTATACAGAAAAGCTAATAACTAAGATAAAATCAAATTCAATTCTTCCAACCAGAACCAAGAAGCAAACTCGCTCGTAGCAATATTTTTTTCAAATCATTTCTATAATATCAGTTACAAATCAACATATGAACCCGGAATGAAATCCGATATATATATTATATATTGATAGATAGAGATGAATGTATTGTTTAAAGAGGTACTTTGATGTTACATTTTTATATCTGTAAATAAATATATAATATATTCTTATTTCAAAGAAGAACAAGCAACCTTCGAGTGTAGCTCAGAGCCAGGCAGGTGAAGCTGTGTGAAGGCGAGAAGCTGCTGCAGTGCGGGATGGTGGGGGGGTTGACGAAAGTCCTCCGGGTAGGTATCCAGCCAGACGTGGAGACATGCCACCAGAGTCCTACAACACACCGAGTGATATTTATATGATCACAAAGACAACTATTATATTGCTGGTCAGTAATTTAAAATAAACAGCCTTCGTCCATTAAGAATAAGTAAAATAACTTGTACGAAAAAATGGTTTCACTGACAGCATTCTTAATTTATTTAATTTTATGTTTCATCTTAGATAAGAATAGAGTGTAGCATAAGCATTTCGAAGAGAGTGCAATTATATCACTATGTATACACTAACTTTCTATGTTGTTGCGAAGTATCGATCGCTGCTGGGAGAACGTCTTCCATGGCCAGGGCTTCATACCGCCGCAGCAGGAGATCCAGCACTCGACTGCACTCCGCAAATGAACTGCATAATGATAAAAGAATATACAAAATTATTATAATTTTCCTTTTGTGCAATCTCTACATTCAAATTGAACAGAATATTTAGGAATACAGGTTTAGGTTACATGAACATGGGACCGGGGACAAAACGGACCACATACATTTTTGACACAATCTATCCATTGTTTCCTTCTTTTAAATCCAGCCACATTAAAGATATTGTGTACTATTCAAATCAAAATAAACTTCATTCAAGTAGGCTTTTACAAGCACTTTTGAATCACCATTTTATAATTACGTGATGCTACCACTTGAATTATATACTATAGATAACAAATCAATTAATTCGTTGTTTGTTGTTTAACCTACTGTTATAATTATATTTTAGCCTTCTATGTTAAAGGCAATGTCACAGTAATATTATATAGGTGTATATATTATTTCATAAAAAGTTTACTTTCTATGGCAGGACGTCTAAGTAGCTTATATACTTAGATTTATTTAGCGATAATAATCATAATTCTTTGAACTAGTTGCTCACACTGAATAAATAAGAAATATTTTATTCATACCGCCTAGCGAAATTATCCCTTTACAAAGCACACATTATCCCTTTCTTTATTCTGAGCGCCAAAGAAATATTGCAAATATTTCGACGTCTTTCGTCCACTCATTGTTCTGAGATTATTTAAAGCTCGTGACAATTTTGTACTACAAACAGAATGAAGCAATAACAATCTAAGTGAACAATGGAGACACAATGAGTACTTGTAATTACAATTCTTGGAGAATTTTTCGCTTCTATTACTCCCTGTGTTATGAATAATTTGTTAGAAAGCATAGGGTAAAAATATCTTCTTCTTTATTTTTATTTTATTAAAAAACAAACATATTTTGTTTGACATATTTTATGTAATGACAAGTGTTGCCGAATTAAACGTATTTAAGAGTAATTTAATATTGTACAACTATAGTTAGCATTCATACAAAATGACGAATACATGAAATTATAGCCAGTTAGTATAGAATTTGTTAGCTTGTCTAAATTTTACATTTCCGATGATTTAATACAGGGTATACAAATTATATAGGGTATAGGAAGTTATAATTGTTATAAAATAATGAATATATATCATAACTTTTCCTCAAAAAATACCCAATGAAATACACAATATAAAATTCGTATTAATTTGTTGCAGGAAAAAATATAATATTTTATTTTATTTACATTGAGTGGTCACCCGTATATAAAAAAAATATATAAAATTAAATCATCCCAAGTAGTCTCCAGCTCCAGAGATAATAACATGATTGATAGGGATAAAAAATGATGTTATAGTAACAACTTGATTATGACTTAATTATTAATACTAATCAACAACGTATATTTTCCCAATGCTGGGCTACGGCCTCCTCTCCCTTTTAGGATATGGTTTCGAACATATTCCACCACGCTATTCCAATGCAGGTTGGTGTTACAATACAAATGTGACAGAATTTCTATAAAATTAGACACATGCAGATTTTATCACGTTTTTCTTCGCCGCCGAACGCGAGATGACACGCAAATTATGCACAATGCACATCAATATTTAGAGGTGCTTGCCTGGGTTTGAAACCGCAATCATCGGTTAAGATGGACCATCTCAAGGAAACGTATTCTATGTCCTATTTACCGGTATGTGGCAAGGAAGACGTTGACGTATGTTGACTCCAGCTCGCCATCGTCGGTGGCCAGCGCCTCGACAAGACGTTCGACGGTACCCGCCTTCACGAAGCGCACGCGCACCGTCTCCCACTCCAAGTGAGAGATTTCGTCATCAGATTCCTGAAAATAAAGAGTTATTTTTTTGCAATAAGTTATTAAATAAATAAATATTTTAAAATTTATTGTGTATTATTATTATTTCAGAACGTTAAACATGTTATATGAACTGCATTGCGCCAACATACACTACATAAAAATAATTACGTTTAAAAAATAAAAAAATATAAAACTATTTTATACTATATTACGATTTCATATATTACTTTTTTCCGTTTCTTTGAATTACATTAAAATGCATGGCATGGTTTCATTTTAAACATCCACATAAATGTAGCTAAAAAAAACAACCGTCGTATTTTTATCTACAAAGGCTTTACGCTCGATTAAAAGAGAAAAAAAAGGAAATTACAGCAACACCACAGTGTTACATTTTAGCAACAAAGAAATAACTCCGAATGTAAAAGCTAAAACAAAATATTATAACATAGCATGATAGTCTAAAAATAAATATGTAATAACTATTCTCGTACCACGTTTTTTATAAATTAATTAAAACGTTATAATTACAACAGTATATGGTATTACTTATAAAAATATACCTCCCGTATCGCAACTTCCACTGGTGACAGAAGAGTTGACTCATTAAAGGAATGACCAGAGAATTGCTTTCCGCAAAAAATACTTGCTAAGAGAACCAACATAAATAATTCTTTCAAACATTATTTTTAAAATTTTGACCATCTTTTGTTTTTTTAAATATAGAATAATTACTCAACAACTCAACAACAGCCTGTAAATTCCCACTGCTGAGCTAAAGGCCTCCTCTCCCTTTGAGGAGACGGTTTGGAACATATTCCACCGCGCTGTGCCAATGCAGGTAGGTGGAATACACATGTGGCAGAATTTCTATTGAAATTTGTCACATGCAGGTTTCCTCACGATGTTTTCCTTCACCGCTGAGCACGAGATGAATTATAAAGACAAATTAAGCACATGAATCAGCGGTGCTTGCCTGGGTTTGAACCCGCAATCATCGGTTAAGATGTACGCATTCTAACCACTGGGCCATCTCGACTCTTAGAACAATTACGCTACTTTATTTATTAACAAACTTTTTCCAACATTTAAAAATACGTACCATATTCAGTATAATCGAAGGAAGTATTTAAATAAAGAATAATCAGTTCGATTTCTTCTACATTTATATGTTCTATATGTAGGTGAAATCGACGTCTTTATATACAACTAGCTTTTGCCCGCGACTTCGTTCGCGTGGACTTCAGGTTCGTCCCGTCTAGTCTAGTAATCGCTTAAAATCGCTTCGTAAATAAGCCATTATTTCGTACAAAGTAAAGGATAAAAAATGGTTAGTGTGGGTTATTCCTAAGAGATAAACATATACCATCACGGACTTTTTTGTAGACCTTTTTAAGTTGTACAATACTGTAGTACATTGTTTTGATCTATCTTGTAGGATTCAGTCAGCGTTTGCAATGTAAGCGCAAAAAATGTGTTTTTTTACGACCTCACATTAGAAACCTCAAAAATTGTAGCCTATGTGTTATTCTGATGTATAAGCTACATTGTGGTAAAGTTTCATTCAAATCCATTCAGTAGTTTTTACGTGAAAGAGTAACAAACATTCATACATCCATACTTACAAACTTTCGCCTTTATAATAGTAGTAGGATATATTATACAGTATAACTTAATGAAAGTAGGTTTATAGAAAAGATATTGACAATAAACCTATTGTTTCAAATAAGTTTTGGTGATAAGCAAATTACATACTGGTCATATTTTTTATAGTCGTATTCATTTATTTGCCTTTCATATTACTTAAACAACAATGTTATCGAATTCCACTGATTCATCAGAATTTTCCAACCGTTTTAGGTATTACTCATGCATATTTTTAAGGCAATGATTTACTATTTTTCAATTACAATTATACTATAAAATAACTTTATTTTTTATCTCTTTAAATATCTCCACCAACTCTTTCTAAATCACTCACCGGGTTTTGTTGCGGTTATTTTATCATACAGTTTGGCTGACAAGCAATTGCAACGACAAAAAATCGAAATGGAATGAATGTACAACTAACTGACTATTTGTTATCAAAAAATGTCTTAACTGTAATTACAAATTTGTTTTTAGTTGATAAAATACATATATATGTGTTTATTTATTATCATATGATAATAGTCTCGTTAGTCCGTTTATTAACCGTGTTTCCCACAGAATACAGATGAAAATAAATTTAGTTTAAGTTTAATATTGAGTACTAAATATTCAAACAATAGACTACTTACACTAGAAGCTGAGCGTGTCGGTCGATGATATCGCACCTTCTTGAGATACACTGTGTATATTGCACCATCCACCCGTTCTTCGCCCCACAATCGCCATGTCGGCTGCTGAAACATACCATCAGTATATTAATACATTAAAGATGGATATCACTTAATTACATTAAAAAGTACAGGGAATGTATAATATCGTAATTTTATATTTCCTCCGTTTGTAGTAGAAACTCTTGAACTTGAAATTTTCGTAAAGATATTGAAATTTAATTTTAATGCATAACGTTAACTGATGACAGGAGGGCTAACTTTCTGCCCAGACAATCTGTATTGGAAGTCAGCGCGGAAATGCTGTTAGCTATCTAATTGTTGCTAACATACCAACCTATCATAATTTGTTATACAAGGTATTCTTATTTTTTTCTATAGAAACTCCGCATTGGGTATGGAAACTTCATTCATGAACATAGTTATTTAAATGTATGATATCATTCGTTAAAAAAATGTTATTATTACAAAAAGAGTAATCTCAGTTTCAGTTATCACTGACAGACATGAGCCGTTCAAAAAAATAAACTATCTACGATAATCCACAGTCAGGTGTTGTGCATCACTGATTTATATATATCTTCGTCATAAACAACATGCTCAACAACATTCCTGCTCAGCTTATCTAAGATGTTAACAAATGAAACACTCGCCTATTAGTGATGTGTTAGTATCAATTATATTAACTGATGTAACTCTTACATAATCGTCATCAATGCCACTAGAGAACAACACGGGCTCGGCCTTACTGACGCCGCATATTCTCCACATGGCCCATGTCGCGACGTCATATAAGACGTCACCCCGCTCAGCTGAGCGCGGGCATCGCGCTCACTTTCACTATCACACAACACGGTACAATGTAGATGCTCATGCAAATGTTTCTAATTGGATCAAACACTCGCGAAAGAGGCGACTACGCGAACACGAACGTGCGTGACGCGGGTGAAATCGCTGCCGCGCGGCACACTTGCCGGACCCACCCGGCACGGATTATTTCCTTTAACTAATTCTACGACACAAACATGTTTAATTAGGTATAAACAAATACGAAAACAAAACACTCAATTTAATAAGTTATTTTAAATACAGTTCAACTTCGATTCAACAACATTTTTTTCACAATTTTATGGAATCAATGAACGCAAATGAATAGAGTAAACATTACGCAGTTACATTGTAATTTTTGTACGGTTATTATTGTTATAGCAGAACATACGTTTATTTTTGTATTTTTAAATAAATTGTTTACAAGATACCGCGGAACGTAAGACTATGGTCGCTCAACGGCGCAGACGCAAATGACTGCTCTCTCGCAGAGAGATCGCGTGAAAAACTTCGATAGAGCAAATGAATGACGCTGGTACCTGTTAATATCATGTCATAACACAAGAAAAATACGATAGTGTGCACTGTATTGAATCATCATTAAATCAAAATCATTTAAAAAAACGAATTGCAGTATATGTATAAGAAAAAAATTAATTATAACTTGTCATTTATACAAATTATTTTGTATTTTTAAGAGTGGCTTACCTTATTTTAGTATAGTACATGCGTAATTGTATGAACATAATATTGAATGAAATTGAATACAAAAAGATATTAATCAAAAAAATATTATGAAAGTAGCGTCGTTTTGTTCTACATTTCAAACAAACGAGTAAAATGGTAATTCCCGGTCCGACTTAATTATTCTAGATCCCAATTGTGTTGCAACTCAGTACATAATTATATCATTAATATTTTATAGCGCATATAACGTCCGGCCACCGCAACTACTTGCATAACGATCGATACAATAGTAACAAATCAAGTCTCCATTGATATACAGTTATAATCGATGTTGTTGTAATTACACTTGATTATCTAATCACTCATATTTATAAGGACTGATAGTTACCAAAAGTATGAAAAATTTGGCAAGCATTTACTACTACTATACTTAAGAATCGTTTCTTTTTTTTAATCGTAGCTACGTTACCAAGCCTCAATAGCTTCGGAAAGCCGAAAGCCGTGTGAAAGTCGCATGTTCAACTGTGAGCTACTATCGTATCCGCTTAATGGAGAAATTACATTTAAAGTGTATTGAACATACCGTTGTAAAGGTTGGAAGTAATCAACATATATATTATAATTACAGCGGGTTTTTCATATTATTATATGAATCATAGTGATCCATTCATTTTGAGGTTGAGAGTACAAGTACGACTTTGTAAGCATTCAACTGGATGTTATAGTATACGAGTTACGTATAGTAAAGAATATGAAGAGCATAATTTAACCTGTACCCTGAATTTCTGACCCGGTACATTTGTCGAAACAAACAGAAACAGGTCGAGTACGAAATGAGACCGCAAACCGTAACTGTAGAGCGTCTCTTCGCGCGCCAGTTAATTTCCTTTGGTATCAAAACGGATACATTTATATGAATGGGGAATAAGACTAAAAAAGACCATGATTGATATTTAACTCATTGAAATTCTATTATTAATTGTTTTAAATAATATGTACTTGGGAGTGAACCATTTATAATCCCTAATATATATATAACGTACGGAGCGCTCTTGACCTTTTTTTTCTGAATTATAGTAAGAAAGAAACAAGAAACGAGCAGATAAGCTTGAAGTGATATATAATAGTGTGATAGTACATTACGTTACATATAAATAGACCCATTCAGTAACGAAGACACGCGTCTCCACGTAAATTATCGCCGTTTTAATATAATACCCTTAATAATTATAATCTAATTTGTATTTTTTACTCTCAGTCGTTTCATGCAGACCATTATGTACGCACGAGCGTCACTCAATCATTTTAACAAACGCCGATCAAAATTTAACACAGGATAATAGATCTAGTCACGTTTAAGCATTTAGAATAAAATACGATAGCAACCACGGCTTGATCTCGTCTTTGGACGTCACTGACTCACTCAACTTCATTACTAAAGCTCAATAGTATATTATGGGCAGAAGAACAATTACCGAGAGAGTGCGGGGGTGGATCATGGTAAGGCGAAAAGCCTAGAATAGCAATTGATAACAACAAAGCAACGCATTGTCGAGTAAAATTGTAAAATCTGTAGAAATATTATAAATGTAAATGTAACTCTGTTTGTCTGTCGCTCTTTCACGACCAAAGCAATGGAGCGAATTTGATGAAATTTGCTTCCTGTCCTTACATAGGCTACTTCTTTTGGCTAACACATGACAGCGAACCCCTAAAACGCGCGCGAAACCGAGGGCGACAACTACTTAAATATGTATAATGGTACCTCGTAGTATAGTAAGTAGTGTAGGTTAGAACTAAATGTGTAGCTTTGAGTAACAATTATTAATGTTCACTCAAGCGAGATCGAGAAGCAATTACTGAACATCACACTATTCTACTTCTACGTCATGTAGCGGATCTCTGTTAGGAATTAATAAAAATAAAATTTGCATTAACTATTATTTTATTAAAGATAAACGATCGTTAAACACTAATATGTATACATAAAATTAACGCAATTTATTTAATGGGACAAATATAAACTTTAATAAATAAAAACATAAAACGTATGAACAACTTTTACTAATGATCAGATCAGTAGTATTATAAATAATACTGAGTAAATCTCATTGTGGCTTTGTGTCTTTAATATATTTATACATATTTCATGTTATTCCTAATTTGTATGTAACATTGATTTTATTTATATTTTGCAAAAATATAAAAATGTAGTACAAATACTGTAAATGTCAAGCCAATGGAACTATTGTACTCACATATACGAGTATCTACTGTATTATTATTTATGTCATCGCTTCAATCATATTTTATATCCTTTAATTCAAGTATTTTTTTCCATCTACAATTAGAGCTCAAAATTTGTAACAGTTTTCGGATTTTTTGTATTTATTTTTTAAACAAATGTGATGGATAAATATAATTAATATAACAGATTTTCTTTTTCGTAATTTTAGTGACTATTCTTTTAATTTTTAAGTATCAATTAATTTATAGAACCCGTTAATTTCTTTTAAATTACATCGATGTAATAAGCTGTGTTTCGAAATATACAACAGTAATATATGTATTATATATTATACATATAATATAATAAAGTAACACATACATTAGCTGACTTCAAAGTATATATGAGGCTTCCTTCCACAAAAATCGAATCAGCAGTTTTTGCGTGACATTCGGGAAAAAATATATCAAGTGAGTTGGGCTAAATCGATGATGGATTAAGATCGTACCAACGAAATTTCTGACTGTTACGTCGTTATGGAAATCTTCATTTCATATGAATGATTTTGGTATTTTTGTCGAATTAAGGACAGCCGAAAAAACTGTAAATAACTACATAGTGTAAAACAAAGATGCTTTCTCTGTCTCTATATCCCCTTTGTATACTTAAATTTTTAAAACTACGCAACGGATTTTGATGCGGTTTTTTTTTTAAATAGAGATAGTAAAGATACACTGATAAATTTTAGAAGTTTAAAATGTGACGTCGTAAATAAACAAATTCTGTAGTATATTTACTATCAGTATTGCACCCTTGCGAAGCCGGGGTGGGTCGCTAGCATTATCTAATTCAATGGATAAATACTGATAAAAGTTATGTGATATTGAGAGCAAATGTCACGGTGACAGCGGCCGCTGTGACGCCGGCGTCCCGAGTCCGGACGACGTAATGCAAACATTTATATTAAATGAGGCAAATAACAAGGCCGCTAACAAGGTACATAAAACGTGCACAATATGAACAAAATTATGAAAAGAGGGGGTTAGGGAAATGGGACATTCAAAGTGAAAAGTAGTAAGTAGGTATGTCATAACAATTATCTTGTAAGATCACATTTCAGAAGTCTTTCTAGAAGCTCACTCGACTAAGAGATTAGTTTGCTTTAGGTTTAAAATAATAACTTTAGAGAATTGACGGAATTGCCATTACGCAATAAAACAATGTGATGAATACGTGTAATGAATCATGTTTCATAAAAAAGATATAACTTGGCAAAATTTAGCCATAATTATTATTGAGGTAAGCCTTATTTTATGAATCAATATGTTTCCATTTATTTTTCTACTCTTATATTAATTTTAATTTAACTTACGCTCCTTTAATAATAATAATCTGTTGAAAAACAGGGAAGTTGATTGTTTTGTCCTTGCATCTTTATATTATTTATTTAGATTAAGTTTATAATTTCAAGAATGTGCAAACCGTTCATCTAACATAAATGTTGTAATTAATATACATATAAACTTTCTAAAATACTTTAAAACTAGTTTTAACGTTCTTCGATTGATTCGAGAAAGTATTTCTGAGAATCAATTTTGCTAATTTATTGATTTATGAACCTGGCAACACATTTAAATTATTCATTGATTAAAGAGAGGTTAACGGTTATGCCTAAAAATAGAACAAGATTTTATGTAGTTCACGCCTTCGACTTTTACTTGGCAAATTATCAATGTTAAATTTAGTAAAAATGTACTAACAGAACAGAGCAACCCGCATTGTAATTAATAATTTGGCATGCAAAATAAACGCTGTATCAATTTACCTTCTAATGAATTAACACAAGGTCAACTTCATTTGAAATGAACTGGCTTCAATTATCAACTCCAACTGTACCGGTACGTATGACTACAATGGCTGATACGGAAATATCTGCCCATAACGGCAGACGTTGATAGACATTAAATACAGATAATTAAGTCAAACAGCCGACACCAGTACCTACTTCAGAACTACCTTGATCTACAAGAGTAACTATAGCAATGAATAATACGATAAGTCATATTATTGAGGAGAACGTGTCGAATTTCTTTTTGGAAAATAAATATTACCACAATTCGCTAAATATTATTTGTAATATATTAAATAGCTTAACTTATTAAGCAACTTTTGAATTATAATTAACGAAGCTAAGTAATTTAATTGGCGGAAAATAAAAAACAGTTTCTTGAGATTCTTCTAAGTAGAATCTACATTCTGACCAGTTGCCACCTTGATGAATAAAAAGTTCTTGTAAGAGTCTACATGAGTAAACTTTTATGTAATATGTTATACATACAATTTTAGCCTTTTATATTGGGCAAATATTATCTCTATTTTATCTTGGTTGTTGGTATTGGTGTTGGTTGTTGTAACATATTTAAAACTTCAACTTGAAATATTAAAACATCCGATATTTGATCCGATTTGTTGA
This sequence comes from Vanessa cardui, assembly GCF_905220365.1. NCBI lineage: Eukaryota > Metazoa > Arthropoda > Insecta > Lepidoptera > Nymphalidae > Vanessa > Vanessa cardui. Next base: position 11,574,778 of record NC_061129.1, read on the forward strand.
ACTTTCAATAGTAATAAGGACAAATATCGATCAGACTGCAAATGGTTCTATTAAAAGCAGATTCTACGAAAGACTGCTTCCGCCCACAACACCCCGTACCTCCACAAGCTTAGCTAACAGGGTTCACGTGTATAACGCTAAACCATTTTATGATTCTAGGACATTCGACGAATTTAAAAGTTTTCATTTTGCTAAAACTTACACATATTACACAACATAGCATTGTGCAATGCATCGTTACAAATGCAATTTTGTTTCTGGCTCGATTCCAAAATCGATTCACAATAAAAATCATTACTTCTCACTGCACACAACCTACAATTTTGAAGATTCGTTTTGCAGTTTATTATAAAAATATTAGTTGTATGGATTATCTTGAAGGATAAATGAAAGGTATAAGGTCAACGTGAATTATCCACGATACACTAAATCAAAGACATGTTAACATTCTATGATTTACATTACTTTTGATTCTTACAATTGAAAGGAGAATCGTAACCAACCCAGGAGTCTTAATGATTGTGACTTCATTGGAATCGATGTCGTAAAAATGACGACTATGGTTAATGGCTAGTCTATGAAATCACAAGTTTTCTTTCATAATCATGCCGGTAATTACATTATCCGGGAATAGTTAAATAACGTAAATCTACCAATTATGCTTGAACGATGAGATCTTAGCTCATTATACCGTCGCAATAGCCATTGTGTGCCACACTTGCTTCTAACTTAATGTCAAATACTTTTAGATAAACGCAGTAAAGTATATTCAACGACATACGTTGCACATTACTGATTGTACGACTTCATGAAGTTATCTACCGCTATAGCTATCATCGCTCCATGAATGGTCTCCATATAAAGTTTCAAAAGGTCAATCAACAAGAAACCAAGCACGGACAGCTACCTCGACCAATGTATCAACTTGCCATGCAGCAGCGCGTATCGCCGCCAGGCTCATGGGCACTGTTTCAATTTATCTGTTATTTTACAAAATTTCGAAATAGACTTTGGAGAACGTACTCTTAACGTTATTGTGTCCGGTTTCCGTCAATTTGCACCCAATAAGAATTTCCGCAATGAAAGCAAAATGAATCGATTCGCCACAGATTGCATAACGCATGATTGCTCACAGAAAACCATAATTACTTAGAAATGTAAATCCCATTGGCTCTCATCGTTATAATAATAAGATACGGCAAAAAATTGAACTAGTGATTATTTGTAAAGGTGCGTAGAATAAGCACATTTGATCAGTATATTAAAATTACTAATTTAAATTACTTATGCACGATTGTGTATTAAAAGTTTCAACGATTGAAACAGTGCAGGAGGATTAGTCTTCGAAAACATTATTAACTCGTTATCATACGATCCAGAGATAGCATATGATAGCCTGCTGAAGTACACTATAGAGCGGCAAGCGTGACCGACGCGCTCGGTTGACGACACCGACAAACCCTGTAGCGACGACTGACATGACCCGACTTTGAGTAAAAAATCTAATATAAATTATATGTGTCTGATACTTGTCAACCAAATGTTTTTTTTATTGAATAATTTTAATAATCTATCAACTACACGAATACTTGACACACAGCACTAGAATCGATACAAAATTCTAATTAAAGTTGTGTCATGACGTTACAAAATAGTAAAACTCACTAGCAAGATACATTCGTATTACTTATACTTACATTCATTTTAGAGGTCATTGTTTGGAATATTAAATATAATTAGATAATAAATAGTTAACCTAAAAATACTATTTAATAACATTTTTTACCTAAAGCTTACTTTTTTTGAATAGTCAAACTAATAAAACATCGTACTTTGATATTACAATAGACATGTTTAGTTAAACCTCAATATAATTACTATTTCAGTATATTTTAAGCAAACAGAAATTAGTGGAAGTGCTAGTAAAAACTCGAGACAGAAACAATGAAATCAGCTGAGCTGAGACTGGACGCGCAGGTCATTGCCCCCGACACCTAAGCAATCGATAGTACTGAGAGCATCGTCCCGGTTATAGGGTTACAGTAAAATTCCTTGTTAAAAATTATTACTTCACGTTTATTTATGCATTTTCATTCATACTATAACGACTTCCTGAACTTATCTGTTACACTAATTAAAACAAGATTTAATGGTGTTCCACGAGAACTATAATTAAGGAAAAAACGAGGTACTGGTTTAGATAACTCGTAATAATTAAAATATACAGGCAATAATCTAACCAGAAAATTTGTAATAATAGAAGAATATAAATGTTTTATATTTATAATAAAGAACATATAAACAATATTTATGTATATACATATTGAAACGTTTCTTATTTTCAAGTATTTGTATTTACTTATATCCGTACGTGGTGTAATTAACCAGAAACTACCTTGTTTCATGGATGACGCGACGCCGTGAATCATGACACACTTTAAGAACAACAAAATTGATTGTATACCTACTTCATTGTCTTTTAATCCTTTGATAAAATAGAATGAAAAGGAATCATTTAAAATTCATCAAACAAACACAAAAAATACTAAGACATCGTTAAAAATGTATGTATTACATTTTTAATTATTAATACTGTCTGTATGCGAATATTTCAATGAAACATTCGTCGAATGAGCAAAATATTTCACGTTGCTAGTAACACGGATCGCAACTTGCATAATTCGGTTTAATGATAATATAAAATTTCTGTTTTATGTTATAGTGTTTGAAGTAATTAAAACCTCACCCATCATACCACGTTATTTTAAACGTGATGTTCATAACCGCAAAGCGGTTAGGAGGAAATAAAATAAAAGCGCAAAATAGCAAAAAAAATCCCTTTTAGACATTTTTATTAAATATCAACCACAAAGTACCGACGTCCACTTACATTACTGCAGTCTTATACACGCTATGAACTACGGCCCTCAAATACGGTCGGTAGAGGGCCGCTGAGTTCCGACCTATCCCACTCAGCCGCCCCTCGGCAATTCGCTGAATTGAATTACGCAGAAACTCATCAGAGCATGATTGTAGTATGAGATTTAGAATACTTATTTTATGAAAGAAATGAAAGGTCTCCCCATTTTTAGTAAAATAACATATTCTGCATTTTTAACCTTGTCCTATGACATTATGACATATTCTATTTACAAGTCTCATAACATAAGCGGAACCGTCCTGGATTTCAACTATGCATTCCTAAGCGTACAGACAAACAGCCGTATACATAATTTAAGCCTTGACCTGCATCACTAACGAAGCCTTTAAATTATCCAAATATATTTTCTAGAGGAAAATTTAGATACATATGCAAATTATGATATATTTATGTACACAATTATTTAAAATAGTCTCTATGTATTTTATGACTAAATTGCAAAAGTAGGAAGTAAGTAAGTCAATCTTACTCAGATTTTATATTTGGTACTACTATTTGAACAATAATTAATGTTAATAGTTAAATGGTGTTATAAGTGTATAGAAAATTAGATGTTTGTCGCAACTTTTCGATACAGTTTTATTTACGTGATATAGACGTCCAAGTACAAGAGGACAAAAGCCAAATAAACAATATTTGATATCGAATTGAAGCGTTCTGATTGGTCGAGAGCTTGAATGATTATTTGTATTCATTATGATATTCAGTATTGATTTGCTAAAGAATAGCGTTTTGAACACCTACGAAACATCTATAAGAACTTCGGAAGAAAATTAAACATAAAGTAAATTGAGAAGTTAAATAGTTTTGTATTTTAAGTGAAGGTAGTGCATGGAGTATGTAAATCTGTGTTTTGATATATTTACCCCTACTTTCAGTAAAACCTAGACAGAGGCCTAGCTACTGCCGTATCTGCCGTATCAATTATAAGGGGCCCCCGGGATACGAGGGCCCCAAACGCACGTAAATAACAGACACATGACAGATGACAGACATATAATTAACACACACAGATAATCATGATGATGACAGATAGAGAGATTATTATGGTAAATAAATATTACGCCATTACTTTTGTGAGAACTATTTGCCGTTCCTAAGGCCCCCCAAACAATTATTTATAGGGGGTCCAATCAAATCAAGGCACGCTACGATTCTGAACCTAGACCTACATATTACGTATACTTAGGTAGCTTAGTGTGATAATCTTGCAAATATTCTATTGTTAAACTCACATTGGTTAACTATTCACAAGCATTCGTCAACACAAATGAATAACCCTTCACAATTATCCAATTTTATAACAGTTCTTTTACGGATCAAGTTATCACGGCTTGAGGTTTCGACGAAACAGAAACAACTGCCGTTAAATACAAAGTCTATCGTATTCATTCGCATGAATAATATCATCAATCGTTTATTTGTTTGTAATACAAGTGCTGGTATGTGTAATGATTCGTCATCGATGTATGCGCTGTCAAAGTGAACAGCAATTGCCGTTATATTTTACATTACACTATACATTTTTTTTATGGCATGCTATGAATAAGAATTAATATTCTAGGAAAAAAATCTAAAATAAGTATGAAAACATAATTATGTCGTTTTTAGGCATGCAACGCAATATAATAATAATTACAAAATTATCAGTTTAGAGATCTACCATTTCGACGAACAAATTAAAGACAATGCATTTTTTACTGAATGTTTACACATAAAAATGTTCTCTGTTGAGTTTTCAGCAACAAAAAACAAAGTCAAACTACACAATAAATGAGATAAGCGCATATATACCTAGATATAACATAATTCTTCCAAAACACGTTAGACGAGGGCCGCAACTAACCTTTACGTACCACCGTGTTTGCGATTTGCGATTTTTGGTGCGGCGGCGCTCTGCGCTGCGTTGGTCGCGTTGGTGCGCCGGCGAACGCAACGCATGGCACTTGGCCGCCAGGGCTTTAGTGCGCTCCGCCAGCGAGTGCCGAAACTCACCCCCGGCGCACCCCCGCACCAGCATCTCTCAACTTGCTGCCACCACGCACGCACTATTTGTTCCGCGAACAGTATCACACATGACTTATACTTTTATCTATTTGCCAGTTCACTGTTTATTTCTCAATTGATTTTGATTCTTATCAATGCCAAGAATTTAATAGAATAACATAAACATATTACGTTATAAAATAAATAAGATAATTATATTTCTTATAATACATATAATTACTATGAATAAACGATCGCAAAAAAACAATAGATAATTAGGTATTCGGTTAATTAAAAGTAACAAAAATTCAGCATTAATTAGTTACGTTCCGTATAAAAATTATACTGAATCTGTGTGTGTGTGTGTGTGTGTGTGTGTGTGTTCAGAATATATTCAACTTATAAATACATGACTAAGTTTTTATTGGTTTACACGATTCTGTAATTCTGACTACACTACTTGCAGACTAATTCTTATTTACAGAAGTTATAAAAATTTTAGAAGCAACAAATAGCAAGAAGATAGCTACAAGGAGATTGGAATTCAGTTACGAAGCAAGGTCTAGGTCGAGCACTCAAGATAACGTTGGAAATACCACGTTTCTATTTATAAAACTGTATTATATATATGTCATCTAATGATAACGCCCACAGCTCTCGAGCAACTCGAACCCGCATTTATCTTACAGACTTTTTTCGCATACTATATAAAAATAAAATTTAAATATAAATAAAACAAGCGAAACAACCCATCGATGAACTAATTTGAAAAAAAAACCTTTAACCCTTTAGTAGCCTTCTGCTTTTAGTCTCAGTACCTCTTCCATTCGATTATGAAGACAAGGTATGTAAGGCCACAAGCAACATTTCACATAGATAATGAATACGAAACCATAACTTAAAAACAGTTACAGCATGATTTATTTTACAATTGTAAAATTTTATTTTGCCCTTTTAATTTTATAAAAACTACTACTACTACTAACACTAACTTTTTTAATAATTTAAAAGAAGTAACAATCAACGATTGGAAGTCAATAATTGTTTGACACGCCAGACGTCAGTCGCCACCATGGCGCTGAATATCGCAAACTTGCGTGCATAATTGTTAAAAATACAAGTACTTTGAGTGTTACGAAACTTTCCTTTTGTTAAAATAGTTCTGTAATACGATACCTTTTTTAAATTATTTCTGTACAATGTAAAGTAACAAAGTATATCCGTATTATATAGGTATTAGGGACATTGATTTAACTTTGTAATTTTATGTTTAAGATATTATAATAATTTCTTATCGAATGAGAAATCCAAATCATTGTACATACATCTTATCTCGTCCATACATTTACAAACTAAGCGTTGGACGTAAGCTAAAAACATGAAAATAAAGATTAAATCTTCTCTCCCAAATTTAAATCTCCGAAGTCTAAGAAAATGAAGATTTTTAAGGAATGCCTACGTAATTAATTTCAAAATAGAATCATCTCCCGCTATTAGACAGGCGGATCTATGTAGAACATAACAGAATACATTAATTACTAACTGCTTACAAGAAGACATATCTTCCATATATGTACATATGTATATCCAAATATTGTCAACTGGGTCGGCAACTAAATAGGATATTGGGTAATTGAGGAAGGGAGCGGCTTGCAGTAAGAGTTACCTTACCTCTTATATAGATATATATACCGATGTAGGTCTGTTTCACAATTTCCGTTACAAATTTATACTAAAATATATAATGTCTGATATATACATAAGACTGTTAATACTGTGGTTTCAAAAGTGTAATATTTATAATACAGTTGTACAAAAAATTAAAATTGACTTTTGATGCAACTCGATATAAGATTTATATAATCAGTGAGTTGACAAATAAAATATTATTTTTTAAAACTACCACCTCACATATGCCCTTTATTATATCATCATATAGTATACTATACAAACTAATCGCCTTCAAATATATTAATTCATAAATATGAATAAGCATACTTAATTATATTTGATATATATAATACAAATGATTTCCAAGACAAAAGCCTGGCAATTTATACACTGCTTTAAAACAATAACATTTCATTTGATATATTTTTATACAAAGTACATGAAAAATTCGAACTTAAAATTAACTCGAACACTTTTAAGCAGATAAGGACGCACCTGGTGTGACAGATGCATATTTAAGTGTCCAAAAAAATATCGGTTAAACAACGTTCGATCGTATTGCGTTACGAAAAAGTCGAATTGCTATAATTAGGGATACACAGGTGGCCCCAACCTTTTGTCAGGTGTGATTTTTTTGTAACTACCTGTATACTATTTATTCCGCCCAAAATCACTTTTCTGTGTTAAGATATTAGTATAGAAATAGCATAAATAAAATCGCAGTTTTTTTACTAAGTATAGTTTATGAGTTAAATGTTTTACTTAAATATTTATCACCAACTAACTAATGATTGATTGATTACAGTATAAAAATAAGAGACGAATTATTAGGTAAACATTAAAATTTATAAAAATACAGAGATAAAAGCTATCGTACAAGTAATAAGTACTTGGACTTTTTACTGCATGGAAAATGGATTAAATAAAGAGATTAGCGGTAATAAACTAATTTAAACCTGATATGCGTTTAAATATTACCTACTTTTATAAACTTGGCATTGACAAAAAGCTTTATAGTAAATTAAACCTAATTACAAAATATTACTACCGTGTATACGACTCTCTTCGTTGAACCGGCACTTATCGAAAGAGATCTTATCCTCGAGAATATGACAATGCACTTTCACACACACTAACAACAACTTCTTATTTACATATACACATTAAGTTTAATTTAAATCACACAGTATAGCGGTCTTTTATTATTTTTTCAGATATCGCGAACGAAATCTGCCGAGGTCCGTGCCCAACACTCAGCGCGCGACGTCTGACGCGTTCTCGTTACTCGGCGTACTCTGTCCGCTCCGCTGTCGTACATGGCACAAAACAACAAGGATTATACGCATGTGCGAGACCGAGACGAGGCTTTTCCGAATCATCACAATGATGTCACATTACTAATTTTGTTCGTAGTACGTTGTGGTAAGACCCTTGGACACGTAATATTGTGACGTCGCCATTGGATTTACTACGATTTTGCCTATTGTTATTTGCTAGTTGTTATCTCACGATCGCTAAAAATAACATTTTATGCGATACGTTTGAAGAAGATAATGCTTTTGATTTGTATTACAACAATCTCACGCTCGCTGCTTTGTTTGCATTAACCCAATAATTGAGTATATTCGAATATACATACCAAATCACATTTCGGATGTTCGTTTAGTCTAAAAATGTGACGTATACTTTATTTGATATAGTATGTATAAATACTATGTAATATACTATGACTATATAAAAAAACGACAATATTCGCTTCATTCATAGTATATTAAAATAAATGATGCCAGCCGTTTCTCTATGGATAATAAACAGCTCACTGTATTGGTTGTTTTAGATATTAGAAATGCCTTTGACAACGTCGAAATTTATGTTTTGCTAAGTGTTATGGGTTCTCTTAACATATCTCCTACGGTGGCTGAATCATCATCATCATCATCATCGTCATATCAGCCGGAAGACGTTTACTTCTTAACTAAGGCCTCCCCCAAAGATCTCCACTGAAAATAGCGGCTGAATAGTTTCGTCGTTATCTACAAGGACACCGGCAGCGCATTTAAGTTGACGACAGTTTCTCAGATTGGCGTGACGTAAATCAACATTTCACAATGTGATGTGCTTTCCCCTCTCCTTCTATATTCATTAATTCTATAACTTCCAAGTTCAATTATTATCTATACCCCGTGTGTGCAGACAACCTCCAACGTTACTCTTCGTCACTGATAGATAACCTTTAAGTACCTACTATGCAAGCAATTTATTATAGCTGCCATTACGATTTTATGTAAACTTTAAAGACTATCTTTGAATCCTTCTAAAACACAAGTATAATTCGAAGCCAAAAATTTATGACATACCATCATGACATTACCTTTATATTTATTTCGAGCAGGCGCTCTCATAGACTCGATAAATCGATGAAGTGGTTCTAAAAGTATTTTCTGCCATTCTTCAGACGCCATTGAGACGTCTACGGAAAATGCTTCCAATATTGGGCTACGTCGACTTTTGCTTCCATAAACCAACTAGTCAAAAGAAGTCAACTAAAAAAATTGAGCCTCTTCAAAACGTTGGCATTATATTCATAGCAATACGATAAAAAACTCAATTAATACGTTTACAGAGTTAATCTCATACTTATCACTTTTGAAGTGAAATTATTTGATTTATTGAACATATCGAATTCTAAACATAATTTTTTTCTGTCTAAGGCCAAGTTATACGTATTTTCACCTATATATTAGTATTTATGTTATATATATGCATATTTTAATCTTCTATACATATAATAAAATTTGAGTGTATGTTTGTTACATTAAAATAGCCATTTTTACTCAATACATATGTATGTATACACGTATATATATTTATATACCAAAATAACATTTTTTTACAAATTTTGTCTGTCTGTCTGTTTGTTCAGGCTAATCTTTGGAACGGCTTGACCTATTTTGACGGGACTTTCACTGGTAGATAACTGATATAATAAGGACTAACTTAGGCTACAATATTTATTTATTTTTGTTAAATTCAAACGCGTACAAGGTCTCGGGCACAGCTAGTATTTTTAAGTATTGGATACAGTGTGTCACCTACCTCATTATTTGTTTACATAGCAATATTTCTCTTGTACACTTTTCTGGTCAAGTCTGGTAGAAATTTATTTTAGCAATAGCACCGCCTATTTGTACAACTGTCAGATGCTATGTTTTTGTAAAATTATTTGCTGTATTTTGGCCTACAATATATTTAAAATATTACTATCATTCTTTAGTTGACATATAAAAATTTTAGCTGTCTCAGGAATTAAATAACATTCATAGGGACATTATAAGATTTTATAATTGTATGTAAAGCTGCCGTGGTATATCTAAAATGCTGTTATCTACCTCAACTCAATCATGAGCTATGAGCACAAACAACGCAGTAAAAATGTAAACCTATGTAACTTATCGATGATAAGACTATAAAATTATTTCCAAAACTAATCAAGATATTTGAAATATAGATAAAAGATTTCTCTCTTATTAATATGCGATCAAGAGTGAAAATCGATCCGACCGATCGATGAAGTTAGCGGCATTATTATTATATCACGGCAGAATGGGAGTAATTATAGTAATTCCAGGGTTTATTTTATTCGTGATCAGAATACAACAAACGCAATGTACTCGCACAAGACATTGAAACATGGTAGGAAATATATGAAATTGTGCTTTTATGTTTCGAAACTTATGATATATGTCGCAAATCTAAGTTTGTTTTCTATCGCATCTACTCGATTTATCGAATTTATCTAATCAAGACCGTAAAAAGGCTTCCGCGCAAATTCCCCTCCGAAAGCGTCACCGGGAGTAAGGAGGATCTTTGTTTGGATCCATTGGTCGGTAAACTGTCGGAGAGTCACGGTAGCATGAGCAAGCGAACCCGTGGTGCTCCCTTGAAGAAGCGAAGTGGTACCGCTTGTATTCAGCCTAGGAGAACGGGTAAAAGTTTTATAAGGAAACACTTTTTTCATCTAGCTCAACCATCAAGCTATCGATTGAGAAGTGATACCCGAAACTTCAAGAACTTCTACGAATAAAGTAACAGCAGTTAGGTAACTGAGTTTTATTAACTACTAGTTACTATAACTGCCACATTAGTTTATAGTTTTATGTATTTCTTCCTATCTGCATACAGGTTTCGCTACATGTACATTCCACACTCACCACACTATTTATAAACTTTCACTTTCTATTGCTTGTGTGTACACTACGTGCAAAACTTTTTTGCGTCTTAATAAAGCTTGTGAGTTTACGCAAGTACCGTCTAATTAAAATGAGATAAATTTTTGTTCATATTTGCTCGTATGTGAAATTAGGTTATTAAAAACATAGAATTATTTTTTATATAATACTAAAAAAATACGTATCGTTATAATGTAAACATTTAGAAGAAAAGAGATATAGATCTGACAAAATAGTAAACAAAATAATAATGATATTTCACTTACTGTATAATAAAATAAACTAATAGATTTATTATTTTTTTTGTAATGAAACACACTCTTACTATATAAAATAAGGGTTTTAATCTCTACGTGTAGGTACACAATACACATTATTCAAACGCCAAACACCAATACACAAGGCACAAAACATCTTAGTTTTTACGATTACGGATATTTTTCCAGGGCCGGTGTCTCTATGGTGAACAAAACAATAGTAATTTATAGAATTTTTATAATATATAATTACTTTTTTTAGAAATAATGTTATTGATAAAGTATTTCAGTAACGATAACACCCATATTTGTCACGAATGTGATTAAAGGCTTTTGTAACGGACCTTTATCTTGTCATGAAAACAATTTTGTTATTTCATATGGTGATACGATTTCTTAATGAGAATATTATTTAACTACTAACAAGGTGCTGTTGTTGATCGGCTACCGTGAAGTAACACGCAAGTCCCACGAACGCTTTCAACACTGATATTCTCAGAATAACTTAAAAATGTTGCAATTCAATCGCAATATTGTGTTTTAACAACTATTGTATCGTATTCTAAAATTAGTACTAGACACTAAATACTTTTTTAATATTGAACCTTTCTTTCGTACATCGAACATTTTATTAATATTAAAAAAAAAACAGCATTAATGCACATATAAAATAAGTAAACATTTATAAACGTTTGTACATATATTATTATAGATAGTTTCAAAGAAACTCCCCGTCAGGCTGGCAGTAATGAAAATAAAATTTAAACTTATCGAAAAGGGAAATCATAAAGACAAACACAACAATATAAATCTAGGGTCTATCTTGTCCGAAAAGCTGTCCTGTTTTATTTAATTTATAATTGATTCTAGTACAAAAAGCTATAAGTTTGATAAATAAATTGTTAAAAAGTAAGCAAATATTTTAATGCAACGTAATAAAATAGCGATGTGCGAAAATACGTTATTTGATAAAATTATTACATTTTGAGCAACCACGCGTATACATAATTTAAAAACAGTGAAAGAAATAAGCAACAGAGATACTTTTTATAATAAACACTTTGTCGTTCATTGGACTGGTCGCCGTAGGAAGGAGATTTTTGAAGTCATAGAACTTATTTCTTTAAAAAATCAAATTATTCGCGGAGTGACCTTCAAATATTTCTTTTTCTTGAATACATGGACAACGTTTACATTCAACAATATCATCATTATAAATAGCTAAACTGAAAACGCCTTCGACTTTATAAATTTGTTAATAGTGACTCAACACTCGACACATACAGTCGAATATCAGGGTCTTCATTTAGTTTTTATTTCATACAGCAGGCTAAAGAATAGCCAGAAGTAAAAAATATGTTAAAATACAAGCATAATATAATAATAAGAGCATTAAAAATGATATTACCAAGCTCTCAGCATCTTGGCTCATCTTTTTCTACGCATGGTTCCCGTGGAAGACTTGCGCCCTGGTGGCGCCTTTACAGACCAGGTAATTAAATCCACTGTTCCATTGCACGTCACCACAATACGCCACATTCCATCACTGCATCCGTGTTCAACATATGATCGGTCCGGCCGGTCCCTATGACGTCACACGCTTTCTCGAGCTACAAGGTTGTACTGCATTTGTATCACAACACTTCGCGTTCACAAACTCTAAAGGCGCGCATCTATCATTAAACACAGATCTTCTTCGTTCCGTAAACTAATTCGATTTACCCAATGGTACCAAGTTGTGCTCTAGTGTAGAGGAAATGCGATCGTGTGACGCAGGTAATGACTTTCGCGCACGAACTGAGTGAAGCACGTCCGCTTCGTGGCACCGCCGCCGTCGCGCGTGCACCACGTAACGGCACAGAGGCCCCCGCCGCGTCGCCCCCGTATCCCCAGACCTCCAAACCAGCCCTGTCTCACGAGTCACGGCTCAACATTGCCTATCTAGTTGCGCTCGCGTCTCAATATACACAAATACAATGTAATAACAAAGATATTAAACATTACTCCGTCTTTATAACGTATTTTGTAGCAACGCAACGATGATTAATTTCAAAATAAAACCATGCACTTTAACTAAAATATATATGAATAATCTATGTATTTTTCATAATATTAAATATATTGTCCTAATAAATTTTTGACCCTTAAAGTGTCACTTATACCTAATAAAAATATTTAAAATTAATTTTCGACTGGACGTGTTTTAGGCCATATACGGATTCGGATGCTTAATATTGTAATCAAAAATGGGCTTTCAAAATACGCTTTATTCGTAATCACTGCAGAGCCCTTTCTTTTTTATTTAAACTAATGATAGAATTTAATATATTTTATAACTAGCTGTGTCCGCGACCTTGTACGCGTTTGAATTTAACAAACAAATATATTGTAGCCTAAATTACTCCTTATTATATCAGTTATCTGCCAGTGAAAGTCCCGTCAAAATCGGTCCAGCCGATCCAGAGATTATCCGGAGCAAACAGACAGACATACAGACAAAAAATTGTAAAAAATATTATTTTGGTATATGTACCGTGTATATATATTATATGTATGCATTGAGTAAAAAAGGGCGATTTTAATATTACAAACAGTCACTCCAATTTTATTATATGTATAGGCTACAAAATAATGTCCTTAAACCTTATAAAGTACGATGTTGTACTTATGAATTTAATGTTAAAATGTGGTATATATCACAGGCAACTGGTTAAATGCTAATTTAACCACATTTAATTAACAGTCTAAACACTTGACTGAAGGGTTCCGTTATATCAGCGCGAAAGGCTTGAATGACACCCGCTAACATATTTCCATTCATAAAAACAGAAAGCTACTTAGTTTCGAAATCAATGGCATATTTATCGTAGGGCCAGGTTGTGCAGTGTACCAGGGCCCGGAGTTCAAGGGGCCCTCTTAACTAAACCTTAAGCTTCTGAAGCTAGAAAATCACGACCCTGTGCACAAGATATCTTATTTGGTATCTATAATTTTAAAGGGTAATTATTACTTAAAGAGGGATGGAAAAGAGGAGGTGAGGGCCCCGATTCTTTTTCTATGCACCGGGGCCCTTCCTCGCCTAGCTACGTTACTGTTCGAAATTATTGATAAACAATCTTATTTTTGAGTTAGGGGTCAGACCGAGTTAATCAAATACAATTAGAGTTGGGCTTTTTAACCTATAAAAAAAAAAGATTCAGAAAGGTAAAGAAAGTTACCCTATTCTATAAAGATGAATTGGCTGACTGTCATTCAGGCCACTGGTTTAACAGCACCGTTTAGTAAAGTGACTAGGCGTTTAATTGGATGGGTAGTTAAGCTAGTTATAGTAATGCTGTAATGATACATGTTACCTTCCCAATAAGTTAAAGTTGAATATATTGTCAAATAATTTAATTCTTACTATGATACTGTAGCAATCAATTTTAAATTATGAATCCATTCATTAAAAATCAGTGCATTAGAAACACTGCTGAAAGGAATCAATCATAAAGGATTAACAACTAGCAGAAGGAATTTTATTGAAAATACATTTAATTTCATAAAAAAGTCCTTGAGATTTCTTTTGGTATTTATCAGTTTGTATTTTTTAATTCTTTGCTGCAATAAGATTACACATGTTTACTTAAAAATTTATTACAATTATAACAGATTTGAAATGAATTTTAATTTTACCTTAAAACTAAATTTGTAAATGGAAGCTTAGCCCTGTTTGTGATTAATTCTTTAGGTAAAAACATAACTTCCAGACTTGTTTCACAATAAGTATGAAATGAGACCCAGACAGAAATATAAAATAGTTAAAATAAATGCTTTTTATTGCTCATACAATAATTATTATGCGTTACATTTACCCTTTAAAATTGATAAATATTTCTTGAAATTAACTAAATTTAGGTAGGTAACAAAAAATATATTCATTTTACTCAGATAAACCATAGTAAAACTTATACTCCTCAATTAACACTGATTTGGTAGCATTGGATTGATATCATAACCTTTACTAAAAGCACTTTAGTAAAAAATATTGGTGAGGTAAAATATAAGTTTTATAATTCATTTCATCAATCAAACAGGTCCACACACAGATTACAGAAACAGCATATTATTAACTATTTTTTTTTCTAGCAACAATTTGATAAAAGTTTGTTACATTTCATTTCAACAGCCTTGTTTATTATGATATTGTAAACATTTTTAACATTGTTATATTTAAAAAAAATTTAAGGCTTTATTTAGTATATAAACCTTAGTATATTCTAATTCATTCAGTATATAATACTAAATAATACTTAAATGTTATTTTGAGGGTGCAGTTTTTGTTGCAGTTACATACACTGGTTTCCCGTTTGAATCCCAAGTTGATTTACATTTCTTCATCACAAATGCTAAATATATAGCTGAAAGAAAAAAAATCTATTTAAACCATAATTATGGGATAAAAAAACAATTGCTTTAATAAGTCTCCATAATTATAAATAAATCATTAAAATACATTAACTTCTAAATTAGTTAAAACTTACTAGCAACTTCCCATTCAGACTTGCTCATTGTGCCAACATTATCAGTTTTTTCTGTCATATTAGCCATATAGTCTTTTGCATGTTCATAATCTTTTTCCTCACCAATTAATTCTCTATTTGCTGTTGCCGGATAACTCTCAAAGCATTTGATCCTTTGTAATAAATCTCTATACTTTCCAGAATAATCTTTAAAGAAATCTGCAAATCCAGCCTTGTATACTAATTCTAAACCATATTCCTTAGCCAACTTAACAAATAGTTCAAAATTTACTAAAAATTCTGGACAATCGACTACACCTTCTAAATGAAAATCATACTTCCCACCAAACAGAGGGTAACCATCCTCAGGGTTAAATAGTAATTTTATATTAAAAATCCTATTCCCAAAAGATGCATCTGGTGATTTTTTTGATCTAGTAATTATTTCATAAGCATCTGGTATTGTCCCAAAGAAAAATCCATCTGGTTTAAGACATTCTGATATATTTGATAGCATACGGCGTGCCTGCCCTAAGCTTTCAAAGCTATAATGTAAACCAAATTGGCAACTTGCAATATCAAACTTGATCGAGGGATCTTTGTATTTATCTCTTAATGTATCTTTAGTGCAATCAGTAGCTATAAATTCAGCAGTATACAACCTTCCTAAGCGACGTCGTAAATCTTCATATCGCGTTTTACATTGCTGAATTGAGATCTCCGCAATGTCAGCAAAAATAACATGCTCCACTCGTGCTTTTTGCCATTTACTTAAATCACCGCCCTTACCACAGCATATGTCGAGTATTCGTAGTGGCCTACCGTAATCCTTTTCACGTATTTTATCTGTATGTTCCTGTATAAGAACACTTTTGACCCAGTTATTAAAATTTCTTAAATAAAAAATTGGTGAATTGAACCTTTCTTTTAAGCCTTTTTCTTCAAGATGATTGTAATGAGCAGCTACAACATTGGAATGTGAATGTAACTTTTGAGGCACTACATCTTCGTCATCGCCTTCATGTCTTCGTTTAGTGCCTTTATTTTGTCGTTCCATTGAATTAAATTCATCGCTAACTTTTTCATGGTTTTCTGTTGACACATCATTCATTTCTATTTTTTTTTAAATAAAGCTTTTAAAATATTTACATCCAATTTTAATTCACCTTTAGTAAAAATACGTTAAAGACGAAAAATACAATCAAAATAAAAGAATTGAATTGTGTTTTCTTGCCTTACGAAATTCTCAATTCGGCTTCATTTTTTTATTGAAGTGTCATGTCAGTTGTAAAATGACAGACTATATATTACAGTCATTATTTTATTTGCCACAGAATGAAATATATTTATATTTAACAATTTACAATAGGTACCTACGTTGAGATAGATTTTTTTTGTAAACTGAAAGATATATCAATATACATATAATTAAAAAAATATAGTTTATTTTAAATAATAGTTACTAAATAAACCGATCTAAGCTGAAGTTAGCAACTAAGGAGAACATTGAACTACTTCACCCGAAGTTGGCGTTATTTGCGAGCGACGCATGCGCATTCGTCACATCGCGGCACTTAGAAAAATTGCTTTCGGTCGACCGGCCCCAATCCTCATGTAATCTCAGACGTGTCTCGAACAAACCGCGTTATACGTAGGCAAAATGAGCGTTGAAAATCCAGCAAGTGATAATGATTGCGATTCAGTAAGTACTCAGATAAATTATATTTTACCTTTGGTTTCCTTGTATTATACTGTTGTTTGTTAATAATGTTCCTATCAATCTGTTTACTAGTGATCCTGCATACTACAAAGCAAAAATTTTCTAAGTCCCAATATGGCGTCTACTATAGTTCTCGCATAAGAAAGAGGCTAAGCTTCGCATAGTAGTGATTTGATTGCTTTTAATGTATTATATTATTGTTCCTTAAACAAACAAATTCTATTTGACTATAATTCTTAATAAAAAATATATATATAGCTAAGCGTGAAATAAATCACGTTGCAATTTTATTCACAGGGAAAGGTAAATGGAAATAAAAATGAACACGTGAACGGCATTCACAACGGATACAGCAGCTCTGAGAAGCACAAGAGCAGCCACAAGTCTTCTAGCAAAGACAAGCATCGCGACAAAGACCGAGACCGGGATCACAAGAGCTCTTCCAAACATAGCAGCAGTTCGAACAGGTTATTTAACTCTAGAAAGTTCTTATAAATATATTTGCCTTCACATCTACCTTCCCATATAATACCCCAAAAATAAAAACAGGTCAAAATAATACTAATAAAAAAAACTTCACGTATATTTAATTAATTAAATACTAAAAAAATTCCCATTCTTAAAAATATTATAACTTTTTTTATCTTTTTTTTTTATTAGAGATAAAGATAAAGACAGGCACTCAAGTAGCAAAAATCATAGCAGTTCCCATAAGTCATCCAGCAAAGACAAAGAGCGTGATAAAGATCGTGATAAGCATAAGGAGAAGGATCGTTCAGACAAGGAAAAAGATCGCAGTGACAAAGAGAAGGAAAAACACCGTAGTGACAAGGACCGTCATCGAGACAAAGATAAAAGTGACAGAGAGAAACACAAATCAAGTGATGGTGAAAAGAAGTCATCATCAAAAGAGAACTCTTCGTCATCAAAGGAAAAAGAACATAAGTCAAAGGATAGGGATAAAGAAAGGGATGAGAAAGAACGTCACAAAAGTGAAAAAGACAGACATCGCAGCGATAAAGACAAGCACTCCAGTTCTAAAGACAAGCACAGGTAGTTCATTATATGTTAAGTTTTACTGATTTCGCTTTTAAGTAAATGATCAGAAATTAAGGCATGATAGACAGTTTTAATATGTTATGAATAAAGCATTTAGTTTTATATGTAAAAGAAATTGTTGACTGCAACTATGCTTGTGTTTAAGGGTTAGTAGCCAGGTGATATAGCATAATAAAGTTCTAGCTTAATTTGGTAATAATCTGGCTACTAAAGAGCATTATGCTGCTATTAATATGGTCAGTTCCTTGCTCATTTACAATATCAATATAAGTATTTATTGTAATATTACTGATATATATAAGAATCTTGTGTTTGGTATTGTAATATTTACTATGAACTACATTTAGCAATTCAAACATCTCAATGAATTTTTCAAACATTTTTTTTTTTTGAACAGCTCCAGCAAAGTCAAAGATAAACACAACAGTGAAAAGCATGAAAAGATTAAAATTGATCCCGATTTTGATGATTATTCCACAAAACAGGGGCCCAGTCTAGAGGTAATTGATAAAGAAACATTATAACTTTTAAAATACTGTTTGGTTATAAAAAATTAAAAACAATTGTAATCAATGACCAAAATTAAAGTTTAATATCAACATTGCAGATAGAAGTTGAAATAAAACCAGAAGTAAAAGAAGAAATTGATGATGGCTATGGGGGTGCTAATACAACAGTTTCATCATGTGATTACTCAATGTCTCAGTTCAAAGATGAACCTCTTTCTGAATTGCCTCCTGATGAAGAAAGTGCCTCTGAGGGGGAAGAAGATATTCCTCTGGTATGACATTATAATTTTAAAATTTTTATATATCTGTCTTGTATAAATGCAATGAAATTTTGATATGTAACTTATATTCTACTATAGTTGGAGCGTATGGCGTCAAAAAAGCGAGCTGCTAGCGAAAGTGAAGAAGAAACACCATTACTTCAGCGCAAGAAGTCAAAAAAGAAGCCTAAAAAAGGTGAATAGATAATTATAACAATGTCTTTAATTATTCCTATTATGATTCCTTATAAATGTATATAATTAAGTTTATAATGATATGATCAAATGTTTATTAGTTATAGTACTATAAATGTTTTATTTGTATTTGTTATAAAGTATACAAATTTTATCTTTTAGAAATTTATGATGATGATGATGAGGAAGATGAGGCACCCAGTAAGAAGAAAAAGAAAGCAGAAAAAAGAAAAGCTAACAAGAGTATTAAGACTGAAGCAGATGAAAATCCCAGTCCTACGAAACGCAAGAAAAAAGATGAAGAAGAGCCAGAAGTTTGGAAGTGGTTAGTAGAAAAACTTATTCATAATCTTTAACTACAAATTTTGTAACCATTTCATGTATTACACTATCATTTTTAAAATAGTATGACACACAGTACACACAAATTAACTGCTGCCAAAAAATTTGTCATCAAGTCAAAAAATAATTATATCTATCTATCTATTTTACTGTAGCAATACTAGAGTAAGTTACTAAAACTAACACAAGATGGCGCTTCATGTCTTTCGTATCATTGAAGCTAACCTGACATGACATAACTTTGAGGTTATGTTTGTTAAAATATAACATGATTGTCTTGATAGGTATAAATGTATTAAAGTGTAAATCATTTCTTAAAGTCACTTCTGAGAATGTTCGAACAGTACGGCAATTAAGAGTTTTTCGCAAAAAGTAAATTCATTAACAGAACTCGTTATTTTTATTATGACATACATACAATTAATTTAATATGTGTTTTTTTAGGTGGGAAGAATCTAAAAAAGAAGATGGTACGAAATGGCATTTCCTTGAACATAAAGGACCATTGTTCGCACCAGCTTATGAACCATTGCCTGATACTGTGAAATTCCGCTATGATGGTAAGGTAGTAAAGCTTTCCCAGGATAGTGAAGAAGTTGCTGGATTTTATGCTCGTATGTTGGATCACGAATATACTACAAAAGCCACATTCAATAATAACTTTTTTGGAGATTGGCGTAAAGTGATGACACATGAAGAAACTAAACTCATTAAAGATCTCTCCAAATGCGATTTTAAAGAAATGCAAGCGTATTTCCAAAGTCTCTCAGAAAAGAATAAAAATAGGACGAAGGAAGAAAAAGCTGCTCTTAAAGCTAAAAATGAGGAAATCCAAAAAGAATATGGTTTTTGTATAATAGATGGACATAAAGAAAAAATTGGCAACTTCAGAATAGAACCCCCCGGTTTGTTCAGAGGAAGAGGAGAACACCCAAAAATGGGAATGTTAAAGAGGCGTGTTATGCCTGAAGATGTTCTTATTAATTGTTCTAAAGATAGTAAAATACCTAAACCACCACCAGGGCACAAATGGAAAGAAGTCAGACACGATAACACTGTCACTTGGTTGGCATCTTGGACTGAAAATGTACAAAGCCAAGCAAAATATGTTATGTTAAATCCTAGTTCAAAATTGAAAGGTGAAAAGGATTGGCAAAAGTATGAGACTGCCAGAAATCTACATAAGAGTATTGATAAAATAAGAGACACATATCGAGCAGATTGGAAGGCAAAAGAAATGCGTGTCCGTCAACGGGCTGTAGCACTTTATTTTATCGATCGATTGGCATTGAGAGCAGGTAATGAAAAAGATGATGATCAAGCCGATACAGTTGGTTGTTGTTCTCTCCGTGTTGAACACATTGAGTTGCATAAGGAGAAAGATGGAAAGGAATATGTTGTTGTCTTTGATTTTTTGGGTAAAGATTCCATTAGATATTACAATGAGGTACCTGTTGAAAAACGGGTGTTTAAAAATCTTGAAATATTTATGGAGCATAAAAAAGGCAGCGATGATCTGTTTGATAGATTAAACACTCAAACATTGAATGAACATTTAAAAGATTTGATGCCTGGATTGACTGCCAAGGTCTTCCGTACCTACAATGCATCAATAACATTGCAAAAACAATTAGAGGAGCTAACAGACCCAGATGCCTCAATACCAGAAAAAATATTAGCATATAATAGAGCAAATAGAGCTGTTGCTATACTTTGCAACCATCAACGTGCTGTTCCGAAAGGTATTGTTGATTATCTAAAATATCATTTAACTTAATTTATTGCAATCAATATTTATAAATTAATTGTTAATTAAACTTTTAATTTTTAGGTCATTCAAAATCAATGGAAGCTTTGAAAGAAAAAATTCAAACTAAACGAGATCAAGTAGATGAAGCTGAGGCAGATTATAGAGATGCAACCAAAGCTGCTAAAAGAGGTTCAGTGAAAGAAAAGTTAGCATGTGATAAAAAGAAAAAAGCTCTTGAGAGACTGAAGGAGCAGTTAAAAAAATTAGAACTTCAAGAAACTGACCGTGATGAAAACAAAACAATTGCTCTTGGCACTTCTAAGCTCAACTATCTTGACCCCCGAATTTCAGTATCATGGTAAGTGAACAAGATTTATACTAGAATTTGATGCTGCTATATAAGCTGAAATCGAAGCATTTAATTTTATTATTTACTATGAAAATGTGTGTGTATGGTAACAATTAGTCTTACACAAAGAAATATTGAAATTATGTTCTAATAGTATAATATTATAAGAAGGTATATTTTGTTCATCATCCTTTGTAGCAGATAATTTGTATTATATTTTTAATGTTAACATATTAGTGTACTCTGCAGATTGAACCAGTGTTATTTAAAGAGTCAAATTTTATATTATATTTACAGGTGTAAAAAACATGGTGTGCCTATTGAAAAGATCTACAACAAGACTCAGCGTGATAAATTCCGTTGGGCGATTGATATGGCCGGACCGGACTATGTTTTCTAAGTTTAACTTTAGCATTAGCTATACTTTATATATCTTCTATATACTATTTTTCATACCTGCAAACGTTCCACATTATACATCCATTTCTTTATATTATCATTATTTATTTTTATGAATTTTTGACCAAGATTAAAATTCATGTTTATTTTATACATTGATAATTATTATAGACAAAAAGAAATCTGTTCCTGAAGTTTTAAGATCATAATTAGAAGTCTGATTCTAATTTATTTTAGATTAATGTTTCAAGTTTGCTGATCTTAATGATTTTGTTTGTGTTAGCTTAGTTAGTGTTAGTGGAAACTAGTATAAGATTGTACAAATTTTGCAATCAATTTGCGTAAGTAATGGCACATTTTATTAAACTACAAGTTAGACGTAATAAAAATTCATTCTTAGATTTTACAATATAAGATAGAATTACAGTCTTAGTATAAATCTTATTATTTTTATGTTTCAAAAATGACAGTGCTGAATAAGTTTAAGATAAAATAGTCATTTTGGTAGTTCAGTATCCATTTAATTTGTATATAATAGTGAGGCTATTTGTTCATTTGAATGAGTGCCCATTTTCTAATTATGTGGAGCAATTCAGTGTTATTAGCTGAATACAATAAGCATCTGAAATGCTACAGTCTCATGCCCACAAAACTAGAATAATGTAAATTTATATTGTATTTTTGTGCACAATGTGCAGTAGGCAAATGTTGTAAATTAAGATAATGTTATTTTATTTTTATAAACATAGGACCGAAAATTATGGCAAATACAAAGCCAGTCAGTGTTATGAAGGTACAATGTAGGTAAAATTTGTAATATTACAGTGATGTGTGCGTCTTGTAAATAGTAAATTTTTACCATGTCATATTGTGAAATGAGATTATCCCAAATAAAACATTGACACTTGATTTTATTTTTTTATTACATTGGTTCTTCATCAGCTCCGTTAAAGAAATTGACATTTTCCAATCCCTCCGGCATGTAACAAATACCAGAATAATCTCGATGTTTTGTGTTATATCCTTTACCATATCCTGAAAATAAAATATTTGGATTATTGGTATTTGTTATTCTTAGATATTGAAGGAAATATTCAGGTTTAACAATATTTGTATCGATTTTTATAGCGTCGATAGGTGTGTCCTGTATGATTGTCCACAAACATTAATTACAAGTTCCTCCTTCATTACTTTATATAATATCGGATATAGCACAAAAGTCGTATTTTTAAAAAACCTGCTTGTGTTTTATACGTAAGTAAAATGTTCTCCATAATGTGCCCTAGGGAAGTGAACTAATTTTGTAAATTCTCAATTTGGTGTTACAAGCTCAAGTTACAATTTTATCTTCACTTTTCGCTATAGTGTGTCTGTCCATCATCGACTCTGTTACTAGGCAGGGCTTTCGGCGAGCCCGTCTGTGTACGTAAAGTAAGTACAATGCAAGAAGCATAAGAAGAAACCCAGCGATTGTGTTTCCCAGGAACCATTAACATTTTATAATCACCTTTTGCAGACAAGCGTCCTTTAACATATATTTTTGTTAATATAACAACAGAAGCACTTGGGTATGTTCCCTATGATGCTATCAACAAAATCATGAATATTATTCCATATGTACATAAAATGTAAGAGCGTACAATATGTATTGAGAAGCTAGAGTTTTTATGTTGATTTCTTTTAATTTATGCCACAATTATTCTTTAGCATCTTTGTTTAAGATGACCGGGATAGCTCTTTTCGACAACTTTTTTTTTATTTATTTTTTAGCGGAAGATTATTTACATGAACCATTCAACTATATTAAAGATCGCATTGTTTACATCGCCATACTCGTCATACATACCGGTTTTCTATTAAATTTAAAAACTAAGGAAGCAATCTCACCTAAATCTTTCATAAGTTTTGTAGGTGCATTACGTAGGTGTAATGGCACAGAAGGCAAGGGGCCCTTTGCTTCGGTGAGAGATCTCTGAACTCTCTTCATCGCATGAAAAACCTCTGGGCTTTTGTCGGCCCTGGCCAGTCTCACCGCGCACTGAGCGAGCAGAACGTCACATTCCGGCATGCCTATGTGCTGACAGCCTTGCAGGCACGCCACTGCATCAGTTAACGCACTTGGATCGCCTAAGCCTAAAATGCATAAAAGCTATAAATCGTCCTTTCTGCATAGTGATGATTATGCTCACGATTTCTTGAACTATGTATAATTATCGCTGTATCCTAACAACATGTAAGGGGTTGTCCATTAATCACATGAGGCTTGAAAGGGGGGGGAGGGGTTTGATAAAAATCACGAAAATAACACAAGGGGGGTGTAGTAAGATATCTCGTGTATTTATTTTTTCGTCTAATGCGCGATTTTTAAACAAATATGGTCCTTAATTTCAGAATAAAATAAGATTATAGTTTATACCTGTATTTAAATTAAGATAATATTCAGAAAATTTTAAGATTCGTTGTAGGTACTAAAAAATACACGTGATGTTTAGAAGGGGGAGGGGGGGGGGTGGTCTTAAACCTCACTACGTATCACCAATGGGGGAAAAAATGCTAAAAAAAGATCACGTGATTAATGGACAACCCCTAAGTGGCATCGAGCACGAGGGCCGACTGAGTACTGACCGACGTCCTCGGCGGCGGCGCGTACGAGGCGGCGCGCGACGTAGAGCGGGTCCTCGCCGGAGCGCAGCGCGCGCGTGGTCCAGTACAGCGCCGCGTTGTCGTCGCCCGCGCGGATCGACTTGTGGATGGCCGACACCACGTTGTAGTGCTCCTCGCCTCCCCGGTCGTAGAGAATGTGCGACCGCTGCGGATCGGACAATACCTTGTAGATTTTACTTTACTCTACTTTACTTTACATATATGCCATTCGAGTTATGAAAATTTTCAACAAATGGTCTATTTTGGACACATCCTCAAAGTGATTAATAGAAAAAGAAAATCCTACCCTGTTTAGAAATAGCTGTTTGATTTGTTAGTCAATTTACCTAGAATCTTGAAATTCCAAAATTATATAACATTTTATGACGTGCTCATTTAAAAAGAAATGGTAGCAAAAATCGACATATTTTTTTAATTCCACAGTAAATGTTTTTATGATTTTAGTGAAAAAGCAAAACTGAATGGTTTTCGTGTACAACTTACAGGTATTCTAAAATTCAGTTGCTATCAAATATTTCTTGCAGATATTTATTTTTTTCTTGTAATAAAAAAAAATCCGTACTTGCGCGTAAGCAAGATTACCTTTTGGCGCCCGTGAATTGCTGAATTTTTGAATTGACTCGAATCAAATCAATTTTATTCAAGTAAACTTCACAATGAAGCGTTTTTGAATCGTCACTCACTCTAATCTGCTCTGTTTTACTCACTAAGTTTCCTACTAACTTTAATTCCTATTTTCAAATCTTCCAAACTTATATAGTTGCTGTGGCCCGCGGGGCCGGCCTCGAGCACGAGCTCCAACGCGCCGAGAGCAATGCGGGCGTCTCCGTCGCAAATCTCCGCAAGAAAACGAATTGATTTCCTTTCTATTATGTATCTAAAATAAATGTTTTATTATACTAATTGATATGGTAAAGGGGAATCAAATTTTCTTGAATTTTTAGGTAGAATTTCAGAATTTTATTAATATTACACAATAACGGAAGTACTTGGGGGGTTTTGGTACTATTTTTGATTGTTAAGGTCAATAATTGAAAAAACATCACCATCAAATAGTGACCCATAGTATTCTTGTGTTCTGGTTTTAAGGATGAGTGAGCTAGGGAGAACTACGAGCATACACAGGACACAGACATAGTTTCCATCATAAAATCTTAGTTTCCAAGGTACTTGGCATATTGGCGATGAATCGTATGGTCAATATTTGTTAAAGTGAGTTGTAGATACTATATAAGGGCGGTGACGATTACTTTTCTAGGTTCACTTGCCAGTGTGCGTTTCAAGTTAAAATAAAAAAAAAAACTAACTTGTCCTTAACAATTTCATTATTAACCTTATCTTCTATACTATCAACAACGACAGCCAAATTATTCCTTATCACAGCTCTTTCTAAAATCTGCCATACATCATCCACTGTTAATTTGCTGAGAACTATAATTTTGCATCGACTCAAAAGAGCATTATTCAAACTGAAAGAGGGGTTCTCTGTAGTTGCGCCAATCAGCGTAATCGTGCCATTTTCTACATGCGGCAGGAATGTATCTTGTTGCAATTTATTGAATCTGTAATATTTTAATTAATAATATTAATAAAAATAAGATACTGTAAACTTCATTAACGTTATGTCAATGATATTCTAATAAACAGATATGTTATATCCATACTAAACAACAGAAATAAAATTTTAACAAAAATAAAAACCGACTTCAAACAAAACAGTATTTTAAAACAATAACTATAACTACCTTATATAATCGCAAAGCGACTTTTAAGTAGTCTAATATTTTTCATTTCATTTTACCTAGGATGACTCTCAAAAATATGTTAAATATGCAATTATTTTTATTACTTTTTAGTGCATTTTAATTTGTTTTAAAATACTGTTTTGTTTGAAGTCGGTTTTTCTTTTTGTTAAATTTTTATTTATTTTTTGATTTTAAGTGAAGCTGATGTAGACTAACATTTTTTTCTTAATATGGATAGATTAAGCGTGCCGTTTATATGAATCAGAAACTACTTCAGGAACAATTTCAAAAGAAACTTTCCAATAAAGCAAAATTAGACTTTCGAAAATGCGGCTTTAATACGTCATGCGGCATAAACTACAAGGTACCACCCTCGAATGAGCTGTAATCGACCTCAGTAAAAAAACTTTGCAAAAGAGCTATTCGTATACTATGTCGTACATCATATGACATCACATCATATACACAAAATTTGATTAAAGACAGAAAGAAATTCTGCCCCAAATCGCACCCTAACTGTAAGCCGTTTAGGAGTTCCGTCAATACATAGTATAAAACAAAGTCGCTTTCTCTGTCCCTATATCTTTAAAACTACGCAACGGATTTTGATGCGGTTTTTTTTAATAGATAGTGTAATTCAAGGGGAAGGTTTGTGTATATAATAAATGAACAATATAGTAAAGAAACACTGACAATTTTAGAAGTTTGCAATGTGATGTCGTAAATAAACAAATTCTTTAGTATATTTAGTATCAGCATTGCACCCGTGAGAAGTCGGGGCGGGTCGCTAGTTGATTATAATATTAACGATTATGATAATTACATGAACATAACCACGTTCCGGAAGGTGATTCAAATATCCAAGTAACCCATAAATAAAAGATTCGACCGAGTATTGCTAACGTGCTCCTCAGAATTGTTCCGTTCCCTCCCGTTCCCTTAATTTGTCATGGATCCTGTGCTCAGAACCTTACCAAACTTTCACCAAACTACCCTTAAAGTATATCCTTTATAATAAAAAAAGAATCATCAAAATTGGTTAACGTGATATTGAGTTATTCACCTATTTGTCGCGCATAAACATAATGCAAATTTAAGACTTATGTCGTTTTCATACGGATACCATCATCGGAAAAAAAAAATGGGACCCCACGGGAAGCACTACCTTTCAAACAAAAAAAAAAAATATCAAAATCGGTCCACCCAGTAAAAAGTTATGAGGTAACAAACATAAAAAAAAAATACAGACGAATTGATAACCTCCTCCTTTTTGAAGTCGGTCGAAAAGTGTGCCGCGCCGGGGACCGTTTACTTTAGTTTATTTTTACATTTCATTAATAGTAAATAGGATAGCTTGATAAAAACAATAAGGAAAAGGGATAACTAGATGTTTTAATTACGCAAAACGTATTACTACGTAATTATGTTGTATTATAACGTATTACTACGTAATTATGTTGTATTATAACGTATTACTACGTAAAACGACTAAAGGCAAACGTCACAATTAGGACGTTTTCTAGTCTTCACTTTTTGCGCGTTAATAACATATCTGTTTACTACAACATCATTGCGTTATGTATATAATACCTATGTATTTCATCCATAAACAAAACGGTTTGTCTTTTGTATTGAGCTTCGTTTTTCGCGACCTTAACAGCTTCCTTCACGTCATTGATACCGGACATCGTTGCAGAGTATTTCACAAATCGTAAATTACTTTGTTCAGCGCAAATTTTTGCAATAACATTTGCTATGGACGTCTAAAAAATTAAAAGTATTAATTATTTATGTGTTTTAATAGCCGTTATAAATTATTTATTTAGGAAATAACAATAAATTTACTTGTTTTGATTCTATAAATGTTTCTATTTATGAATGACCTCGTCGACCGAAATATGTAGGTTTCCTCAAGATGGTAGTCTTCGCCGTCGAGAAGTTGTTGTATATATACAAATGGAGACCATGAGAACTCATAAACTCAGCTTACCCGGACTTAAACCCGCAATCTTCGACCATTTTTTTTTACGCTGGAAAAACGCTTTACGCGCATCCCCCATGTGATGGAAAGTGGGGGGTATGGGACTCTCCGGTTTCCTGAACGCCTGTTGCGCCCAGGTTCACCGGGTTTACCCACTAAAAAGCCAGCGATACCCTCTCCGTCTTTCGGCGGGCGCCACGGGATCGCTTACGCATGCTACCGTGACGCCCTGACGGCGCAATCTTCGACCAAATCCCATGTAAGATTTTATCATTTACCTTTCCACATCCAGGTGGTCCCCATAGTATCATGTTAGGAATTATTTTCTTTACGAGCATGGAGTGCAACATAGAGCCTTTTCCAAATGCGTCTATTTGTCCGACAATATCATCGAGAGTGTTTGGTCTCATTGCCTCAGCCAATGGAATTTTTCTTGTATCATTTGAAGCTGATGATTTGTTTGGTTTTTCCTTAATAGTCAGTTGACTTTTAACTGGTGTTGTATTTTGCAAATCCTGGAAAAAATTATGAAAAAACAATATAGGAATAAATCGACAATATACAAGTTGGGAAATTTGAGGTTGGTAGCTAGGTGTCCCAGTAACCACCTAAATTAAAACTAATAATAAAATTTTAAATTAACATGGTTAATTTTATTATTAAAGTTATTAATTTCGGGATATTTACCATGTTTTTTATTTTTTTTCGGTGGAGCTCGATATTTCGACATTGTCTACGAATGTCTTGTTCTTTATTCGTAAATATCCCGAAATAAATAGCTTTAATAATAATAATAGTCTTATTTCTCATCCACAATTCAAATAAAACATGAAATTTTAATAAATATTTATAATATACAATTTACATGCAAGTATGCTTTTATGACTACGAACTGGTGTACGAAATCGGACTGCAAATTTCTGTTTTGTTTATTTAAGGAAAGCAAAGGAGGTTGAATATCTCCACCTGTTAGAAATATTAACTATTTTTTACATCGCCAGTGCGTCCCCAACTGTGCCATCCCCTCTAGACAGGAATACAACAAAAAATGCTAAGTATTACTGTTTAGTAACAATACAGATCTCGAGGTGCTGAGTTGGAGGATTTAGTTAGGTCAAAAAAAACTTATTAACACCGTGAAGTGTGAAAGTTTGAAGAGTTTACATTCGCGCGCCTCGGCAGGCATGAAAAGCGTTGGTCCTATAACACTTGTACTCATTCCGTTCATGCCAATAAAATAAAGGGCATAGCTGTGTCGGCTCACACAATTGTGCCCTTTATTTATGTACCTATTAACCCAATTATGTACCTATTAACCCAATCTATGGCCACTATGCCCAAAATTGGCTGGACAAGATCACCATCATATGATGGGTGAGAAGTACCTATCCAGACAGACTTGTATAAAACTCTGCTACCTAGTCTATGTGCTGATCATATAACTAATTTATGTTCTGTGATGTCTAGACATAGCAATCCAATATGTGAGTATTTGTACCATTTAAGTTTATATAGGTTTTGTTGACTGTTATTTTTATTAAAATCAAATATGCAATGAGGGTTAAAAAATCTATAAATGAAAGAATGCATCATATCTTCATAAACTGAACTAAAAATGTGATAATTCTAATTATTTATCAGATGTTTCGTCAGTCATCTAATTTAATGAGAAAGTGATTTATATTGTTGCTTAAAGATATAAATATATTTACAAGTTCTATATGATTTTGTTAAGTGATTAATTTATTTATTAAGGGTAAGATTACAATCAATTAATATACCAAGATATAATACTATCTATATCTAACTGACATTTAAAATAAAGATATTGAATTACTGCCACCCTTAGGAAATTTTAACAACTTGGAAGCCTAAGTATGGATGAATTTCCATATTATATATGCATGGGTTATTTATATAATCAAGAAAAAGACTGAGCCAAAGAATAATTAATTATGGAACACTGGATTAGTAGGTAAATAAACATTAATATGTCAAATCAAATCGGTCAACTTAACACATAGTCTGAAATTGCCAAGGTAACTGTGAAACAAGCATAGAGAATCCTGTTATCGCAAAAGCTTAGCTTACATCTGAAGAGAGCAAAGCTTACTTTATATAAGACCAAGATACCTTCAACCGCTCAATTAACTTTTGTACGAAATCCTAAAACCTGTTATTTCCATGGTATTACTGAATTAGCTTATTAAATGTTTTCTTGTAGGCTCATTGAGGCATTTTTGTATGTATTATCACAGTAATAAAATTCCTAAATTATTATAGAAAAATGGAAACATAGATACAGAAAGTTACAAATATGAGTTCTGGAATTGTATTTAAAAATTAAATAACCACATTCACGGCAATATTGGCTCAATCTGGGGCGGAATTAGTATATTATTTAGAACTACTAACCCGAGATTTTGAAATGCTACTTGCTAAACTTCCAACAACTTTAACTTTTTTCGCTTGCGAATTTTCTTCTAAGTGTGATCCATCTCTTTTCGTACTGTTTTCCGATAGAGTATTTAAAAAAATACACTTATTTACATGGTTTTCTATGGATTGTTTTTCATACAATCTATTACAAACCGGACAAGAAATAAGTTTATCGTTGTCGGACATATCTTATACATGAAACAACGTATTCTTATTTAATTTAATAGACACAAATATTAAACTGTTAAAATGAAGGGAATTCGTTTTTTTTTTTTGTAATGTAATGATAAATACTAAATAGACGAAGAATGTAGTTCAAAATTTACAGCTTACGCAGATTCAACATTGTTTACTTCGAATATTTCGTGTTCGTACATGTACGCTGTAGATAAGTACATAATACATATCTTTCAAATTTTGACTTTTTGAGTGTTATAAACTTATAACTTTTATAAAACAGGCAATTGTTGCCACTTGCTAGTAATAAGAAAACATATTAAAATACAATATGAAATTATACGTATTGGTGGTATATATATGGATCAGGATATCTTGTGAGCTATAAGTGTAAATGATTGATTTTCTATAAAGCTCCAGTTTTTGTCTTGAGTTACTTCCATTTACTTCATTATAAACTTTACCAGCAGCTCTATTTCTTTTTACTACACTAGGCCCCTTACTCTCAACTGCTTCAGCCCACCTGTGAGTAAGGTACACTAGAAAATCACCGCATGTGCGACCCCGTCGGAAACCGTACTGGCGTTTGATAATTAAGACTGGTGTCAAGTCGGGAGCACAAATCCGTAACACGGTTGGAGGGATGTCATCTGGTCCACTCGGATTATGAATATCCAAGAAAAGAAGTGCTTTACGAAGTGCACTTTGCCGGAATTTAACCTCCGGCATCGTTGTATTACACCGCGGAATTGTTGGT
Organism: Vanessa cardui; assembly: GCF_905220365.1. Lineage (NCBI taxonomy): Eukaryota > Metazoa > Arthropoda > Insecta > Lepidoptera > Nymphalidae > Vanessa > Vanessa cardui. The sequence goes on from NC_061129.1 coordinate 11,606,710, forward strand.
GGTGACTTCCCTTGGTCATCTAGAGCCGAGGTCGACGCGAAGAGAGAGCCTAAAAGATCAGTTTTCTCTTTCGCGGTATGAAATAAGAAAATTAAGACATCATTCGATGACCCTTACAATCAAGCCTCGGGTCTAGCGGTGGCAGAAGTTAATGTTTAGCAGTATAACATCAGAGTATATGCTATTCATTTAGTTTCTAATGTGTTGTCGTAAATAGACAAATCGTAATCGTAATAAACGTAAATAAATGTATCAGTATTGCACCCGTGCGAAGTTGGGGTGAGTCGCTAGTATATCCATAAATGGCATGTTTTTTTAAACTTTACCCAAATATGAAAAATATAAAATCAAATCAGAAATCCGATAAAAGAAGACAGCCAGGACAAATTCAACATAAACTCTTTTAAAACGATTTAAAACACCAAAGAAGAAATAATTCGATGGCGACTATCGACCAAACTGTTCTTCAATAAAAAACAAATTTTATTGAAGAACAATATTTAATCTATTTTAATTTAGCTACTGTCTTATTTACAAATGTCAATGACTGCTGACATCAAGCAGTGTCAGTAAATTGAGTAGCTGAATATATTTACATTTTACGTAGACCGTACTGTCATTCTCTCAATGTAAAAGTACAGTTAGATACACCTAAAGTTATAACTTAGAAAGTGCCATAAAAATAAGTGTGAAGTAAATAGGAGAATTAAGTTTTGTATATTAATATCACAACTAAAACTTTAACCAATTATTTGAAGTGATTATGAGTGTTTATCGACCATGATTTTAAAAAAATCTACGGAAAACAAGTCTTCTAAAATCTCGAATAAGGTCATCGAACTTTCTGAATCTGAAAAGGAAAAATGTTCTTTAGAAAATGCCTCAACAACTTGTAAAAGGGAGGTGGTAAGTAATTTATTAAGTATAAAATATTATTATTTAAGGTCACATATTTTATATTAATTATTTTTTAGGGTGATGGTGCACCAGCCGAAAACGAAAAAGAGACTATGGAATCAAAGCAACCTGTAGATGTTGATGAAAAAGTTAAAAGTGTTTACCTTACAGTGGAAATAGATGTAGTTTTCGTGGGGTTACTGCTTATGGCTCTTTGTACAAGGCTTTATAATTTAGAAGAGCCAAGATATATTGTGTTTGTTTACTTTTTATTTATAAATTATATCATTTATGAATATGAAAATATTAATGAAATAATTATTAAAACTTATTGTGTTCATATTTGATTAAGTGGACTAAATCTCTTTATCAAATTTTTATTAATTTGTTATATTTTTATTAATTTCTTAAATACTTTTAGGTTTGATGAACTTCACTATGGGAGATATGTGTCTTTGTATGCTAAAGGAGTATTCTTTTTTGATGCTCATCCCCCCTTAGGAAAACAGATGCTTTATTTTGCTGGGCAAATGGCTGGTTATGATGGTAACTTTACATTTGATAGGATTGGCTCACCATACACTGAGTCAGTACCTGTCAAAGCATTGCGCTTGGTCCCTGCCATTTGTGGCAGCCTACTTGTACCTTTATCATATCAGTTGATGCTGGAAGTATCAACATATCAAATAACTGCATTTCTTGCAGCTGCTTTAGTTTTATTTGGTAAGTAATCTGTCAAATAAAATCCAATTCCTAATTATTTATTGTTGAACTAATCATATTAATAAGTGCAAAACTTTTCAGAAAATTGTTTCCTAGTTCAATCAAGATTTATGTTACTAGAGAGTATACAAATATTATTCAGCTTATCGGGTATACTGTGTGTACTGAAGAGTACTCGGAAAAAAAGTTTTGCTTCAGTTATATGGCTATGTTTTGGTGCTCTTTCTCTTGGATGCTGTTTTTCGTAAGTAATTTATTCGAAACATATAATTAAAATTATTTGACCTATGATACATTTTTGATGATAAAATTAAACTTTAAATACTTATTTCTTAGGTATTAAAATAAAAGGCAGATTATTGACTAAGAGCTTGAACTAAAAAAAAATATACCAAATATATTTGTTAAATGATATGTGTAAAATTTTAGTTCAAGTGTTCTGCACAATAATCGGCCATTGTGACTAATTTCGCAGACCAGATAAATCCCATCTGGGATCATACTCCCTTTACACTTACTTTAAGAAATTTTTGATCTGTGATAAATTGCTTAATTTTGGCCAAGCAAAATTATCTTATCACAAAATAGAAGAAAGCTCTTGTACAAGAAAAGAGGCAAAGGGAATAAATAATAAAGCTAATAGAAATAAGTTAATTACACCAATCTTTTTATATTTTTCAGGATAAAATACTCAGGTCTGTACACATATTATTTAGCAATATTTTTAATAGGAAGACAGATGTGGAAGCGCATCGACCAAATAGAATCGACCTTTAAACTATTCTTGTCAGCTCTGTGGAGGTTCTTCATTCTTATTTTTATACCATTACTGGTGTATGTCGGTGTATTCTATGCCCATCTTTCAATGTTACCGAAAGCTGGACCTCATGACAGTGTAATGACAAGTGCTTTCCAAGCATCACTGAAAGGAGGTCTCGCCAGCATTACTAAAGGACAACCATTACATGTGTCTCATGGCTCCCAAATAACACTCAGGTATTATTTGTACTATGATTTTAACAATAATCCGAACGTCTAGTAATATCATATTAGTTTGTTATAATATTGGTTTACGTGTATCATTTTCTAGGCACTCGCACGGCCGGACTTGTTGGTTGCACTCCCACGCGCATGTTTATCCGGTTCGGTACTCTGATGCCCGAGGATCATCTCATCAGCAACAAGTAACCTGTTACAGTTTTAAGGACGTTAACAACTGGTGGATCGTAAAAAGACCAGATCAGCTCTCTCTTGCCGTATCTCACCCGCCAGACGCCATACGACACGGTGATGTGGTGCAACTGCTACATGGCATTACAAGTCGAGCTTTAAATTCACACGATGTTGCCGCACCGGTCTCGCCTCAATCGCAGGTTAGTTTCTTCTTTTTCTGCCTACCACTTATTAATCCCGACTCTTATGCATGTTACTTTATTAGCTTCTACCGATTAATTGACGTAAAAAGTAGTCTGATGTTTCTAATTTTATTCCATTGTCTCATTCGTCCAGTAGACAGGTCATAACTTAGGTCAAATCCTGAGTTAGGTATATAACGAAATACCACGTTTATGTCTCAAGAAATTCTCAAGAAGGACCCGGAATCAGAAAATTAGGATTATTATACTCGTGCTCAAATACTAGCACGAAGGAAAACTTTTGGTCAAAAGAATATCGTGATCTTTTTAGACGACTGGAATTCATGCAGTCATGGACACCTATCCATGCACTATACATTTCCCGTGCTGTGCAGTTGGCTAGTCCTTGAAATTCGATTTCGATGTCAAATAATTTACATTTTAGGCGGAGGTAAAAATGTTGTAAAATAATATATATTTCAGGAAGTATCTTGTTACATTGACTACAATGTGTCGATGCCGGCACAAAATCTCTGGCGCGTGGAGATCGTAAACCGCGAAAACGAAGATTCAACTTGGGACAGTATTCGGTCCATGGTGCGTCTTATACATGTAGACTCAGGCTCAGCCCTCCGCTACAGCGGCCGGCAGCTTCCATCCTGGGGCTTCCATCAGCACGAGGTTGTCGCCGACAAGGTCATTACTCATCAAGACACGATTTGGAATGTCGAAGAACATCGTTATACCAAAGGTTAAAACTTCTATTTGTTGAAATCAAATAACCATAACTCTTAATAAATAAATAAAAAATCTCAATAGACTCGTTAAATAATAGTACCTAAAATATTAATATAGAATATATGTTCACATGCTTATTATCATCATAAGAAAATAAGTAAAGTTCAGTTAAGTAATATGATAATAATATGATACATTACATCTTTAGCTGAAGACAGAAGGGAGCGCGAACGTGAGCTTGTATCTGCAGAGATGATACCGACAGCAGTCACGCAGCTGTCGTTCTGGGAGAAGTTTCTAGAATTGCAGTACAAGATGATATCGTACTCGCCCGACGCGCCGCAAGGGCACATGTTCGCGAGCGAACCTGCCGAGTGGCCGCTGCTCGTGCGCTCCATAGCTTACTGGCTCTCACCGAACTCTAATGTAAGTGTCTTTCACGAAACAATCTATTCCATTAAACTAAATGACTTAAATGAAAACCATAGTCAATTGAATTAAGCTTACAAAACTTTTCTTTATTTCAGGCTCAAATTCATCTTATTGGTAATTTAGTGACGTGGTATGCGGGAACCATATCAGTTCTAATATTTGGTGCCTTACTCGCTGTGTATGCCATCCGTCAACGGCGAGCGTACGTCGATCTGCCTCCTCACGCCGCGCAAAAGTTCTCTGACGCTGGCTGTATACTCTTCCTTGGCTATTGGCTACATTACTTGCCATATTTTTTCATGGATAGGACACTGTTCCTTCACCATTACTTACCTGCTTATATCTTCAAGATCCTTCTCTTGGCTTATGTCATTGATCACATATTTTACATTTTAAATACCAGTGAAAAGTTAAAACCATTCACACATGTATTCATTATTTGTATCACGATATGGTTGGCGTATATAATAAGAACATATAAGATGTTTAGCGTCCTGAGCTATGGCAATATGGATTTAACTGAGTCTGATCTTTTAAATCTTCGATGGAAAGATACTTGGGACTTTATTTTACATAAGAAAAATTAAGCTTTAAATTTTTCATCTGTGGTAAACAAAAAGAGTATTTTTTTCTAAGAATAGGTTAATAAGAAGAGAATATTTTGATAATTCAATATTAAAGATGCATATTTTTTGAATTTTTTTATCACTACGTATTTCGTGTATGATCTGTTGACATGACCTGTTCCTAATGATATCTAATTAAATTTTAATTAAAAAATCACATTATTATATAAGATATTCATAGGGCAACAATTCCATGATGCCATTCATAGTTATATTAGGTTAGAACAAACAACAAGTCATTATGTGTTTACCTACTCATGACAATTTTATATTAATTATAATGTATAAAATAATAATTGCACAAATAAAGTGTAATTTTTATTATGACTGATGTAACATAACAATTCCGTCCACTACATAATCACATTATACTTATAAAGTTATTGTATATAGAATAAATGATTTTTAAAATACCCTTTGATTTGTTTTTACTGCTTGTTTTAAAGAAAAGGTTTTATAATAATTACAACAACCTTGTTATAAAGTTATTTATTTAAAATGCAAATTACATAAAGAGATTAACGGCGACTGGGTGACGGTTCTACTTCCATTGGTTGTACTGGACGAACTGAAACGGATTCAACTTCAAGTGGTATGATACGCTGTTTCAGTACTGCAGTAGTGCCTGGAGCATATCTGTATGACCCTTGTTTCTTGCCCTGAAAATTATTTTATTAATATGTATAAAAATGCAAAAGTGAGTTTTTTTACAGTCTAATTAAATAAGTGATCATCATCAAACTTTACATACACATTGTTTGTGTTTAAAAAAAATCTATTAACCCTTTCACCGCCAGACTTTTTATCAATTGGCGTGCCCCCAGCGCCCGGCAAATTTAACAATAAATAATACCTACAACAAATAGGGTTGTAGATAAATTTTTCGATGTCGATGTCGATATTTCGCTATAATAATGACATTGTATTTACGAGCTTGGTTAACCAACAACTATATACAGACTTACCTACTAAAGTATACTCAACTACTACTGAATGAATATTTAGAAAATGCTACATTACAATTTTTATACAAATAAGTCGACAAACAAGCGTAGGGCTCATCTGATGGTGAGTGACAACCGTAGCTTGTAACACTAAAAACTAAAAGCAACTCAAGCGCATTGCCGAACACCCCCAGGAGCTCTGGTCACCTTACTCACAGTCGGGCTACTCTATATTTCGAGGAGGATATGTCCTGCTTTAACCCTACCTCGATTTAAATAAGACTAAAAAAATAACTAAAAAAAAAATGAATAAAAATTTTAATTACTGTTCATCAATATTAAAATCTTCGTCTGACATAAATTCGTCATCGTCATCATGATCAGAATCCATATTAATTATTAAGCAGTCGTCATGGTAATTAAAACAGGAACATAAAACTATTACAAAAACACGCGCAACACTAATCGAAAATTCCATACGGTTCAACTCGGTTGTGACGTCATGAACGGTCGTGTTTATCCGACACAGGCGCTGGCTATATTAGCAAAATTGACACAGTCTAGGGATGGGAATTTGCATTTATAGTTGTCCATACAGAAAAAACTAAATCGCTAATTTCTTACAAAAATATATATTTACACAGAGTACAAAGAACACGTTATTAAATAACAATAACTTAATGTGCTTTTTTTATTAAATAACTTGGTATTTAATACAATATTTTTGTTAGGTACTAAATATTCCATATCTCATAAATTCTAACGTTATGTCTCATCACTACGGTCGGATAAATACGACACAGGCGTTGGAATTCAATGCATTTTCGCCTGAATAATATTAGTAAATATACCATAATGCAATATTATTTTATTTTGTTTCTTGATATAGTAAATGTGAATTATACTACAACGACTAAATAAAAGGTTGAATAGATAAACTTTCGAAAAAAATATGTATTTTAGGCTGAAACATCATAATACCTTTAGAAATTGAATATATAATAGACAGGGTTTTGTGTTGGATAAATCCGACACAGGCGGAATGAGCCCGAAATGATTTGTCGGATAAATCCGACTCTGGCGGTGAAAGGGTTAAATTTGGTGCAGCAGTATAAACATAAAATTATTATTATTACATTATTAGCGATTGCACAAGTTACTAGTGAGAATTTTAAAATTATTCATCACTGTAAGTTGTATTTCAATTCAAATTAATTATCAGTTCTCCCAATAACTTATTAATCAAATAAGATTCTTTAGTATCCTAAGCTTGAACCTACCTGAACATTATTTTTTTTTATTCCTGGTAAAAGAAACATCCTGCAGCAAATGAATTGTCCAATAAAGTTACTTTTATAAACACATACCTTAACATTGGCTTCCTCATAAGTCCTCAAATATTGGGCTGGCCCACTTGTGCGAATAACACAAAGATCTACATTAGAACCAGACCCAAGGTCATTGAAGATACCAGCTGCAATTGCATCTCTCACTAATTTTTTTCCTTCCTCTTCACTCATATTCGGCTTCCAGTTTGACTCAAAAACTGCCATTGCTGCTAATGATCCAGAACCTAAAACATTTTGCTTTCAAGTCTATACCATGTTTCACATTCAATAATATTAAATAGAAATGATTTATCTATAGTATAAAATTTATTTAATTATTTTTAGTTTTTACCCATAGTAGCATAGGGAAGTTTATCAACTGATCCATGAGGATAGATACAATAAATGTGAGGTCCAGTTCTATCGACACCCCCAAGTACAAGAGCAGCACCAATGTGGCCTTGATAACGGAACAACATTCTTTTGAGCAATGTAGCGGCAGTCTCGACGGGTACTGTTCTTCCTGTGTGAAGGCGTTGCAATTCTAGTTGAGAAGCAACAGTTTGGGTAGTCATCTCAGTATCAGCAGCAGTACCTGCGCCGCAGCAGTACATGTTCCCGGCTAAGTAATGGATCTTTTCGCAGTTTTTATCAGAAACTACCGTGTTTTCTGTGGCTCTAGTGTCTGCTCCTAATATAACACCATCAGCGTATATAATACCCACAATGGTTGTACCGGTCTTCGTTGCTTTAGGAGCAGGAAATCCTTTTTGTGCCAGAAAAGCATTTCTGAAATAAAATTATTTCAAATAACATTGTTTTCATAAGCTTTTAATAAAATTAGTCAATTATGAATAAATTAATTACCTTTGACAATTTTCAAAAGAAAAACCAGGGGAAGGAACTTCGGGTACAAGTACTGAAGCCATTTCGTATTAAATTTATTGAATTTCAACACGAGAATAAAGGTTCAATAAAAAGTTATTCTATTTAATCAAACCAAGTGAGTTTACAGAATTGCAAATGACGGCTAAGTCAACGTCCGTAGATGACAGTGATAATTTAGAATAGTGCGGTAGTTATTTTCTATAGCAATTTTTGTAGGTAGATTATTACATCCGTTTTTTGTACACAAATAATTTAGATTATAGCATAATTTTTTTTAATATTACTATAAAATATTTAAGTAAAATCTTTTATAAAAAGGAAGGCATCTTGTACTTAAATATAGATTTATTATTTATTCCTGTTACATCACTAAATCTTGACTAGCAACATCCGAATAGTACGAGGCTTTATTCGATTGGGCGTTATGGCAAGATATTTCAACAAAACAAAATGTTTCTTAAGCCTGTGAAGTAAAGCTTAAAATACTTTTAAAAAATATGATTATTGTGGCTGAGGTAGTTTCCTTTTAATCGCTAACCAATAGGAGGAGGACGAATTGTCTGTGGCGTTGTCAAAATATATTTGACAAAAGATGAAAATGTATCGTAGATTTAATGCCTCGTTTTGCTCGTGAAACTTGTTTTATGATTTAAAATAGGTTCTAGTTAGACTTATTCGAAATGTTAATGAATACGGCTTATGTGTTCCTTATTTACTTTCTATCCTCAATTATTGTAATTATTGCCGGTCGAGATTTTTATCAAATACTCGGTGTATCACGCTCAGCAAGTACCAATGAAATTAAAAAAGCTTACAGAAAACTAGCTAAAGCTTTACATCCAGACAAAAATCAAGATGATCCAGACGCTTCCCAGAAGTTTCAAGACCTTGGAGCCGCTTACGAAGCTTTATCGGACCCCGAAAAGAGGGAAATGTATGATAGGTGCGGAGAGGAATGTCTCAAAAAAGATGGTATGATGAACAATAATGATCCTTTCGCAAGTTTCTTTGGAGATTTCGGTTTTCACTTTGGTGGTGAACCACAGCAGCATGAAACCCCAAGAGGAGCTGATATCATAATGGAGCTCACTGTATCTTTGGAAGAACTGTACAATGGAAATTTCATTGAAGTGAGTTAATTTCTTCAACCTTACTTTTGACCAATATGGAGTTATTTCTTCTTGTTATTAATTCTCATTCATTTTCAGATTTAGTTATTTATAGTGATGTATAGATATAGTACCTTAGAAAGTGTTCTTGCCATATTATTTTTAATATTTGAAAAAATTCAACAGATAACTCGTAACAAGCCAGTAATTAAACCAGCATCTGGTACAAGAAAATGTAACTGCCGACAAGAAATGGTAACAAGAAACCTGGGCCCTGGCCGCTTCCAAATGATGCAACAAACTGTTTGTGATGAATGTCCTAATGTCAAACTAGTCAATGAAGAAAGGCTTCTAGAAATAGAGGTAAAATAGAATAACAACTCTTATATTGCATTGATTGCCTTTTTGTTTAGATTTTGTATATTACATTACATATTTGGAAATACAGTGTGGATTTGGATAAATGTTAACCTTTCAACTATAAGGTTATATCTTATCACTGTAATGTATTAAATTACTAAAAAATTTATGACTGTTCTTGTGAATTTTTTACTTTTGATAAATTCCACCCACACCATGAACAACATGGATTCTACTTAAATTGTTTGGTATCAGAGGACTGAGATATTTATATGAAATATGATTAGCATTACAAACACAAGGTACTATCTCAATATAACATATTGTGTAAACTGTGTTTCCGATTGTAGGTCGAAGTTGGTGCTCCAGACAATCATAAGTCAAGATTGAGAGGAGAAGGAGAGCCACATATGGATGGAGATCCTGGAGACTTAGTCATTGTGTTCAAAACTGAAAGACATCCTCAGTTCACACGGAAGGGTGATGATCTCTACACAAATGTTACAATATCATTACAGGTAAAATTGTTACTCAATACTTACTCAGTTGTCCTTAGTTTCGCAATATATGATAATATATATTTTTTTAATTGTTTTCTTGTTTCTATAGGATGCTTTAGCTGGTTTTACTCTGGAACTGGTGCATTTAGATGGACATAAAGTCACTGTAACTCGTGACAAAGTGACATGGTCTGGTGCGCGTGTGCGTAAGAAGGGTGAGGGTATGCCTAACTTCGAGAACAACAATCTGCATGGAAACCTGTATGTTACATTTGACATTGAATTTCCAAAGAAAGATTTTAGTGATGAGGAGAAAGAAGGTAATTATTTTAGTATCATCTTTGCTTAAATATGTAGTAGATCATTTATTTATGACCAAATGGTATATTACAAAACTAAACATATTTTAATATGACACTGTGTAATGACTGTCTTTAGAATAATAATAAACGTAATATATAAAATGCACTATATTCACCACAAATTCTTTTTTCAGCTTTGAAGAAAATTTTGCATCAATCGCCCAACAATAAAGTATACAATGGACTATAGAGTAATTTACTGCCATTATTATAATTTATTAAGTAGTGAAATGTGTGTGTCAGTATGAACAAAGATTACATGATAACATGAGTCTGTGTCGCCTGGGAGATGTGCAGTTTTATAAAATAAAACATTTTATTTAACATGATTGCCATTTTATTTCAATAATTCCGGAATACATAAAATCGGTTAAAGTTTATCAATTAAAAGAGTAATCAGTTCGTAAATAACGATTCACTCCTCTCTCGACTCGATACTGAAGAATCTATAATAAAAAAATAAAAATTTCTGCTAATATTACAACAAGTATCACAACATTGGAAGGATTCATCTAGGCGACGAGGCAGGAGTCGTGGTCGTGCGGCGCGGCGGAGGCGGGCGCGGCGGCGGCCTGCAGCACGGAGTTGACAACGGCGCGCGCCAGGTAGCCCAGCGACACGCCCGGCGCCGCCGCGCTCAGCGAGCCGCGCGCCAGCCCGCTGTCCTGCACGCGCAACACGAGCTTTACGTGACCAATGTGTTATTCGCGTTGGGCGTATTAAAAACCAGTTCCTACCGGCTGCTTCGCTTGCGTTTTACATTTTGGTGTTTAGGTATCACGCATTAAAAGTAGACTATATTGTTCCTTCGAGGTTAAGCTTGCTTGCTGCTTTGACAGAGTTACTTTTGCTATTAAGAGCAAAAACACACTATGTAATTAAAACAATTAAAGAAATAGAAAACCGTAAATTCTGATAACTATTCTCGAACAGGCTACCTCAGTGTGGATCGATGATTGAGCACAACGTGCAATGATTTTCATCCTATACGCGCAAGTTTAATTCTGTGTCAAGAGCGAAATTAAATATACACATGAAAACAGTCGTTTGCGTGAATTTAAACCCTTTAAATATAAATAAATATGAGACAACATCACATACATTACTCTGATCCCAATGTAAGTAGCTGAAGCACTTGTGTTATGGTAATCAGAAGTAACGACGGTACCACACTTAACAGAGATGACGATCTACACATTCTACATTAGACGCGTCCCTGGGGGGCATGTTACCTTCGCGTATGTGGTGTCGGCGTCGTCCAGCAGGCGGTCGAGGTGCAGCGCCTGCTGCAGGTACAGCTCGGGGTTGCGGCGCAGGATGGTGGCCAGCACGCACAGCAGCTCGACGCACAGCTGGCGGCGCTCGGGCGACGGCACGCGCACCAGCGCCTCCTCCACCAGCAGCGCGAACGACAGCTCCGAGCGCGACATGTTGACCAGCGTGGGCTGCGCCGGGATCGCGTGCCCCTGCCACACGCGCGCGTATCATGGCTGTCGTTAGTCGGGCCCCTATCTTTTTTTTTTTTTTTTTATGGTATAGGTTGGCGTACGAGCATATGGGCCACCTGATGGTAAGTGGTCACCATCGCCCATAGACATTAACGCTGTAAGAATTATTAACTATTCCTTATATCGTCAATGTGCCACCAACCTTGGGAACTAAGATGTTATGTCCCTTGTGCCTGTAGTTACACTGGCTCACTCACCCTTCAGACCGAAACACAACAATACTGAGTACTGTTGTTTGGCGGTAGAATAACTGATGAGTGGGTGGTACCTACCCAGACGGGCTTGCACAAAGCCCTACCACCAATTCTCGCCCATTTTCAATCTTACCTCAACTACGATTCCGTTGGGCTTTCGCAGTAGAATATCCCAAACTTGTACGTAAAAATGTTTCGGGACGCGACACGCGCGCGTATGATGGCTGTCGTATGTCGGGCCCTTATTCTCGCCCATTGTCAATCTTACCTCAACTACGATTCCGTTGGGCGTTCGCAGTAGAATGTCCCAAACTTGAACGTAAAAATGTTTCGGGACGCGACACAGACAGCCTTCTAATCTTCTCCGTTGCAAGGGAGTCAATCTGAAAACACGACTTTGTCAATGATGGTCCTGTATTATAAGTTTATTTATTTTAAAGAAAATTACGAGGATATCAAATAAATATAATTATTTATATTGTGTACAGACAGGAAAAAGCGCATGATAATGTCAATCAAGATCAGAATTGTTATGATATTTATCATTAAAACATTATCACTCGCATTTTAATGGCTAGGCTTCTGGTGTTTCACATAAAAAAGCCTATATTATTCCTTTTATTGTAAGCTTGCTAAATATCAAATTTTCTAATATTCGGATCAGTGGTTCGTCCTCGCAAGAGTAACAGATAGACAGACTTATTTTCGCATTTTAAATATTAGTTGCGACATGTAAACGCACCCTTTTTCTTCGGCCCAGTCGGACACGGTGAGCACCTTCTGTAACAACGTCCGCAGCTTAAACGGCGACAGGCTCTCCAGCGTGGCGTCTGCCCGCTTCTCCTCCGGGAACAGGTCCAGATAAATGCGTATCGCCTCCAGCACCCAGCCCACGCGAATCTTCAGAATTCCGCGGAACATATCTGGATTGGTACCGATCAGACGACCGCAATAGAGAACTATTTCCTGAAATAACAATTATTCTCGTATCTTGTATCGATATAAATTTAGTGGCGTAGCTATCGTAGGGCCAGGTGGTGCAGTGCACCAGGGCCCCTGAGTTCAGAGGGCCCTCTTAACTAAACCTTAAGCTGCTAAAGCTAGGAAATCACGACCCTTCGTACAAGACTTCTTATTTTGTATCTATAATTTTAAATGGTAATTATTAGTTAAAGAGGTATGGGAAACTGGGTAAGGGCCTCATTCTTTTTCTATGCACCGAGGCCCTTCCTCACCTAGCTACGCCACTGTCTAAATCAATAAGGTATTAAAACGAAAACAAACCGAACCTGTTGCAGCACAGCCCCGATGATGTCGTACGGCTGTATCGTGGAGTACATAACCGACTGGATCTCGCCGGGCGTCATCGGCTTGTCGAACACGGTCTCCTTGCGCCCGATCACGCCGACGGTTAGCTGTTACATTATAACCAACATTCATATTAAACCGAAATTTATTTTTACCTTCCTATATACAATAACTACTCTTAAAAAATAAATCTATTTAAACATATACTTATAGCCGACTTAAGCGTTAAAAATCAAAATCAAAATCAAAATAAACTTTATTCAAGTAGGCTTTTATAAGCACTTTTGAATCGTCATTTTACAATACAATATCATGTTAATTAAATACAATTATTTCAATTAATGTATCCTGCTTGGAAGTCAACGGGTATTAACTCCACGCTTTTTTATCATCTACAAAATCTTGTATCGTTAGTCAGTGTATCTATATACAAGCGAGGGAGCGGTACCTGCTTGCCGCTGACGAGCACGGTGGTGATGAAGGGGCTGATGGAGTCCACGGTGTGGCTGAGCAGCGACGAGCAGTAGCGCACGGCGCGCCAGTGGCGCAGCACGCCGGCGCTGCCGTACAGCGCCTTCAGCGCCTCCAGCGTGCTCGTGCCGTTGACCTGCACACGCACCGGTCACTCGCAGGTGAGCCCCGCGCGCCGGGCCCGCTGGCGCTCACCTCGGGCTCACCTCGTACATGGGCCCCTCGCGCTCCAGCAGGATGCCCCACAGCTGGCTCTGCGCGAAGATGTTGTCGGTGGTGCGCAGCGCGTCCAGCACGTCGGGCGTGGCGCGCTGGCTGTAGGCCCGCAGGTCGAGGTTCTGCTCGCGGTAGGTGAGCGTGCGCGGCACGTCCGTCAGCGACTGGTAGCCGATGTAGTCGTGCTGCAGCTGCTTGAACTGCGTGAACATCTCCGACGGAAACTCGCCCTGGCTCATGAAATCCAAATGTTCTGAAATATTTACCAACGCAAACCTTCCATCAAGATACTATACGTCATGGGGTAGAAAAAAATTAACCAAGGCAACTATTTAATTGGGATTGTACTACATACAAATAATTGAATAATTCATTAAAGAAAAAAGTAATGAAACGAAATCAACTTACCGATACAAGAACTTGAAATGAGATTCTGAAGCCTTCCGAGGCGGACTTTAACTCCGTCACAGTGACCCTTTTTGAGCATCGCGAAAAGGTCTAGCATTTGCTTGAAGTGTGGGTCTCTCATGTGTTCCTCGCGGACCAGCAAGCACACCGTGGGACGCCCCGACAGGCGCCAGTATCTAGCAGTAACCGAAAGTGATGAGTAATTTTTAATGTATAATCAGATATATGGGCTATTATAACATTCAATTTCATCAAAACAAAACACTGCAATAAAAAGAATGTTTCAATGCCGTATTATTTCGCGATGAAATGAACGATGATAACGTGGTATCTCTCTGGTTGATTAAAGTCATACTATTACTATCCACATAATACATACATAGATGGTCAAATTTAGGAATCAAAATCGATTTTTTTTATCTGATCTGTTTCACCCTTATGTAAAGCTAAACATAAATAAAAAAAATGTATATCGAAGAGATTTTGACTGTCAATTTATTAAAAAAGTATTGCCCTATCGGACTTACTTGCCAACAAACTGCAGTTCAGTCTTTATATCGTCTATAAGCAACGCCATGTCCCGATACAAGTAGAACTCAGACACTTCAAATATCAGCGGATAGCACAGCACCGTCATACCGCACACCCTGTAAATCTGTCGGATAATGTTAAAAATGAGTCATACATTTTAGTTAAGTTATTCAAGTTCATACCTTACTCGTGCCGAGCGAGCCAACCGGTCGTATCGGTCTGCCCGTCAGCTTCAGTTTCCCACACACTCCCAGCTCCCTATACACGTGCACGAGCTGTGTAGAACTGCATATCTATAATGTAAGGTTTAAATACGGTTTATTAAAATTGCTACGAATTTCGAAAATTATTTAAGTTGATTTTTACTCGATCAATTTGTTTAAATTATTAGATGTTAATTCGACTATTAATAGATCCCTACAATAAATATTTTGATATAAATCTACCTATTACTAAAAATGGGTTTCAGACTGGGAAATGGGCCACTACCGTGAAAAATATAACAATCGCATATGCGCTACCAAACTTGAGATGTTAAGTCCCTTCAGAACGCTACAATATTAAGTACTGCTGTTTGACGGTACAATACTTGCTTAGTACCTAGTGAGTGGTCCTAACCCAAGTCTGACATATGAATGTTATTGCTATGAACGCACCTGAACAGGTTCAACTTCATGCGGCGTCTGCGTTTGGATGCCGTACGTTCCCAGCATAGCTTGGAGACGCATCGATTCTGCGATCAGAACGACTTGGACCACCAGGTCCGTAGCTATGCCCTAAATACATATTTAGTGATAAGTAAATTAATACTACTCCTCATATCAGGCCCAGTTATAGTAGGTATGTATTCATAGCGGAGTTATTATAAAATATTTGATTATTCTCAATGTTTGATTATGAATACCCAATTAATAATAATGTGTACATGCATTTATAATTTTATCATTAATTAATTAATTATATTTATTCCGGAATTTTATTGATAACAAATGCAGTATGATTTATTTTTAGAATTTTAAATATTGTACCCAATTATGCATATAAAATTTAAGCTAATTTTATAAATCATTCATCATCGGACATATAACCATATTTCTCTTTAAAAGAACCTTTACTTAAATATTTTACTTTAATACATTATGTTCATTCCAAATGCAAATACATCGAGCTAAGCTGTGTACATAAGCTTTAAGAAGAAGACCTCGCCGTTATAAAAAAATTAATGTTATCTCTCAAATCAAGTATTGAAAAAACGGTACATGCGTACTAACGCCACAGCAACATGAATAAAATGTGTGAACGCGCCAATATAGGATATATTACGTTTTTTTTTAAATAAATAATTAAATACTTTTTTTTGTCTGTATTGGCGTATTTTTTTTGGTGTGTCAATACGTAATAACCGAATAAATTTACATATCTCAAGTAAAAAGTTTAATAATAGAAATTAAAGAAAATTAAGTGACAGAAAAGTGCTTAAAATCGAAACGTAATGAATACGACACGTGACAAATCCATACTGGAGTAGAGTTACCGACCCATGCATAGTTGAATCATAAATTACCTAATACTTACAAATGCCGGTTTTGCCTGCAATTTGTGCATGAAAACAAAATAATTTTGATATTTAATAAATTAAAAATGACGCAAATGAAATAATTTGGAATTTTGTTTCTGTGTTGCCGAATGCCGATTTCAATGGCAGGATGAGTAAGAATTTACATGTCATCATTTAAGAAGAAAACAATAATATTTTGTAGCAGTATTTGTGGATTTATGCGCTTTTAATTATTAAATGACAGCAAAGCTATTGGAAAATATTAATAATGAAAATAAATTAAAATTGCATATACTTAAGTAGTAAAAAGGTTGTATTGTAAAATAAATTTATTGTATCGGTAAACAATATACAGTTTTTGTATTGTTTTGTAATCATTTATATTAATAATTGTTTGTATGTTTAATATAGCAGAGCTATTTAGTGAATCGCATGAAATATGTAAATATTACTTACTAACTATATTTATCTCATCTCGACCTGCCATTGAAATATAATACAAGTATACAATATTGCCGATCCAGTTTAGGATAAAAAGTAAAGTAGTCCATTTGAAACGGGACGGAATCGCAGTAAAGTTTTTTTTTTTGGAATTTTGTCGTTACCCTTTTTAAAAAAATAACTGTTAATACAATATATATATAATTATGAAAAAAGCTAATTTTCTTAATTGGAAATGTAGCAGATGGAAATAATATCTTACATTAAAAATTCAGATTTTTTTTCAGAGAAAGAACATATAATGTGAAATATAGAAAAAAAAAACTTGTTATTGTTTTCGGCATTTTTTAAAAACATTAAGAAGTTGGCGACGAGAGGAATTGAAATAAAATCTAAGAGAATTTGAAATGCAAACTTTTTGCGTAAACATTAAAAGAGTTTTTAATAAATTATGAGACAAACCTGGAAAGCCGAATACCGTCCGGCGCGCCTCGGGCGGTTGTACGAGGGCAGGTACCGCCTAATGGGATCCAACTCGTTGACGTGCAGTAAGCCCCCGGTCAGCAGCTGGGCTATGACGAATAGCGACTGCGCCCACAGGAATAACCCGCCTGTGTCTGAATTAAACGTTACGAAATTAAACCTATCATAGGAGTTAGCTATACCTACTACAAAAAGCTTAACCTAGGGTTACTAAAGAGTTAAGCGAAAGAAATGAACACTGGGTGTCAGTAGAAGAAACATAAGTTGATAGTAAGTAGGAACATGATTTGTTAAATTTGGTCAATGTTTATATTGCAGATCATTATTATTTATTTAAATAAATGGAAGAAATTTTTGATCTATAATCTGTTAAATAGATTTGGTCTCAATACAGAGTAGTAGGAATACAAAAAATCCAGCCGCCAGGCGTTGGAGGGACGTTCGCTATTTATGATCACAATTTTTGGACCATAGGTCTCTTTATCTTTTAATCTCTTAAATCGGAGATCGCCAAGACGCTGCGCGCCTACAACTTTATACTAAATCTGTTTCTAAATAATTACAAATATGCATAATACCATACCAAATGATAGATTTTTATTCTAAATAGCATTAGGCTTTACCAATGAGATTGTTTTTAATAACAAAATAAAGCTTGCTAAACTATTATGCAAATATATACTGCGGGTTACTAAGAATTGATCACATTATAGCTCGGTATTCGCCATTTCAAAAATATATTCTTTGTATAACGAAACATGTTTCGCCAAACACCACAATATGTTCCAATTTACGGTTAAATTATAATGATTCGTATTAATTACTGACCATTTTTGAAAGAATATAACAAATATAATTCACGCTTGTTATTAAAATTAAACAGATGTTTCATATTATTAGCTCTGTACACTTTTATTTTAAAGGTGTAAGGTGATGATGACGATGGCACGACGTTTTGACTAAATTCGGATCATTTTCAGGCGTTATCAGAAGTTATCTGCACAGGTGTGTGTATGCTCACTAACCACTCTCATAATCCAAAAAGGATTGGAGAGGACACAGACGCAGGACCAGTTTATTCACAAAATGTGTTTAATTTTAAAGCAATATTTTTATATTAAATAATAAATAACCAAACATTAAAAAAAATTGGCTTAGATAGTTTCTAAATAGGACTCATACAAATTTTATCATCTCATACAAAAAAATCATCTGTAACATCTATGAAAACAGAAAAAAAAAGAAGTTTGTTAATAAAAAAAGGCACAGAAAATTAGCACAAAGGTGTCATTCTCAATGGCAATACATATTTTACCTTTGTTCTCTTCGTCACCTGCTTTGTCTGTAAAAATTATTATTTTTTTATACAAGAATACCTCACTTTATCAAGTAATTAAAACTTACTATTAAAAAGTTATTTGCTTATTAACTTTTACCAGACAAGTATATATTATTATTAATATATACTCGAGTATGCTATCGAATAAATTTATACATATACTTCGTATTAATTTATTCGATATATATATATTTTTTAATCTTTGTACTTAAGACTTGTCTTAAGTAAAAAGACATTAAAATAAATACTTACTGGCCGGCAGTCGCCGTACGGAGTAGGGTTCACTGCGTTCATTCTCAATTCCCTCCTTCGGAACGTAGTAGTACCATGGAATAACTGGGTCTGAAATTATGAGATAACTTATTTTGTTTGAATAAAATTATACACACATACATACTACGATAAAAAATATAATACTTGACATACATATGTAGATATGGCTTCACACGGGTAAAATACTGATATTAAATATAATAAAAACGATGCTACGACACCACATTATAAACTTCTAAAATTATCAGTGTTTCTTTGTTATATTGTCATATATTATTTACAATAACTTTCCTCTCGAATCACTCTATCTATTAAAAAAAAAAAACCGCATCGAAATCCGTTGTGTAATTTCAAACATCTAAGCATATATACGGACAGACAGCGGTAAGTGACTTTGTTTTATACAATGTAATGAAATGATAATAGACAGTTAAATCACCTCCGTACTCATCCATATATATCCGAGACTTCAGTAGTTTCTGGTACTCTTCGACCTGATCGGGTAACGTTCGGAAAACTCCATCGATAATCATCATCACGTAGAACAAAGGCCACTCTGATTCGACACCCTCGAACTCCTTTAACTCGCCTTCGTTATAGTACCTCCTATTTGGATCTTCTAGGACACACTTGTAGCCATCTCGGCTGAATCGTTTAAATCCATATTTTCCTTGCAGACGATTCAAAATGTTATTTTTAGTCAACTGCAGCAACAGTTCCTCGTGTGTGGCGAACGCGGGAAACGATATCGTTGGTAGAAGAGCCGCATCAACCCCCTTTTAAATAAATTTCATTCTGTCAAATTCTAGGCATTTAGTACCTCAATTATATTTACTATAGTGGTATTTTATTTTAAAAAAAAAAGTTTGCCCGGACATGTATATTGCATTTAAGAAAAATAATGCATAGCAATAATGACTAGGGCTAAATTAAAGCAGATCTTAGGAGAGCAAAGTTATCAGTTTCTCAGTGATGTTATACAAAAGCTAATCCGTACACAATCAAAATTGAATTATAACATGAAAATGGTTCCTGTGTTTTAAAATGTAATAGTTTTATTTATTTTAAAGTTGACTTTACTTAATATGCCATAACATATATAAAAAAATATCGTAAGTACTGTTTAAGAAAAATAAAAATAAATAATCTATAATGTTTTTTAGCAGTAAACTCATTTTTCATGGCCAATGTACTACAGAATTAATTAAAGCATTAAAATTTGGGAACTATGTTCACTAAATATAATAAACCAAGTCTAATAGGCTATTTGACTGGTTTTTAAAATCCATTTTATATTATTTTGTAGAGGTTAAGGAACCCAGTAAAAGTTATTTTTTTTTTTGTTTCTAGTAAATATTTGCCGAAAAATATCATATTAAAAATTCCATATTTAAATAACGCGCGAAAATGCTACTTGGACAATAAGGCGCTGCAAAAGGGTCGGTGACGTCACTTTTCTGTATTTTAATCTGTGGTACATATAGTAGAAAAGCACGGTTTACAAGAAAGTGACTTCATCATAAGCCCGGCCAATCAGGAGCGTTTAGTGTCATGTGACAAACCTTTGAAAAAATGCATTATTATTTATTGATTTTTGAATAAATTAAGTATTATTTTCATCTTTCGTTAGTAAATAACCATTTTAAACTCATAATATACACTGATTACAATAATTCGCAATTTTTTAATTTTTTTTTTTATTTTTATTTTATTCTTTACATCGTCAATGTGCCACCAACCTTGGGAACTAAGATGTTATGTCCCTTGTGCCTGTAGTTACACTGGCTCAGTCACCCTTCAAACCGGAACACAACAGTACTGACTACTGTTATTTATTTTTCGCATTGTCAAATAGCCTATTATAGACATTACCAAAAGTAAAACGTTTTCATTAATTTTTTTTTATCAATAAATAAATGTCCATCATTATATGTTTGTAGTAAAAGTTAAAATTGCATCAAACCTTACCTATTGCAGAGTCGAGATGACCCAGTGGTTAAAACGCGTGAATCTTAACGGATGATTGCGGGTTCAAACCCAGGCAAGCATCGCTGTTTCATGTGCTTAATTTGTCTTTATAATTCATCTCGTGCTCAGTGCATGTGACAAATTTCATAGAAATTCTGCCACATGTGCATTCCACCAACCCACATTGGAACAGTGTGGTGGAATATGTTCCAAACCTTCTCCTCATAGGGAGAGGAGGCCTTTAGCCCAGCAGTGGGAATTTACAGGCTGTTGTTGTTGTTGTTACCTATTGCATTGTTATGGAAAAAAATTGGGTGTTCCCAATTTTGCAAACATAATATATTTATGTATGCGTACCTTGGAGCTGGACTCCCTCGGCAGCATGGTCTCGAAGATGCTCCGGTTGCGGTTGTGCGCGTCGATGTCCACGTACACCACGCTCCACGACGCGCCCTTGTCGCCGAACAGGTTGCAGCCGTTGATGGCCTCCAACGCCGCCTTTGCCATGCCTACAGCGCAAAACTACATTCTTACAACATACATTCAATTTATGGCTGTGATTACATAAACATAAACCATTAATGGTTATATTTTTATTTTTTTGTAATTAGGTATACCAAAAAATTTTTTTTGAAAATCCATGGCTATGGATTCGATTAAAAATCGAATATCCTTAACCATATCCATAGCCAAAATGAACCAGTATAAACCAAAAAAAAATTTTTTTTAATTACCAATAGACGAGGCATGAATCTCTGGTTTCCCATCATTATATTTAGTTCCTCTCTCCCACATACCATAGTCGGGTGTACGATATGCGCGCTCCACATAGTATACTAAGTTTTGTACAAAAGCCACTTCATCCTGAAAATATACACAAACATTTATATTAAAAAATGATTTTGCCATGCAGGTCAACTCAAATTTAAGCATCACTATTGAGGTAGCTGGAAACTATCCTCAAAAGAATTCGTTTTCTTTCTATTTTTTTTTTTTTTGTAAATTAGATAAAGGATGGTTTTAAAAAATATTTTTTTATTTCTTGTTCTGCACAAAAAACACTATTTAGACATAGAATTCTATTTTAAGAAGTAAGGCTGTCCTGTCTGAGTAAATGGTAGCTTATTGAAAATTTTCACTAGTGCAGGGACCCAACTATTATACAAATTGTGTACTTATGATTGGTACAAGAATACTTCAAGCCCAAACAACACACTATAGCAGTGCTATGATACTACCCAGCCAAGTATGCCTATGAAATTTATATATATTATTTAAACAAAAATGACTAACTTTGAGCAAAACTTTGAGAAAATATATTATGAATAACAGTCAAGAAAATAAGTCATCACAATCGTAGATGTCACCAAATGTCAATACAAATGTATGCACTTTTGAAGACAAAGATCATAATGTAACAATGTTAATATGTGTGTCATATTCTTAAGTTTAGTTTACAAATTTTTTAAAGACTTCTAATAATACCACATACCTGTGTGTAAATAATTTGAAGACCAGATGTTATCATTTGAACAAGAAACAATAGATAAAGAGATATCACATCAATCTGAAGGTGATGGTATTGATCATCACTTAGCACAGGTTCACCAGTAGTGAGATGAAACTTGACATGGAGGGCATGTGCTGCACTCTGTCTGGTCTTAAAGGCCTCCACTCTGGCAGATTGTTTGATCCAACATTCAAGTATGCCACGCATGCATTTTACTGTGCTCTGTCCTAATTCATGGGACTTTCCTCTATCGTCATCAATCCGCCTGTGAAATATAAAATAAGTATTATTATCTATAAAAGTATACATATATTATCAAACTTGATATTAAAATTTACTTGAAAACACCAAAATTAAGCCATGTGGGGTAGATATTATATTTTCATGAGTTATTGTATCTTCTAATGGCAATACTGTATTTTAAATTTTGTATTTCAGCTTGAAGTATAAGTGAGTCAGTTAAACATAGGCACAAGGAAAATAACATCATAGTGCCCAAGGTATGAGGAGCTTTGTTCATGTATGGAGTGATTAATATTTCTTATAATGCCAATGTCTGTGCATTGAGGTGACCAGGATTTTCTCTTCTTTTCATTTTCCTACCTATATGCTTGATACAATCCCCATACTGCAGCAGCACAATATATACTGTCCCTTACACTTCCAATATGTAGATCTGAAGATAACACTGGGAACAGCCCAGTAATAGGGCTCTGAAATCTCAATAACTGTCTTTTAACTGAAATGCAATAAAACAAATGTTATATTAAAATAAATAGTACTGTCTTATGGGAAATTACATATATTTTAGGAATCGGATTTTCATAACACTATACACATTTTGTGCTCATATAATTTTATTTAATCTTAATCTCTGTTCGATGAGTTGCATACAGTAGTTTAAAAAGATATCTCATAATTGTACTTAAAACAAATAATTCTGCATTTATAAATTAGGGAGAAAAATGCAGTTACTTGTGAACACTGATCTCTTTTATACTATATTAATAATAAACAAATTGTTCTTGTTTCCCTTACATTCTAAAATGCTAATAATATAACACACCTATGGCATAGTATATATCAAGTTGCCTAACTGTTTCTTCATAGTTGGAAATCTTTAGAAATTGCTGTGCATTTATATCGTCAATGCTCCCTTGGCGGATCATATCGGGGAAACACTGAAAAAAAAAATTAAAAAAAAAAAATAAAGAAAAATTTAACCATTTTGAAAAACAAAAAAGTCCTTCAAAACAGTTTTTAAATTTTGTTAAGAAGTAATTTTGTCTTTTTTACCAATAGTTTAGTAGCAGAGGATTTTAATAAACTCAATATGTTGTTACTGTTGCATTTTGTCTTATCAAGTTATAATTTAGAATACATTCATTTATTCACAAGAAGTATTTAATAATATAAAAGCTACACGCTTAACGCATTATTTGGTTGTGTATAAAATAGTACTATTTAAATTATAAATAGATTAATTGTTCAGAGGTTATATTCAAGGTCAAATAAATAATAACAAGTCAAATGTCAGTGTAAGCAGTACTGCCAGAGCTTAAGCATTATGTTCCCCTTGGCCCTTATTGGCCTCACTAAAAAAAATTTAAGTAGTGGTACCAGTGGTACAATTATAGAAAAATTAAAAAGAGTTTTATCACTATTTCCGGATTATTTTCAGTTTAATTTATAATAACCGCAATCTAAGTTAATTTAAACAAGGCTCCTGTAAAATTTACATGTAAAAAAAATATTACATTTAAATTACTAACATATTAGTTAGTAATTTAAATGTAATATTTTGTAACCATTACTCAGATTCATATAATTAATATAGAGTACATATTTTATTTTAAGACATTGTAATCTCCATGTATTTAAGGGGTAAAATTAGTGTATAGTTAAATGATGTATTTTTTTGCATTTATCGTAAAAAAAACACAAAATTGTACAAAAATCAAAATTATCACATTATAATTTATAATCATTGAAATATTTTATAATTATTATCGGTATATGGTCTGTTATCTGTTTTTGGCTGTGTCTGTTCATTTGATATTTGTTTATCTTGAATTCAGAATTGTAATTATCTATCAGAATATTTATGTATAATCTATGATTGTCATGTTGCAAAATTTAGGACGTCGAGATTGTTTATTTATATTTATATTATAAAATCTAAACAGATGTAAACAAATAATGAAATAAAAAAGGGTTTTCATTTCGCCATTAATAAAATTAATTTTTATTTACGCTTTATGTAGCTTTATCAAAAAACAACTTACTTCGTTTTATCTTTAAAATCAAAGGTAAGCTAATGTTATCTTAAACTTATTGTTATCGTTCAAAAATACTTATTTTAAGTCGAACTCTAGGTTTGTTCACGAATATCAACAGAAAATGAGTCATGATGCAGATCAGGAGCAAGAACTTGAGAATACATGTAGCAGAGATGCTCAGGTTTTTTAAATAATTCAATTTTTATTAAATACACTAACCCCACTTGAATGGAATATTGCACATTTTTCATGCATGATTACATTACGGTTTAGCTGTCTGGAAGTGGTTAAAAGAAGATTCAATTTAAAAATAGCTGTCATTTTCTAACAAAGAGAAAACTGTGTGGTCAATGTCATATTTAACTATTGTAATTTGCAACTCATGATCAGTCTTTGTTATGACTAACATCTAGTTTTAATCTTGTATGTGAAAAAGCAATATATGAGTTTATTGTTAATAAGTAATATTTGAGACTTTGAAATATTGCATCTTATTAATTTAGTATTTACAAAATTGGTGACTAAATGTTTCAATATAATTATGATGCTGTGTTTTGCATTTAATATTTTATTTTTATGGAGGTTGTGGCCTGGCTGTATGTTTTTTTAGTCAATAAGCCCTGCTAAAAATTATAATATTGTAAGTTTATATATTTTCAACATTTAATTTTATCTATTGCAGATTGATTTATTTAATTTAATTGGAGGAAGCTGGCCACCAGCTCCAAGAGAACCTGAGCATCCCGAGTATGGATCAGTACCACTCAGTCCCAGACGCAATATGCAACGTACTAATCATCATGAACGGGTCAAATCTGTGAATCTAATTAATCATATAACTCCAGAGAGGCGTAGAAATAGACCTACGACATCTTCAAATATACAAGTTACAGAAGATTACTCCCAAAATATAAAGATGGTACATGAAGCTAAAAAAAATGAAACTGGTCTTTTGGTTGGTATGTATTTTGTAAGTCTTTAATAAAATATCTGTAAATTTTTATGTTATCTGGATATGTCCTTGTTAAATAGTAAATATTTACAAAAAAAATAACCATTATTATATTATAACTTTTATAAATGGGTAACAATTATATTATAACAACTCACCTTCAATTATTTTGAAAATAATAAATCGAATTTCTTCTTATGAACTCATTCATAAAAAACGTAGTGTTTTCTGGCCTGTTTTTGTATAAACTTTATTCTTTATTTTATGTTATATATACATTACACTACATAATATTTTTATTTACATTAAAAAAAAAATAATAACCTCAACGTCTTACACTTTAGATAACATTAATTTTTCATTACACAGCAATGTCGGAATTTTATTTGTATGTGATGTTAATGTGTAAATTTACATAATATTTCTTAAAAATATTCGTTTATAACGAAATGTTTCATTTAATTGATTTTATTTATAAAATTTAAAAAGTGTTACTTGATTATTTACTGAAAGGTAAAGCCTATATTAAAGCGTATATAGCTTAAAAAATAGTAAATAATTAAAACATTTTTATTTATATTCAATCCTTATAGAACATACATATTAACAGTGGTTTGAAATTAATTACAAATATAAACTTACTGTTGTTCCTTCCATTGTATGCATAGTCGTAAATTATAAAATATATAAACAAAATAAAAACTAAAACGAAATTAAAGCTATTACATATTAATCTTTAAAGGAATGAATACAAAAACAATATCAGCAAGTAGAGCACAGACTGCATACGTTTATGCGTTCTATTTTAGCTTTCCTATTTTCTAATTATAGTCGTACGGTCGCTGTTCGAAATCGGCCGCTATAATGTAGTGTACGTCGAAATGTCTCACTCGTATTATTTACGAGAGCTATCTATCGATGAAATACCTCTCTGCGTACTTCAATATGAACAGAGTACGTTTTAGAAGCAGGAATGAACACGCGAAATTAATTCTATGTTGAATTTCGTTTGCATTATTTATATTTTTCTCAGACGTCTGCAGCGGAGATGGTCCGGAGGAGTTGTATGACTCTCCGTCCCTGGGATCGCCCCGAGCGGTAACATCCAATGCGAAGCCTTCGTGCCAGTCACCTGAACACTTGCAAGATGACATCGGGGTCGGATCGCTCGTCGAAGTCGCAACCGACGTCGATCAAAACTACTACGGCGTCGTTAGGTGGATAGGTCTGATAGAAGGTTAGTCTGTTTTAATTTTAAAATGTTATAAAGAAGAACACATTAACTAAAAGTATTTTCCAAATCAAATGTACTTATATTATTATCAGCGCCGAGAGTGCAAAATTTCATCTCGATCGGTTGAGTGGCAGTGGCTTAAAGTTCATTGGCCTGAGTCCGTATACGAAAATGTTATATTGAGTAAATCTGATAAATGATCTATTTGTGTGTATGCATTTTACTCCAAATATTAAAACAGAAGACGGAGAATAAAAACAAAGATGAAACATGTTACTTTTGTTTCATGTAATGACAGATTGTATCTGCGATCTTATTTTGCTGATCTTTACCGACTGACTTTTTTTACTATACAGTCTCCCAGATCTTCTCTGACGAAGCAAACTAGTAGAGCATATCATAAGAGAGACGTGTAGGCAATAGCTGAACGGCAACTCTCCCTATCCGTCATGACACATAACTTTCCATAACGACACCTCTTTTCCCCGCCGCCGCCCCAACAAACATTTAACAGGTCGCCACAACGTGCCAACTGTAACTTTTGGTTCTATAAGCTGGTCGCCATTACGCCGCTAAAACGTCGATATCACCAAGAAAAGGCCCATTTTATACGACTTAGTTTCCTATAAGAGTCATGTAGCGGTCGCATAAGTTACTTTTTGGTCGCATAGTGGTCGCATAGTGGTCGTATAGAGGTCGTGTGGCAGACTTACAGTGTTTATTACCACTGCTTTACGACATTTGATCGAATAGCAGTATCCAACACGCTTCTTACAAGACTATATTTGTTGTCAATGTGACTGGATAAAATATTAAATGTAAATTGAATTTGAAAGCTGTCACGAAAAAACTTCATTGATTGTGAACATTATTTTTTATTTATTCATCAATGTGTTTACTTCGAAACTCAAGTTCAAGGAACATTGATCTGATGGGAAATTAATTTTATCGAGTATAATGCGCTAGTTTTAACTATGTAATTAACGCGCTAGTGTAATTCATTAAATAAATAATATTTTATTGAGATTTTTTAAAGTAAGTTTTAAAAATTACCTTTACACGATTTAAAGTGCAGGAAAAGACTTTTATACAACTTCTAAACGACGTTTCAATTTATGTCATTATTGGATTTGTAAATATTCCGCCATAGAAAACGAAATTAGAGTTCAGTTTAGTATTTGTCAAGTGTTTAAAACCTTGTTATTTTATATAACTATTGAGTTTTTTTGTATGCTTTGAAAAAAAAAATGATACGTGATATAATAGTTCAGATTTTATACCCATTTTTTTAGATCATCACGAAGTATATCATTTCCATGGGCTTCATTTCTGCTATCATAATCGGAACTATCACTATTACACAATCCAGCTTTCTTCCCCACCCCCCGATAAAAATCAACCGCCTTTTGTTTTTCTCGTGCCAGGCATTTACCAGCAGTACCAGCTCGGCACACCACGCCACGAGAGGAAGTCCCACAATACGGTGTCTATAACCGAATCAATAAACATGCTAATAAATGTAATTTCAATTAAAAAAAAATGTATTTAAAAATCAAAACCGTACTAAATATTATTATTTGAATTAAAATTATATAAGTATATTTAAAATATCATGACAACTGTTACACTAAATGCACTTTCTGCGCTTCGATTAATATTACGTTGCTCAGAACTCTCTAAATTTTGTACGGAACCATTTCCAATTGATCGACAGGTAACTTGTCGCGTACTTATATTCGATATAGTACAATTGGAGGTAAGAAATAATGCATAATTTTTTTTAACTTTAATCTTAAAGTGGCCACTTTTTTATATATTTGCCCAGCTTTTTTTATCCTTTTCAACTATGTAAAATTATTTTTACAAAAACGCATATGAATGGCGGTGTATGTAATATTTAGTGTATTTTAAAACTCTTATACGACATTCAGTCGTATAAATGTCGGGAAAAAGTCATATTGACTTAAATTCGTATAGGGGTTTTATACGTCACTCTAATACGACTATCGTCGGTGTAAAAGTCGCAAAGACGGTTACACGACTAAATATCGTGTAATAGTCTTATAAAGCAGTCGTATAGACGTTTCTACGACGTTTTTACACGACTATAAGTCGAATAAACTATAGGCGGCACTAAGTCGAAGAACAGAATAAAACGACTTCTATACAACGCTTATACAATTATTAGTTGCGTAATTTCTTCTTATACGACTAAAATGTTTGTTGGGGCCGGTAGAGATGGCTTACAATATTACAAACCAACGGTCACGTGACATTAATTTGAATAAAGAATAGTTATGGTCGTTCGTTGTCCGTCGCTCAGACGATGTAATGTGTGGTCGTATGGTGTAACGTGTGGGTGCGGCAGACATAGCGACGGCGGGCGTGGAGCTGGAGCAGAGCGTGTGCGGGCTGGGCGACGGCAGCCACAAGGGCACGCGGCTGTTCTCGTGCGGCGCGGGCCGCGCGCTGTTCGTGCCGCTGCCGCTGTGCCGCCGCGACGCGCGCTTCCGCGACACGCCGCCGCCCGAGCCGCTGCGCGACGAGCGCTACGACCAGGTCAGCCGCTCGCCACCTGTTGAACACCTGCTTGCAGCCGAGTTGCTCTCGACGACCGACGATTGAAAAACAATTGGACGACGATGAATAAAATTATTATTTTAATAGCAAATAAAATTTCTAAATGATTCGATATAAGACCTTATTTAATAAAGACATAGAGAGGAAGGAAAAAGAGTGAAAGCTTACCTGGAGAAAGTGTAATGCTAAATTCACCTTTCTTGACGATTTCTGCCAGTTTATTCTACAGTAGGTCATATTAAGAAATTCGGTTCCAAAAAAACACCAGGTTTCGAATAATTCATTGTTTTGCAGCCGGATTGTCCCGTTGTCACGGGCGTAGTGCCGCCTTTAAACTCGCTGGGTGAGCTCGCGGGGAAGAATCGGGGAATACAGGGACATCACAACTCGTGCTACCTCGACGCCACGCTCTTCGCTATGTTCACCTTTACCAGCGTGTTCGACGCGCTGCTCTACCGGCCGCCGGAGCCCGAGGTATTGCATTACACGTATAACTCGTATTTCCTCATTTTTAGTATGAAAAACATTTCACGGTACTCAAAGTCTATTAATCAACAAAAAGTACAAAACGAATTAAAACTCTCGAAGCTGCGATTCTTGTAATTTCTTCCGGCTGATTCGAGAGTGCGTGCGTGTGGCAGGACTCGCCGCACTACTCGGAGGTGCAGCGCGTGCTGCGCGAGGAGGTCGTGAACCCGCTGCGGCGCCACGGGTACGTGCGCGCCGACCGCGTCATGAAGCTGCGCACGCTGCTCGAGCGCCTGTCCGACGTGCCCGGACTCACCTCCGAGGAGAAGGTGCGCTCGACCTCGCCCACCATTACACTTTAACGTTTGCCTTTTGCTTAAGCCCATTCTAGAAACTTCCACTTACAATGATTTTCTACCGCCAAACATTCGCCCACCATTATACTTTAACGTTTTGATGCCTTTGCTTAAGCCCATTCGTGTAGCTCCCACTTAATCTGATTTTCTACCGCCAAACATTCGCCCACCATTACACTTTAACGTTTGCCTTTTGCTTAAGCCCATTCTAGAAACTCCCACTTACTATGATTTTCTACCGCCAAACATTCGCCCACCATTATACTTTAACGTTTACTTTGCTTAAGCCCATTCGGGTAGCTCCCACTTAATCTGATTTTCTACCGCCAAACATTCGCCCACCATTATACTTTAACGGTTTCGTGCTTTGTCTTTGCTTAAGCCCATTCGGGAAACTCCCACTTACTATGATTTTCTACCGCCAAACATCGTAATATATAATTGTTGTTTCCACCGAAAGATGAAGGAGCCCGTCTACAGGTACATGCACGTAACATCTTGGCCATCAGCTACCAAGGAAGATGGAACATTAAAACGCGACCGAACCTTCGATCAACTACCAGTCCTTAATATTTATACAAAATATCGAGCAATGATAGCGCTGAGTTTATTTGTCTTAGCTTCCACTAATAGATGTAAAAATTACAATAATAAAGATTAACATGTGACGTCCCAGCACAAATAGCTTGCATCTCTCACTACTGAAGTGACTAAAATTTTCCGTTAAAAAGTTAATCGAGAGATATTAGAATATAATATGTTTATTTAAAGGATCCAGAAGAATTTTTGAACGGATTGGTCGCGCAGCTGCTTAGAGCCGAGCCCTTCCTTAAATTATCCTCGGGCCAAGAAGCGTACTGCTACCAGCTTTTCGTTGAGAAAGACGAACATATAACATTACCGAGCGTGCAGCAACTATTGGAACAATCCTTCGCCACATCTGGAGTGAAATTAAGTGAGGTACGTTTTTGGTGACTATTTTGTGGTATATTATTCAATACAAGATGACATTAATGATTTGCTATATTATTTCGTTCGCAATGTCAAGTCGAGATGGCCCAGTGGTTAGAACGCGTGCATCTTAACCGATGATTGCGGGTTCAAACCCAGACAAGCACCGCTGATTCATGTGCTTAATTTGTCTTTATAGTTCATCTCGTGCTCAGCGGTGAAGGAAAACATCGTGAGGAAACCTGCATGTGACAAATTTCATAGAAATTCTGCCACATGTGTATTCCACCAACCCGCATTGGAACAGCGTGATGGAATATGTCCCAAACCTTCTCCTTAAAGGGAGAGGAGGCCTTTAGCCCAGCAGTAGGAATTTACAGGCTGTTGTTCTTGTTGTTTGTTGTTGTTGTAAAGTCAAGGTACCTATTAAAAATGTCCTCAATCTATTTTCTAAAATTGTCAAAATTGACATTCAAGTAATTAGAAATTTGACGTCGTAATAATTAAAAATAATTCTGTAATCGGCATCTCTTAATCGGCAAACATGGCTCTCATATCTCACAAATAGCTACTTTCGCATCTTAGTTAATAAAATAACTATTAATAAATTTCTAAAAATACCACTCTTAATAGTAATTTTCATTGTAAGTATTTTGTCATACTATATGTTAGATTGTTGCGTCTAAAAACATAGTCTGTATGGCAATATGTCTTTTTATTTTTAGTGGGTGCATATTTTCTACCAATTTCTTTACAGGTACCAACTTTGTTTCTATTTGTCTAAATGATTTTATTAAAGTTTTTTTCCGTTACAGGTCCCAGCTGCATTTATTATTCAAATGCCTCGGTTTGGTAAACAATACAAATTGTATCAGCGAGTACAACCATCTCCACTACTGGACGTCACTGATCTCATTGAAGGATGTAAGTTGATATATTATGTTTTGTTACTAAGATTTAAAAAATCATAGGACTATAATGCAAACGATTTCATTTATATTCGTATTTTTACTTCCGACAATATTTAAAGAAAATACACAAAGTAAAGCTTTGATAATTTGATATTTTTATAAATTGTAGCGAAATTTATGTTAAGTCCAGACCGACAGGTATAGCAAGAAAATATTTAAGAATGTCAATTTCATATTGTACCGACTGTAACTGTATCACCTAATATTGTAGTTTTTTTTTTATGTGTTTACATAATTACACCCATGCCGACTATTTGCGTTGCGAACGTAACATGAACATCTTACATAGTATAAACTGCTGCATTTACTACCGCTGTGTGTCCCTACGTATGCTTTGATCTTTAACATTACGCAACTGATTTTGGAATGGTGTCTTTTAAAAGATAGGTGTGATTGGAAAGGATGCTTTTCATATGTAATGCACGGGCAACATAGTAAAGAAACACTGATAATTTTAGAAGTTTAAATTGTTGTGTTCCGGTTTGAAGGGTGAGTGAGCCAGTGTAACTACAGGCACAAGGGACATAACATCTTAGCTCCCAAGGTTGGTGGCGCTTTGACGATGTAAGGAATAGTTAATATTTCTTACAGCGTCATTGTCTATGGGTGATGACTTACCATCAGGTGGCCCATATGCTCGTCCGCCAACCTATACCATAAAAGAAAAAGAAACCGGGTGGGTCGCTAGTCCTACTACTATTATAAAGGCGAAAGTTTGTATGTATGGATGTATGGATGTTTGTTACTCTTTCACGTAATAACTACTGAATGGATTTGAATGAAACTTTACCACAATATAGCTTATACATCAGAATAACACGTAGGCTACAATTTTTGAGGTATCTAATGTGAGGTCGTAAAAAAACAATTTTTTTGCGCTTACATTGCAAACGCTGACTGAATCCAACAAGATAGATCAAAACAATGTACTACAGTATTGTACAACTTAAAAAGGTCTACAAAAAAGTCCGTGTTGGTATATGTTTATATCTTAGGAATAACCCACAATAACCATTTTTTATCCTTTACTTTGTACGGCTTATTTACGAAGCGATTTTAAGCGATTACTAGACTAGACGGGACGAACCTGAAGTCCACGCGAACGAAGTCGCGGGCAAAAGCTAGTTGTGAATAAAACGTATGACCGACGTAGCGGGTGTGAGGTCGAAGGTCTGACAGCGCGGTGTCCGCACTCCGCAGTGCCGCGGCAGTGCGCGGTGTGCGGGTCGCTGGCGCGCTGGGAGTGCGGCGCGTGCGCGGCGGGCGGCGCGCTGGACGCGGGCGCGCTGTGCGCCGCCTGCCTGCGCCTCGCGCACGCCGCGCGCCCCGCGCACAAGGTGCGCCGCTGTCCATTATCTTAACCTAATACTCTGACGACCTCCGTGGTCGAGTGGCGTGTACACCGGTTTTCATGGGTACCCCACTCCGAGGTCCCGGGCTCGATTCCCGGCCGAGTCGATGTAGATTATTATTAATTTTCTATGTTGTTTTGGGTCTGGGTGTTTGTGGTACCGTCGTTACTTTTGATTTCCCATAGCACAAGTGCTTTGACTACTTACATTGGGATCAGAGTAATGTATGTGATGTTGTCTCATATTTATAAAAAAAAAAATACCGTTGCATCTCAACCGTCACTATTTGTAAAGTAAACAAGTTATTTACCAAAATGATTGATTAGTAGATATTTTTTGTTGAATATTGTGAAAAAAAGTTGTAACAAAAAGGTAAAAAATACGATTTCGTATTAAAAGAACTGTTATTGGGTACAAGGTAAAAAAATGAATATATTATGGTTTTAAACATGGTAGAACTGTTCTTATTCGGATATTTTCGTCAACTAGTGAATCTACCGTATCAATTCGAGGTTAATTTTACTTTTAACCTTAGATAATAGATAATTTATTAAAGCGATGAACTTCCAAATCTCAATAGATTCTTATATTTAATTAGTCAGTAGTAAAATCATATTTTTTTTTATTTGATATAATTATTATGGTTACAAAACACCAATTACATAACACTAAATATACATAAATACATACCAAACTCAAAACTGTGCTGTACAGTATAAACTACTTGGCTTACATATGATGAAGTGACACGATTTTCTTTACGCTCAGGCCACACCTCTGTCCATTTGCGAGGAGTATGCTAACATTCTCGAATCGTCACCCATTCCACGCGTTTATATGGAGCTTTTCGCGGTGCTGTGCATAGAGACAAGCCACTACGTGGCCTTTGTTAAGACGGGCGCCGGCCACGACGCGCCGTGGTGCTTCTTCGACTCCATGGCCGACAGGAAAGGTAAGACCAGACCGAATGTAATAATCGAATCAGTGGCGTAGCTAGGTGAGGAAGGGCCCCGGTGCATAAAAAAAAAATCGGGCCCTCATCCCCTCTTTCCCATCCCTCTTTAACTAATAATTACCCTTTAAAATTATAGATAGCAAATAAGAAATCTTGTGCGTAGGGTCTTGATTTTCCAGCTTCAGAAGCTTAAGGTTTAGTTTAGAGGGCCCCCTAAACTCCGGGGCCCTGATGCACTGCACCAACTGGCCCTACGATAGCTACGCCACTGAATCGAATCGACGACATTCGTCTGAGAGTCTGAGACGTGGGTCTGTCGCAGGCGAGCGCAACGGCTACAACATCCCGGAGATCGTTGAGATCTCGGAGCTGTGCGCGTGGCTGAGCGAGGAGGGGCGCGCGCTGCACGCCGCCGCGCCGCTCGACCGCCACCTGCCCGCGCCCGCCAAGCGCCTGCTGGCCGACGCCTACATGTGCTTCTACCGCAGCCCCGACCTCGCCATGTACCGCTAGACGTCGGCCCTTACACAAGCCTTGATAGATATTCTCGCTAGTTTCAAAATTAAGTGAATTATATTTGATTATTATTGATTGAGCTGAGATGACCCAGTGGTTGAGCTGAGATGGCCCAGTGGTTAGAACGCGTGCATCTTAACCGATGATTGCGGGTTCAAACCCAGGCAAGCACCACTATATATATGTGCTTAATTGTGTTTATAATTCATCTCGTGCTCGGCGGTAAAGGAAAACGTCGTGAGGAAACCTGCATGTGTCTAATTTCATCGAAATTCTGCCACATGTGCATTCCACCGACCCGCATTGGAACAGCGTGGTGGAATATGTTCCAAACCCTCTCCTTAATGGAAGAGGAGGCCTTATCTCAGCAGTGGGAAATTTACAGGCTGTTACTTTACTTTACTTACTTTTTGATTGACATATATTTTTTTTAGTTGGAGTCTTTATAGTCTATAGGGGGAGGGTACAATCCTATTCCTGCTTAGATAAACTTATCCACTAGAGTACTCCCGTGGCTGAGATTTTTCAACTTCCACTAGAGTAAACATTAGTAAAATTTAATATTTATTGGAGAGGATTGAAGGTTTTAGGTGTATTTATTAAAGCTACAGAGTTTCAATATGCTACTACTGTTGCTTATTTTAAGTTAAAAACACTTAGTAGTTGGTTTCAATTAGTGATTTTTATCATTTTAAATATATTACTTATCATGCACTATACAGTTATGCAGCCTTAACTACATTGTCAGTGTAGACACGTGCTGTGTCTATTGTGATATTAATATAAAACCCATTAAAAAATATATACCATTCCAAAAATAAAACACACTTATCAAAATTAATTTATTATTTATTAAACTTAAATCTTAATTTTATTGTGTTGATAAAATTGTGTGTATACAAATAACAACTGAAATTATAAACAATGTTCATATAAAAGTAATTATATAAATTATTAATAAACTTAAAATTGGTTTTATTTTATTATATTTAATAATCCTAAGTGAGGCTATGCATGTTCTATAAAACATACATAGTATTATGCAGTAATATTTGGCGAATCATATTAACTTAAATTATAGTAGACAAATGCAACAATTAATTAAAAGTAAGCCAATTAAGATTATCAAATTAATTGAGATTACAATGTACATGTACAAACTAATTCATTTTTAGGATGATAATTACAATTCTTCATGGTTGACCTCAACACTGGTATCACATTGGCACTCAAATTTCGTTTGCGGTACCTGCGTCATATCTTTTCCCACTTTTACTTCACCTTTAATTCTTTTACTCCATTCCTGAAAATATTCAATACAATTAGTATCAAATTCCTAATGAATAATAATAAAATATAAATAAATGTATATTTCAATATTAATTTAATATGAGTGTTTCGTAAATAGTTTCATTTTCATAAAATAATCGTGCTTACCAAGAAGAGAACAGCATGATAGCATATTATGTGCTGTGGTAATAAATGGGAATTAGCAAAAATTTGTGCATTTCGGGCAATTTGGTGTGCCATTTCATCATTTTCTTTAGCCCAATTAATTTTATCTGGTAAATCTGAGAGATCTCTTCTTATTGGAACAAAATGTTCATAAGGCTTTAATTTGCCATAAAAGTGTTCATAGTATGGTGAATCTTGCTTGAATACTAAGGCACCTCCAGATAGAAGGTATGGCAATCTGTAAGCTGCAACTGTGCCATCAACATTTATTTGGTACTTGTACTGAAAAATGAAAAGGATTTTATAAATTCTATATAAATATTTATGTATTTATTATTATGATTATACATACATCAAAAAATTTGAAAAACGAAACATGTGGTAGCTTCGGTCCATATTCTGCTTCTTTTTCACGAAAAAAAAAGAAATTAGTGAGTGAAGCATTTAATAGGTCTGGATGAGCCCTTGCTATATCAATGAGTTTTAATCTCTCAGCGCGGGAGTCCCGCCCTCGCCAAAATGCGCGATCTTCTCTGTCCTCCCACTTACGTTCCACATTACCTTGAACTGATAAAGTATCTAATGTGACCCTGTAACATATAATACAGATTAATGAGGTTCTACTCTCATCATAAAGTTATATATAGTTACCATATTTTTTTTCGTCTACATTAAAATAATAATATGTATTCATTTATCATTGTGTTATTATACTATATTTGGAGATAAGTGCAAAAGTGCAGGGAAATATGAAAATTCAGGCTTATAAATCATCATCAATCAATAAAGGTATATAATAACTATTTATGTTTTGACTTACCTCCCCATGTTCTCTAAAGCTGATTCAGTTATATCATATGTAGGCATGACAATGTCTAATGTTTCATTACTACCACACCACGAGAAGATAGGAAGTGGTTCACTATCCTTGTGCACTAATGGCCAGTCACCGAGATTTATTACTAATTCCATATCAGGCAGCACAACTTTTCTGGTTAATGACAGCAAAATGTTATCAGCGAACATGTTAAATCCTACATGTTTTCCATAACAGTCTCTGTATATTTCATTGTTTTTTATAACATAATGACAAAAACTTGTACTTTCAGGTTTATGGTAGTTCTTAATAATTTTTTGTACTTGATTCTTCATTACAAGATTTTGAAATGGTTTTAGATCCATTTCAATTTGATCATAGGTTAAAGGACATTGGTATTGCTTAAGCCACTGATCCAAATCTTTTTCTGGGCAGACACATTGGTCTGGTTGTATGGGACCTGCAAATTAAAAATTTTAAATAACAAATAATCTAAAAGTCCATGTACAAAATTGATTGACTTATATTCATATAAGGATAGTTATTTTAAAATTATGCCACTGTACCTTCAAATTTAAAAGGTGAATCTGGTATGTGCTTGTTTTTATAATAAATGCTAATTGATAATTCAGTGCATGTCTCATATACTTTATACCGTACTATAAAAGTTCCATCCTTTCGATCCAAATTATTAGCCCAAACACGACAATGGTTGTTTTTCAAAGACTTTCCACTTATTTCGACAGCAAAGTTAGAGATTAAATCTCTTGAATATCTAAAAGAAGTTATGAGTTGTAACAAATAGTGTTTTTTATTGTTATTAAAATTAACAACTTATCTGTCTTACGAGTATTCATCAATAGATGTAAAGTTAACCACGAAATATCTTGCCGGCATAACAATATTTTTAGGTTGTAGACCAGGGCCATATATTTTAATTTTTTGCCCTAAATTTGAAGTCAAAAAATTTAGTAAAACTATAACAACAAAGCTTTTATATTTCGCTAGCATATTGTTGAAACCAACAAATTAATTTGAAGAGAGAGAATAGATTTTAAGAACTATTTACTTTTTCTTCACAAATATTTACATTTAAAAAAGTGTCGGAAAAATGACAGCACAGAGTATCATAGATAATACATATAGACTGTAATATATGAAATGATTAATTTTAAGTGCTACCTTTTTTCTGTATTATCAGTACATTAAATTTGTTTATGCCTTATTTATAAGCACGTTTATATTTTATAATTATGCATACTCACGAGTCGCTACTCCTTTTTTTTCTCGCCGCAAAAACGCATTACGCGCTCCCCCGGGTGATGGAAAATGGGAGGCTTGTGGGACTCCCCGGTTCCCTGGACGCCGAGTGCGTCCAGGTCCATCGGGCTTACTAAAAAACCAGGGGTACCCTCTTCGTCTTTCGGCGGGCGCCACGGGATCGTTTACGCAAGCTACCGTGACGCCCTGACGAGAACGAGTCGCAACTCTTACTTGTCTCCTCTAAGTCCGTAAGTATAAGAAATATTAAAATAGATAATAAATAGACAATCGTTACCAATTCCCAGTATATTTTTTTAACATGTAGTTTAATTTATTTGAGCTTGGAATAAAGCTACCTTATCTTAATTCGTGTCTTCTGTTAAATGCCATATTTATAAAGTTAATCGAGTTTAATTAAATAAATATTAAGGTACATTCATTAATTAAGTTAAAATATTGTACAGATAAAAATTTTAGATATTGTCGTGAATTATTTAGATGCTTAAAACGTTGGCATTCACATTTGTAATTTGCACATCACTCGTATACATTGCATTGTATAAAAGCGATAGACATTAATTAATCAGATTACAAAAAAATATCAATTGGCATTTGACCGATATAGATAATGATTTGATCTCTGATCTCAATTAAACAAATATCTTAATTGATATACCTATATTGCATACTTCTAATGAGGCTTCGATATTCAATTAATCTATTATTTATCTTAATAGCTAATATATAAAACGACTGATATGATATTGTATTATTTTTGAGACGAAGAGAATCTTGATATTAAATGCTTAGAAAAATAACGTAAGTCTTTACAGCATTTTTCAAACTTATTCTAAGTTAAGTTTGTGAAAAACAGTATACTAAAATATTCACTATACAATGTAAAAAATAAATTATAAATCGATTTTTTCAACATATTTGGATTACCTTTAAAAACTTATTGCTGGAAAATCTTTTTAATTGTCGTGTAAATTATTCAAATCAAATAAAAGATTTAAAAACATAATAAGAAAATTGTTAGAGGGAGTTAGCTACTATTTTCATTAAAAAATCGTGAATTCAAGACTTAAGTCCAATGAAATAACTGTCAATTCAAATTGTCAAGTGTCAGACGTCAGACGAAGTGTCACTGTCTAGTGTCTTTATCACATCGAATTAGAAAGAATATATTCTGTGTTACATAGGATTCTGGATTATAAAAACGAATGATTTTACTAGTGATTTAATGAATAAAATATATACAATATGACTACTTCTAATATGAAATTATTGTGCACCGTATTGGGCAAGATGAGGTTGGTACCTATTAAGTCTAAACTTTGAAATAACCTCTATTTATTTACATGATAGGAATCATAGGTTACTTTTGAATATAAAAAACCATAAAATAATAAATAAAAATAATAATTTATTTTAATTCTATTTTTCACAAATAATAAATTATAAAATTTCTTCTCGCTAGAGGCTAGTTTCCGAAACGGTAGTAAGTAGTATTTAATCGGCGACGATTCAAAAACGCTTCATTGTGAATTTTGTTGTATAATATTTGATATGATTTAAAAAAAAATGACCTATTAGTAGACAGATATGACTGAAAAAGACTAATTACATATAAAAATTAATTTCACTTTTTAAAACAGTATTTTTATTAGAAATATATGGGTTGTTTGATAAAGTTAAGTACATTGTTTAAATTCACAAACAGTGTTTGGTAATTTTGAAGATTATTTATATGATATTACTATTGAAATCTCATCTTATGTTCTCATCACTGTTGATATGTACAGAATTTTAATATTAACCTCTGGAGATGGTTTGTCAAAATTAAAATATATGTAGCTAAAATTTAATATTATTGCTTTTAAAAAGGTGAATAAAGTGTATATATAAAATTGTTTTTTTGCATAAACCATGTAATGAGAAAACTACTGATCAAATTGGTATAAGTCTATGACAACTCAATGCAGAATTGTCTATTTATAGGCTAATATACACTTGGGAAACATTTTTTTCTTTCAGAATTGATAATATCACAACAAGATCACACTTCTCTCAACCAAGATTCCGACCTCCATATTGGTATTTACCTAAGGAACGAGTTGTATGTAATATTCTTTATCTCTTTTTTTTTAAAGTAATCACTTATGGTATATTACTTTGATTAATCAAATTCTTTTCAGATGAGTGATGAATTGCTTACACAAGAGAATAAAGATTTCCTCAATGAAGTAAAACAAGATAAATTAATACAGCAATCTGCCTTGGTGTCCCCATTAGCTAAAAATGAACCACAGGAACTAGTGCAATGGAATCCATCTACACGTCGAGTTGGTCTTATAGCACGGAAAATAGGAAATTATCCACTGTGGTCAAAGGATGGTAAAAAGTTCCAAACCACATTGTTACAGGTAATTCTGTAAAATAAGTGTATTTAAATAGTAAAGACAATTTAAGTTATAGTTACTTTTTCTCATAGCCTTATATGCTTATACTGAAATTATTATAGTTAATATGTGTTTTGTGTAAGAATTATAGAAAAATGTTTAATAGTATAGGGAAGATGCAATATTTTTATTTTTGTGTTTATTTTAGAGACCTCCATAAAGGAAAGACCACAAGTATATTAAAAATCTAAAATATTGTAATTTACAGCAAAAAATGCAGTTTCAAAATGTCAATTTAAATTTTCGGGCGAAAACAAATTTCGGATGACGTCACTTCTGTCTGTCACTGGCCCACTGATCGTACTTTTCCTCACTGGCTTTCATACTTACGCATTATTCGACCTTTGAGATACTTTTTTGCAAAAATTTAAAATGGACTATCGATACTCAGGAACCTCAGGAACTCCGTTTCACGTTGCTTTAATTCATAATTATTTTTTAGTTTAATACAATGATGTTCTAGTAAATAGATATGTTATTAACGCGCAAAAAGTGAAGACTAACGTCCTAATTGGGACGTTTTCCTTTAGTCGTTTTACGTAGTAATACGTTGTAATACATCGTAATTGCGTAGTAATACGTTTTGCGTAATTAAAAGTAAAACTAAAATAAAAGGTCCCTGGCGCGGCAAACTTTTTTCTGTTGTTTAGTATGGATATAACTTATCTGTTTATTAGAATATCATTGGTTTAATAGCAATATTTCCATAAATATTATATTTGCATTTCAATAATGCCTTGAAATTGATTTTCATTATTGTTTGTTTACAGATTGTAGACAACCATGTTATAAAATACATACCTCCAGAAGAATTTAAGCCAATGAAAACATCTAAAGTTGTTTGGAAAGAAAAACGGAAATTGGGTTGTCTCTTAGTTGGTTCTGAAACAATTGACCCGAGCACAGTCACAAAAGAATATTGTGGGCTTTTTAACAGTGTAGGAATGTTACCCAAGAAACACTTATGTAGATTTATGGTCTCACCCCATGCAGCACTTCCAACTGGGACACCACTGTTTGCAACTCACTTTAGAGTTGGTGATCATGTGGACATCAGAGCTAAAACGTTAGTTTGAGTCCTTACAAAAGTTGTTAAGTAAATCTTAGTATAGCTTTAGTAATAAACTATTTGTAAATATCTTATTTTGATATTGTAGTATAGATCGTGGATTTCAAGGAGTTATGAAACGTTGGGGTTTTAAAGGGATGCCAGCATCTCATGGTGTCACTAAAACACACAGACGCCCTGGAAATATTGGAGCTGGAGGTGAAAAGGCGCGAGTTTGGCCTGGTACAAAAATGCCAGGTCATATGGGAAACAGGTAAGTTTTGTTTATTAAATTATTTATCCTAGATTTTATAAACCTAAAACCTATTTTTTTTTTATTTTTTAGATGGAGAACACTACGTGGCGTAAAAATTCTACGTATCAATACAAAACACAATATTCTTTGGATGCTAGGAGTAGGTATACCTGGAGAAACAGGAGCAATGTGTTATTTATTTGATACAGTATTACCATTAAAAAAATTAAATACTCCCCCTCCTTTTCCAACACACCCTCCTGTTGAAGATTTACCTATTGAATATCATGATGAATCAGTACATCTCTTTGATGAGCCAACAATAACCTTTGAAGAATCTTAGTAAATAGGTGCAGTTTAGACTATTAGAATAATAAAAAAAACTGATAAGTTATGTTAAATCAGAAAAATAAAAAGAAGCAATAAAGTGTATTTATATTCTATACCATCATGCCTGCTAGTTTGTGTAGCATTACCTTATCCTTATTTTAATATTACAATAAAAAAATCGCAAAATACTTACAATCCTTTTATTTTATATTCATCAAGAATCTGGGTATTTATTTTGTAAAAGATGACAATAGTATTGTAGTTACTGAAGTAATTTTAATAAATAGTTATAACAAAACAATAGTGTTTTCAGTGCAATTTATTTTTACCTATTTTTAGATTAAGTCTACATAAACTCATACAATTAAATCTATAATTGTACTTTCTTCTTATTAGAAAAAAGGCCAAATTTGAATACTATAAAAACCAACTAACAGTAGCTAAATTATAATTACTTAATCTTATGTCCCTTAAACTATCTTAACATTACTATGAAAGTCATTTATTGATACTATAATATTATTACATTCCTTATTTTGACGCTACTTACTCCCCAAATAAAATCGAGCAATTTTTGAAGGACTGATTTTTATTAGCAAAATTGACTTCTCAATCATTTTTTTAATACAATATGTGACTATTGCTGATTTGGGGGCTGAAAGCCATAACCAGGATAGGGTTGTGGAGCTCCAGGTGGTGGTGCTCCAGGTGCAGGGGCACGGGCATAAGGATACGGAGAAGGTGGATATTGAGCTGGAGGATAACCTTGTTGATAGGCATGAGGAGGATAGGCGCCACCTCCAGGGGGATAATTTTGAGGGTTTTGAGGATATGATGATTGTGGAGGAGGAGCAGTCGATACTGATGGAGCAGGACTTCCAGGTTGAGATGATGGATTAGAATAAGGTGGTTGTGTTGCTGGGGGATATGGAGAGGGTTGACCAGATGGCGGATATTGTTGCCCTGGGGGACCACTTTGTGGTGGAGCACCTGATGCTACTGTGGATGGAGGGACATTATTTCCATGGGAACTAGAATTATAAGTCGGTGATTGAGCAGATGGTGAGCCATAACCCGTGCTTGTTGGGTTTTGTGATGTGTATCCACTAGGAGGAGGTTGAGGGGAGCGATTAGGTTGTGAAATAGGAGTTGAGCTATATGCAGAAGTTGGTGTAGTGTTTGGAAAAGGTTGAGATTGATATGGTTGAGGTTGGGATGTTGTTGAATTATAAGAACTGACACCAACATTCGGATAATTAGCACCAGATTGGGGAGGTGGGTAACCTGAATTTCCTGTGTATGCCGGTTGACTTGAACCACGCACAGGATATGGTGAGCCTGCTGCAGCCGGACTTCCTGGTGGAGGAGCATATGATTGCTGACTAGATGACTGAGGATATCCTGGACCTGGATGTGTTGATGGAGGATAATTATTGGGGGATGTTGTAATGGGTGGACCATAAGTTGAATTGGGAGGATAACCCTGTGGTTGTTGAGATGGGTTAGGTGGTCCATATCCTTGCCCTGGGGGCCCATAACTAGCTTGAGGTGGATAGACACCTGGAGCACCTTGGTACTGTCCTTGATACTGATTTTGTGGGTATGGTCTTTGACCGTATGATTGAGTTGGTCGAGTTGGAGTAGATGAAACTCCAGACGGTGGTCTGTAGGGCTGTTGAGGTGATCCTGGGACATCAGCTCCACTAGTAGGTGGGTTTAGTGGACCTTGTTGAACACCAGCAGCTA
Organism: Vanessa cardui; assembly: GCF_905220365.1. Classification (NCBI taxonomy): domain Eukaryota; kingdom Metazoa; phylum Arthropoda; class Insecta; order Lepidoptera; family Nymphalidae; genus Vanessa; species Vanessa cardui. The sequence goes on from NC_061129.1 coordinate 11,651,171, forward strand.
ATTGGTGTGGTGGCTGAAAAATTATAAAATAATATTATGATTTAACACAATTTTCATTTGTGGTAGGATTGACAATTGTCATTGCAGCTGCATACTACCATACCATTCAATTAAAAAATAAGTTGTATCTAGTCAAACAGTGTATTAAAAAATATTATTACTACTATTGAAATATTTGTGTATAAGTCACGCGAACGAAATTAAGAGTTACAGTTTACAAATAATTATTTATAAATTAAATTTATGAAAAACTAGTACACATTAATAAATTTAGATATATTAATCAGCATTGCATTTACTTCTAGAAATAATTGAAGACCCCATAACAATATAATACACTTATTTATATTTACCGGTAGAAGAGCTTGAATATTCTGATTGGCATCCGCCACTGTTGCTAAATAAACCAAATTTCTATGTAAAACTTGCTGATATTGGTGGCATTCCATTAGTTGACCTTTAGCTTGATATTCTTGAATTGTTTGTATTAAATGTGCATTTTCATCCAACATTTTTTGGATTTGTGCTGGACTTAATTGAGGTCGGTTACCTCGAGGTGCGAAGGCAACAGACATTTTCACTTCACAAGATACCAATCTCTACACACTAGTATCTAATTATTTTATTTTCTATATTATTAGTACATACTATACTTCTTTTTTTCTAAATAATGTAAATACAGTAAGCGTCAGCACTCAACACAGCGAGGGAAAGTAAGTCTAAGTAAGAGTAAGCTATTAGCTAATTCTAAACTGCAATAGTGTTGCCATTTAGAATTAAATAAAAAAAAACAATAATAATTAATTAATCCAATGCAGAATCCAATCCAATGCAGCATGGGAATACTGCGATTAAGAAAATAAACAACTCGATTTGATTATTAGTTACAAAATAATTTTAAAAATAAATGCATTGTCTCATTAATAGTTTCATTTATTCGAATTTTGTAGGAGATCAGACTAATGATCGGACATGAGATTACAAACTATTTAAATGAACGGTAAAATCACCAATTAAAACAAAAAATATTTAGAATAGTTTTGATTTAAAAGATCTTGATGAAACAAAAATGCGTTAAAAACAAAAATATAATGTTAATTAAGTTAATTATATGTGCCCTAGGTGAATTCATCTATTTCAGTCTGAATGTGAAAAATGTATAGTATTAATAGTTAAAAAACAATGTTAATCGCTTTTGTCCTTTATAAAACATTTTTAACAATTCCTTAGGAAAAATAATTAACGACGTGTATAAAAAGCAAGTAACAAATACCATATACTCAATCATAGTAATATTAATCAATAATATTTTCTATATAGTACAAATCCACAAAAATATCCCAACTTATTAAAATAATTGATTATCTCTGATTTCATTGTGATACTTGCGATCGAATATACACTGAGCGATTTATGATTTTTGTAAATAATATTTTGTTATTTAAGTAGTTATTAAGAAATTGAGCTGTTTGTAGTCGATTTATAAAAAAAAAAAAAACTTTAAACACAACTTTAGCGACTTACTTACTACTTAGTGCTTAATGTAACGGCAACACTGATTGGAGATTAGACTTTGATCTGTTTTTATTAAAGATTTATTTATTACAATTTGATTATGTATTTTTGTTGACTTACATATTAATTAACAATGGCGTTGAAAGGTATTAAAGTTATAGAAATGATAGGATTAGCTCCAGGTCCTTTTTGTGGGACAATATTAGCAGATTTTGGAGCAACAGTAACAGTTGTTCAAAAGGTATTCAAAATTATTTTAGTAAAAAATTACATATTTTTCGAATATCCTGAATTAATAAGATTTGAGTTGTAAATTATCTTTTCTTTTCAGTTGAATCCTCCTCCCGTAGATTTAATGTCAAACGGTAAAAAAGCCATTTCTGTTAATTTAAAAACAAAAGAAGGGGTGGAAATATTGAAAAAGTTGTGTACCACATCAGATGTTTTATTGGATACATACAGACCAGGTGTCCTTGAAAAGTTAGGATTGGGACCTAAGGTTCTTTTAAAGGAAAATTCAAGATTAATATACGCACAATTAACTGGGTATGGTCAGAGTGGTTGTTATAGAAATAAAGCAGGACATGATATAAATTATGTTGCTATGTCTGGTTTACTTTCTAAGCTCACTAAAAATGGGCAGCCTCCTCAACCACCACTGAATATCATTGCAGATTTTGCTGGTGGTAGTGTTATATGTGTTCTAGGAATACTTTTAGCTTTACTAGACAGAACAAGATCGGGTAAGGGACAAATTATAGATGCAAGTATGACCGAGGGTGCTGCATATATTGGAGCTTGGTTATATAAATCACAAAATACAAATTTATTTAGTGAGGAACCTGGTAAAAATATGTTGGATGGTGGTTTTCCATTTTATACAACTTACAAAACGAAAGATAACAAATTTATGGCAGTTGGATCATTGGAACCTCAATTCTTTGCTAATCTTTTAGTAGGATTAAATTTATCTGAAGAGATATATACACAGGGTAATATAGATATTTGTAAAAAAAAATTTGAAGAAATTTTCTTGACAAAAACACAAGAGGAATGGAACACAATTTTCGAAAATTTAGATGCTTGTGTTACTCCAGTATTAGATATAAATCATGTAGGTGAAAATGTGTGTCATTCGACACGAAAATCATTTTATAAAGATAAAGATAACTACTTTCAGCCAGAACCTGCCCCAAAATTATCTACTTCTCCAGGTATTGCTAGTGGCAAACAAAAAGCTCCAAAGCATGGAGAACATACAGTTATGGTGTTACAAGAATTAGGATATTCAAACTCAAAAATACAAGACTTGATTAAAAATAGTTGTGTATATGCTTATACTAATTCACATCTATAATTATATCTTATTTTAAGGTTTCATTAATGGCTTGTTCAATGTTCAATAGCTTTAATACTGTATTGGGTGATAGAATATCTTTAAGGAACAAGTGATGGTTTTGTACTGACTTAATTATTTTTAATATATTTTTTAAATCAAAACAGATATGATTCTTTTCAAGACAATAAACATTAAATAATAAAGATGTATCCCCATTTATGTGGTCCAGCCTTTTCTGGGCAATGTGAATAATGAAGTTTACAAATGACTCAAAATTCATACCAAAAACAGATTTTAATATAAGTTGGCACTGAGATGTAAATTCTGGCATTTCTCGAAATTCTTTTATCTCATGTTCAACCGAAATTAAATTTTTAAGTAAAGAATTCCACACAATCTCAATGTTGCAAGCATTAACAAAATTATGATTTATAGAAATAGTATCAAGGTCATTGAAAACTTGGTGATGCCATCCAGAAGGAACAAAAAGTCCATCACCTTTTTCTTGAATAATTTCAAAATAGTTGATGTTATGAAATTTTTCAGAATCAAATAATAAAGGTAGATTCCCCAGAGTATCCTTTAATTTATCTTCTTCTCCTGGTGGAAGCAATATCCATTTTTTTCTTCCAGTTACATTAACTGACCAGCTATATGATGTATAAACATCAGCATGAAATGGTGTCCTAAAACATTATAAAAGTTATTTTTCTAAAATAATTTAAGTAATTTAATTTATTTCAAACATAACTACATTAAAAATTACCATGAATTTTTAGGACCAATATAAACAAACATAAAGTCATCATCTTTGGTATCAATGGCATATTCGTTAAGCCAATCCGATGCAAACACTTCTGGTACTTCATAGAAGTAATTATCTAGTGTAAGCCTTCTTAAGTGCCAGTCTTTCAGATACAAAAGCTTTTCTGAACTTTTACTTCTTAAGTAGCTCATATAATTTTCTACTTTCATGTCAGATTTACACTGAGCATTGAAGTTTATTTGATTGCAGTCTGCAACAGGAGCTTCCATCTGACCATACTGCTTAATAAAGTAATCGTAATTTATGGTATCGTTTTCAACCCATAGTTGAGAACATTTCCAAGTTTGAGTAATATTTTTTATGAGACAAGGCAAATTTCGCAGCATATGTTTTTTGAAAAAATCGTCATAATGCAATTGATTACAATCATAAGACTTTATTTCGATTTGAGAATAGTCATATTCGAAAAACTCTTCAAATTTGGCATCTAGGCCGATTTCAAGTTTTATTCTCTTATCACACATTCTCATACTATGTAGTTATATAAAATATGTCACTAAAGGTTTTTTCGTCGACCATATAAGCAAAATTGTCTTAATAAATAATGATAGTTGAACATTTGACTTTTGATCGGATTTAAATAATCAAATGTAATTTTATAAAATATATAGATTGGGATTTTCTTATATAAATATTCAAGCCGTAATATGATTGTCAATCAAGTTGTCAATGTCATTTGTCATGTTAAATTTGAAAAGCTGATCTCGGATATTTGTATTTTGTGCTCATACTATGCTATTTCAAACACAATTATTTTCCCCTTAGTCAAAAGTCCTCTATTTATTTGTGTTTGTAATAGATTTTGTAATGAATGTTCATACTGAATGATATTATGTTATAGTAGTGTTCCCTTTTTAAAGCTACGATACAAAATATGTAGCTTATGCCCTAACTAACGTTTGAAAGTTAATGGTGATATACTTAGCATTGAACAAAGATCTCGACGTATTATGAAGATTGAATTGGTCTTGATTTAACAAGATATACCTGTCTGGTCTGAATGTGTGTTTATAACGAAGCAGTATAATGTACAGTAGTATCACAATATGTATGACTATTACTAAACGCGCTGTTCAGTTATTTACATTTAGTTTTAACCACGGAAGTAAGGATGAACTTCAAATGCCAAATATACAACTCCGCAAAGTTAATAAATCTTATCTAGGAGCGAGGTATTATTTGAGTCTACTTAGCCTTTTCTTAAATTGAAATTTGTTGTAAAAAATAACACAACCACATAAATACAAGTTTATCCAGATGGTAAAAAGCGTGAGCTAGTACGTTTACTTTTACAAAATATAGAGCATAAATTTAATTGTATTTGAAAGACATAACTTTTGTATTTAAAATAACGACACGACTGCTAGTAAAAGCTTACTTAGAAAAAATATATTTATATTTAGTGTATGCTTAATGTTTCAAATTGCATATGTTTTAGATGATAACGCAGTCCGAGAGAAAATTGAGGTTAATAAGTATAGTAGAAAACATAATAACTTAGAAATATTATTTTTTGATCTCTCAGATACATTCTAAGACACTCTTGTTAAAAATAGCAAAATAATCGAGAACTAAATCAAATTACTGTATTAACTTTAACAAAACACATTATGTTAACTTGTTTTATAAATTATTAAACTTATTAACTTAGATCAATAGTTATCGGATGTAATATGATTATGAGTTAATAAAAGGTGATCGTCTCCATGACTGACGTAAAACCTCAAAGTTCTTTATTAAACAGAAATATACTCGCATTTTTGTTTAATTCAATATTGTAATTCACAGTAGCAAAAATAATCTTCTTAAGATCTTCACAATCGCACGATGCTAAGCATCAGTCATCGCCGAAGCTTAAGCTGGCCGCTGTTTATTGATATAAATGAAAAAAAAAAACAAATAAGAATTTAAAATTTGTCCAAAAATATAGAAAATCGATGTGACAGTAATATATCGATTTAATTTCGATGACATTAAACAAGTTTTTTTTCTACAGTCTGTTTTATAAACATTGTAAATGAAAGACAAATATTTCGTTAATCTGTGGATGGCGGTGCTTGGGGAAACTACGCCAAGTTATTTGTTTCGTACAACATACGATTGTTTTAATAATTTCGTGTTATTTGTTAGTTTCGATTTTAGTTCTATTAAAAAATGTTGCAAAAATATATTGTTTGTCGATAATAATTATGTGTCTCTGTGAAATCATTAATTTCTATACCACTAAATTTCTTGGCGGTAACAATATCATGATTACCAACAAAAATATTGTGCTTATAAGAAACTTATTGGCCGGGAAGTTCTAGTAATTTTTACTACCCTTACAATTAGCAACTTTTTAAATTTTGCTTTCAATACATTAGAGACATTATTAATATAAAAGTCCGTCGAAATGAATGATGTTCGTGATAAAGTTGTTGCTGGATCCTCATCGTGGGAGACTGCACCAAATCTTAGTGATTCTTCGCCAGAGATCCAGTCATCTCCTGGCGGAAGTGGTGACACGCCACAGACACCTGGTGCACCGGCCCCCTTAGCTCCACATCTTGCCGCAGAATTGCATCCCGATCTTTTGCAACAAGGATGGCGCAAGTACTGGTCTAGGCGAGAAAATAGACCGTACTTTTGGAATAAAATATCGGGCGAGTCGATGTGGGAACTACCAGCAGTAAAAAGAGATTTTGATCCAATAACAGATCCACTTGGTATATGCCATACAGGTCCACCTAATGCTGGAAGTGTAACTCCTAGTGCTAGTAAGCGTCGTCCATCAGAAGACAATGGACCTCCTCCGAAGAAGTTTGTTCTTGCTGGACCTTGGGACATTGAGGTTCCTACAAATGTCGTTATATATGAACGGCCACCAACAATTTGTCCACATCCACATCCTGAAATAGAAGGTTTTCGATTTACTCTAGCAAACAAATTAAGGCAATGTTATCAGGAGTTGTGTCATACACGAGAAAGTATAGATGCACCAAAGGATTCTTTTAATAGATGGTTAATGGAAAGAAAAGTAAACGATCAGGGTGGGTCTGATCCTTTGCTCCCAAGCCATTGCTTTCCTGAGATATCGCGGTCTATGTATGAGGAAATTATGAATGATATTCCTATTAAATTAACTCATCCCAAGTTTACTGGTGATGCTAGAAAACAATTGTCGCGCTATGCAGAGGCGGCAAAAAAAATGATTGAGTCGAGAAATGCATCACCTGAGAGTAGGAAGGTAGTTAAGTGGAATGCAGAGGACACATTCCAATGGTTAAGGCGTACAGTTGGGGCTACTTATGATGACTTCCAAGATCGATTAGCGCACTTAAGAGTGAGTCGTTACAATTTTATATTAAAAAATAAGAAATAAGTTTAGTATGAATTAATTCAAAAAAATCCATAAAGCATTTGTTGTATGCCTCCGAATTTTTTTTTTATTTACAAATTTTATTTATCTTTATTATTATTTTATTATGTGTATGAAAAAGAAAATATTGTAACATATATGGGTTTCATCAAGACAGCTTTATAATCAATAGCTTTTATTTTAATAAAAAATTAAATGATCATTGTAGAGACAGTGTCAGCCGCATTTAGCTGAGACAGCTAAAGCATCAGTAGAGGGAATCTGCTTGAAGATCTACCACCTGTCGGCTGAATATGCTCGGAAGATAAGAGAGAAACATAGTATTTTATTGAAAGAAAATGGAATACAGGTACATGATGCAATAAAATAAATTATGTTAAGGTTCCAATAAGAGAAAATACAAAATCAATCTGAAATTTTTATACTATATAGAGTTTTTATTGTTATTTTGTATCCACAGACTTGTCTATATGATATTACAGCTTAGAGTTTGTAGTTAATTGTTTAAGATTAATTGTCTTTAAACTTTTATAATTAATTACAAGAAAAGTGTACTCAAACTGGATTTTTTGCTGAAAAAGGGTTTTAATTGCAAATATATAATAAAATTATACATATAATAAAATTGGAGTGTCTGTTTGTTATATTAAAATAGCCCTTTTTACTCAATGCCGTTGTATTTATACATGGTACATATACCAAAAAAAGGTTTTTTTTTACAATTTTTGTTGGTCTGTCTGTCTGTTTGTTCTGGCTAATCTCTGGAACGGCTGGACCGATTTTGACGGGACTTTCACTGGCAGATAAGTGTTATAATAGGGAGTAACTTAGGCTACAATATTATTTTTTTGTTTAATTCAAACGCGTACAAGGTCGCGGGCACATCCAGTATAATATAACATTTTTATGCTCAGTAATTACATGTGGACGATATATATGTATAATGAGCAAATGATTACATTAAACATTGACTGAATTTAAAAATAGAAAAAGTCAATAAAAATAATATATAATAATTGTATTGGTTTGCTCTTCTCTTCTCTCTCTAATAAGGGGTTGTCCATTAATCACGTGGGGCTTGAAAGGGGGGGGAGGGGTTTGATAAAAATCACGAAAATAACACAGGGGGGGGGGTGTAGTAAGATATCTCGTGTATTTATTTTTTCGTCTAATGCGCGATTTTTAAACAAATATGGTCCTTAATATCAAAATAAAATAAGATTATAGTTTATACCTGTATTTAAATTAAGATAATATTCAGAAAATTTTAAGATTCGTTGTAGGTACTAAAAATACACGTGATGTTGAGTAGGGGGAGGGGGGGTGGTCTTAAACCTCACTACGTATCACCAATGGGGGAGGGGTCGTTAAAAAATGGTAAAAAAAGATCACGTGATTAATGGACAACCCCTAACATGATAACGTGCGCGCGCCAGGAGCTGCCGGCGCCGCTGCAGCAGGCGGCGCTGCGCAAGGTGTGGTGCTACCCCGTGCAGTTCGCGCTGCCCGCGCCGCGCTCGCCGCTCGTCGAGCACTTCCTGGACCGCGACCAGGCGCTGCTGCGCTACCTCGGCGACACCCAAGTGCTCAACGCGACCTACCTGCAGAAACTTGTGAGTCAGACTCGTTTCGTATATCTCATTCCTGAATGAATACTCACCGAAATCAAAGTCACTAACTTTTGGTAAGTGTGGTTACAACCACACATACTCATAATATCACCTTTTAAGTTTAGTGAAGGAAATAAATATATTTTTGTTCATTAATTTTTAAAATTGATCCAATAAGTTACAATAATAATAACTTTTTTATTATTTAATTTTGATGTTTGTCGCTATTTTAATGAGAGTGCATAACGTGCATAACATAACGTGTGCAGGAACACCTGTACCGCTACAGCTGCTTCGACGACAAGAAGTTCGAGCAGTTCGTGTCGCGCGTGTGGTGCGTGCTGCGGCGCTACGCGGCGTGGGCGGGCGCGGCGGGCGACGCGCACGTGGCGCAGATGGCGCTGCCCGTGCCCGTGCTCGAGTGCCTGCACCGCTGCTTCGGCGTCACCTTCGAGTGCTTCGCCAGCCCGCTCGACTGCTACTTCCGCCAGTACTGCTCCGCCTTCGCCGACACCGACTGCTATTTCGGATCGCGCGGGTCAGTCCCACTCGAAATATGTACTGTGCTTTTTATTATCAACATCGAGTGTTGATGGTATCTATGAATATATAATATAATGACGTATAGTACGACACAACTTATATGTCGCATCGGCTAAATTCGTGAAACCGATCACATCCGAACTAAGTACGCTATCCCAAATTATCAATATTTATTTCTCATGCGACTATGATCTTTACACAAACGTAATAACTTGTAATATCACGTGACCTAATATATTCGTCAATTTGACGCGTCGATTTACATGCACTCGCTTTCTCTGACACGTGAATCTATAGCGACGAATAGCGTCGAATGGCGCGATATTATGAGCTATTTCTATTGGTTGTGTATATCGGCAGTAATCGGTTTTATTTTCATTCCATTGCATTTTCCGATGCTACATCTAATTTGTGTCGTACTATAACTATACTCCAGCCACATTCGATCTGGAATTTTAGTAAACAAACCTTGAGTCATCATAATTAGGGTTGATACACTCTTAATAAAAAATAATAATTATTATAATTACAACTATATTCATTATAACACCATTTCCTGTTTAAACACAAAAAATTTAATTTAATACAGTATCCAAAAATTTTATTTAGCCGGTCAATACATAATTTATATGAAAATTAGCTTAAAATAAAAGTTTAAAAATCTTAATTTAACAATATAATATTACTACAAAACTAACAACCCTATATTTTAAAACTGACGTAAAGAAATCGCAGGTTTGTAACATTTGGAGTGTTTTTTAAGCAATTGGCAGATTTGGGAAGGTATATAATAGCGATACAGGCTCTTCGTAATTAGTGGTGTATATTTTTGGTCATATTATAATGGCAGTATAACCACAACAGGTTAAGAATGTTAACATTGCACACAACGTTTCATTACACACAGATTAAAAAAAAAGACATTTTGTTTTGGTTAGCATAAATATAGCACTATAATCACTGTTTCAACCACATATATTTAGAATTTCTTCTAATATATATATCACAAAAAAATTAAGAAATTTTATTGCGGTTACATCTTAATTAATTTAAAAAAATATTTTTTTAACGCAAATAAAGTTAAACGAAACGTAACTACGTAATTTTGTTGCATTATAGGCCCGCCATAATGTTTGTTTTGTTGTTAGCTTTGCTTACAATTCGCGACTGATATCATTTTAAAATTGAAAGTATTATTTTTGAGATCTACATTATTCCAGATGATCATACGTATTATAATTATAACCAAGAATGCGCTTAGTCTTTTGTCTTAAATATTTTATTATTAATCATTTTTATTTTTATTTACATGAAAAATAATTGTTGTACATATTTCTAAAAATGTTTTGAGCATCTGCCTGACGTTGGTTGCTAAGCAACGCTTTGTTATTAAACATTCCACATCGAATTTGGCTGGAGTATAGGTCATTAAAGCGGGTGTTTTCTAAACCCACTATATTGTCCTCGTTCGTCCTGTCGCAAAGAACCAAAGAAAATAGGGATTCATTAGTAGTCTCCATAATAAATTCCAAATTTACTAGTTGAAAGATGATGCCCGCAAAATACTGTACCTACAAATCAGTAGCTAATCTAATGATTTGTAGGTACAGTATATGCAAAATATATTATATATTAGTTTTAGTAGTATAATTTCTTTGTCAAAATCTCATGATTAAATAAAGCACAGTTCTTAGTGTTAGTGTTTATTGACTTCTAGATAAGTTATATTATATTAACAGTTTACAAATTTAAATACAATACTTTATATAATATCGCATGACACGAGTCAAAATCAAATCAAACAATCAAAATATACTTTATTCAAATGGGCTTTTACAAGCACTTTTGAATCGTCATTTAACAATTAAGTGAAGCTACCACCGATTCGGAAAATAGATTCTACCGAGAAGAACCGGCAATAAACTCAGTAGTTACTCTTTATCAACATTTAAAAAAAATACAGTCATGTTAGTTAATACTTTAATAAACTAATTTAAATAATTAAATTAAAATATCCTGTCTGGAAGTCAACAGGTATTAATTCCACGCTTTTTTATCATCTAAAAAAATCTTGTATCGAATAATACGCCTTCTTTAACAATGTATTTTTTTATAAACGTATTGAATTTACGAGACGGCAAATTTAAAAATGTCTGCGGAATTTTAGTATAGAAATGGATACTTTGCCCCAAGAAAGATTTATTGACTTTGCGGAGTCGGAAACTTTTCAATGGACCGTGTTCTACAGATCTGTTCTTAGTACCCCACAAAAGTAGGTAAAGAATTTAGAAGTATATTCTAAGTATGCTGTTCCATGCGTTCCAGTTCGTAAAGAATTTAGAAGTATATTCTAAGTATGCTGTTCCATGCGTTCCAGTTCGTAAAGAATTTAGAAGTATATTCTAAGTATGCTGTTCCATGCGTTCCAGTTCGAAAAGAATCTATATCGCGGTCACCGTAGGGGCGGGGAAAATATGTAATATATAATATATTCAAATTATTATGAACGAACTACAGTTTCAAATAAAGTCATAAAATCTGCAGACCGTTTCTGGAGCTACGGCCGGTGGCGGGGTCGCTGGTGGCGCACCCGCCCTACTGCGAGGAGCTGCTGGAGGCGGCGCTGCGCCACATGGAGCGCCTGCTGCAGGACTCGGCCGAGCCGCTCAGCTTCGTCGTCGTGCTGCCCGAGTGGCCCGACCGCCACACGCATGCGTTGCACAAGCTGCAGGCCAGCCACTTCAAGCGGAAACAGGTAACCCGCCCTCCGACGTCGGCCTCAAAATCGCCCAAATTATATTTATTTGTTACAATAGTCATTAAATTTATGATAGCAAATATTATATCCACAATGAACGAAATATTAAATACATACTAGGTGGACATTTTACGATTTGTAATGAAATTGCAAATGTTTACTTGGTGGTAGGGCTTTGTGCAAGCCCGTCTGGGTAGGTACCACCCACTCATCAGTTATTCTACCGCCAAATAACAGTACTCAGTATTGTTGTGTTCCGGTTTTAAGGGTGAGTGAGCCAGTGTAACTACAGGCACAAGTGACATAGTATCTAAGTTCCCATGGTTGGTGGCACATTGACGATGTAAGGAATAGTTAATATTTCTTACAGCGTCATTGTCTATGGGTGATGGTGACCATTTATCATCAGGTGGCCCATCTGCTCGTCCACCAACCTATACCAAAAAAAAAAGTAAAAGAATTATTTTCCAGGATGAAAAATATACTATTGAAAATTGTTCATTTGAAATCTAACAATATAAGTGTAATCGACTGCTTGATCATTGCTAGGTGGTGATTCCCGCATTTGAGCACGAATATCGACACGGCTTCCAACACGTTCTTCCCAAGTGAGTTTTAAGTTTACATTGTATACATAACGCTCCAATACGCTGTCAACGTCTCTCATTCTTTACTCCTCCCCTGCTACGGAAGTAATAATTTATAACAAGGGTGCTAAAATGCTCAGGCGAGGCAGCCGAGAAGGGACCGCGTTTACTACAGTGCGTATCGAGCGGTATCGAGCTGAGATGGCCCAGTGGTTAGAACGCGTGCATCTTAACCGATGATTGCGGGTTCAAACCCAGGCAAGCACCACTATATATATGTGCTTAATTGTGTTTATAATTCATCCACCACATGTGCATCACATCACATGTGCATTCCACCAACCCGCATTGGAACAGCGTGGTGGTAATATGTTCCATTCTCTCTCCTTAATGGAAGAGGAGGCCTTATCTCAGCAGTGGGAAATTTACAGGCTGTTACTTTACTTTAATTTAAAGTGCGTGTGGTATCGTTCCAGGAACGAAGTGTACTTCCGCTGGGGCGGCGGCACGGTGGTGGTGTGGCTGCAGAACGCGGCCGGGTTCGCGCGCTGGGGGCCCACGGACGAGCGCGTGGAGGCGCTGCTGGACGCCTGGCGCCCGCGCGCCAAGCTGCGCCAGCCGCCCGACGCCGCGCCGCCGCCCGCCCACGACGACCAGCCCGACAAGCGCTAGCGCCCGCGAACCCGTCCCGTGCTCGTCGGGTATATCTGACGCTGGCTATTGGAGCCTTTACCGGCTGTAGCATGTGAATAAATTTTGTACCTCGGCGATGTAGCTCGTCTTTGTTAGGCTTAAATACCGAGTATTATCATTGAACGGAGAGACACTTGACTACGTTTTTAAATTGTCCACATCGAGGTTTTTGTTTTTTGGTGCTAAAACTGGCTGAAAGGTATCCGTAGGCCATTTTTGTGACCCATGAAACGAATAACTCGTTAGGGTTAATTTAAATAATATATATACATTACCAAATCGTGATTCATAATTTTTACTCTATCCTAAATTAATAGCTATACTCGGTATCTGAGAATAAAATATAAGTGAAGAAAAATATAACTAAAACGTCAGCGAAATCTTATGTAAAAGTCTTCAGTCTTTTTCATTCTATTTTAAATGACAAATCAATTATCCGGTGCTCGAGCGAGGAAAAGCGCTGGAATTTAAAATCAAGTGTTGGCATTAAAATATTTTTTTCCTTTAAATCACACACAATCAAAAAATTCTTTATAATTATCTTTATTTTTATTTTGAAATAGTATATACATATGTAAAGCTTTACAAATAGGTGCATAAAGTGTATTTATAACAATATAATGAATTGTTATCTCGCTTTACAGAAATATTATACAAATCACTTTTTTAAAATGAAATAATTATATTCTAACTATGTAATAATTTATCGAAATATTTTATGGCAGTTTATCAATTAACACAACTTATTTGTTAAATATATTTACAATTCAGAGTCTAAAACGCGCACGAGACTCTTATAACTTAGTTACAAATCCTTTTCGGATTTATTCCTAATTGAATCTATTATTATTTTGTGATCTATAAATATTTATTAAAAGATTGTATGAATAGAAAAAAAATCTATATTTATAATAAGTTTGGAATTCTTTCAAAAAAAAAAACAGTAATTGTACAGCAATTAAGAAATCACACCAAATAAAATAATTTATAAATGAAAAGCGAACCAAATGTCAGAATAATGCAGCTCTTAATATCATTATTGTAGATGTACATTGGAAAAGTTAATATTAAAATTGAAACATAGATTAATTCTAAGTTGGTAATAAAGACAAAATGGCCGAAGAAGCTTGAATTTTTTAGAAGCGCATTTAGAGTTTTTATTTAATAATTCACGTATATATCGACTGATGATCACAGCCCAAACCAAGTTGGTTCAAGTATGCCGTTATAATGGTCAAGTGAAGTAATTAATGTAACGAAAACAATAATATAATTTGTGTCTATTCTTGTTTTTAAAATTATTTTAGAATAGAAAACCACTAACGACATAAGAAAAAACATCTAAAAAATTTATTGTGTTAAATCAAGTACACGACACAACAATGCCGAAACCTCGGTTGTTATCGGACAACGATTAATCGTCTTGCGATTACGGTCGTTGTTAGGCCTGCTGACTGGGGATCACAGCAATACAATAATTCGATTCATTAATTACGCAATTGACTCCTGAAGGCTCGCCGTACTTGTAAAAAAACTTGGCATATTTTGTCACAATCTTTAAGTCTATATATCAAATAGGAAAGTAAGGACACAGAATGTTGTATAGAATATGAAAAACGAATCACTTATGTGGTTAAAATGAATTCAATAGTTGATATTCAATTAAATAATAGCTATATCCATCCATTATTATTTATGTATTTCAACTTTATCCCGTATTGTGTATCCTGTGTTATGAAATTGAAAACACAAACATTTCACGAGAATCTCGCTTTTTTTTAAATAAACAGATAACTTATTCGACAAGAAATCTTATCTTTTAGACAACAGGTGATGATAATGATCATATCTTACTTTGACTACAAAATCATGTTGACTTTATGTATGTGATGCATAGAATTGTATATAGAAAGGTGCGCTTATTGTACATAGTTTTGGAGAAAATTTTGGTTATTTACTTAATGTAAGCTCTTTTTTTAAGAATCCCTTTTTACTGTTGTATAGTTCGATAAAGATTATATTTTGATTGTTTAATTATTATATTTTTCTGAAAAAAGTATGATTGTTTTATTTAATACAATAATGTTTGTGGATAATGTGGAACTTTATTTATTACATCCACCTGACATAATTTATTTTAACACTTCTTTTAATTTCCTTTATAGAATACTATATAATTCGGCTAACGCCATTAGGTATCATGTTATTTTCGTTTGTAGATCATATATAGTAGGGATAGTATGAACAACATAAAAAAACGAAATCATTCAGAACTGAAGAAACCTTTTATTTTAAAAATATGCAACTAAGATTAATACAAATGTAAAAGTGACGCCCAAAATCTATAGGCGGATTTAGTGACATTAAATTTTACTAGAAACACCAAAAACTATCCTAAGTAGTAAAATTACATGCCTATTCACGAATAAGGTCGTCAAATATTTTGCTAAATCTTTCAAACGTCAATCACTTCAGACCTCGTAGATATTTTACAATTTAAAATACATCTTGCATATTAAAGTGTTCCAACAATAATGATGTTGCAGAAACAGATTATTTATAGTGACTATTAACTACTACAATGGATAAAAATATAATTGCTTGCAATTATTGAAGCATTAATTAGCTTTCCTCTTCTATTTATGATGAACTGTGCATTCGTCTTAATCGTGTGCTAATGCTTCATCGATGACTATTTCTAAGAAAGTAAACATAAATGAATCAAAATCAGATAATATTGTCACTTATATCTTACCATAAATATATTTGTTGTGCAAAGATAGCGAGATCGTTTATCTTTTTGTACCTTAATTGGACTAGGTGCAATATAGTAGGTATCATTAGAATCCAAAAATCTTATTAATTAAAAAATGATAATTTTGTACATTATATATGTACAAATAAATCATCATGAAACATTTTGAATTATTTTTATAATTCACCTTGAGAACAGGATTACATACATAATATAAATAGTTGATTATTGTGGGTGTTCAATTATTAATCAGTTTAATAACCCCAAAAGCTAATAATCAAAACAATACTCTAATAATAAATCCTGTTCCTACTTCTTCATTTTAATATTGTTTTTCATAAATTACATTCCAATCATTAAAACTTTTAATATAATTTCTTTACTAAATATAGATAATTAATAATATGAATATGTTAACATTCATAAAATTAGGTTAATTTATGTTTTATTTGTTTTTATCTGAACACCTTCAGGTACTATTCTAGTTGATAAAATAACATAGACTTATTAGCTTCCGGTCAGTGGGCAAAAAACAAATACTATCCATCTGACCTTTTAACTTTAAATTTATACCTATGATTAATATTACATATAAAATTGATATTTATTGTATAGAACTTGCACTATAGTTGCTGTAACCTTTATTAGCATTATAGTAGAAAATAAATCAAATCATAAAACCAGTACATAGAAAAATAATAAGAAATTATTTAATTATATTCTTCGTCTTCATCCATAGCAAAGTCCACTCCGGAATCCGCACAAACAGGGCTGTGGAACAAAACATTCATATTAATTAAAATGTTACTAAATACTAACTAATGATCTTTTCAAAACTCATGATCTAATTCGTGATATGTAATTTTTACGTGATAAATCTAATTGCCCACATATTTAATCCTTTCCTATAATATTAAAAATCACTGAATTTCGCTTTTTTTATTGCATACTAGCCGAGTAAAAGTTCGAAAAATATTAAAAGCGCAAGCATATCGATGCATGTCTTTGTTTTTCTACTTTTGCTCCGAATGTACCTCATTAGTGTACGATCGAAGTTTGATCTCTGCCCTGTTCAATTCAAGTTTGGTTGGACATTGTTTAATTTTTTATTTGTTAATTTTAAATAATCAACATGAGATGTTTATAATTGCAAATTGTCAAAAATAATGACACTGATTAATTATGTATAAGTAATTTCACCATTACACAGGAAATGTGTGAAACTTTAACGGATTCACCCTTTGTCAAAATTGTGAAACAAGACGAGCGAATAAAATCTTTCTAATAATGTGAGTAATCAAATGAACATTGTTGGAAAATATAGCTATGATTTAACTCATTATTGGATTACATTAAGTGAAGTTTGAACCAAAATATTTATGATTAGTCTTATCACGAATTTCTTAATAAACGCTACATTGATGACATCATCAATTGCGTGTTTTTTTTTTTAATACTACGTATGGCGTCTACCGGCAATTCAGTGTGACTCCCACTCACCTCGCATTGCTTTCTTGTGCCATCAATTCCAGCTCCAATCAGACTAACTTTGGATAAACCCAACACAAAATCGATTCCAAAAGTTCGGTCGAACATTACTCATAATAAATGGGTTACAAGATTGTTTTCATGTCCAAGTCAAATAATAGCCATAAATTATTTTCCACTTTCAGTAAAAGTACTGCTCTTTGGATAAACAGAGCGCAACATTTTACACCTAATTCTTTTAATCAGACTCACATATAACTATACGATAATGTTCTCATTAAGCATTATTATACTTTCATGTACATTGTTAAAATAAATTACAGCTATTAGCAACAAAATAACCTTACATTCTATATTATTCATTATTATATTTAAGCATTTTTTACTAAATCAATATTTTTACAGTACTAAAAAGGAGGGTAGTACAACGAAAATACGAAATATGGTCAAAAGATATACGAAAAATAGGAGAACTCGATGTATATAATGGAGCAAGATAGAAGAAATATCGCCTCAATTACAGTAACTTTGATTGTAACATGAATCAAGGTAAAGGGAGATTACTCTTAGGACTGTAGATTATTCGTTGCTGTTCAGCAAAAAAAGAATGCACCATTAACTAAACTACAAAATGCACAGCAAACAACTGAGAGAGACCCTAATTTCATGGAGACCAGCTTATGATCAAAAAGGTACTTGGCGCTTCGGGTAACATTTAAAGGTTACTGGGTTATTATGCGAGTAGCCCAAGAACGATCTCAGTAGCGTGCAATGGAAGAGGCCTATGTCCAGCAGTGGACGGAAATGGGCTGATGGATGGATGGATGGATGGATGGGTTATTAGAAGCCATTATACTGCAAATGTGAGTCAACCACATTATTCCATCCTCACAATGATTTTGCTTAGGATTCATTTTGACAAATAACAAATGTCCTATATACAAACCTATATGTGTATAAAATAGTCTCATTAGTCTGAGGCACTATTCGGAAACTTCCCAACTGGGAATCCGCTGCTTGAGCACCTTGTGCATTCATTGGCCACTCAAATATACACTGTTCAAGAAATGTATAGGCTTTACTCTGTCAAGTAGATAATTTGGGGCAATGAGTTATCTAGAGAAAGTTGAGGATGTCAAGGCACATAGTTCCCACGCACAGCCAAATTATGTAATTTTCAAAAAAAATCTAGGTCAATTCAGGTTTCAAAAGCCTTTCCAGTATTTGTCCGAAAACATTACTAACATTACCTATTGGGCCATAGTTGGAAAGAATAGACAGATAATCAGTTTTGTTTTAAATATACTACATTTGTTTTCATCAGGTCTTTTGGGAGATAGCCTTACCTCAAAAATAATATAAATATAATAGATAGGACCTGATATAACTTCATCACTGGACTTAAATTGCATATGCCAATGTCGTGTCATTTTCGAAGGCGTCTAAAATCAGAATGGCACTAGCGATAATTCCAGGATATGACGAAAGCTGCGAGACACCAGTAGTTTACGTGTGTCTTGTTTTAGACAGCAATAAGTGAGACTATAGAAGGGAAGAGATCTCCGCCCAAGAACGATCAGAGCTAAATACAATGTCTTTGAACATTTTCCATGTGAAAAAAGGTCAAATTCGCTGAAACTAGGATTGAGGTGTTACATTGACAATCCAGAAGTTCAGTGCTAAATCCCATTGAGCAATATCAGGATTAATTAAATTTAATGTCAGACAAAGTGTAGCTCACATAAACACAAAGCAAGATTGTATAAATGGTCTCAACAATAGGCTAGAAGGGTTACCTTAGAAAGAATTTCTGAGATTAAATGAAAAACATGCCTTTGTGAATGGAGTACAATCTTGCGAAATGAGGAGGCTACACAACAATATATAGTACTTTTAAAATAATATTAATCAAAAATATTATATTTCATTTACTATAATAAATTAACGTCAAATTAATCAACTTACCTCATAGCTCTGCATGTAAAAAAAACAATCCTTTTTAGCTTCTTGTTGTAAAAGAAATAATTGAATGTCCAGAGACAGCCAGGTTCACCAAAGGGATCACTAGCCAGGTCTGGGTTATAGCTATATATGCGACATTCAGGCAAATGTACTTCTTCTTCTATAGCAGCCCATAGAGCTGGTCTCAATTGTCTCCAGCGAACTCCACCTACGGCAGACAGTGCTGCATCCACAGCCCCCTGTACCCAACTCAGTGATGGCTCTGCACTAAACTCGCTGCTCTGTTACAAAAAAATGTACATTTTAAAGGCATATACAACTTTCAACTACTTCATTAAAGTATCTAAGAGGGCAATTTTATCTATTTGTTTTTTAAATATTTCTAATAAAGCAATAACATCATATGTATCATCATATATTGTAGATAACGTTAATAAATATTTTTAAAGTTAATCACTTTATTTTATCAGAAACTAAACAAATAAAGACACAAGTATCGTATCAATCATTAAATTTGTTATTCAATGATAACAGGACATTTACCTTGGCCATTGAAAAATCATAATCTGGAAAAGCAGCGTTCAGTGTAGCAATCAAATAGAACAATGTCTTCCGAGATATTGTATCACACAGTACACCCTCTTCATCACCAGATAGACTTCGACTGCAATATATTGAACAACAATTAGGTTTTTATCATTGCGTACACATTTTGAAATCATAGTTACTAATATTGAGTAATAAACAATTTACTTGGACAGAAACAAATAAAAAATGGGATGTTTATCTATCATAATTTACCTATATGTAACACCTTCTGGTGGGGATAGTGCTTGGAGGTTGTGAGTCGTCTCCCCATCTGCCGTAAACTTCTTGTAGAAAGCTTTTTCAGCACCTGCCATTTTACAGCTGTAGCTCTCTACCCGACCTTGAACAGCACTGTCACCGTTAAGGATAGACAGCGCACTACTCAGAGCCTCCAGGCGTCCGCTCTCTAAGAGTTTCATCTTTATAGTTAGTTATCGACTCTTTACCCACTCAAACTTCTTGTAATTAAATTAAAGCTTTTAATCGTGCAATTCGGAGCACTACTTCTGTACATAGCAGACGGGTGTATGAATATTCCTTTCCTTTTAGAATGAAGAAGATTCACACTCGGTATTAAATTCGTCGTCTGTTCTTCTTCCGCGCTGGTGGGATGCGGGTACATCACAAATATCAGGGAAAAAATTGTTTAATAAATTGCTATAATGTTAGCAAATTATTTATAGATTGTATTTGGCTTAGGCACAACAATGGCGCGTCACTTCACTGGCTGTCCTAGAAAGGGCACAAAAACACTTTTCTCTTTTGCTAGAAGTCAAAATCCATAGAAGACATCGTAAAACACATTAAAACATTCAAGGATACACAAAAATAACTGACTAAGGTAAACAATAATTATTATGCTTGTTGTGCACAATTTTCTCTATTCAATATTCCTTAGGTTTCGCGACAAGCAACAAACTAAGCCATAAACAATAATATTTTACGCATAGACAAAGAAAAAAAGAGCATAGTTCGTGATTATTTTTTAAAGACTGTTGATTGTACAGATCTTAGTTCTTAAAATATTGGATCCTACTGAGTAGTGAGTAGTACAAAAATATTTTTTGAATTTAAAAATAACATACGTAAAAAATACTTTTCAATTGAATGGTATTACACTAGTGTAATAGTATTAGTAAATACATCAAACCTGCGCAATATTTAATATGTAAAACCATATATATGTATAAAACCATTGGTAATATAAGGTATATTATATAATAATATTAATTAAAAATATTATTAATAATATTTTACAATATTAACTATTTTGATAATTATTTATATATATTGTTGATAATTTGATAAGTACTTTACAACGCAATTAATGAATTTGGCAACTATATCTATGTCATTATGTCATTCAAAATTGAAATATTATTTTGTAAACATTCAAGTCAAAATAACCTTAAATATATTTTTTGATTATTGATTTGGATTTCAAATATGGTAAACCCAATCAATATAGGTTTAAAAATGTTTAGATCAGTAAATATAATTCAAAAGTCAAGCATATTAAATCAACATAATTATAATGTTGTAAAAAATCGATGTTACGGTACTTATTCAATATTAAAACTATACTAAGTTCAAACAATATATTTTAAAAACTTGCGTTTTTTATATATTTTTCAGCTACGCATAAAAGATTTTTCCGACGCACCGACATTGTACAAAATGAAAAAAATTGGGAGGTGACCTTAGACCATCGACGTTTGAAAACCCCAAATGGTCGTGTATTAACTGTAAATAATGAACCTCTTGCTAGAGCCATAGCGGTAGAATGGGATGCTCAAACTGAACAGATAGCTCGGCCAACAATGCATTTGGTATGTCTCAAAAGTTATAAAATTTCAAGTAAACGCAAACATACTTATTTGAAAGATTGTGTAAATAAAGTAATATCTAACTCTGTTTTATTTCATATTCAGACAGCTTTATGCAATACATCATTAGATAATCCAGGGAAGCTGAGTTCTCATGATATAACTAGTTACCTGCTTGATTTTATTGCAACGGACACATTACTTTTCCATTCAGAGGTCAGTATATATTTTATTTTAACTTATTGCTAAATTGTTTATGAAATAAACAATGATGTAATTATATTTGAAAACCTGATAGATTTTGAAGTATAGATCGTTAAATATGGATTTAGAAACAATGGTCTCATTATATTTTGTAAATGTGTTTCTGTTGGTACAATAACAGCAACTTTTTATAAGTATTGTGATTATAATGTCATTTTACACATATTTCAGTCAATTAAGCAAAGCTGTTATTTGTGCGGATAGTTATACCATTAGCAATGATCATTCTTCAGCATAAGAGATTGTCTGTAACTTGCTGCTAGCCAAAGGAAAAATAACAAAGCTGTAAATATTGCAGTCAAATACAAAATAATATAAACAAGTATTTGATATATATTGAGACATATTTGATATATATTGAGATAAAGTTAATTTTCATTTTATATATAATTAAACTTGCTTATTGATTATAAAAAACTGTAATGGGTTCTGAAAAAGAATACCTCAGTCTTTATTGTGATTTATTAATAAAACTGAAGAGACCTTGACCAAAGAGCACAAAGACATGTAAAAGTTTTTGACACCATTGTTTTCGATGGAATTGTAAAAGTTGTTCAGGACATAGTTAGTACCTGGAAAAAGGAGCAACTATTTCACAATCTTACCACATAGAGTTAAAGAATACACAAGTGTTCACTTATACATGGTTTCTTTTCATTAATTTTAAAATACATAGACAGACTCATAAATTTATATAGTCGATTGGCAGATGACGAAGTGTTACTGCTAGGTAGTTCAATATCTGATGATTGAGTAAATACTACCAACCTATTAAGATGTGCCTACAAAGATGATCTAATCTATACTAGGTATACATTTTTCACTGTAGGAAGGAGAATTGAAAGAATTACAAGAACAAAAGTGGGTTCCTGTGTTGGAATGGTTTAATAAACGGTTTGGATTGAAACAAGAAATATCTCGGGATCTCATGCCTCCACCTGTGTCCACAGAAACAAGAGCAGTCTTAGCAAGACATTTCTTATCTTATGACTTTCCAGCTTTAAATGGTTTGTGAACAACTATTTATTATAGATATCACTTCCTTATTTAAACAAATTAGTAATTTTATAGCAACAAAAATAAGTAATTCGTTTTTTATAAGTAAATAACATAATTATAGTAGTCTCGTTAAAAAATTCCTTTCGGAGTTAAGTAGTTAATATCCTTGGTATTACATGTAGTGGTGTCTTACTATTTGACTCCTGGCCTATGAGCTTTGACAAACCGTGGGGGTAAAATAAGTCTTCGCGCGTTCTCCTAATAATAACTAATACTAAATATAATGATTCTGGACTGTCGTACCCCGGAGAGATCGCTCATCGTTTCGTCGATTGGTATCCCATCAGACAGTAAGAACGAAGGCATTACCTATGTTTGTCAACTTACTTGTCCAGTACAAGATCTCTTGTTTAGTCAGCTTGGCCTTGAAATTTACTTGGTCAAAAGTACCCTATGTACCATTATTTTATTAGCCGCAATAAAAAAAAATTGGCTCCAAGCCTTTATAAGTATATTCACACACACAGCTAATTGACGGTCTCATTAGTGTAGTATCTAGATTCCAAGATGTGATATGTTTTAATTGTTATTGTTTTGCAGCTATGTGTTTTGGTATAGAAGCTCTCAAGTCGCCGATACTAATGCTGGCCTGTGTCGATAGATTTTTAGTTCCACAAGAAGCCGTGTTGTTGTCAAGATTGGAGGAGGAATATCAGGTTTGTAAAAAAATTATGTATTAATAGCATGTAAGGCTTTTAACTTCATATATATTGAGGTATAGTATCAATGTAATTTCTTTCAAACTGACCCATCGTCTACTACTATAATTAAATCGATTAAAAAATGTCTAATTAACATATTATTTACGGTATTTATTATTTTTGAATGTACTTAACTTATATATTTTTGTGTTGGTACAATAAAAAAGGCGGAAAGGCATAGTTTTAGTAAATACCGTATTTATATAAATATATGTATATGATATTTATGATCAAGAAAATGCGAGAATTATGAATGTAGTGACCGATTTTATTTTAAATATTATGTATTAAAGATTGACTTGTTGCCTTAGGTCCTCCGATGGGGACGAGTTCCGTGGGCCCATGAACTTAACCAAGCTGAGATGACCGCCCGCGTGGCCGCTTCCCTGCTCGTCATACAAAGCTCTAGCGAACGACACTCGGCCGCTGCTAAAAAGTCTCAAGGAGATCAAAAGACATAATTATATTTTATTTGAAAAGATTAGAAAAAAAAAATAGAAAACATTTTATTGTTAGTGATTAAAAATTTGTATTATTTATTATTAATATTTTTTTCCTGCTGACTTTTTAGATTTTAGCTTTCAACTGTACACTTTAATATTGTTGCCTATTGTTGTAGGGAAGATGAAGAGAACTCCATATAGGATAGACTAAAAGTATATAAAAAAATTTAAAACACGTTAATTTTCCCCAAACAATGCAGTTTTAAAAATGACAATTTTAATTTTCGCGCGAAAACAGATCTGTATGTCGTATGACGTCACTGCTGTCTGTCACTGCCCCTCTGATGGTACTTGTCCTCGCTTGCTTTCATACTTATCCATTTTTTCTCTACCTTTGAGATACTTTTTTGTAAAAATATAAAACGGACTATCGATACTCCGCCAATAAGCTTTGTTAACGTATGTTTTGTGCCAATTTGTTCATCTACTTCAATTAAGTTTTCAAATAAATGATTTTCGACTGGACCTTCTGACACAAAACTGAGATAAAAGTGGTTTCAAGCTGAAAGGAATCTGGAGTCGGCTTTGACAAACCCAACATCGCCTCTAATTCGAAAAACGCTATTAATTTTCATTTCAATATTCAATTTTTTACAACTATAACCTCAAATAAGTAGTCATAACAGGAGTGACGTCACTGAACGCTATATTAGTGTTTTTGTAATACGTTCCGTTTCACGTTACTTTAATTCGTAATTATTGTTAAGAAACTAATATATATCAAATATAAACATTGCAGTGGCCCTTATTTTATATTTTTTTAATATTTTAATAGCATTTTTTTTATAAATATTATATTTGCATGTTCCCTACTCTAGGTGAACCTATCGTATCTTTCTTACTGGTATAAAACAGTTCGGCAGCGTACCAATAATGATTCATAATTTCTTTGAATGGTTTCCTATCAAAATCATAATATTTTATTTTATTAAAGTTTTACAAGCACTTTCTCAAGATTTTTTTTAAAATCAGCTCAAACTTCCCAATCAGGAATGCGTTACTAAATATCAGACCTAAAAAAATATTTACAGAAATCGCTCTCCATTTGATATCATACTATATTTATACTCTCCGCAATTCGGTTGTGAAACTAAATTTTCAAAAAATAGAAAGATAATTTCACATTCAAAAGTTTATTTAACTTGATGTATAATACTTTTATGGTGTGGAGCATTTGCGGTAATACGTACCACGTTCTAAAATGATTTGTTAAGTTTTAATATTAGTGAGTATTTGGAGCAAAATAAATTAATGTCGTTTAAGGTAATCTCAAATAATCTTTGATTACCTTGGTGGTGATGGCGTTATTAAGTATTCATAATAATATCAAGATTTATTTAAAGATATACACAGGACTGGATTGAGATATGTTATTAATATTATCTAAAAAAATGACGAATTTCCTCAATCTCCTCAATGACCTTTATGTATAATAGGAATTGTAAATGGCAATTTATAATTCCAATCTTCTTGGGTGATGAATTTTCAAAAAAGCTTTAATCGTCTTTCAATTATTATCATGAGCCTGAATACCGATTTTCATATTTCTGACATCAAAAATGACGTATACCTATATAATATTTCACACTCTTAGGTGGCGCAATTTTGAAAATACTAAAAAATACTTCATCATTTATCCGCACTCAGTTTCATTCCATAAGAAATTCAAAATATTATACTGCTAAACCCACCGGTTTGGACTGTTGGGTTTAGCCACCGGTTTAGACCGTGCGTACACAACGCCTAGCTAGTCATATAAAATTTTTGTTAAGTAGATTTTACATTTTATTACTTACAATTACAATATTCATAATCATACTTCTATTTTACTATATCTACTTCAAATTTATTAAAATTGTTAATTCGTTATTTGTGCTTTTTTTAGAAATGTCAATTTTGGGCAATATTCTTTTCTAGATGCTCGGGGCCTGTGCTATGGCACACAGGCATAATATACTAAGTACCTATGGGTAGTATTATATTACATTTATGTAATTAAATAATACTGTGTTCTAATATAAATGTTTTGTTATACATAACCTATACTACTAAGACGAAAAGGAAATCGTCCATTAGGTATAATTTGCAACACTCAGACAACAGACAAGGACACATTGGACAAAGACACAACGCCTACCGACTTCGTCGACTAATTGCATACTAGTATTACAATTGGTGATATCATCGACTTTTCTTAATTAGTAAATAAATAAGCTATTACTTTATACTTAATACAGTGCCGGGAAGTGTCCAAATTTAAGTGAGGTCAGGCGTAAGAGAATGAATAGAAATAGCAAAAACCGAATCGCGAAGTTCCGCTAAATTTAGCTGGGCGGGCGGAGTGATGCGGCGCGCGAGTCGATACGGAGTTCGACCTCGCTTTGTATTCCACAGCGCTCGGCTCGTTATTGACAATACAGACGTTAAAATCGCCAATTGATGTTATATTTTGTTCGAAATATCGCAAAAAATTAAAGGCAGTGCAATAATGAAATAATTTAAATGTTATTTCCAATTGTTGGTGCTTACCGAAGTGGAGATTAATATGTTCTAGTTTAAGAATAACGTACCACTCCTCGTACACATTTATCTTTACGACAGTATGTGAGTATATTAATGTAAATATTTGTCTTTATTAAGTATAAAAAAAAGTTTTAGTGTTCTTTATTTTTCACGCTAATTAATTTTAGTTATTCAATTAACTAAGCCGCACTGGTTCACATCTTAGTTTCTCGTTTGTGACCTATATAAGACTAATAAACCTAATTAAAGTGGATCTCCAAAATTTAGTGGCTTGTGCATATATTAGAGACAATTATAAGTGGATCTATCAAAAGAAGCGATCTTGAACAGACCACGAGAGATATGGAGATACAGAATTTCATAATCTTTATTTTTTATGATGTAGCCATATAATAATTTACAAAAAAAAAATTGAAATATCAATTGAATGTTTCAGAGGTGATGAGCGGCGACGTAGAAGGAGAGGCACCGCGCCTTCGCCCTCTATCCGGAGGGATTTGGACGCTCTTCTCTTGGTTACGACGTTCAGAGCGCTCAATTTCGGATGAAAGCATTAACAGTATAGGATCTGACCGTACAGTTGCCAGTTTTGATTTTTTAGCTCCATTACATTATAAGCACGTGAACCCTCTTATTTTACCGCAAAGTCCTCTCACTGATACTTACAAAAAAAGACTTCACGAGAGAAATCTTCAACGGCAATACGACCGCGATCTTACTTTACGTAGAAAATACGGTCTCTATACAGAAGAAGGATTAGGTTACGACGCCTTTAGCCTACCACCAGCCAGAAAAATACCTAAAGATTCTGTACAAAACAGACAACGACGTGCAATAAGCGAGAGTACCATCCAACCACGAGCGGCTTACGTGCCGGGAAAGCGGCGTGCTCCATTACCACCTACAGTTGTTATTTCAACTTCTTTACCTCGAAATTATAAAAGAAAGCGGCCAGCGCCTAAGCCCCCAGTAAAATTAGCAGAACGTAACAAAGAAAACGTAGAAATAAAAGGAAAGATACAAATGAGTTCGAAGGCTATTTTTGATACACATTCTTGCGACAGTAACAATAAGATATCTACACATAAAACGGACAAAAACACAAAAAAAGATCATACAAGTAAAGACATTAAATTACGATCAGAAAAAAGTTTTCTTAAACAAATTTTCGATGGCAAAAAACGAAACTCAGCGATAGATACAAATTATATTAAAGTACTTCCTAGCATAAGTGAATTAGATAAACAAGCTGCTGAAATAATACAAAATAAAAAGTTATTGCATATCGGGTCAGTATCTCAGACCGAGGGTGAC
Source organism: Vanessa cardui (assembly GCF_905220365.1). Classification (NCBI taxonomy): domain Eukaryota; kingdom Metazoa; phylum Arthropoda; class Insecta; order Lepidoptera; family Nymphalidae; genus Vanessa; species Vanessa cardui. Next base: position 11,679,383 of record NC_061129.1, read on the forward strand.
TGGATTTGTACAATTTGCTTGAGAAAATACAACGCAACTATAATATCCTGTATGTACTGTGTGAAAGGAAATTCTTACAAACCCAATAAACCTGATATAAAAGCATCGACAGCTGGTTCTAATATGTGCACACAAACAGAAAACTTTGCATTCAAATCAAATAAAAACGATGAATTTGATGAAAAGAAACAACTTAAAAAGATGTTGAAAGAAATGAAGGATTCGCTGCCTAAGAAATCTAAGAATTATGAAAGGAATTGTACTGAAAACAAGGAGACTAAAATAACAGCAACGGAGATGCCTACATTACGAATAGGATCAACAATTAGAAATGATAAAAATAGTGCCCAATCTGACATCCCAATAGAAAAAGAATCTGAAAGAAGACTCAAAATTAAAAGTGCAAAAGACATGTTTTTAACAGCTCAACCATCTTCATCGAAACAAATACCATCTACTTCAAAATATCAAGAAGATAATGAAAAACTTATAAAAATGGAATTACACCATGATATGAAGAATTCTAGCAAAGATGACGAAGTTCAAATACCATCTTCAAGTTCAATCTTCAATGATAATGATCGAAAACAATTACCACACAATGAGAAATCTCCATTGTTAATAAAAACTATTGAACAGAAACAGCTACAAGAAGCTAATAATGAAACAAGATTAAATTTAAATGGTGTTTTACATCAGATAAAAGACAAAAACAAAATGTTAACTACTTCAGATCGGCTCATTACTAAGACTTCTTTCGAGAATGAATTGTCGTCATTAACAGAGGAACGAAAAATTGCTCCGAAAGAATATCCTACCGGTCAACCTACACCAAATATTACAGATTTAAAAATTGAACATAAAAATACAGAAAAAAGTAACACTAATGAGGGAAGTTCCATAAAAAATAAAGTAATGACGGAAATTCCAAGAAATGTGACGAGGACTGAAAATTTTACACAAAAATCGGAATTAAAGATAAAGCCAGATTTTATAACAAACAATAAAAGTCTTCATTTAGTCGATTCGAATTTACATAATAAAGTACAAATAATGGACAACAGTACAAACAATAACTTGCATATACCTTTAAAAATATCATCTTTGTTAAATCCAATTTATTGCCCCAAATATAATAATCCAGAAGAAGAGAAAGTTTCGGTAAAGGATAAAAATATTAAGAAGGTAGTAGATAAACAAAGTAATATATCTGAAAAGCAAAATAATATATTGTCACTAAAATTACCATCTACAAGTTCAACAAGTACTAATCACTTAAAAAATGAGGTACCAAAAAGGGAAGAAACTATAATTGGAGAATCAAAACAAGGAGACGTAGATACGCCAACAGTAAATATTATTTCAACTGCAATAACTTCTAGTACTTCTAGTTATAATTTAGATCATCATGCTCGACGGAGAGATTTAATAAATCAACTTGAGAAGTCAATTGCTAATGGTGACGAACAAACAGCTGCGGCAGCTGCAGCTAAACTTGCAAAACTTAAATTATCATGTTCTGTACTGTCATTCTCATCACAAATAGTTGGAGGGCCTCGTCTAACTCCTAATAAAAAGGAATATATAGAAGGGGGCTTAAAAGACAAAAAAATAGTTCAACCTCAAGAAAATCAAGAAACAAGTATGAAAACAGAAAAAGAACCTAAATTAACACAAGAATCGACAAATGTATTGACTAACAATAAATCTGCAGGTGGGATCATTGCAGATAAGCCAGTACCATCAACATCTTTTCAAAAGCAAGAAGAAAGACTTCCGTAAGTAAAAATTTGCTGCTATTTTTATAAAATGATGTATGATTTATTAAATTATTATAGATATAGGTATATATATAATGAATGAAAATGTATATAATTCCACAACGTTCCAATATTGTCCCCATTTTTTCTAGCTATAGGTATTCCTTTGTAAAAAAGTTTATTTCATTTTAGAATTGATGTTTGGATTGAAGACAAAAATGCAACAAGGGGGCCAGTTCGTTTGCTCGTCACTAGAAAAGCTGTGGTGGGAGAATTAAAACGACAAGCCGAAAAGTCGTTAGGGCTACAAATTGGCTTGCAACGCTGGATTATTGGGAAAACGCTTTGTTCTAATGACAATACACCTCTCATTGCTCTTGCTGGTCCCGATCTCGTTGCTCCATTTTATTTGTGCTTGGTTGAAACCGGTGAGTGATCATTTCATAAAATGTACAAATTTTTGTATTCGAACCTTATAATCGTTTTATAACTGTTTTTTTTTTTTTAGATATAAATAAAGAAAAAATCGATGAAACTAAAATAGAATTAGATAAAAATAACGACATTAATGAAGCGAAAGACAAAGACTCTGGCGATGTTTACACAGAATTGATGAAGTTAGAACAACAACCTCTTGTTCCTAACTCCGAAGTATTCGATTGTGGGGTTTGTATTGAACAATGTGCCATTGGTGAAGGCGTTGTACTTAGGGAATGTATACATACATTTTGTAGGGAATGTCTCGCTGATGTCGTCCGTCATTGTACGGAACCAGTAGTTTCATGTCCAGCTATAGCTTGTCATGGGACCATTCAAGAACGCGAAATACGCGCACTACTCTCTCCAGAAGATTATGAGAAATGGCTTGCAAGAAGCTTAGCTGCAGCAGAAAGTGGTACACGAAATACATTTCACTGTCGTACACGGGATTGTACAGGCTGGGCTTTTTGTGAACCCGGTGTTCGAAGATTTCCATGTCCCGTGTGTAATCACACTAACTGTTTACCATGCCAGGTACTTTTCTTTATTCTTATTTATAAGTTTAAAAAAGAATTAACAATAAAGTAGTAACCACTATAAACTCGTTTAGAAGGTAGCCTATATCGAGGATCATAAATCAAATCCAAAGTTTGAGTTATCGGTGTCGGGGTGGATTTCCATCTCATCGGATTATGAAAGTCTTTACAAGTTCATCTGTGTTCGCGCATAAATGTACTTTTACACCGATAGATCACTTGTTTGGAGATTTGCTATCGAGATTCAATCAGGATTTCTTCATGCTGTTAAACAAAGATATTTATTTAATTAAAAAAAAAGTTTCAATACTATTATTTCTTTATTTATAGGCTGTTCACGACGGTGAAACATGTGATCAATATCAAATTAAACTGCGTGCAGCTGTAACTGCTGTTGAATCTGATCAAACTGATGTAGGAACTCGGGCTTTGCTGAAATCTTTAATAGAACGCGGCGAAGCGCTCGAGTGTCCTGAATGTAAGGCTATTATTACTAAAAAATGGGGCTGCGATTGGATAAAGTGTTCCGCGTGTAAAACTGAGATCTGTTGGGTAACGAAAGGGCGACGCTGGGGTCCAGGTGGCAAGGGTGACACTACTGGAGGGTGTCGTTGTGGAATTGACGGAAAACGCTGCCATCCCTCATGTGGTTATTGTCATTAAATATAAATAATTATATTATTCTGTGTTGTATTTTGTTATAACTGTATAATTGTGTGAATAAATATAAATTTATATAAAGGTTATAATTTATTACATTATAAAATTATTTGTCGTTGTTTAATTAGTATAATTATTTTTCCTTTAATATTATTCCAGAGATAATTTAATTCTGTATTCAATTTCAAAACAAACCTAATAAAAAAATAATTATCAAAATAATGTTTTTAAGTACGAAAACAAAAGTAATATTCTGCAGGCATGTTATTAGTGGATGTTGCAATTGGACAAATTTACAAAATATTGTTATTTCTTAAATGTTTTTTTTTTTTTTTTAAATAATTCGTCTCATGCTCTGCAATAAAGGAAATATTGTGAGGGAACTTGCATGTGATGGATGAGAATTTGCGATCTGAATCCACAATCCTGCCTTACAGCAGCATAGTACAGTAAGTTCCTAATCTCCTCTGAAAAGGCAGAGGGTTCAATTTATAACCATCATAATTATATTGTGTTACTTACTGCTGTGTCCCTATGTATGCTTAGAGCACTAAAATTAGGCAATGATTTTGATGCAGTTTTTTTAATAGATAGATTTAAGAGAATGGGTTTTATGTATAATACATGTGGAATATAGAAACACTGATAATTTAATTTTCTATAGTGATGTCTAATTAAACACATTCTTTGGGACTTAAATAACAAATACTGACCACACCCTACAAGATAGATAAAATAATTTCCTACAACATTATACATAATCAAAAGGTCTTCAAAAAGGTCCATGGTGGTATTTCTTAGGGATAACCCACAAAAACATTTTTTACCCTAAAGTTTTTCGAGAAGTAACAGCTAATTTTCAAATAATTTTAAGACTGCTGCATGCATTAATCCTTAACCAATTAAGAACCTTTAATACCTTGTGTATTTTATATAGATCAATATGGTCCTTAGTGTTTCATTTAAGTGGATATTTTGCAAAATATTAGTTTTAAAACGGAACATAGCAGCTTCTGTTGTCTAACAAGTGAAAAAGTGTAGCTGTTGTGAAGACACTCAGTAGTATATTTAACATCTGCATTGTGACCATGCAAAGCCAAAAGACAAATTTTAATATGATATTACACATTGGAGTTCTTTGGGTCAACATAAAATGAAACTATTTATTGTGGAATTATATTTCCAATGGAAAATACATTATAGCAAATTTCACTCAAAAACAATGAGCTTTTTAAATTTGTAATTTCCAAAGATGTTTCACTTCCACTACTGTTAGGTTTGAGGATTTTTTTACTATTTGGTGTATTTAATACAGACTGACAACAACACTGCACAACAACTATACTTGTAACTGCTAAAACTTGAGTATTATGTCATGTAGCTAGTTATATGATAATTTAAAAAAAATAGATTGGGAAAGACTTCTTACTTATCCTTATTGCATAAATACTGTACTAAAACCTCATTTTAGAACTTTTATTTTATTACACAAGTTTAGAAATTGTAGTCACCTAATGAGTATTAAAGGAACATTAATAGATGTCAAAACATATTGACAAATTATCAGGAATATATTATGTAATAAAAAAGCATTATTCAGTACTTATCTGTAATTATAAGGCCTTAACTATTGTATTATCTGGAAAAATACTCAGTATTATTTAATATCTAATTTTTTTACATTTCCCGTTAATGTAAAGAACTAGTTAATACAGTAGACCATCTTCACTTATTTACTTTGTTTTTTTCACTTAAAATAGAAGAATAAACATCACTGCACAAACACACTAATAGCGCCGCATTCCAGGGGGACCACGACTGCCCGGACCGCCTCTACCCATTCCTGGTGGTGCACCCATCATACCAGGAGGAGGGCCGCCCATCATGGGGCCACCTCGCATTTGTGGAGGCGCTGATAATTGTCCTCGGGCACCAGGAGCCATATGTTGTTGAGATGGTCCACCGACACCCCGAGCTGGACCTTGTAAGCCTGGTGGGGCTCCTCCAAGTCCGACGCCGCGACCTGCTGCTCTGCCAGCTCCTGGCCCGCCCATAGCACCAGGTAGTGGCACTCGGGGCAAGCCTTCTTCAGGTGGCGGAGGTCCTTCAATAGTTAGAGACACTATATTCTCGCCACGTAGTAGCACAAATCCTAGAGTCCTTTTTTCTTCTCGGTCTGCAGTTTTGCTATTTTTTGATTTGATTTTTCTAAATTCTTCACAGTCTCCCAAAATTAAATTCATATGTTTGTCAAATGCTTTAAAAGTGCCAATAAAAGTACGTGAATCTTGTAAAATTACCCTTACTCGGTAATTTATATGCTGCTGCATCTTATTATTCTTTCCGATCGTCTGAAAATGCAAAGGAATAAGCATAAAAAATGTTTTTGATTACCAATAAACATTGCGATTCATAAGTTGATGTTTTTAAAATTGATTATAATCTTAACAATTTTAACAAATATTCCAACATTATATTAATAGAACAACATAGAATATTACAAGAATTCAACAAATTAACGAAAATATTTCAGAAAGATTTCATTCTAGTTTCATAGTTTAATTTAAAAAATATTGTTATAGAATAATTGATAAAATGAATTGCATTAAGAATAATAGAAAACTTACCATTTTTAAAATTCGATTAAATTAAAGATTAAAGATGAAAATTAGGCGATTTATTAGCGCCAAAACAAAACCATAAAGACAAGACGCTGTTTTAACCGGGTAGAAACGTCAAAACCAAAACTACAAAACAAATATGGTGGATATTGGCATAGATAAAATACAATAACAACTCGTTAGTTTTTATTTTTATTTTGGTTATATAATATTATTTCGTAATAATAGTCATAATATTTCCTCGTATTTTTTTAAAAAGAATACACTACAAAACTTTTTAGTCATCATCATTTTATAGAATTAAAATAACGCCACCTGGAGTTTCTGTACTGAACTTTTAGTAACTACTTTTTACAATCATATCTGGGCGCTGGCAACTAATATTTACTTGGTGGTAGTGGTATGTGCAAACTGCAAACCTGCTATTCATCATATATTCGTTCGCCAAATAGCTGTACTTAGGATTGGTGTGTAAGGTCGGATATAGGGAATGATTAATATTTCTTACAGTACCAATGTCTATGGAAGTCTATGTAGTGAGCATACATCGGCGATTTGTCAGTCCGCCGCGTAGGTAAAAGATATACGACATAAAAAGCTGTGTGTGTTTTTCACACACGGCAGGGTCTTAATAATGAATTCATTTCTTTTCTTTTGTTTGATATTTCTTTATGTCGGATATATTAAGCCTTAAATCGCAAAGATTCTAAAGGAGTTTCGATATGGACGATGTAGTTGGAGTTCGACGTAGAATTTTCCTATCTCTAACAAAATAAACAAAATCTATTGCTCATTTTGTATGTATATCATATTGTAGTATCTCTTCTGCTCTGTATGTTGCAGAATGTTTATCGTGATAGTAATCCTATATTTCATTAGAAATCATTTTTAAGGCATAAATTGAAATTTTGAAAAGGTTCAGTCAACCCTTTTCTACTACTAATATCAAACTTCTTTCTACTCATTCCTCAATTTTATATAAAACCGAGCTTTTTGAAACTTATTTAATATTTGCAAAATATTAAATAAAGTCGCTTCCCACAGGCTGAAAACTTTTATCTTTTACGCTACGACAAACGATTTTTAATGCGGTCTTCATCAATTAAATCATCAATATATGCGTATTGCATTAGATAAAAAACGAAAAAAGGAAATTCCACTTTTCTAAATGGAAATATTATACTCTTTATAAATAAATAAATATATACATTATTATATTTTTTATATTAAGATGCTGTCAGCTTTATGATAAAATCGGCAATGTGGTAAGATCATTGATATAATTGATATAATATAGACAAAGACTTTCATATAAGTAATTTGTTCAAATACGAGTTACATCATTTATCATTACATTTGAATTACATCTAAAGTTCGCTGCAGCCCTATATCCAGGGGCGTAGCTACCGCCGTATCTGCCGTATCAATTATACGGGGCCCCCGGGCCAAGGGGCCCCCAACTAGCGTAAGCAAAAATTATTAAATCTTCCCAACTTCTTTTTTTATTTCACAAATGACAAAAGTAAAAAAAAAACAATTTCTCTTATTCCCGCGTAATGGCCTCTATATACACACTAAGCGCGAGCGACGGGTGACGAGCGATATCTAATGAGAGCTCTGCTGCTGAAGCAAAGTTCTCATTGGACTCATTGTCCATAGAAGCAGAATCTTTAGAAAAACTAAAGTCATCATCAGCTATAAATAAATGGGAACATTCACTGCTATGCACCCATGGCTGTCGGCAGAGGTTTTTGGGGGTTCAAACCCCCCCCCCCCCCGAAATTTTTTTGCTAAGTCAAGAAAAGTCGCGGTTATCGTATATATAACTCGCCTTTCAGGGACTTCATCGTGAGGATAATAGAAAGATAGAATCCTGTATTATTCACTGTAGAACATGCTGTGTGTGCCGTGTTTTGTTACAAAGATTTTCTCGAATTCGCTTGTTAATACTTTATTTAGGCTATTTTACAAAATGTCTTACTTATAACTTAGCTATTGAACTGTTTGTTTCTAAATTTTATTTTAATATTTAATTTCTATTAAGCAAGTTAAATAAGTAAGTATTTTATTTTCATTGGATGTTTCTTTTAGTTTTTTTTGTTTTTAAGGTATTTTTGAGGAAAAAAGCATTTAAAAAAAATCGTTTTCCTGCCCGCATTTTTAAATTTGGATCGATAATTATTGTTTAAATACTGAAAAATTTCCAATGTTTAATTTCTTTTATAAATCAGAAGACAAAAGTTGATTTCAATGATACTTTTTTCAAATAAATATTTGAAGTTGTATTTTTGACAAATTTTGAAAAAAAACTAAACAACGCGATAACTCAAAAACGGTTCACTTTTGGATGATTTGCATATGGGGGTTAAAAACATTGCAAATGGTCACCCCTATCACCTCCTAACGAGAATACGTCAAATTACCAATAACCCTGTATGTTTTATTGAGTAACTCCTGGAAGACTGCTTTGCTGCATCCGATCCAAAAAAAAGGGCAACTGCCCAGACTCGTCCGATTAATTATAGGCCTATAGCCATCACCTTCTTGTTCTCATTTTCGTCGGGGGCGTTCAGCCGATGATCTTCTAGATTACCTTACTCATAGATGGCCAGAAGCAGTTGAAAGCAAGGATAACATAATTTCAACGGGTTTCCGAGATATTAAGCTTTTTCGCCGATCGGAGCATTAAATTCGTTATACATGGTGAATGCTCTGATTTAAAATTTGTTAATGCTGATGTTCCACAAGGTTGCGGTCTATCACCCACTCGGATTCTTCTACATATCAATGACTACTGTAACATTCATTGCTATGAAGATGACAGTGCCGTAGACACCGTAGTATGAGACACCGGCCAACGGCTGGAGAAAACCGGAACAAACTTGTGTGTGAAATCGAGTCTTCATTATACAAATTCTCGGACTGGGGCCGGCTAATCTTAGTCCATATATGATTGCTTTATTACTCTATTAACATATCTGATGGCGGGGAAGTAGCTCCCTGCCTTCACCGGTTCACTAAGTCGCTACGGACCTTCTGCTAAACTTCCATTCAACCCCAAAAAGACGAAAGTTTGCGCGTTTACTGCTAAAAAAATTACCATTTGTCGTATCTCCACGATTTCAGAAGTTTCCTATAGCCGCCACAGCTAGTATCGGAATACTTGACGTGGATAATTCAAGCCTGTTTCAGTCAATCCGCGGTCAACTGGAAGGCAAAGCCAAATTGGCTTCAAAAAATCTCGGTGTCCTTAGCAAGTTAAGACAGGATTTCACGTCGGCCCATCGCCTGTACAAGACGCAAAGTCGACCCCACATGGATTACTGTTCTCACCTCTGGGCGGATGCTCCCCATTACCAGCTCCTTCCATTTGACCGTATTCAACGCAGAGCGGCTCGAATTATAGACTATCAAGCCTTTTCAGACCTGCTTGATTCTTTTTTCACTGTAAACGTTCCGAGGAATTGTTCGAATTAATGCTGCTGACTTTTACCTTCGGACATCTAGTCAAAGTTTCATCAAATTTTTATTTGCCAAAAAAAAGCAAGGAGAGTGTGTATGTATTTAATTTCAATTGTTTATAAAAATTTTGGAAAAAGTTACAGACAGATAATTATGATGAATAAATATTTCTATTAATTTTATGCATTTCTTTTGTGAGAAATCTTTACCCTTCCTAAGGGCCCCCAAACAAATTTTTATACGGGGCCCCGCTAAGACACGCTACGCTTCTGCCTATATCGCTAATAGAGAATAATTTTCTCGTACTATAATGATATTATTGGTTTGTTATTTACTTACTTTACTTAATACTCTATTGTATATCACAAAGAGAAAATAAATAAATACCGAGTGGATTTAAAGACGTGTAAAATTCGGCCAACCTTAATGCTGCATAGCGATCTCTTCCAGACAACTAACGGTAAAGGTGAATGGGACATTATAAAATATCTATGAATTTGCCTACCAAATATTTAAAGGAATTACTTTTTATAAATAGATTTATTATGTTACCAGGGAAGAAAGTATTGAAGAGGACGCAAAGATCTCAGCGCAACAAACACTTTACTGCTGATTTCATGCACATTGTGAGTATATTCAAGTAAGACTCCCAATTTTTTTACACAATCGCAGTAAGGGATGAAAATATTGGCAAACATTATCTATGGCAAAGAGAACCATTCGACTTTTCATAAAATTATTTCCTCCTGCCAATAATTATGGCTTGAAATTTGTTAGGGCAAACATTAATACCAAAAGCTTTACTACACAAAAGAATGATATTGAGGTCGTTACTTACTTGTCAACTAAATTGCTATTTGACTTTAAGTTCTTAGTTTAATTTTGATTTTCGCGTTATAAGGGCGGCTCTTCTATGCATTTATGGCAGTCTCACTAATGTTAAGTAAATAGTTTGCAGTTTCGTTTTAATATTTTTTTTTGTACTAAGTACAAGCAATACAAGCTACTAAATTTCTTCTATTGAGAGAAGAACATAAAATTCTATTGTTCGAATCCGTTGGAATTTTTATCAGTGAGATTTTACGCCATTGCTGATCTTCTTTTTATTTATCTCACTGAGAACACACATTTCGTTTTACCTTAAGTAAAATGCAAGTTTAAAAAAAAATTTACGAAGTTATTATTTTAGTTAAAAAATGCGTTCAAGTTATAGTTTTGTGGTGCGTACAGTAACAAGTAAGTGATTTAATATCTATATAGAGAGGCTATGGCAAAAATGTCTTAAAAAACTTTGATTTCACATGTCAGTAACGCTATCTAATGCCAAACAGGAGCGACTATAATCATCTCAAACACATGTAAACACTGCCAGCAACTGATCTAGAACTATTTGTTTAAATTATTTAATTGTAATTACTGAATTTCGAAAATAACAGAAATTTGATCCAGTTGATTTACCGTAATGAGATTTACAATATCGTAATGCGAAATTGTGCAATCCCATATTTTCTTGATAAAAAACTCGTCCATTGGTAGACAGTTGATATAGGTGCGACTTGGCATCTAGGGATACGAAACCACTAAGACAAATGAATTGGATTTTATTTGCTATTTTGAGGAGTTTTAATCTAAAATCAATATTAACAGGTGTGACGAGAATAAAAAAATTAAACAAGTCGTTTATTCCTTGTAGGCTTGTATTTTGTACAGTTTAACTCATATTAAACGTCGATATTGTGCAATAATAATAATAATTGAACTATATTTAAATAGGGCTGTGACACAAATTTACAATAAATTAAGATAAGAATACATTTATCATTTTGCCTAATGCGCGATCTACACTCTGTCAAACCATTTATTATTTTTTTGACAGTTAGAACTTAACTGTCATCATGTAAAACTTAATTTTACAACGCGTGGCAAAAATGTCGAAATTGCTTTATATGAAATAACTTTTTTTTTTAATTTTGAGTCTCATTCGTCATAAATATTATCAACATTATGTGTCACTTATTTAAATGATCGAATGTTTTATTGACATGATCAAATAAGTAAAACTAAAATAATCGTTTTGTGATCGGTGAGTTATTTGAAATCATTTATTTCTAATTAAATAATAGTGAAATTTAGTAATTTAATTATCAATATATTTTGGCAATTATCTAAAAGTTTTAAATTACGAGTTTTGAAAATTTTTCAATGAAATAAAATGTTTGAAGATTTTATTACAATAAATATTTTTTAATTTTTTGTGATAACAACCTGTAAAATGGAATTGAAAGTTAATGATTGCCATTAGGCAATTTTAATTATTTTTCATTAATAATTCACAAAAACTAGCAATATTTTTTTTATTCAATGACATTTTTTGTTCAATGGTAAAAATCGATAATCTGAATATCAATTAGTGCCAATAATCGAATCGGCAATGAAAATGTTAATATTGAACAGGCTACGAGCACTGTCGTATAGATAATATTTTTCTTTTAAATTTAACTACGTTAAGTTAAAATAATTGGCCTTATAGAAACTTAGACAAATAATTGTTATTAAATAAATGCAAAAATGCTAATTTTATTATTGAAATCATTAAAACGATAGATAAGTGAGATAGCGTTTATTATGATGATGTTAACTAGTTTTTAATTCTGTATTAGAAGTAATCTGGGGGCACGGCAGTGCCCCAGCCAAGTCTCGAGCAAAATGGGCACGGCCGTACCAACTTTTCTCGAAGCGATTCTCGGCTGTTTCAAATATATTTTCGACGTGGACAAAACTAGGAGTTTAGGTTTTCGGTGAAAATTAGTTGGCATTATAACAAGTATAAATTCGAAATTACATGCCAATTGAATTAATAGTTTAGGATTTACGATCAATCAAAGTTAAACTATTTTTTCACTCACTGACTCACTGACCGATCATTAAAATTCTAAGGTACTTCTAGCGGACTTAGAAACTTAAAATTTTGCACCAAAATAGGTCATTAGCCACATATAAAAAATAATTATAAAAACATTAAAAAATAATATACCATAGAAAACAATTTTATAATTACGGCAAGAACATTGTGTATGGATTTTTACTGCATTGTTAACTTTGTTTGTTGTTTAAGTATTCAATTGGATGTATATATTATACTAAAATTATAATAGAAAGAAAATTATTGATACAATTACTAAATGTTGATTTATAATTACAAAATGATTTGAATAGGACTTGGCTTCTATGAGATCTAAAAACTTTTTACGATGGAAAGACTGCATCGAGAGACTTGGCATTTTTTACATTTAATGTTTTTGGTGGGATAGATTATTTACAGCAAATAATATAATACATAGGTCACTATAGCAATATCACACCAGAATACTCATGTTTTAAAAAAATAATAGAGTTATCTTTTTAAAAGAGACTATAGTAGTTTATTAGTATTTTTTTAAAACGGCTCGAAACAGACTGTTAAAGACTATTTGTAAAAGATAACACCCCTGACACTGTATGTCATTTTGATTTGAATTGAATATGGGAGTAAAGAAGGCGCTTAAAACCTTAGAAGTATTACGTAGATCATTTTCATGTTAGTTTGACGTTTTTATATGTAAGTAGTTTATTGTTATTTAATATTTTTAAAATAAAATTGATCAAATACAAAATCAATACATACATATTTATTTATTTCAGGCAACACAATATTTGTATAGGTATGTTATAGCTTAACGCGATTGAATAAAATATTATTTACAATAGGGGTGTAATTTAGGTATTTTGAAGAGTAATTAAAACTTAAATTTATGTTGATTTATTATTTAAGAAATTTAAAAATACTAAGTAAAATGAGGAAATGATTATGTAAAAATGAGGAATAAATCAATGAAGAAAAAAACTTCAACTTATATTTTTTTACTTAAGAATAATAACACATAGTATAAATACAAAACTTATTCTATTAATATTGACAGCACAAATACGTTTAAACATCTAATTAGTCTTTTTTCAAGATTAAAATTTAAAACAATACATTCATTGCAGCATTACAAAAAACTTCAAACCTGGCTCACGGCACTGACGATGATGATCATTGTATGCTCTACTAAACTATCACTACAGACCCATACAGTCATCTTACAGCCTTCGATTAGAATAAAGCCTTATTAGCTAACTTGAACATCGAATTATTGAGAAAAATTGTGAAACAAATGCTACGAGGACTCTGTAGCCGGAGGAGCAAACTGTATAACGGATGTATGACGTACTACTGGCTCCACTTGCACAGATTCTACTTGTGGAATGATTTTACGTTTTCGGGGAGGAAGCGACGAAGGAGCGAGTGTCATGACTGTCATGGATGTATTTAAAGCAGGTGGCGAAGGAGACGGCAGCGGTGAATTAAACGGTGGCGTAGACGTTGTCTGCATCGGTGTCGGCACCGGGCAAGGAGGAGACGGCGGAGAGCTAGGTGGAGTGGGAGGTAACTGTTGCAGTGCAGCTTCTACGATATCACACATTACATTGCCCTTTACAACTAATGGTACAGTGTACTGCGTAGCCGTTGGTGCTCTAGGTGTCTCCGCTCCGTGTTCCTTATATATGTGAGCTTCCATCTGCTTCTTGGTGTTAAACGTCCCATCGCATACTGTACAACGATAGCAGCGTTCCCCGAAATGTTGAAAGCGATGTAGTTTTAATACGTGATTGTAACCAAAATCGCGTAAGCATATTTCGCAAGTGTAGGGGCGTTCTCCGGTGTGAGTGCGCGAATGCACTTTGAGTTGCTTTGAGCAAGTGAACCCCTTGCCACAGCCGGGCGCAGGGCATCTATAGGGCTTTTCACCGGTGTGCGTACGAAGATGAATCACTAATTGTCCCGACTGGATGAACGTCTTGTGGCAATGTGGGCAGGCGTGTGGTCTCTCGCCGGTATGTATTCTTGCGTGACGATGCAGTTTACCGGAATGTTCGAACGCAGCTCCGCAAACTCCGCATCTGTAGGGTCGCTCTTTAGTATGAATCCGTCGATGCACTTGAAGATTTTCCTTCACACTGAACATCTTGTGACAGTATTCACATTCGAAGGGTCGTTCCCCTGTATGAGTTCTATAGTGGCGCACCAAGCGCGCCGGCACGGCGAAAGTCTTGTGACAAACATCACATCTGTGAGCATCGGCGGCCACTCGGTGCGAGCGCGTGTGAGCTGTTAGTGCACTGCGAGTCGAAAGCCTCAACCCGCATTCTTTGCATTGGTGTTCACGTTCTTCTTCGCCTGGAGAATAAGATATGAATTCAAAAGAAGTCGACAAATTATTCATATTATTAATAACCTTATTAGAGTAATTAACGATGGACATTAGCTGTCAGCGTTTTATCGCGACGACCGTTCACAGTACAATGTCTGTTGTGGATGGTATGCGCGATCAGGAATATCAGGATGCACATACTACGGCCACATAGGGGTGCGGATAGGAAGGGGGGAGCGCGGAACGAGGCAAAGTGAATGTCCTCCGGCAGCACGTGGAGGCCCGCACCGCGGTTTCGAACCGATAGTGCCGCGGTGGGCCTCCACGTGTTTGGGCCACCGACCCCGTGTCCGCACTGTACCCCGCGCCGCGCTCACCCGCGCGCTCTGCCCCCACTTTCATTATATCCTCACTACTTATATATATTTTATATTTATTACTTCATTTTTAGGATTCGGTATCGCGTTATTTGGGTTAACCTTATAAATATTTTATAAACTATTAAGTTTTCATTAAATATTTAAAATATTATATCTCACCATACCTTGTTTTTGATATTCGTAATTTAAAAACTGTCAAATTATAGTTTTACATTTTTTTAAAAAAGAACAGTAAAATGATCATGCACTATAATATAAGTAAATCATATTTAAAACTTCGAAATAAATTATCAAATTATTGTCCGTATGTTTAACATTAGTAGTTATGGAATAATAAAGTTTTTCTTACCTATCATGTTCAATGACGATGATTTATTTCCAAGTGTCAATGGCGTCAGTGTTGGTGTAGGTTGTGTAGAGTTCGACGCTGGACAGAACTGGCGCGAGCGTGCGCTCCACAGACGGTCCGCGGCTGAATGCGGAATCCGCGAGCGGCGAGCTCGCTGCTACGTACAGGCAGCGCATTTGTCCTCCGCTCTCCTCTACCTAGGGTGCCATCCATTTCGAGCAAGCGAGGAAAAATCGTTGTGACCGTTACCAGAGATCATTTCATTTCACAGAATATATCATATGAGTAACATAAGATGTCATAGTAACCATATTAATACTATCTAAAATTCTATATGATTCGTAAATAATATTAATAGTTATAAAATAAAAAAAGTAGTAGTTTGTAGCTATTTTTTATTTCTAAATTTTTCACTAGGACTGGCTTCGGTATGTATTATTTGTAAAGTTGTTGAATATAATGTAAGGTTGTTTTTTTATTGCTTTAGTCCACAAATATTTTTTGTCCATATGGTTAGCCTACATCCACGCGGCACACACACTTGTACGTTGTGTTCAAGAAACAATTTTCTATATCTGTGTTCATAATGATTATGATTACTACGTGGATCACAAAACCAAAAATTGACAGCATTTTTAAAAGTTTTCTATTTCCGTTTAAAAATAATGTACATTAAATTTTTGTTTAGAAATACTTTTCTGAGGTTAAGTTAAAAATATACTTTTATGAATGATTAATTAAGCTGTATTACCTACTATCGTATTATACTTATTCCTAGATAACCTACCATAACGATGGTAAGTTCAACATAACATAAATGATCAGGTAAATGCGCAAGTTGTTGTGCCTGCGCGCTCATAAAGTAATAATACTCATTTCAATACATGTACATATGTTGTATAATGCGTATTGTATGTATACGATATACGACCGCGGCTTTGTTGAAGGTTGGAGAGGGCAGCGGAGAGCGGGCGCGGCGGCGCGGAAGGGGAAACACGTGGAGGCCCACCGCGGTTTCGAAGCGCGTGTGAACTCTCAGCGCGAGTGCGCGTGCGTGGCTCGTCCGCCACCTTCCTCCTCCCGCACTCTTCTATTTTGTCTGTCTAGGACAATATGTTAGGAAGTTTCATTTCGAACATTATCACTTATTATACTTTTATGCGTACCTTCTACATTGTTTACTATTTTTTTAATAGCACAACTATTATTAATAATTATAATATTAATAATTATATGTATATGATTATGTTTTATAACAGAACTCACTTATGTTTTGCTAGATGTATCAGAACGTTTAATTTGTCAATGTACATATGCGAACCTTAATTCATTAAAGGTATTTCTTTTAAATTTAGGGAAGAACACAACAACGCAAGACTTGAAATATTTTATGCGTTGAGCTTCAACTTTTGTCAGATCGATAGGAAACGAAAGTGTTTCTAGTGGTTTCACTTTTTAGGTTTACTTAGAAGTTATTTTTCAGACATTTCGTAGTACTGAAGAATAAATTAATAAAAAACAATTTATTAAAAAAAGTCCACTCAAATTATATTGAAAAAGAAAAGATATAGAGTTGTAATAATATAACGTAACAATCAAAGAAAAACCTTGTATGACCAGTAGATATTTGCATTGTTAGCCTTTAGTATATATATGTTGCTGATTGCTTGCTTGATTAAATGTTTAAAACGATATCAAATGTTATCAAGTTTATGAGTATGAATTCAGAAAAAAAACGATGTTCTATTACAACAGATTGCAACTTAGCTTCCTAGATTATGTTTAAATGACGTATTTATAGATAAAGCATTATCTGGAAAGATTATTACATTTATTTGGTGCTATTTTTATTCATTTATTTTTTGGAAAAAGTTACAGTTTTTCTAGGCATACAATAAAATCCTATCAAATCCATATAAATTTAGTTAGAATTATTAATTAGGTTAGATACTGGGTGTGACTCTGAGTCCATTGTACAGCAGTAGTTCTATCTATGACGAATTTATTATTTTTTATTCTTTGATCGCTTGTATTAAGTTAAACAGTTATTTTATTCCACTTCCATTTCAATAAGGTATTTTCAAACATAAGGAAGCGATTTGGAATATTTCAAATATTATTTTCATTAACCAATTCCTGTATTACCTACAATAACAGAACTTCATAATTATATGTTAATACAAAGCTATCATGGTATAATTAAATCATAAAAAAAACATTTACCAAGCATAGGTACCTATATCTAAAAAACACGATGATAAGATTAAATGAAGATAGTTATTTATCTGGATTTACAGAAAGACTGCTACAATATTTTACAAATTCTGAGACGGAAGTGATGATTAAAGTAATTAATAATTTTATTGTCATGCGATGACACGACACATTGATTTCGGTTACATTTTGTAATTGAGGCAGGTTAGTGCATGCATTCTAACCTATTAAAACATCTATAGAAAATGGTTCCCCTTTAAGGGTGTGAGCGACACGTTAAAATCAAATTGGCCTTTTTAAAGCGAGCGAGGGTGCATGCGGCAGCGGGGGCGGGGGAGGGTGCAGGCGAGCGGCACGGGGGGCGAAGTGTCGACACGAGCTGCACGCGGTCACCGAACGTTCGAAACCACGGTGGTGAGGCCACCGGCGCGTGCGGCTTGCGCCCGATTCAACCTTCCTCAACGCGACCGCAACTGACCCGCGCCACGCCACGCCACGGACAAATACCGCGCCATCGCGATCGCGCAGCGCTACATCGCCTTGGGTTCCTCGTGCGCCTCGCGCTCGTAACCTTCCGTAATATTTCATTCTCTTATAGTCAATGATTATTTAGCTTCAATATAATACTCACATATCGTATTTACATTTATTGATTTTATCGAGAAAACGTTTCTACATAACAGTTAATAAACAAAACCATGTTGTTTATTACAATAAAAACATTTTTCATTACGTACACTTAATTGTTAATAGAAAACCTTTCAAAAGTAGCTACCTATACTTTCTCTAGGTAAAATTAAAATATATCTAAAATATATGACTTTTCATATGAAAATATTACTTCACAAATATTCAAAATAAAACACGTAACGTGTGCACTGTGACATTGTCATGCAAGATCATTAATTAAAAATTGTTTATTGTAAACACACCTAAGATAATGTTATGTAATTACGTATCTAGGTAATGTTTATATTCTGAGTAGAGTTGCATTTTGTGCAGTAGGTACTTATGCTCAATTAGTCATTATTGTATATTGAAGAATGAGAAAAATATAATAACTCAACAAACTATAGCACCAGCAGAGTAACATAAAGTGATTACGTAATGTTTATAATATAATGTACTTAATTCATTTCCTCTATCCACGGTACACGTGTATTTGTGTCATCAGTAAAATACATTAATTTTATTCGAACACATCTGAGTCAATATCAGTCAATTGCTTTAACACATCTCATCTACAAACAACTAACACTATTCATAAAAGAAATATATAATTTAAAAAAATCACCAAATTGAATTGTATAGGATATGCTATGATTTTCGAACCACCTTTGCCAACACTATTTAATCAACAATAAAAAATATATTTTTTTTTTATCACATCGTCCTTTATGGGGTCAGTGTCCAGGGAAAAGAGGTCGGTTGTTAAATCAAATGATAAAACGGATACACAAAACATTGCATATTGAATCTTCAACTTAAAAGATTTAAATTAAATTAAAATAAAAGTTCTGAGTTTTTAATGTTACTGTTAATAAAGATTAATGAAATATATTTCAAAATAAAGTAATCGTAGTTGGTTTTTTAACTGCCCGTCGAAATCTTTCAAAAATAAGGGATATAAAAAAGTATCCTTACCCATTTCTCCTTTGAAGCTGAAATATCCTCAGCGGAAAACCTCTCCCTATATCATCGTGGAATTTTTATAAAAACCCATCGAAATATTTTTAGAGTTTTTTGGTAATTTGAAATATGCATCGCTCACTCAATAAAACTTGAAAAACTGTCCGCCATTTTTTCAGGTTATATCAGTTCTTACTTTATACATTAATTGTTATTATTATTTTAGTCACTAAAAGGCCGTATTTGTTGGACATACGTAAGATATTAAAATTATGGTAACATACAATATAAGTATGTTTCTTTTCTATCTAGCATATGGGTGTAGTACATAAACCGTAGGGTTATTATCATTTCGACTGACAATGTAACCAAGTTAAACTAAAATAGAGAAAATAAGGATTCAGTAAGTCCTGTCTAAAAGTTACACCAAGCGTAATTTAATTCATGCAAGATTTTTCGCCTTTGGCCTACAGCGAACGTGCATGGCTACAGTGCATCGCCTTATAGTTTATCGCGAAGTCGCGAATATGTTTGCAATTATAGTCTAAAATGTTATCGTTACACTTCGTAATCCAAATAAAAGTTATACATTCGTCGTTTTTATTGCATTCGGTGTCTGATTAATTGCGGGCGCGCAAGCGGAGCCCATCGCGATAAAACACGACAGCGAGAGCTTAACGACAACTGATCAAGTATCTTTTGACTTCGTCAGATGTACCGAAAAATGTTACTAATAATTCGTTGGTATTTTTTGCTATATGCTACCAAAAACTAATAACAATTGGAATTCTACCCGATCGGGATAGCTGTTTGAATGATAACGTGACAAACATGAAACCTTTTAATCTTATAAAATTAAATAAGATTTTCATATTGCATAAACTCAAAAGGATGTATAGTTGGTTATGTAAATCGATATAGGTATTCCATAAACTGGATCTCGACAAATTACCCACTAGGCTTCCTCGATATTTTTTTTATGATAAAGGAGCATACTTGTCTCATGTCTGCAACTGTTGATGCAAACAGATGCATAGGTAGGAAGTTGCAAGTATTATATACATATGTGTATTATTATGTAGTTATGGATAAACCATCAACACGTGTTACTTGGTTTATTTATTAATAGATAATATACATTGTAATAAATTATACATAATATAAACGAAGGGATCATCGACCCGATACATTTGATGTGCCATGCTTTGAAGACGTCGAGGCTCGAGCCAGAGGTGAACGACCGACCTCGTGATCGTGGTGCAAGGTAATAATTGTTACACGTGCACTTCTATTATTTTCATTAAATAATTATGAAAAATAAATGATTCTAATGGTACCAGTTCCTATATCAATGGGAAACTATATACTCGTTTTTGATGTGATTTAATAAAAGAACAAGGTCAGATTTGAATATTACTGGTTCGATTTCAAATACACGTTACTCATTGGTCATGTTGTTTTTTAGTGCATCATATAAAAATGTCGGTGATGTAATTCACCTAATTTTCAAAAGGATACACATAAAAAAACAAACATTAAGATCAACATGTGTAATTCGGTTTACGGAGCAATACCATAATTAAGCCATACAGGAGATCAAGAGCATTAGAAATTAGAATAAGTTTTAATAAAACATTAAAATACTGCTTTACCGACTGTGTTACTAAAATACAAGTATAATTGAGAATGTCGGTAAAGTCGTATTTAAAAATGTGTTAAATTAGTTCCAACTACTTTACGTAGATGGAGTTTTGATCGCTAGAAGACAAAAATTATAGTTTAATTGGTCACGAATTTGAGAGTGGTGTATATACACTAGGCATATTGGATTCGAATTATGATAGTGCGATTCCTCTATGTTGCCTTCTAGTCTTGTTAATATAAACATATTCTAACAGCCTTATAAAGTTAAACAAAAAAAAATGTAATAGTAAGCACCAGTTTGAGTAAGAACTGACAGTATAAATTTATTGAATTAAAAGACAACCAACCTTTTTACATCTAATTCATTCGAGAAATTTTATATCTGTTATTAATAAACATTTTTATTAATAACAGAAATACAAATTACATTTTTATTTTTTATATATAGATAATAAAGAAATTACCTACCAGTAATAATGTATATTCGGTGCTAACTTTGGGGGTTATTTTATTTAATCAAAAAGAAAAATAAAAATGAATAAACTATTTTGAACAATTCAAATAGTAAAGAAATTAATAAAAAAATTGATCTCCCCATAAGTGACATTAGTAAATTTTTGGTATGTTAAATAAAAATTATGCTCTCTGTGGTCTTACGCACGTCGCTCGACTCGCTCGCACAATGCAAAATGTCTATTGTCTAATAACACTTGACTAGTTCGACCAAAATGTTTTATATATTAAACTAAGAATTTAAGTGAAAATGTGGAATACAAAATACAGACATATAATTATAAAAGACGTTGTATATAAAGCTCAGGGCTTACGTTTGATAAGACCCAAACTCTGAAAAGGAAAATAAAAAAATAGATGTGTTTGTTTTGAGACTATTAACTCTAATTGTTTATTTGAAATAAAATCTCTAAATATTAGAATTCGTTTTATATTTTAGTTATACATCTTCAACGAAAATGGGCGGCGGAGATTTGGTAAATTATTTTTAAATTATAAGTACATATACAAAGTATCATACTATTAAAAATACATTTATAACATTGTGTCTTTTTTTAAGAACACCAAAAAAACATGGCACCCCAGTACAATGAAAAACCAAGAGCGGGTGTGGAAAGCCGAACAAGCAGCAGCAGAAGAAAAGAAACGAATAATAGAATTAGAACGCGAAAGAGCTCAAGAAAGAGACCGTGAGGAACTAAATGCTTTGGCCAAACAAAATGCCCATTCTAACTCTGAAGCTAATGATAATCGTTTGCGTTGGATGTATGATGTATGTATGTATAAATAAAAAGTTATATTCTGAATATTTTTAACTCTTTTACATAATAATATATTTTTAGAAACCAGATAAAAAAGTTCAGGATGAAGACTATTTGCTTGGTAAAGCAATCGATAGGAATTTCGATCAAGCTGGAAAATCAGAACAGAATGAAATACCAGCTGTATCTCGGCGAGTAGTCGGTTCTAGTATGATAACAGCAGCAGGGGATGTTCAGGTGGACCTTGCCCGTAAACTCAGAGAGGATCCATTGCTGTTGGTCAAAGAACGAGAAAGGGCAGCACGTGCTGCTCTGTTGAATAACCCTGTACAGAGACGTAAACTTACGGAGCTGTTGCGGAAGGAACAGGTAACTGTTATGAAATAACATTTTAAAGAATTTATGTGTTTTTGCAATTGATGATTTATACTTGATATTATTAGGGAAAGTCATTGAAGGCTAAAAAAGATATAAATATTTATTGAAATTTTTAAGAAACTTATGATAAATGATTTTATTAAATTCAATTTGATGCCCTAATAATATTTCTCAATTATTGAAAGGCTTGAATAGTATGATAACAAATAATTTTGTAAAAAATAGATTGCTTTTCTGTAAATAACCCCTAGCTGGAGAATGAAACACTTTTTGAGGAGAAGGCTTAGAGCTGTTTCTATCACCTGAGCATTAGATATATTGTAAACAAATTAATCATGTAGGCACCAATTATTTTTGGTTAATCATCACATATTCTGACCCCTAAGCTGAAATGCACTGGGCCATTTCAGCTGAAGGTGATTGAAAAATTAAATATCTATATATATAACACCAAATTCAAGCTAAGAGAACTGGCAATCAGAAACATATGTAATATTATATGAACCATTTTGACTCCCTCAAAAAATATTTTTTTTTGCCATTAAATGCTTAATTCATAGCAAAAAAATAGTTCAGCTTGCTTAGGAGGTTCATATAAAAGATAGTTTTAACAAAATTAATTAAGTTCTTGTGATTTTTTAAGTTATAATTTATTTAATGCATTGTGAAAAGTATCAGAATAAGTTTTTGGACTTGTGGACCCAATTGGACCTGAAAGTACATACTCAACTACATTTTCCAATAAAAGTCAAACCACTCAAGTAGTAATGTTCACACCCTTAATGTTACAATGTTTATTTACAAACTTAAATGCTGAACTTTAGAGGAAGTAGTGTAAGTAATAATTATTTGTGGGCATTCAATTATAAACTATTATAAATATAAGAGTAAAACTCCCGACACATGTACATAAATAGAAATACTACACAACTTCTATATATATTATTTTGTTTCTATTATATGATCTGTGGTAAAATATTAAATAAAATAGGTAATCAAATATAATATGAAGGTATTAATACTTATTTCTTTTTTCTTCTTCTAGTAATACCTTCTAATAATTTTTATTTATTTCAGGAGCAGAAAAATTTAATGAAAGGAGAAAAAAAGTCAAAGAAAAAAGATAACACCCTTGATAATTTATTAGCAGCTAAATTAAATGCTTTAGGCGGTGAGAAAGGAATGGACATTGCAAAGTTGCTTGAATCAGATGACAGTTCTTCAGATGAAGAAACCAAAAAGAAGAAAAAGAAAAAGAAGAAAAATAAAAAACAGAAATCCAAGAAGTGTCATGACGAAAGCGATGATGTGTTATCACAAAAGGGTAAAAAGTTACGAGAAAGCAAGAGCTACCATAGAAGTAGTGATAACAGTGATAAGGAGTGTAGTTCTAAACTCAAAAAGCGTCAGTATAGTTCTAGATATGAAAACAGTAATAAATCATCTTCATTAAAAAGAAAAAGCTCAGATGCTAGCAGTGACGAAGGTAATTCATTGAAAAGAAACAGAAAAGATTCCTCTCCTAAACGATACTGGGACACAGAAAAACAAAAGTTGTCGCATGAGTCTTCCGATGATAGAAAATATTTAAAGAAGGATTATAAAAAGTATGATTATGAGAACAAGCAAAGTAGAATTGGAGAAAAAGATCGTAGGGATAAGCAGGACAGCAAAAAAAGTGGCCTTAGTCAAGAAGAAAAAGCAGCAAGGTTAGCATCAATGATGGCTGCAGGGGCGGAGAGGGAAGTTCAGCGAGGACGCCGTGTGGCAGAGCAGCGAGCAGAAAATGCAGCGCCGGAGAAGTCAGTACCACGACATTCATCGCGTAACGAAGCGCGGGTCTTACCTGACTCTCTCGAAAGCCGGATTCATTCCAACAGACATTACATTCAACGTAACCAACGACACATGAACGAGCATTTTGCTAGAAGATAACCAAGGATTAAATCAAAAACTTTTTAATTTTTGTTTAATTTTTCAATCATCATACATTTTAGCACTATTTAATATAATATGACATAAATAAATGAATTCACAAATGCTATTTAATTAAGAGTAAACTAAAAATCAAAATCCTATACAATAAATTGATAGATATTAATTACTTAAATTTAATTCATCGCCTTGCGTCTAACATTTTTAGTTCAACATTTAGTTTGTACTTCTGGAAAGACATCGTATATTCAGTCGAGTGGTATCTTCTCTCTGACAATCTGTAAGAAAAAGGTTTACCATTTTTAACACAGTACATAATTGTTTTTAAAGATTTATTGAGAATTGGGGTTAAATAATTTTAAGTTCGAGAAATAATTCATTAATAGGAAGTGAAACGCAAATTGCAGCCAAGGTGACTTCTGTTTCGCCATGAAGTCGGGGGTACCTCTGCGCACATCCCGGCATATATAGGGTCAGTGTCCCAGGGCCCGCGCTCGGGCAGCGGCAGTGCGCGACGGCGCAGCTCTGCCACGAGTTCGCTCACATCCATGATGGGGATTGGGTCGAGTGCGCGCGCCATACCAGCCAGGTACTCCACGTAGTGCATCCTGTAAGAACATATTTCATAAACACACCTCAGTAAGGCCCCGTTTGTAGAGGCCGTCGAGTGAGCCGTAGGGCCGTGGTGGAGGGCGTAATGCGGCTCGACGTACTAGCGTTTCTAAGTCGTCCACTCCCAAGATCGGCAACGGGTCGACTTTTCGGCCTCGCACCAGTCGGCTCAAGTACTCCAAGTAATGGTTCCTGCAAAAACACGCCGCACTGACCACCGCCCGATTCCTTTTGCACCTCTAGTTTGCCGCAGTCGAGGAATAAAATTATTTGAAGGGCGAACGGGAAATACGGGTTTTTCATGTCTTTTTTTAATAATAATTGTACTATTCTAATGTCTATAACCAAGTATACTTACTTGCAAAGTCCTGCCTGTTTTGGTTGTACCTCACTGCCACAGGTGGTATCTACAAGCCCAGTGGGCGTTTCTCGTTGTAACTGTATGGGACATCGATTATTGCTACCCTCTGCTGCTTCCGTTTCATAGGTCACATTATTCATCTAAAATATGATAAATTTTCTCAAAAACTACACAATACTGTATTTTAAAATCTTTTTATAGCCTTTTAAGCTGAGATGGCCCAGTAGGAGGAAAGTGATTTTGCGAGTCTTGAAGACTATATTTTCATATGCTAAATTTATTAATTTTCATTTGAAGAATAAGACTGTGAGGATATTTGTGTAAGATGAAAATCTGTCACCGACGTATCTCGCATAGCCCCACTAAGCTCCAAACATTCCCCCACAAAGAAGAGCTTTAGTTCAACCTATGCCTTGAAAGTACTTGGGAAGGTTTTTTTTAAGAAAACACGCAAAAAGCGGCCAGGTGGCAATTATTACTTATAACGATATACATAGGTACTATACTTACTTGTAAAAGTGTTTGCAGTTCATGAGGTTCCTTATCGCGTAAATAAAAAAGGCAGTTGCGCGGATGGTGCGCATGCAAGCCTAG
This sequence comes from Vanessa cardui, assembly GCF_905220365.1. NCBI lineage: Eukaryota > Metazoa > Arthropoda > Insecta > Lepidoptera > Nymphalidae > Vanessa > Vanessa cardui. The sequence continues at coordinate 11,705,506 of NC_061129.1, forward strand.
TCGAGCGCAGTACTCGCTGAGCCCACAACGCGCCCCCATCGTGAATGGCTTGCCGCATCCGTAGCAGAACTCATACTTGCATTGTGTACAAGTGAAATGCATACAGCCGCCTCTAAAAATTATCATTATTCGTTGATATCGATGACAAGATGGTCCTCCATAAAAGATATCCTCAAATTTACCTGGATAAGGAATATTTAAAGTGACATCTCGGGCATTCCAGTCCATTCTCTCGAAGATGTTGTTGAACCGCTGCTATTGATTTCTCGGGATCATTGTCTTCAAGCCATGCCGCATATTGCTCGCACGTTATACCGTCATGATTTACAGTCCACTATAAAATAATAATAAAGAAAAATTAAGCAGAGTTACCAAAGTATCCAGCAAAGACTATAAAAATTGCGTCGTTAAATAATATGAAAGCATATGGTGCTTAGTAAATGGATACCAGATGGATATGAAATATGAACATAATTATACTGGAAAAAAATATTAGGAAATGTTTAGTAATTAAGTAAGATCTTGCAAAATGTTGTCTATTCCACGTAACCACCACCGTAAAGTTACTTAAAATGATTTATAAGCTCAGATGCTATACAACTATTCGTTTTGAAGCGTAGTATGTTTTGAATAAGAGGCCAAAGAGTGTTAAGCTGTAGGCGGAAAGCCCCAAGAACCTTTGTAGTGTGCACGAAAACAGATTCTATTAGGCTGGTCGTTGCTATGTATCGGCCCTTAACGCAGTGTCTAATAGCATGACTGCAATATGGCTTTACTTTTAGCCAACGTGCACTAAACACGGGTCCAAGGAGTATCTTGAAGACGATTTCGTCCTTTATTCGTAATATATTTAATCTTCTATTTAAAGTAAATGAACATACCTGTTTTCTACAACTTGAGCAAGTAATGGATTTGCACTCAGGGCAGCGTAACTTCTTCTGTTTTGGATGTACGAAAAATCCGGAAGAGCATTCGACACACCATTTAAAATTAGGATCCTTTGCGAGAGTTCTATCACGTAACTGAAACAGTTTTACATGTTTAGCGGTTTGTTTGTGTATGTTGTGGGAAATATTGAAAGACTTTATTTGAGAGAACAATGTATATAGTGTATTGAAAAATGGCGGATATTGCTATGAGGAAGTTCTTCGTATAAGAATTTAGATATTAAAACTCAGAAGGCATATAAAAACTGATTAATATATTATTACCTTTCTTTGAAAAAGTTCATGTACTTCTATTTCCAACAATGTTTTTAGTAATATATCCATGTGCGCAAAGTAGTCAAGCCAATCGTCTTCCGAGAGGTTTTCCAATTCTGGTTCTTTACAATAGGGACAGACACAGTCTACAATACTGCGTTCCGTTATTTGTACTGTAAAGTAATGGCGAGCACATTCTCGACAACACCTGTGTGTGCAACGTAACATAGATACCATCTGCAAATTATATTTCAATATAAATCACATATAAGTTTTATGTTACACTTATTTATATCCTTGACTATTACCTCATGTTCCGGAAACTTGGAAGCACAAAGTTCACAGTCCTGGTGTAAGTATGCAAGAGCTGATTGAAGATCTGTACATTCTAAAGCAGCTAAAAGAGCAGCAGGAGGATCTGTTCCTTGTGAAATCAAGTCTACTGCAAGCTGCGCCTGTTCCCAAGTTTCTGTCGCGCCTTCTGCTAATAGCATTCGTGCTTGTCTCTACGGATAGCGAAGATTTATAAGAAAGATATCTTATTTTAAGATTACGTAATTTAATTAATAAAGACATTAATACCTCTGGTGAGCCTTCAGGTACTCGAACATTAGCTAAGTCAATTAATTGGCCCGAAATATGTCGCAGTGTTACCGGCTGTATTTGCGAAACAGGTGTTGGGGCAGATTCCTCCGCTTTGTTTAAATTAATTTGGAAATCTTGATCTTCTGGGTCACTTTCGGTCCATTCGTCTTCTGTACGACAAGTTTCTCGGAAAAATACATTCTTATCTTTTGATAAGCTTGCATCTTGATCTTGTATAGCTGGCTTTGTTGGAGGAGGAGGAGCTGGACTTTTTTTGGACATTGTAGAAGTTGAAGCTCTTACTTCTGGCGTTGCAGGTGTTTCCATATTATTTTTAACTACTTTGTTATTAAACAGTCTGGTTTGTAGTTGCTTAACATGCCCACTTTTGATGTCACCAAAATGACCTTTTGGAGGATTAGGAGCAGGATATTGCTTTAAGCTCGCTCTCCGAATAGGGACCTTTGATGCAATAAGTTTAGGTAAATTTTTATTTTCTATCTTTTGTTTATTACTTTGAATTGTTTTCACAAGTTTCGGTATATTTGATTTATTGGTCGTGGTTTGTGTCTTCATTTTAGAACTATCAATTGAGGAAGTTTTTATATTATTTTCTCTGTATACTTGCATGTGTGTATTGGACGGTTCGGGCTGAACAATATTTTCCTGATGTTTAGTATCATCTTGGTTATTATTAATAATTTCAACGCCCGTGATATCAGTAGTATGTTCATGTTGCCCATAAGCAAAAGAATTAATTTGACTGAAGTCTTTTTCATTTGAGTTATTAATGTTTGTGTTAATTGTTAAAGTATCCGTGGTCGATATATTATCGTTTGAAATTTCAAGATTCACTGGAACATTATTGTTCTCCCTTACTTCTAAATATTCATTAGTTATGTTATTTTGTATTACTTCTGTAGAAGGTTCTTCTACTGCTTCATATACTTGATCATTAAGATCTCGTTCTACAGAACTATTATCTTTTACTACTAAATTATCAAAAACTTCTAAAGATGCCGTAAAGAATTGAGGCACTCGATCAGTAATTACTATCTTTAAAGGTGAATCGGGTCTGAAATAAGAAAGGTTTATTTCTTGTTGGATATAAGCAGGATTAAATGTACTTTTTGTTTCAGATGCTATGCTACTATTATTAGAAGAACTTTTGAGTTGGTTTGAATCAGAATATGTTTCAGATGTAGTGTTTTCTTTTTTCTGTCTATCATTGTTAAGTTCTGCATATATTTCCTCAAACGAATTAACTGCAGCGAATAAATTGTTATTCATATCTTGATTACCCTGTCTATAATTTTCGTGTTTGTCGTTTGATTCATTGATTTCTATAGTTATCGTATGTTCTTCCTGCAAACTTCTTGCGATAGAATTTAATATTTCTATGTTTGTTTGCTTAAAATCTTCAAGTTCATTTTCGACATGATCCATAGCCTCTTCAAAATGTTCATTATCTTCTGAACTAGTCCTATGGATTGATGCCTGGTCTTCAAACTGATCATTAGGGTTTTCGTCGTCACTAGTTGATGTATCCTTTTCATCAGATGTCATGTCTTCTGTGCCCTCTTCGTCTGTTTCACTATAACTTGATTCTTTTTCAGACGATGAGTGTGAATCATTAGCGCTATCGTCGGCTTCACTTTGTGTATTACTTTTATCATTTATGGAATTAATATCGGAGTTAATTTCATTCTTCATTTGTTGAATTATTTTTTGCGTATTATCTACTATTTCATTAAGATTGATTGATTTATCTTCTTTGGTATCTTTTATATTTATTACAGGAGTATCTTGAATAATATCTTCGATTTTAGTTATAGTTTCGTGAGAATCATTATTCTCTCGAACATTGATTAATTCACTTATTGTATTTTTTTCTATTTGATTCAATTTTGTTTGTGATTCAAAGGTGTTTGGGGCTTTTGTCAAATTTTGATCTTTTGATAAATTTTCTGAGGTATTGTCATCGTTTTCTTGAGGACTTTGTGTTTTAATTTGTTCCAAAACATTGTTTGTTCCAGTAATATCTTTTTTTTTTAAACTTGGTAATGGGCTTAGTCTTGTTAATGCATTATATGCATCAATGAAATCATTTTCAGATTGAATAAAATCTGTTACATTAGGTTTATCTTGTTCAGTTGTTTTACTATGGTTAATATCGTTATTTTCAGAATACATGGAATGGTTGCCTAATATACTCTTCAAAAGTAATTTTTCATCCGCTAAAGGTATACCAGCTTTAATTAATAGACTTTTTAATTTTTCAGCTAGGTCTAGACTGCTGTCTTCGTTAATCATAGTTGTGTCCTCTTTTATTACAGGACTTTCAAATTCGTGATTAGTTTTGGTATTTATTTCTAATGGTAAGTACATCCAGTCATCATCTTGAAATTTGTTTGTAACTTCATATTCGTCTGAACTGTCTTCTGCTGAAATGTAAACGTGAATGTTATGATGACATTTTATGATGATATGGCGAGATTTATTATGCAAGGTTATTGGTTTTTGTTTTGCGTTTTTAGATTACCGCGAGTGCGGTGTAAGCGGCTGGAAAATGGAGAGGGTGGTGCCCCCTCATCGTCTGCTCCGGTTGGTGGACCCCATACGTGACCTCGTAATCTGCCTTCTTCACCAATAACCATTACCTGTGAGTGTTTTTTTTTGTTCAAGTATGTATATACATTGGCGTGAAAATACTTCAATAAAAAAGTTTATAGAAAATTACAAAAAAACAATGTATTTGAAAAAGCATAATACCTGCCGTCGAGATCTCTCTACACAATCGTTGACAGCAGGCCACATTGCCCCTCTATGTTTTGCCAACGACGCACGGGCTTCGAGTTCAGTGACATTAACACCTGGAGCAAGTCGGGCTGCGGCGGCGCGAACTCCCGCACATAGACTTGGCCACCGCTCGCTTAACCATGCTAGTGGTGCCACTGGATTTTGCGCTAAGGCGGCATGTACTTCTGCTGCACTAAATCCCAGTTTTTCAGCATCGGTCATTAAACGTGCCAATTCTAAGCCCCTTTCAGCTTCACCTCTCGATCCAGCTCCGACAAGTGCTTCCAGGGATATAGCACGGTTACTCGATAATGGTTCCGGAGAAGGAGCCTACAAAAAAAAACAAACATTACTATTTTGATAGTGAAAGAATAAGGTTCACCGATTATTTTAACAACAATCGTTTTGTACCTCGGATCCATATATGCTGGACCGTTGTCCTGGTCTCCGTCGGACGTCCAAATGAGACGCTCGGCGCGTGAGGCGACTGGCACGGCGCCGTTCGCTCTCACTCCAATCCGCGCTTGGACTGCTGTCACGAGGCTCTCGCCATTCCCATCTGCCGCCGCTAGTATGAACACTCCTTTCGCTTTCCTAAAATTGTAAATAGGACTTAACATTTACATATTGTATTAAATTTATAAATTAATTTTATAACACTAAATACTTCGTCTATTCAAAATTAATTGAATCTTATTGTGAATATAATTAGACTTATTGGAAAGACTTATTGGTCTGTACGTCCTTGATACTTTAGCCCATTATGATCCGGTTTTTATGTATGTGAAGCTTGTGTTTACTGTATGTATTTTTGAGTAATTGTAAGAAAAAAAATCACTGATGATTGTGGAATGAAGGTAACCCGGGGAAATTGTTATGTTGGATTACTTCATTTTCGGAAATTGTAAATTGACTTTAATGTCTCCAATTTTTTGTTAAATATATTATTTATCGAGGAACTGAGGATAGTCCCAAATAATTTTAAACAATAAAAATCTATCTTCTGGGATTTTCCGATCGAGCCGCACGTTTAAAAGGGGTCTGTCCATATTTTAAAAAAAGATTACTATTACTTTAAAAGAATACTATTTATCACCCCTAAAGGTTTAAAAACTTAATAATAAAATAATTAAGATAGATAAGTTTCCCCTGCCTCGCTTGGAATTCTGGAATATTTATATTTAATTAATTTAGCACTAAAAAATACAATGGTAATGTTTAAGCTATGGTAGCCGGTTTATACGTACCTTTAACTTAAAGTATTGTTCCAAATTGTTTAGGAGTTTTTTCGGTTTAATGGTCTTTTTAGAAGGTCCAAAAAAATAATTAATTATAAACTAACAAATTTAAATGGAATAGGGTATGTAGGGCTAAATTAACAAAATTTAATTAAAATGATCTTACTCGTGTATCGCTCGATAGGGAGAGTCTACTATGTGATCTTTCTCGTCGATTCTCTTCTCTCAAGCGTCGTCGCGGCCGAGATCTAGCTACTGATTGTGATCGCTCCCAATTATTTGGTACTTCATAAGTCTATAAAAAAAGAAAATAAAAAACTTATTATTTCTTCTATTACCAAAACGTTTTGAGATTTCTATCATTGTTTAATGCGAACCTAAGTTAAATAATTTTATTAAATGTACCTGAGTGGAAATACTCTGTGGAGGTGGAGAAGTTCCAGTATTAGTTCGGCTTGATCTGGATAAGGGTCGACTTTCAACATTTTCTCGAGGAGGTGAGTTTCCAACGGACTTTTTTTGAAAATTTATAGAGTTACTTTGGTAAGATGACATAGTACGTTTAGGACTATCACGTGGTGGAGAAGGACCGACAGAAATACTATGCAGCTTGGAGGATCCGTTTACAGGACTACCAATCCTTGAAGAAGATCTGAAGTTATTATTAGATGTTAGGTTTGAAGATTGATTTACGGTACTATTTTTCGATAAAGATGTTCTCTGTCCATCTAGTATTTCTTTCGGAGGAGATGGCCCTACTGCTATATCGTGACGAATCCGAGTTTGTTCTATACGTTCGTTGCTTTGTTCCCTTGTTGGAGTAGTTTTCAACACATTTGTGGATTTAGCCATAGATTTATCTTCCCTCGGTGGAGACGGTCCACATCCTGTAGACGTGCGTTCTTTAGTTGATCTAGTTTTTTTACTTTTATCATCTGAAATAAGCAGTATATGAGTGAAATATACTTAAAATTTCCGTATTTAATTTAAAATATGTAATTTAAAATATTAGTTGTACCTATTTTTGTTATATTCTTGTCAACTGCGTGACTAGAATGTATAGAGGGTGATCGTGAGGTTTTTTCAGCGACTTTTAGTCTCTCTACCCCGTTGTTAATAACGTCGGTTACAATTTTAGGTTTGATGGTTGGTGTTCGACAGCATACTGCACATACCCTTACGCCAGGCTCATTAACAAAGGTGCAGTGTTCACATTGCCAACTAGCAGCGGGTGGCGGTGGAGGCGGTCCTAAAGAGTTTTCTTCATCTTTATCTATTGTTTCTGGGTGATCGCTTTCTACCTCACTCTCAGAGTCGGCGTCACTCGAGGGTATAGGAGGGGACGGTGTTCTATGTTTAGATCTCCGTGATGTGCGTGATCGTAAGCTAAGCGCGGGTGAAGCTGCTCGAGAACCGGCCCGGGAAGCTGCACGTGAAACTCCGCGAGTATCCACTACAAATAATAATTATGTTGATTATTATTTACGTAATAGCAGCAGTTACACAATAAAATTAATTTAATTATTAAATATTAATAAATATTTAATAATGTATTTATCTTATTCGCTACTTACTTCTACGGTAGGGTTGTGGTGTTTGCGGTGTATGTGGATGTGGGTGAGGCGGTATGCGAGGGTTGTGTGCGATTGAATGTGGACTACAACAAGTCTGTGGCCATGGGCCAGCACCAGGTGCAGGGCTTGGTCCAATCCATTGATGATCTAAATTAGCACAACTTCCGTAACGCCAAGGATTAGTTGCGCAATGAGCGCAACCACTACAGCCGGTTGGACCTCCGCCCAACTCCATAACCGATGCTCCACGCCGTAAAGGGCGACCCCAGCTCTGTGTGGACAAGTTTTCTTGTACTTCCCATGGCTCTAGAGGAGGTTGCATCTATGAAAAATAATAATTGATTAATAAAATTAAAAAAATAACTCAAGCTCGATTTTATAGCAATTGTGTAGTTACAAAATTAGCATTACTCAAACCATATATTACTTATAACCTATTCTATAAAATATATCGTTGTTTGTTATCGAGTTGGGCAATGAAGGAAAATTTTGAGCAGATTACAGCCATTACTAGTAATTTACAGGCTTGTTACTTTACTTGAATATATTGTTACAATAGGTACCATATTTGGAGCGATATTAAATCCCTGAAGAGAACCACGTGGCCGGCCCCACGAAGAAAATTGTCCCATAGGCATACTTTGCTCTTGACTGGGAACAGTTGCATTTGCGTGATGGACGGCATTTGATAAATATGGCATGCTGCCCATATGTGGCATATTCGGTACTGCTGCCTGCGGTTGTTGAATATGCGCGCGTTGTGTGGAGAAGTGATTGGGATTAGTTATCGTTGACATTGGACTGTGCGCTCCCACGGTCGGATTAAGAGTAGCTCGACGTTGGTCTATAACGGGTGGTCGGGGACTAGCACTTGATCTCTCGCCGCTTATCTAAAAATATTAATTTTTACCTTTTAGAATAAAATTTTTCCTGTAAATTTTTATAAATGCAAATTTGGTGCGTATAAAACTACGCTCGTTTTATAGTTCATAAAACCTTACAAAACATACTATAAATATGAAAGTGCGTTTGTTGGTTGCACTTATTTTCTCACAGCACAGCGACTATACTTAGTCTTAGTTAGTTAGCATATTTAGAGTGAGATTAAAGACCCTAAAATTGTTCGGGAGAAAATGAAAAACTGATCTATAATAATGTTAACCATGGGACAGTGGAAACCAATTTGTTATAATGTTTTACCTTAATCTAATAAATTAAGTTCTTCAAACCAGATTTTACCATCCACATATACATATTTGTATAATATATTGTTTACTAACAAAATTTAGGTACCTTATGTCTTCGCGGCGGCGGCACGGGCGGAGCAGCTTTCGGTGGCAGCGGCGGTCTCTCATCGAGGAGTTGTGAATGCGAGAGGGCCTTTATAGATAAAAAAGCAGAATATAATGAAATGATAACATCCATAGGCAGATGACATTATAAAGATTTTCTAGTATAATCCTTGGGTATATGAGTATATGGTATCATTTGCTTGGTTAAGAAATAAATAATTTCAGTTATTCATACAAAGTGAACATGAGATGCCTATTAAGAAAGAATAGCACAAGGAGTCGCAATTATTTAAGAATCGTAATTAGGTATTTTCTTTGTGCCTATTGTTATTTACAAATACGTCACTTTGTATACATAACATTTTATCGCGGGCGTCTCGCCAATATTATGACGCGAGTATTTATTTAGGATCAATCGTCTCTATTAAGAGACATGAGTGTGCTAACTACGTGTAAGCTATGGATCTAAATTTAAAATTATAAAGCTAACGGTAATCTAACAACTAATGTATGGCATATGACAAAATTTGTAAAATTTTATCGGTTTAGTATGTAGCTGTCTTAAGCTTTTTATCGTTCTTTCTAGATCATTATGGTTAATATTAAATATATTATTATAGCCAGACAATGTAATAATAACACTGGCGTAGCTATCGTAGGGCAGGTGGTGCTGTGCACCAGGGCCCCGGAATTTAGGGGGCCCTCTAAACTAAACCTTAAGCATCTGAAGCTAGAAAAATACGACCCTGCCCACCACTTTTCTTATTTGTTAAAGAGGGGTGAGAAAGAGGGGGTGAGGGCCCAATTATTTTTCTATGCACTGGGGCCTTTCCTCACTTAGCTACGCCACTGAATAATAAATCCAATATATTTACTTGGCGTTGATGGTTCCTACGTTTCGGGTGCCTGTGGTACATGTCATCGCACGACGCGCACAGAGCCCGCCGGCCGCACTCCGTGCATCGGACGCGAGCCCCGCCTCCGCCGCACAAGCCACAGGAAGCACCCGCGTCTATCGGATGACCTGAAACATTGTTACTGTAACATTTATGGGTGCACTGATATTTATCTTTTAATATACGACCGATATTTGACCTCCGTGGTACGTAGTGTGTATTGACCACGGAGGTCTTCATGTATACGCTACTCTGAAATCCCGGGTTCGATTCCCGGCCGAGTCGATTTAGATAAAGTTAATTAGTTTTGTATTTCGTCTTGGGTCTGATGTTTTTCATAACACAAGTGCATTAGCTACTTACATTGGGATCAGAGTAATGTATGTTATGTTGTCCAATATTTATTTATACGTTGAACTTCCTGGCAATATCAGATTAATTGCAAAATGTGTTCGTTTACCTGTGGCTGGTCTTGGCGGAGGCGGCGGTGGAGGCTGTATTTTTGCATTGACATATTGATCAGCAGGGAACTCTACAACTTCGTAATCTGGTTCGGGTTTTGCCATAGGAGCTCGGGGTGCAATCGAACGGACTAACAAGGGAGTGCTCGGCATTGCCGAACGTGGATCCCGCCCTCGGTTTTTCAGCATCTATAAATATTTTGAAAAACATAATTTTACATATCTTAGATGGCGGATTTGGCACTACTATCATTATTGAGTGATCGAGTGTTTTTTTGTATACTAAAGAACAAATGAGTAAAACTAAATTGAAAATGTACATGAATGAAAGATATTTTAAAATATACAATAATGTATCGACATATTTTATGAGTCATACTTCACTAAAATGTGTGTCAGTATGCCAATGAACCAAAACTTTTATGTTCAACCACAAGCTTTACGCTCATGTCGACATCATATTTTGTTAAAATGTAGCGATGTCTACGGTATTTATGGTATATTCTTATCTAAATTCCGGTATTTTATTCCTAAATGACCGTTTCTCCATTCAGGGACGTGTTGTTCGTGCCTTTGGTCTATATTATCATTATTGGCTTTACGATTACGCTCATTATTTTATTATTATTTATTATTGCCTGTCTATTACGTATTGGATGTGCCTGTATGTTTTGATCAACATTATTATTTATATTAATAAAAGGGTTTATAAGACGAAGAAATATATCTTCGCTCGAATAATTTTCTAAAATTTTCAATATTTTATACTTCATTATGATCACATTTAGTGATATAATACAAACAAATATTTTAATGTTACTCGTTCAGAATTAACAGTGGTCTTTACTACATTAAAATAAAATATATAGATATATATTTTTAAATGGTATTCTAACTAGGTATTTTACTGTTAAGTGTTAACAGTTGAAAAATCCTTCGCTATATTGGTAGGTATATGGTTCTCAATCAAAATAAACTGCTCATTGTTCAAAAGTTCGCTAAAAGAAAACTATTTTAATTTAAAAGAAACGAACCTCTACTTAAATAAAAAGTTCTTTGTGTTTCAAAATAGTATTTTTGTCTCTGATACGTTTTTAAAAATGAATCAAAGTACAATAGAGACGTGTCGTTAAATACATTGACAAATAACGACAATGTCTGTCTTTTATAGCGAAGCTCTTTCAAAAGAGCGTAATTTATAGCTAACATTTTAAACAAAATACATGTTGTGCTTATACGACTAAAAAAAAGAAAGAAAATGTTAGCTTCACACTGTACACTAGGAAAATGACTTGATTAAAATGTCGGTTATATTATGGGATAGGTATTTTCATGTTTTTTTCTTGATTAATGTTTGAATACTTTTTACGTAACAATTTTTTACGTAAAAATGAAGTGCTTTTTTACCTTAAAAAATGTTACAACTAAAAATTAATATAAATGTGAGATGTAAATAGTTACTAATTGTGTCATTCGGCTTAATTTAAATCTCTTAAGTAAAATTTATAATAACATCGTTTTTTTTTAATTGGATATTTTCGTAGACTAGTGAAATATAATTTAATAATAGAATATAGTTCTCTGCAAACTAAACGGCAGCTGTGACCGGGATAGAGCGGGCGTTGCCGCATCGCAAGCGCTCGTCGACCCATTTATTCCGCCTCTCATATCCCAAAATATCGAAAGCATTTACATACTTATTGAATATATGCACTGCCTATTAAAAAGTACCTCGGCCATTATAAAATAGTAGGTAACACAACAATTATACCAATTTATAGATAAGTTCAGAATACTTGCCGTGATTAGAAAATCTCTCTAAACAACACTAAAATAAACAACACTGGGTAATGTGACAGTCGGATCTCCGCACAGCCTTGTTGATCATCATTACTCGATCGGTACTGCACTCGCGGTGGGTGTTGCACCCTGAGCGGCGTGGCCCCAGAAACTCGACTGGCGTCCCGCTAATGCCGGCGTCCGCTAATCTTGCGCCCTATCCGGATGAAATTGACAGCGCGAAGACGCGTGCGCCGCCTTCGCCTCTATTTCTGTCCGCGGCCGCGTTGCCCTGATTCTACTAAAATTACTACGCGTTGCTATTTCCGCACTCAACTCATTGCGCTCAAGTACCTTGCGAATTTGTTTTTTTGGTGTTTATCCTTTCGAATTTACTTAAGTTTTTTTAAACCTTAAAACTTACGAGGTAATAATTATAATTTTAAATTATATAGCATGTATTTAATCGATATTAATTGTTGATAGTATAGTTTTTGTACTTATTAGTTAGTGATATTTGGTCTTGTCACAACACCTAAAAACCTATTACCTATAGTGAAAATGAATGCATTTTCTTTTTTTAAATGATATAGTGCGAATAATTGTCATTGCCTTAGCAACGGGACATGAAAATACGGTGGTAATGTTTATGTCGAGTGACATGATTTGTTTGTAAGATTTTCTTATTAAGTAATGGAGATTTTGCATAAATTCAAACAAAATGGTTATTTTACGGCTGACTTATACCACTTATTTGCGAAGAAAAATCTGGTGGATTCATTCGACGAGGTAAATTGTACTTGCATTTATAGGGGTTTTTATTTTACTACACAAATGATAAGACTCAACTACCAAGCATAAAACGAGAAGTTTGACTCATCAACGTCCAGAACGCACTGATTTATTATCGTATTATAGAGAGTTCTTCTTTTTACAAAGACATTAACAAATGTTCCGATAAATTTGGCACGTAAAGTGTACTCAATTATTTACTTTAGGTTTGTTCGCGAACACGCTCAAAATCAAATTTACCTGCGGAAATTAAATGTACATGTATGTACTGTTGTTTATTTTCAAACGAATGGTTTTTTTAAGCTACAGTGGAAATACATATCTTTTGTTCATATTAAGGCACATATTCCATATACATATTTAACATACAGGAATATATAATTAATCTTTTTATGTTTTAAAGACAAAACGTAAAGCTCTATGCCTATTATTTCTCTGCAGATCATACCATCGGAATATAAAAAGGAAATGAGTATGTCAACCGAAGAACGTCTACAATGTTTGAATAATATCGTAGTAGACAACATTGTACGCTGTGACAAAAATACTAGCAAAGTTGTTCTATCGTTTACACCTAGAATAATTGTGTTTCAAAATTTTAAACCAAACGATAAGATTGTCGCTAAATTTTCTGTAAAGAATATAAGTAAGGTAGGTATAATTTACGAGGATCTAGTTTAATCTTCCCTATTTTAATTCGATATTTATTCATTTATCAATTGTTCTATAAAAATATATAGCAAGAGAAGAGGCTACTATCAATCGTAGTGACAGCTTCGTTAGTCTGCTTGTGGCAAGATTGTCAGGCTTAGATTTATATGATTATGGAGTGGTACTCTTTCTGGGATGAACCGCAATGTCGAAAAAATCCTAGCAGCGTAGAAAACTGACTGTATTTATACTCTCTGCCTAGTATGAAAAGCTATTTAGTTTCTTCACCCGTACTTTTTCCGGTTATAGCCATCATCATCATAGTTTGTATATACAGTAAAATAGTATCGGTTTTTGACAGATATTTTTCTTTCCATAGAGTCCAACATATTTAAACATGGTGTGCAAAGAATCTTCCTATTTTTCAATTAAACTCTGTGGTGGGCAGCTACTGTCGCGCCTCGCTCCTGGTATAAGCGTTACATTTGCGGTTATATTTCAACCAGTTCAATACGAAGATTATACGCATAAAGTTACTTTCTATACTGACGTTGATCAATATGTGCTGCCTCTGATTGGTGAGAAATTAAAGTATTGTTGACTCTTCACGTATAGTTAGAAAATTTGATTTATCTTTGATTGGTCTTAGTCGTCGTAGCTCCTAGCTAGTTGAACACGGTCTGCTTAGAAAGTTCTTCGTAGATCCATAATTAATTGAAATTAATATTTCAATTATTTATTATGGTAACACAAAAAAAAGTAAAATTATAAAAAACGAGAGACACAACAATCAAAATTCTAGAGAAAATTCATGAAATATTTAATGTATATATATGATATATATTTTTAATTTGTTACTTATTTAGCCATGGGTCCGAGACCGATATTTGATTTTCCTGATCAAGTGTTAGTACCTGAAGGGCCGCTTAAAATTGAAAGTAATGTATTTTTGGCAATTCATAATATTGGAATGGTACCCGCAGGTTTCTCCTTGGATACGAAATGGTATGTATTCATTTCAAAATTAATATTAATTACATATGTAAATTAAGATAAATACGTTTTATTTGTCGTCATGAATTAATAGTTAGATAACGTTTATCTTAGTTTCTGGCACCAACTAAGTGCAACAGCTACTGAGTTTTCATTAAAAATGTGTTTTATAAATCTTTGTCAGCGGTGAGAAAATCATCGTGCGGAAATCTGATGCCTCTGACACACGTAAATAAACATATATGTTCACATATAAAGTGAGGCTGCGTGTAAGAATAACTTCTAAACGTTCTACTTAATAAAACATTGGCTAGTATTGTGGTCGTAATAATGTAGAATTCAGGATAGTAAAACTAATCTCTAAGAACCTACTTAGTGATGTAAAACAGACACACTAGTAAGATGTTGAAAGCTGCTTTACGGTGATACGTTATTTTGACGTGTATGTCGTAATATCAGCGGTCAAATCGGATCATTGCAAAAATCCTAGGATTGCAAAAGACTGACTGACTGAAGATTATTGAAAGCAAAGGAAAGTTTTCACAAAATTGTTACAGATATTTTTAAGGCTATGTGGCTTATTTTTGATACTCAAATAAAATACATTCGTTTCTTTTGTAGTCCATTTTCAGTAGAACCTCATTCAACTTACTTGGCTCCGAAGCAGAAAATCGATATCAAAGTTGGATTTAAAACGATGCATGTTGGTGAAGCGCAGGGGTACTTAAGTGCTACTTTTGAAACGGGTACATTTTTGAACTTACCTATTTAAAATATGATGTGTAATATGCCATATGCCTATTTAGTATTTTTTGTGTTAATTATTCTGTTAGTTAGATACTTAAAATTATAAGAGCATCCACATAGATCTTACCCACCTATTTATAATCATTTGGCGCAATGTCAAGTATGTAAATACCTATCATAAATAGTTGGATTATTCCATGTACAATTATTACGTTTACTAATTAATTGGATATATTTCGAACATAACAGTATTGACCGATTCGATCGGTATCGACAATTGTGTTATGCCAAATATATCTGTGTAAATATTTGAATTTGTATATTAATTAACGAAATAATTAGAACAAAACTAACCTTAAGATATTGATATTATGAGTCTTATAAAACGTTTTGATTAGGCGAAGTTTTCCGTATAAAACTTTTGGGATCTGCGTTCACTGTAAGTATAGAACTAGAGAAGCAAGTTGTCCGATTCCTCGACACCTACAATACGATGGTAAGGCAGCAAATATTTAAAATCACAAACAAATCAAACCATATCCTTACCTACGTGTGCATGAAAAATAGTTGCGTTTATAATGGTAAGTTGACCTTTTTTTTTGCGATAATTTTTCAGATTTATCCAATTGTACATTTTTATTTATTGTATCTGCGAAAAGTTGTATTTATCAGTTGTTGTATCAGCTAATACACTTAAATACTTAACAATAAAATGACTTTGTTTTAGTAGAACTTTAAATTAGATATATATTTTTGAGTATACCTTTCGTTTTATGGTATAAAAATACACACGCAAAAAGTGCCTATGGCTATTGTTTAAATAATAAATATTATAATTTTATATTTGACCCATGACATACATACATACATACATACTCTTAAGGTATTTGTCTAATTTTCTTTTATTAAAAATTCATTCCACTGTTCAGATTTTGAAGAAAAACTCAAACTGGCTACTATATTTTATGAATTAAAACAACACGAGTCGGCTAAGTGTAACAAATTGGTCCACTACGATGTGCTGAGCTGTGATGAACACGAACGAGTTTACACAAGAATATTCTTCGACGAGATACAGTCGTTGGTTGCGGATGAATCTTTGCTGTTTCAGAATACACACATGTCTGTAACACCCATTGTAAGTAACCTAGCAAAGGAGATTTTTATCTGTTTCATATTATATTCGGGTCTTATTTGATAATTTTATATATTATATCGCGATCACACGTTTTCATTTTACCCGACGTTTCCCGTCATACACTGAGGGGACGATTTCGTCTGACTTTCTTTTTCTTATTTACTATAAGACGTGAGAAAAAGATGTAAACAGGACTAAAATTCTAATCTATATTAATATAATGTAAAGTAAGTATAAATGCAAAAGCGAGCGAAGCCGCGAGCGACAGCTAATATACCATAAGTAACATATTACATATCACAACACATGTGGAAGCATGTCTGGGTCTGTGCAACCAGGTATATAACTTCCCAGTTCCCAAAGTTGGTGGCTCTTTAGCGATATAAGGAATGGTAAGGAATTTCTTACAAAGCCTTCAGTTAGTCTATATATCTATAGTCTATATATAGCCTATTTTTAAATTAGGTCAAATATAGAAAAAATAGAATTATAAATCTAGGACAAGATTTTTTTAAATATTTTTTTTTGGAACCGCAGGCTGCCCTGCTATTTATGAACAATACGCGTATTTATTAATAGGTATTACTGAAATTGTTATCTGTGTAGGTTAGGTTAGGTTAACCTAACGTTAACGAGATTTAAATCTCGTTACATAAACGATATCCTTTTTTTATTTTTAGCAAGGAAAGCTCTGGCCAAATAAAGCAACAGAGCTTACTATCACATTTTCTCCTAAAGAAATTGGAGAATTTGAGGCAACGGTATATTTAGACGTGGATGGCGTAAACGACCGCTTACCACTAAAAATAGTCGGTACCTCATTACCACCTAATATAACATTGAACTTGGAAACTCTCGATATGGACCGTGTTTACATAAATAAAACTTATAATTACGAAATTGTTACAATGAACAAAGGTAAAAGGGTATTATAATTACGAATACTTAATTTTCTTAATAAAAAATAATTACATATTTATAAATTACTTAGTATGGGTATTTATCATATTTTGAGTGTGTTTGAGATATTGTATAGATCTCAAGATATTGTAATTATTCGAAATATTGCTAATCGTAACATTTTGCTGGCAATGTCTTTTAGTATTATTTTGGTAGATTATTAAATCGAAGTGAGTTAAAGTTAACCTATAAAAACTTTAACTACCAATTACCTACTACTACCTACTAATTACTATACCTAGTCGAAAGACTATATAAACGTTTAAAATTCCATTATTCGATAGTTTACAATCACGCGATTATATTACAATCCAACAAAAACAATTTAACGTTGATGTATTTAAATATTATCAAATTGACATTATTCCCATCTCCGATAACAGCAATAGCCTATTATTCCACTTTAAAAAATGTGATTTGTGTAAATGACTATTAATAAATTATTTTAGGACATATAAATGGTGTGATTGTGTATAAAGACATACCTACTTTATTTGGGAGCATTATCACGTGTACACCCGAGATACACTGTCTGAGACCTGGCGATAGAGAGGCATTCGTCATTTCGTTCTGTAATTCTAATCAAGGACCTTTCTTTGAAGAAATAAATTTTGCCATACGAGAAACAAACGTCATTATTAAGCTTTATTTAAAGTAAATATCTATTGAGTTTTATTACATATTTTTAATTATTCATTGCTTAATAAGGTGTGTTACAATCTATATGACTCAAGCATTAATTGATGAGCAAATACTCGGCAGAAGTAACTTAAAAGCTTTGAATTTCATTAATATTTAATATAATGTATTACATAGCGAGTTTACTAAACGTAAGTCGAAACATTTCTTTGTCCGCAAATAATACCTTCATAGAATAAATAATTGTTGCAGAGGTGTTGTAGTGTATCCATCATTAATGTTTAGTAAGCCCTGCCTCGACTTTGGAAACGTAAGTTTGGGTAAGTGTTTGAAATAGTTGTTTATTGTTTTAACTAACAATATAAAATATACATTTTTAAATATTGGATTTAGGTGTATCGAAAACTTTAGAATTGGATGTTATAAATGAATCTCTTGTTCACGTGGACGCGAATGTGAAGATATCTTCAGACGGACCAGAAATGCGAAGTATAACGCTGACTGATTATGCTGTTGCTGACAAACCTAAGCCACCTGTGCCCCAGTGGCCGAGGGAGTTTGACATCGAACCTCATAAAATAAGTATAGGTCCCGAATCACGGATTTCGCTGCGGGTATAATACTATATGGAATTCATTTTTCGAATATAATTTGTATTTTGATTAGCTTGCATCCTAATTTACTATAATATAGTTGTTAGCTTTTCATGAGGCGTATGGGAGCATCAAAATATTTTATTTGAATTAAAAGATTCTTCATTGTTCATCAGCGAAATAATGTTATTTTGATCCTAATTACTGGAGAAATTCGTATTTGCATTTTGTAATAAGTAATTTAGCAGATATATAGACATAAAAATAGTATAAAGTAAAGTATTACTTACGTTGTATTTGCAAATTTAAACTCGATTGATTGGTTTAAGGTGACATTAACGGCAAATCTGATAAGAGCTAATCAGACCTTCCTTGAGTTGGAGTTGGATAAATCTGACAGTCCACCCATAGTCTTACCCGTAACGTTCAATGCCAATATTCCACTCATAACTCCGGCGACAGAGATAAAATTGCGCGCTTGTTTCTTAGACTTCGCTTATAAGCAGGATATTCATATTATCTGTAAAGAATTCTGGGGATATTTCACATTGGACGAGTCTGAGGTACTTATTGGCATTTTTGATGTTTTCGTAATATTTTGTAAGGTCAGATTATAGGAAGCGATGATTTGATTTAAATAGAATGTTAAATATAATTCATTCAAATACTCTACCATACTAATTTCGTAAAACATGTGTATTTAACTGGAATTGGAATAACTTGGTGTTAATATTTATCTCATTAGACAGAATCCACGTTAGAGGTTGATGTAGGGATAAAAGAAGGACTGATTAAACCGAATAGCACCCTCATTTTACCTGTGGCGTTCAAGACAAGCGTGCTCGGAGTTCAGGAATATTCAGTTCGGTAATTACCTCTAAATAGAGTGTATTTTGGTAAAACGACAAACATATGTGTTCTTTAATTTTAGTTATTGAAGTCAATATATAACAAAGAAAAAAATTGGTCCTTTATTTTCATTACTTTAGAGTAAAATGTAATTGCCGCGAAGGAAAACATCGTGAGGAAACCTACATTTATCTAATTTCATATAAATTCTGAACGGAACAGAATGGTGGAATATGTTCCAAACCTTCTCCTCAAAGGGAGCCCTTAGCCCAGCAGTGGTTTACAGGCTGTTCTTGTTATTTTAACATGTGGTCCGAGGTTACATGGAACTACCACACAACCAACATTTTACGGTTGATTTAATTAATAAGACTAATATTAATACTGTTTGAAATTTGAATTGTTATTGTTAGTTGTAGAATTTTTTACGGTTTTAAGTTCAATATTCATCCCTAGATTAAACTTATTCGGCTCTACGACGCCAGTGGAAGTGTGTCAAATATCCGGCTGCGGAGTGCGTCCTATCGTGACGTGTTCGCCAGCAACGTTACACTGGGGGCAGGTTAAGCTCTTGGCGAGAACGCAAAAAATATTGACACTATGCAATGATTCCCCAGTGGCTGTCGCTTTCAAAGTTTCGCTGGTATGCATTTTTAAACCAACTAGTGTGTTTTTTATATAATAAAAATATAACTATAGTTGATGATTACTTAAGTATTAGTCTTGCGTTAAAATAGGACAGTTCGCCTCTGAAAATTTGCCTTCACTTCATCTAAGCTATTTAGATATCTGTTACTGTGCTTCCATCAGTAATTATTAATTGATGTAGGGACACATTTTTATCGACAGAAATGTAACATAACTTATCTTAATTTTTTTAATTTAAATAGTTTCTCTATCTCATGTTCAGCTCAATCGCGATGGGAGGTGGCATATCTCTCCTACAGAAGGACATATTAATCCCGAATCAGAGACGGAGTTAATTGTCACTTTATATTTGATAGACGCAGACAGTTATACGAACAAAGCTGTCATACAGTTGGAGAAAGTAAAGGATATAGTGAGTATATACAGTAATCATTTGTTTTAAGTATATGTACATTATTATGTTGATGTAAGAAATAAAAGGAGATTTTTTAAGTATTAGCTCGAAGGTAATACTTTTGCAGACATAGGTATATAATTTTATTAAACTAACATAACTTTGTATTTTAACTATTGAGCTCATTGCCTTATCTTAGTAGAATATGCATTCCGAACCGGTGGTAGTTTCACTAAATATAGTTTTTTAATTGTCGATTCAAAAGTGTAAAAGTCTATTTGAGTGGTAAATATATGATTTTGATTCTGATATTTATGTATATTCAAGTATGAGAATTTAAATTTTGATTTATAATTATAACTTGGAAAGTATAATTACCGTGTTCAGCTTGTACCACTGTCGGCGAGCGGCGTGGGAACAAGTATTTTAGTTGGAGACTACAGAGATAAAGTGATACTTGGTCGCCATTTTACAAAAATCCCATTAAATTGTAAAGTCATTATGGAGAACTGTGGAACCCGTATGCATGCGTTAGAATGGAGCGAGCATTACAAAGCACCTAAAACTAAACAACACAGTAGGTAAGTTTTCTGTTCTACCCATTTATGTGATGTATTTTTGGGCATTTATAATTCGACTTTGATATATTTTCTTCTTCTTTTAAGTTTCTTTTAACATTTAGATACGATTTAATGTTGTTATTGTTTAATTTACATAATTTATTTTCATAATTATAACCATTCTTTTTCGCGACAGTGGATTTTTTAACATGGAACCTAGAGTATTTAAAATGTTAGCTGGAGAAAAATTGGAGTTATCTATAACTGGTTTGTCTCATAAAGTAACAACTGTTAAGGAAATGTGGTATTTAGTGGGAAGCGTGGAAGGCATAAATAAGAAAGAGTTACTATTGGAGTGCCAGATTATAGCAGAATTCGTTGATCCAAAGATTGAAATTTCATCTCCCGTCGTTGAGTTTCAGTATGACTATGGTCCATATAGTGAATTTTACAAGTTAACAGGTGCTCATATATTTTCTTTCATTTAGCAAATTCTTTGTGCAAATTTCATTTATAATGTTATAAGAAATGTTTCCTTTTAGAACTTGTTACAATTAAAAACGTGTCCAAGTTGCCTTTGGATTTTGAAATCAGTGTTAAGCCTCCATTTGCAATAATTCAAAAGTACGGTTCATACAAAGTAAATCCCGAAGAAGAGAACCTATGTGGTTGTGTGTGCTACGACGAAAATGATTTAAATATTCCCAGTATCATAAATGAAATTGGAAGACGGCAGTCTAAGATTTTTATAGACTATTTAACTTCCAAACCAGTCGATCCTCTGAGAAAAAGACCTTTGCATTTTTTTCAAGACATTAACAAAATTAAGTGGGTATTTAATCTTACACATTTGATTGAAGAACGTTTGGAAGATCAAGAAGTAATTAAAATACAGATCTTATTCGATACAACTAAACACGTCTCACTTAAATCACGTGTCTATTGCGATTTGTTAAGAATTAAATTTAAGGGACACAAAAATAAAGTAAGGTTATAAATAATAATTATTAATATGTATGACAGTTATGGTAATAACTATTTTCAAAACTGCACTTTATTTATTTGTAGGATGCGATAAAACTTATCGGAAAGATCAACTTTCCGAACATATATGTCTTGTCTCCAAGAGTTGATTTTCAGTGTTTATTAAACGGAACCATTGAAAGTAGAACTATTAAAATTCAAAATGTGACTCCTCTCCTTGCTTGCTACAAGTTTAACTGGAAGAAATGCATAATAAATTTAGCAACGGTTAGCAAATGTAATATTTTTTTGAATATGATAGAAGTAACGTATTTAAGTAAATAATACAATTATACAGAGTTTTATCTTACATTTGTTATACTTCTGTCATATAGAGTATTCCTACTTTTATTTACTATATATTTATTCAATATTAAAAATAATATTTTGTTTTAAAATAGCCCAACAATCTAAGGGTTGCGAGCAATATGAGCAATTATGGGGCATCTACAACGGAAACTCAGCTGACCGGTTCGTTTAATATTATTATTATATTCATTTGAAAATATATTGTAATAAAATATACAAATATTTTTATTAACTACACAGATGAAGGAGAGTTACACGAGATTTTAGCTTGTCGAACGCCAATGGGGTCGACTATTGCCTCGCCTAATACGCACAATGGTAAAGATATTCAAAAAGGTATTCAAAACAATCAGCATCCGATAAGTATATATTCAGCGAGCCCTCGTAATATTGGTGATGAAAATGAATTATCTAAACTTAAAATAATGAAAAAAATAACACCTATGATAGATACGGTATATGAGACACAATTTGAGTGGATACATAAATTTCCAAAAGTTAATAAAGTTTCGAACGTCAAGATGAATGATATTCTTCAACTTGTTCCTTATTCTGGGATGTTGAAGCCAAATGAAATCCAATACGTGAATGTAATATTCAGACCAAAGTCGAATATAAACGTTCGTGTGATATTAGAATGTGAAGTGTTGGGTGGGCCTCCAGAAACGATAATTATAACTGGTCAGAGTTCTGAGTTACTGTACAAAATAAGTACGCATAAACTTAATTTCAAAATACGTTCTTATCATGAAAATGCTACGGAACAATTGATCATTTCGAACATCGCACAGCTACCGTTTGAATATAAAACCTACTTAAACGAGCCCAAGTTTAAAAATAACCTATACGGAACCATCATTGATTTAGTTCCTCCTGAAAGAAAATTGGAACCAGAACAGCAATCGGAAATTAAAATTGAAATGAGACCCGGTATAATGGGATATTTCCATCGAACTTTTCTCTTAGAAATCGGGCATCTTCCTTTTATACCTATAGAAGTTTTTGGTTGGGGCGTTATACCTCAAATATATCTGTCATTACCACGACCAGATATTATAAAGGTAAATCTTAATATTAAAAGTACTAGGTATTGCAACTTGTTTATACTTGCAGGACTTTTGAATAATAATATATATTTATAGTTATTTAATCAAAATAAAACTAAACTGAAAAAGAGAAAGTCTAATATTACTTACAAAACAAATAAAGATGAAGCTGAAGGCATAAATATTTTTACAAATTTTAAATCATAACTATAGTCGAAGAACTAATATTTGTAATTTGCTATACGAGTTTAATAATTTACATATAAATACAATAATAATTTATAGACCATACATTGCTTTGTTTATTTTATAAACAAATACACAAATGGTACTCATCTAACGTATATTGTTTAAGTACAGCTTGAATATCGAAGGAATCTATATAAAGAATTGTTATGTCTATAGATCTCATAAATATTTAATGTGATTTTAGCTTAATTCGGTTCTGGGGTATTTGGCGATACCTACACTCACGCAAGAATATTTAGAATCGCTTCGTGAAGTATTCTCTAGTTCAACATCCGAACATTTGAATACACCATTGGTAGAAGAATGCTTTGAAGATCCTTATTTTCAACTTGACTGGCATATATGTTCCGCTTGGGTAATATAATACAATATTTGCTCTTATCACAGTTACATTATCTTGCATCGCATTTGTATAATAAAAGCAACGACATCCTACAAATGTACCGTCTAACTCCGCATGAATGTAGACCGAAAATAACTGCGTGGCTTAAAAGATTGAATTATGATGATACTGAATTATGATAAAGTATTATCATGTTTTGTACATTGGATTGGATATCTATACAGTTAGCCATTTCAACATGAAAAGTTCACACGTTATTTACACGCGTAGTCATACACACACACACACACACACACACACACACACACACACACACACACACACACACACATACACGCACACACACACACACATACACACACAGAGAGAGAGAGAGACAGGGAGAGAGAGAGAGAGAGACAGAGAGAGAGTGAAACATACGCGAGCGCGTTCTACTATTAATCTGCAATAAATTAAAAACTACATCATAATTGTCATTTTAGGATGCTTATCCTTCTGCCATGGACATCGAGTTGGCAATAGAGCGAATGTTGGTTGTCAACCATATCACTTTGCATCCAGAAATTTTAAGTTCATTTCAAACAGCTTCAAAAATTGGATCTATTCCCGGTTTTGCCACAATCCCCTATATGATCGACTATGGTGTTGTTATTACTGGCAGTACGGTAATTGGTCAGGAATTTATTTGAATAAAATTAAATAAACTTTTTATTTCTAATTAAATATTCGATAATTTTAGATACAATGTTGTGTTGAAATAATAAATTACGGACCAATTGTAACAAAGGTGTATATGGCAAAAAGCACTCATCTTCCACCTTGGCTGGCATTGAAGTTATGTGGGAAGTTAGCTCCCGGTGAAATGGGAAAACTTGAAATTACTTTTGCGCCAACGTCAGCTGATATCACTGAGTTGGAGCAAAATGTTGAAACATTCTTTAATTTAGAGGTATTAAATAAGCATGAAATATTTTTATGCTTTTCAATATCGATTTTGTAAAGATCACTCTACTTAATTGGTAGACATTTTAACGACATTTAAATAACTACCTACCTAATTAGGTAATACACTTACCTGTTTTTAAGATAAATAATAAATATTATTTGTTTGTTGGATACTGAGCAAGGAATGTTCTAGAATAAGATAGCAAAATTTATTTATGTCTTACGAAGCATACTAATATAAGTTTGTTTTTAAAAGCATAACCATAAGTAATTCGTTATATGTAGAACCAATGTTAAAAATGTTCTTTGATAAAATATTTTATTTGACATAGGTGCCATATGGGGTAACAATACCGGTCCAAATAAAAGCTCTATGTGCAGTACCTTATTTAGTATCTAATGTTAGAGAAATTGATTTTGGTTCTGTGAGATGTGGAGATAAAGTTGTGTGTTCGATTCCTATAAAAAATATGTAAGTACATTCAATTTCAATTTGGCAGACTGTCAAAGAAGCCTGTAAGATTGTCTAGCCTTTACTCATTGACACTCAGATATTCTAATAATTTCTCATATTGTCAACTCTTTAACCACCTTTGGATGTTAACAAATCCCATCTTCTATAAATCCGTAGATATTTGCTTTTTTGTACCATTTATTTTTGACAAGTCAACTGAAAAATCAACGTCTTCTTTAGTGGGAAACCTACGTGCATCTGGTTTGTGACATTGAGATTGAAAACTCCGGGATCAAACGTTATGACGGTACTTGATAGCTCTGGAAAGTACGAACCTGGAGAAGGGGGATGGTTGAGTATCGCTTTCAAGCCCACGATTGAGGTTATTTTACAGGATAAAATAAATTTAAATAAGATTTTAAAGCTAATTAATAGAAACGATTAACATATGGGAACAAAAGAAAAATAAAAGATACACAATAATCCTGTTGAAGAATATTAGCTGTTTTTTTAGCAATAACTTACTTTTCTATATGTAATAAGCCACTGACTTAAGTGCATGTCTACATATTTGTGGCATTAAATCGAATAACATCGCCCAGGAATATATAAAATGCTTTTTCAACTTTGCTATGTGTGAAGTAACTTTATAATATTTTATATTGTATTTTCTATTTTTACTTCTAGATGGCATACGAGGGTGTTTTGATATTTAAATTCCACATGAATCCCAACCGACTAACAATTCCAATCACCGGTCAAGGGATATTACCTCAAGTACATATCATTGGACCGTATGTCAGCTTTCCACCGACTTTACCTTGGGCAGAAACATCGGAAATTTATTTCGGCTTGACGAATCCTTGTCCATTTCCAATTGAACTTATAATAGCCCACAGTGATAAGTAAATTGATTAATTTATCTTTTTATTACTTTTTAAAAATTAAAATATTAATGATAATATTTAAATACAACTAGTTATAACGGATTTTAATCGCGTATATTAATTATTTTGGACATCCCGACGTTTCGAGCACTTTACAGCGTTCGTGGTCAAGGGTAGACTAAGGTGGCATTTGTCTATTTGAAGAACAAAAGAAAATATTATTTGCAACTACCTTTGCCATTTGGTATCTTGAGTAACGTTCCGGTTGCACGCAGAAGGCACTGACTGTATCTTTATGTCTTGCAGTCTGTTGGATTTGGGATTTTAAATGTTTAATAAGTGGAATCCAGGTGTTAGAAAGTCTCCAACCATCTTCTCTATTGAAGTTCGGATGTTTTTGAATTTCAATAGCCTCACGTATCATTATAGGAATGAATCTGTGTTCTTTAGCGAGGACCTGTGGTTTATCAAATCGGATAAAATGGTTAGGTTTATCCAGAGCATGTTCACAGACTGCAGTCTTTGAAGAACGCCTATTTTTTTACATCTCCTATATGTTCCTTGACCCTGGTACCGATACTTCTCTTTGTTTGGCCTATGTAAGATAAACCACACTCACATTCGAGTATAATTAATATACGCGATTAAAATCCGTTATAACTAGTTTTATTTAAATGTGTAATAATCGCGAAAATTTAAGACAACATTAAATGATAAGATTGTTTACAGGCAATGGAAAGATGAGGAGGACGTGTACCAGTTACTGTATAAATATTACAATAAGCCTGAAGAGATGTTGTTACCGGCTTCAACTCCGGGCTCTGGAATGCCACCGGAGATAATTACTTTCCATAGGAAGTTTAAAGAAAGAGTAAAGAGGTAATGTTAACTGAAAAGTAAGCTACAGCTTTAAAATATTTAAATTTGAACTATTTTATATTCATTCAGATGCAAAGAGGAAGAAGCGCAATCATCGAAGCCGTCCACTGTTCGAGCGTCTGCTTCTTCGCGGTATATTTAGTTACTGATGAAACTAACACAATCTGGATTGCCATTATTTAGCAAATCGTAATTGATTTCTTAACTTGTAGGAAAGCTAAAAGTCCAAAACCCACGGCGAAAACGGCATCTGCAGGAAAGGAAGCAGCCACTCCTAAGATACATAGAACAGAAACAGAAATTATTAATGGTTAATTAATTTAAAACTAATATATGTTTTAATTAATTTAATTTTAAATTATTTTTAAATTTTCCTTAGTAGGATTTAATTATTTTTCGACTCCTTTTTATTTCAAAAAGCGCTGCTTTAGCGATATGGCCGCCTTTTGCACCTGATGCAACTTTTGTTTAATCCAAATGCTAAATTTAGTTAAGAGCAAAGGCACGTTTGTTATTAAAATATTTTTACAGATGTAATAAAGGAAATGAAAGATGCGAATGTGGATCCATTAAGAGAATGCCTCAATGTTTTCGATATTACATCCTCAGACGATGTTTCTAGAGATAAGCATTCCAACGGGATACTGATATTTATGCATGGATCTCCCTGTGAAGGTTAGAATTTACAATTAGCTATTATGTCTGGCGGGACCGAAGGATATATTTTTCTTTAAGGGCCTTGATATATCGTCCTTGCTCGTGTCATATTTTCTTAAAGAATTGATGGAATGGTAACATGTTATATTTTTTTATGTATTATTTGTGATCTTACAAGATTTCCGCATTGTAGGACAAGAGCCCGTATAGCGAATTTTTGGAAATTTCATTTTCTAAAATTCTTAAGCCATACTATATTCAATTTTATAAGTACTACATACACTAAAAACGGTATTTATATTTCTTATAGAATTCCGATTAAATATGGTGTAAGCTTATCATTTACATTATATTACTCACTTTCAATTTAAGAAATTTTCAGAAAACCAGTGCCAAGAAATTGCTTATTCGATGGGCAAAGCACTCGGGCTTCCAACAATCAACGTAGACTTGTGTTTTATTGAGGCTTTATGTGTTTGTAACTGCGCCGCAAAATTTGTACTAATTCAAGCAATAAACGAAATGTATGAGATTTCAAGAAAGAATGTAAATAAAACTGATTCTGAAGTAGAAGAGGCAGATTCTGAGGGTAATTGTAAATTTTATGCGATATATATTTGACTATGTAAGATTTTTAAGTACAATTAAAATAGAATGTAGGTTCTGAAGATCAAATTTTTTATTACAGCATCTCCTGAAGAAAAAGACGACAGTTTTGAAGTGTTATATAGAAAGATGGAATTTTTGGCAAATAATAAAAATGTCACTCCGCGATCTAAAGGTGGTGATAAGAAGAAAAAAGGGCCGACGACCTCTTCAGTTATATCACACACTGCTTTAGGAGCTATCGGATCTTCCACCATGTTTCAAATGGTTAGAAAGTGGTTAATAACCTCTCTTATAGAAAAATACATCTTATAATATTTTAGAATATCTATTTCCTTTACAACAATTATTTGAAATACATTTTTTTAGGATTTGTTTCAAGAAGTTTTGTCTGATTACCTGCGATTACCAAGATTTGATAAAGGTTTTGTAGTGGACAGTTTAACAAGTATCGTTATAAAAAATCCGCCACAAGTGCTTACCACGCTCATTAAATGTAAACGTAATATACGGAATATACATCTTGTATTATGTCAATCAGACTTTAATAGATGGGCTCAGACATACGAAGAGAATCTACGCGATGCCGAACTGGGTGACGAGTAAGATATGAGAAAAAGATATATTTTTTTATTGTTAAATACGAAATCAAACATCTTTGGTATTTACAAAAACTAAGAATGTTGTATTTATAAAGATGAAAATTGTATGCAAAAACCGTCTTTTTAGAGTTCACATTTTCTTACATAGTAAAAAATTGAATAGTATAAAAATTAATGAGCCCCGATATTTTAGGGACACGCCCAAAGTATACGATGACACGGAAATTGAAAAAATCTTGGAGTCGTTTGATGAAATGGAAGCTGAAGAATTCGAATCTATGAGCCCTGAATTGAAGTCTATTTATATTAATTACGGTTTGGAAGAAAGACGTAATAAGCATTACGAAAAAGTCGGGTATTGATACTATATTAACGGATTGTTTATTATTACTTTACTTACTTACTTTAGCATATGAATTTTTTTTATATATTAATATAAATAAATAATTCATATGCTAAAGTTAATGGTAAATTAATTTTGGTTTCAGCGGAGTCAAATTAGCAACGTCTAAAGATAGAAGTGCTAGAGGTATTTTATTGATATTAAATCCGTTTTGGAATACAAAATTCAAAGATTTTTTTTATTTTATTTTAATAAACCTTTTCAGATCATAGTAGATCAGTTTTAGCTATAGATAAATCTGAATCTAAAAAGAAAATAAAAAAAGATGATGTTAAAGGTAAGGTACAATATTAAAGCATGGAAAAGTGGTATGAATTTAAAATACTTCTTTGAAGATTACCATAATAAAAATCTGGTTTTAGCAAAACCTACGAATGAATATTTGAATATGAATTTGAGATATAACGAATATATTAAAACTACATACGAGAATCTAATAAATCTTGCGAATAATTGGGTATTAGATCTTGAAGATGTTGGCAGTCCATTATATGGTTTTAATGGACAAGTCCTTAATTCGGCTCAGAAGAAAGTTAAGCGAAAATCTGAAGTGCAATTACAAGTAAGTTAAAAAAGGTTTTAATGATAATATAAAAATATCGACGTGTTTATTTTTTATTTTTAAAAGTTAAAGACTTATTAAGATGCAATATAATAAATTATATTATAAACTTATTTAAAGTACTTTATTATTTTTTATTTTATAGACGTCTGATGTCAGCTTCTCAGAAAGGGGGTTCCCATTGACCGTTATTTCATGCCCTTGTATCCGTTACAAGCAAGCTTTGGTCAATATGTTTACTAAATCAGCTATCGTGCAAGATGCTCTCAAAGAAGAAGAAAATTACGATCTACTTAAATTTCCTATAAATAAAAAGACGTACACGGTATTGCTACCCAAAACTTTTCCAGTAATCAACAACGAAGATCCTTTATGTTGGTATTATTTAGACGAACCACCGGTAAGATTTATAGAAATAAAGTTCGCATAAATACTATAATTCTATGATGAAAGTAATATTAAGTAATTCTTTTTTAGATAAAAAAATGTGAATGCAATCAGGTCAATGATTTAAGTCTATTAGACGATACGACTCAAGATAATGTTTTAAATATATTATCGAAATGGCATTGTACGTGCGGTAAAAAGGTAGAAATTTGTCACGTTATTAGAATAGGCAACATACTATTGAATATATGTAGAGGTTTATAAGCAAATGTAGTAATAATCCTATAGAAAATACTACATGTACTATAATTAAAGGAGCAATATAAAATCTGGTCATTATAAGTTGTTCGTATTAGGTTACTTCTTCTCAAACATCAACAAGTGAGATACCATCTACATCAATCGAAAGGGTATTACCGGAAGAAAGTCAAATAGATGTCAACTATCCAGTACCTCTGCACAGTGTAAAGTCTTTACCTGGCAAGTAACCGTTTTGGAGTATTTTCATGTAATATCTGACCGTTAATTAAAATTTAAATAATTTTATTTTGAAGTCTCTAGGGTCGTCGTGATTTGAAACACGATGAAAATGTACGGCACGGTAACAAATACCTATAACTAAATCATTTAATTTCACATCTAATGTGTCAGTACATGTATTCTGATTCCCTGATATAGACAACCTGCAAATCAAGTTTCAAATACATTCAACAAGAAACCTTTTACATGAAAATGTGTATAGTGTTTTAAATACAATTTTTTTATTACTTTTTTTTTTTACTGACTGACTTTTTCGGGCACTGAAAAGAGAAAACAACACTCAAAAGCTCAATTCTATATATATATACATACTACTACTGGCATACTACTACAACTAATAAAGGATATATTTTAAAATATATTTTTAATAGTATGAGCTCAATTAGATTTAATTAAGCTCATACTATTATAAATATGTGTGTTTACTATTATAAATATATATTTAATAGTGTTTTGGCACCCGTCAAATATGATCGGTCTAGATTCTTGCATCTCAGACCTAGTTGGAAATTTACAACTGTTAACGTTTATTCAGACATAAAATCCTTTACCTAAGAGGCTAATTTTAGATCGTGATACACGTATCATCTTATATCCTGGTGATCTAGTACGATGTAAATATACGTTCAGTCCGCAAATTGAAGGGATATTCAATGTCAAAAGATTCGTTGAAGTTAGTGGATGGCCAGAATCACGAGTTGACATAATTGTATCTGGTATATGCGATTTGCCAAGGTATCTAATATCTTACAGGAAAATTATATAGAATTTTTTTTTTATAGAACTCAAACTTATTATGATTTTTTTCATTCATAAAGGCTAGATAGTCGGCCTAAAAAAATGTTTGAAAACTTTGTCAGAAGAACTATAGAAAATGAGGTTTATAAAGGGGCGTATTTAGACGATCAAAAGGTGTTCGATTTTGGACCTATTTTCATCGGAAGCAATAGGTAATAAAATAATTAACAGGTAATTGTATTCGACTAAGATATTGAATTGAATATACCTTAATTGATTATTTTTACAGAATATACGAAGAAAAATACACCGTAGATCTAAGAAATTCATCATTGATAACGACTGATATTGATATTGCGTTCATTGAAGACTCAACAGTTTTTCAATTTGACAGATCTTTTATGAGTTTAGAGGTGACTTTAATACTTTATGCCATAAGGTTTAATGTTGACCAACCCTTATTAAATACATATATCATTTTTTAATTTTTTAGCCCGGATGTCGGGGAAAATTAATAATAAAGGCTGCTCCAACTGAAATTGGAATTAATACAACTATTTTGATGTTCTGTATTAAAGATAATCCTGAAATTGTCACTGTAACAATAGCTTGTAGCGGAGTCGTACCTATTGTTGAAATTCTACCATTAACCAAAATGATAGGTGAAAATATAAAATATAATTTGATAAAGTGTTGTAACTGAAAGCATTTTTAAATATATTTATACTATTTTAGCTGCAAAAAATATTCATATATTTCAGAGTTTGGCAAACATTTATTATATCGCCGTAAAGATGATAGGTTTATTGTGAAAAATGATTCTATACTTCCTATTAAATGGAAAATACGTAACGCAGAAGATTTTGTTGAAGATTTTTTAATAGCTCAAAAAACTGGCGTAGTGGCAAGGAACGACAACGAGATCGTCCCAGTGACCTACATAGCTTGCAGAGTCGGCGTTATATCTAATAAACCACTAACTATTGATGTTAGTTAAATTTATCTTGACATCTTTACGCGGTTTCCATTTGTGACAAAACTATCTGACCCAATCTTTTTTAAATTAATATATTGTAAAACAAATATTACACACCTAAATTAAGATCAAATATTCAATATTTAATGTATTTTCAACATAAAAATTTTTGGATATGTGAAATTATACAGTTTGAAGATTTTACAGTATAGTTAGATTAGACAAAAACGTTTCTAGATATACGACGCAGAAGGCCGCGGAGATCCAATGTTAACAGATACGCTATTCTTGTCTGCCGAGTGTTATGACGTGATGGTAGAATGCGCGCACGAGAACCCCAACGAAAACTTCCTAAACTACGGCAATGTGAAAGTTAACTCGACTGTGGTTCGGGAAATGTACTTGTTAAATCGTGGCAGATATAATGTTTTCTACAAGTTAGTGGGCTGATTTTAATACAATAGAAAAAAATATACAACAGTTTGTAATATGTTTTATTTTTTAGAAACTTTAATCTATATTAATATTATAAATGTGAATGTAACTCTGTCCATCTGTTTGTCTGTCACTCTTTTACGATCAACATAATAAATTGAATTTGATAAATCTGGTATTAAGCAAATATAAACTCCAGTGAAGGAATAGGCTACCTTTTTTTGCCTGACACATGACAACCAACATCCTTAAGCGTGAATCTATCATCAATTGTAAATGAGCGCGGGATACACGCATATACGCTAAGTTTATTTATTCTACCTAAAGAGATGTAATAATTTCAGATTGAAAAAAGTAAAGAATTTTCCTGAACCGTCTTTACTAAAATCGTTTGAAGCAACACCAGAGTGTGGTATCATACCACCTTCTTTGAAGCTTGTCAGTATAGAATTTGTTTGCACTCCTACTACTTCTCTAAATTTAGTCAATGTGCCTGCCTACATATGCTCTTTGCTCGATGGAAGTAAAAATCAAGTAGTTGTTGCAAAGTTTCCAGTCTGCGTTACTATTGCTTCTTTTTACAATACGTGAGTTTCCCACTTTTTAAAACGTTCAAATTTATTTTAATTGAACACTTTATATGTATTAATAAAATTTCCTTTGACATAAATTTTAGATTCACATTGTTTCCTCTTGGAGAATTGAATTTCCATATAATTCCCGTGGGAAGTGGTGTTATTCGTGAAGTTATTTTGAACAATACCAGTAAATGTCCAGTAACGTATGAAATTGTTCTTCCGTTGAAATATAGACCGGATCCCGATGATCCTCAACCTCAAGCCAAATTAAAAGACAACAAGTAAGCTATTCTTACTACACCATAGAGTTTACTAATACCTGGATGATACATTATTTATTTTGTGATTTAACAGATTAAAGAATCCACCGTTAAATTGTGGAAATTTTCTAATTTACAATGACGACAACCTCCTTGCACCAGGCACAAGTCGAACTCTTCAGATACAATTTCATGCTACATCTGCTACAACGTTTCAAGAAACAATTAATTTCGTAATAAGTGACACTTGTCCTGCTGAAAGTCAGGGTGTTCCACTTAAGCTTGTAGGAACAGGAGCGATGCCGACGTTGGATTTCTGGAATTTAGAAACGACGTTCCGTGAACATTTGATTGTGAAAAACCTGTTTGAATACAAAGTTCCTGAGGTACTGTTTTTTTTGTCTTTTACAATACTTGATAATTATTATCAGTTATTGCTTTTTTCAATTAAACATTTTAGAAGTCGATATTGAAAGTAAAATTACTGCAAAAAATGTTTTTCTAAACAAATGTCATTTTTGTATTGGGTGTTAGACCTGCAATTCCTATGAAATTTTCTAGATACTATTTTTAATGAATTATGTTATGGAACAAAGTTATTTATAATTACATTAATAATTTTTATGTATATTTTTCTAGTCATCTCCGCATTGCGTTTTTGTCGAGGACTCTGTAACCCTGCACTTCTTTTGTGTGACTGTAAATTCAAAATATGTGGCAATTCTCGACCTTTATAATAGCGGTTTGGTTGCCTGTGCATTGACTATGAAATTGCACTATCAGAATAATTCTAATTCAGATATATTTTCATTGGACAAGTATCACACTCACATAGAACCTTTATTGCACAAAAATTTGGGCATTATATTTAGCCCTAAAGCTCTGGAGGTAACATACATTGCTAAAAATTAAAGTTTAGCACATCTATTACTCTCACTCACTCTCTGTTAATATTTTTTAAGGAATACAGAGCAGTTCTAGAAATCAGACTAAAACTATTGCAAAATCAAGAAAAATCATTTAAAGTTTGTTTAATCGGTGAAGGTGTTATACCGAGAATTGGTCTAATAAGTCCGCATTTGAGGCACAAACGCTTGGGCGTACTTAATTTTCCGGTTACTTGCTTGGGTTCAATTTCTCATAAAGAGATTCGTTTCAAAAACGTAAGTTCAGTGCAGGCAATAGTCTCAGCACATGTATTATTATCTGCGAAAGAAGAAAGGCCTATATTCTGGCTGACTACTGCGCCAGACAGCGATCACTCGATTTTAGTTGGAAATAATGGTAATGTATATTGAATCATTTTGCTATTTTTATGAAGATATATTATAAATTTATTTATTTTTAATCTTCAGATACCACAAATCTTATTATGAATGTTTTATTAAAACCCAATGAAATTGTAACATTGGTGGTTCACTATAATCCGATAAAAAGCGGAAGAACGTCTTGCGATGTGAAGTTAACGATATTTGAAAATCCCTATGAATATTTTACGGTACATAAAGAAAAAACTATACTTTATATATATTATAGCAATTGTATCTTATTGGTTGCATAATATGATCTATATTATGTACTCAAATAATATAGTGCGGTATATTTGTATTGAATTATAGTTTTATAATTATGTTCAATTTCATATTTTATTTATATACATATGTCATTTATGAATAAAATATTTAAATAAAGTTCCAATATCCAAGCGTAATTATTTTATATCATAAATATAAATTGCTTTGGTATAGTCTGTATTGTATATTATATCAATGGGTAAGAATATGAAAATGTACTTACTATGAGTTTGTCTAAATTAAATTGGTTTTAGATATTATGCGAAGCAGAAGCCTTCATGGAAGATGTTATACTATTAGGACTGGAGATGCTCTCTATGGAAATCGATTTAAACGCTTATAGATCTTCAGTGGATGGGTAAATTTTATTCTTGTAATGTTTATAATCAAACATTTCAACTTATATAAGAACCTAGTTATTCAGATGTTGTCAATGATATTCTAATAAACAGATATGTTATATCCATACGAAACAACAGAAAAAACTTTTTACATTTCGTTACAAGTAAAAAGGATGGCTTGATAAAAACAATAAGGAAAAGGGATAACTAGATATTTTAATTACGCAAAACGTATTACTATGTAAAACGACTAAAGGCAAACGTCACAATTGGAACGTTTTCTAGTCTTCACTTTTTGCGCGTTAATAACATATCTGTTTACTAGAACATCATTGGATGTTGTCTATTATAATTCGTTTTTCCTCTAAGGACCGTGTCAACAGTGTCTACAGTTGATAGCAGGAAGAAAAGTAAAAGCGCACCTGTCGATAAGAAAAAGTCTCGGGTACTTGAAATCAAGAAATCCAAAAAAGCATCACAAGCATCTGTGAAAGCTAGCGACACGCTCACCAGCGTCGAACACTCTGTCCTCAAATATGTTTTGAATTTTGGTCTGATATTGCAATTTCATTTTAAAATATATACTAGTAACAAATTAATACATTTTCACCAAAAAAAAAACTTTTTCTAAACGAAATCGCTGCGGTAGATTTTGCAAAGAATTATTTTTGTTTGATAACTTAAAGGGATATAAAAATACATCTTTTTTAAAATATCCAGGCGGCTGTGAATTATGTGTTGCACATAGGCGATCAGTGATCATGGTTAATAATTCTGAAAAAGTATATAAGTTTAAATGGGATAACTTTGAGCATATTATCGTTAAGCCATCGATTGGATTCATATCGCCGGGAGAAGAGAAGGATTTAGAAATCATTTTCTTCTGCCCTCAACCAGTAGTACTGAAAAAGGTAAACTAACAGAAGTTAGGTTTGATATTTATCATAAGAAACATTGAATAGGCACCTAATCTTATTTTAATAGTTACTAGTTTCTCAATTTAAACGCAACCTCTGATATTACTCGATAAATACATTAAAGTTAAATAAAGAGAATGTAGTACACTACAAATCTAAACTTTTTTTATAAGTGAAAGAAAATCTCGGGGACCTAGACCGTTAGACTTTATTGTATACCTTTAAAGTGGTAGTGACTTTAAGACCTCCAACGACATTTCCTTGATTACTGAATTTGGTTTTTTCCAATATAGGACGTTTTTTAATTCATGATTTCAAAAATAAATCGATTCTACATTTTTGTAGGAATTTTTAAATCTGACTTTAGTAGCTATAAGTGACGATTTCTTCACTTTGGACATCAAAGCAAGTACGTGGGATAGTCGGCAAACAATGACAATCTTTGAGCATAATAGGTAAGTTCGTTTCGTTCGGTACATTGTAGACAGTTTTGTCCTTATGCTATTTATTTTCAAACATACTGAAATAATTATCTATATGTGTATTTTGTTCTGAGTATTTTAATTTTATTCAATACAGAAGGGATAACATATCATATCATTCTAAACAGTGACATAAACATGCGCCTTTATTTTATTCCTGACTGACTGACTTAGTTGTTAATTATACAATATACATTACCAACATCACATGGTTCTTCTTGGTATATTCTACCCTCCGAACCGGTGGTACCTTAACATTTAATTATACACTTTAAGATGATGATTCAAAAGATTTTTCTTTGAAGATAGAATATCGTGATTTTGATTATGTGGCTTCAGAACTTTCTTTGAAGTTAATAAAAATAATTTGGGTTTTCCTTTAAGAATAACTCCGTCGTTTTCCGAAGTTAGGAACATGGACAGGGTTTGCTTCAAGAAAGCATGCAATGGCTTCGATCACAGTACATTCGTGTCGAATTATTGTCTTATAATATATATTTCTAGTATATAGAAATTTAGCCAGAAGCAACTTGAGCACAACTCTAGTTTTAAAGGATTTACATGAATACTTTTGGAGGTTTTATTAGAAAGTTTCTAAAAAACAGTTTTTGTTAACACAACATTCTAATGTTCAACAAAAAATGCTCAAAATTGGGCATTAACTTGTTTCAAAACAAATCTTTTTATACAGAGACGCTGATATAAATGAGAGATATGAAACCATTGTAAATGAACAAGGTAGTTTGATACAGGGATATTTGTCGGATGTCATTCACATGATTGTTGTATACTCGGCCACGACGGAATATACTCGATACGTGTGTAGTTTAGAAGCCGAAAAAAATATTGAAGATACATTTATTTATCAAGTAAGGTTTTCGTTTTGTAAATTTTACAGTATCACGTCGTAGCTTCGCGATTATTAAAAAAAAAAAACAGAAAATGTCCCGCTGCTAAAAAAGTAGACACGGGACTTATTCCGTGTGTGAGATTTTTGTCCAACATATATAGATTTGTTCACGCTGTTTCTTTAAGGAACATTCACAGATAAAGGTATGGGTAAAGTACATGAAAAGTGCGCCTGGGTTGAAATCCGCGATCTCTTTATCAATTGGACTCTATAATTCAGATTTGCTATTCGTGTAGTTTGCCTACATTTACTGAAATAATTCTATGAAGATACTTAAATTACATTACTTAAATTATAAATTGTTTAAACCGTGATTAATTTCATTTCAATATGTATCTTATATAACATTACATATTACTATTCTTTTTTATTAGCAAGAAAAGTAATATAAGAAATGACTGTAGAGGTCAGTCGCTTAAGGAATTTAAAATTATTGAGAGTATCACAATTAATTGAACCAAATTATTAATTTAAGTGAAAAATTTTATTTCAGATAAGGACATTTAACTTTAAAGTACATAACACTGGTAAAGTTTTTTTGAAAATGGTGTGGAATTTTGTAATAGATGATGAGTATCCGGCCAGAATTGATAAGATACAAGATGTAAGTTGCAACAATTAAGTAACGATGTCTCCCCCTGAACTGCGATTTATAAAAATTCATTTTGTAGGGATGCGCAGATAAAGCTGGAACCCCTTGCGTAGTAGAACCGAAAGATCAAAATACCTTCGTTGAAGCTGGTGAAAATGGTAAGATTATAATTGTAACTAGCTGTGCCCGCGACCTTGTACGGGTTTGAATTGAACAAAAAAATAATATATAAATATTATTGTAGCCTCAACTACTTCTTATTATATCAGTTATCTACTTATTATATCAGTGAAAGTCCCGTCAAAATAGGCCCAGCCGTTCCAGAGATTAGCCGGAACAGACAGACAGACAGACAGACAAAAATTTAAAAATGTTGTTTTGGTATATGTACCGTGTATACTTACATATACATTGAGTAAAAAGGGCTATTTTAATATTACAAACAGGCACTCCAATTTTATTAGAATATGTTTAAGCAATATTAAGAAGTAAATTATTATGAGGGTTTGAGTATGACTTATAAATATTTAATGGTGGAATATTTATATGCTTAAATACATTAGAAATTCAGGTATACAGATATTTTAATTTTCACACAGCGTAAACATAAAAACACTATTTTAGTAAATTACTTAACTGGGTAATAATTGTACATCGTAAAGTTGTCTACAAGTGCCTCATTACACTCATAGTGGACAAGATGTAAACGACCTTCCTAATTGATTAAGACTCACCATATACAATACGATCTGTAAATAACCGTAAATGACAAATTTGTAGTTTTGTTGAAATTTTTAGTAAATAAACTAGTGGGATACTACTAACTAATATTAACTAACTAATATTTGCCTCTTCCAAACGTTTTGTCCCAGAAATTATTAAAGTTTTAGTCCCATCACATAGAGTTTATAGGATAATATACGAACATTTACTAGTTACTTATGCATCTAACCAATACAATTAAATTGTGTTCGTACCTGTTTGTATGTAGGTGGTTTTTTAATGGAAAATTAAGGCTATTTTATTGATTTGTGTAATTATTTTTGTAGCAATAAACGATTTGGTAATTAAAAAACTTGAAGGTCTGTATGTCAATTTAGATCCAAGCAGAATTACGTTGTACAGCGGTAGTGTAGGAAGGGAGAGCGTGGATACGTGGTTTGAAGCCAATCTGCCCTTCGTGATTGAACCCACAAAGGCGTGCATAAAACCTAACGAGAGTAGAGTGTTTAAAGTGACCTTCGCACCATTAGAAGCATTTCAGTATAATGTGAGACTGAAAAGTACTATTGGTAAGTTTTGCTATATCATACTCTAGTTATGGAAATAAAACTATACCTTCTTACAAAAAAACAAATGTATAAATGAGACTTGTGTCAGTTTCTTAAAAGGAAAAAAATAAAATGTTTTTAAATGAAATATTTTAGTGCTATGCTATATCTGTGTACTTAAAAACTATATTAATAAGTTATTATTTCTTTGCTCGGTAGATAACTTAGATCCATATGACCAAAATGTATCTTGCAAAATTCGTGCCAAATCGCTGGTCCCGTACGTACATCTAGATGTTGAAGAGAGCGATTATTTAACGTCAGACAGGAGGAAAATAACAGGATCGGCCCTCCCGGCGCACACCAGCGTGCTCGAGTTTAATGTTCTTGGATGGGGATGTTACAAAAAGTTTGGAATATTTGATAACAATAGAATAATTATAGATATAAGTATTATTTAACTCGATTTAAACTGATATATCTTAAATATTATCACTAATTTACTTATTGATCCGTTCTGTAGCCTTGTTAGAGAGAAATGTAAAGTACCGTGGAAAAGAATCAGGACCGTTTATTAAGTACAGAAAATGAGTAATGAGCATCGTTAATATACTATTGTTTTTCTTTTAAAAGATCCATATAATGCGAATATGGTGTAGTTTTTTTATTATGAGTAATACGAATGAACATCTTAAATTATTTTTTGTTTGAAGATCCTTCGACGTGATAAATCCGACAAGCGAGGCTTATGAATTCATTTTCGAAATGGTGATGTCAGAAAAAGGAGAGCTGGTACCCGTACACTGTGACAAGTTAAAGGGCTACGTTGAAGGAGGCACTTCTACTGAAGTGGTATTTACATTCTCACCAACAGCTCCAGGGGTAAGATCTACAATTAGATATATTTTTTTGTTTGTGTCAAAAAAATTGCGATTGATTGATCACACAAATAATATATACTTAAAATATATCAATGCTTAAAAATGAAGTGAGGCTATCAGATAACCTTTATTTTATATTTCTTAATGGAATAATATTTATTGTATACTTGTATTGTTTGGCGGATGTAATTAAATTCGTTAAAGAGTAACGAAAAAATATGTACATATATGTAGTATGAATAATCCGATATTTGTTTTTAATTATTTTAATGTATGTGAACCTTAGTATATTCAAGGGATGGTTTATTGCTTAAATAAACGAGAAGAGAAGGAAATAGTAATATGAGACATTATTTTCAGACATACGAATCTCTATGGAAGTTCATTATACCGGTTCATTCGCTGGTGGTGAATTTACTAGTCGTTGGCATTGTTCGTGAGCCGGAAGTCGTATTCGTTCCTACCATTTTGATCATAAAAAACTCTTTGGTGGGTTTTACTACAAACAACGAAGTTGTATTAAAGAATAATGAGGATGAATGTTTAAATTTCGAATTCAAAGGAAATTCTCTTTGTAACGAATCCGGAAAAACTCCAGTGGTAGTTGAGCCTGAAAGCGGCGTGCTAAAACCAAGATCAGCCACGAGTATTAAGTTAGTAAAGAATAAGCTATATTTTGTCGACTTTGATACATTTTATCTTATATGTATGGCAGTAGTCAGGATTTTTAAATAAAAATACGTAGGTACATACGTAGGTGTTACAGTTTAATTAATTAATAACTTTAAAAAAATTAAAAAAGAAGTAGTGGAGTAAAGAAAATAATGTTTTTCAGGATAATTTACACACCAATTAACGACGGTCCGCTTTCATTCAAGATATTTTGTAGTGTGACTTATTTGACCAAGTTGATAACTTTATGCGTTAACGCTCTCAGTTATTCAATAAAACCAAAAGTTACTTATTACCTAATAGGCAACGAACATATACTTTGTAGTGATGCTGTCACCAATATTCACTTGGATCAAGTAAGTACTACATGAAATAATCAAACATAACTTACATGTGTATTTTAACAGTAATGATCTAAAGGACGTTGTTAGTTAAAAAAATTTAACACAGGGAACTTCTAACGAATTTTAAAGTCTATACTTGTTCTTTAAAAGGAGGATGATATCGATAATTAAAAATGTTTCACAGACTGCTTCAACTTACGAAAGGAGAATACCATTTACAGTTAAAAACGATGGCTCCGCGACATTTTTCTTTGACTGGCACTACAATACCAGTTCAGTTAAAAAATATCTTCAAGTGGAAATAGAACCGCGGAACGGCCACGTTTTGCCAGCGCATGAAGTAGAATGCATCATCCATTTTACCTTGAAGAAAGTTCCAGTACAAGCTTTTCCTATTACATTGTCGGTCAGTATTTTATTGTGTTCTGTGCCTGATAATGTCTTCGTATTATACTATCTCAATATAAATATAAAAAAAAGAACAAAATTATTATATCATTTTACAAATGCTTCTATCAGATGAGTTATTTTTTTACCTTTTTACGAGATACTAGCGGCCTCGCCCCGGTTTCGCACGGGTGAAATTTGCAACTTAAGTGCATAAAAATTTAAGACAATACTTTAAAACTTCTAAAACTATCAGTGTTTTTCTAAGATAAGACTTTTATAATACATATAAACCTTCCTCTTGAATAACTCTATCTGTTAAATAAGACCGTATCAAAATCCGTTGCGTAGATTTAGAGTCAGAGAAGGCGACTTTGTTTTATACTATGTAGTGATATGTATATATTTTTTAAGAATAACTTATAATACGGTGTCTGCAGATATCTGATGGTCCAGAATATAACATTAACCTACACGCAGAAATCGAGAAGCCACTTTACTATTTTTCGTGTATGGAATTTGACTTCGGTCGGTGTATTGTAAATGCTCCGGACTTTACGTACAAGAAAAACATAGCCTTTGTGAATAATGACAAAGTTCCTATTAAGTATGTATAACTCTACAACTATCGAGTTAAATTATTGACAAAATAGTATTGAGTTAAATTATTGATTTATTTTTATCTGTTTTTTTTTTTGGGACTTTTTTACGACAAAGCTAAATGTCCCATCGTCCCCTTAGTAAAAATTCCACCACTAACAACAATAATAATAAAATATTAATCACAACTTGTTTAAACTTAAACTGGTAAATAATTTTTACCACTTCTGAGTCGGATATATACATTGCGCTTTGAAAAACGCGTCAAAAAATTATTAATCAAAAAATTAAATTATTCTGTCAAAAAAAAGGAATTACTTTGTCAAAATGAAAAAAATACTTTTTAGCTGCATTTATTTTTGCGATTAATAATCTAACAACAATTTTCTATAAAATAAAAACTTTGTACATTTACAGTTTGGATTTAAATTTTGCAAACTTACCAGAGCTTTTTGTAATATATCACAAAGACGGTTGCATAGAACCCAACCATCGGTTGAAAGTTACGATCTATTTTCGACCGAAGGAAGTTAAGCATTATGAATTTGAGTTGCAGTTTTGGGTGAATTCACTTTGCGAAGAAATCGTCAGGATTAAAGGCGAAGGTAACGAATCTTCCTTCATTATTTATAAAGATTTTATGCTTTTTTATCTTTTGCGGTTTTTGCTAACAATATGGGAAATTTCAGGCGTTCCTCTGCTATTTGATCTTTACGAAGGTTGTCAGAAAAGT
Source organism: Vanessa cardui (assembly GCF_905220365.1). Lineage (NCBI taxonomy): Eukaryota > Metazoa > Arthropoda > Insecta > Lepidoptera > Nymphalidae > Vanessa > Vanessa cardui. The sequence continues at coordinate 11,748,879 of NC_061129.1, forward strand.
TTCGACCTTGGTACAGTGAAAGTAGGAGATAAAATCGTCCGACAGATCGAAGTTATGAACCACAGCAAAGTACCAATAGATGCTTCTTTTCTATTTAAAGTCATAACTCCTAATGTAGAGGACAACACTAACTCTGAAGGCACTAGTGTGTGTCTTAGTCCTAGTGTCGCGTATCTTCAGGCTTCAGACTTAGGGCCGTCTAGGTTAATATGTATATGTGTTTACTAATAGCATAAATAAGATCTTAATAATTACTGTGTCAAAATTTGTCATTCATTTTCTATATGTATAAGTCTATTAAGTTAACTATTTCCAAATTTTTATTGACTAAGTGCTTTTCTGAATTTAAGCAATAAATTTGTTCGAAAAATTTTGTTTGTCTGTAATAATACAGTTGTGTGTTTTAGGGGAGAAATGCTGCAACAATACAAGGATGAAAAAATACGCGAACAGATCGCACTGGATTCCCAAAACTCATTGGCATCGTTGAAAGTGGTGCCCACTAAATGTATTATCAGGCCCTATATGAAAGTGCCACTTAAAATTCAATTCAAGCCAGTTGGAATGATAAGCAATCTGAATGTTCAGGTTATAATTTTTACTAAGAAAATATCGTCGAGAACTGTCCTTTAATGATTTCGTTAGATAGTCAGTAGTCATTAATAGGTGTTTAATATGCATATATGGATATGTGTAGTTGCACATGGTGGTGTTGGAGTGCTGCCGGCCGCTGGTGCGCGTGCGCGGGCGCGCGGCGGGCGCGTGCGTGTACCTGGGCCGCAACTCGCTGCAGTTCGGGCGCGTGCGGCGCCGCGGCTGCAAAGTGCTCAAGGTCATGCTGCACAACACCGGCGACTTTGGTGCCGGGTACCGTGACGTTTATGACTACTGTTGATGGTTATATCAGTGTTATATGTATATACTTATGCATATTAACAATAATTAGTTTATATATATATATATATATATATATATATATATATATAAACTAATTATATATATATATATATATAGTGAAATATCAAGGTTATATTTTTAAAAATTCAAAAAGAAAGAGAATTTCCTTAAAAAATCTAAGTATTGTCGTTATTGGAAAATATTCATATTTAATGTATCTTTGCATTAAGATTTAAGTAAAATCTTCTTGCTTGGTTGATTATAACAAAACGATATTATTTTTTAGGCATTTAGGTTTTGACAGGCTTTTTTATTTCTTAGTTAAGAAAAAAAGCTAAATTTAAAAATATGTAAGTTAAAAATGTTATTAAGTTATTTCACACGTATGATGATACAAATTACTCGCTGTAGTAACTTACTCGTTTATTAATAGAAAACGAATTGATTTAGTGTCTCGTGGAGACGGTGGCGTACTTAAATAATAATTATTCTATTAAAATTATGACATATATAACAGTAAACGAAGGCTGAAAAGTGACATAAATAAACAAGACGAAAACAATCAAAGTCAGGCTGGCTGTAAATTTGAGTTAGCGTTTGCCAGCGAGAGAATTTACCTACATTTTCATATATACTTTCAGATAACTGAAACCAAATTGTTTTTGTGATAGTCGTTTACCCTTAAAAAACTCGGTTTATATCATATTATATTTATATATGAACTGTGATGTTCCATATTCGGAACTTTTCGGCCCAATCAACCCTGTGTTTTGGAGATTTATTTATATGTCTATTTTCGTATTTTACTAAGGTTTTGGTGGCAACCGCTGGTGTCCGATGAGTTTACAATATCGCCCATGCAAGGAGCCATAGCCGCGCGGACAAACGTCACGTTCACGATAACATTCAGACCCCTTAATCATAACCCCTTTATTAAAGTTTGGGTAAATAGATTTCAATATAAAATATTTACTAACTTTACTTGGTGGTAGGGCTTAGTGCAAGCCCGTCTGGGTAGGTACCACACTCTCATCAGTTACTCTACCGCCAACATGGAACACAACAGTACTCAGTATTGTTGTGTTCCGGTCTGAAGGGTGAGTGAGCCAGTGTAACTACAGGGACAAGGGACATAACATCTTAGTTCCCAAGGTTGGTGGCACATTGACGATGTAAGGAATAGTTAATATTTCATAAGAAATATTAACTATTATATATTATATATTAGCGTCATTGTCTATGGGTGATAGTGACCACTCACCACCAGGTAGCCCATATACTCGTCCGCCAACTTATACCATAAATTTTTTTTTTTCCTTTATATGTACACTACAACTATTAATGTAAATTATAGGTTGGCAAGTCAAGCATTGGTGACACCATCATTTTTATTTTCTATTTTTTATGAAAAAAAAAACTTTTGTATTTTAAATATTTTCGATTCAAGTAGATATTACTTTACACAATGTATTCTTGTCTTGTTTAATATTAGTTAATTTATTAATATTAAGTAATATATTTTAGGCTTGTTGCAATATTGAAAATTATATGCCACTGGATTTAGCGTTGTATGCTACGTGTATTGACACGGGAAGTATTCAGAACAAAACGCTTTACTTCGAATGTCCCGTCAGAGAGGTCGATACACAATATGTTGTCGTCACAAACCCGTTAGTAAAAAACAAAACTTTATCCATACTTCCCTCCTTACCTACTAATATTATAAATGCGAAAGCAACTCTGTCTCGCATTCATGGCCAAACTACTGTATCGATTTAAATTAAATTTGGAACACAAATAGTCTAGAACCTAAGAAATGTCATAGATCTTTTTTTTAATTGAAAAAAGTGGGTTGAAAATGTGGATGAAAAGTTTAATTAAAGTATTGTCATTTTTAGAACTAGAGGCATAAAACTATTTTAAGCTGTTGATCTACACAAATAAAATACCATATCATGAGACCCATAAGGAGTTTTTCATATTCTACGCGAGCATTGATCAGTTTAAACACATATCTTGTATGTCAGTCTTTGAAAACAAACAAACAACTTTGTACGTTGAGTAATGAATTTCTTTAGGACTATTTAGGACTATTTGTACAGATCATGTTTGTCTTGCAGTTCTGATGACATGTGGCTGATTCTCTCAGAAATATCGGGCGGACCGTTTGAGACTTTGAAGGAATTTCATGTTGAACCCAATTCTACATTCGATATCCCTGTATTTTTCAAGCCTAAGACCATGGGCAAGCATGAGGTATTTCTTCCGTAATTAATTAATATAAGAATACTTAGTAATCGTGTCGTAACTTTTGAAAAATCCTGTAAGTTTTTAGCTACGAATTCGTAGCGCTACGAATGTTTTGATTTCGGTGGTTTCGTAGCATTGTCCTCTAATTTTATAGTAATATCTCAGTTCCATGAAATACATTGTTATTGTTAATGATGATGATGCTAGACAAAACAGTTTTTCTCTTCTTTTTATAAAAAACTGACATATACAATGAAAATATAAGTTTTCACGGGCATTTTGTTTTGAATATACATAATGTTATGTATAATATATAGATGGTCAATAAATTAGTAATCGCTACATTGTTACTATTATCTTTAAAATAATTTAGAGTCAAGTGCTGTACTCTCCCTTGGGCGAGAGCGCCCTGTTTGTAAGCCTGTCGGGCAACGCCGCGCCCCCGCGACCGAGCGGCGCGCGGTCGCTCGTGGTGCGCGCCAAGCGGGCTCACGTGGAAGAGTTGCTGGTTCACAACATCACTGAGGTTATTGCTTAAATTCTATTGATATATCTTTATTGAATATAGAAGTATTTCAATTACTTTTCGATTGTCAAAATGCTACCAACGGTTCAGAAACCGAACTGGCAAAAGAAGTCTGTGGTTTGTATAATTCCAGAGACGTTTTGTTATGATTTTTTTTCGAGTACTTAATTTTAGCATTTAGATGTTATTAATTATTTAGCATGTAGGCCGTTTCGAAGATAACATATATTTGATATTTGATATATATTATAGTCTAGTGAAGATACAAGCAGCTACGCTACTTTTTGGTGTCTCCTGCTGTCTCCTACGTATAAGATATATTTTAAAATCAAAGTACATCATTAAGCAAAAACAAGAAACTTCATAAGTTTTTTATGTTGTACCTTTTAATCTTCAGATAATTACATGTTTTGACAGCTTAAGATATCTAATTTGCATTTTATAAAATTCACATTTCCTTTTACAGTTTGTTTTAAATTTATTTAATATTAAGTTAGATTTGACGAATAATTTTTGGTCATCGTTGTGTTGACTTAGTTTCCAGAATCGTACGTCGTTTCTACGGAAGTTGTGAAAATAACTCCCGACAAATTCGAAGGATATTATGAGATAAAATATCCCGACGTTATAAAAGTGTGGGGAGAAGCAGCTGCGACTTGTCGATGGACGTTCGTGTGCTACGAGGAGTGTGAAATGATTGTTAAAGTCAGTTTACATTTTTATACATTAATTAAGGGTTGAGATTTGTAAAATGAATCGAGATGGCCCAGTGGTTAGAACGCGTGCATCTTAACCGATGATTGCAGGTTCAAAACCAGGCAAGCACCGCTGATTCATGTGCTTAATTTGTCTTTATAATTCATCTCGTGCTCAGCGGTGAAGGAAAACATCGTGAGGAAACCTGCATGTGACAAATTTCATAGAAATTCTGCCGCATGTGTATTTCAACAACCCGCATTATAATAGCGATACTCCGCTACAGTACATGTCATATACATTTTCCCTAACACCTGGCACACGCTTGGTTACAAAATAACCCACCTAGTGTTCATAGGAAGTATTTCTTCATAATTTTATTAGAACTAGACGGGATTCATTGGATGACTGGAGCATCGAATATTAAGTTTCTTAATCATCATCATTAATATGAATTAATGATTCATTAATTTATATAACAATAGGCAGTTAAATATTTAAGCTAATTTTGTAATTATCACAAATGACCATAGATGTAAACCTGGCCACTTCATAGTTCATTTTAATTATTTGTATATCAGGTCATGTTTATAAACGAAGAGTCACGCGAGTACCAATACTACGACATAAATATATCAGTGATACCGAGCGACATCGTGGACACAATCGCCTTCAAGTGTCGCGCGCGCGAGTCGGAGCGCCGCGAGCTCGTAATAGTCAACCCTCTCTCGAAGGCGGCCGAGTTCCGCGTGCACTGCGAGTCGCTCCAGTGCCCCGACACCATTAAGATAGGCGGGAACTCTGAGGTACGGTGTCTCAATATATTTGGTGTCTCTTTCAGAATTTGTTCCATATATTTTGTTCTTCCATAAGTAAGATGACGAAAAATCAAAATATAGTAATAATAAGTTTGAGCCTAATTGTATTCGGCGTTAATTTTCTCTTTGGTGTAGTATCTAGCTTATATGGCTGCCGATGCTAAGGTCAAAGATTCCAATCCCGAGTCGAGCGAATTAAACGGTTTTATATCAAGAAACTCCAACAGCTCTTTGAGCTGGAGCAATCAGGGACTGGATAGTTTTTCTCCCTCATGTTATTCCTGTTATTATATTATTTGTATCTTTATAACTACTCTAGATATTATATGTAACTATATTACACTTATCTGTACGAGTACGTGCAGTATCAGATATTTTGGTCATTATTACTTTTTCATAGCTTATGAATACATAAATTTCAGGCGGTTCTTGGATTGGTTTATTCGCCTCTTGTTGTGGGGAAATCTCAGGATGTCTTGGAAGTGAGCAATGACCTGGTCGGGTCTTACATATACAGCGTTTTGCTAAAGTGCCTACCAGCAAAAGTGAAAAACCTAGAGTTTACGACCTCACTTGGTTTCCGTATACCAGTCCGTCTTAGAGTCCAAAATAAAACAGACGTCAAAGCTGATTTTACTGCATCGGTTATTATTATTGTTATATTATTACTATTCCATTATAATTATATATGTATAGGTATTATCTGTAGAGCCCACTGAGTAGAACAGGTACATATCAGTCTATGAATTCACAATCATTTTAAAATAAATCACGTTGTTTCTTAGTTTAATTGTAATATCTGTATATCATTAATTAATTAATGAGTGATCAACCCGCATTAGAGCGGTGTGCAATTTAATCATCTGTAATTTTTGACCGATTTATAAAATAGTAAGTCTAAGTATTCATCTTATATTGTAATTTGTAATATTATGTACAAACATTATAAAATTTTTGATAAATAAACAATACTTAAAGAAAAAAATATTCGTAAGTATTTTCTTTTAGATCCATTAGTGTATTTTCCTAATATTTGTCCTTACCTTGCTATATTTTAATCGATGTATTGCAAACTTGAACATTGCCATATTTTATAGAAGAAATCTAGTTATAACATTTATAAACGATATTATATAATGTTTAGGTAACACAAGCATCAATAATAACGGAAAAAGTGTATACTTTAGCTCCCTTTGAGAAGGGAAAGTTCCAGGCGTGGTTTGAACCCATCACCCTCGGTATCCAGCATTCTAGGGTATCATTTGATTCGCCTGAAGCTGGGGAATTTGTGTAAGCTATAATTTATACAAATATTTGATTTTATCTCTATCTCACGAAGTCTCAATTCCGTACAGGCAAGGTAAAAACTTTATTCTTCGTTTTATCGGAGTCTCCTGGCAACCGGTCATATCGCCACCTAACGGCTCCAGTATAACCAAGGACCATACGTGTAGAGGAATTATATTTATGTAAAGTCTAGCGTACCGGCTTGTCTCGTAAAGTAAAAATTTCATCATAATCCCGATCGCAGCGCCACCTAATTGGTCCGAGCTTCACCATCCAAGGAGCCAATCAAAATTACACTATAAATTTTAACGAAATTGGTCCATCCGTTTATAGAAGTTCAATTACATAATAACTAAATAATATACCCAAAATATCTATTTTAGTTTCAATATTAAAGGCATAGCAAAAGAGCCGAGGCCTCAAGGACCTTATGAAATAAAAGTTGGTGGATTTACAACGATAACATTTAAAAATGTCTTTGAAGATACCCGAATGTTTAAAATAACTGTAGATCGAGAAGAGTTCCAAGTTAAAACTTTGTACGAGCTAGTAAAATCTAAGAAGGTAATATCTGTTTCATTTGATTTTGAAGAAAAATATTTTTTATCATATAATTTATAGCCTATGCCAATGGAAGTAGAAAAACTTGACGGTAGGGCTTTGTGCAAGCCCGTTTGGGTAGGTTATCACCATCCACTCATCAGTTATTCTACCGCCAAATAACAGTACTCAGTATTGTTGTGTTCCGGTTTGAAGGGTGAGTGAGCCAGTGCAACTACAGGCACAAGGGACATAACATGTTAGTTCCCAAAGTTGGTGGCACATTGACGATGTAAGGAATAGTTAATATTTCTTACAGCGTCATTGTCTATGGGTGATGGTGACCACTTACCATCAGGTGGCCCATATGCTCGTCCGCCAATCTATAACATAAAAAAACATGATAAATAAACCAAGATATACATACGTATTTCATGTTATATGCTAATATGTTAGCTATATCGAGTACCAGGGGCGGATTTACAAATTTGCCGCTAGTACGTTAGTAGGCTATTCAATTTTTGCCGCCCCTGACTTTTGAAATTCAATACGATAGTTTAGTTCACAATCATATTAATTACATTTATTCTGAAATTGCATCTTTATGATTTGTTTTCTATCGTCCTCATTACATGGGCTTTTTCTCGTTATTAGTATGATTAATAAGCTAGGTGATATGATACATGTTTTTTTTATTTCTGTAAGATAATAACCAAATTGGGCTAAATTTGCCGCCCGAGGCTCCAGCCTACTTAGCCTATTGGTAAATCCGCCACTTTCGAGCACTATTAATACTAGTTTCTAATTAAATTAACTACTTATTTCCCCTTTATTTTAGTTCCAAAATTACAGATACCAATTTTGTCGACGTTTAAAACGCCATTTTTCCGCAAATCCATAGCGATTATCACAGTTTGTTAAGCTCTCACTCTCACAATACCGCGCCATTCACCTGTCAAATGTTATTTGATTTGGCTTTGTTGTTGTAATGATTGGAATAGAGTATATGTTAGCAAAGCATTGATTTTTTATGTTACACTTTATGAACTACTGTACTGGTACTGCGGTTTTGTATTCTTGTCAATGCCATGGACAATAAAATGCTATGCAATTTTATTACTACACAGTTTAGGTAAATATATAGTATAAAACAAAAAGCAATGCATGCACAGGCAGCGTATGTAGATATTACTGGAAGGACTACATTAAAAATATATATTCTTAAGTAATTCATTTAGTATAAATTATTATACTTGTAAGCTAAATGATTATTGATATTTATTTGAAAATTATAATGAGTAATTATTATTACAATCAAATTAATATATTTCAGGATTTAAAAGTATCGGTATACTTAAGTGAGCATCAAAAGCTGTCGCATCCACCGACCGGCTGCCTCACAATTGAAACTTACGAGCCACAGGAACCAAAAGTTCAATGGACGTACTTCCTTCAAGGAGTTTTGTGATATGTAATATAATTTTAGAATGATTTTATAAATTTTAATATAGTTATTATAGACAAAGGGGTTTTTATTACAATTACCAAAATATCTTATACATTACTGTCTTTACTAGAACATAAATGAAGTAAGGAAAAGGAAGGTGTCACAAATAGCAACACACAACAATAAAAACAATTGAGACCATTCAGAATTGCCAAGTAAAGGGTACTATTACTACTTATCGAATGCTTAGAATTATTTTTTTAACTTTGATTATAATGAATTAAACTTGTAAGTAAAATTAAATGTGTAAATAAGGAAGGTCTTGCGACAATAAACAGTAGTTCATCACAACAAGGTATTTATTTCACCAGTCCCTGACACTGAAATCCTGCACTACATCTCCTTTATCTGGTACGTTAATTTCAGCTTTAGTTTCTTTCTTGTTTTCTTTCTTTTTATTAGCCTTCTTCTTTGTTTTCACCTTTTTGGGTTTTTCCACCTCTTCCTCTTCTTCTCCTAACTTGAAGTTATCCTCTTCACCTTCACTATCTGACGGGAAAAGTACTAAGGGTCCTTTGTTTTCAGGTTTAGGTACCTTGTCCTCTGTTTCCATTATTTTCGGTCTCTTGATCATGGGCAGTTCTCCAGCAATCTCATCATTTTTAGTGATCTTCTTACGTTTTTGTATTTTGTTAACTTTGTTCCAGCTTTCAAAGAATGTGAGCAGAGGAGTGCCCTTCGTTTTTATTCTTGCTTCCCAAGCTGCAACCATTTTTTCATCATTCAATGCAAAGCTAACTTTAGCTCTTTCTTTCTCAATAAACTTAGAATTTTCTTCAATTTTCTCCAACAACTGGCGTAATCTTTTGGTGTAATTCGAGACGGAACATGTTTTCAAAAACTGCTTTATCTGTAGAGCATAATAAATACTTTAGTCCTATGAATGCAATATAAAAAATAAAAATGAAATTATAATAATTTGGGTTTTTTGACATACCTGTATTATAGCCAGTAATGACAAATCAGGAAAGGCAATAGAGTATGACTGATTAGCCATATACTCTAATAAAAGACCGTAAACTCTATCTATTACAGAGTCCTTAAAACCATTTTCCGCTAACTGAGATTTAGCCAATCTTAACACACATGAAAAATCTAATGGCTTCATGGACACCTTCTTATGTTTCTTGTTAAAATCATATGTGGTTAAAACCTAAAATTAAAAAATAAAAAATTAAAGATGGTTTAATATTATTTTAATATAATATAATAATTTCAAAATTATTACCTCAACAAGGAATGGCAGTACAGGTATAAAAGTATCAGATTCCTTTGACAGATTTATAAGTATCTCTACACAGTGGAATCTTAATGGATAGTATTGGTGAGTCGGCACCAATTTGATTGTATGTGTTATAACCATAACCAGTGGATATAACAGTGGTTGCAGCTGAGGTTTATTTGATGTAGCTGATATTAAATCTGCCCATAGATGTAATGAATTCACAAATTGCCAATTATACACTGCTTGCCTGTTTTCAATCTTCTGCACTACAATTGCATTTCGTAAATGTATAGCCAGCTGTCTTATATATAAAAAGACATGGTGATAGGCAACATTCAAGTCCAGTGTAAACATTTCAACCAGGGATCGCCTCATGAAATTAATTCCTGGCCATGTGGAGGGGCTGACAAACTTGCAGTTCTTAACATATGTCAAATACATAGCTTTCAAAACCAAGTTCAACAATGCTGCTTGCTGGTTCCTTGTTATTCTCAATATGCACAAAAATGCCAGAACTCTAACTGTCTCCTCACTATTACTCCACAATATTATTAACTTTTTCAGTGCCTGTTTGGATATACTATTGAAGCAAGCAACGTAAACTGACATTTGATGTAAATGTTTGAGAAGCACTGTTAATATATTGTCAGATGTTATCCCACCAAGAAGTTTCAGCAAGTCTTTAAGATAGGCCACCAGGGGTCCCTTTATCTTAATAAAATGTTTACATTTCTGTGGATCTTTGCCAGATTGCTCCATGCCCAAATACTTTTTTATGGCAGCAGGGAGATATAAAACACACATTTGTATAACTGCATTGAAGACGGAAGAACCTGTAAACATATTATGTGTCAGAATGTGTAATATACTTATTTATCTTTACTCTAAGCGGTTTTTTAATGGAATGGGAAAATGTACTACACCCCTATACCATCAATACACTACCAACCTTAGGAAGTATGATGTTATGACCCACATGCTAGTAGTTACATTGTCTCACTTATTATTCAAATCTGAACATAAAAATACTAAGTATTGCTGTTTGATCACAGAATATTGTATATGTGATGAGATGCCAATAATCAACTCAATAAAAAGAAACAAAGCTATTATTATCATTGTCTGTTACACTTGCAGTAAGCAAAATGCCTGAGTGATTTAATGCAGCCTATTCATAGTTGAATTCTCTTCTGAGTAAACAAATATACAACATGCCTTCCATATATTCTTCCAACACATAAAAGCCAGTAACTCTTAGAGATCTTATTATGAACAAAACTTTTTTAACATAAGCTTTGATATAAATTCACTGATTAGAATAAAATAATCTTTTCCTTTAAAACTTTTAATATCAGCATATAATCTCTACACAATTTATATCATATTAAATCATGTGAAAGTCACGAGATTACAGTACTCATATTTACTTTGAAAATTAATAATCAATTAAAGAAAGTTATTTAATTAATTTGCTTATATACAGCATGTTAGATTAACAAAGACACCACACACCTAATTATGCTTTGTCATTCAAACTAAACATGTACAGTACTGGACAAAAAAAAGTACGCACTGCTTAGAATTTAATATTGGTGCTATTTTACAAATGAAAATAGTTAATAAGTACTTCCACAGCCATTTTAATGATAGTTTATAAATTCAGGATAAATTTTTCAGTGTAAAATCAACACAAATATTAGAAATTTATACAAAAAAAAAATTAAATCTTTAGGATGCCAATTTTAAGCTGGACAAAAAAAAGTACGCACACCGAGAAAAAAAGAAACTTAAATGTTCACATTCGCTATTAATATTTTGTGTGGCCACCTTTGGCATGGATAACAGCCTGTAAACGCCGAGGCATACTTTCTACTAGGTTTTGAATTTGCTTTTCATCGATTTTTTCCCACGTCTCTTGCAAAGCAGCAAAAAGCTTGTCTGTGTTGGTTACTTCGCCTTTATTAACCTTACGGTCCAAAATCGACCACAGATTCTCTATGGGATTTAAATCTGGGGATTGTGCTGGCCAATCCAGAAGTTTAATCCGCGAAGAACGGAAAAAAGCAGTTGATTTTCGAGCCGTGTGCTTAGGGTCGTTATCTTGTTGAAAGATAAATTCATCCTGCAGACCGACCTTTAGCAGGGATTCTTCCAGATTTTCATTTATTAATCCAATGTAAACATCTGCGGTCATAGTACCATTGATTCGAACCAAATTTCCCACTCCAGACCACGCGAAACACCCCCACACTAAGACACTTCCTCCTCCGTGTTTGACAGTCTTTTGAACGTTTCTTTCTAAAATTTGTTCTCCCGGCTTAAACCAAACGCGTGATCGTTGTTTCTGACCAAATAAATCAAACTTGCTCTCGTCACTCCAAATAACTTGTTTCCAAAACGCAATCGGCTTATCCACGTATTTTTTTGCGAACTCGAGGCGCTTGGTTTTATTAATTTTTCGAATTAACGGACGACGTTGTGCAAAATTATTTATTAAGCCTGCTCCTCGAAGTCTCCTGCGGATTGTTCGATCTGAAATGTTTAGTCCTGTATTTTCAAGAATTACACGGCTAGTAACTGTTGGATTTCTTTTTGCCTCTCTGATAATTTTCCGATCATCTGATGCAGTTGTTCTTCTTTTCCTACCGCGTCCAATTTTATCACTAACTATACCAAACTGTTTAAACTTCTCACATATTTTTCTTACAGCGCCTTCACTAATATTATATTTTCGACCAATTTCTCTTTTCGAAAGTCCTTTTTCCTGATCTTTAACTACGAGTTCCCGTACTTGTACCGAAATTTTTGGCATCTTGGATTTGTGGTTACCCTATTTAAAAATTATAAAACTGATAACTGGCCGAAAACTATCTTTATGTTTATGATTCTATTACACTCACAATTCTTGGCTTTGTTAGGAAAATATCGCGTTGTATTCACGTATGAGAATACGAATCCTCAGGTGCGTACTTTTTTTTGTCCAGCCTATAATAGACACACTAAGCGCTGACAACGACTTGTTTCTCCAAACGAATATTTAACAAAAAAAAATTATCATAAAATTAAAGGCAAAACACTAAACTTTCGTCGGAACTGATCAAAGATTGATTTATTTATAATATTTAGAACGAGAATAGCATATCAATGAAAATTTGAACGATGCGTACTTTTTTTTGTCCGGTACTGTATATAAAATATCTTCTCAATCAGTTGAAGATATTTGCTTATAATAAACATTGCAAGTTAAATAGAAGCTTTTAAATATATACATATCCTTCAATATTTTAATATCCATAGATTGCAACCAGTAGCTGCCGAAGTATACAAACAGATAGTCATAAGTATTAATAAAATGTCACCTTCAACTTTAAACTCTCCCTCTGTAGTTCCATCATCACTGGTAGCTCTCAACATGGCTGCATTAAAAACTTTGATGATTGTCGTCAATGATTTTAACTTTATTTTACCATCGCCTTGCAACTCTGCTTGCCATTGTGCAACCATTTTAAGGGTAACTCTCCCTTGCACAGGTTTAGCACCTTCATCCTAAAATACATTGGTACAATATTTTAAAGCAAGAACCTACTTACTATAGAATTAGTAATTATTTTAGAATCTATAATTAATTATGTTTATTCAAAAGTAAAGTTACTAGATAATTTAAAATGTAAAGACTCAATACTGATTCAGAGATATACTTGCAAAATATTCAGTATCTAGTAGTTAAGTTTTATGTAATACTACCAAAGGTATTTTTAAGAAATTTATGAATACGTAATGCAAATCAATGTATTGTACTGCACTTTGATGGATGTCAAAAATAATTATTTATTTCAAATAAAACATTCAAAAAACTACACATGATACTGACTTCGAAATCACTCTCATCACTGTCGCCGGTAATTGGCCCAGGAATGTGCGTTTTGTCGTCTTCATCTTTATCTGAAGCATCGTCGGCGGAGTCGTCTTCAAAGTTTAATAAATTCTCATCGTTTTCTTCCAGGAAATTATAAAAGTCTGGATCGATTTTTTTTAGTTTCTCTAGTGATTTTTTATGGGTCTCCGGTGAAAGTTCTTCCTCAGAATCTTGAATGATAATAAAAGCACATATTAAGAGTTTGTAACGTTTAAAATATCTAAAACAAATATGTACTTTAGTTTTCTAACCTGATTCGTTCTCAGACGACGGTTTGTTCATTTTCTTATTCTTCATATTTAATATAACTTAATTAATGATTGCCTTTGAAATAAACTTCTCTAGATATAAAATTAGTCAATAATCAAGCATGCTATCCTTAGACTAACATAACCTCGTGGGTTGTTTCACAATGACATTGACACGCAAAGTCAAAACATCAGATCATAGATTTATCTCATTTCTGGATATATATTTATAAAATTTATAAAAAAAATCAGTAAACTCGATGTACATTAATCACATGTATACATACATAAATGTGCATATTATGTGCTTAAAAAAGTCATCTTAATTGAAATTTTTAAAAGCCATTCTTAGTTAAGATTTTTAGTATAAACATTTATGGTTGAAACAGTAACTAACTATAGAAGTTACAAAAAGTAGAAATAATAGCTCAAGTACGCTCTATTGATGCGCTAATGTGTTAAATTTTGTTATTGAAACATTTTATTTATCAATATAAAAATAGATTTTTGTATTGATTGACGAATTATTGTGTGTACAACACTAAAATGGGTTACAAACCGGAATGTCAAAATTATTATGACGTTTTCGTTTTCGTTTTAGTAAGCAGTGACGAATAAGTGTTTATTTGCCATTTAAAATCCAAAATATGGCTGCTGAAATAAAACCTGCACCTAGAACACCCAATGACAGATTTTCTACCACCAAAAAACCGGCTCTTCTAAGCAAATTGGAAGGTTGTACTGACGACGTCAACGCTGCAGTTGTGATTCCTGGCGAGGACGGAGTTATTAGTGTTTGCGATGATAAGTAAGCATTATCAGCTAAATATTTCGTCTCTAACACGTACTAATCCTTTATATAGTACTTGGTATTTTTTTTATTATAATCCTCTTGTTTAACTTGCAAGTGGGTTGACATACCCACATCCAGTTTTCAGTTCCAAAATTCGACGTACAAAGTTCATTAATATTAATATGTTAATATAATATAGATGTGGTAACATTGACCTATTACAAAAAATGATGTGCTTTTTAAAGGACAGTTCGAGTATGGTTGAAAAGGGATTCAGGACAGTATTGGCCAAGTATTTGTCAGTACATGCCATCAGGTTGTACATCAATGTTCTACACGCCTGAAACACGCCAGTTATTTATTGGTCAAGAAAATGGAACTATTTCTGAGTTTACACTGGCTACTGATTGCAATAGGATAAATCCCGTAAGTTATATTTGATATAATGATGTATAAAACAAGAAAAAATCTTGTTTGTAAAAATTCAGACAATATTGTGGTGCATTAACTTCCTTCTTATTTATAAATTAATAGATGAGAAAATATAGAAATCAAGTAAGAATATTATTTTGATTTGAGTTATAAAGTTCACACATTTTAAAAAGATAGCAAACTTCTTTGATGAAATACAGCCTCATTATCATTGCTAAGTAATTAGCATATTATTTTTCTATCTAAGCTCAAGAAATTGTAATATACTAAATGAGATTAATCAATTAGATATGTAAATGCAAATACAACTACAAAGTTACAAAAAATTACTTAATGGCACACCTAAATTAATCATGAGTTAACAGCAGCTTAACTGCTGTCAGTTATATTGAAAATATTAACTAAAAATACGAAACTTCATAAAATTATTTCATTAATAGAAGATTATTTAAAATATGGTAATATTTAGCACTTCCTGTTGATAATGATTAGAAATAAGTAATGTGTACTCCTCTAATTATCAGTTAGCTTATAATTAACTAGTTATTATAATTTAAAAAAGTATGATTAAATGTTATGCAAGATAATTGTCAGACATCATGTGCATGTTCAAATGTATGTTAGATCTATAAGATAGCTATTTTAATTATATTGTAGTGACTTAAGAACTGTATTAGTACATTAGTTTAACAAATGAGATCATTTGTTAAATACGAAATAACCTATTACAAAGATTTAATTCTATTAGAATCTTTTACTTTATTTTCTTTAAAAAATTAACAAAGAACAGTAGGAAAACAGTTACTGGCTGAAAGATTTGTATGTGAAAATAAAAATACCTCTAAATCACTGATTACCACAGACTGGGTCACAACCCACCTAACAAAAATCTTCAACTAGAAGAAAAGGGGCATAACTAATGGAATGATTTTTTATCATTTGCCATTTAAGGCTAAATTTAAACTTTTATTTTAGTCACTTTTATGCGGTACTTGAAGTATGCTTAAGCCAGTAAGGATGGCTATTACACAAATACTTATTTTGTGTAATTTAAAGTTTTACTTATTTATTTATGCTTATTTTCTAGACACGAGAATACCTAGCACACACCGCACGTGTCACCGCTGTGGTGTTCTCTCTGAGCTGTGAGTGGGTTCTCTCAGTGAGCCGAGATAAACTATTTTCCTACCACTGCAGTGAAACTGGTCGCAGGATTGGTGGTTACTCCTTCGAGGCGTGGTGCACTGCCTTACAGTATCCTTTTGTTTTTATTAATATTGATTTTAAAATCTTTCATAGTCCTATTATTATATATGGTTATGGCTTCAACTATAATTATTGCTCGTGAAGTCATAGAAATGAATTTTTTGTAGTATATTATCGTATTGTTATGTTCATAACTCTTTGTTATTCCTTAAAAATCAATTAACATACAATGCTTACAATTATGTGATAATATTTCCTGAACATTAACTAACAGATTTGATTCACAATCAAAATATGCATTTATCGGAGATTACAGCGGGCAGATAACAATGTTAAAATTAGATAATAATGGTGCAACCCTAGTCACGACATTAAAAGGACACACAGGGTAAGTTAAAGTTTTTACTTTTACTAATTTAGGTTATAATTCAGATGATGTTTCAGTTTAGGCTATTTCAAGTGAATAAATTAATGTGGATGTGAATGAAATAAGGGGTGGAGGAATCAAAATCAGCCCAATAGTCCTTACAACTTTAAAAAAAAAAAAAATTAAGTGTTGAATCATGAACGTACTTGCATTTCACATGAAATCATATTCCAGCGTTTCTTTTAATATTATTACATTATAGATATACATATAATTTAAAACCAAGTGATTATTAAATTATTATATTATTATCTTTATATAACTTATCTTTTGTATGCTAAAAATGCTAAGAAAAAACATTAAGTTAATTAAAATTCATTACTCAACTAAAGTCTTATTCATGTTTATATGGTTTCATCCTTGGTTTTATGGAATACCTTCTATAAAGCTTATTAAGTGACATTAATGGGCACCACTGTCCATCCTGTGAAAATATTAACCACTTCTGATATCATCAATGAGCGATCAAGCTTGGGAATGTTATGGCCCTTGTGCCTGTAGTTACACTAGCTCACTTAACCTTCAAGAAAACATAACAATATAAAGTATTTCTGTTTAGTAGTAAAATCACTTAAAGGCACTATACATATTATTTTATGATTAGTGAGTGTTACTCAGGTAGGCTTAAACCAATGAGAATAGTGTACAAATATTAATAATAATTGAAATTAATACGTGTAAACTAAATACATTATCATATACATAATATGATAAGCTATACTAATATGTGAAAGTAACTCATTCTGTTTGTCGTTCACTGCCAAACCGCTGAACCGAATTTGATGTAATTTGTAGCTCCCAGGAAGGACAAAAGACAAAGGCTTTTTTTGCCTAATAAATGACAACCAAACCCATTAAACGGGAGCGACGCTGCGGGCGACAATTTTTTATTGTTATAATGAAGGTCAAATTAGTAGGTGCTCACTGTGTTGTTCTTTTTTTCTAGTTCTGTGCGGGTTTTGAACTGGGCTCCTATACCGCAGTTACTGTTTAGTGGTTCCTTTGATCAAACAATTATTGTTTGGGATATTGGTGGCCAGAAAGGGACAGCGTATGAACTTCAAGGTCATAGGTAAGCTTCTTTTTGAATTATCACGAGAAAACCATTCAGTAGTAGTTTTACAAAGTTCATTAAATGTTAAATTATTGTTATCTATCGTGCTGTAAATTGTATTTTATCCTTATGAAAATTATAATTTTTTTTTAGTAAACATCAATCCTTTTGAGTTAAATCTATAGAATTGGTGGTGGACGAAATATTTGATTTCCAAGTGAGTCAGTACCCTTTAGTTCGGCGCGGAGATCCCTAGAAAATACTTGTTTTGAAAACACTTGTAGTCAAAATCGATCCATATCATCTTTTAAATATAATTTATAATTATTTCCCATGCAGTATATTCATCTTTTGCTACAAAGTTTTCTTTTGTTTTATGATATACGTAAGCGGATAGGCAATGGTCACAAGTGTCTCTAGACATTGGTACTGTGAGAAATAATTCTGGGAACTAGGATGTTATGTCGCTTGTGCGTGTAGTTACACTGGCTAACTCAGCTTTTAAACTTGATGTCATCACTCGTAGCAACAAGGTGACGGGGCTGTGGTACGTGGGCGGCTGCACGCGCCTCGTGTCGTGCGGCGAGGACGGCGCGCTGGGCGTGTGGGAGATGGGCGTGGCGCGCCGCGAGACGCCGGCGTGGCGCGAGGCCGACCTCTGCCAGCTGTGCCGCGCGCCCTTCATCTGGAACGTGCGCGCCATGATGGAGAAGAAGCAGCTGGGTCGGTACCATATTGCAACACACCGCTCATCAGTAAAAT